>NC_064823.1:74048423-76448423 GCF_024166365.1 Elephas maximus indicus
CATTTTAGTTTTGCATTTTTGGAGTTGAATTACATGTCTGTCAAGAATATGACCAACTAGGCAAGCAGTTCGATGAGCAAAAATTAGTGTTAATATGACGTTTAACTTGGGCCCGCAGCCTGTTTTTGTTGAAAAAAATATTGGGAGACATACTCATTTGGTTATGTATCGTGTATGGCTGTTTTTCACTAAACAAGTAGTTAAGATAACGGCCTTCAGCGCCTGCACAACCTAAGATCTGGCCCTTTACAGAAAATGTTTGCTGACTCCTAAATTAATTTGTTTTGGGATTGTTTAGTGTAATTTTATTGCATGTCGTAGTAACACTATGCTTATTAATATATCAAACATTTAAAATGAAGTTAAAACTGATTGGATTAAAAACTTTTAAAATGAGGTTTGTTTGCTTGCAGTGGCTGATGCAAAACTACCAGATTAATTTTGATTTTCACTACAATGCTAAGATGTTACCCTATCCCAGATATTTGCTGATTGAATATTAGCGGAAAACAAGAAGAGTCTAAAACTGTACTTGGATTTAAATTTTTGCCTCCAGTAATTCAAACGTTTTCTAAGACACTAGAAAGAAGACCTGGTGATCTAAACCTCCCCCCCCGCCCCCCCCCCCCAATCTGCTAACGAAAACCGTGTATATCCCAAGGGTCTGGTCCTCTGTGCATGGTGTCACGAGTCAAAGGCTGACTCAGAGGCAGCTAACAACAACTTAATGTTGAAAATTTTGAGGTGATTGATTTCTACTTTGACTTTATGAAAGTTACAGTTGCACTTAAAGTTGATGAAAAACAACTCTACTGATTTTTATAGTATTTGCTTCCATATATCTACTCACATATTATCAGATATACTTTTGTCATTATCTGTTAACCTAGATTTTTTTTCCTGTATCAATTTATTTCCAGTCTTCCACAGAATTGAGAAATTCTCCATTCATAAAAATCTGGTAATTAGCAGCTTTGTAATTTTGATTGATTGTCCTTTAGGATTGTTGAGTAGTAGTTGAGGCAGTACCATTCTTTGCCTTTCAAATTAGTTCCTAATTTCTGAATCCTCATTTTCTGGGGGTTCTGGTACAGTACATCTTCCAGTAGCTTTGAGACCTTCATATCTAAAAATGCTTAGTCTACCTGTGAACTAAGTTTGTCTAGCTACAGAATTCCAGGTTGGAAGTCACTCAAAACACTGTTAGAGCGAAGTCATTGGATGTTGTTCTGGTTCTGGATCTTTCATATGAAATCTTTTTACCCTGAAATCCCTTAGGATCTTCTGCTTATTACCAGTGTTCAGAAATTTTGACTTTTTTTTGGTTGGTCTTATTTCATCCATTGTGCTGGGCACTCAGCAGATCCTGCAAGATTCTGTAAACTTGCTCTTCAGTCCTGGGGGATGTTACTGAATAATTTTTTCTCCTTATCCCCTCCTTACCATACCAGTCTTCCTGTTATCTGGAATTCTTGCTATTTGGGTGTAAGGCGTGGACATTTTTTTTCCTGTTTTTTCATCATCATCTTTGATCTGCTTTCTGGGACATTGATACAACTTCATTTCTCAACCTTTGTTACTTTCCAGTTTCTGATTTCTAGCAGTCCCATATCCCCAATCGGCGTTACAGATAGCAAGCAGCCTGTTCTTACATGGATGTATTGTCATTTTCTCATCTCCGGTCATTAAACCATATATGTAACAATATCATTAATATCACATGCAAGTAAAATTTTGCTGAACATAATTCAAAAACAGCTGAAGCAGTACATACGTCTGCCAGAAGATTCAAGACAGATTGAGAAGCAGATGTGGAGTGAGGAATACCGTTGCTGATGTCAGATGGATCTTGGCTGACAGCAAAGAACACCAGTAAGATGATTACCTGTGTTTTTATTGACCATGCAAAGTCATTCGACTGTGTGGATCATGACAAATTATGGATAACATTTCAAAGGATGGGAATTCAGAACAGTTAATTGTGCTCATGTGGAATCTGCATAGATCAAGAGGCAATATTTTGAATATAAGGGGATAGTGTTAAAAATCAAGAAAAGTATGTGTAAGGGTTGTGTCCTCTCAGCAAACTTAATCTGTATGCTGAGCAAATAATTTGAGAAGTTGGACTAAATCAAGAGCATGGCATCAAGATTGGAAGAAGACTCATTAACAACCTGCAGTATACAGATGACACAACCTTGCTTGCTGAAAGTGAAGAGGGCTTGAAGCACTTAACTGATGAAGATAAAGACTATAGTATGGATTTTTACCTCAATGTAAAAATTCTCACAACTGGACCAATAAGCAACATCATGATAAATGGAGAAAAGATTGAAGTTGTCAATCTTTGGATTGCATCCAAATCCAAATGTCCCTGAAAGCAGCAGTCAGATAAATGACATACTGCATTGGGCAAATTTGCTGCCGAAGACTTCTTAAAAGTGTTGAAAAGCAAAGATGTCACTTTGAGGACTAAGGTGAGTCTGACCCAAGCCATGATATTTTCTGTTGCCTCATATGCATGTGAAAGCTGGACAAAGAATAAGGAACACCAAAGAAGAATTGATGCCTTTGAATTATGGTGTTGGCAAAGAGTATTGAATACGCCATGGCCTGCTAGAAGGATGAACAAATCTGTCTTGGACTAAGTACAACCAGAATGCTCTTTAGAAGCGAGAATGACAAGACTGTCACACATACTTTGGATATGTTATCAGGAGGGGCCAGTCCCTGGAGGAGGATGTTATGCTTGGTGAAGTAGAGGGTCAGCAAAAGGGAGGAAGACCCTCAACAAGATGGATCGAAACAGTGGCTGCAACGGTGGCCTCAAACATGGCAATGATTATGAGGATGGTGCAGGACTGGGCAGTGTTTCATTTTGTTGCACATAGGGCCTATGAGTTGGAACCAACTTGACGGCACTTAACAAGTCTAAACTTTTCTCCGAATGCTTTTCTCTCCTGTTCTGGAGTCTGGCTTTCATATTACAGATTTCCCTCAGATGTTTGATGAGTGTTATGGAGCTTTAAAGCTGATTGAAAGTTTCAGATGTATGTAGACTGGGAGGGGCATGTCCACTATGAGGTTCATTGTTGGGTGATCTGGCTGTGTCATTTTATTGAGGAACCTCTTGATACATCCCTAGGTTTTTTTTCTCTTGGGCTGGTCAGGTTCCCCTAGAGAAGTCTCTTCCACTCCTGCCTGAAAAGTGAAAATAAGGCTGTCAGTGTTACTGGATCCCACTGGGGGAAGAAGGCTGAGACATCCTAAGTATTTTAATTCCTTTGTTTTTATCACTATGTCCATTCAGTCCAAAGACCACTCTGTCTTAACCTCTTCAGAGACTAAATCTCCAGTCTTCTGCATGGGAGGTTAGTTGTCCAGCAGTAGAGAGAGGATCTGGGAGTTTAACTGTCAAACAGACTTTCAACTAAACCCTCTTAATACCATTTACCTCTCTTTATAGGTACCCGGACTGCCAATTACTAAGCCTTTGGGGTGGGAGATGGTTCTGTGGTGTAACCTCAGATAACCTCATTGTTGACAGATTAACTTTTCTGAAGTCTGCTTGAGTCAGTTACCATTTGTTCATATGCTTTGCAGCTTCCAAAATTTTGTGCTGTTGTCTCCTTTCCTGTTTGTCCTTAAGGTTTTTATGTCCTCTTCCCTCCCTTTAAATAAAATTACTGTGGTTTCTAGTAGAATATCAGAAAGGTCTGGAGTGATGTCTGTTTTTTTTCTTTTTTTACCAATCTTATTTTTTTGTGTGTGGGTGGTGGTGGTGGGAGGGCTGGCGCATGGAAATGGGCAGGTAAGTTAAAATACTCAGAAGTAGCTTAGTGCCGTTATGGATTTGACCAACAAAGTTTGCAATATGCTAGTTTATTATAGAATTGTCCTCTAGGTAGCTTTGATACCAGTACACTAGCAGTTTTGTAAACTCTTGTGAGAACTACCGATCTCATCTTTTCTCAAGTAATGTATGAGCTTTCTAGGTGTGTTGTCCTAAATTCAAACTTTAATACTTTTTAGTTGATTAGAGATGTTTGCTACCAGGTGAGTTAATCTGTCTTCCTCAGTTTCTGGCTTTCCTCCCTTCCTTTCCTAACCTTCAACGTGTATTAGTAATTAGGTTGCAAGTCTTGTTACCATATAACGTTTACTTCAGTGAGGTGACAGTTGCTTTAAGTATTTAGTTGTACATAAGTAGTGTATGTGTGAAACACCAACCCATGTGCCAGTTCATGCCGAGATCATTTTAGCATCCCACATTATTAATCCTTTGTGTTCTGCACTTTAGAAACTTGTTTAGTCTGTGCACTTTTATTGTTCTACTGCTTGGAAAAGTTTAGTTTGAAGTCCTTATGACTATCTTGTAGTTTAAAAGTACTTAAGAGTTTTATCAAGTCTAAGAACAGCATATTTAGGACCTTGAAGTATTAACTCACTGTCCACACAATATTTGTGTTGATCCTGAAATACATAATGAAGTTACTTTGTTTGGGGCCAGTTTAACCTGAAATGTCAAAATACAGATCCTTGCATAAAAAACTGGCACGTCTTACTAAAGTAAAATTTTTGGAGACCTTTACTTAATAATGCAATTAATCAGTGCACTTAAACGTTTAAGAATGGCTCCAAACTATTCCTAGAAAGTATTTTCTACCACCTACTTTTGACAAGGTTGAGAAAGGGTGCCTATTTTATACTCTCCACTACTAGCCAAATTCAAACATTGTTTATCAGGATTTAGGAGTCTAGCCTCAAAATTTCTGTGGGTAAAATGTCCCATCTAGCCAAACGATATGTGCTAATTGACTCTGCCTGGCCTGTTAATTGCTATCAGTAGCCTATACTCTGGTACATCGGAGAAGGGTTAATTATAATGGTTGGCATTTCAAAGAGGCTTGCAGACCATTGACATCAGAGTCACTCAACTAATAGAATTGTTTGGGGTTGCTTGAGATTCTGTTTTTCACACACCCCAAGTGATCTTAGCTACACTAGTTTTAAGGACCACTGCTTTTAAGATACAGTGAGAGAAGTGCTGTTTCTTAAGGCATTTTTGTTGTTACTTTTATCTCATGAGTAAAGCTTAGTAAGGGTTCATGTTTCATAAAACTTATACCAGTCATGTATTTTATTCATGGACGCTTAGTTTGAAAGAAAGAAAAAAAAAAAAATAGCAAGTTGAGTGTGCAAGATGACAGCAATAGTGGTGAACCAAGCTGGGGATGGGGAGCTATTGGAGTGGCTGCCGGCTGGGAACCGGGTGACTTCAGTTTTGTTTTTAAAATTCTCTACAAAAATGTACTCACTGCCTGTCTGGATTCTGTCCCAGCCTGTGTTTGGTTTGTCACTGATCTCGAATAATCAATTGCAGCATGAATTGGTAATGAGCAACTTTGAAATTCATTTTTGCTATTGTATTCTTGAGGAGTTGGACGAGTTATATGTTACCCTATTCTTACCAAATTTTGGATTCTCAAGAAGGATGTAATTCCAGCAGCTTCCCATTATAAATGTCTATAGTAATCTTAGGTAAAGAATGTGGGATCCAGAGAACTACAATTTAGGAAAGTAGAGCAGTAAGGTATTGCTAAATGCTAGTGAGTTTTCCTCAGTAAGTCCTGTAAAGGCAGGGAATCTTGGGGGACAGAAGAGCGCTCTTCTAAAGGCACTGGAAAATGACCCACAAGAATTGTACTAAGAAAAGGTGAAATGTTTCATAGGAATTAAATCCTAAGTAAAAGCAAGGTGTTTTTGTTACAGCAGTCCAATTTGTACTAATAATTGGAAGAAACTGAAGGGCTCTGTTAATACTAGTACTTAGTGACATTTAATATGTCATGAAAGCTATGCTTTGAATAAGCACTTGAGCAAAGGAGTTATTGCCTATTGTATGGATGCATTTGAATTACACAGGCTTAATCACATTTTATGAAAAACACTTGGCAGTCTCAGCCTGGTACAGTGGAATCCTTTTAAAAAAAAATTGGAAGATGACTTTGAGTGTTACAGCGTAGTCAAGAGACTGGATAAAGCAGTAAAGAAAACTTTGAAATGCTCAGAAATTTGTAAATTGCTTCTACAAACATTGATATATAAAGCATGTTGGTACTAATCAATTAGTTTTATGTATTAAGACCTATCAGCAAGTCTGGTCGTGGCTTTTTTCTTAAAGCATCTGGTTGACTTGATTTTAAACTAACATGATGTTCTCTGTACCACTTACCATTTTCAAGACATTCTCCCCAAGCAAATTCTGTTGGAATTAAGTATTACCAGTTCTAGATGCCTACTTCTACAGTCTTCCTTCATATGAAGTTTATAGTGGGCTTTAATGGAGTTTCAATTTGCACTAAACTTTCTTTTCTGAAAGATTACTTATGTTCAAATTATAATGTAGTAGTGCTTTTTGTCTTATAATTAAACTTTTACAGCAGTAATGCATTTTTTGTACTTTTTTTTTTTTAATTTAAGCTTTCCCCTCTTGGGTGACTACCTTGAGATAACACATCTTATTTTCATAGTTGAAAAGGTAAGGCAACTACCATTAATGTTTAAAAGGACATAAGAGTTTTAAATGATGGGATTCTTCTGAAAGCTAGAGGGCTGATGCATAATTTGTCAAATAGTATTACAAGTTGAAGAGTAACTGAATTTGATGAAGGAAAAAAAGGTCCATTTCTAGTTTTCTCCAAGATGTTAATGAGGAATGATCTTGAGGGGAGGAAGATTCTGTAGGGAATGTTCAATTGTTTGTCTCTGCTAGGCTTGCTGTCAAATGTGGTGAGACCACTAAAAGCACTGGTAGGCATTTACCTCACTTTACAGAAACTAGTAAAGTTTTCAGAAAATGGCAAATTGAATTAGATGTCTGTAATAGTAATAATTAACCAAGGTACTTATACTGAATGATAATGTAAATAGAGAAAGCTTAACAGTATTGTTTTACTATTTCATTTCCTACTTTTGTGTCCCTTGAGGATTTTTCAAGGGACATGGGTCACTCATAGTTCTGCGCTGCCAAGAGGGGGGTATTATGGCAGTCTATGGTGTGGCACTGAGCAGTATTCTGCTCCCCACAAATGACCTTTTTGTCTGTGACCAGCTTATGCTTGCCTATTTGTTCCAAAAACTGGGGGCCAGAATTAAATAATGGGTTCTTATTATTTTAAGTTCTGCCTGTTTAGCCCAATAGAGAGGACTTGATTCTATAATGAATAATATGAGTTTTCAAAACAAGTTAAAATAATCCTTTTCGGATTGATTTAAGATGTGCGGGACATTCTATTTAGGAGATTAAAAAAATATTTCTAGTGTAATACATTCAATGGAATAGATTATTTCAAATGAATTGTTCTGAGGCCCAGCTCTATCATTTGGTAGCCCTGTGATGTTGCGCAGATTAAATGAGTTTCTCCAAACCTTAGTTTCTCAAACTGTAAAGTGCTAATAGTTTCTTCAGGTATGGACAGTAAATGAAAGGTGTGTGAAAGTGCTTTGAGGTCAATAGTTCTCAGCCTCACTGTGGGGTTAAACACAGATACTTGAGGTCTCAGCCCAGACTTAGAGAATCTTCATGGGTGGAGCCCAGGCATCTGTATTATTAAGATCCATAAGTGATTCTGATGTTCAGGGTTGAAAACCAAAGCACCACATTTGCTGCTATCCCCATGTTTCGGGAGCTGTGAAAGTCATGCATATGAGTGAGTACCAAACGTTAATGCCTCTATGTACTGGGCAGTCTGAACAGAAAGACGTGAACGATGTGACCAGGTTTGTGGGGAGTAGATACAACTGTCCCCTATGATGAGATGAGTGTTTTATCTCAAAGTTTGCCTAGGCACCTGCAGGGTACTCCCTGTTTTTGCTTCTGTAACTCTACTGGGCTTCCCTGGCTGATGAAGCTTCAGGAGATTTGAGATAGAAGCCTGTGATTTTGGTGACTAATTTGGTGAGAAGAGGTGATTAGAAGGGAGGCGTTAAGGTGGGCTAAGATGCTTCTAGGTTACAGGGTCGCTCTGGTTCCATTTACAGAAATTGTAAAGAAAAATAAGCAGTTTTTGTGGGGAGAAAGGAGGAAGAACACATAGTTGAGTTTTAGGATTTAAAATCTGCATGATATCAAAGTGGGTATATCCAGTAGAGAGTTGAGAGACAGAGTCTGGAATTCAGAAGAGAGGTTAGAGCTGAGGAGAAGAATTTCACGGGAGTGGATAAACGCACTGCAGAGAGTGTGGGAAATGAAGAGAACCAAAGGCTATTTGAATGAATGAATGATTTGCATGATTGAACTCCTCCAAGGACTAGTCCACCTTGCTCTCCCCTTCCCCACCTCCACAGCAAGCAGTGTCTTCATTTGTTGATACCCTTTCAGAGTCTTATGAGCCCACTGGGCTCTGGCAAGTGACATAATTTTTATTTTCAATCAGTTTCCTTATCTGTAAATGGAAATAAGAATCTCTAAAGTACTTACAACACTACTGGCATGTAAGTGCTCAATAAGTTAACTGTTACTGTTAACAGGATTGATAAAAATTCAGTTTCTTGTAAGATCCAATTCATATCCCACTTACAACCCATGAAATCTTCCTCAGTCATTTGAGCTTGTGTTGATCATCTTCCCTAGATTTATTCTGTGCCATGCAATGTACCACTTGCGTAGACACTGTTGTTTTAACTTGCTTATGATTTTTGTTGGTCTAGCCTCCTCAACTGAAACATAAGTTTTTCTTATGATTCGAACCAAGTCTTAAACGTCTATATCTCTACAGCATCCAGCCAGTAATTTTTCAAACATTGGTTATTTTCTATCAGTGTGGCAACTTAGAATACATCCTGATGTTTTAGAACTGTTTTAGTGCAGAATAGCAGCTCAACAATAAATTAATCCATAAATGAATGAAAAACCTAACTGCTTTAATATTTGTTTCTCTGTATTCAGGTGTGCTCTAAAAACTCTACCACAAATAGTAGGAAAACGCTCCTTACTAATCCAGTGCTTTCCTGATTTCTTCCCTGCAACTTTCTCAACAGTTCATAAAAATACAACTCATCTTGAAAAATCTGTAAGACTATCTGGGAAAACCGACATTATGTGGAACTTCCTGCTTGGAACCGGGCTGATAGTTTGTGCTTTAAACATACTGCTAAGTGGGAAGAAACTTGCTAAGTCACACTATTCATCTAGGCTTCTAGGTCTTGGCATCTTAATATGTAAAATGAATGGGTTAGATTAGTTAGATTAGTTGTTAAGTTCACTGTCTTCTAGCAATAAATATGCTCATATTGGCACTAAGGATACAATTTATTAAAAAACAATTATACATTGCAGAAATGTTAGACAAATTTTATAGGACTTCAAAAAACTATGCCAGCAAAACGTATAACTCCCATTCTCAAATTCCTCCTCCTCAAATCTCAATCTCTGCTCCCACCATACAACGTACCAACCTGGCAACAAGCAAAGTAGGACTGTTGTGTCTTGTCCCACCCACAATTAACTTAAAGGGTCAGATGATGTACTTGAAATACACTCATGGGTTTTATGGCTATATAACATAGTTGGTGCTTGAGTCTGTCAGATCTCAGCTATAGGCTTTCTAGATATGTGACCTTGAATATGTCATTTAACTTTGCAAACTCTTTGCATTTTCTCCTCTGCAAAATGGATAAAATAACATGAACTGACATTTACATAGCACTTACTGTGTGCCAGGCAGTGTTCAATATCTTTGCATTATAAAAGCTCTTAGCTGTTACCATCATTGTAAAATTAGATGCTACAGCCTCTTCCCCAAAGCACTTACTACATTGTCTGTATCAGAGTTATTCAACACCTCACCAATTTTTTTTCCTGGGTGTTAGCTGCAGAAACTCCTAAGTTCTTAAATTTTAAAATCCTGTAAAAAATATTTTGTGAATGGAAAGATGGTATTGTGCTGGAGAAAGAACAAGTTTGGTGCCATTTTAAAATGCCGATATTTGATCATTACCAGTGTTAAAATGGGTTATCTAGTAGCCAGGAACCCCTGTTCTAATCTTTTATTCTTCCCCATGAATCACTAAATGATTTTTAAAACTGACTTTAGACCTTAAGTTCCCACTTGGGAAATCAAACTCATGACACCTTGTTATTAACTGCAAGCTGAAGTTGGATACCTTAGTTAATAGGAATCTTAATGATTTGAGGTTCTTGGATAAAGTGTATTATGAAAAGAAAAAAAAAAACAAGGACAGGACCTGTGATTTAAAGGAAATTCACAGTATAAGATAGTATAGTTTGAGTTTTTATTTCAAATGGAAGAATATGTAGATGAGGTGAATGAGTATCTCCACACTGTACTTGTGTTAAGATTCTCAAATTTCTAAGAGCCAAGGTCATTTCTGAGGAAGGGGATAGATTACCGGGATTTAATCAATGCTAAAAATGCAAAAATTTTTTCCACTTAAGTAATAGTTAACACTTAAAAAGCGTTTACTATAAGTACTCTATTCTGTAAGTACTGTTTATTATTAGCTCCAATTTACAGATGAGGAAACAGTGACACAGGTTAAGTAACTTGTCCAAAGTCTCGTAGATGGTACATGGGAGAGCTGAGGGTTGGACCTTGGCATTCTGATTCCAGGATTTATGCTCTTAATCTTAAAAAAGGGAAGAAAAGCTAGAGAAGTTGTAGAGCAGTGGGAAAAAAATCGGATTACAGAAATGGAAGAGGTACAAACACAAGAGTCAAGGGACACTAAAAGGACAAGAAAATACTTATTTCCAAACCCCTCTCCCTCCAATCTCACCACTAGAGGATGATTTCATAGTCATTTGTCATGGAACTGTACAATTATACATAGCAATTTATTGGTACCTGATGAGGAGAGGGAGAGGAAGGTTCAGGTTGGTATTACGTTTGTACATAAAAGAATGATGATGATTGAAAGGAGAATTGCCACAGTGATTATTATAATCTTTTTGAAGTATTTCCACCATACCCTCCTAGGAATCTTTCTTGTTTTTTGGAATTCTTTGCCCTGAAAAAAAGAAAGTAAATACAAATTTAATGTTTTCTTTCCACATCTAACAGATTTAGCTTGGTTTTGATCAATCTCAAAAAGTTTTAATAAGACTGAACAGCTTTTATAAAGTGATGCATCAATGTTCCAGGTCTCTTGGGCCCTTCCAGGTCCAGGTCAACTATAAGGGGCTTTGCCCCGATGATAAAGGATGTGGTGTATAGGAGTGGTGAACAGTGGCTTTTGGGTCAGTAAAAACTGCCCTGTTTAGCATGTGTCAAATTTGCCCCTCTGTGTGTGTGTATTATTTTTTATTATTTTAATGTTAGACACTTGGTGAATTTCCATTATGGATATTTCATTCTATAAGCAAGAGATGACAACAAATGTAGCAAAGATAACTATATTCTCATCTCCCAGAATATTTTATCTATTCCTTGAATGTTTGACAGAAGTTACTTTTGGACATGGCATAACTTTTCAGGGAAGATTAAAAAAATTTTTTTAAAAATAATCTTATTTTTGGTTGAGAATATACACAGCAGATCATACATCAATTCAACAGTTTCTGTACGTACAATTTAGTGACATTGATCACATTCTTTGAGTTGAGCAACGATTCTCATCCCTTTTTTTCCAAGTTGTTCCTCCCCTGTTAAACATAAACTCACTCTCCTCTAAGATTCCTATTTAATCTTATGGGTTGCTCTTATTAATTTGGTCCTTTATATAAGCCAAACCCGTCGTCATTGAGTCGATTCCGACTCATAGCAACCCTATAGGTCAGAGTAGAACTGCCCCATCAGGTTTCCAAGGAGCAGCTGGTGGATTCAAATTGCTGACCTTTAGTTTAGCAGCTGAGCTCTTAACCACTGTGCTGCCAGGGCTCCTGATCCCATAAAGATAGTTCTTAAAAGAGCATAATGCTCAAGGCAGACTTTTCTTTCTTTCTTTTTTTTTTTTACTGATTGTGCTAAACTACTGTTTGGTATTAAGACTTGAGGGGATATTTTTGGTATAAAGTTTAAGGATTATCTCAGGGCAATAATTTCAGGAGTTCATCCAGCTTCTGTGCCTCCAGAAAGATTGGATTCCATGAGAATTTGAAATTCTGTTTTGCATTTTACCCTTTTGATCAGGATTTTTCTACAGAATCTTTGATCAAAGTGTTCAGTAATGGTAGCCAGGCACCATCCAGTTCTTCGGGTCTCATGGCAAAGGAGGCAGTTGTTCATGGAGGCAATTAGCTACACATTTCATATCTTCTTCCTATTCCTGACTCTCGTTCCTCTGTTGCTCCAGGCAAATAGAGACTAATTGTTGTACCTTGAATGGCTGCTTGCAAGCTTTTAAGATTCCAGGCACCACACAATAAACTAAGGGGTAGAACAGAAGTACCGAACACATTATTAGCCCAAATAACTGAGATGTCACATTAAACCATGACCCTAAACCTCCAAACCAAGGAACCAAATCCCATGAAGTGTGTTGTTGTACATAAGCATCCTCAGCAGCTACTTTTTTGTTGTTGTTGTTGTCATTGTAAATACATCTTTCACACAACTTTTGCCAATTCATCTTTTTACATCTTTGTACATCTTTTTACAGGTGTACAACTTATTGCAACTCTACCTTTAGTTAATGCGACATTTCCATTACTGTAAACTGAAACTCAGTACTCAGTTAGCAATACCTCCTCCTTTCTCCCTCCCTCCCATCGCTAGTAATCACTAATAAACTTTGGTCTCTACACATTTGCCTGTTCTTGTCTTTTTACATAAGTGAGGTATTACAGTATTTGTCCTTTTGTAATTGACTTATTTCAGTCAGCATAATGTCTTCAAGTCCATCCACATTGTAGCATGTATCAAGACTTCATTTCTCTTACTGGCTGAATAGTATTCATTGTATACTACTATTATGTTTATCCATTCATCTGTTGATGAATATTTAGGTTATTTTCACCTTTTGGCTATTGTGAATAGTGCTGCAATGAACAATGGTGTACAAGTCTTTGTTTGAGTCCCTGTTTTCAAGTCTTTGAGTGTATACCTAGGAGTGGAATTGCTGGGTCATATGGTAGTTCTATTTTTACTTCATTGAGGAACTGTAACTCTGTCTTCTACAATGGTTGTACCATTTTGCATTCTTATCAGCGATAGATAAGTGTTACAATTTCTTCACATCCTCACTAATATTTGTTATTTTCTGTTTTTTTCTTGTTAGCCATCCTGTTGTTGTTAGGTGCTGTTGAGTCGGTTCTAACTTGTAGCGACCCTATGTGCCACAGAACAAAACACTGTCCAGTCCTGCGCCATGCTCACAATCATTGTTATGCTTGAGCCCACTGTTGCAGCCACTGTGTCAAACCATCTCATTGAGGGTCTTCCTCTTTTCCGCTGACCCTGTACTTTACGAAGCATGATGTCCTTCTCCAGGGACTGATCCCTCTGGACAACAGGCCCAAAGTATGTAAGACCCAATCTCGCCATCCTTGCTTCTAAGGAGCATTCTGGCTGTACTTCTTCCAAGATAGATTTGTTCGTTCTTCTGGCAGTCCATAGCATGTTCAATATTCTTTACCAACACCACAATTCAAAGGCATCAATTCTTTGGTTTACCTTATTCGTTGTCCAGCTTTCGCATGCATATGACGTGATTGAAAATACCATGGCTTGGGTCAGGCACACCTTAGTCTTCAAGGTGATATCTTTGCTTTTCAACACTTAAAAGAGGTCCTTTGCTGCAAATTTGCCCAATGCAATGTGTCTTTTTAATTCTTGACTGCTGCTTCCATGGGTGTTGATTGTGGATCCAAGTAAAATAAAATCCTTGACTACTTCAATCTTTCCTCCGTTTATCACGATGTTGTTTATTGGTCCAGTTGTGAGGACTTTTGTTTTCTTTATGTTGAGGAGTAATCCATACTGAAGGCTCTGGTCTTCGATCTTCATCAGCAAGTGCTTCAATTCCTCTCCACTTTCATCAAGAGAGGTTGTGTCATCTGCATAATGCAGGTTGTTAATTAGTCTTCCTTCAATCCTGACTCCCTGTTCTTCATATAATCCAGCTTCTCGTATTATTTGCTCAGCATACAGATTGAATAGGTATGGTGAAAGGATACAACCTTGATGCATACCTTACCGAAATTTAAACCACACAGTATACCCTCGTTTTGTCGGAACAACTGCTGCTTGATCTACGTGTGGGCTCCTCATGAGCACAATTAAGTGTTCTGGGATTCCCATTCTTCCCAATGCTATCCATAATTTGTTATGATCCACACAGTCGAATGCCTTTGCATAGTCAATAAAACACAAGTAAACATCCTTCTGGTATTCTCTGCTTCCAGCCAGGATCCATCTGACATCAGCAATGATATTCCTGGTTCCATGTCCTCTTCAGAATCTGGCCTGAATTTCTGGCAGTTCCCTGTCAATGCACTGCTGTACCTGCTTTTGAATGATCTTCAGCAAAATTTTGCTTGTGTGTGATATCTATGATATTGTTTGATAATTTCAGAATTTGGTTGGGTCACCTTTCTTTGGAATAGGCATAAGTATGGGTCTCTTCCAGTTGGTTGACCAGGTAGCTGTCTTCCAAATTTTTTTGGTGTAGACGAGTGAGTTCTTCCAGTGTTGCATCTGTTTGTTGAAACATCTTGATTGTTATTTCTTCAATTCCTGGAGCCTTTTTTTTTTTTTTTTTTGCCAGTGTCTTCAGTGCAGCTTGGACTTCCTTAAGTACCGTACGTTCCTAATCATATGCTACCTCTTGAAATGGTTGAATGTCAACCAATTCATATTTATATAATGACTCTGTGTATTCTTTCCATCTTCTTTAGATGTTTCCTACATCATTTAATATTTTCCCCATAGAATCCTTCACTGTGGCAAATCGAGGATTGAAGTTTTTCTTCAGTTCTTTCAGCTTGAGAAATGTCAAGTGTGTGTTCTTCCCTTTTGGTTTTCTATCTCCAGCTCTTTGCACATGTGATTATAACACTTCATCTTCTTGAGCTGCCCTTTGAAATCATCTGTTCAGTTCTATTACTTCATCATTTCTTTCTTTTGCTTTAGCTACTCAACTTTCAAGAGCTGTCCTAGTGAGAGTGAAATGGTATCTTATTGTGGTTTTCTTTTGCTTTCTTTGATGGCTAATGATGTTGAGCACCTTTTCATATGTTTTGTGTTCATTTGAATGTCCTCCTTGGTGAAATGTCTATTCAAGTCCTTTACCAATTTTATGATTGGGTCATTTGTTTTTTAAGCTGTTAAGCTGTTGAAGTTTTATATGTATTTTGGTTATTACATTCTTATCAGTAATATGGTTTCTGAAGATATTCTCCCAATCAGCAGCTTGTGTTTTCACTTTTTTTGGTAAAGTGTTTTGAACATGTTTTTAATTTTTATGAGGTCCCATTTATTTATTTTGTCTTTTGCTGTTTGTGCTTTTGTTATTATATTAGATAATCCATTGCTGAAAGCTAGGCCTGACAGCATTGCCCCTGTGCTTTTTTCTAAGGATTTTATATTTTAATTTCATATTTAAGTCTTTAATCCATTTTGAATTTTTTTGTGTGTATATGGTGTCAGAAACGTATCCTGTTTTGTTTTTCTGCGTGTGGAAATCCAGTTTTCCCAACAGGGTTTATTGCAGAGACTCTTCTTTCCCCATGAATGGACTTAGCACCCATGTCAAAAATCAGCTGACCATAGATGTGTGGGTTTATTTCTGGACTATCAGTTCTGTTCCATTGGTCTATGTGTCTATCCTTATACAAGTACCAGGCTGTTTTGATTACTGCAGCTCTATAATATGTATTACATTGGGCAAATTTGCTGCAAAAGAACTCTTTAAAGTGTTCAAAAGCAAAGATGACACTAACATCACTGAGGTGCGCCTGACCCAAGCCATGGTATTTTCAACCACCTCATATGCATGTGAAAGCTGGACAATGAATAAGGAAGACCAAAGAAGAATTGATGCCTTTGAATTACGGTGTTGGCAAAGGATACTGAATATAACATGGACTGCTAGAAGAATGAACAAGTCTGTCTTGGAAGAAATACAGCCAGAGTGCTCCTTGTAGGCAAGGATGGCGAGACTTCAACTCACTTACTCTGGACATATTATCAGGAGGGACCAATTCCTGGAGAAGAACATCATGCTTGGTAAGGTAGTGGGTCAGTGAAAAAGAGGAAGACCCTCGACAGGATGCTTTGACACAGTGGCTGCAACTATGAGCTCAAATATAGCAATGATTGTGAGAATGGTGCAAGACCAGGCAGTGTTTCATTGTGTGGTACGTAGGGTCATTATGAGTTGGAACCGACTTGATGACTCTGAACAACATAATATATTTTAAAATCAGGAAGTGTGAGTCCTCCTACTTTGTTCTTCTCTTTCAACATTGCTTTAGCTACTTGGGGCCTCTTGCCATTCCATAGAGAATTGAGGATTGTTTTTTCCATTTCTGTAAAGGAGGCTACTGGAATTTTGATTGGGATTTTGCTGAATCTGTAGATTGTTTTGGGTAGTATTGACATCTCAACAATATTAAGCCTTCCAATTCATGAATATGGAACATCTTTCCATTGATTTAAGTCTTCTCTAATTTCTTCACTGGTGTTTTATAATTTTCATTGTATAAGCCTGTCTTGGTTAATTAGCGCTGTTATAATAGAAATGCCAGAAGTGGGTGGCTTCAACAAACAGAAATTTTATTTTCTCAATGTCTAGGAGACTTGAAGTCTGAATTCAGGGCGCCAGCTCAACGGGAAGCCTTTCTCTGTCGGCTCTGGGGAAAAGTCCTTGTCATCAATCTTCCCCTGGGTCTAGAAGATTCTCAGCACAGGGACCCCTCCACTCCTGGCTCTTCTTGCTTGGTGGTAATGAGGTCCTTCTTCTCTCGGCTCAATTCTTTCTTTTGTATTTCAAAAGAGATTGACTCAAGATACACCCTAATCCTGCAGATCGAGTCCTGTCTCATTAGCATAACTGCCTCTAATCCTGCCTCATTAAAGTCACAGAAGTTAGGATTTACAACACATAGAATAATCACATTAGATCACAAAATGGTGGACAACCACACAATACTGGGAATCATAGCCTACCCAAGATGACACACATTTTTGGGGGGCACAGTTCAATCCATAACAAACTCTTTCACATCCCTGGTTAAATTTATTCCTAGGCATTTTATTCTCTTAGATGCTATTATAAATAGAATCATTCCCCTGATTTCCCTTTCAAATTTCTCATTGCTGGTGCATGGAAATCCAATTGATTTTTGTTTGTTGACCTTGTAACCTGCAGCTTTGCTAAATTCCTGTTAGCTCTAGAAGCTTTCTCGTGCAGTGTTTTGGATTTCTATATATAAGATGATGTCATCTGCAAATAGAAATAATTTTACTTCTTTTCTAATCTCCTTGAGAGTTTTCATCAAGAAAGGGTGTTAGATTTTATCAAATTCTTTTCCTGCATCCATAGAGATGATCATGTGGTTCTTTTCCTTTGTTCTATTTATGTGGTGTATTATATTGATTGATTTTCTAATGTTGAAACATCGCTGCATTTCTGGAATAAATCCCCTTGGTCAGGGTGTCGGACTCTTTTAATATGCTGTTGGATTCTATTCGCTAGTATTTTGTTGAGGATTTTTACGTCTATATTCATAAGAGATGTTGGCCTGTAGTTGTATTTTCTTGCGGTGTCTTTGCCTTGTATTGGTATTAGGGTTATGTTTGCTTCATAGAATGAATTAGGGAATATCCTTTCCTTCTCCATGTTTTTATACAGGATTAGTGTCAATTCTTCTCTAAATGTTTGGTAGAATTCCCCAGTGAAGCCATCTTGTCCAGGACTTTTATTTGTTGAGAGGTTTTTGATCACTGATTCAATCTCTTTATTGTTGTGGGTCTATTGAGAGTTTCCATTTCCTCTTGGTTCAGTCTGAGTAAACTGTGTACTTCTGAGACTATCTATTTCATCTAGGTTATCCAGTTTTTTTTGCATACAGTTGTTCATAATATTCTGTCATAATTCTCTTTATTGGGTCAGTTGTAATGTCTCTTTCATTTCTTATTTTGTTTATTTGCATCTTTTCTCTCTCTTTTTTTTATCATTGTCAGTCTAGCTAAAGGTTTGTCAATTTTATTGATCTTTTCGAAGAACCAACTTGTGGTTTTGATGATCTCTATTTTTTTGTTGTTTTGTTTTCTTAATAGATTTTATTATGCCAAGGCTGTAATCTTTTTTTTTTTTAATAACTTTTATTAAGCTTCAAGTGAACGTTTACAAATCCAATCAGTCTGTCACATATAAGTTTACATACATCTCACTCCCTACTCCCACTTGCTCTCCCCCTCTTGAGTCAGCCCTTTCAGTCTCTCCTTTCTTGACAATTTTGCCTGCTTCCCTCTCTCTCTATCCTCCCATCCCCCCTCCAGACAAGAGTCCTGAGGCCCCTGATGTGGGTAGTTGACCCTCCTTAATGGGCAGGGCAGTGTCAAATGTCATGAATTTGCCGCTCCCCCTTAGCTGTTGCAGTTGAAAATAGGCTTCAGGTATATGCCCTCTTGTACTGTGTTAATGAGGGCCTACACTGTTGAAATGGGCCCACACAGGTCTAGGCAGGGCTGAAAGGCATTCAAAGTCCATGGGCCCCTTATGCCTGCGCCTAGGCAAAGGGGCTGTGCCTTCCCTGAGTTTCTGGCTTAGGGGAGTTGGTAGGTTATTTTTTTCTGTTTGTTAATTTGTTCCCTCTCCAAAGCTGGGAGAATGGCTCTGAACGTGCAATGGGTCCTACTTCTGGTCCAGGGGATGCAGAAATCACTGAAGTCAGACTGGGATCCACAGCACAGTAGGGAGGGGGGCAGGTAAATGGGAGAGAGGCACTTTCCAGAGGCTGGAAGGATTTTTTTTTTTTGATCCAGTGGTAGGTTAGAGGCTTGTAGTTAAGTTTCTCCGATTCAGTGGAGCTTCTCCCTGGTTCCAGAAGCTTGAACAGACTCTCTGCTTCTGGGTTTCTCCCGATATAGAAAGGCGTCTTGAGTGCTACTGCTTGCCTCAGCCCACGTGCACCAGCTGATCTAGCCTTCAGATTGCTGGCCAGGTCAGGTCTGTCAAATCCTTGCTGCTTCTGAACTGTCTCTTCCTCCTCCTGCCTTTCAGTCTGACTCCTCAACTTTGTCTTTGATGTTCAGAGCTCCTAGATTGTCACATATAATTAATTCACTTTTTTTTTTTTTGGTCTTTGTTGTAAGCGGGACCACAGGAACCATCTGACTACTCCACCATCTGGCTCTGTCTCTTTGTATTGTTTTTTATTTTATTTTTTCTGCTCTCATCTTTGTTATTTAATTTCTTCTGGTAGGTTTAGGCTTAGTTTGCTCTTCTCTTTCTAGTTCCTCAAGTTGTAGAGTTAGGCTGTTGCTTTGAGATCTCTCTTCTTTTTCATGTATTTATTTGATATAAGTTTATTGCTGTAAGTTTCTGTCTGTGTACTGGCTTTGCTGCATCCCGTTAGTTTTGGAATGTTGTGCCTTCTTTTTCATTTAACTTTAAGAAATGTGTATTTTCTCTTTTGATTTCTTCCTTGACTCATTGGTAGTTTAATAGTGTGTTGTTTATTTTCTGTATATTTGTGTATTTTCAGGTTTTTTTTCTTCTGTTATTGATTTCTAACTTCATTCTGCCGTGTCAGGGAAAAAACTTTTTATTATTTAAATTTTTTAAATTCATTGAGACTTGCTTTGTGAACCTAAAATATGGTCTATCTTGGAGAATGAGCCATGTGCACTAGAGTTGAATGTATATTGTGCTGTTGTTGTGAAGTGTCCTCTACACATGTGTTAAGTGTAGTTGGTTTACAGTGTCATTCAGGTCCCCTGTTTCTTGCTGATTTTCTTTCTAGATGTTCTGTCCAATGTTCAAAGTGGTGTGAAGTCTTCAACTATTATTGTAGTGCTATCTATTTCTCCTTTCAATTCTGTCAATGCTTGCTTTATATATTTAGGTGCTCCAATGCTGGGTACATGTGTATTAATGATTGTTACATCTTCTTGATGAATTGACTCTTTTCTCCCAATATAACGTCTATCGTTATCTCTTCTAAAAGATTTTGTCTTAAAGTCCACTTTGTCTGATATTAAGTTTGCCAACCCAGCTCTCTTTTGGTTATTATTTGCATAGAATACTTTTTCCATCCTTTCGTTTTCAACCTATTTGTGTCCTTGGGTCTAAAGTGTGTCTTTTATAAACAGCATATAGTTGGATCATGTTTTTTTTAATCCATTGTACCATTCTTTGCCTTTTGATTGGAGCATTTAGTCCATTTACATTCACTGTAATTACAGAGAAGAAGTGACTTATTTCTGCCATCTTTTTTTTTTTTTTTTCATGTCTCAAGCCTTCTTTGTCTTTTACTACTGTTTGCTTTTGTGTTTTGTTGGTTTATTGTAATGAGCCATTTTGGTTCCCTTCTTTCCTTTGTGTTTTTTTTTTTAGATATTTTCTTAGTGGTTACCATGCATATTACATCTAACAGCTTGTATTTATATCATCTTAGGGTAAGTTGGTACCAACTTCAGTGACGTACAAGAAATTCTATACATATGCCATCCCTCCTCTCCCATTTCATTGTTGTTATCACAATTTATGTCTTTATATTTCATGTGCCCTGTAACACAATTTTATTCTTTATTTTTATACATCTCTTATTAAAAAGTATAAAATAAAAAAAAATCAGAATTATCAAGCATGAATACCTTATTATACCTGTCTGTGAAATTCCCTTTACTAAGGATCTTTGTTTTTATGAATTATTTTTAATTACTTTCTAGTGTCTTTTCCTTTCCATCTGCAGAACTCCCATTAGTATTTTCTATAAGGCCCATCTGGTGAATATGATCTCTCTCAGCTTCTGTTTTCCTGGGAATGTTCTTGATGGACAGTTTTCCTGGGTAGTATTCTTTTCTTTCAGCATTTTAAATATATCATTCCATTGCCCCCTGGCCACTAATATTCCTGAGGAGAAATTGTCATTTGATCTTATTGTGGATTCTTTGTATATGACTATTTGCTTCCCTCTTACTGCTTTCAGGATTCTCCCTTTATCCTTACTTTTTGAGAGCCTGATTATGATGTGCCTTGATGTAGATCTCTTTGTGTTTATCCTGCTTGGGTTCTTTGAGCCTCTTGTATTTGTAGATTCATGTCCTTTGTCATATTGGGGAAATTTTCTGTCATTATTTCTTCAAATATCTGGAATTCTCATGATGTGTATATTATGTCTTTTGATATTGTTCCATAATTCCATTGAACTGTGCTCAGCCTTCTTGAGCCTCTGTAAGTTCGACTATCTTGGCCCCTAATTCACCAATTGTTTTTTTCTGCCTGACTAAATCTGCTGTTAAATCCTTCCTCTGTTTCTCATTTCTGTTATTGTCCCTTTCAGTTGCAGTATTTGTTTGGTTTCTTCTTCTCTTTTTTTTAGATCCTTATTTTATTCTTTCATTGCTTTCTTTATTTCTTTTAGTTTTTTTGTCTGTTTTCCCTTAACTCTTTAATTATGTTTAATGTTGTTGTACTATATTCTTCCATTCTTTTCATTATTTGGTCTTCCATAGATGTGCTTTCACTCCTTTCATCATGTTCATATGTATGGACAATTGTTTCTCTTTTGTTTGTGTGTCTTGTGATTTTATTGTTGAGGCTTTGGAATTTTCGAGGGTTTTGACTCTCTCAGTTATCCCAAGTATTTGACGTTTTTGCCCACATTACTTTCTGCAAAAAAACTCTTATGCAGGCAGAGCCTCTGGCCTTTGTTTACTGCTTCCTATCCTTTAATACTTCCTTCTCCCCTCCTGCTTTAATTAGGATTTAAAAATTCCAAGCCTTAGTTTTCAACTTTCAATGTCTCCGAAAACACTATGATCAATCTGTCCACCAGAGGGCACTGCCACTCAGGCGAAATATCACCCACTAATCAATCTGTCCACCAAGTCCTCTCTCTCTTTCCCTGCTTATTGTTCGCTTCCGTCTCTGTTTCTATGACGATGTTTTCAGTTGGAAAACCCACACCCAACAAGCCCTCTTTGGGGCTGGGTGTTACTCTCCGGTTTTACCTGAGGCTTCCTTCCCTGATCTGTGGGGGTTACTTATATCTGAGCTGGCATTCACGGGAAGCACAGGCAGACTTTCCTCCATTTCAGGAGGAAGAGGGGATAGCACTCCCCAGAAGGACGTCCAAGAAATATGTCTTGTTGGTTTCAGAGCCCCAGTGGCCCTGTGGTGGCTGGGAGAGCAGTATTCACTTAGGTGACCCACCTTCTTTTTCCACTGTAGGAAACCTTCTGTAGGAGTTTGTCTAAGTCCAGTCGCCAACAGTCACTTGGTGGGGGAGGGGATGTCATGCTCTGAATGGATCCCCAAGAAGGTATGTATTGTTGCTATTAGCCCCGGTCCCATAGTATGCTGGCTGTGGGTGTAGCCTCCACACAGGATGCCTGCTTCCTAGCACACACCAGTCTCAGTCAGCAGTCCTTAGCACTGACGGAAAGGGGGAGCAGAGAGACCCAAACCGACCCCCAGGGATGTCTGTCCTGTTGGTTTCAGAGGCCTGAGTTACAGGGTGTGCAGGGAGGCTGGTAGAGTGCTGACTATGCAGCAGACTCACTGTATTTTTTAATTGATTTTTTCAGATATAATGGGTTTCAAATTATTTTAGCTTTATTCACAATGTGACCTTGAACAAGTTACTAATTCTTTGATCCTCATTTTCCTTATATTCACTTCCTTTATGATTTTCCTTAACTGCCACCATCTCTTACAACCCTCTTACCCCCATCTTCATCCCAAAACTTACCTCCCTTCACTGTTTAATTTTTTCTATAGTAATTGTTTCTTATCTAACATTGAGTAAAACTTATTTATTGTTTGTCTAGAATATAAGCTTCTTGAAGGCTAGGATTTTTGTCTGTTTCATTTACTGCTATATTCTCAGCAAGGAACATTGCATGACATACTGTTACATGAGCACATACATGAGGTAGGTGCTCAATTAATACTTTTAGAATGAATGAATAGATCTATAAAATGAGCATAACAGTACTATCACCTAGTACCCTATATTGTGAGGATTAATTGAGATAATAGAGTACATTTATACTGGCATGTGATAATTATGGTATTGTTATTATAATTAATATTTTTATGAATAATGAAATATGGATTTTTAAAGTACTTAATGGTACAAAAAATTTTATATCTTAACAGGACTAAACCTAAATAAAATAGCTCACTTTTATTAACACACACACAATTATTAACAAAATTCAAGGAGCAGTAGAAAGCAATAAGGAAACAAGGTCACACAACATTATAAAATCCTTTTTGTATACATATGGAATTGACTTGAAGGCAGCTTTTCTTAAAATTTCATTTATTTTGTTGTCATTGTTGAGAATACACAAAGCAAAACATATACCCATTTAACAGTTTCTAAAATTCAGAGACATTGATTAAATTCTTCAAGTTGTGCAACTATTCTTACCCTCCTTTTCCGAGTTGTTCCTCCCCCATTAACATAAACTCACTGCCCCTTAAAGTTCCCATCTAATCTTTTGCATTGCTGTTGTCAACTTGATCCCATATAGGTAGTTCTTAAAAAACTACGATGCTCAAGGCAGACATTTAAGCTAAACTATTGTTTTTTTTTATTGTTTGGTATTAAGAAGACTTCAAGGGATATTTTTGTTTCAAGTTTAAAAATGATTTCAGAGCAATAGTTTCAGGGGTTCATCTAGCCTCCATGGCTCCAGAAAGATTGGATTCCATGAGAATTTTAAATTCTGTTCTGCATTTTCCCCCCTTTGATCAGGATTCTTCTATAGAACCTTTGATCAAAATGTTCAGTAATGGTAGCCAGGCATCATCCAATTCTGGTCTCATGGCAAAGGAGACAGTTGTTCATGGAGGCAATCAGCCACACATTCCATTTCCTCCTCCTATTTTTTGTTCTCCTTGTTCCTCTGTTGTTCCAGCCAAATAGAGACCAATTGTAGTGAAGGCAACTTTTTAAAATTGTATGATATGCGTTATGTAATTTTTTTTTTTTTTTTGCAGTCGCTTTTCATAATAACATTGTGAGTATTCCTATTTTATAGTGTTGAAGAAAATAGGCTCGGAAAGGTGTAAGTGACTTGCCTAAAGTTATACAGTTAGAAGCAATGGAATTCAAATCTAGGCTTGCATGACTCTACACTGCCTTGGTGTAGAAATGTTTTAATTAAGTATAAATAGACTTTATATCATTCTTCTCTTACATTATTTACTTTCTTTTTTTATTAATGTAATATGTAGATATAGTTTGAAAAGTCAGAATTCTAAAAGGCTTATGAGTAAAAATAGCAGTCTCCTGTCCTATTCCTTTTGGGAGGTACAGAAAGTAATTTGACCTTTGTTCTTGGTTCCTGAGGGCTAAACTACATTTGAGGATAATGAGTGGGGGCTGACCAGACCAAGAGGGACTATCTGGGGGGCCTCATGTTGAGTAGCCTCTGAAGACATGACGTAATGTATCATAACCATATGAAGAGGCCAATAAGAGCCTGGAACCCTAAGGCTCAGATGAGCTTCCTGACTGGAGGCTTTCTGGTTGGTGAGAACATCTGCTATTGAGAGTGTTGCATGTCCCTGGGGACGTGGAAGCTTTCTGGTTGTAAGAGAGCTGTCCTTGTAAGTCTAGTGTACTCTCTGTAAGTTGTTCCAATGAATTAACAAACCCACAGGGTCGTTGAGAACCAGCAAGGGCTGGTGTCTGCCTATTAGGCAATCTGAAGGAAGGTGTCCTTCTAACTTGTGAACTCTGACCTAGAATCAGGTGGTTAGGATCAGAAGAATGTTGCATGGGCAGTTGATCTGAAAGAAGGTGTCCTTCTAACCTGTCAGCTCTGATCCAGCTCTGGGTGCCTAGGGTTGGACAGAGAGTGAGACTGGCAGCAAGGATAAAGAAGTAGGAAGGTGAGGACTGGATCCATCCCCACACTTTAGGGATTGGATTCATGATGATTCTTACCAAGCAGTTAGCAATGGAGGTGGGATTCACCCACTTTGCCCCTTGCTTGAGTGCACCTTCCCACCCCTGATACTATTTCTCAAAGTTTCAGCTCTTTTTGTTGATTATGTTTGCTGCTATATCCCTATTACTTAGGACAGTGGTTCTTAACTGGGAGTGATTTTGTTCTTCAGCTGACATTTGGCAATGTCTGGAGGCATTTTTGATTGCCACAACTTGGCGGGGGGGTTGGTGTGTGTTACTGGCATCTAGTGGGTAGAGGCCAGGAATGCTGGTAAGCATCCTATAGTGCGCAGGAGAGCCCCCTCCACCCCCAAATTTTCCAGTTCAAAATGTGCCAAGGTTAAGAGATTCTGATCTAGAACAGAGGTCAAATTCTGTCTGGCAGAGATGTCTGGCATATAATGGGTGCCAAATAGATATTTGTTAAATGTATCTTTTTTATCTGTTTTTTTTTTTTTCTTCTGGTGTTGGCTTTTCTCTGCATTTCTAGAAAGTATGAATGTGTATGTGTGTGTGTGCGTATTTGAAACTACTTGATTTTTCTGTTTCCAACTATAGAAAAGAGGGTTTAACTCCTACCATTTCCCTAACCCCTATTTCACGAACATACATCTTCTATCGTTTCTTCTTCTTCTTGTTCGTTAATCTGAACTTTATAAATATTCATAGGTGAGCAATGGTGTGTACTTGGATTACACTGACTTTCATGCAGAACTTTTTGTTTTCCTAGAGCTAATGTTTTCATTTGTTTAGGTTTCTTTTAATCTACCAACCACTAATTCATCCTCAAACTCTCCAACAGAGCTGAAAAATCTCCTCTAAATGTGTTTAGATACATCCCTTTCTGTTCCCCTACACTCTGGGAGGCTTTAATCTTCCTGGTCCAATCTGTCTCTCTCTCTTTTTAAAATATTTTATTGTGTTTTAGGTGAAAGTTTACACAGCAAATTAGGTTCCCATTTAACAATTTTTGTACAAGTTTTTCCATGACGTTGGTTACAATTTTAGCAATGTGTCAGCATTCTCATTATTTCCATTCTGTTTGCTCTGTTTCCATTGATACAGCTTCCCTGCCCCTCCTTGCCTTCTCATCTTTGTTTTTGAGTAAATGTTGACAATTTGGTCTCATACAGTTGATTGTTTCAGGGAGCAAATTCCTCACAGTTATACTGTTTATTTTATAGGCTAATCTATTATTTGGCTAAAAGGAGACCTTCAGAAGTGGTTTCAGTCCCAAGTTAAAAGGGTATCTAAGGGCAATAGTCTTGGGGCTTCCTTTAGTTTCTATCAGTCCAGTAAGTCTGGTCTTTTTCAGGAATTTGAGTTTTGCTCTACATTTTTCTCTCATTCTAAACGGGACCTTCTATTGTGTCCCTGGTCAGAACAATTGGTAGTGGTAGTCACGTACCATCTAGTTCTTCTGGTCTCAGGCTAGAAGAAAGGCATGGTTCATGTGGGCTATTAGTCCTGTGTACTAGTTTGTTCTTTGAGTCTTTGGTTTCCTTCATTCTTTTTTGTTCCAGATGGGAAAAGACCAAGAGTTGTATCTTAGATGGCCGCTTGCAAGCTTTTAAGAACTTAGACACTACTCGCGAAACTAGGATGTGGAACATTGTCTTCATGTTATGCCAATTGACTGAATTGTCCCACAAGACTATGGCCCCAAGCCCTTTAACCCAGTAAACCAATCCCATAAGGTGTTTGAATATGTCTAGGAGGTCTCCATAACTGTGCTCCTCTTCCTGCTCTAATCTTAACTAGTTGCCCTCTAAGCAGTTGTACACAGTTGTCATGGGACTTTGCTTCAATATCACCCTGGAAATTTTCTTTGCTCACTCCTGTGTTGGCCCTTTCTGCTTTATCTTGAAGAAGTCCCTCTCAGAGTCTTCTGATCTGCTTCAGTATGGGCTGGTTGGGATCTAGGTTTGCTGTAAATCTCTAATCTTGGGCTTTTACTTCACTCACATTCTGGCAATGCCCCTCTCTTATGTTAGTTCTTCTGTTTTCTTCAATCTCATGTCTTTTCTTTTTCTTCTCTGATTATTACTGGTGGAAAAATACTCCAAAAAGCTTCCTAAAAAAGGGTGAGTAGGAGGTATATTTCTGAGAAGTTACATGCCTAGAAATGTCTTTAGTCTACCCTTACATTGAGCTGGTAGTTTTGCTAGGTATTGAAATCTAGTTTGGAAATCTTTTTCCTTCAGAATTTTGAAACCATTCCTGTTTTTTTCTAGCTTCCAGTATTGCTATTTAGAAATGTGATGCCAAGAATGTTCTCTCTTTCTCTGAAAATCTTTAGAATTTTTTCAAGATTACATGCCTTGTTGTGATCCTTATTTTTGTTCACTGAATATGGAAACTCATGTTCTTCCAGAAAATTTTCTTGTATTATTCTGATTTTCTACCCTCTGATTTCTTCATTTTCTTTTTCTGGAACTCCTATTATTCATATACTGGATCTCTTAGATTGATTATCACTCTTATTTTTTCTCTGTCTTTTTACTCTGCTTTTTGAGAGATTATCTTAACTTTGTTGTTGTTTTTAGGTGCCATTGAGTCAGTTCCCCCTCATAGCGACCCTATGTACAACAGAACGAAACACTGCCCACCCCTGCACCATTTTCACAATCGTTGCTATGCTTGAGCAATTGCATAGCCAGTGTGCCAATCCATCTCATCGATGGTCTTCCTCTCTTTCATGGACCCTCTACTTTACCAAGCATAATGTCTTTTTCCAGGAACTTGTCCCTCCTACCTTAACTTTACATTAAAATAATTATGTTGAATTTTAAAATTTTACTTTTGTTTCAATTTCTTAAAAGCTCTTTTTTTTCCCCATGACTAAGCTTTTATATAGCTTTCTGTTCTTGTTTCAGGAGTGTATTATCTTCTATTATTTCTTTCAAGATATTAGAGTTTTTAAAATGATGCTTCCCTTTGTTCTTGTATTATCTCTGTTTCCTATGAGCACCCACCACCATTTCTTTTGGTCTTTTTTATTGTAGAGGCTTTTCCAAATATCTCATGATCTGTGTTGTTGATTTACTTAAATGATAATTGGAAACTCAGTATGAGTAAGTGAAGCCTGTTATTTGGTGGGCTTCAATGAAGGATAATCTGGTGTGGATCTGACCATTTCATTGGCATAATGCTTAAATGTTGGTATCTGTAGGTGTTTTCTCTTGATCTAGTCAGTTTTCCAGAGAGGAATCCTCTAATCTCCTGCCACAGTGAACTGAGTGGGAGAGAAGTTGGGGAGTTGTAACCATATTCAGGATGCAGACTTTCACTTAATCCATCTGATTTTAACTTACTGGTCACCCAGTCCTCAAGCTCACTTGGTGTCTGAGTTTACAACTTTTCTGATCAATTACCTTTAGAGAATGAAAGTTCTTGTCCTTTGTCAGGGTTAGGGAGGGAAATCAGCTTGGCTGAATAAAGTAGGAAAGAAGCTCTATGGTTAACATATTCCTTTTACAGATTTTCCACCCAGTCTCTTGTTTCAAGCCCCTACTGTCTGCCTGCTTTTAGAAGTACCACGTGTCTCCAATTTCTGATCCTTTCCAAGGTTCTGTAGCCTGGATCAGTTTGCTTCTTAATGACTTCTGCTGTAGGCTTATGTTTCAGTCTTTTCTGTTCTACTGAAGCTAATAACATACATCCATTTTTTGTTTCCAAAATTGTTGACATTTCTTACATGCTATCTTTTCTCTTATTCTTCATCCCAGTGGTTTATACATTAACATTTTAAATTATTGCTTTACCTATCATTTTATTGGAGTTTTGGGAGGATACTAAGATAAATACGTATATCTAATATTGCAAGTTTAACCAAAAATCTATGGCCCATACTTATCTGTAGGAAGACTGGCAGAAAGCTATTAGTCTATTTTTTGTTAGTAAACCAACTCTGCTTTTTAAGAACATTTTGTAGAGTATTCTAACAAAAAGATCAAGGGAAAAGAGAAATGAAACTAATTTAGCTAGGCAAAAATTAGAGTTAAGCGAGTATGAGTATGTGCTGTGTGAAAATAAGTGTGTGAAAAACTGTAAAATACTTTAGTCAAATTTCATCTTTTATTGAGCTGTTTCTACTCAATTGGCTGCAATGAAGAATTCATTTTTTCTTCACATAATCATGAAAATATCTATGCATAAAAGTGGCATTTGTTTAGAAGGTGAGGCAGCGAGGCGAAATAAAATATTAAAAAAAATCTTTTTTTGCCATAGTCTTTTTAGGATTTAAATGTTGCCTTTTTTCCATAAAACACATAATAAATCCAATGAAAAAATATTAATAGATCTGGTGATAAGGTGGACTAGGAAATCCCATAACCTCCCACTATCACTACTCAGAAATGCTAGGCCAGGAGCAGGACAGTAGGAAAGCACTGAAAAGTAGCGCTGATGCTGGATCTACTCTGGGATTGGGAAACTATGAAAATGTTGGCCTCTGTCATCAAGGTTTAGGATTTTTGCACTCACAAAGGACAGCAGGCTAAATCTTGGGCTCACATGAAGTGTGTAATGGAACTGCACTGAAACTTCATTCTTCCCATTAATCAGGCCCAAAGCTTTGAAGTCATCTTGACTTTTCTCTCACCCGACACCCAGTATGTCAGCAACTTCAATGAACTCTCTTAAAGATATAGCCAGCATATATTCTCAACAACAACAAAATAAATTATAAAAGAAAAAACATCCAGAATCTAAGCATTTCCCAACATCTGTACTGCAGTCAATGTTCATTTAGAATTATCTACATCTCTGCTTTTCAGTCCTTTCTGAAACTTAGGTTTTTCGTCTGGAATCATTTTCTATCTTAAGTAGTTCCTTTAGAATTTCTTTTAGTGCAGATGTGATAAAGACTCAAGTTGTCCTTCCATAGTGTAGAGTTGTTGTTGGCAAGTGACTCTCCAGCAAGAGACCACATTTCTCAGGCACCACAGCCCCTATCGCTTAATCCCTCCCTACTTCTTGCACTGTGGAAAGCTTTGAGACTAGTTCTTACCAATAAAATGTAAGTAGAAGCAATGGGTGCCACTTTTGGGGTGATGTGGCTAATAGGCAATTGTGTTCATCCACTCTGTTTAAACAATTGCTACCTGAAAGTGAAAGACTGAGGCCGAGGGCAATGGTAGAGTCACAAAATGGAAACAGCTTAGATTCCTAGATAACCATGTGGAAATCAGCCCACTGAAAACCTTAGACTGTTACACATCTGTGTTAGTCATCTAGTGCTGCTATAACAGAAATACCACAAGTTGATGGCTTTAACAGAGAAATTTATTTTCTCACAGTCTAGTAGGTTACAAGTCCAAATTCAGGGCTTTGGCTCCAGGGGAAGGCTTTCTCTCTCTGGTGGCTCTGGAGGAAAGTCCCCATCCTCAATCTTCCCCTGGTCAAGGAGCTTCTCAGGCTCAGGGTTCCCATGTCCAAAGGACGCACTCCGCTCCTGGTGCTGATTTCTTGGTGGTATGAGGTCCCCAACTCTCTGCTGGCTTCTTTTCCTTTTATCTCTTGAGAGATAAAAGGTGGTGCAGGCCACACCCCAGGGAAACTCCCTTTACATTGGATCAGGGAGGTGACCTGAGTAAGGGTGGTGTTACAATCCCACTCTAATGCTCTTAACATAAAATAACAATCACAAAATTGAGGACAACCACACAATACTGGGAATTATGGCCTAACCAAGTTGATACATTTTTGGGGGGACATAATTCAATCCATGATTACATCCGAGACACAAACCTCTATAGAGTTAAACCTCTGAAATTTTGAGCTGTGTTATTACAGTAGCTAGTGTTTCCCTAACCAATACCGAAATTGGTACTAGGATGAGATGTTGTCATTAGAAAACTTAAAACACATGCCATTGGCTTAGCCATTAGGCAGTAGGTGGTAAAGAAAATGATAATAGAGGCTGGAAAGATAAAGACCCATGCTATGTACAGTGAAATATTTGCTAAAACTATCATCTGTGATAACTTGGAAGGCACACAAAGTGCCTATTAAGTCTGTTACTTTAGAAGAAAAGGTTGGAAGATAGAATGGTAGTAATGTGGGTTGTTATTGGCTGCATTTAGCAAGGCAACAGTTCACTGGTGTGTAAGCCGAAAAGGAAAAGAATAGAGAGGATCCAGAAGTATGGAACATTGAAAGGCTGGATAAGGTAATTGCATTTTGGCCTTTTAACAATAAATTCCCATTAACATTCTGCTCTGCAGTAGAGATCAGATTAAGGGTGTGGGATTCCTATCCAAGCCCAGTGGTTTCAAAGGTTGTTGTTAGGTGCCATTGAGTAGGTTCCAACTCATAGTGACCCTATGTACAACAGAATGAAACACTGCCTGGTCCTGTGTCATCCTCACAATTGTTGTTATGCTCGAGCCTTGTTGCAGCCACTGAGTCAATCCATCTCATTGAGGTTCTTCTTTTTTCACTGACCCTCTACTTTACCAAGCATAATGTCCTTCTCCAGGGACTGGTTCCTCCTGATAACATGTCCAAAGTATGTGAAATGAAGTCTTGCCATCCTTGCATCTAAGGAACATTCTGGCTGTACTTCTTTCAAGACAGGTTTGTTCGTTCGGCAGTCCATGGTATATTTGATATTCTTTTCCAACACCACAATTCAAAGCCATCAATTCTTTGGTCTTCCTTATTCATTGCCCAGCTTTCATATGCATATGAGGCAACTGAAAACACTGTGGCTTCTGTGAGGTACACCTTAATCCTTAAAGTGACATCTTTGCTTTTTAGCACTTTAAACAGGTCTTTTGCGGCAGATTTGCCCAATGCAATATGTTGTTTGATTTCTTGACTGCAGCTTCCATGGGTGCTGACTGTGGATCCAAGTAAAATGAAATCCTTAACAACTTCAATCTTTCCTCCATTTATCATGGTGTTGCTTATTGGTCCAGTTGTGAGGATTTTTGTTTCCTTTATGTTGAGGTGTAATGCATACTGAAGGCTGTGGTCTTTGATCTTCATCAGTAAGTACTTCAAGTCCTTTTCAGTTTCAGCAAGCAAGGTTGTGTCATCTTTGAATTGCAGGTTGTTAGTGATTCTTCCTCTAATCCTGATACTCTGTTCTTCACATAGTCTGGCTTCTTGAATTATCTGCTCAGCATATAGATTGAATAAGTATGGTGAAAGGATACAACGCTAATGCCCAACTTTCCTGATTTTCAACAGAACAGTATTCCCTTGTTCTGTTCAAACGACTGACGCTTGGTGTATGTACAGGTTTCACACGAGCACAATTAAGTGTTCTGGAATTCCTATTCTTCGCAATGTTATCCATACTTTATTGTGATCCACACAGTTGAATGCCTTTGCATAGTCAATAAAACAGGTGAACAGCTTTTTGGTATTCCCTGCTTTCGGCCATGATCCTCCAGACATCAGCAATGATATCCCTTGTTCCATGTCCTTTTCTGAATCTGGCTTGAATTTCTGGCAGTTCTCTGTCAATGTACTGCTGCAACAGCTTTTGAATGATCTTCAGGAAAATTTCACTTGCGTGTGATATTAATTATATTGTTCACATTCTGCTGGATCATCCCTCTTTGGAAATACAAATATGGATCTCTTCCAGTCAGTTGGCCAGATAGCTGTCTTTCAAGTTTCTTGGCATAGATGAGTTAGCACATCCAGTGCTGCATCCATTTGCTGAAACATTTCAATTGTTATTCTGTCAATTCCTGAAGACTTGATTTTTCCAGTGCCTTCCATACAGCTTGGGCTTCTTCCTTCAGTACCATTGGTTCTTGATCTTATGCTACCTCCTAAAATGGCTGAAGGTTGACCAGTTCTTTTAGGTACAGTGACTCTGTGTATTCCTTCCATCTTCTTTTGATGCTTCCTGCATTGTTTAATATTTTCCCCATAGAATCCTTCACTATTGCAACTCGAGGCTTGAATTTTTTCTTCAGTTCTTTCAGCTTGAGAAATGCTGAGTGTTCTTCCCTTTTGCTTTTCTATCTCTAGTTCTTTGCACATTTCATTATAATACTTTACTTTGTCTTCTCCAGCTGCCCTTTGAAATCTTCTCTTCAGTTGTTTTACTTCATCGTTACTGCCTTTCACTTTAACTACTTGTCTTAGTCATCTAGTGCTACTATAACAGAAATACCACCAGTGGAAGGCTTTAACAAACAGAAATTTATTCTCTCACAAGTCCAAAATTCAAATTCGGTGTGTCAGCTCCAGGGGAAGGCTTTCTCTCTCTGTTGGCCCTGGAGAAAGGTCCTTGTCATCAGTCTTCCCTTGGTCTGGGAGCATCTCAGAGCAGGAACCTCAGTCCCAAAGGATGCACTTTGCTCCTGGCACTGCTTTCTTGGTGGTATGAGGTCCCCAAGTCTCTCTGCTTGCTTCTCTGTTTTATATCTCAAAAGAGATTGGCTTAAGACACTATCTAATCTTGTAGATCTCATCGATATAACTGCCAGTAATCCGTCTCATTAACATCATAGTGATAGGACTTACAACACATAGGGAAATCATATCAGATGACAAAATGGTAGACAATGACACAATACTGGGAATCATGACCTAGCCAAGTTGACAGATATCTTGGGGGGACACAATTTAATCCATAACATTCCACCCTTTGGCTCCCCAAAATTCATGCCCTTGCTACATGTAAAACGTATTCACCCCATCATATTATACCATCATATTATAGCAAGTCTTAAATCAACTCCAAGTCCAAAATCCAAAAATTCCTCTTCATCTATGAAATCCAGAATATGAGTTATCTGCTTCCAAAGTACAATGGCAGAACAGACACAAGCTAGACATTTCCATTATAAATGGGAGAAATTGGAGAGAAAGAAGGCATAACAGTTACCAAGCAGGTTAGCAGAACACATTATATAAGCCCTCAAGCCTTTAAAAATAATCCTCTGTTCCCTGAGACAATTTACACAATAGCCCTGCCCTCCAGACTGTAGGTATTGGCCACATTGTCTAGATTCATAGTGGAGGCCCCTTGACCTGAGCTTCAGCTCCACATTCTAGGCCCACTGGTATGGCAACTCTGCTTCCATGGCTTTAGGAGCACCATTCTCCTAGTCCATCTGAGTGGTAACTCCACCCTTAGAAACACCAGAGGCCATGGCTCTACCCTTTGAAACCCCAGAGGTCGAGGCTATACCTTTTGAGACTGAGGCAGCTTGGTTTCCTGTGTTCCTTGTCTCTTCAGCTTCTGCTTCCTGGTTCCTTGGCCTCTCGGCCCTTGGACCTCATGCCCGCATCTACGCTGCTGGGGCAAGTGTTCCAAAGCTCTGTATCTCAACTGATAAGTGCCTGGAGGCACCCCACTCTGCCAGTAAACTTCAGCTGGAAGGCACTCAGCTCTCTTGCTCGATGGGTTGGCAAGCCTAGCTCCGCCGATAAGTGCCTGGAGGTACCCTCCTCCATCAGGAAGCCTAATGCGCACAGGCACTCAGCTCTGTTGCTCCGTGGGTTGGCTGCAGCACCGTCTGGCACTGGTTTCCTGGTTCTGCTGCTGCCAGTCCTCTGCTGCTACTTTTCACCAACTGTTCCTTCTCTGGTGTTAACACATGCACAAAAAGAAAACCAAACCCAGTGCCGTCGAGTCGATTCTGACTCATAGTGACCCTATAGGACAGAGTAGAACTGCCCCATAGAGTTTCTAAGGAGCGCCTGGCGGATTTGAACTGCAGTTCTCCTCATTTCCTTCTGAGTCCTCTATCCATTCACAGTTTCAAAACTACTTCCACATTTTAGGTATCTGTTAGATGGCACCGCACTCCTGGAACCAAATTCTGTCTTGGTCATCTAGTGCTGCTATAACAGACATGCCCCAAGTGGGTAGCATTAACAAAGAGAAATTTATATCTCACACAGTCTTGTAGGCTACAAGTTGAAATTCAGGTTGTCAGCTCCAGGGGAAGACTTTCTCTCTCTGTTGGCTCTGCAGGAAGGTCCTTGTCATCAGTCTTTCCTGGGTCTAGGAGCACCTCAGAGCAGGAACCTTGGGACAGAGGATGCCCTTTGCTCCTGGCTCTGCTTTCTTGGTGGTATGAGGTCCCCAAGTCTCTCTGCTTGCTTCTCTCTTTTATATCTCAAAAGAGATTGGCTTAAGACACTGTCTAATCTTATAGATCTCATCAATATAACTGCTGATAATCCATCTCATTAACATCATAGTGATCGGATTTACAACACATAGGGAAATGACAGTAGATGAAAAAATGGTAGACAATCACATAATGCTGAGAATCATGATGTAGCCAAGTTTACAGATATTTCTGGGGGACACAATTCAATCCATGACACTACTCTACATACAAGGCCAAGTTTCAGAGTCTCTTCTGACATCCATTTTGGTCTTTTCTTTCTTTCCTGTCTTTTTAATGACCTCTTGTTTTCTTCATACATGATGTCCTTGATATCATTCCACAACTCGCCTGGTCTTTGGTCATTAGCATTCAATGTGTCAAATCTATTCTTGAGATGGTCTCTAAATTCAGACGGGATATGCTCAAGGCCATACGTTGGCTCTCGTGGACTTGCTCTAATTTTCTGTAACTTCAACTTGAACTTACATATGAGCAATTGATGGTCTGTTCCACAGTCGGCCCCTGGCCTTGTTCTGACTCATGATATCAAGCTTTTCCATCGTCTCTTTCCACAGATGTAGTCGATTTGATTCCTGTGTATTCCATCTGGTGAGGTCCACATGTATAGTCGTCGTTTATGTTGTTGAAAAAAGGTATTTGCAATGAAGAAGTCGTTGGTCTTGCAAAATTCTTTCATGTGATCTCTAGCATTGTTTCTGTCACCAAGATCATATTCTCCAACAACCAATCTTTCTTCTTTGTCTCCAACTTTCACATTCCTATCACCAGTAATTATCAATGCATCCTGAGTGCATGTTTGATCAATTTCAGACTGCAGAAGTTGGTAAAAATCTTCAATTTCTTCATCTTTGGCCTTAGTGGTTGTTGCATACATTTGAATAATAGTCGTATTAACTGGTCTTCCTTGTAGGCTATGGATATTATTCTCTCACTGACAGCATTGTAGTTCAGGATAGGTCTTGAAATGTTCTTTTTGATGATAAATGCATTGCCATTCCTCTTCAGTTTGTCATTCCCAGCATAGTAAACAAAAAAAAACCCCATTGCCATTAGTCAATTCTGACTTAAAGTGACCCTATAGGACAGAGTGGAACTGTCCCACAGGGTTTCCAAGGAGTGCCTGTGGATTCGAACTGCCAACATTTTGGTTAGCAGCCTTAGCTCTTAACCACTATGCCACCAGGTTTTCCCCAGCATAGTAGACCATATGATTGCCTGATTCAAAATGGCCAATACTAGTCCATTTCAGCTCACTAATGCCCAAGATGTCGATGTTTATGTGTTCCATTTCATTTTTGCTAATTTCCAATTTTCTTAGATTCATACTTTGTACATTCCAGGTTCCGATTATTAATGGATGTTTGCAGCTGCTTCTTCTCATTTTGAGTTATGCCACATCAGCAAATGAAGGTCCCAAAAGCTTGACTCTATCCACATCATCAAGGTTGACTCTACTTTGAGGAGGCAGCTCTTCCTCAGTCATCTTTTGAGTGCCTTCCAACCTGAGGGACTCATCTTCCAGCACTATATCAGACAGTGTTCCACTGTTATTCATAAAGTTTTCACTGGCTAATTCTTTTCAGGAGTAGACTGCTGGGTCCTTCTTCCTAGTCTGTCTTAGTATGGAAGCTCAGCTGAAACCTGTCTGCCGTGGGTGACCCTGCTTGTATTTGAACAGGGTCAGCAGAAAGGTAAACTATAGACTTTAGTTAATGATAAGGTATGAATATTGTTTCATGAGTTGTAACAAATATACCATACTAATGCAAGATGTTTATAATAGGAGAAGCTCTGTGTGGGGATTGGGGTAAGGAGGCTGAGGGATGGGGAGAATCGGGAGCATATGAGAAATCTCTGCTCAAAATCTCTGATCGAAAACGGTTCTAAAAAATAAGTCTCTCAATTTAAAAAAGTACAAACTTTAAAATTGAAGAAATTTCACTAAAAAAAGACTACATACTGTATGATTCTGTTTATATAAAATAGGAATAAAGGCAAAACTATAGGGATAGAAAGCAGATCAGTGGTTGGCAGGGACCAGGGGTAGGGAGAAAGTCAACTGCAAAGGGTGAAAAGATTTTAGGTTGAGAGAAGTGTTCTATATCATTATTGTGGTTACATAATTGTAAACAATTACTGAAATTCATCAAACTCTATACTTAAAACGAGCGAATTTTATTGCATGTAATAGTACCTTAATACAGATTTTTAAAAAGTAAAAAAAATGGGGCTAAGAACAAAAAGAGATTTGAGGTAGAATCAATAGGACTTGAGTATGTACATGTCTTGCTTTACGTAGTGGCTGTGCTTCTAGAAAAGATGCGTAAAAATAAAATTTAAAATGTTCTATTGGAACTATTCAACCCTTAATGATTTTTTTTAAAAACTTTTTTTAACAGAGATTTTCAAACACACACAAAAGTAGACAGAATGGTATGATGAACTCCTCTATGTACTCAACAACCAGTTTTAAAAATTATCAACTATGCTGATTTTGTTTCATTTATACCCCGTTCTACTTTTACACCACCTCCTGAATTATTCTGAAGGAAATCCCAGACATTATATCATTTCATTCATCATTTAGTATCCCAAATATGTACTTTTAAAAAATATAACCATGGTACCATTTTCACACCTAAAAAGTTAATAGTAATTCCTTAACATCATCTAATAGCCAAACTACCTAATTGTCTCATGAAATTATAAATTTTCTTATTTACAGTTTGAATTAGAATTCAAAAAAATGACCACGCATTTCAGTTGATATTCCTTTTAAGCTTTTTTTTTTTTTATAGGTTTTTCCTCGCAATTTATTTCTTAACAAAGCTTTAATGATTCTTGATGTAATGAATCTTTATAAAAAAACAAACAAAAAAGAAACCAACTGCCACTGAGTAGACTCCAACTTAAAGCAACCCATGTGTGTCAGAGTAAAACAGTGTTTCACAGGGTTTTCAAAGACTAATTTTTCCTTCTGAGGTGCCTCTGGGTAGACTCAAACCTCCCAACTTTTGGTTAGCAGCTGAGCACATTAACTATTTGCTCCACCTAGAGGTTCTGTCATACAAATAACTACCCCCTAATTTGGTGGGTAAGGAGCCCTTGTGGCACAATAATTAAGCACTCGGCTGCTAACTGAAAGGTCAGTGGTTTGAATCCACCAGGCGCTCCAAGGGAGAAAAGATCTGGTGCTTTGCTCCTGTAAAGATTACATGGTAGGAAACTCTATGGGGCAGTTCTACTCTGTCTTAGAGAGTCACTATGAGTTGGAATTGACACCAGCCCACCTAACAACAAATTTAGTGGGTTTATTTATTTGGATTGTTTTATAATTATGCTTTTTACTATTTTAGTTGCATTCCAAGAATTTTTTGATAAAGCCATAGATTGGTGATTGGAATTATCTCACAGCCTGCCGGGTACGACGTTGCAATTGGCAATTTGCCTCAAGGGTAGCAATCCTATGACTCAGAGCACTGTTTGGATATTAAGACAGGTGTGAAACACTTACAGTTGTTTGGAGATCAACTGTTATATTATTGGAGGTGTTCAGTCTTTCTTCTCTTTCCAAAATTGCATCAACATTTTGTATCATAATATTTGTTACATCAGTCACTTGACTCCTCAGTGTGGAAATCTTGCTGTCACCTTGATTTTTATTGTACTTCATCTGTGTGGAAGTAAAATGTAATACAGTTTTTATTTTCTGTCAATGTAATTTATTATATATTGTACAAATTAGAACCTAAGTGTCAAAGGCACATCTTACTCATATTTCATTAGAAGGAGTCAACTAAACCTCAAATTTTTCCACCCAGATTTTGTAGCCCCCCCTCCCATATTTTATTAAGGGAATGCACGAATATATTCAATCAGCAGCAGAAGGTATTTTTTAAAACTAAATTATTTAAAAATAAATAATAGATTCGCATAGTCCAAAATTCAGAAGTTACAGAAAGATGTACAGTGAAAGTATCTTTTCAGAGATATTTTATGCATATAGTAATAAATGCATACATATATTTTTTCACTTTTTTCTACACAAATGTAAGCATACTATACACACTTTTTTGTGCCATTGTTTTTTAAATTAGTAGATATATGGAAGACCATTCCATGTCAATACATAAAAAGTTTCTTTTTTCTTTGTTATTTGGATGTATGGTTTTCAATTATATGAATGTGCTATGATTTATTTAAAAGGCTTTCTATTGTGAACATTTAGATTATTTTAATCTTTTATTATTACAAACAATACTGTAATAAATGACACTAGAATTTTTGGGTTAAATCACACGTGCATTTCTATTAATAAATAATATAAAATTGCCCTCCCTGGAGGGGTACAAATTCATACTTTGATCAACAATGTATGATGAGTGTCTTTCCCCCCTAACCCTTACCAATGCACAGCCTTATTAAATGTTCTGATCTTTGCTATTTCCTGTAGGTGAAAAATATCTTCAAGCAGGTTTTCTTTTACTATGAGGTTGAACATCTTTTGTATTTCTTTTTCTGTGAACTATCTGTTTATATCCTTTGCCCATTTTTCTGTTGGGTTGGTCTTTTCCTTTACATCTATAAGAGCACTTTATATATTGAGGGAATTTACCCTTTATCAACAACACGAGTTGCAAAATGTTTTCTCTTTTGTCTTTATCCTGGCTTTTGCCATGTGGACTTTTTTTATTTTTATCGATTGAATTTATTTTAAAAATGATTTCTGAGTTTTGTCATACTTACAAAGGCATTTTTCACCTCCAAGATTATTAAAAGAAATTCCCTATGATTTTTCTAATACCTTTGCATTTCATTTTTTACTTTGAAACTTTGGATTTACCTGAAATTTAATTGTTATAAGACGTGAGGTAGGAGTTAGATGTAGTTTTTTTCCTAGACTTAAATGGTTGCCTCAATGTTATTTATGGATTAATCTATCTTTTCCCTATTCTTTTGAAATACTACCTTTATAAAAACTGAGTTCTTGTATTTTCTAGTTATAAAATTTCTGTCTGTTCCATAGATCTGTTTCTTTATTCATGCACCAATGAAATGATTTAATTACTGAGCTTTGTAACATATTTTAATATCTCGTAGCAGTCGTCTTCCCTCATTACTGTTTCAGAATTCTCAGTTATCTTTGTTTTTAATTCTTTTAATGTGAACTTCAGAATCAACTTGTCTGCTGTCCCTATATTCCCTCAAATCCATTGATACTTATTTGGATCAAATTGAATTTACAGATTGACTTAGGAAGAGTTGATATATATATATATATGCATATATATTTTAATTTGGCTTTAGGTGAAAGTTTACAGAGCAAATTAGCTTCTCATTAAACAGTTAATACACAGATTATTTTGTGACATTGGTTGCTAACCCCATGATGTGTCAACACTCTTCCCTTCTCCACCCTGGGTTCCCTGTTCCATTCGTCCAGTTTTCCTGTCCCTTCCTGCCTTCTCGTCTCTGCTTTTAGGCTGGTGTGCCCATTAGCCTCATATACATGACTGATTAAGCACGTTCCTAATGTGTGTTATTGTTGGCGCTATACCAAAACCAAACCAAACTCGTTGCCTGTCAAATTGATTCCGACTCATAGCAACCCGATAGGATAGAGTAGAACTGCCTCATAGAGTTTCCAAGGAGCACCTGGTGGATTTGAACTGCTGACTTTTGGGTTAGCAGCCAAACTCTTAACCACTACACCACCAGGGTTTCAATTTTGCCCTATAGACCTGTGTAATCTTCAGCCGAAGTGTGAAACTCAGGGGTGACTTCAGTACTGAGTTAAAAGAGTATCCAGGAGTCGTATTCTCAGGCTTTCACCAGTCTCTGCCAGACCAACAAGCCTAGTCTTTTTGAATTTGAATTTTGTTCTACATTTTTCTCCTTCTCTGTCCGGGACCCTCTATTGTGATCCCTGCCAGAGCAGTTGGTGGTGGTAACTGGGCACTATCTAGTTGCTCTGGACTCACTCTGGTGTAAGTTATTGTAGTTGTGGTCCCTTAGTCCTTTGCACTAATTTTTCCCTTGTGTCTTTGGCTTTCTTCATTCTTCTCTGCTCCAGTAGGGATGGGCCAAGTAGATGTATCCTAGATGGCCACTCACAGGCTTTTAAGACCCCAGATGTTACTCACCGCATCAGATGTAGAACATTTTCTTTATAGGCTATGCTATGCCAGTTGAGCTAGATATCCTCTGAGACCATGGTCCCCAGCCCTCAGCCTAGTAACTCTGTCTCTCAAGGCATTTCGATATGTCTGTGAAGTTTCTATGACTTTGCTCTGGTCAAGAATGCTGACTTTCCCAGTATTGTGTACTGTCTTACGCTTCGCCAAAGTTAACACTTAACTACTATCTAGTTATTGTTTTTCTCTTTCCACCCCTGCCCTCCCTCGTAACTTCCAAAGATTGTTTCTTTCTGTGTGGAAACACTTTTATGTGTTTTTATAGTAGTGGTCATATACTGGATTTGTCCTTTTGTGATTGACGTATTTCACTCAGCATAATGCCCTCCAGATTCACCCATGTTGTGAGATGTTTTGCAGATTTATCATTGTTCTTTATCGCTGTGCAGTATTCAATTATGTGTATGTATCATAGTTTGTTTATCCATTCATCTGTTGATGGGCACCTAAGTTATTTCCATCATTTTTGCTTTTGTGAACAATGCTGCAATGAACATGGGTGTGCATAGTCTATTCGTGTGACAGCTCTTATTTCTTTAGAATATATTCCTAGGAGGAGATTACTGGATCACATGGAATTTCTATCTTTTTAAGGAAGTATCATATTGTTTTCCAAAACAGTTGTACCATATTGCATTACCAATGATTTCCAATCTCCCTGTAGCCTCTCTAACATTTGTTATTTTCCTTTTTTTTTGATGTGTGCCAGTAATGTCAGGGTGATATGGTATCTCATTGTAGTTTTGATTTGCTAGCGATCTCTACCACCTCCTCATGTTTCTGTTAGCCACCTGAATGTCTTCTTTGTTGAATAACCTGTTCATATCCTTTGCCCACTTTTTAATTGCATTGTCTTTTTACTGCAGAGGTGTTGATTTTCTTAAAGATTTTAGAGGTTAGAACTTTGTTGGATATGTCAAAGCCAAAATTTTTACCCAGTCTGTGGATTCTCTTTTTACTCTTTTGGTGAAGTCTTTTTTTTTTTTTAAGTATTATTTCTTTTTTTTTTTAAATTGTACTTTAGATGAAGGTTTACAGAGCAAACCGAGTTTTTCATTTTAACAATTAATACACATATTGTTTTGTGACATTGCTTGCCAACCCCATAACATGTCAGCACTCTCCCCTTCTTGAACTTGGGTTCCCCATTACCAGCTTTCCTGTCCCCTTCTGCCTTCTCATCCTTGCCCCTGGGCTGGTGTGCCCATTTAGTCTCGTTTTATTTTGTGGGCCTGTCTAATCTTTAGCTGAATAGTGAACTGCAGGAGTGACTTCATTATTGAGCTATAAGGGAGTCTGGGGGCCATAATCTCAGGGTTTCTCCAGTCTCTGTCAGACCACTAAGACTGGTCTTTTTTTTTTTTTTTTTTGTGAGTTAGACTTTTTCTTCAACTCTGTCCAGAACCCTCTATTATGATCCCTATCAGAGTTGGTGGTGGTAGCCGGGCACCATCTAGCTGTCCTAGACTCAGTCTGGTGAAGTCTGTGGTAGTTGTGGTCCATTCATCCTTTGGACCAATATTTCCCTTGTGTCTTTGATTTTCTTCATTCTCCCTTGCTCCAGAAGGGGTAAGACCAATGGAGTACCTTAGAGGGCCGCTCACAAGCCTTTAAGATTCCACTCAGTTTGCTGAAGTCTTCTGATGAGCATAAGCATTTATTTTTTTTTCTTTTTTAATAATTTTTATTGTGCTTTAAGTGAAAGTTTACAAATCAAGTCAGCCTCTTACACAAAAACCCACACACACCTTGCTACACACTCCCAATTACTCTCCCCCTAATGAGACAGCCAGCTCTCTCCCTCCACTCTCTCTTTTCATGTCCATTTCGCCAGCTTCTAACCCCCTCCATACTCTCATCTCCCCTCCAGGCAGGAGATGCCAGCATAGTCTCAAGGGTCCACCTGATCCAAGAAGCTCACTCCTCACCACCATCCCTCTCCAGCCCATTGTCCAGTCCAATCCATGTCTGAAGAGTTGGCTTTGGGAATGGCTCTTGTCCTGGGGCAACAGAAGGTCTAGGGGCCATGACCACCGGGTCCTTCTAGTCTCAGTCAGACCATTAAGTCTGGTCTTATGAGAATTTGGGGTCTGCATCCCACTGTTCTCCTGCTCCCTCAGGGGTTCTCTGTTGTGTTCCCTGTCAGGGCAGTCATTGGTTGTAGCCCGACACCATCTAGTTTTTCTGGTCTCAGGATGATGTAGTCTCTGGTTCATGTGGCCCTTTCCATCTCTTGGGCTCGTAATCGCCTTGTGTCCTTGGTGTTCTTCATTCTCCTTTGATCCAGGTGGGTTGAGACCAATTGATGCATCTTAGATGGCTGCTTGCTAGCATTTAAGACCGCAGACGCCACTCTTCAAACTGGGATGCAGAATGTTTTCGTAATACATTTTATTACACCAATTGACTTAGATGAACCTTGAAACCATGGTCCCCAGACCCCTGCTCCTGCTATGCTGGCCTTCGAAGCATTCAGTTTATTCTGGAAACTTCTTTGCTTTTGGTTTAGTCCAATTGTGCTGACCTCCCTTGTATTGTGTGCTGTCTTTCCCTTCACCTAAAGTAGTTCTTATCTACTATCTAATTAGTGAATGCCCCTTTCCCACCTCCCTCCCTCCCCCCTCTCGTAACCACGAAAGAATGTTTTCTTCTCAGTTTAAACTATTTCTCAAGTTCTTATAATAGTGGCCTTATACAATATTTGTCCTTTTGCAATATTTGTCCGGACCAGGGCTTTGTTTTGTTGGGAGTTTTTTGATTACCTTTTCAATCTCTTCTTTTGTTATTGGTCTATTTAGTTGTTCTACCTCTGTTTGTGTTAGTTTAGGTAGGTAGTGTGTTTCTAGGAATTTATCCATTTCTTCTAGGTTTTCAAATTTGTTTGAGTATAGTTTTTCATAGTAATCTAATATGATTCTTCTAATTTCAGTTGGGTCTGTTGTAAAATCGCCCCTCTCATTTCTTATTCGGGTTATTTGCTTCCTCTCCTGTTTTTCTTTTGTCAGCTTGGCCAGTGGTTTATCAATTTTGTTGACGTTTTCAAAAAGCTAGCTTTTGGTTTTGTTAATTCTTTCAATTATTTTTCTGTTTCTTTTAGTTCAGCTCTAATTTTTATTATTTGTTTCTTCTCGTTAAGTGTTTAATTTTTAGAAGATCCCATTTATATAGCTTATCTTCTGGTGTTTGTGTATTGTTAGTTATGCTTTGTGTCTTGTCTATGCCATATATTAGGGCCTCTAGTGTTGATTCCATGATCTTTATAATTTTGGGGTTTATATTTAGGTCTTGGATCCCTTTTGAATTAGTTTTTGTATATGGTGTGAGGTATGGTTCATGTTTCATTTTTTTTTACAGATGGACATTCAATTTTCCCAGCACCATTTGTTAAAGACTGTGTTTTCCCCGTTTAGTGGACTTAGCCTTGGTCAAAGATCAGGTGGTGTATGAATTTATGTCTGGGTTCTCGATTCTGTTACATTGGTCAAAGTGTCTGTTGTTGTACCAGTACCAGGCTGTTTTGACTACTGTAGATGTATAGTAGGTTCTGAGTCAGGTAGTGTGAGGCCTCCTACTTCGCTCTTCTTCCATAGTGCTTTACTTATCTGGGGATGTTTTCCTTTCAATATAAAGTTAATGATTGATTTATCCACCTCATTAAAGATTGCTGTTGGTATTTGGATCGAGATTGCATTGTAATTGCAGATTACTTTTGGTAAAATTGACATTTTCACAATGTTGAGCCTACCTCTCCATGGCATGGTATATTTTCCCATTTGTGTATGTCTCTTTTGGTTTCCTGTGGTAATGCTTTGTAGTTTTCTCTGTATGTCTTTTATGTCCCTTGTTAGATTTATTCCTAAGTATTTTTATTTTTTTAGGGGCAATTATAAATGGTACTGCTTTCCTGATTTCCTTTTTATGTTGTTGTTAGGTGTCATTGAGTCATTTCCAACTCATAGCGACCCTATGTACGACAGAATGAAACATTGCCTGGTCCTGCACCATCCTTAGAATCATTGTTACGCTTGAGTTCATTGTTGCAGCCACTATGTCAATCTACCTTGTTGAGGGTCTTCCTCTTTTCCATTGACCCTGTACTTTGCGAAGCATGATGTCCTTCTCCAGGGACTGATCCCTCCTGACAGTATGTCAAAAGTATGTGAGACACTGTCTCGCCATCTTTGCTTCTAAGGAGCATTCTGGTTATATTCTTCCAAGACAGATTTGTTCGTTCTTTCGGCAGTCCATGGTATATTCAATATTCTTCGCCAACACCACAATTCAAAGGCATCAATTCTTCTTCGGTCTTCCTTATTCATTGTCCAGCTTTTGAATGCATATGATGGGATTGAAAATACCATGGCTTGGGTCAGGTGCACCTTAGTCTTCAAGGTGACATCTTTGCTTTTCAACACTTGATAGAGGTCCTTTGCAGCAGATTTGCCCAATGCAATGTGTCTTTTGATTTCTTGACTGCTGCTTCCATGGCTGTTGATTGTGGATCCAAGTAAATGAAATCCTTGAAAACTTCAATCTTTTTTCTGTTCATCATGATGTTGCTCATTGATCCAGTGGTGAGGATTTTTGTTTTCTTTATGTTGAGGTGCAATCCATACTGAAGGCTGTGGTCTTTGATCTTCATCAGTAAGTGCTTCAAGTCCTTTTCACTTTCATCAAGCAAGGTTGTATCGTCTGCATAATGCAGGTTGTTAATGAGTCTTCCTCCAATCCTGATACCCCATTCTTCTTCATATAGTCCAGCTTCTCAGATTATTTTCTCAGTGTACAGACTAAAAATGTATGATGAAAGGATACAACACTGACGCACAGCTTTCTTGACTTTAAACCAATCAGTACCCCCTTGTTCTGTCCGAACAACTGCCTCTTGATCTATGTACAGGTTCCTCATGAGCACAATTAAGTGTTCTGGAATTCCCATTCTTCGCAATGTTATCCGTAACTTGCTATGATCCACACAGTTGAATGTCTTTGCATAGTCAATAAAACACAGCTAAACATCTTTCTGGTATTCTCTGCTTCCAGCCTGGATCCATCTGACATCAGCCATGATATTCCTTGTTCCACATCCTCTTCTGAAACTGGCCTGAATTTCTGGCAGTTCTCTGTCAATATACTGCTGCAGCCGTTTTTGAATCTTTAGCAAAATTTTGCTTGCATGTGGTATTAATGATATTGTTCTATAATCTGCACATTCGTTTGATCACCTTTGTTGGGAATAGGCATGAATATGGATCTCTTCCAGTCAGTTGGCCAGGAGGCTGTCTTCCATATTTCTTGGCATAGACGAGTGAGCACCTCCAGCGCTGCATGTGTTTGTTGAAACATCTCAATTGGTATTCTATTAATGCCTGAAGCCTTGTTTTTCATCAATGGCTTCAGAGCAGGTTGGACTTCTTCCTTCAGTATCATCGGTTCCTGATCATATGCTACCTCTTGAAATGGTTGAACATCGACTAATTCTTTTCATTATAATCACTCTGTGTATTCCTTCCATCTTCCTTTGATGCTTCCTGCATCGTTTAATATTTTCCTCATAGAATCCTTCACTATTGCAACTCAAGGCTTGAATTTTTTCTTCAGTTCTTTCAGCTTGAGAAAAGCTGACTGTGTTCTTCCCTTTTGGTTTTCTATCTCTAGCTCTTTGAACATGTCATTATAATATTTTAGTTTGTCTTCTTGAGCCACCCTTTGAAATCTTCTGTTCAGTTCTTTTACTTCATTAATTCTTCCTTTTGCTTTAGCTGCTCAATGTTCATGAGCAAGTTTCAGAGTCTCCTCTGGCATCCATCTTGGTCTTTTCATTCTTTCCTCTCTTTTCAATGACCTCTTGCTTTCTTCATGTATGATGTCCTTGATGTCATTCTACAACTTGTCTGATCTTCAGTCACCAGTGTTTGATGTGTCAAATCTATTCTTGAGATGGTCTCTAAATTCAGGTGGGATATACTCAAGGTCATATTTTGGCTCTTGTGGACTTGCTTTGATTTTCTTCAGTTTTGGGTTGGACTTGCATATGAGCAATTGATGGTCTGTTTCATACTCAGCCCCTGGCCTTGTTCTGACTGATGATATCGAGCTTTTCCATCTCTTTCCACAGTTACAGTCAATGTGATTCCTGTGTTTTCCATCTGGCGAGGTCCATGTGAATAGTCATGGTTCATGTTGGTGAAAGAAGGTATTTGCAATGAAGAAGTCGTTGGTCTTGTAAAATTCTATAATTTGATCTCTGGCAATGTTTCTATCACCAAGGTCATATTTTCCAACTACTGATCCTTTTTTGTTTCCAAGTTTTGCATTCCAATCACCAGTAATTATCAATGCATCCTGATTGCATGTTCCATCAATTTCAGACTGCAGCAGCTGATAAAAATGTTCTACTTCTTCACCTTTCACCTTAGTGGTTGGTGCATAAATTTGAATAATAGTCATATTAACTGGTCTTCCTTGTAGGCGTATGGATATTATCCTATCACTGACAGCATTGTACTTCAGGATAGATCTTGAAATGTTCTTTTTGATGATGAATGCAACACCATTCCTCTTCAAGTTGTCATTCCCTGCATTGTAGACTATATGATTTTCTGATTCAAAATGGCCAATATCAGTCCATTTCAGCTCACTAATGCCTAGAATATCAATGTTTATGTGTTCCATTTCATTTTTGCTAATTTCCAATTTTCCTAGATTCAGACTTCGTACATTCCTGGTTCGGATTATTAATGGATGTTTGCAGCTGTTTCTTCTCATTTTGGGTCATGCCACATCAGCAAATGAAGGTCCTAAAAGCTTTACTCCATCCACGTCATTAAGGTTGACTCTGTTTTGAGGAGGTAGCTCTTCCCCAGTTATCTTTTGAGTGCCTTCCAACCTGGGGGGCTCATCTTCCAGCACTATATCAGACAATGTTCCACTGCTATTCATAAGGTTTTTCACTGGCTAATGCTTTTCAGAAGTAGACTGCCGGGTCCTTCTTCCTAGTCTTAGTCTGGAAGCTCAGCTGAAGCCTGTCCTCCATGGGTGACCCTGCTGGTATCTGAATACCGGTGGCATAGCTTCTAGCATCACAGCAACACACAAGCCCCCACAGTATGACAAAACACTGGAAGAGCCAGAAGGCAGGAGTATTGGCTGCTAAGCGGTAGGGCTGGACGCCTGCTAGCTTTTTCATCTCATCAGTTTTTGAGGCTCCATTGAGATTCCCCTCTGGGACACTGAAGAGGTTATTGAACTTTAGTCAGTTACCGGAGGAGATGAAGTTATCAGCATCCTGAAACAGGAGCGCACATAACTGCACATATGGATTGCTTTGGTGCTGGAATAGTTCCTTTTTATAGTTCTCTTTACTGTGTATAGGAACTCAAGTGAATTTTTTATGTTGGTCTTATGTTGTGCTACTCAGCTGAATCTTTCTAAGAGTTCCAGTAGTTTTCTTGTGGAGTCAGTAGGCAAAATCCACCACAAAAGACAAGGAAGGACATTATATTATGATTACAGGGGCACAATGTTAAATAGGAGTGGTGATAAAGGGCATCCTTGTCTGTTCCCGTTCTCAAGGAGAATGTTTTCAGCCTCTGTCCATTGAGAATGATGTTGGCTGTTGGTTTTGTACAGATGTCCTTTATTATGCTGAGAAATTTTCCTTCTATTCCTATTTTATTGAGAATTTTTATCAGGAATGGGTGTTGGACTTTACTGAATGTCTTTTTTTGTGATCAATGAGATGATCATATGATTCTTTTATTTATGTGGTAGATTATGCTGATTGATTTTCTAATGTTGAACCATCCTTGGATACCTAGTATGAATCCTACATGGTTGTGGCGTTTTTTTTTTTTCCTGATAAATTCTACTGTCTTGAATTTTGTTGAGAATTTTTGCATCTACATTCATGAGAGATATCGGTCTATAATTTTATTTTTTGTGTAATTTTCTTTTCTTTGCCTGTTTTTGGTATCAGGGTTATACTGGCTTCATAGAATGAATTTGGAAGTATCCCTTCATTTTCTGTGTTCTGAAATAGTTTGAGTAGTACTGGTGTAAGCTCTTCTTTGAATGTTTGGAAGAATTCTCCAGTAAAGCCACCTGGCCAGGACTTTTTTTGTTGGGAGTTTTTTTTTTTTAATTACCTTTTCAATCTCTTCTCTTGTTATGGATTTGTTCATATTTTCTACCTCAGTTTGCATTAGTTTAGGTCTGTAGTGTTTCTAGAAATTTGTTCATTTCCTCTAGGTTTTCAAATTTGTTGAAGTAAGTTTTTCATAGAACTCTGTTGTGATCCTTTTTATTTCAGTTGGGTCTGTTGTAATGGCCCCTATTTCATTTCTTATTTGGGTTATTTGCTTCCTTTCCTCTTTTTCTTTTGTCAAGTTGGCCAAGTGTTTATTGCATTTGTTGATCCTTTCAAAGAACCAACTTTTGATTTTGATTCTTTCTATTGTTTTTCTCTTCTCTATTGAATTTATTTCTGCTCTGATCTGTACTAGTTCCTTTCTTCTGGTGGCTATGGGCTTCTCTTTCTATTTGTTCAAGTTGTAGGGCTAATGTTTGGATTTTGTCCTTTTTTTTTAATTAACTTTTATTAAGCTTCAAGTGAACGTTTACAAATCCAGTCTGTCACATATAAGTTTACATACATCTTACTCCCTACTCCCACTTGCTCTCCCCCTATTGAGTCAGCCCTTTCGGTCTCTCCTTTCGTGACAGTTTTGCCAGCTTCCCTCTCTCTCTATCTTCCCATCCCCCCTCCAGACAAGAGCTGCCAACACAATCTCAAGTGTCCACCTGATATAATTAGCTCACTCTTCATCAGCATCTCTCTCCCACCCGCTGACCAGTCCCTTTCATGTCTGATGAGTTGTCTTCGGGGATGGTTCCTGTCCTGGGGCAACAGAAGGTCTGGGGGCCATGGCCACTGGGATTCCTCTAGTCTCAGTCAAACCATTAAGTATGGTCTTTTTATGAGAATTTGGGGTCTGCATCCCACTGATCTCCTGCTCCCTCAGGGGTTCTCTGTTGTGCTCCCTGTCAGGGCAGTCATCAGTTGTGGCCGGGCACCAACTAGTTCTTCTGGTCTCAGGATGATGTAGGTCTCTGGTTCATGAGGCCCTTTCTGTCTCTTGGGCTCATAGTTATCGTGTGACCTTGGTGTTCTTCATTTTCCTTTGCTCCAGGTGGGTTGAGACCAATTGATGCATCTTAGATGGCCACTTGTTAGCCTTTAAGACCTCAGACGCCACATTTCAAAGTGGGATGCAGAATGTTTTCATAATAGAATTATTTTGCCAATTGACATAGAAGTCCCCTCAAACCATTTTCCCCAGACCCCCGCCCCTGCTCCGCTGACCTTTGAAGCATTCATTTTATCCCGGAAACTTCTTTGCTTTTGGTCCAGTCCAATTGAGCTGACCTTCCATGTATTGAGTGTTGTCTTTCCCTTCACCCAAAGCAGTTCTTATCTACTGATTAATCCATAAGAAAGCCTCTCCCTCCCTCCCTCCCTCCCTCCCCCCTTCGTAACCACAAAAGTATGTGTTCTTCTCAGTTTTTACTATTTCTCAAGATCTTATAATAGTGGTCTTATACAATATTTGTCCTTTTGCCTCTGACTGATTTCGCTCAGCATAATGCCTTCCAGGTTCCTCCATGTTATGAAATGTTTCACAGATTTGTCACTGTTCTTTATCGATGCGTAGTATTCCATTGTGTGAATATACCACAATTTATTTACCCATTCATCCGTTGATGGACACCTTGGTTGCTTCCAGCTTGTTGCTATTGTAAACAGAGCTGCAATAAACATGGGTGTGCATATATCTGTTTGTGTGAAGGCTCTTGTATCTCTAGGGTATATTCCGAGGAGTGGAATTTCTGGGTTGTATGGTAGTTCTATTTCTAACTGTTTAAGATAACGCCAGATAGATTTCCAAAGTGGTTGTACCATTTTACATTCCCACCAGCAGTGTATAAGAGTTCCAATCTCTCCGCAGCCTCTCCAACATTTATTATTTTGTGTTTTTTGGATTAATGCCAGCCTTGTTGGTGTGAGATGGAATCTCATCGTAGTTTTAATTTGCATTTCTCTAATGGCTAATGATCGAGAGCATTTTCTCATGTATCTGTTGGCTGCCTGAATATCTTCTTTAGTGAAATGTGTGTTCATATCCTTTGCCCACTTCTTGATTGGGTTGTTTGTCTTTTTGTGGTTGAGTTTTGACAGAACCATGTAGATTTTAGAGATCGGGTGCTGGTCTGAGATGTCATAGCTGAAAATTCTTTCCCAGTCTGTAGGTGGTCTTTTTACTCTTTTGGTGAAGTCTTTAGATGAGCATAGGTGTTTGATTTTTAGGAGCTCCCAGTTATCGGGTTTCTCTTCATCATTTTTGGTAATGTTTTGTATTCTGTTTATGCCTTGTATTAGGGCTCCTAGGGTTGTCCCTATTTTTTCTTCCATGATCTTTATCGTTTTAGTCTTTATGTTTAGGTCTTTGATCCACTTGGAGTTAGTTTTTGTGCATGGTGTGAGGTATGGGTCCTGTTTCATTCTTTTGCAAATGGATATCCAGTTATGCCAGTACCATTTGTTAAAAAGACGGTCTTTTCCCCAATTAACTGACACTGGGCCTTTGTCAAATATCAGCTGCTCATACGTGGATGGATTTATATCTGGGTTCTCAATTCTGTTCCATTGGTCTATGTGCCTGTTGTTGTACCAGTACCAGGCTGTTTTGACTACTGTGGCTGTATAACAGGTTCTGAAATCAGGTAGAGCGAGGCCTCCCACTTTCTTCTTCTTTTTCAGTAATGCTTTGCTTATCCGGGGCTTCTTTCCCTTCCACATGAAATTGGTGATTTGTTTCTCTATCCCCTTAAAATATGACATTGGAATTTGGATCGGAAGTGCGTTATATGTATAGATGGCTTTTGGTAGAATAGACATTTTTACTATGTTAAGTCTTCCTATCCATGAGCAAGGTATGTTTTTCCACTTAAGTATGTCCTTTTGAATCTCTTATAGTAGAGCTTTGTAGTTTTCTTTGTATAGGTCTTTTACATCCTTGGTAAGATTTATTCCTAAGTATTTTATCATCTTGGGGGCTACTGTGAATGGTATTGATTTGGTTATTTCCTCTTCGGTGTTCTTTTTGTTGATGTAGAGGAATGAATCCAAGTGATTTTTTTATGTTTATTTTATAACCTGAGACTCTGCCAAACTCTTCTATTAGTTTCAGTAGTTTTCTGGAGGATTCCTTAGGGTTTTCTGTGTATAAGATCATGTCATCTGCGAATAGTGATAACTTTACTTCCTCCTTGCCAATCCGGATACCTTTTATTTCTTTGTCTAGCCTAATTGCCCTGGTTAGGACTTTAAGCACGATGCTGAATAAGAGCGGTGATAAAGGGCATCCTTGTCTGGTTCCCGTTCTCAAGGGAAATGCTTTCAGGTTCTCTCCATTTAGAGTGATATTGGCTGTTGGCTTCGCATAGATGCCCTTTATGATGTTGAGGAATTTTCCTTCAATTCCTATTTTGGTAAGAGTTTTTATCATAAATGGGTGTTGGACTTTGTCAAATGCCTTTTCTGCATCAATTGATAAGATCATGTGGTTTTTGTCTTTTGTTTTATTTATGTGATGGATTACATTAATGGTTTTTCTGATATTAAAGCAGCCTTGCATACCTGGTATAAATCCCACTTGATCAGGGTGAATTATTTTTTTGATGTGTTGTTGGATTCTATTGGCTAGAATATTGTTGAGGATTTTTGCATCTATGTTCATGAGGGATATAGGTCTATAATTTTCTTTTTTTGTAATGTCTTTACCTGGTTTTGGTATCAGGGAAATGGTGGCTTCATAGAATGAGTTGGGTAGTATTCTGTCATTTTCTATGCTTTGAAATACCTTCAGTAGTAGTGGTGTTAAGTCTTCTCTGAAAGTTTGGTAGAACTCTGCAGTAAAGCCGTCCGGATCAGGGCTTTTTTTTGTTGGAAGTTTTTTGATTACCGTTTCAATCTCTTTTTTTGTTATGGGTCTATTTAGTTGTTCTACTTCTGAATGTGTTAGTTTAGGTAGGTAGTGTTTTTCCAAGAATTCATCCATTTCTTCTAGGTTTTCAAATTTGTTAGAGTACAATTTTTCGTAGTAAATCTGAAATGATTCTTTTAATTTCATTTGGTTCTGTTGTGATGTGGTCCTTCTTGTTTCTTATTCGGGTTATTTGTTTCCTTTCCTGTATTTCTTTAGTCAGTCTAGCCAATGGTTTATCAATTTTGTTAATTTTTTCCAAGAACCAGCTTTTGGCTTTGTTAATTCTTTCAATTGTTTTTCTGTTCTCTAATTCATTTAGTTCAGCTCTAATTTTTATTATTTGTTTTCTTCTGGTGCCTGATGCGTTCTTTTGTTGCTCACTTTCTATTTGTTCAAGTTGTCAGGACAGTTCTCTGATTTTGGCTCTTTCTTCTTTTTGTATGTGTGCATTTATCGATATAAATTGGCCTCTGAGCACTGCTTTTGCTGTGTCCCAGAGGTTTTGATAGGAAGTATTTTCATTCTCGTTGCATTCTATGAATTTCCTTATTCCCTCCTTGATGTCTTCTATAACCCAGTCTGTTTTCAGGAGGGTATTGTTCATTTTCCAAGTATTTGATTTCTTTTCCCTAGTTTTTCTGTTATTGATTTCTAGTTTTATTGCCTTGTGGTCTGAGAAGATGCTTTGTAATATTTCAATGTTTTGGACTCTGCAAAGGTTTGTTTTATGACCTAATATGTGGTCTATTCTAGAGAATGTTCCATGTGCGCTAGAAAAAAAAGTATACTTTGCAGCAGTTGGGTGGAGAGTTCTGTATAAGTCAGTGAGGTCAAGTTGGTTGATTGTTGTAATTGGGTCTTCCGTGTCTCTATTGAGCTTCTTACTGGATGTCCTGTCCTTCTCCGAAAGTGGTGTGTTGAAGTCTCCTACTATAATTGTGGAGGTGTCTATCTCACTTTTCAATTCTGTTAAAATTTGATTTATGTATCTTGCAGCCCTGTCATTGGGTGCATAAATATTTAATATGGTTATGTCTTCCTGATCAATTGTCCCTTTTATCATTATATAGTGTCCTTCTTTATCCTTTGTGGTGGATTTAAGTTTAAAGTCTATTTTGTCAGAAATTAATATTGCTACTCCTTTTTTGCTTATTGTTTGCTTGATACATTTTTTTCCATCCTTTGAGTTTTAGTTTGTTTGTGTCTCTAAGTCTAAGGTGTGTCTCTTGTAGGCAGCATATAGATGGATCATGTTTCTTTATCCAGTCCATGACTCTCTGTCTCTTTATTGGTGCATTTAGTCCATTTACATTCAGCGTAATTATAGATAAATAAGTTTTTAGTGCTGTCATTTTGATGCCTTTTCATGTGTGTTGTTGGCCATTTCATTTTTCCACATACTTTTTTGTGCTGAGACGTTTTTCTTAGTAAATTGTGAGATCCTCATTTTCATAGTGTTTGACTTTATGGTAGTTGAGTCGCTACGTATTTCTTGGCTTTTATCTTGAGTTATGGAGTTGTTATACCTTTTTGTGGTTACCTTATTATTTACCCCTATTTTTCTAAGTAAAAACCTAACTTGTATCGTTCTATATCGCCTTGTATCACTCTCCATCTGGCAGTTCAATGCCTCCTGTATTTAGTCCCTCTTTTTGATTATTGTGATCTTTTACCTATTGACTTCCATGATTCCCTGTTATATTTATTTATTTATTTAATTAATCTTAATTTGTTTGTTTTTGTGATTTCCCTATTTGAGTTGATATCAGGACGTTCCGTTTTGTGACCTTGTATTGTGCTGGTACCTGATATTATTGGTTTTCTGACCAAACAATATCCTTTAGTATTTCTTGTAGCTTTGGTTTGGTTTTTGCAAATTCTCTAAATTTGTGTTTATCTGTAAATATCTTAATTTCGCCTTCATATTTCAGAGAGAGTTTTGCTGGATATATGATCCTTGGCTGGCAGTTTTTCTCCTTCTGTGTTGTAGTCTGAACTTATTCTTATTGATTCTCCCTTGAAGGAAACCTTTCTTTTCTCCCTGGCTGCTTTTAAAATTTTCTCTTTATCTTTGGTTTTGGCAAGTTTGATGATAATATGTCTTGGTGTTTTTCTTTTTGGATCAATCTTAAATGGGGTTCGATGAGCATCTTGGATACATATCCTTTCGTCTTTCATGATGTCAGGGAAGTTTTGTGTCAGGAGTTCTTCAACTATTTTCTCTGTGTTTTCTGTCCTCCCTCCCTGTTCTGGGACTCCAATCACTCGCAAGTTATCCTTCTTGACAGAGTCCCACATGATTCTTAGGGTTTCTTCATTTTTTTTAATTCTTTTATCTGATTTTTTTTCAGCTATGTTGGTGTTGATTCCCTGGTCCTCCAGATGTCCCAGTCTGCATTCTAATTGCTCGAGTCTGCTCCTCTGACTTCCTATTGCATTGTCTAATTCTGTAATTTTATTGTTAATCTTTTGGATTTCTACATGCTGTCTGTCTATGGATTCTTGCAACTTATTAATTTTTCCACTATGTTCTTGAATAATCCTTTTGAGTTCTTCAACAGTTTTATCAGTGTGTTCCTTGGCTTTTTCTGCAGTTTGCCTTATTTCGTTTGTGATGTCTTGAAGCATTCTGTAAATTAGTTTTTTATATTCTGTATCTGATAATTCCAAGATTGTATCTTCATTTGGGAAAGATTTTGATTCTTTTGTTTGGGGGGTTGTAGAAGCTGTCATGGTCTGCTTCTTTATGTGGTTTGATATGGACTGCTGTCTCCGAAGCATCACTGGGAAACTAGTTTTTCCAGAAAATCCGCTAAAGAAAAAAATGCAGTCAGATCCCCATCAGAGTTCTCCCTCTGGCTCAGGCTATTTGGATGTTAACGAAGCCGCCTGGGGAGGGTGGGGGAGGGATCAGAGAGCTAGGAGGAGAGTAGCACCTCAGAATATAGCCAGAGTTGCTTGTCTTGCTTGGAATGACTATTATATCTGAGATTTCCGTGGGGTGCGTCGCCTATGTGTGCTGGTTGTGTGGAGATTGCCCCCGGGGGGTCTGGCCTGCTGGAGTCACGGTCAGATCTTCCGCTGTCAACCCCACGCCCAAGGTTAAGGTTCCCCTACTGGGATGGTGCACTCCCGACTCCAAAATCAGTCGCTGCCTCCCGGGGACTACCTGTCCCACCAGCTGCGTCGCCGTGCCGCTCCCGCGAACTGGCTGGGCCCCACCCCGGGGTCAGCTCAGGAGAGCAGAGCAGCTCCCCGCGCCTGCCCCGCGACCACGCGTCCTGGCTGGGAGACGCTGCTCTCCCTGCTCCAAGACCAGTCACTGCCTCCCGGGGACTTCTCCCACCGGCTGCGCCGCCACGCCGCCCTCGTGAACATGTTGGGCCCTCCCCGGGGCTAGTTCAGGGGGGTGGAGCAGCTCTCCGTGCCTGCGCTGCGACCGTGCGTCCCGGCTGGGATGCCGCTCTCCCTGCTCAAAGACCTGTCACTGTCTCCCAGGGACTTCTCCCACCAGCTGTGCCGCCACGCCACCCACGCAAACTGGCTGGGCCACCCCCGGGGTCAGTTCAGGGGGATGGAGCTGCTCCGCGCGCTTATGCCACGCCCACGCCCCGCCAAACTCCCAGCGGGATGCCTCCACGGCTGGGATGCTGCTCTCCCCGCTCCAAGACCAGTCACTGCCTCCTGGGGACTTCTCCCACCGGCTGCGTCGCCATGCTGCCCTCGCGAACTGGCTGGGCCCCCCCTCGGGGTGAGTTCAGGGGGATGGAGCTGCTCCCTGCACTTATGCCGTGCCCGCGCCCCTCCAAAATCCCGGCGGGACAGCTCCCCAGCTGGGACGCTGCTCTCCCCGCTCCAAGACCAGTCACTGCCTCCCGGGGACTTCTCCCACGGGCTGCTCCACCACGCCGCCCGCGGGAACCGGCTGGGCCCCCTCCTGGAATGAGTTCGGGGGTCAGGGCTGGGCCCGTTGTTTGTGCCGTCTGTCCCCCTGGGCTCTGCCCCAAATCGGGCTCCGAAGGTCACCTGACTGGTATGCTGGCTCCAGGCTCTGAAAACAATCGCTGCCTCCCCGTATTTGTTCGTTCTCCGTCTCTAAATCTGTGTTTGTTCAGAGTTCGTAGATTGTTATGTATGTGATCGATTCACTTGTTTTTCCGAGTCTTTGTTGCAAGAGGGATCCGCGGTAGCGTCCACCTAGTCCGCCATCTTGGCCCCGCCATCCCTTCTTTTTTTGACGTGCATAACTATTGTTATAAATTGACCTCTGAGCACTGCTTTTGCTGTGTTCCAAAGGTTTTGGTATGATGTGTTTTATTATCATTTGATCCTAGAAATTTTTTGATTCCATCTTTGATTTCTACTATTACCCAGTGGTTTTTAAGCAAGGTTATATTCAGTTTCCATGTACTTGCTTTTTTTTTTTTTTCTTGCTCTTCCTTAATTTCTACTTCTATGGAATTGTGATCAGAGAAGATCTTTGTACTATCTTGATGTTTTGGATTTTGTTGAGGGTTGCTTTGTGGTCTAAGATGTGGTTTATTGCATGTGCATTGGAAAAGAATGTATACTTTGCTGCTGTTGGGTGGTGTGTTCTGTGTCTATGAGGTTAAGTCGGTTGATTTTGGCCTTTAATTCTTCTGTATCTTTGTTGAGTTTCTTTGTAGATGTTCTGTCATTAACCAAGAGTGGTGTGTTGAAGTCTCCTACTATTTTTGTGGAACTGTCAGTTTCTCATTTCAGTGCTGTTAATGTATTTTAGAGCCCTGTCATTGGGTACATATTTATTATAGTTATGTCATCATGGTATATTGACCCTTTAATCATTATACAATGTCCTTCCTTATCTTTTATGGTGGATTTTGCCTTAAAGTCTATTTTATCTGAGATTAGTATTGCCACTCCTGCTCTTTTTTGATTGCTGTTTGCTTTATTTTTTCCATCCTTTGATTTTTAATATATGTCTTAGGCTGGGTTCTGTAGAGAAGGAAAACCAGTAAAGTGTGTGTGTGTGTGTGTGTGTGTGTGTGTGTGTGCGTGTGTATTAAGGAAATGCCTCACGTGACTGTAGAAGCTGGAACGTCCCAAGCCTGGGGGTCAGGATAGAGGCCTCTCCTTATTCACAAAGCAACAGGGGCTGATGAAGCCAAGATCAGCAGGTCAGGCAGCAGAGCCCTTGCTCACAGTCTGTGAAGATGGATGCATCCCAAGACTGGCAGGCAAGATGGCATGTTGTTGTGATCACTGCTAGTTTATTGCTGTCATTTTGTAGTGCTGTTTTTTGTGGTGCTGACGTTTTCTTCATTCCTCTTGCTCTCCTGTGCTGAGTTCCTTTTGTGTTTTTGAAATTTCTTTTCATTTCTTTCATTTTTTTAGATTTTGTGTTTACTGAGATTTTATGTTTTTCTTCTTTATTTTGATGAGTTGGTTTATTAACTTTCTTTGTGGTTACCTGAAATTTACCCCTATCTTCCTAAGTTTGAACCAGTCTTTTATTACTTGGTTATCACCATGACTTCATCACCACAAATGAATACAATGCCAGAAGCTTCATCTCCATTTGAAAGTTCTATACCCACACTATTTATTCTGTTTTATTGTTCTGATGTCTTCTTTTACAGATTGGCATCTTTGGTTCCCTGTATTCATTTGTTGAAGCATCTCAATTGGTATCCTGCCAATTCCTGGAGCCTTGCTTTTCTTCAGAGCCTTCAGTGCAGCTTGAACTTCCTTCAGTACCAGCAGGTTTTGATCATATACTGACCTCCTGAAATGGTTGAATATTGACCAATTTTTTTTTACAGTGATTGTGTATTCCTTTTGTATTATATGAATTTAATAATGAGCATTATCTTCATAGTAAAAAGATATTAAAAAGCCTTGCTCTTTAGAAAGTGATCATATCTCCTCTAAACAATTCTGATCGGGCTGGTTACTGGACCACGTAACTTGTAATGGATGTTCTGTGAGGAGCTTGCTAGATGAATGCTGAACAGGGAGCAAGAATCTATTCCTATTTTCCAAACGAGTGAAGAAATGAGCATTGAAGTTTATAAATAATGGTTAATCTTTGATATTTCTTTTTGTTTCTTTTCTGTTTTTATTTTTTAAAATAATACTTAATTACGTTTTTGGTGAAAGTTTACACAGTAAGTTAGGTTTCCATTTGACAATTTTCACACAAATTGTCCTGAGACATTAGTTACATTTATCACAATTTTATTTTTTATGGTTATTTTTTATCCTAAGAGAATCATTTAGGTTCATAATCTGCTCAATAAGATTTGGCACATGTATATACATATTTAAAAGTCTTTTGAAATAGTAGTTTTTTTGTGTTCATTTTGTTACTTATGAGAAATTCATTAACTTATAAAAAATTCTATAGACTTAAAGCTTACCAAGTTAGTTTACAAATGTCAAACAATCCATTGGTAACTGCTTAAGATGCACATGGTGTTGCATTGTAACAAGTTTCCAGGAAACTATGTTAATAATATATCTTCGTTCTGCTGAAGATGAAGAATTCTTTATAAGAAAATTCATGAATTTAATATGAAAGCATCTATCATTATTTTGTCAGGCATTGTGTTGGAAACACCCTAAGGTGACCCCCAATGAATCTCATCCTCGTATAATTCCCTGCCGTTGAGTTGTGACTTGCTTCTAACCAAAAGAAGCAAAGGTGATGGGAAGTTACCCCTGTGATTATGTTATGTTTTATAATACTCTGTCTAAGCAGATTGGAATGAGAGATTCTCCTGCTGAAAAAGCAAGCAGCCATGTTGAGGAGGCGCACATGGCCAGGGACTGCCAGTGGCCTCTAAGACCTGAGGGTAGCCTCCAGGTGACAGTCAGCAAAAAGCTGTATCACCCAATCATGCAGCTGCAAGGAAATGATTTTTACCAACAACCTGAATGAACCAGAAGCAGATCTATCCCCAGATCCTAAAGATGAGAACACAGCCTGGCTGACACCTTCACTGCAGCTTGTGAGACCCTGAGCAGAAGACCCAGCTAAGCCATGCCTGGGCTCCTGACCCATGAAAACTGTGAGATAATAAATATGTGTTGTTTTAAGCCACTAAATTTGTGGTAATTTGTTATGCAGAAACAAAAAACTAATAGAGATATACTTAAGGATATTCTTAGTATGGAATTTTTCAAACATATACAAAATAGTGTGAGTAGTCCAATTAACCCCTATGTACACATCACCTAGTTTCAGCAGTTATCAACACATAGGCAACATACACAACCTTGTTTTATCTATCCAGATAACCCAGATGCTGTTGAGTTGATTCTAACTCATGGCAACTCCATGGATGTCAGAGTAGAACTGAGCTCCATATGGTTTTCAATGGCTGATTTTTTGGAAGTAGATCACCAAGACTTTCTTCTGAGGCACCTCTGGGTGGACGTGAACCTCCAACTTTTCTGTTAGCAGCTGAATGCATTAACTCTTTGTGCCAGCCAGTGACTCCTGGATTTCATTTATACTCCTACATATTATGCCCTCCCCAACTGTATTATCTTAAAGGAAATCCCAGACATTCTATCATTTTATATGTAAATTCTTCAGTTTATATCTCTAAAAGATGAAAACTTTAAAACATAACAAAGCCATTATCCCAGGTAAAAACAATTCCTTAGTATCATCAGATATCTGTTTTTATATAAATCTATCCAAAAAAATAGTTTTTTATAGTTGTTTTATTGAATCAACTGAATGCAATGTGTGGATCCGAAGTCCACATATTGCGTTTGGTTGGTATGTTTCTCATGTTTTTAATCTGTGGGTTCTCCTTAACTTCCCCCCATGCGATTTGTTTGTTAAAGGAATCAGGTCATTTGTCTTGTACAGCTTCTTGTATTCTCAATTTTGCTGATTGCTTCACTATGGTATTTTTTAATGTGGACTCTGACCTCTCTGTAGCCCATAAACTGGAAGATTTAAAGACTTGGTCAGATTCAGTTTTGTGGTTCTGGGAAATACTTCAGATGTGTGCTGTATACTTCTCATTGCGTGGCATCAGGAAGCACATGATGGCTGATTGTCTCACTTTTCATGAGGTTAGGAATAATCAGTTTATATAGATTAGTTTATATACATCAGTGGCCTTAGGTATTTTGAGCCTGATTCATCCATTATGAAATTCCTTATTCACTTTTCACCTGTTTTTATCAGTCATTTATTTTATGATATCTAGATCCACTATTTCGTTAGGAGTTGAAAATGGTGGTATTTTATTACCTTTTCCTCATTTATTAGCTGGAATACTATAATGAAAACCACCTTCCCTGTCAACTATATGTTTACTCTGAGGTACAGTTAACATAGGAAAGTCAAATAAATGCTTGATCCTTTCCTTTTATTTACCTGTTTTCAAGTGGAGGTCTATCTTTAGTATCTTCCAAAAGTGACTGATGAGGGATTTTCCCCCCTTTTGCAATATCTAGGAACTCATGGAGTTTAACATATTTGATGTGTTACCAACCATTGCAGTCAATATTCTTTTAGATGTTCAAATTATTCCATCATTGTCCAGTGGCAGCCTCTTCAAGTTGGCTCCTGAAGTCTTCTGACAAGAGCACAGCACTTTTTGATAGCTTCCTTGTTTCTGGTATGACAAAATATTTCTGGCTTATATGTGTCTTGCCCCAGACTTGGAATCATGCCTGGCTTCTTTTAGTGGAAAATGGTATTTAGAGACTATAAACTAGACACTAACAGGGCTCACTGCTACTGGGTTGGTCATTGTTTCTAGGCTTTTTCAATGGATAGGCTAGGAAATTCTCCCCACCCCCTCCAGCCACTATCATTGTTTCTACTGATATTTTCAATTAAAATTTCGGATTGTAAAGATTTACTTAACTCCTTTGATTTTATATTTGTAATTCTTCTTACTGAAAATCTTGATTGTTTTTAACAAGATTAACTCAATTATTCAAAGTAATATATCGATATCTGTAGTGGCTCTTGGAAATATTTTACGATTAGTAGTTCTTTTTGACATTAGGATATAATCCCACTAGGGTATATAATCAAATTACTGTTTTAAAGTCTCTTGAAGTAATTTTCACTGTCTTTTAAGCTATCACCTCAATACACAGGTTCTTTTTTGTCATTTTGCTTTTAAGTTTTAGAGATTACTTTTTACATTTTAATTTAATAGTATTTTATAATTATGTAAAAGATTTACATGGTTCCAAAACAGAATTTACAAAACAAGATTAATTCAGAAAGGTCTAGTTTCTGTGTCTGTCCCTTCAACCTTACTTTGTCCCCTGCTTCCCTTGCATAGTAACCATTTTAAATGTTTTTGATTTATCCTTCCCTTGCTTTTTTCTTTTTTTACCGTAAGCAAATAAATACATATATTTGTATTTATTCCTTCCTTCTTAAATGGTTGTATATAAGAACGGCAGGCAACTCAGTATACCATACATTCTTCCTCTATCTTGCTTTTTTTACTTGTCAATATATTGTAGATATTATTCCTCATCATTATATTTACATATTTACAGCTCTTAATTCATAATTCCTAACTGATTTGTCAGTGGTAATACAGTATTTAGGTGTACAATTTGAGGTTACGTACCATATACTTTCCTAACACTTGTTGAAAATCTGCAGCAACTGCATTTGAAGGAGAAAAATGTTCTTGTGACATCAAAGGATTTTTCATAAAAGTATCACTAACCTGGGAAAATCAATGGAAATATTTAACCTATATAAGTAATTTCAACTGGAGATTTACAGAGCAAATGCTCATTTGAAGCAAAGTCTGGCAGAAACCTGAAAATAAAAGAAACCATATTTCTGCTTTTTGGTGGCAGGGCATCCTTTCTACTTAAAGATGCAGTATTTATGAAAACTGTACTTGCCCTAGTCTTACCTATTGCTACTCTATAGCTTTGAACCTCAGACAGTGAGATTGCAAGGGTTACCTTGATTCTTTGGTATATCTGAAGACCTGCCTGTACAAGCAGATGTTTACCTCTGGCAGGCAAGAAAAGATGGAAGTCCATGATACTTTCTAAATAAACACTTTGATATCAACCAACCAACCAACCCATTGTCGTAGAGCTAATTCCGAGTCACAGCGACCCTATAGGATAGAGAATTGGCCCATGGGGTTTCCAAGGAGCAGCTGGTGGATTTCAATTGCAACCTTTTGGTTAGCAGCTGACCTCTTAACCAGTGAGCCATCAGCACTTTGATTCTATCTTTTAAACCCTAGTTACAAGACATTTCAAAATATCAAGAAGGAATTCTGACAACTATTTCTATTTAATGTTATATACCCTGGAAACAGTAATAAAAATTACGTGGTTAGGAATTTTATGTGACCTGATTTTGGAAAGGTAGTAGAGTTGGGATATTTTGTCATAACAGGTAGAGAGAAAAAAATTTAAGCTATATTCAGATAAATGGCTGCCAGTGTTTGGCACCTGGACTCTAGCTAAATGGTCTAGGCATAACTGTAAAGTGAATTATAATATTTAGGCTTTATAATCTTTGACTGTGTGTATACAGGGATAGTAAGCAATAAATTCTAGAATATATGGTTATATTTTGAGCTGTGTTAAAACAAATTAGTATACTCAACAGACAAAATATATGCATGATTTGTGAATGAAACTGGAGAATATTAATAACTACAGAATAGCTGACTGATTTTTCCACTAATATTTTTTATTATAATATTTATCCTGAATTATATATTTGTGAATTAAATTCAAGAATAATATAATTTATTTTTTAAAAATAAACAAACATATCATCTGGACTATGAATTATCAGAATAATGACTTAGCCCTAGCCTGTCTCTGCCTTTCAAAAAGTCTTCTGGCCAGAGTTCAAACCTGGGGTAGTCATCAGCAGTACCAAAACCAAAACCAAAACCAAACCTGGTGCCATTGAGTCAATTCCAACTCATCGCAACCCTCTGGGACAGAGTAGAACTGCCCCATAGAGTTTCCAAGGAGAGGCTGGTGAATTTGAACTGCTGACCTTTTGGTTAGCAGCCGAGCTCTTAACCACTGTGCCACCAGGGCTCTGATACCAGCAATAGGTAGTATATAGAGAAAATTAATTATTCTTTAAGAAATTTATAAAATCTCATATCTACATAAGTACAATCACATAAATATGCTGTTTATCATATTTTATATTTGCTGGCAATTTTCAGGTAAAATGTTCCCTAAAGATTGTATGTATTGATTAAAAAAAATAAAATCTTTTTATTTATCACTTATCATTGATCCATATCCTCTACTGGCAGTATCTTTAAATTACTGGTCTCAAAAATTTTTGATTACTTACTCCTCATTTATATAATTACTTGTATATTATATACATGTGCTATTGAAAAATATGTTAAGCATTAGTAAGGGTTAATTTCTTTATTTTTCAAGAATAAAATAGACATACAGAAACTGTAATATATCTGAGTGGATCATCTTGGCAGACCTTGCTTTGGAGTTGGGGGCTGGAGCACGGAAGAGGAGAGATGAGGGACAAGGTTAAGAAATCTCTGTCTGATGGTCATTAATGGCTTCTAATTTATGGCTTTCTGCCACAGGAGATGAGTTATCTGCTTTTGATTAGTGACACTACTATTGATAAACTATGTAAGAGATATCTTATAATTTCAGTAACTAAAAAAGTCCTTAAAGTACTATAAGAAATTACTTACTTTTTTAAGAAATGCAGGTGGCATAACAGTATCCAAGGCACTGTCTGTAGCACATAAGTAAGTGATTCCATCAATACAGAGAGTATGATAGACATAGCTTTGAAAAGAATACATTCATTTACATGATAATAGTGAAGAAAATAAAAATTAAGTACTTGCACAGAGAATTTAATTTTGTTTTTCAAGTTTTCATTAGTAGTATAAAGGCTATATAAATAACTTCTTAAAATCAAAATTGGAAAATCTTTCATATATTTGAAAAACTGACTTAAATTATGTTAAATAGAAGCTTTACAAATAGTGAATATGTATTTAAAATGACATCAATAAAAAGAAATTACCTTAAACAGAAAACTCTAATAACTTTTATATTTAAAATAGCTTTAAGAGAAATCACTCACATTGCAGGATTGAATCAAGATTCTGACCAAACAGAAAATGCTATTATGTTCACTGATTTTTACTATCCCTATCTTTGCAGCCCAGGTGGCGAAGTGGTTAAGAGTTCGGTTGCTAACCAAAGGGTCAGCAGTTCGAATCCACCAGTCACTCCTTTGAAACCCTACGGAGCAGTTCTACTCTGTCCTATAGGATTGCTATGAGTCAGAATCGACTCAACGGCAATGGTTTTTTTTTTTTTTTTTTTGGTATGTTTGTAGGTAAACATACTTAATTTTGGCATTCCTTGGCTTTTTTTTTTTTTTTTTTTGGCTTTATATTATGATAGATGAGAATTTGAAAGTTGTAAGTTGTCAGTACCAAATATTCTGGAGAACAGGATGAGTTGAGGTGGGAGAATTAAACTTCCTTTTAGTATGCTTATTCTGACTGATCACTCCAGCTTCCAGACCTTTTATGCCATCTCAGAATCACATATTACAAGGTTAGCAGACCCTTAGGAGTACCTTCATCACTTACTGGCCAACAATCCAGAAAATTTAGGGATTTGGCAACAAAAATAGCTCCTTGGTTCCTTGACTTTAATCCAGTCTTTTTGAACACTCTATATCCAAATGGTTAACAGGCAACAGACCTCGTCAAATGCTAACCTGGATGTACATAAGAATGAGGAATCTTGGAAACAGATAGAAAAGATAATTTCAGAGGAGAAAATTTAAAGCATATGCCCCTTCAACATAAATCCTTCATGTAGTATCATGAATACATTATATATGTTTTTAATGATGAAATACATTTTTATTTCTAAATTTGGAGGAGTATTTATAGAAAAAAGGCTGTTAATTCTACCACGTATGTAAAAGTTTTATGTGTGATTTGAAGCAAACTGATATTGGATGTAAAAGTGTGATATTTTAAATTTATGCTTAGTATGTTATCTTTTTTTTAGTGAGAAATATTCAGAAACTGTCTTCAAATGTAAAAAAAAAAACAAAACTTGAATACCTGATATCCAGGATATATTGCTAGCTAACAAACGTAAGGTGCAGAAAGGCATGTAGAATGTGCTACCATGTATCTATCATTCTCATATGTTACCATAAGGGAAATACAATATGTGTATGTGTTTCTTATAGAAAAAAAGGAATGAAAAAGATAATGATAAACCAAAAGCTTATTAAAAATGGTTACCCATATAAGGGGAGAGAATAGGGTGCAGGAGAAAGGAATGAAAACTAGACTTCTCAGAAGGAGCCTTGTTTGTAGATTTGACTTTGGAACCCTATGACTATTTTAAATAATTATAAAATGCTATTAAATCAAACGTTAAATGAGCAATCCTTAAAAACCAAAAGCAAAATGAGAAGAATGAACCTAACTTTGTATCAAGTAACCCAGGCAAGAGATGATGGTGGCTTGGTTACTATGGTAGTAGTGGAGGTGGTCACATTCTGAATAAATGTGGCAGGTAAAGGCAAAAGTCTATTGTACATCCAAGCAGAGAGGTAAAATAGGCAGCTGGATATACAAGTCTGGAATTCAGAAAAGATATCTCAAAAGATTCAAATTAGGATGCACAACATAGATAAGCAAATAGAAAATGAGGGAAGTGTCTCTTTTTGAAATCATTCCAGCTAATGAGTGAGAATAAAACTAGAATATCACCATTTTGCAACCTCCAATGAATTAATGGATCTACGGCCTAGGCAATGAGTATCTATGGCTGCTAACATCTCAAAAGGAAATATAGCCAGACATGTATCACCTGATGAAAAAACACACACTACCTTTAATCTTGCCAAAGGGATCAAGTCTCTGGATCCACCTCGAATTTTCCGGAGATACAGGGGACAGAGATACATGTTGAACACATTCTGAGCATGCAGCCAACAAAACCAGACTGTGGGAAACTCTACAGTTCACATGGCCCAGGTTGTTCAACAATAAATTGTAAAGAAAAGAAAGGGACGGAGGGGGATCATTTAGATTAAAAGAGGCTTAAAAGACATCAAATAAAAGAATGGACTGGACTGGGCTGTCCTGCTTGAGGGTGCACATTCGGGGGCCGGGGCAATGACGAAACAGGAAAGTGGCTGCTATAGAAGTTAGGATGGTGGCTGCTTTTATGGAGAGGGAGGATGCAGTGACTGGGACAGGACACATTATGGGGAGAGTTTCTGGGGTGGCTGGCAGGATTGAGCTCTTTGGTCTAGGTGGTGGTTGCAGCTGGTGGAAGAGTTCCTTTGTAATAAATAATTCACAGAACTATACATTTGTTTGATGCGCCACTTTGCATCTGTTTTATGTTACAATAAAAACGTTAAAGCAGATCTAATCCAAAAAAAAAAAAAAAAAGAACGTAGAGCCTAAAGATGACAGAAGCTCTCTTTTCCTCCACCTGTTCTTTTCCTAACAAAATGTTTTCAAGAGTAATTTATGCCACATCATGTAACGGTCCAAGTTCAGAGTCTGAATGGCCATTATTCTTAGTCTTATGCTTTAAAGTAGAAGCTTTTCTTTTATTAATGAAATATTTTAAGTATACACAGAAAGTATGGTGCATAAGATAATAAGAATGCATGTATACCCATCATCAGTTAAAATGTTACAGATACAATTAAAATCCCCTGTATACTTCTCAATTTTATCTTTCTTTCCTTTGCAGAGGTAACCACTATCTTGAATTTGGCATTTATCTTTCACATCCATGATTTTATACTTTTATATATAGAAGTTCCTGTTTCTGAGGGCTCAACCAATATTATGTGCAACTCGAATTTTATCTTATGTCCTTATCGTTGGAATTATTAGATAATAATTGAATATCATAGCTCATAGTGATCCTGTAGGACAGAGTACAACTGCCCCATAGGATTTCCAAGGCTGTAATTTCTTTTTTAAAGGTTTCCATCCCTTTAATGGGATGCCCGGGTTTGTCATTTTTCTGTGATCCTAGACCTCTGCTTCTGGGCTGGGAAATGTTGGTTTGCTCATACGTCTGTTTCTCTGCAGGGCTGGATGGGGCATGGGGGCTACAAACAAACCCAAAGACATCTTCCTCTCACCGCCGAAGGTAAAGCCAGCCATCCTAAGTCAGTCACTGGACATTGGTGGATCAGTAGTAGAATTCTTGCCTTCCATGTGAGAGACCCAGGATCAATTCCTGGCCAGTGCACCTCAGCAGAGGCTTTTGTTTTGCTATGACACTGAACAGGTTTCAGTGGAGCTTCCAGACTAAGACAGACTAGGAAGAAAGGCCTGGAGATCTACTTCCAAAAACCAGCCAATGAAAACCCGATGGATCACAACAGTCCAATCCAAAACTGACCAATCATGGGGATGGCTCCAAGGCTGTAATTTATATGGAAACAGACTGCTATATCTTTCTCCATGGAGTGGATGGTGAGTTTGAACCATTGACCTTTTAGTTAGCAGCTGAGCACTTTAACCACTGTGCCATATGAGTTGGAATTGACTCGAAGGCAATGGGTCGTTAAAAAGTGGACCCATAGAAACCACAGCACTAGAACATACCTTACCTTCCGATTTTAGTTATGGTCCTTGGTTCAGCTCTGAGAAGAACTAGTCTAAGCACTGTTGCCACTGCTTCCTAAAAATCAATTGTTAGTATTTACTTTGTACAAGATTGTAGTGTTTTTCATTATTTCCCTATTAAATTAACATTCCAATTAGTTTATTAAGGAAAAATTATTTATTAGGAGAACTAATGGGTGGTGATTCATAATGCACAGTAAGAGGCAAGTAATCATGAAATATTCATATGAATCTGAAGGGAAATATTGCAATCATATAAATAAATATATACAGTATACATGGTGTTGGCAGAGTATTGAATATACCATGGACTACCAGAAGAATGAACAAATCTGCCTTGGAAGAAGACAGCCAGAATGCTCATTAGAAGCAAGGATAGCAAGACTTTGTCTCACATGCTTTGGACGTGTTATCAGGAGGGACCAATCCCTGGAGAAGGACATCACAGACGGTAAAGTAGAGGATCAGCGAAAAAGAGGAAGACCCTCGATGAGATGGACTGACATGTGGCTGCAACAATGGGCTCAAGCATAGCAACAACTCTGAGGATGGTGCAGGACCAGGCAGCGCTTCGTTCTGTGGTACATAGGGTCACTATGAGTCAGAACTGACTAGATGGCACCAACAATAATTGTTCACTGATTTCTTCTTAAAAAAAAAAAAAAAAATGCCAAGAACTCTTATACCTGTTTCTTAAAAGACTCATGCTTTGGGGGAAATTTTGTAAGGCATTATGATTATCCAAAATTCCGTATATTTGTTAATTGTATGGAATCCATTAATTTACTTAGAAGTGTAAGGAGAATTTAAAAGGTACCTAAGAAGACTTAAATAGCCACACTACTAAGTAGCTTTTCCATTTTTACAAAATGACACTTGAAATAAAAATTTTATGGAAGGGTAAAGCTTATTAAGAGTAGAAAGGAAAACTCGAAAATCAGCATGGTCTGAAAAGTTCAAGTAGCAATCTCTAGGAATGAATTTCCTAAGAAAGTTGAAAAATTAAAGGGATACATAAACATTCTGTTATTTATTACCAACATTGAAACATATCCTGCTAGCTTCTCCCACGTATCTCTTTTAGAGTATACAAAAAATGATACCACATCAAAATCTGAAACAATACAAATGGCAATATGAGGTAGTAAAACGGGTGACAGACTGGGTGCTAGTTCTGTTTCTGGAATTCACATGCTGCATGACTTAAGAAAGTGACTTGTCTGGGTCTCCGTTTCTTCATATGGAGAATGAAGACATTGGACAAGATGATCTCTAAGATCCTGTCCAGCTCCAGGTCTCTGTAACAATAGTTGATTGGCTCTCATGATTAAGCTACGGTAGATACTAATATTTTTCTAATTAATATATAATTGTTGTAACATTAATCCATAGCATGTAGGGAAGATGTGATACTTTTTTCTTTCCTTCCAATTTGAATGGTTCTTTAAAGCTCCTTGTTATCTTTTTCTTCTTCTCACTGGTCAACTTTCTGCACAACCGAAGTCTTTACTCCTCTCCTTTAACTGCATCCTGCCCAGCTTCTTCCCCTGTCTTGCCTCCCAGTATACTTCACAAAGAGAGGCTATTGGGCTTGTGAACTCCTTTGCTTTCTGTCTCTCTTCTTCCATAATTAATTAAAACAAGTGATTATTGAGGACTTACTGTATATGACACATTATACACTGGGCAGACAGAGATGAATATAGTCCCTGTACTGAAGGAGCTGGTAGTGTGACGGAGCAGATAGATAAGTAAAAGAAGATAGAAGGGGGTAGAGCCAACATGGCACCATAGACAGAAGTGCTATGCTGACCTTTGGCAGCAAACCCAAAAAACATTAAATAAGGGAATAAAGAACTAGATCCAACAGCAAATGTAAGAAGAAACTGATGGATGGAAAACAGAGAATGAGGAGAGATACGGAGTGAAGGTCCCCTGCCAACCAACATCGCACAGCATCGCCAACAACAACCCCAGACAGGGAGTACAGGAAGGCAACTTCATGGAGCTCCCAATGGGACACAGAACACTTGCCCTGTACTGCACATCCCCCCCCACCTCTGGACCCCATTTTGCCACCATGGGAAGAGAGCCACCAGCCGACCACTGTCCTGGGTCTGACACGCTCCCATATGCTGGCTCCCGCCATGCTGCCTTTTTTTATTTTTTTTTGTCTATTTTCTTCCTTTTCTTTCCTCCTCTCACTTAGCCCCATAACCACCTCCCCTCCCTTCCTACTGGCCCTTGATCCCACCCTGCCCCCACTCACCAGCCAGTTTTTTAATATTTATTTTTATTTTATTATTTTTGCTCTCTCTTTCTTCCTTTTCTTTCTCCCTCCCATATGGCCCTGCATGTCACCTTCCCCCCTTTCCCGTGGAGCCTGCCTCACCACTGTAACTAGAAAGCAACTAGTGTACCAGCCTGCCGCTGCCCTGGGTCTGCCCTGCCTTCACCCATGGCCCCCACCACACTGCCAATTTTTTTCTTTTCCCCTCCCACCTAGCCCTATAAGTCACTTCCCCTCACTTCCCACTGGCCCTCAGGTCCACCCTGCCCCCACTCAATAAAGAAAATAATACCTTAATGTCTCAGAGATACCAGACAATATCAAAACATATAGAAAAGCAGCACAAGATGGCTCCAGCAAATGGCCAAAATAAAGAATCAGATGACCTTCTGGTACAAGGGAAGGCAGTGGAACAACCTGCTATGGAATTCAAAAGACTAATATTTAGGGTTCTCTAAGAGTTTTTAAGAGTTTAGGAAAGATATCAAGGAAAACACAGGCAAAAACAAGGAAAAATAGACAAAGTCATGGAAAACACAGATAAAACCAATGAAAATATAGCCCAAACCAAGGAAAATACAGACAAAGCACGGAAGAATTCAGGAAAATAATACAAGAACAAACTGCCAAAATAAGTAATTAGAAATCATACAAAAAGAGCAACTAGAAATTCAAAAGATAAACATCAAAATTTCAGAAATGGACAACTCAGTCGAAGGTCTTAGGAGCAAACTTGAAACAATGGAAGACAGAATTGGTAAGATTGAAGACACCACTTTGTTTGAGGAAAAATCAGAGAAAAGAATGAAGAAAAATGAAGGAAACCTAAGAATTACATGGGACACGATCGAGAGCAAAAGATTACACATGACCAGAGTTCCAGAACAGGGGGAGAAAATGGAAAACACAGAGAAGATTTACTGGCAGAAAACTTCCAAATATCAAGAAAGATGAAAACCTGGCCATCCGAGAAGCTCACTGAATCCCATATAGAATAGACGCTAAAAGAAAGTAACTAAGATATTTCATAATCACTCTTGCCAAAACCAAAGACAAAGAAAGAATCCTGAGAGCAGCTCAAGAATGAGGAAAGGTCATGTACAAAGGGGAAACAATAAGGCTAAGCTCTCTGTATTACTCTGCAGAAACTATGCAGGCAAGAAGACAATGAGATGACATCTATAAAACCTTGAAAGGAAAAAAAAAATGCCAACCAAGATTCATATATCCTGCAAAACTCTCAAATATGATGGTGAAATCAGGACATTTGCAGATAAACAAAAATTAAGGGAATTTGTCAAAATCAAGCTGACATTACAAGTAATGTTAAAGGGAGTCATTCAGTTAGAGAACCTGTGCCATCAAACAATAAATGGAGTCTAGGACACAGGATGGCATCATCAGATACCAATCTAGGTAAAGAACTCTCAATAATAAAACAAAGCTAAAAGACTTAAAAGAGGGAAACAGAGATGTCAATCTGTAAATGACGACAACATTAGAACAATAAAAGGGGGAATATACCATGTAGGTACAGAACTTTCAAATGGAGAGGAAGTCAAGGCGATATCAAGTAATAAAAGACTGGTTTAAATTTAGGAAAAGAAGGGTAAATTTCAAGGTAAGCACAAAGAAAGTTAACAAACCTACTTATCAGGATAAAAAAGAAGAAAAACATAAAGACTTAGTAGGCACAAAATATATAACATCAAAAGAAAAGAAAATCCACAAACAAAAGCAACTCAGCACAGGAAGTAAGAAGAACAAAGAAAACATCAGCACTGCAAAAAAAAAAAAAAAAAAATATGACAGCAATAAACTCATAACTATCGATAACCACACTGAATGTAAATGGCTTAAATGCACCTATAAAGAGATAGACAATGGCAGAATGGATAAAAAAAACACAACCCATTGATATGCTGTCTACAAGAGACATACCTTAGACACAAAGACATAAATATATTAAAAATCAAAGGATGGAAAAAAATATTATCAAGCAAACAGTAACCAAAAATGGGCAGGAGTGGCAATACTAATCTCAGATAAAATAGACTTTAAGGCAAAATCAACCATAAAAGACAAGGAAAGATGTTATATAATGATTAAAGGGACAATACACCAAGAAGGCATAACCATAATAAATATCAACACACCCAACAACAGTGCTCCAAAATACAAAAAACAAACTCTAACAGCACTGAAAAGAGAAACTGACAGTTCCACAATAATAGCAGGAGACATCAATACACCACTCTCAGTAAAGGACAGAACAACTAGAAAGAAACTCAACAAAGATATAGAAGATCTAAAGGCCAAAATCAAACAGTTTGAACTCATATACATATCTAGAACACTCCACCCAACAGCAGCAAAGTATACATTCTTTTTCAACGCACATGGAACATTCTCCAGAATAGACCACGTTTTAGGCCACAAAGCAACTCTTGGTAAAATCCAAAACATTGAAATAATACAAAGCATGCTTTCTCATCACAAAGCCATAAAAATAGAAATCAATTAAAGGAAGATCAAGGAAAAAAATCAAATACATGGAAACTGAACAACACCTTGCTTAAAAACAACTGAGTGATAGAAAAATCAAAGAGGGAATAAAAAAAATTTCTAGAATCAAATGAGAATGAAAACACATCATAGCAAAACCTTTGGGACACAGTACAGGCCATGCTCAGAGGTCACTTTATAGTAATAGGCATGCAAATCAAAAAAGAACTGGCCAAAATAAAAATATTAGTCCTACAGCTCAAACAAATAGAAAAAGAACTGCAAAAGAAGCCCACAGGCACCAGAAGAAAGAAAATAATAAAAATTAGAGCAGAAATAAATGAAATAGAGAACAGAAAAACAACAGAAAGAATCAACAAGACCAAAAGTTGATTCTTAGAAAAAAATCAACAAAATTGACAAACCACTGGCAAAACTGACAAAACAAAAATAGGAGAGGAAGCAAATAACCCAAAAAAGAAGTGAGATGGGGGATATTACAACAGACCCAACTGAAATAAAAAAGGTTTATAACAGAATACTAGGAAAAATTGTACTCCAACAAATTTGAGAACCTAGAGGAAATGAACAAATTCCAGAAACACACTACTTACCTAAACTAACAAAAAAACTAACTGAGGTGAAAAATCTGAACAGATCCACACACACACACACACACACACACACACACACACACACACACACACACACACCCTGGCCTGGATGGCCTCACTGGAGAATTCTACCAAATGTTCAGAGAAGAGCTCACACCAGTACTACTCAAACTGTTTCAGAGCATAGAAAAGGAAGGAATGCTCCCTAATTCATCAGCATAACCCTGATACCAAAGCCAGGCAAAGACACCATGAAAAAAGAAAATTACAGACCTATATCTCTCATGAATATAGATGCAAAAATTTTCAACAAAATTCTATCCAACAGAAATTAGCATCATATAAAAAAAATATACCATGACCAAGTGGGGTTCATGCCAGATATGCAAAGATGGTTCAACATTAAAAATCAATCAACATAATCCACCACATAAATAGAACAAAAGAAAAGAATTACACGATCATCTCAATCAGTGCCAAAAGGTATTTGATAAAGGCCCACACACATTTCTGATAAAAAAACTCTCAACAAAATAGGTACAGAAGGGAAAATCTTCAACATAATAAACAGCATTTATACAAAACCAACAGCCAACATTGCTCTCAATGGAGAGATGCTAAAAGGCCCTGAGAACGGGAACAAGACAAGGATGCCCTTTAGCACCACTTCTATTTAACACTCTGTTGGAAGTCCTAACCAGACAAATAAGGCAAGAAAAAGAAATAAAGGGCATCCTAAGTGGAAAGGAAGAAATAAAACTATGCCTATTTGCAGATGATATGATCCCATACAGAGGAACCCCAAAGATTTCATAAGAAAACTAGTGGAACTAATAGAAGGATTCAACAGATTAGCAGGATCAACATACAAGATCAACATACAAAAATCAGTTGGATTCCTCTATACCAACTTCAAAAAGGAAATCAGAAAAAAATTACCCTTTAAAATAAGGCCCTAAAAGGATAAAATGCTTAAGAATAAATCTAACCAGGGATGTAAAAAGCCTATACAAAGAAAACTAAAAACACTATTGCAAAAAACAAACAAACAAAAAAGACCAACATAAATGGAAAAACATATCATAGTCATGGGTAGGAAGTCTCAACATTGCGGAAATGTTGATTCTACCCAATGCGATCTACAGATACAGTGCAATCCTGATCCAAAACCAACAGCATTGTTTAACTAGATGGAAAAACTAATCACCAACTTTACATGGAAAGGAAAGAGGCCCAGGATAAGCAAAGCATTATTGAAGAAAAGACAAAGTAGGAGGCCTCACACTACCTGATCTTAGAGCCTAGATCAGGTCAAAACAACCTGGTATGGTACAAGGACAGACACATAGGCCAATGGAACAGAATTGAGAACTCAGATGTAAATTCATCCACCTATGGTCACCGATAATTGGCAAAGGACCAAAGTCCATTAAATGGGGAAAAGACAGTCTTTTTTTAAAAATAATTTTTATTGTGCTTTAAGTGAAAGTTTACAAATCAAGTCAGTCTCTCTCACAAAAACCCATACACCTTGCTACACACTCCCAATTACTCTCCCCTTAATAAGACAGCCCGCTCTCTCCCTCCACTCTCTCTTTTCATGTCCATTTCACCAGCTTCTAACCCCCTACACACTCTCATTTCCCCTCCAGGCAGGAGATGCTGACATAGTCTCAAGTGTCCACCTGATCCAAGAAGCTCACTCCTCACCAGCATCCCTCTCCAGCCCATTGTCCAGTTCAATCCATGTCTGAAGAGTTGGCTTTGGGAATGGTTCCTGTCCTGGGGCAACAGAAGGTCTGGGGGCCATGACTACCAGGGTCCTTCTAGTCTCAGTCAGACCATTAAGTCTGGTCTTATGAGAATTTGGGGTCTGCATCCCATTGCTCTCCTGCTCTCTCAGGGGTTCTCTGTTCTGTTCCCTGTCAGGGCAGTCATCGGTTGTAGCCGGGCACCATCTAGTTCTTCTGGTCTCAGGATGATGTAGTCTCTGGTTCATGTGGCCCTTTCTGTCTCTTGGGCTCGTAATCGCCTTGTGTCCTTGGTGTTCTTCATTCTCCTTTGGTCCAGGTGGGTTGAGACCAATTGATGCATCTTAGATGGTGGCTTGCTAGCGTTTAAGACCCCAGATGCCACTCTTCAAACTGGGATGCAGAATGTTTTCTTAACAGATTTATTATGCCAATTGACTTAGATGTCCCCTGAAACCATGGACCCCAGACCCCTGCTCCTGCTACACTGGCCTTCAAAGCATTCAGTTTATTCAGGAAACTTCTTTGCTTTTGGTTTAGTCCAATTGTGCTGACCTCCCCTGTATTGTGTGCTGTCTTTCCCTTCACCTAAAGTAGTTCTTATCTACTATCTAATTAGTGAATGCCCCCTCCCACCCTCCCTCCCTCCCCCTCTCATAATCACAAAAGAATGTTTTCTTCTCAGTTTAAACTATTTCTCAAGTTCTTATAATAGTGGTCTTATACAATACTTGTCTTTTTGCAACAGACTAATTTTACTCAGCATATTGCCTTCCAGGTTCCTCCATGTTATGAGGAATATCTGTTTCACAGGTTCCTCACTGTTCTTCATCCATGTGTAGTATTCCATTGTGTAAATATACCATAATTTATTTATCTATTCATCTGTTGATGGGCACCTTGGTTGCTTCCATCTTTTTGCTATTGTAAACAGTGCCACAATAAACATGGGTGTGCATATATCTGTTCATGTAAAGGCTCTTATTTCTCTAGGATATATTCCAAGGAGTGGGATTGCTGGATCGTATGGTAGTTCTATTTCTAGCTTTTTAAGGAAACGCCAATTCGATTTCCAAAGTGGTTGTACCATTTGACATTCCCACCAGCAGTGTATAAGCGTCCCAATCTCTCCACAGCCTCTCCAACATTTATTATTTTGTGTTTTTTGGATTAATGCCAGCCTTGTTGGAGTGAGATAAAATTTCATTTTAGTTTTGATCTGTATTTCTCTAATGGCTAATGATCGTGAACATTGCCTCATGTATCTGTTAACTACCTGAATGTCTTCTTCACTGAAGTGTCTATTCATATCTTTTGCCCATTTTTTAATTGGGTTATTTGTCTTTTTGCAGTTGAGTTTTTGCAGTATCATGTAGATTTCAGAGATCAGGCACTGATCACAAATGTCATAGCTAAAAACTTTGTCCCAGTCTGTAGGTAGTCTTTTTACTCTTTTGGTGAAGTCTTTGGATGAGCATAGGTGTTTGAGTTTTAGGAGCTCCCAGTTATCTAGTTTTTCTTCTACATTATTTATAATGCTTTGTGTACTGTTTATGCCATGTATCAGGGCTCCTAGCATTATCCCTATTTTTTCTTCCATGATCTTTATCGTTTTAGATTTTACATTTAGGTCTTTGATCCATCTTGAGTTCGTTTTTGTGCATGGAGTGACGTATGGGTCTTGTTTCATTTTTTTGCAGATGGATATCCAGTTATGCCAGCACCATTTGTTAAAAAGACTGTCGTTTCCCCATTTAACTGTTTTGGGGCCTTTGTCAAATATCAGCTGCTCATATGTGGATGGATTTATGCCTGGATTCTCAATTCTGTTCCATTGGTCCATGTATCAGTTGTTGTACCAGTACCAGGCTGTTTTGGCTACTGTGGCGGTATAATAGGTTCTAAAATCAGGTAAAGTAAGGCCTCCCACTTAGTTCTTCTTTTTCAGTAATGCCTTATTTATCCAGGGCCTCTTTCCCATCCATATGAAGTTAGTGATTTGTTTGTCCATCTCATTAAAGAATGTCATTGGGCTTTGGATCAGAATTGCATTAAATGTATAGATCGCTTTTGGAAGAACAGACATTTTTATAATGTTAAGTCTTCCTATCCATGAGCAAGGTATGTTCTTCCACTTATGTAAGTCTCTTTTGGTTTCTTGCAGAAGTGTACTGTAGTTTTCTTTGTATAAGTCTTTTACACCTCTGGTAAGATTTATTCCTAATGTATTTTATCTTCTTGGGGGCTACTGTAAATGGCATTGATTTGGTGATTTCCTCTTCAATGTTCTTTTTGTTGGTATAGAGGAACCCAACTGATTTTTGTGTGTTTATCTTGTATCCCGATACTCTGCTGAACTCTTCTATTAGTTTCAGTAGTTTTCTGGAGGATTCCTTAGGGTTTTCTGTGTAAAAGATCATCATCTGCAAACAGAGGTACTTTTACCTCTTTCTTGCCAATCTGGATGCCCTTTATTTCTTTACCTAGCTAATTGTTCTGGCTAGGACTTCCAGCACAATATTGAATAAGAGTGGCATCCTTGTCTGGCTCCCAATCTCAATGGGAATGTTTTCAGGCTCTCTCCATTTAGGGTGATGTTGGCTGTTGGCTTTGTATAAATGCCCTTTATTATGTTGAGGAATTTTCCCTCTATTCCTATTTTGCTGAGAGTTTTTTTTTTTATCATGAATGAGTGTTGAACTTTGTCAAATGCCTTTTCTGCATCAATTGATAAAATCATGTGATTCTTGTCTTTTGTTTTGTTTATATGGTGGATTACATTAATTGTTTTTCTAATGTTGAACCATCTCTGCATACCTGGTATGAATCCCACTTGGTCATGGTGAATTATTTTTTTGATATGTTGTTGAATTCTATTGGCTAGAATTTTGTTGAGGATTTTTGCATCTACATTCATGAGGGATAGAGGTCTATAATTTCCTTTTCTTGTGGTGTCTTTAGCTGGTTTTGGTATCAGGGATATGCTGGCTTTATAGAATGAGTTTGGTAGTATTCCTTCCTTTTCTATGCTCTGAAATACCTTTAGTAGTAGTGGTGTTAACTCTTCTTCGAAAGTTTGGCAGAACTCTGCAGTGAAGCTGTCCAGACCAGGGCTTTGTTTTGTTGGGAGTTTTTTGATTACCTTTTCAATCTCTTCTTTTGTTATGGGTCTATTTAGTTGTTCTACCTCTGTTTGTGTTAGTTTAGGTAGGTAGTGTATTTCTAGGAGTTCATCCATTTCTTCTAGGTTTTCAAATTTGTTTGAGTATAGTTTTTCATAGTAATCTGATATGATTCTTTTAATTTCAGTTGGGTCTGTTGTAATATCGCCCCTCTCATTTCTTATTCAGGTTATTTGCTTCCTCTCTATTTTTCTTTTGTCAGTTTGGCCAGTGGTTTATCAATTTTGTTGAAGTTTTCAAAAAACTAGCTTTTGGTCTTGTTAATTTTTTCAATTTTTTTTCTGTTTTCTATTTCATTTAGTTCAGCTCTAATTCTTATTATTTGTTTTCTTCTGGTGCCTGAGGGTTTCTTTTGTTGTCCTCTTTCTATTTGTTCAAGTTGTAGGGACAATTCTTTGATTTTGGCCCTTTCTTCTTTTTGGATGTGTGCATTTATTGATGTAAATTGGCCTCTGAGCACCGCTTTTGCTGTGTCCCAAAGGTTCTGATAGGAAGTGTTTTCATTCTCTTTGGATTCTCTGAACTTCTTTATTCCATCCTTAATGTCTTCTATAATCCACTGTTTTTTGAGCAGGGTATTGTTCAGTTAGACAGTCTTTTTAACAAACGGTGCTGGCAAAAATGGATGTTCATCTGTAAAAAATGAAACAGGACCCATACCTCACACTATACACAAAAACTAACTCAAAGACCTAAATATAAAACCTAAAACAATAAAGATCATGGAAAAAAATAGGGAAAACATTAGAGGCCATAATACATGTGAGAAATGGAATACAAACCATAACTAACAATGCACAAACATCCAAAGAGAAAGTAGATAACTGGGAGCTCCCCAAAATTAAACACTTACGCTCTTCAAAAGACTTTACCAAAAGAGTAAAAAGAGAACACACAGATTGGGGTAAAAATTTTGGCTACTCATTCCCCTTGGGATCGGGAACAATACAAGGATGCCCTTTATCACCACTGTTATTCAACATTGTGCTGGAGGTCCTAGCCAAAGCAACTAGGCTAGATAAAGAAAAAAAGGGCATCCAGATTGGTAAGGAAGAAGTAAAAGTATCTCTATTTGCAGATGACATGATCTTATACACAGAAAGCCCTAAAGAATCCTTAAGAAAACTACTGAAACTAATAGAAGAGTTTAGCAGAGCATCAGGATACAAGACAAACATACAAAAATCAGGTGGATTCCTCTAATGCCAACAAAAGGAACATCGAAGGGGAAATCACCAAATCAATGCTAATTACAGTGGCCCCCAAGAAGATAAAATACTTCAGAATAAATCTAACCAGAGACGTAGAAGACCCACACAAAGAAAACTACAAGACACTACTGCAAGAAATCAAAAGAGACTTACTTAAGTGGAAAAACATACCTTGCTCATGGACAGGGAGACTTAACATTGTAAAAATGTCTATTCTACCAAAAGCGATCTATAGATACTACGCAATTCCGATCCAAATTCCAACGACATTTGCTAATGAGATGGAGAAACAAATCACCAACTTCATATGGCATGCAAAGAGGCCCCGATAAGTAATGCATTACTGAAAAAGAAGAACAAAGTGGGAGGCCTTACTTTACCTGATTTTAGAACCTGTTATACCGCCACAGTAGTCAAAACAGCCTGGCACTGGTACAACAACAGATACATAGACCAATGGAACAGAATTGAGAATCCAGACATAAATCCATCCACATATGAGCAGCTGATATTTGACAAAGGCCCCAAAACAGTTAAATGGGGAAAAGATGGTCTTTTTAACAAATGGTGCTGGCATACATAATAGGATATCCACCTGCAAAAAAATGAAACAAGACCCATACCTTACACCATGCACAAAAACAAACTCAAAATGGATCAAAGACATAAATATAGAATCTAAAATGATAAAGATCATGGAAGATAAAATAGGGACAATGCTAGGAGCCCTAATACATGGCATAAACAGTATATAAAACATTACTAGCAATGCACAAGCACCAGAAGAGAAACTAGATAACTGTGAGCTCCTAAAAAGCAAACACCTATGCTCATCCAAAGACTTCACCAAAGGAGTAAAAAGATTACCTATAGACGGGGAAAAAGTTTTTAGCTATGACATTTCCGATCAGTGTCTGATCTCAAAAATCTACATGATACTGCAAAAACTCAACTACAAAAAGACAAACAGCCCAATTTAAAAATGGGCAAAGGATGTGAACAGACACTTCACTACAGAAGACATTCGGGTAGCTAACAGATACATGAGGAAATGCTCACGATCATTAGCCATTAGAGAAATGCAAATCAAAACTACAATGAGATTTCATCTCACTCCAACAAGGCTGGCATTAATCCAAAAAACACAAAATAATAAATGTTGGAGAGGTTGTGGAGAGACTGTAACACTGATACACTGCTGGTGGGAATGTCAAATGGTACAACCACTTTGGAAATCGAATTGGTGCTTACTTAAAAAGCTAGAAATAGAACTACCATACGATCCAGCAATCCCACTCCTTGGAATATATCCTAGAGAAATAACAGCCTTTTCATGAACAGATATATGTACACCCATGTTCAGTGCAGCATTGTTTACAATAGCAAAAAGATGGAAGCAACCAGGGTGCCCATCAGTGGATGAATGGATAAATTATGGTATATTCACACAATGGAATACTACACATCGATAAAGAACAATGATGAATCCGTGGAACATTTCATAACATGGAGGAATCTGGAAGACATTATGCTGAGTGATATTAGTCAGCTGCAAAAGGACAAATATTGTATGAGACCACTATTATAAGAACTCAAGAAATAGTTTAAACAGAGAAGAAAATATTCTTTGATGGTTATGAGAGTGGGGAGAGAGGGAGGGAGAGGGGCATTCATTAATTAGATGGTAGACAAGAACTATTTTAGGTGAAGGGAAAGACAACACACAGTACAGGAGAGGTCTGCACAACTGGACTAAACCAAAAGCAAAGAAGTTTCCTGAATAAAATGAATGCTTCGAAGGCCAGCGTAGCAGGGGCGTGGGTTTGGCGACCGTGGTTTCAGGGGATATCTAGGTTAATTGGCAGAATAAAATCTATTAAGAAAACACTCTGCATCCCACTTTGGAGAGTAGCATCTGGGGTCTTAAACACAAGCAAGCAGCCATCTAAGATGCATCAATTGGTCTCAACCCACCTGGATCAAAGGAGAATGAAGAACACCAAAAGACACAAGGTAATTATGAGTCCAAGAGACAGAAAGGGCCACATAAACCAGGGACTACATCAGCTTAAGACCAGAAGAACTAGATGGTGCCTGGCTACAACCGATGATTGCCCTGACAGGGAACACAACAGAGAACCCCTGAGGGAACAGGAGAGCAGTGGGATGCAGAACTCAAATTCTTGCAAAAAGACCAGACTTAATGGTCTGACTGAGACTAGAAAGACCCCAGGGGTCATGGTCCCCAGACCGTGTGTTAGCCCAAGACTGGAACCATTCCCAAAGCCAACTCTTCAGACAGGGATTGGACTGGGCTGTAGGATAGAAACTGATACTGGTGAGGAGTGAGCTTCTTGGATCAAGTAGACACATGAGTCTATGTGGGCAGCTCCTGTCTGGAGGGGAGATGAGAAGGCAGAGGGGGTGAGAAGCTGGCTGAGTAGACACAAAAATAGGGGTGGAGAGAAGGAGTGTGCTGTCTCATTACGGGGAGAGCAACTAGGAGTATATAGCAAGGTGTATATAAATTTTTGTATGAGAGACTGACTTGATTCATAAACTTTCACTTAAAGCACAAAGAGAATTAAAAAAAAATTTTGGCTACTACATATCTGACAAATGCCTAATCTCTAAAATCTATAGAATACTTCAATACCTCAATAACAAAAAGACAATCCAATTAAAAAGTGGACAAAGTATATGAACAGACACTTCACTAAAGAAGACATTCAGGCAGCTAACAGACACATGAGGAAATGCCAGCAATCGTTAACCACTGGAGATATGCAAATCAAAAGTATAATGAGATAGCAACTCACCCTGACATTATTGGCACCAATAAAAAACAGAAAATAACTAATGTTGGAAAGGTTAAGGGGAGATTGGAACTCTTATGCACTGTTGGTGGGAATGTAAAATGGTACAACCACTAGGGAAAATGATATGGCTAAAAATAAAGCTAGAAATAGAAATACCGTACGATCCAGCAACCCCACTCCTAGGAATATATCTTAGAGAAATAAGAGTCGTCACATGAATAGACATATGCACACCCATGTTCATTGTAGCACTATTCACAATAGCAGAAACATGGGAACAGCCTAAGTGCCCATCAAGAGATGAATGGATAAACAAATTATGGTACATACATACAATGGAATACTACACAACGATAAAGCACAATGATGAATTTGTGAAACATCTCACAGCATGGATGAATCTGAAGGGCATCATACTGAGTGAAATACGTTAATCACAAAAGGACAAATATTGTATGAGACCACTATTAAAAATATCCAAGAAAAGGTGTACACACAGAAAAAAATCTTTGACAGTTATGAAGGAGGAGAGGGGAGGGGAGAGAAAATCACTGACTAGAGAGTAGACAAGTGTTAACTTTGGTGAAAGGAAAGACAACACACAATATAGGGGAAATCAGCACAACTTGACCAAGGCAAAGCCATAGCAGCTTCCTAGACACATCCAAACACCTTGAGGGAATGAGTTACTGGCTTTGAGGGCTGGGAACCATAGTTTCAGGGAACATCTAGGTCAACTGGCATAAGATAGTTCATAAAGAAAATGTTCTACATCCTGCTTTGGTGAATAGTGTCTGGGGTCTTAAAAGCTTGTAAGTGGCCATCAAAAATACACTATCACTTTTGGAGCAAAGGAGAATGAAGAAAACCAAAGATGCAAGAAAAATATCAGTTCAAAGGACTAATGGACCACATGAACCACAGCGGTTACCAGCCTGAGTCCAGAAGAAGTAGATGGAACCTGGCTACCCCCACCAACTTTGCTGACAGGGATCACAATAGAGAGTTCCAGACATAATGGGAGAAAAATGTAGAAAAAAATTCAAATTCACAAAAAAGATCAGACTTATTGGTCTGACAGAGATTGAAGAAACACTCTGAGACTATGGCCCCCAAGCACCCTGCTAACTCAGAACTGAAGCCTCTCCTGAAGTCCACCTTTCAACCAAAGATGGTCTGTGTTGTTGTTAGGTGCTGTTGAGTCATTCCGACTCATAGCAACCCTATATACAGCAGAATGAAACAGTGCCCTGTCCTGCACCATCCTCAAAGTCGATATGTTTGAGCCCATCGTTGCAGCCCCTGTGTCAATCCACCTCGTTAAGGGTCCTCCTCTTTTTTGCTGACCCTCTACTTTACCAAGCATGAGGTCCTTCTCCAGGGACTGGTCCCTCCTGATAACATGTCCAAACTAGGTGAGACTAAATGTCACCATCCTTGCTTCTAAGGAGCATCCTGGTTGTACTTCTTCCAAGACAGATTTGTTTGTTCTTCTGGCAGTCCATGGTATATTCAATATTCTTTGCCAACACCATAACTGAAAGGCATTGATTCTTCTTCGGTCTTCCTTATTCACTGCATATGAGGCAACTGAAAACACTTGGGTAAGGCACACATTAGTCTTCAGGGTGACATCTTTGCCTTTTTACATTTTAAAGAGATCTTTTGCAGCAGATTGGCCCAATGCAATGCGTCATCTACTTTCTTGACTGCTGCTTCCATGGACATTGATTGTAGATGCAAGCAAAATGAAATCCATGACAATTTCAATCTTTTCTGTTTATCATAATTTTTGTCATGGATTAAATTATTTCCCCCCCCCCCCAAATGGGTGTATCAATTTGGCTGGGCCATGATTCCCAGTATGGTGTGGTTGTCCCCCATTCTGTGCTGTAATTTTATGTTAAAGAGGATTAGGGTGGGATTGTAACACCCTTAGTAAGGTCACATCCCTGATCCAATGTAAAGGGAGTTTCCCTGGGGTGTGGCCTGTACCACCTTTTATCTTACAAGAGGTAAAAGGAAAGGGAATCAAGCAGAGATTTGGGGACCTTATACCACCAAGAAAGCAGTGCCAGGAGCAGAGTGCATTCTTTGGACTCTGGGTCCCTGCATGGAGAAGCTCCTAGACCGGGGGAACATTGATAAGAAAGCTGACAGAGAGAGAAAGGCTTCCCCTGGAGCTGACACCTTGAATTTGGACTTATAGCCTACTTTACTGTAAGGAAATAAATTTCTCTTTGTTAAAGCCATCCACTTGTGATACTTCTGTTATAGCAGTACTAGATAATTAAGACAACAAATAATAACACACATGAAGAAATTGCTTCTTAAAAAAAAAAAAAAATTTTTTTTTTTCCATGAAGTATATGACACCAAATGGACAACAGCTGCCCAAAAGCAAAGACGAGAAGGCAGGAAGGGACAGGAAACCTGGATGAATGGACATGGGGAACTCGAGGTGGGAAGGGGGAGAGTGGTTGCACATTGCAGGGATTGCAACCAATGTTAGAAAACAATTTGTGTATAAATTTTTAAATGAAAAACTAATTTGCGCTGTAAACTTTCACCTAAAACACACACACACACAAAAGTAGAAAAGAGAACTACAGACAACTCTTCCAAGATATTTTGTTGAGAAGCAAAGCCCAGAAATGGGACAATAGCTGGAGGGAGATGTAAAATCAAGGAAGGTTTTGTTGGCGGGGAGGGGGGGGTTCTTTTGTTGATTTTGTTTTGTTTTAAAGGGAGATATACCAAAGCATGTCCACGTGCTTATAGGAATGGTTATCATTATTGTTTGCTGAAGAGATTATCTAGAAAGGGAGAACACAGAAGGTGACTTTTAAGACCTCTCTCCTAGACTCTTACTTTCTAAAAAGAATTACACTTTTTTGTAGAGCAGGAAGGTTGATTCTAAGAACATTAGCTCACAAAGCAGCCAAGGACCTTGCTACTCCATCCAACTGGCAGACCCCTCAATCAGCTCTCCCGCATCCTGTACACTGGGCAGGCGTGTACCTACATTTCAAGACTGGTTCCAGATAACTTCCTCTTTGAAGCTTTTCTGACCCTTCCCTCAGGATATTCCCTAACTATGATTACCACTGCATTATTTGAGCCAACCTTGCAAAGGCATATAATGATCAGTTACGTGTACCCTAAGGTTTGAAAACTCAGCTTTTACATCTTTTGTCTCCAGTACAGTGTCAGGCATGTTAATAGGTGCCTAACAAATGTAACCAATGTCACTGAACAATACATATTAAATGGGGACCTAATTTGCTGTGTAAACTTTCACCAAAACCTAATAAAATATCATTAATGGTAAGAGTTTGGTTTGTTGTTGTCTTTGAGTTGATTCCGACTCATGGTGACCTTATGTGCGCAGAGTAGAACTGTTCCACAGGGTTTTCAAGGCTGTGACCTTTCAGAAGTAGATCGCTAGGTCTGTCTTCCAAGGTGCCTCTGGTTGGGGTCAAATTGCCAACCTTTCAGATAGTAGTTGAACGCTTAACAGTTGTGCCACCCAGCCTGGGCTTTGAGGAGGCTTCAAGAAGGAATTGAAAAAAAATCTCAAAGCACAGAAGAGTTTATACTACCAAAAAGTGGAGAAAAGTGGGTTCTAGATTAGGGAACAGGAAGTACAAAGGGAGACCTTGGTGAAACTGAAGAACAGCATGAAATTCATGATGGCTGGAGCCACCATGAAAAAGCCCCACCAGGAAGGGCTTGAATGCCAGTTGAGGGAGTATGGACTTTATCCTGAATGTATTAAGAAGTCACCAAATTATTTTAAGCAGTGGAGTGACATGATCATATTTGCTTGTTGCAAGTATCACTTGAGCAGCAGTGTGGAGGTTGGTTTTGCGTAGGACAAGCCCTAAGTCTGGTAGATCAGTTAAGAGGCATTTTCAGAAACCCTGGCAAGAAGTAATGAAGGCCTGGACAAAGACATGGTTGGAAACAAGGAGACAGATTCAGGACATACTCAGAAAATAGAACGGAGAGGACTTGGTGATGAATGAACAAATGTGGAGGTGAAGAAGAGGGAAAAAATTCCAGCTTGAATAACTGAGTAGAACTACTCAGCAAGGTTAGAAATATTGGAAGAGAAACCTATAAGGAAAGATAGTTAATTCAGTTCTAGACATTCTGTGTTCGAACTTCATCTATTAGGCAATCTAACTCTGGAGAGAGATTACTAGCGTTATGGAAGCGATCAGAGTAAAGGTGTCCATGGGCACACAGAGTATGGGAAGTTAAAGGAGGACTGAAGTTAGAACCCTGTGGAGCATAGCATTTAAGGTATTGGCAGAGAGGAGAGCCCCAGTAGGACACCACATTATGTCTCTACATCCATACCCCTCCTTTCCCCAAGAGAAAATGGGTACTCTTCTAATTTAAGGCTTACATCTCTACTACCATATTGGACTCCATCTCCTTGTGTCTCTTTAGGTCTTATTCCACTAATCGTCCCCTCCTTTGCATTGGAATCAACTTGAGAGCAATGGGTTTTTTTTTTTGTTTGTTTTCTTCTATCTTCAATCTCTTCTCCCTCCTCCTGGCCTACAAACATGTGAAAATGTTCTCTTATTTTTTAAAAATGAGGACCCTCCCTTGACCATGCTGCTTCTAGCTTCCACCTGATCTCATTCTTTTTCTAAATTCTTGAAAGAACAGTTTACTTTCTTACTTCCTCATCTCCTAATCTCTTGGCCTAAAGCAATCTGGCTTTTGCTTCTACCATTTTCCCCAAACTGCTCAAAACAAGATCACAATCATCTCCTAATTGTAGAGTCTAACAAACACCCTTTACTTCTTGTTCAACTTGTTTGGGGCATGAGACATTCTTGTAACTTTCTTCTCTTGGTTTTCAGGACACCACTCTTCTCATTTGGTGACCCACCTCTCTACTCTCAGTGTTCTGCTTTTAGTCCTCTTCTTTTCTCACTCTACTTTTCCTGGGCAGGCAATCTTACCCACTTCTACTGTCTTCGACTGTCAGCCCTGACCTTCCAAATGCTAGATCAAAATATTCATCATCTATTGGAAATTTTCCTGACTTAAACTTTTTGAGTATAAGGCAGAGAAATAAAAAAAACATTTCCAACAGGCAGCAAAATTCAACATGTCCCAAACTGAACTCTCCTCCTCTCCCCATTTCTTCTGACTTCCTTCCCCAAGTCCTGCTTCTCTGTCTATATCCTCTATCTTGCTTACTGTGACCTGAGGAAAAAAAATTGAGAATCATTTTAGGCATTACTCTGTCCCTTATCCTGAGGATTAGTTCTACAAAGTCTGTCTAGGGTCTGTCCTCTCCTTTCTACCTGCACCTTCGTTGCTCAGCTGAAGGCCTCAAATCTCTTACACAAACAAACAATACCATCTTAACTGGTTCTGTCTCCTCCAATCCATTTTCCATACTGTTTTCCAGAAAGTGAATCAGACCTTGCTACCCCCTCCCAGTTTCTTCTAGGGAAAGAAAACAACCATAGGGGCCCTTTATTTATTTATTTTTCATTAATTATATTTTGCTCACTTTTCAGCCTTTACACACTGCAACCCTGTGGTCTAGTCACACTGAGGTTCTTGGGATTCCCCAAACGCACCCTCTGCATGGAATTCCCATTTCCTTTTCCTGTGAAGGCTAGGACTAATTTTTCTTATAAGGCTTATAAGCCAAACACCTAACATCACCTGCTTCGTGGTCAGCAAGGCAGCCACCCAACCTGAGTGCTGCGGTAGCAACTCCCCACCTACTCCGTTTAAATACTTTTTACACTGTTGGACAATTGGATACAGCCCTTGGGTATCTAGTGACAATGAGCTCATCACCGGATGCCGGGCGCCCCCTGGTTTTCATTGCTGTATCCCTCACAGTCTTTACTCAGGATTTTGTAACTAACACACGCTCAGCAAGTGTACGCTGAGCCGCAGGTCCTTTCATCTTAAAAAAAAAAAAGGGGAGAAAAAATGTTTAAGGGCGTCAGGAACTGGAGGTGGGTGCAAATCACTGCCAAACCAGTCTCGTGCAGTACCACCCCTCACCCCTCGGCGGCGCACATGAGCTCTGTAGTCCTAGAACTCGCGCAGCTTTGGCCCGTAGTAAAAAGCGCCGCGCGTGCGGGGCGGGACCTCGAGCTCCCACGTACAGATCCCGGTCGTCCGCAGCGCCGCGGCCTGAGGGGCGGGTCCAGCGGGGCCACCTTCGAGGAGCGGAACCCACGAAGGCAGAGGCACCGCTCCGGGGATACCTGATAGGAGCCGCCGGTCAGGGCCAGCTCTGCGAGAACTGTTCGGCCATTAGCAATGCAGCTGTAGGTGATTGTCATAGCGGGCAGGCTAGAAGGAAAGACTCCCGCCGGACCTAACCGCCCGCGACAGCCTCGGGGTGGTAACTGGGGCGGGGCTCCGGGAGGGGGCGGTGCCTGCGCTGGCGTGAGGAGTGATTGATTGGCAGGGGAGAGGCGGGGCCCCCTCCTTCCTGGCTTGCCCTGCCCTGCCCTGCCGAGGCGGGGGCGGGGGCTCTAGAGAAGTCTGTTCTGGGTGAGGGAACCCTTTCGTGGGCGTCATAAAATTACTGGGTAAGAGCAGAGTTTGCTTCACAGTGCTTACCTATCTGTGCTTCATTCACAACCTAGGACATAAAAAGTACAGATCCTGATTTAAAATAAAATTCGTCATTAATTCAAGGCCCATTTGTTGCACTCCTACTGTGTGCTAAGTGCCTTAGGTTACTTTGTGTGCACAGATGGAGGCTCCGGACCCTGATTGAAGGCTGGACAAAGATATTTTCATGCCAGGGCATTGGGTGGCGCTGATGCCTTTAATATAGTAGCACTGGGGGAAATAATCTTACTTGTTTACTTTATTTCAAATAACAAATTGAGGAAAGTAATGTAATAAAAAACCCACCGAGTGGTACCGTAGAAGAAAGGCCTGGCTATCTGTTTCTGTAAAGATTCCCATAAACCCGTTGCTGTCTAGTCTATTCGGACTCATAGAGACTCTCTAGGACAGAGTAGAACTGCCCCATAGGGTTTCCAAGGCTGTAATCTTTATGGAAGCAGAGTGCAATGTCTTTCTCCCGGATTGGCTGATGGGTTGGAACCACTTTGCGCTTAGCCACTGCACCACCAGGGCTCCTCTGTAAAGATTCTAGTCCAGAAAACCTTATGGAGCAGTTCTACTCTAACACAAGGAGTCACCATGAGTCAGAATCACCTGGAAGGCAACAGGTTTTTTTTTGGCACAGGGCTACCAAATGTGCTGCAATGATAAAACAAACACTTCAGGACCCTGGAAATTGACCAAAGTCATAAAACAAATTGAGGGGCATCTGAACCATGTGTAAGAATAGTGACAGCCTGTGGTGTTTTTGTCAGGGCTGCTTCCTTCCCCTTCCCTCCCTTGGCGTGGTGGTTCTACTAGGATGGGGCAAGCTTTGAGGACCGATGGCTTCATAGTAGGGAGGATCGGATTTGATTTGGAACATAGCATGGAAAACTCCAACCCCTAGGCATATCTTAGATACATCATCAAAAGGATAATCCATTAAAAAAAAATGGACTTCATCAAAATTAAAAGCGTTTGCGATTCAAAAGGCACCATTGTTAAAATAGAAAGAGAACTTACAGATTGGGAGAAAATATTTGAAAATCATATGTGTGATAAAGAACTTGTATCCAAAATATATAAAGAACTCTTACAGATCAAAAATAGGAAGACAAACAACTCAACTAAAAAGTGGGCAAAATATCTGAATATATGTTACATCCAAGAAGATATACAAAGATATATGAATGGTCAAAAAGCACATAAAAAGATATTCAACACTATGATTCGTTAGGGAAATGCAAATTAAAACCATAATGAATACCACTTCACACCCATTAAAATGGCATTAGTCAATAAGATGGACAATAATAAGTGTTGGTAAAGATGTGGAGAAATTGAGACCCTCATAAACTGCTGGTGGGAATGTAAAATGGTGCAGTCACTAGGAAAACAGTCTAGCAGTTTCTCAGATGGATAGAGTTACCACCTGACCTAGCAGTTCCACTTAGGTACAAATCAAGAGAAATGAAGATATATGGCTACACAAAAACTTGTACATGAACGTTCATAGCAGCATTATGCATAATAGCCAAAAAGTGGAAACAACCCAAATGCCCATTAGCTTGTGAATGGATAAATGCAATGGGGTCTCTCCACACAATGGAATACTACTCAGCCATAAAAAGGAATGATATACTGATACGTTGCTACAGGATAGATGAGCCTCGAAAACATGGTTCTAAGTGAAAGAAGCCAGTCACAAAAGACCATGTGTTGTATGACTATTTAAATGAAGTATTTAGAACAGGCCCACATGTGTCTGTCAGTTTGTCCTACTGTGGGGGCTTGCGTGTTGTGATGCTGGAAGCTATGCCACTGGTATTCAGATACCAGCAGGGCCATCCAGGGTGGACAGATTTCAGCTGAGCTTCCAGACTAAGACAGACTAGAAAGAAGGACCTGGCAGTGTACTTCTGAAAAGAATTATCCAGTGAAAACCTTACGAATAGCAGCGGAACATTGTCTGATATAGTGCCAGAAGATGAGCCCCCCAGGTTGAAAGACACTCAAAAGACAACTGGGGAAGAGCTGCCTCCTCAAAGCAGAGTTGACCTTAATGATGTGGATGGGGTCAAGCTTTTGGGACCTTCATTTGCTGACATGGCATAACTCAAAATGAGAAGAAACAGCTGCAAACATCTGTTAAAAATTGGAACCTGGAATGTATGAAGTATGAATCTAGGAAAATTGGAAAAAGTAAAAAATGAAATGGAATGCATAAACATTGACATCCTATGCATTAGTGAGCTGACATGGCCTGGTATTGGTCATTTTAATTGGACAATCATATGGTCTGCTATGCTGGGAATGACAAGTTAAAGAGGAATGGCATTGCATTCATCATCAAAAAGAACATTTCAAGATCTATCCTGAAGTACAATGCTGTTAGTGATAGTATATATCCATACGCCTACAAGGAAGACCAGTTAGTAAAAAAAAAAAAAAAGTACTATTATTCAAATTTACACACCAACCACCAAGGCCAAAGATGAAGAAATTGAAGATTTTTACCAGCTTCTGCAGTCTCAAATTGATCAAACATGCAATCAGGTTGTATTGATAATTACTGGTGATTGGAATGATAAAAAATAAAAAAAAAAATTTTTTTTTTTTTTTAGGAATGAGAAAGTTGGAAACAAAGAAGGATCTGTAATTGGAAAATATGACTTTGGTGATAGAAATGATGCCGGAGATCACACGATTGAATTTTGCAGGGCCAACAACTTCTTCATTGCAATACCTTTTTCGCCAACATCAGCAGGGACTATATGCATGGACCTCACCAAATGGAACGCACAGGAATCAAATCAACTACATCTGTGGAAAGGAATGATGGAAAAGCTCAATATCATCAGTCAGAACAAGGCCAGGGGCCGACTGTGGAACAGATCATCAATTGTTCATATGCAAGTTCAAATTGAAGCTGAAGAAAATTAGAACATGTCAACAAGACCCAAAGTAGGACCTTGAGTATATCCCACTTGAATTTAGAGACCATTTCAAGAATAGCTTTGACACACTGAACACTAATGATCGAAGATCAGACGAGTTGTGGACTGACATTAATGACATCATACATGAAGAAAGCAAGAGGTCATTAAAAAGACAGGAAAGAAAGAAAAGACCAAAATGGATGTCAGAAGAGATTCTGAAACTTGTTCTTGAACATCGAGTGGCTAAAGCAAAAGGAAGAAATATTGAAGTAAAAGAACTGAGCAGAAGATTTCAAAGGGTGGCTTGAGAAGACAAAGTAAAGTATTATAATGACGTGTGAAGAGTTGGCGATAGAAAACCAAAGGGGGTGAACACACTCGGCATTTCTCAAGGTGAAAGAACTGAAGAAAAAATTCAAGCCTCGAGTTGCAATAGTGAAGGATTCTATGGGGAAAATATTATACGATACAGGAAGCATCAAAAGAAGATGGAAGGAATACACAGAGTCATTATACCAAAAAGAATTAGTCGATGTTCAACCATTTCAAGAGGTGGCATGTGATCAGGAACCGATGGTACCAAAGGAAGAAGTCCAAGCTGCACTGAAGGCATTGGCGAAAAACAAGGCTCCAGGAATTGATGGAATATCAATTAAGATGTTTCAACAAACGATGCAGCACTGAAAGTGCTCACTCATCCATACCAAGAAATATGGGAGACAGCTACCTGGCCAACCGACTAAGAGATCCATATTTATGCCTATTCCCGAGAAAGGTGATCCAACCGAATGTGGAAATTATCGAACAATTTCGTAAATATCACACACAAGCAAAATTCTGCTGAAGATCATTTAAAAGCAGGTACAGCAGTGTATTGACAGGGAACTGCCAGAAATTCAGGCTGGATTCAGAAGATGAGGTGGAACCAGGGATATCATTGCTGATGTCAGATGGATCCTGGCTGAAAGCAGAGAATACCAGAAGAATGTTTGCCTGTGTTTTATCGACTGTGCTAAGGCATTTGACTATGTCAGTCATAACAAATTATGGATAACATTGCAGAGAGTGGGGATTCCAGAACACTTGATCGTGGTCGTGAGGAACCTTTACATACATCAAGAGGCAGTTGTTTGGACAGAACAAGGGGATACTGATTGGTTTAAAGCCAGGAAAGGTGTGCTTCAGGGTTGTATCCTTTCACCATACCTATGCAGTCTGTACACTGAGAAAATAATCTGAGAAGCTGGACTATATGAAGAAGAACAGGGCATCAGGATTGGAGGAAGACTCATTAACAACCTGCATTATGCAGATGACACAACCTTACTTTCTGAAAGTGAAGAGGACTTGAAGCACTTACTGATGAAGATCAAAGACCACATCCTTCAGTATGGATTGCACCTCAACATAAAGAAAACAAAAATCCTCACAACTAGACCAAAAGGCAACATCACGATAAATGGAGAAAAGATTGAGGTGGTCAAGGGTTTCATTGTACTTGGATTCACAAATGGAAGTAACAGTCAAGAAATCAAGCGACACGTTGCATTGGGCAAATCTGCTGCAAAGGACCTCTTCAAAGTGTTGAAAAGCAAAGCTGTCACCTTGAAGACTAAGGTGCATCTGACCTAGGCCATGGTATTTACAATCTCATCATATGTATGTGAAAGCTGGACAATGAATAAGGAAGACCGAAGAAGAATTGACGCCTTTGAATTGTGGTGTTGGCAAAGAATATTGAATATACCATGGATGCCAAAAGAATGAAAAATCTGTCTTGGAAGAAGTACAACCAGGATGCTCCTTAGAAGTAAGGATGGTGAGACTGCATCTTACATACTTTGGACTTGTTGTCAGGGGGGATCATGCTTGGTAAAGTACAGGGTCAGCGGAAAAGAGGAAGACCCTCAAAGAGATGGATTGACACAGTGGCTGCAACGATGGGCTCAAGCATAACAATGATTGTGAGCACGGTGCTGGACCGTGCAGTGTTTCATTCTGTGGTATATAGGGTTGCTGTGAGTTGGAATTGACTCGACGGCACCTAACAACAACAACACCAACATTTAAAATAGGCAAATCCACAGAGACAGAAAGCAGATTAGTGGTAACCTGGGGCTGGGTGTGGGGTTGGGGACTGATTGCTAAAGACATGAGGGACCTTTTTGGGGTGATGGGAATGTTCTAAAACTAGATTGTGATGATGGGTGAACAATCTTATAAATTTACTAAAAATCACTGAATTGTACACTTAAAATGATGAATATTATGGTATGTGTAATACATTGAATCGTGTCCCCCCAAAATATGTGTCAACTCGGTTAAGCCATGTGCGGTTGTCCTCCATTTTGTGATTTTCCTATGTGTTATAAATCATTATATCTGCCTGTAATTAAAAACGATTAGGGTGGGATGTAACACCCTCGCTCAGCTCACATCCCTGGTCCATTCCCTGGGGTGTGGCCTCCACCACCTTTTATTGTACAAGAAATAAAAGGAAAGGGAAGCAAGCAGAGAGTTGGGGACCTCATACAACCAAGAAAGCAGTGCCGGGAGCAGAGCGTGTCCTTTGGACCTGAGGTTCATGTGCTGAGATGCTCCCAGACCAAGGGAAGAGTGATGTATCACAAGTACCTTCCTCCAGAGCTGACAGAGAGAGAAAGCCTTCCCCTAGAGCTGATGCCCTGAATTTGGACTTGTAGCCTACTCAACTGTGAGAGAATAAACTTCTCTTTGTTAAAGCCATCTACTTGTGGTATTTCTGTTGTAGCAGCACTAGATGACTAAGACAGTACGTAAATTATACAATAAAGTCTTGAAAGAAAGTGATCAAAGGTAATGCAGAATGATTCTATGATTTAAATGAGGCAAAGGAAGAAGAGAGAACTTAAAAATATTCTCACCACAAAACAGCAGTTTTTGTAAATTATGTTCCTACTGTTTGGGGCTGGAACCAGGTCAAGTCAAAGTGTTTTACTGAGGAATTATAGCTTAGTTACCCGTCTAGCTCTGGGACAGTTTCTCCATAACCTATAACATCTTCCTCTTCCAAAGCAAAACATAAAAAGAGAAAACAAAGCCCCGAGAGTTGCGACAAAGAGAAAGCTCTTGCTCTCTTTAGCCTGCAGAAGGCTGGTGGTTGCTGAGTTGATCCTTGGATGTTGCTGGCTTTGCCTGGCCCCGTATTTGGCAGTCACTGCTGAGGGCTTGAAGCCAGAATGTCCAAGCCAACTCTCAGCTTCATTTCCCCCACAGCATGGCCAAGCCAGCTAAAGCCAGTGTGTACACAGATATTTATGTTGGCTTTGCATGGGCACAGTGAAACATATAATGGTTTGTGAGTAAAGACAGACATTTTGAGGCAGGTTTGCCTCTGATGCTGAAAAGGTCAGTTGCTACAGTTTTCAAGGTACACCCGGTTGATTTGTTGAAGTCCTCATTCCTTGTAGCTGGAGAGCTGATGTGGGGCTGCTTCTGGTGGGGGCCCTTCAGAGTTCCCACATCTCACTGCATCTACCCCTCTCTGGATGCTCACAGCACCTGTCACCCACACCGCCCCCGCCACTCACACCACTGTCCATAGCACACCAGGCATTGTGCTCTGTCTCATGCTGCTGAACCAGCCTGGCCATGCATCGGCTCATACGGCTGTAGTCTAAGGGTTGGGCAATCTTCCGTGATGTCCCTGAGGACTGGGGTCTTGCTGTCTGTCTGCTCAAGGGCCCACAGTATTGCTTCACCTTGACAGGGTTCCTGCTGTGGTTCTCAGGTGCCCTCCAGTGCTTCTTCTCATGTTTCCCTGCTCTGCTCGTTAAGTATCGTGGACCAAAGGGATGGGGTCACCGCCAGACTAACCAGGCTTACCCTGAGGTGGAAGGGCAGGCTGCAGTCCCTGAGGACATGGGCTGTGGGAGGAGCAGATGCAGGGTGTCTGAGTGTCCTGGGGTTGCCACAATAACATACCACTAACTGGGCGGCTTATAAGGCAGAAATGTATTGTCTTCCAGTTGGTTCCTTCTGAGGGTTCTGAGGGGGAATCTGTTCCACGCCTCTCTCCAGCTCCTGGTGATGGCTGGCAATCCTTGGTGTTCTTTGGCTTGTGGCCATATCACTCCAATTTCTGCCTCTGCCATCACATAGCCATCTCCCCTATGTCTCCCTGTCTCTTTGTCTCTTCTCTTTTCACAAGGACACTACTTATGTTGGATCTGGACCCACCCTACTCCAGTATGATCTCATGTTAACTGAAAACATCTTCAAAGACCCTATTTCAAACAAGGCCACATTCAGAGGTACCAAGGTTCAGACTTGAATGTATCTCTTTAGGGTACACAATTTAATCCATAACACCAAACAAAGCTGGGGCTCTGAGGTTGGAGGGAGGGAGTAGATGCTGGGTCAGCCCCAGCAGCCCCCATAGGCCCTGGCTTCCTGCATTAACATTGCCCTGGACAGGCATAACAGTCCAAGCAAGGGCTACTGCTGGTCAGTCTCACTTATGGGTCTGTAAGATGCTCAGGAAAAATCCAAAAAAACCCCAAACATCTAAGATGTGTACAAGGAAAAGATCAACTGCACTGAAGGAGGCGGTGATGAATTGAATTGTGTCCCCCCAAATGTGTCTCAACTTGGCTAGGCCATGATTCCCAGTATTGTGTGGTTGTCCACCATTTCGTAATCTGATGTGAGTATTCTGTGTTGTAAATTCTACCTCCGTGATATTAATGGGGGCCTTTTTTTTTTTTCTGGTGGTACAGTGGTTAAGAGCTACAGCTGTTAACCAAAAAGGTCAGCAGTTCAAATTCACCAGACACTCCTTGGAAACCCTATGGGCAGCTCTACTCTGTCCTATAGGGTCACTATGAGTCGGAATCCACTCGAGAGCACTGAACAATGACACGATGTTAATGAGGCAGGATTAAAGATAGTTATGTTAATGAGGCAGGACTCAATTCTACAAGATTATGTTGTGTCTCAAGTCAGTCTCTTTCGAGATAGCTCCTAGACCAGGGGAAGATTGATGACAAGGACCTTCCCCCAGAGCCGACACAGAGAAAAAACTTTCCCCTGGCGCTGGCACCCTGAATTCGGACTTATAGCCTCCTAGGCTGAGAGAGAATAAATTTCTCTTTATTAAAGCCATCCACTTGTGATATTTCTGGTATACCAGCACCGGATAACTAAGACAGAGGCCCTGGGGCCCCAGATGAAATGGAGAGCAAATGTGGTAGTGGTAACTGGCAATGATCTGAATGATTCCAAATGAATGATATTTTTAATGACCATCCAGTTGAACTCACTAGGGACTTTTTTTTTTTTTTTGGTAAGATTATAGGCAGTTTACATTTTTGTATCCAGATGGACACTGACTCTGAGTACAATGATGATGAGGAAGCCAGGAGTGTCAGCTGGGGGGCAGCGGGGGAGGGAGAAGGTAGGTCAAAGGTCCCTTGGGAAGGGAAAGCATCATGGAAAGCTTGAGGAGACATAGGAATGAGGGGTTAATGCCCAAAGTCAATGGGGAGGAAAGGGACTTGAGGCCTTCTGTGTCCTCTCAACTCTCCTTCCTGCCAGTAGGTCCCTTCTCTTTCTATGATGAATCTGAGGCTGACAGCGGTTTAGTGACCTGCCCAGGGGCACAGAAAGGACCTCTGAGGTCCAAGCCTATACTCTCTGACACCAACATCGAGCCTCCAGCCATTGCCAAATTGCTGAGCTGGTGTCTGTGCACCGTACACCCCTCACTCGACAACACTTCCCTCTAGGCCAAACATTCTGCAAACCCTGCCTCTGGACAAAGAGACTGGAAAGAACCTTGTCTTCACGATTCTCTGGGGAGTGAAGGAGCAGTTATTCAGCAACTTTCAACAACAGCGACATTTTTTCTGCTCTGGCACAGAATTGGCCATGGCTGGTGGCTGGGAAGGGAGATGGCCCACCAGCCCGTCATCTGTCCCAACTTCCCTGGAGGACCCGAGCCTGGGTATAAAGGCCAGCTGTGCAGGAGCCGGCTCAGCCATTCCAGCCCCAGTGAGTGACCTGTGGCCACCAGCACAGAAACCCCAACGAGGCAGACCCTGTTCCTGACCATTGTGCTTGGCCTGATCACTGCCCTGCAGACCCAGGATGCCCAGCCTCCAATGAAGATGTGAAGTGCAGTCAGGGTGGGGACCAGCCAGTGGGGGTCAGGGAGCAACTGAGACCCAGGGTTCCCCCATCCCATCTGAGGAGGTTTTCATTTTAGGGTCAGGCATCAGCATCTGAGGGGTGGTCAGACACATCTCCCAGTGGGTGCCAAAGGGCTGAGGGCATGGATGGTGGTCTGGTCGACCCACCTGTCCTCCTAGAGCCCATGGTCCAGGGTAGAGTGCAGAGGCCAGGAGCCACCATTCCAGGTAGGCCTGGCACACGGTCTGGGCCATATGCCAGGTGGAGAGGGGTTGGGTGGGTGGAGAACACCCCATGTTTTGAGCCCTTGGGATGGGTAGAGTGGGGGGCTGAGCACAGCAGAGCCAACCCTGATGGACAGGAACACTCTCCCAGTCTCAGGGAAATAATATCTAAAGGCCATGGTAGCAGACCAGGAGGCCTCAGGGAAGAAGCCGGAGGCAGTGACCCCCTGACGCTTGCGACCCTGGAGGGGGGCAACCTGGAAGCAAAGGCCTCCATGCTGTGAGTGTTGCCACAAGGTGGCCAGAGCCTCAGGGCCTTTGCTTTCCACAGACCAGGATGAGCCCAGGTGGTGGGGTGGACAGACCACAGGTATCCCCTCTCACCCCCTCCTATGACTCTTACCCCTACCAGCTTTGATGAGGAAGCTGGGGAGGGGGCATCATGGGGGAGGGGGCGCCTGCTCTGCTGACTTTGTAGGGGGAGGGCATTCTCTCTGCCCACAGTTCCCTTTGGGAAAAGACTTTTTTTTTACCCAGACCTAAGTCAGACCCTAAATTACACCCTTGTTTTTTTTTTTTTTTTTAGTAGTAAATTAGTAGTAAATTGGAGACCCATAGGGACTGGGTTTGCAGAATGACCAAGAAGGGACAAAAGATGCCAGGAAGAATGCATGGGGGACAATGGAAGGCCCCTTTGAGGCCCTTGTGCAGCACATACCTGTGTGACTTCCTGACCAGGTGCTGCGAGGAGAATGCCACAGGGGCTGGACTCAGCCCAGGGACTGCAGGGTAGTGGGGGAGCAAAGCCATAGATGGAGAAATGAGAGTGCTGGCTGATATTTCAATAAATCTCAGAACCTGCCATCCCAAAGTGCTGGACCCCTGGGGGTCCCTTGTGAAGGTTTTTCTCAAGAGGCATCTGTTACTGTTATACCCTTGCTGTCCAGACCCCCACCTCTTCTTCTCTTGTCCTCCCCGCTGGCCCTAATGTGAGGTGGGTGGTCCTGACAGATGGCATCCAGACAGGGAACAGGAAGGCAGGAGCAGAGCCAGGCTGTGAAGCCCATGAGAAGAAGATAGTGCGTACTGGGTGGTCCTGAACAATGAAAGAAAGTGGCAGGAAAAACAGACACGTGAATCTTTCCCTCACACCATGCACCTAGAGAGATGATAGAAAGATTCAAGAGTTTGCCAGTAAGTACATAAATTGTTTTTGTTGTTGTTGTGTGCCATCGAGTTGATTCCAACTCATAGAGACCCTCTACATATGTGGGTAAAAATACTTAACTGATGCCAGGGCTAGAGAGAGTCTCTAAGCATAAAGGCATCATAAGAAATCTTCCATAAAAAGATGAAGAGATCTTATCAAGAAAGTAAAGACGGAACCTACAGAATGTGAGAACATATGTATTTGGCAATCATATATGTGATAATAGTTCAAAATTCAGAATATATAAATAATATATTCTACAACTCAACAACAAAAAGACAAAAAACCTAATTAAAAATAGATTAAGGACTCGAATAGACATTTCAGCAAAGAAGATCTACACATGGCCAATAAGCACATGAAAAGATATTCCGCATCTTCAGCCATCAGGGAAATGCAAATCAAACCCACAGTGAGAGACCACCTCATACCCACTAGACTGGCTATTATCAGAAAAATGAAAACTAACAAGCGCAGGTGAGACTGTGGAGACATTGGAACCCTCATCCATTGCTAGTAGGGATGTAAAATGGTGCAGCCACTTTGGAACACATGTTGGTGGTTCCTCAAAAGTTAAACATAAAATTACCATATGACCCATCAATTCCACTCCTAGGTGTATACCCAAAAGCATTGAAAGCAATGACTCAGATATTTGTATACCACTGCAGCACTATTCACAGTAGCCAAAAGGTAGAAACAACCTAATTGTCCAACAATAGATGAATAAATAAACAAAATGTGGCATATCGATACAATGGAATATTACTCAGTCGTAAAGAAAAATGAAGTTCTGATTCATGCGATGACCTTGAAAGCATTATGCTAAGTAAAATAAGTCAGACCCAAAGTACAATTTATTATATGATCTGATTTATATGAAATATCTAGAGTAGGCAAATCCATACAGACAATAGTATATTAGTGGTTACCAGGGGCTGGGGGGAGGGGAAGAAGAAGAGGGAGTAAATTTCTGTTTGAGGAGATGGTAAGGTTTTGGAAACGGCTAGTAGTGATGGTAGCACAACATAGTGGATGTAATTAATGCCACTGAATCGTACACTTAAAAAGGTTTAAAATGGAAAACTTTTTAGTTTTATATATTTTAGCACAATAAAATAAAAAATATAAAAACATAAAGAGATCTGGCTCTATAAAAACATCAAATATGTGGGGGAAATTGTTATAAACAAGTTTGAAAATCAAGTGACAAGATTTCCTGGTTCTGTAGGATAATGGTGTCTGCTTAAATCCAAAATTTCCACACCTCTGTCAGAAACCAGGTAGAACAGTACCAGTAACTCATAAAAACACTGTGGTCTAGGAAGTGTGGCATACCCCACATGACCCACAAGTGGGGAATCTCTTATCCAAGCCTCCAGGGCCAGTGCAGACCCTGTGTCAGGGTGGGAGTCTGGGCCATTGTTCAGAGACAGAAAAGGATGATGGGGTCCCAGGGATGGTGGAACACAGACAGCACCAACTGGGGCTCCCCACCGGGAGAGCACCCCACCCTCAATGGGGAAATACTGGGAAAGCTCATGTGGATCAGGGGACTGGCTACTGAGGAGCTGGAAAAAGGGAGTTTGGAAGGTGCTGGACCAGAAGCAGCAGTCTTATTAAGGCACTGCTTCTGCTGGAGGTGGAGGGTACTTTGACAGAGAAGTCCCTTGGAGGAATGGGGGTGAAGAAAGAGAAGACAGCAAGTGGCTTAGGTTAAAGATCTTACCAAAAAATCAGAGGATAGTTCATAGACCCCCAAAGCTACTATTTGTTAGGAGTCCATTTCAATTCATTTTTTTGGCTCTTTAGCCTACTTCTTTGCATTATTTTTAAGTGGTTGCTCTAGGGATAACCCACCATGAGTCTGCCATTTTGTCCTACTCTGGTGGCTTGTGTGTTGCTGTGATACTGGAAGGTTTGCCATTGGTATTTCAAATACCAGTAGGGTCACCCTTGGTGGACAGGTTTCAGCGAAGCTTCCAGACTAAGAAAGACTAGGAAGAAGGACCTGGCAGTCTACTTCTGAAAAAACTGGCCAGTGAAAACCTTATGAATAGCAGGGGAACATTTGTCTGATATCCTGCCAGAAGATGAGCGTCTCAGGTTGGAAGGCACTCAAAATGCAACTGAGGAAGAGCTGCCTCCTCAAAGTAGAGTTGATCTTAATGACGTGGATGGAGTCAAACTTTCGACACCTCCATCTGCTGTTGTGGCATGACTCAAAACGAGAAGAAACAGCTGCAAACATCCATTAATATTCAGAATGTGTAATGTACAAAGTATGAATCTAGGAAAATTGGAAATCGTCAAAAATGAAATGGAATGCACAGAGATTGATATCCTAGGCATTAGTGAACTAAAATGGACTGTTACTGGCCATTTTGAATAAGACAATCATATGGTCTACTACGCCAGGAATGACAAATTGAAGAGGAATGGCGTTGCATTCATTGTCAAAAAGAACAGTTCAACAAGGGATATCATTGCTGACGTCAGATGGATCATGACTGAAGGCAAAGAATGCCAGAAAGATGTTTACCTGTGTTTTATTGACTATGCAAAAGCATTTGACTGTGTGGATCATACCAAATTATGGATAACATTGTGAAGAATGGAAATTCTAGACACTTAATTGTGTTTATGAGGAACCTGTACTTAGACCAAGAAGCAGTTGTTCTAGCAGAATAAGGGGATACTGCATGGTTTAAAGTTAAGAAAGGTGTGTGTCAGGGTTGGATCCTTTCACCATACTTATTCAGTCTGTGTGCTGAGGAAATAATCCAAGAAGCCAGACTATATAAAAAAGAACGTGGCATCAGACTTGAAGGAAGACTCATTAACAACCTGCATTATGCAGATGACACACTTTGCTTGCTGAAAGTGAAGAGAACTTGAAGCACTTACTGATGAAGACCAAAAGCCACAGCCTTCAGTAATGATTATACCTCAACATAAAGAAAACAGAAATCCTCACAACTGGACCAAAAGGCAACATCATGATAATTGGAGGAAAGACTGAAGTTATAAAGGATTTCATTTTACTTGGATACACAATCAACGCCCATGGAAGCAGCACTCAAGAAATCAATAGACACATTGCATTGGGCAAATCTGCTGCAAAAGACCACTTTAATGTGTTAAAAAGCGAAAATGTCACTTTAAAGATGCACGTGTGTCTGACCCAAGCCATGGTGTTTTCAACTGTCTCATATGCATGTGAAAGCTGGACAATGAATAAGGAAGACCGAAGAAGCATTGAAGCCTTTGAATTATGGTGTTGGCAAAGAATATTGAATATACATGGACTGCCAGAAGAACGAACAAATCTGCCTTGGAAGAAGTACAACCAGAATGCTCCTTAGAAGTAAGGATGGCGAGACTTGTCTCACATACTTTGGACATGTTATCAGGAGGGACTAGTCCCTGGAGAAGGACAGCATGCTTGGTTGAGAGTTAGCAGAAAAGAGGAAGACCCTCAACGAGATGGATTGACACAGTGGCTGCAACAATGGGCTCAAATATAGCAAAGGTTGTGAGGATGGTGCAGGACTGGGCAGGGTTTTGTTCTGTTGCACATAGGGTCGCTATGATTTGGAACTGACTTGACGGCACCTGACAACAATTTAGCTTTTAAAGCCTAGTCAGTATTGTGCCACTTTACATAAATTGTAGAAACCTTGCAACCGTATAGGTTCATTTTCTACCCTGATTCTTTATGTTACAGATGTCTTATGTATTATTCTTAGCTGTCTTTGAGTCAATTCTGAAGCATGATGACTCCATATGCAGAGTAGCTTTGTAGGGTTTTCAAGGCTGTGACCTTTTAGAAGCAGATGTCAGGCCTATCAGCTAATAGTCGAGCTCTTAACCATTTTCGCCACCCAGAGACTCTGTCTTATGTATTATAGCTTGATATATTATAAATATCACAATCAATGTTATAGTGTTTGCTTTAAACAGTCATAGGCATTATAAAGAAATTAAAAAGAAAAAAAAAAGGTAGTTTTTATATTCACCTGCTTCTTACACTTCTGATACCCTTGGTTTCTTCCCAAAGGTCCAAGTTTCCATCACGTATCGTTTCCCTTCAGTCTGAAGAACTTCTTTCACCATTTCTTGTATGCAGGCCTGTGGCCCACAAATTTTCTCAGCTTTCTTTTACCCGAATATGCTTTCATTTTGCTTTAGACTCTTTCAATTTTTTTCTATTTCACTTATTTCTGCTCTAATCTTTTTTATTTCCTTTCTTCTTGTACCCAAGGGCTCCTTTTGCATCTCTCTTTCTATTTTTTCAAGTTGTAGGGTTAACGTTTTGATTTTGACCCTTTCTTCTTTTTGGATGTGTGCATTTATTGCTATAAATTGCCCTCTGAGCACCGCTTTCGCTGTGTCCCAAAGGGTCTGGTAAGATGTGTTTTCATTCTCATTCGGTTCTATGAATTTCTATATTCTGACCTTGATTTCTTCTATAACCCAGTAGTGTTTGAGCAAGGCGTTTTTCAGTTTCCATGTATTTGATTTTTTCCCTTGCTTTTTCTGTTATTGATTTCTACTTTTATGGCCTTATGGCCAGAAAAGATGCTTTGTAATATTTTGATGTTTTGGATTCTGTTAAGGCTTGCTTTGTGGCCTAATATGTGGTCTATTCTGGAGAATGTTTCATGTGTTTTAGAAAAGAAAGTATACTTGGCTACCGTTGGGTGGACTGTTCCGTATATGTCTATGAGGTCAATTTGGTTGATTGTGGCATTTAGATCTTCCGTGTCTGCCATGGATTGGATTGTGTCCCCCCAAAATATGTGTCAACTTGGTTAGGCCATGATTCCCAGTATTGTGTGGTTGTCCTCCATTTTGTGATTGTAATTTTATGCTAAAGAGAATTAGGGTGGGATTGTAACACCCTTACTAAAGTCATATCCCTGATGCAGTGCAAAGGGATTTTCCCTGGAAAGTGGCTGCTGCACCACCTTTTATCTTACAAGAGATGAAAGGAAGGAGAAGCAAGCAGAGAGTGGGGACCTTATACCACCAAGAAAGCAGTGCTGGAAACAGATCCTGTCCTTTGGACCTGAGGTTCCTGCGCTGAGATGCTCCCAGGCCAAGGGAAGACTGATGACAAGGACCTTCCTCCAGAGCTGACAGAGAAAGGAAAGCCTTCCCCTGGAGCCGGTGCCCTGAATTCAGACTTCTAGCCTATTGAACTGTGAGAGAATAAACTTCTCTTTGTTGAAGCCATCCACTTGTGGTATTTCTGTTACCACAGCACTAGATTACTAAGATAGCGTCTTTATTGAGTTTCTTTCTCGGTGTTCTGTCCTTCACTGAAAGTGGTATGTTAAATTCTCCTACTATTATTGTGGAGCCGTCTATTTCTCTTTTCAATGCTGTTACGGTTTGTTTTATGTATTTTGGAGCCCCGTCACTGGGTGTGTAAATATTTATTATGGCTATGCCCTCCTGGTGTATTGATTGACCAGTGTCCTTTCTTATCCCTTGTGGTGGATTTTGCTTTAAAGTCCATTTTGTCAGAGGTTAATATTGCTACTTCTGCTCTTTTTTGATTGTTGTTTGCTTGATATGCACCCTGTTGTTCTATGCTGATAAGGGCCTATGCTGCTGAATTGGCCTACACAGGTCTAGACTGGGGTGAAGGGCATTTTAAGTCTGTGGCCCCCTTATACCTGTGCTTAGACAAAGGGGTAGTGCCCGCCCTGAGTTCCAGGCTTAGGGGATGTGGCGATTTTTTAAAGCCATGAGCTTCGTTTGGATGTGGTTAGTCCCGAGTACTCAGCTTTGGGGAGTTGGTAGTTTTTCTTTTTTCCTAAAGCCTGGACACTCTTTTGGGTGAGATAGCTCATATTTATAGCCTACAGGGTGTGGTAATTGTTGAATGCTGCTCGACTATTATCAGGGTGGAGTGGAGGGGGGTGGGTGAGGGGAAAGTGGCACTTCTCCATTAGGAATGTCCCAGAGAGGGTGGGGTTATTTTGATCCTGAGCACAGGTTAGATGCTTGCACTTCACTTTCTCAGATCCACCTGACGTGGTGAGACGCATCCCAAGCACTACTGCTCACCTCGGTCAGTGTGCACCAGCTGACCCAGACTGCGGGGTGCTGGCTTGCTCAGGACTGACACTTCTTTGCTGCTTCTAAACTGTCTCTTCCTCCCACTGCTGCTCAGTCCTAGTCCTCGATTCTATCTTTGGTGATCAGGGCTCCTAGATTGTCATGTATAATAGATTCACTTGTTTTTTTGGGGTCTTTGTTATAAGAGGGACCACAGGAAGTATCTGACTGTTCTACCATTCTGGCCCCACCTCCTCTCATTATAATTTTGATTTGCATTTCTCTAACAGCTAATGGTTGTGAGCATTTCCTCATGTGTCTTTTAGCTGCCTGAGTGTCTTCTTTGGTGAAGTGTCTGTTCTTATCCTTTGCCCATTTTTAAATTGGATTGTCTTTTTGTTATTGAGGTGTTGAAGTATTCTATAGATTTTTGTAATCTGAGATTTTTTAAAATCAAATTTGGGAAATTTTTATCCACTGTTTTATCACATATTTCTTCTGCCCCATTATTGTTTTTGCTCCTTCTGGAACTCAATTACACATAAGTTAGACATTTTGATCTTTGATTACAAAGATTTCTGAGGCTCTTTTTTTATTTTTTCAACCCTATTTTCCATTATTATTCTTAGGATTCGATTATTTCTACTGATAAATCTTTAAGCTCACTGACTCTTCCCAATTTTTGTCTTGGCCCCATCCAGCGAATTTTTTCTTTCATATATTGTAATTTTTAGTTTTAGAATTTCCACTTGGTTGTTCTTTACAGTTCCTATTTCTCTGTTTGGATTTTCTATTCTTTCATTTACCAAGAGGGTATTTTCCTTTATGTCCGTGAGTGTTGTAGTAATAACTTCTTTAGAATCCTGTCTGTTAATTCTAATAAATCCTTTCTCTTGAGGTTGGGTCATATTTTTCTGTTTTTTCAAATGCTGAGTAATTCTAGATTTTATCCTGGGCATTGTGAATGATGTATAAACTCTGGATTTTGTTATGCTCCTCTGAAGAGTATTGATCTTTTTTTTTTTTAAGCTGTTAACTTCTGAACTCAAACAGCAAAGTCTACTTCCCCTGCAGTGGGTGGCCCACAGTTTGACTTAGCTCTTTTAGCTCTAGCTGGGCTGCTTGAAGTCTGCCTGTGCATTCATATTTTAGGGATCATTCTGAGATTTGGACTGAGTTTATGCCTAGATTTGGGGGTCTTCCTCTGTGGCTCTCTTCTTTCAGGATATCTCTCTTCACTTTTTAAGCAGCTATAATTTCCCTGGACTCTGTCCTCTGGTTCACAATGCCAACAGAAGAGGGCACTGTTGAACTAAGAGATGGAGCAAGTAGACAAACACTTCCACTCTCCTCACAGAGTTGTTACTGCTGGTCCAGGAAAAGTTGACACAGTTTATCATGGACATGAAAAGGTACTATCATTTATACAGAGTCACTATAAAGAGAAAACAAAATGTTAGGTGGGGCTGCCCTAGAACCAGACCCTGCACAGGGCACGTTCAGAATTGTTTTGCCCGCAATTGGTAGAGGGCTCCTCCCAGGGACATTAAAATGAGTTACTATCCAGTTGATTCCAACTCATAGTGACCCCTTGTGCTACAGGGTAGAACTGACCCATAGAGTTTTCTTGACTGAAATTTTTACAGAAGCAGGTCACTAGGCCTTTTTTTCTGTGGTGCTGCTGGGTGGGTTTGAATGCCAACCTTTTGGTTTGTAAGTCGAGTGCAAACAATTCGCATCTCCCAGGGACCTTAGAACAGTTTCAGATTTACAGAAAAATTAAGCCAATAGTATAAAGATTGTCATATATACACCTTCATCTGACTCCTGCACAGTTTCCCCTATTATTACCATATTAAATTAGCATGCTACAGTTGCCATAAGTAATGAACCAATATCGATACATTATTATTAATGAAAATCCATCCTGTATTCAGATTTCCCTTTTTTTTTTTTTAACCTAATCTCCTTTTTCTGTCGCAGGATTCCATCCAGGACACCACATTACATTTAGTCATTTTTCTTCTTAGATTCCTCTTGGCTGGGACAGTTTCTCAGACTTTCCTTGTTTTTGATGACCTTGACAGCCTTGAGAAGCACTGGTCAGGGATTTTTCAGAATGCCTGTAAATTGCAATTTGTCTGATGTTTTCCTCATGATCAGACTGGGGTGATGGGTTTTTGGGAGGAAGACTAAGAGGTAAAGTGCCATTCTCATAACCTCATATTGAGGGGATGTACAATCAATGTGACTTATGACTGCTGTTGTTGATTTTGATCACAAGAATTGAGTTAAGGGAGTTACACTTGGGACATGCCCAGGAACCTTCCAGTCTGGTCTACAGTGAGTGCCTGGTGAGGTGTCTGGGGCCAGCATGAATGTTCCCCATGGACATGGGGGCTTGGGTCTGTCTGCCCAACTGTTTCTTGCCCTGCCCAACCCAGGAGGGCAAGGATCTGCTCAGCAGCACCTTCCTAGTGGGTAATTTCTAGGTCAAGCTGACACCTGCTGTGTTGTTACCAGGCATTGCTGAGAGTGTGTGTGCGAGGTGCACCATGGGTCAGAGAGGCACAAAGATGCTGTTGTCAGGCCCCAGCATGCACCAGGGCACCTGGCCTCCTGCTGGAGTCAGCCCTGGGTCTCAGGACAGATGTTCACACACAGAAGCTATCCAGGCCAGGGAAGGGGAGAGACAAATTCTTGCTCAGGAGGCAGCTGGGCCAAGGCCTGCAGAGCTGGTGCCCAGGGGACTCAGCCAAAGGCTCTGTCTGAACATCAACAACATTCGGCATCTTGTCCCACTTATGCCCATGCTTAAAATGAGAATAACGAGGACTCTCAGGAGGGCTGTGGGGGTCCAAGCTGTCAGGAAGTAGAGCAGTTGGGAAAGCTGGGAGGGGAGGGCAGAGGAATGAGAGACAAAGGGAGTTGCAGAGCTGAGTGTTAGAGACAGAACTGGGGTGGGACCTCAGTCCCTGAAAGGATTCTGGCAAGAGGGAGGACATGAAACTAAAGGTCGTTGAGCCTCACGAGCCAAGGACTCCTAGGGGTCTCATATACCATGTCTGTGCATTCCCACAGTGTATTAGTGTCCTGGGACTGCCATGACAAAGTACCACAAAGTGGGTGGCTTAAAACAAAAGATATTTATTGCCTTATGGTTCTAGCGGCTGGAAGTCTGAATTCAGGATGTCAGCAGGACCATGTTCACTCTGAAGGCTCTAGGGGAAGATCCTGTCTCTCCCAGATTCCTTGGCTCATAGCTACATCTTCACGTGGCTGTCCTTCCTGTATGTCTTTCTGTGACTCTTCTCTTTTACAAAAACACCACTCAGATAGGATTAGGTTCCATCATTCTCCAGTATGACCTCATGTTAACTGATAACATTATCAAAGACCCTGTTTCCAAACAAGGTCACACACACAGGTACCAGGGGTTAGGACCTCAACATGTTTTTTTTTTTTTTTGATCCAATCCAACCATAACATCCATCTTTTTAGTAATAGCCATCCTGGTGGGGGTGAAGTGATATCTCATTGTTAGTGACTACTGATGTTAAGCATCTTTTCACATACTTATTGGCCATTTGTATATCTTCTTTGGAAAAACATCTATTCAAGTGCTTTGCCCATTTTTTTTTTCAAGACATTGGATATATTTATTCTTTCTTCTCTAAAGTTGAATTTCCATGGGGTGTATGTACTATATGCATCCATCCTTCCTTCCAACACGGTCTATTAAGGAGTAGCTTCTTGGGAAAGTCAGGGTGGGTCTTTGCCAACAGTTGCTTGCAGTAAGTTAGAATTTAGGGGGCACCTGGAAGATTTTGCATGAAACAAAGTCTTCTTCAGAAGCCACTGATAACTTGGCCACGAAACAGATTTTCAGTCTGAGGGTTTAGTGCCCTTGTTTCCCAGACTGCCATCCATGTAGAGAACTAGTTGTAAAAATTATATGGGTAAGAGTTCTTCTTGTAGAAGCTGGTTCCCAGGACACACAGTTCAGCCTGAGGGCCTGAAATGAGGTCCACGTGGATGGTTTTCAGTTGTTTTGTTTTGCTTTAAAGAAATAGATGCCTCTAGATGCTATAGGTGTTAGGTTATTCAGACCGGAGAAGATTTGAACTTTTACCCTGTGCTTGAGATTGACTCATAAGTCAAGCAGTTATATAAATAACAGTTCCTTGCCCATTTTTAGTTATTCAGTTATTTGTCTTTTTATTGTTCAGTTGTAAGATTATTGGATGTTGTTGTTGGTGGTGCTGTCAGGTTGGTCCCGACTCATAGCCACCCCGTGTGACAGAGTAGAACTGCCCCATAGGTAACCTCTACAGGAGCGTATCACCGGGTAGTTCTCTTTCAGAGCCACTGGGTGGGTCCAAACCAACAATCTTTCAGTTAGCAGCCGAGCACTTAACTGTTGCCACCAAGGTTCCTTAAGAGTATTGGATACTAGACCCTTATCAGATATGTGATTTTCAGATGTTTTCTCCCATTTTTTGGCTGTCTTTTCATTTTCCTTATAGTGCCCTTTGAAGCACAAAAGTTTTTGTTCTGATGACATTCAATTTATCTATTTTTCCTTTGGTTGCTTGTGATTTTGATGTTTTCTCTAAGTAACCACTGCTTAATTCAAGGTCATGAAGATTTACACGTTTTCTTCTAAGAGTTTTATAGTTTTAGCTCTTACATTTAGGTCTTTGGTCCATTTTTAATTAATTGTTGTATAAGGTGTGAGGTAGGGGTCCAACTTCACTCTTCTGCATGTGGAGATTCTGTTGTTCCAACAACATTTGTTGAAAAGACTATTATTTCCCCATTAAATAGCCTTGGCACTTGTGTTTCTGGGGTTAGTTTGAATTGTAGTTCCTTGGGACTATTTTTTTTTTCTGGCTGTGTGAAGTTTCACACTAAGTATGTGCAGACTCCTAGTTAGCTAGATTCTCAAGGGGACCCTCTGCAGATTTCTGGACCTCTTCCTCTGCAGAGCTCCTCTCTGGTTCTTTGTTCTATACATTCTAGTCATCTCAGACTCCACCAAGACCAACCTTTGTCACTTTGACTCAGCATGGCTACCTTGCTCTGTACATGATCCCCCTCTGTGACAGTGTTGAAATCCCCTCCAGACTTAAAGCTGCAGTGACAACAGCTGCTGTCATGTGTGTCTCTATCAGAGACCACAGCCTCGCACTGCCCATTGTCCAATGTCTGAAACAATCCTTTTACATATTTGACCAGTTTTCTCTTTGTGAAGAGGGTGGGTATGTAAGCCCACACCCTGTTCCCTCCTGAAGGCTGGGTAGGAGTTTCTGCCCCATCATTTCTGGCCTGATCATTTCAGTATCTTATTAACTGTTTCTCTGCTTCTTTATTTGCCCCCTAAAATCTATTCTTGGTGAAACTATCTTGGAAGAGAGTCTGGCAGCTTCTTACAAAGCTAAACAGAGGCTTACCATACGATCCAGCAATCGTGCTCCTGGGTATTTGCTCAAATGAGATGAAAACCTATGTCCACACAGCATGCACATGAATGTTTATAGCAGTTTTATTCATAATAACCAAAAATTGGAACAGAGAAGCTGTCCTTCATTAGGTGAATGGATAAAAATTGGTATATCCATATAATGGGATATTATTCAGTGATAAAGAGAAATGAGCTATCAAGTCATGAAAAGACATGGAGGAACCTTAGATGCGCTTTGGTAAGTGAAAGAAGCCAGTCTGAAAAAGCTATATATTATATGATTCCAACTTTATGACATCCTGGAAAAGGTAAAAGTATAGAGACAGTGAAAAGATCAGTGGTTGTCAAGGTTTCGAGGGGAGGGGGGAGGGATGAACACGTGGTGCACAGAGTATTTTCAGGGCAGTAAAACAATTCTCTATGACATGCACTAGTCAAAACCCATAGAACTGTACAACACAGAAGAGTGAACCCTACTGTAAACTGTGGACTTTAGTTACTAATAATGTATCAATATATGGATTCATCAGTTGTACCAAATGTACCACAGAAATTGGAGGGGAAACTGTGTGCAGGGGGGAGAGAGGGTATAAGAAGACTCGCTGTACTTTCTGAGTAATTTTTCTGTAAATTCAAAACTGTTCTAAAAAAAATAAAGCCTACTTAAACAAATCTACTCTCAATTCTCAATGGGGTCCTTGTGGCCCAGAGGTTAAGCATTTGGCTGCTAACCAAAAGGTCAGCAGTTAGAATTCACCAGCAGCTACTTAGAAACCCTATGGAGCAGTTCTACTCTGTCCTATGGGGTTTCTATGAGTTAGAATGAATTCAGTGGTGATGTTTTTTTTTTTTTTAATTCTCAACGCAGCAACTAGAATGACCCTTTACAAATACAAGTCACCTTGTGACTTTGTGAGAGCTCTCTAGTGCTTCTCTGTTCCACCCAAAGGAAAATTAATGTCCTTATAGTGGCCTTCGAGGGTGGCACAGCAGCTGCACACCTTCTGTGGCCTCATGGGTGACTGTTCTGCCCCTGTGTCACTCTGCTCCAGTCGTGCTCTTCTCCCTCTGTTCCTGGAACATGCCGGCTCTCTCCCACCTCAAGGTTTGGGTGTTCTTCCACCTGGAATCGTGGCTCACTTCCTCACTACCTTCAATTCTGTGTTCAAATGTCATTTTTTTGATAAGGAGCAGAGTGTTCCACTTGAAACACAAACCACTCCTTGTTCCAGTACTCCCTCTCTGTCTTGTTCTACATTGGTTTTTTCCTCATAGCACTTATCACCTTTTAAAATAATATATCATTATATGAATTGGTGTTTGATCAGGATACAGAAACCACATGGTAAGTGGAACAGGGATAATTCATATAAGGAATAATTAACTCTAAAGGCCTAACAACAACAAAACGAAACAAAAGCAAACCAGTTGCCATTGAGTAGACTTTGACTTATAGTGACCCAATGTGTTACAGAGTAGAACTAACCCCCATAGGGTTTTCTTGGGTGAAATCTTTATGGAAGCAGATTGCCAGGTCTTTCTTCCATTGTGCCACTGGGTGGGTTTGAACCACCAACTTTTTGGTTAACAACCAAGTGCAAAGTATTTGTACCACCTAGGGACCTCTAAAGGTGTAAAGAGAATTCTAAACAGTAGCCCAGGGCTGCAGGAGAGTAGCTGAGGAAGGAACAAACTTGAAAAGGGGCTTCCTCCCCGAGGCTATGTTCAGCCCATGGGGTGGCGGAGAAGTTGGTTAGGTTGCCCAGGGCTAGAGCTGGTCTGTGGTCAGGACAGAGGCTATTAGGTAGGGAAATGCAGGTGGGGACAGGCTAGTAGGAAGTCCAGTCCCTCCCTGGTGTGAGTGGGCTGGGGCTCATGGCTGGTGTGCCATTGGATATACTGGGAATCCTCTTGTGGGGGTGCCACTGAGTCTCACTTGGAAGCTGCCTCAGGGAGCCCACCGAACATGGCATGGGTGAGTGCCTTTGGGGGCCCCTTAAGTGTGCCACTGCCAGTCCATATGGTAGGAGCAAGAAAAAGAGAAAAGGAAGCACCCTGGAACTAGGAAGACAACCCCTTCTTGCTGTGTTGTACCTCCTAAGCCTTCTTTGAACAAAGCTTAACATCATGCCAAGTGCAAAGAGGAGTGCCTACTGGGTCCAGTCCCATTATCACAGAGCAGGCAATGAAGAAAATATTTGGAGCAACGCATTGGTAACTGGCATCAATGCACTTATTCATTTCATTTATTTTCTGTTTCCTATGTTGTCTCTGGGTGGTAGAAATGGTTACGTGCTTGGCTACTGACCTAAAGGTTGGCAGTTTGAATCCATACAGAGATACCTCAAAAGAAGGCCTGGCGATCTATTTCGAAAAAATCACAGCTATTGAAAACTCTGTTGTTATGGATTGAACTGTGTCCCCCCAAAATGTGTATTAACTGGCTATGCCATGATTCCCAGTATTGTGTGTTTGTCCTCCATTTTGTGTTCTGAGGTGATTATCCTTTGTGTTGTAATTCCTAACCAATGAGGCAGGACTAAATCTACAGGATTGGGTTGTATCTTGAGTCAATCTCTTTTGAGACATAAAAGAAGCAAGCAGAGAGGAGAGAGACCTCATTATCACCAAGCTAGAAGAGCTAGAAACATGCACATCCTTTGGACCTGGGATCCCTGCACCGAGAAGCTCATAGACCAGGGGAAGATTGATGACAAGGACCTTCATCCACAGCCAATAGACAGAGAAAGACTTCCCCTGGAGCTGGCACCCTGAATTTGGACTTCTAGCCTCCTAAACTTTGAGAGAATAAATTTCTGTTGGTTAAAGCCATCCACCTTTGGTATTTCTGTTATAGAAGCACTGGTTAACTAAGATACTTCTGAAGCACAGTTCTACTGTGACACACATGGGTCACCATGAGTCAGAGTTGACTCAATGGCAACCGGTACTGGCATCCCCAGAGGTAAGATCTATGAGAGCAGGGCATTTCATCTGTTTTATTCTTTGACGTATTCCTTGTGCCTAGAAGAATGCTTAGAATATTGAAGTTGTGTAAAAATATGTTGAATAAATGAATAGATTCAGTTTATTCCTTTAAAGCCTCACTATTATTCTGTCTCATGAAAATATGAACTTTTGTGTAGCTGTTGTTATTCTGAAGGATATTTGAGGTATTTCTAAGATTCGTAAGCAAAACAAAGTTATCACAGGATACAGACCTGTCAATTGGCTTCTGTAACGTTTACGGCCCAGAAAAGCCTATGGGGTAGTTTCACTCTGTCATATGGCATTGCTATGATTAAGAATCAACTCCACGGCACCCAGCAACATAACAACATTTTTGGAGTGATGATTGTGTGTGGCATTGAGTCATAGGCTATATGCATTTAAAAAAAATTTGGCTCTTCGCGATTTTTAAAAAAACAAGCTTTTTATTTTGAGATAATTGTAGATTCACGTGCAGTTGTAAGAAATAATAGAGCGATCATATACACCCTTTCCCCAATTTCCCTCAATGATAACATCTTGCAAAACTATAGTATAATACCACAATCGGAATATCAATACAGTGAAGATGCAGAACATTTCCATCACTACAAGGATCCCTTTTGTGAATAAATGTCCAGGAATGAAATTCCTGGTCCTATGGTTGTTACCTGTTTTGTTTTTAAAGAGACTGCGAAACTATTTTCCAGAGTGGGTGCACTGTTCTTCCTTCCTACTAGCAATGCATCAGTGGTCTCACCGGTGACTGTTCTGCCCCTGTGCCACTCTGCTCTAGCCGTGCTCTTCTCCCTTCCGTTCCCGGAACATGCCGGCTCTCTCCCACCTCAAGGCTTGGGTATTCCTTCCACCTGGAATTGTGATTATTGCATGGCTCACTTCCTTCACTACCTTCAATTCTGTGTTCAAATGTCATTTCCTTGATGAGGAGCAGAGCGTTCCACTTAAAACACAAACCACCCTTTGCTCCAGTACTGTCTCCCTGTCTTGTTCCACACTGGTTTTTTCCTCATAGTACTTATCCATTGCCATCGAGTTGATTATGACTCATAGCGACCCCGTAGGACAGAGTAGAACTGCCCCATAGAGTTTCCAAGGAGTGCCTGGTGGATTTGAAGTGTCGAACTTTTGGTTCGCAGCCGTAGCACTTAACCACTACGCCACCAGGGTTTCCTCATAGCACTTGACCACCTTTTAAAATAAGTATCGACGCCAGCATCTGGAATTGTCACTGTTTTTTTTTTTTTTTCCTCAAATATTTATTTATTGTGCTTTAGGTGAAAGTTTACAAATCAAGTCAGTCTCTCATACAAAAACTTAACACACCTTGCTATGCACCCCTAGTTGCTCTCCCTCTAATGAGACAGCACATTCCTCCCCTCCGCCTTGTATTCCCTATGTCCATTCAACCAGCTTCTGTCTCCCTCTGCCTTCTTCTCTTGCCTCCAGACAGGAGCTGCCCACATAGTCTCATGTGCCTACTTAAGCCAAGAGGCTCACTCCTCACCAGTATCAATTTCTGTCTTAGAATCCAGTCCAATCCCTCTCTGAAGAGTTGGATTTCGTCCATTTCCTCAAACTTGTCAAATTTCTGTGTTGGTTTTTTGGTAGTATTCCCTGATTATTCTTTTGATGTCTGGATGTCTGTAGTGATAGATCCTATTTCATTCCTGAGGTTGATAATTTATATTTTCTCTCTTTTTTCTTTGTCAGTCTTGTTAAGCGTATCTCAATTTTATTGATATTTTCAAATAACCAGCTCTTAGCTTATTAATTTTCTGTCTGCTTTTCTGTTTTCAATTTTGCTGATTTCTGTTCTTTACGATTTCCTTCTTTCTTTGAGTTTATTTTGGTCTTCTTTCATAGGTTCTCAAGGCATTAGAGTATTAATTTGGACCTATCCTCTTTTCTAATTTATGCATTTAGTGCTATAAAATTCCCTCTCAGCACTACTTTAGTTGTAGCCCCCAAATTTTGAAATGATATATTTTCATTTTCATTCAGTTCATTGTTAATGTCTTAAGGTCCTTAGATTAGTGACTCATATAAGAAGTGAAGTATAAGCTCTCTGGGGTACAGTCAACAAGAATAGGGAACAGGAACAACTTTGCCCTGTGTACTTATCTGGCCCTAAAAGGGCACTGGCCCTTCCTTCCCCAACCCAGGGAGGGCAGAGCTCTCTACTCAGGAGCACCTTCCAAGCAGAGGATTAGTTACTGGATCAAGCTGGCACCTTCAGTATGGTCTCCCAGGGATTATTAGAGAGTGCTAATAATTACAATTTAGAGCGGGCTTGGGGGTGTCCAGTCTTGGGCCAGAGAGGCACAAAGATTTATTGTGAAGCCTCCAGCATCAGCCTTCAGACTGGTTCAGCCCTGTGTCTTGGGGCAGGTGATTCAAGCTCAGAAGCTACAGGGGTCAGGGAAGGAGACCTTGCTCAGGAGGCAGGTGGGGTTGGGGGCAGCAGAGCTTACAGGCCAGCACATGGCCTCTTGATGCCTTTGATCGTTCATCAAAAGTGAATGGGATGTGAGGCCTGCTTTTGGGGGGCTATAGGAGTTATTAAGGGGTGAGGGAAGTGAGAACACTTTGGGAAGCTGGGGTTGTAGAGGCAAGAGAGGTTAAGTGAGTTTCTTATGTGTTGGTGATAGGGCTGTGAAGAAGCCTGGTCCCCGAATCCCATTCTGGGCAGGAAATGGGGAGAAAACTCACAGTTATTGAGCTTCCTACATGCCAGGGAATCCTACAGACTTCCCAATTACCTCAACGTATCCTCACAATAATCCTTCTCAGGTTATTTCCACATATCCTCACAATAATCCTTCGCATAGTATCTGAACATATCCTCAAAATAATCCTTCTCATGCTATCTCAATGTAACCCTACAATAATCCAAACAGGAGAATTTATTAGTTCCCTTGTTGGAGAGGAATCATCTGAGATTTAAAGGGACTAAATAACTTCGTTTACTCCTTTAATCCACAAATACTTAATGACTACCTAACATGTGGCTGGAATTTTTCCTTACAGTGGTAATAAACTTGTGAACCCCAGACATCAACCCCCCATTCATGGGGAGCTTAGGTTATGACAGGAGGAGATGGTCAATGAACATGTGTACAAAGGCATGAACGAGATAACTAAGATAAACAAGATAATCATACAGATTGAAGTGGGGCGAAGAAGATGATATTGTTTCCAGGTGACGACTAGGGAAGCCCCAGGCTCCACAGGAAGATCTAAGATGGAGTCTCCCAGGCATGGGTAGAGCAGGTGCAAGGGGTCATCTAGGGCAGGTAAAAGCCTGAGCTCTTTGGAGCCCTAACACTAATCTTAACAGGTTAGGTAAATAGGTGTTGAATTTGGAACGCAGCCGATTGCAACCCCCACCTTCTCTCCAGTTCTGAAGCCCAGTTCTTGGTGAGTAGAAATGTGAGACCTCTGGTTCAAGAACTTGCAGATATCCCAGGCCAAGGGCTCCAGCAAAGGCACTGGGTCGGAAAAGAATGTGACGGAGCGGTTCACTCTCCCTCTGTGGCTCTGAGTGCAAGTGCCCACCCTCTCATGCTGATGACACACTTCCTCCAGACAGGCTTATTGGTGAGTGGGCACCCTTGAGTGGTACAAACACTGCCAGCATTCTGCATCTTTTGTTCTTGGGGTGGTATTTAGTTCCTATTCATCAGATTCCAACAATAACCACATTCCACCTTCCCCAGTGGAGAATTGGCCAGGTCCGTGGGGGAAGGGCTGTGGTCTGCCTTCTATGCCAAGTGCTCAAAACTCAGGATCTGAGAGGAATATAAAGGGCAGTGATGTGTCCTTTTGTATTTGGCTTCTTTCACTCAGCATCATGTTTTCAAGGTTTATCCTTGTTGTAGCACGTATCAGGACTTCATTTCTCTTTACGGCTTATTATTCCATTGTATGGATGGACCACATTTTGTTTATTCAGTCATCCATTAATAGGCACTTGGGTTGTTTCCACCGTTTCTTGAGAATAGTGCTGTTGAGAATAGTGCTGTTAGGAGCGTTATTGTACAAGTTTCTATTTGAGTCCTAGCTCTCAAGTCTTTTGGGTTCATACCCAGGAATGGGATTGCTGGGCCATAGTGGTAATGCTGTTTAACTTTTTGAGGAACTGCCACGGTGTTGGGGCTGCCATTTAAGGTCGATGTTAGATCCGGTCTATGGGCCCTGGGCTCCTGACAGGGGATGGTTGGAGGGAGCAGGAGGATTCAGCACTTTGGGCCCCAGATCTGGTCCTCCTTGGGGTGGGGGTAATGGGCTCAGTGCAGTGACCTGGTTAAATGCCCTTGTGCTCCCTCCCCAAGGCATTTCAGGGTCCTTTGGTGCAAGGACTCATGGAAGCTCGGCCTTGTCCTGGCAGAGAACTGATTTGTAGGGCACAGAGTCCCTCAGCCTCTGTTTGGGGTTGAGTCTGTATGCTGGGTTTGTGCTGACTGAGCCCTGGGTGTGACCATGCAAGCCCAGCTGGGCTTTGGGGGTTGCATCCAATGGCACTGGAGATGGCATTGGGGGCCCGGTTATGGCAGCTGGGCGGTGTGCATTCAGGGTGTCAGCTGGCTCATGTGGTGATGCTGGCTCACATTCATTCCCCCCAGCACCCCCAACTCCCACCTCTTCCCTGTCTCCAGATCACAGGGACCTGGTACGTGAAGGCCATGGTGGCGAACAAGAACCTGCCCTTGGAAAAGAGGCCCAAGAAGGTGTCTCCTCTGACAGTGACTGCCCTGGAGGGTGGGGACCTGGAGGCCTCATTCACCTTCCTGTGAGCCTTGCCCCTCTGCGTTCCTGGGCTCGCCACCCTTCCTCTCTCCCTCCCTAAGCAGCCTTACCCATTGCTCCTCTACCTGCCGAATATTTGCATTTTTGCATGTTGGTAAAATAAATAGCCACCTAACTTTGGGGGAAAGGATACCAGGAGGTGCCCTAAAGCTCAGGAAGGGGTGGCAATGAAAGTGTTGGGACACCTGGGAAGAGGGACATCTGGGGCGGGTGAGCTGAGAACAGGCTCAGGTGTGCTACCTTCTGTTTTCTAGAAAGAAGGATCAGTGCCATGAGAAGAGAATTGTGATGGAGAGAGTGGGGGATCCTGGTAAATACATTGCAAGTGAGTCCCATTCCCCCCTACCCCCCACAGAACCCCATTCACAGGCTGGGACAGACTTCCTGTCCTGTCCAAACGACAGGAAATACTAAACTCCACCTCCCCAGAGTCTTGCTGCCCCACATACAATGACCTGACATCAGACGCCCGGTGTGGCAGATTCCTCAGCAGCAGGGAATGGCTGAGCTCACCTTCCCCTTCTGGTGGTTCTAGCGGTTCAATTGGTAGAGACATGGGGTAAAGATCAGGGAGGGACAGAAGCATAGCTGGGGGTGGGGGGAGGCTAGAGTCCAGCTGCCCTGGGCTGAGATGGCCAAACTCCAGCCTCTGAGGTCCTCTGCCCTGATCCCCTTCTCTTGTTTCCATGAGTAGGTGGGGACCCTTCCCCCAGGCGGCAGTTTTCTCCCAGTGCTTGGGGTCCATGGTTTTGGGGAACATCAGGACCCTGGGCTCAGGCCAGGCTGGGAGGCCTGGGAGCCGGGCAATTTGTACAGCTAGGATGGCCTAGAATCTGGAGCCTTCTAGGCTATTTATTCTGTAAGTGCTCAAATGTTTTCTCTAGGAATGAGACACTAAAGGCCCATTTCCTCTTCTTGCATAGAAGGGGGCAAGAAGCACATCTACCTCCAGGAGCTGCCAGTGAAGGACCACTACATCATTTTATTTGAATGCCAGCATGACGAAAGAACCTTCCACATGGGAAAGCTGTTGGGTGAGTGGCTGCAGACCCCCAGAGCCCCCGTGCCCCTGGTGCCTCCATCTCTGCCCCAGGAGCCAACCGCCCAGCTTCAGCCTTGTGGGGGTTCTGGGCAACGTGACCCTGCACTGGCCTCTGCTAGAGGTGCAGTGGGGCCCAGGGCTCCTCAACTGAGTTCCCTGCTGGGGGAGGTAGGTAGGGAACCTGTGAGCAGGGTGGGACTGTTGGAGGACGGGCTCATGAAGGGGATTAGCACCTCTGCGGCTGCAAAGCATGTTTCTGGGTGGGGGGAAGAGGGAGTCTCTGGGCCTGGGGCTGGGTCAGCTGGGGGCAGGGATGAGCTCTGCTCCTAGACCCTTCAAGAGGAGGGACCCTCAGGGCAGGTTAGTTCTGATAGTCATGTGGAGTGGGGGTGATGGTAGTACAAGTCCTCTGGGAACAGGGACAAGGTCCTCCCAGGTCAGGACTGGGATCCTGAGAGTCAGCTTTGGGGACCGCTCCGTTGTTTGGGGTCTTTGCCTTAGCCCTATCTTCAGGGCCTGCTGGGCTGTCTTGTCCCTGATTCAGTCTCACACTTCAGGTTCACTTTTGGGCTGAGTTGTCCCCCTGAGGAGTCTAACACTCCCCCAGCCCCACAAGTGCTGGGAGGCGGCCTCTCTGTTGGAGGCTTTTAGCAACCCCAAATCCATGTCTCCCTCTCATCTCACCTGTAGGCAGAAGCCTGGATATGAATGTGGAAGCCCTGGAAGAATTTAGGAAATTCACTCAGCGAAAAGGGTTCCAGCAAGAAAACATCATTACCCCAGCCCAGATGGGTATAGGAGGGCTCTGCCCATTGTGTCCCTGTGTCCCCGGGGAGGAAGCGCTATGGATCTGTTTGCTTTATCAGTTCTCACCTGCTATAGGGACATGGGGCTCAGGCTGGGTCTGGTCATGGGTGTCTTTGACCTGAAGGCAGGGGTTAAGTTCAGGCTGTGCCTTGTTAGGCATCTTCTCAAGCGTGCTTTTTTTGTCCCCACAGAGAACTGCATTCCCGAAAGTGAATAGGGTGAGTAGGTACTTCTGGAGGACGTTGGAAATAACCTGAGTTTGGGGTCCACTGGGCTGAGAAGCTGTGTGCTCTGGCATCAGACCTACTCAATGGGGGAGAGAGATGTCCCCTTCCCACCTCCCCTTGCTCTGCTCTGGCCTCCTGTCAGCTCAGGCCCCTGGTCATTACCCTTGGAAATCTGTCCTCTAGTGTAAGTCCCAGGACACTCAGGATCCTTTCTTTTACCTAATTAAACCTGTCACACCACAGTGTCCTGGCCAGTGATGTAAGGTTCCTTCTCGGGGCTTCTGCTCCTCCAGGCCTGTGACCATACTGTTCTTGTCAACGAGTGCCTCTTGCTGTTGGAGCTGGCAGGGTCTCCACTCGGTATAACCCCTCTCACATGCCTCCCCTCAACACAAACACAAGGAACACATTTATGAAAGATATTCATTGACCCGCTGTCTTAGTGTCCTGGGTTGTCCTAAAAAAACACCTTAAAGTGGGCAGCCTTAAAGAACAGTCATTTATTGTCTCACAGTTCTAGAGGCAGCAAGTCCAAATTGGGGTATCAGGCACTAATCTCTGCTCATGATGCAGTGGGGCCCAGGGCTCCCCAGCTGAGGTCCCTGTGCGGGCATGTGGATCTGGGGACTGGCGAGTGAGACTGAGGGAGGCAGGCTCTGAGAGAGGAACTGCCCATGCCTCTCCCCTAGCTTCTGGTTTCTGCTGGCCATCCTTGGTCTTCCTTGACTTGTAGATGTGTCTTCATATGGCATCTTCCCCCTGTGTGTGACTCTGTCTCTGTGTCTCTTCTCCTCTTCATAAGACACCAGTCAGAAGGGATTAAGATTAGGACCCACCTCATTAATTACCTGTCGTATCTGCAAAAGAAGCCCTATTTCCCCAAAGGAGGTACAGGTGTTAGGACTTCAGCATATCTTATTGGGGGACACAATTCAGTCCATGACAGCTCCCCAGTCATTGGAGGGGTAGAATCAGAACAATGCAGATCAACTCTCCCTCTAGATACCCATATGCTCCCAGAGTCAGCCAGAGAGGGGACCTCTCTGAGTCTGGCATCTGTCCTGTTTGCTCTGTACCCTGAGTGGCCCTGCTGATGTCTCCCCTTCTTTCCTGACCCACACAGCAGCTCCAGTGGGCACCTCCAGAGATCCCTGCCTTGCTGACAGCCTCAGAACTGGAATCTGTGCCTGGACTATCCCCCCTCCTGCCACAGCCCTGTAACCCTCCCCATCTGGCTACTTTCTCTTGACTCCAAATAAAGAGCTTCAGCAGTCACTCTTGGCCTGGTCTGTCTGTGAGATGACCTCATTGCCGGCTCCCCTGACAATCTGTTGGGGGCACACCAGGGAGAGGGAGGCAATGGTTGAAGGGGGAGTCTGGAAAGACATTGGGCCTAGTGGTGAGCCAGATCCCCAGGAGGTGCTGCAGCCAAAGCGACGCAGGACCGTGCAGACACCTGGAGACTCCAGGGCAATGTAGATGCCTGGAAGCCCCACCCAGGTGGCTCAGCCTCAGTACTCACCTGCAGAGCTAATGCCTCAGGTAGCTCAGCTCACCTTGGGACAGAGCAAGGCCTGGGCTGAGGATAAGACATGAGAGTTTGGGAGGCCACAGATGAGAGACAAGAAGGAGGAGATGGCATCAGGGCTGCAGACAGGTGTTAGGTTCAAGGCTCCTGCCCCAGCTGAGGATCTGGTGAAATCCCCTGGCACCCCCAAATAGCTGCATTTTCAGCAGGCTTTGTGGCAGGGGTAGAAGGAGGGTTGTCAGCTTCCCCCTTCATCACCACCCACAGCAAGAGAGAGAGTCAGCTGTAGCACCTGCTGTCCTTATCACCAACCACAGCCTCCTCCAGACCTGCCCAAGTACCAGATTCATGCTGGACCTGGGGCTACATGGGCAGAGCTGACTCAGTCCAACCCTGGAGGGGCCCAGTGTCATGAAAGGCAGCCGCGGTAGAGATGGGAGAGGTCACCGTGGGCCAATGAGTGGAGTCCCAGGAACCCCAAGTCCAAACAGCCCTGGGTTTCTCGGAGGATGCTCTCTGAGCAAGATAATTAGTTTTTCTAAGAGTGGCCATTTATTGTCCAGCTAAATGACTCTCTGCCCCAACTCATACGCCTCTCTCCACCTGGACCTAGTCTTTGGGCAGAGGCCAAGGTGTGGTTATGAGGTAAAGCCAATCAGACAGGTAGCAGGTACAGTCTACGCAGGCATAAGTCTTGGAGTCCATGAGAGAAGTAAGGAGCAGGCCCTGATCCTATAGAAAGGTGGAACAAGGACTGATGTGTCCCACCCACTCTGCACACCAAGAACATTCCAGAAAGTTTGGAGACTTCCATGTAAAAACACAAAAAATGGGTTCAAATATTTAAATGATTTTGGAGTAGAAAAGAATGTTTGAAGCATTTAACCCATTGCTGTCAAGTCAGTTCAGACCCATGATGACCCCTTGTGTTACAGAGTAGAACTGAGCTTCATAGTATTTTTTTTTACTATAGCCTTTTTGGTTGGAAAATATGGCCTTCGTGATAGAAGCAATGCCGGAAGTTCAAAGGATAGAATTTTGCAAGACCAATGGCTTCTTCATTGCAAATACCTTCTTTCACCAACATAAACGGTGACTATACACATGGACCTCTCCAGATGGAGCACACAGACATCAAATTGACTACATCTGTGGAAAAAGATGATGGAAAAGCTCAATATCATCAGTCAGAACAAGGCCAGGGGCCAACTGTGGAACAGACCATCAATTGCTCAAACATTTCAGGAGGTGGCATATGATCAGGAACTGATGGTACTGAAGGAAGAAGTCCAAGCTGCTCTGAAGGCATTGGCAAAAAACAAGGCTCCAGGAATTGATGGAGTATCAATTGAGATGTTTTAAACAAACAGATGCAGCGCTGGAGGTGCTCACTCGTCTATGCCAAGAAATATGGAAGACAGCTTCCTGGCCAACTGACTGGAAGAGATCCATATTTATGCCTATTCCCAAGAAAGGTGATCCAACCAAATGTGGACATTATAGAACAATATCATTAATATCACACGCAAGCAAAATTTTGCTGAAGATCATTCAAAAGTGGCTACAGCAGTATATCAACAGGGAACTGCCAGAAATTCAGGCTGGCTTCAGAAGAGGACGTGGAACCAGGGATATCATTGCTGATGTCAGATGGATCCTAGCTGAAAGCAGAGAATACCAGAAGGATGTTTACCTGTGTTTTATTGACTATGCAAAGGCATTCGACTGTGTGGATCATAACAAACTATGGATAACACTGCGAAGAATGGGAATTCCGGAACACTTAATTGTGCTCATGAGGAACCTTTACATAGATCAATAGACAGTTGTTCTGACAGAACAAGGGGATATCGATTGGTTTAAAGTCAGGAAAGGTGTGCGTCAGGGTTGTATTCTTTCACCATACCTATTTAATCTGTATGCTGAACAGATAATGCAAGAAGCTGGACTACATGAAGAAGAACGGGGCATCAGGATTGGAGGAAGACTCATTAACAACCTGCATTATGCAGATGACACAACCTTGCTTGCTGGAAGTGAAGAGGACTTGAAGCACTTACTAATGAAGATCAAAGACCACAGCCTTCAGTATAGATTGCACCTCAACATAAAGAAAACAAAAATCCTCACCACTGGACCAATGAGCAACATTATGATAAATGGAGAAAAGATTGAAGTTGTCAAGGATTTCATTTCACTTGTATCTGCAATCAACAGCCATGGAGCAGAAGTCAAGAAATCAAAAGACGCATTGCATTGGGTAAATCTGCTGCAAAGGACCTCTTCAAAGTGTCGAAGAGCAAAGATGTCACCCTGAAGACTAAGATGTGCCTTACCCAAGCCATGGTATTTTCAATCGCATCATATGCATGTGAAAGCTGGACAATGAATAAGGAAGACCGAAGACGAGTTGATGCCTTTGAATTTTAGTGTTTGTGAAGAATATTGAATATACCATGGACTGCCAAAAGAGTGAGCAAATCTGTCTCAGAAGAAGTACAACCAGAATTCTCCTTAGAAGCAAGGATGGCGAGACTATGTCTTACATACTTTGGAGATGTTGTCAGGAGGGATCAGTCCCTGGAGAAGGACATCATGCTTGGCAGAGTACAGGGTCAGCGGAAAAGAGGAAGACCCTCAACGAGGTGGATTGACACAGTGGCTGCAACAATGAGCTCAAGCAGAACAATGATTGTAAGGATGGCGCAGGACCGGGCAGTGTTTCGTTCTGTTGTGCATAGGGCCGCTATGAGTCGGAACCCACTTGACGGCCCCTAACAACAACAACAACAACAACAACAACAACAATAACAACAACAGTCTTTATGAAAGCAGATCTCTAAGAACTTTCTTCCGTGGCATCTTTGGGTGGGTTGAAACTGCCAACCTTTGGGTTAGCATCCAAGAGCAAATAATTTCCACCACCTGGGCACCAAATAAGCAATAGAAATCAATCTCAGTTGAAGTGAGAGTGATTTGACTACAGAAAAATTTTAGACATAGATGTAGATGTACAGAATCAACATGGTGGATACTGAAGGCAAATGACAAACTGGGGGATATATTTATGCCCAATGAGGGAGAGCCAGCCATGGATAACTGCAGATTTTCCAGCACCCCTGCCTCTGTCTTTTTGGTGTGCATTAATTTTCTCTTTGGATGGTGCTACCTCCCTGGCTGCATTTCATACTGGTGGGCTGGTCAGTCCAGCTGCCATGGCCCTTTCTGGCAATGGGTGGTCTGAGGATGGAACCCAGGCTAATTGTCCTCTAGCCCCTGGAATTTAAACCTTGAGCTGAGAGACAGAAGACTCTGCACAGGCAGGTGCTTTTTTCTCTTGCCTATCCTTTAGGTAGTTCCTGCTCCCTCGCTCCCTGGAGCTGCCCAGATGGGGACTCGCTGGGTGCCCCTTGTCTATCTTCTCCTTCCCTTCTTTCACCACCCAGTCCCTGACCCATAAATTCTCCTTTTGCTTGAGTCATACAGAGCTGATTTCCATTACTTTTAACCACAGGACCCTCATCTACATCCAAATATCAAAATGTTTGAGAAGAGCTGTTACAATAAGTTAGGAAAGCTTTTAATCCCCAATCAAAATATGTGCAGAGGCAAAGAACAGAAATTCCACAGGAGCAAATTAGCCCAATGTTTGGAAAACCAAGAAATCATAGAGATGTAAATGAGAACCGCGGTGTATATATATGTATGTTTCTATTAACATTTTACTTTAATTGTTGTAAAAGTATAAATCACACATTTATCAACTTTCAGGTGTACAATTTAGTGATATCAGTTACATTATTGGTGTTTTGCAACCATCGCCCATAATTATTGCCAAATTTCCCATAGCTATTAACAAAAACTCACTGCTTTCTAAATAATGACTGCCTCTTTCCCTCCTACCCTTGGTAACCAGTAACAAACTTTGGTCTCTATATATTTGCCTATTCTTGTTATTTCATATAAAAAAGATCATACAACATTTGTTTTTTTGCTACTGACTTATTTCACTCAGCATAACATTTTTAAAGTTTATCCAGTTTGTATCATGTGTCAAGGCTTCATTTCTTTTTATGGTACCACTGTATATTTTTTTGGTTTCTATGAAACTGGAATTTTTTTTTTTTTTTTAATATGAAAGAAAACGTAAGTGCTGGAGATGGTGAACTGAGACAGGTTCCCTTTGAAGTCATTTGTTCACTGGGAGACCAACAACCTGTGGGTTGAGAGCAAGGACTCTGCCATTAGACACTTTGGTATCAGTCGCAACTGTGTTTAATGATCACCCACCCTTGGGGGAAGTTATTTAACCTCTCTTGGTTTCCTTTTTCATAAAACGTGGATAACAAGAGTACCCACCCTTTAGGATTTCTATGACGAATACACATGTACATGCACACCCACCACTGGTTTATATATGTCTGGTACAGCCTGAGTCTATGTAAATGTCAACTACTACCCTTCACACTAAACCAAAACAACTAAACCCATTGCCATTGAGTTGATTCCAACTCATAGTGACCCTATAGCACAGAGAAGAACTGCCTCATAGCCTTTCCAAGGAGTGGCTGGTGGATTCAAGCTGGCCACCTCTTGGTTAACAGCCTGAGCCCTTAACCACTGAACCACCGAAGCTCCACCCTTCATACTGGTGGAGTGTGATTTGCATAAGCCTTGATATGATGCCCTATGATTTTCTAGGAGCCTGTGTGGTGCAAGAAATTTGTAGTAGGCTGCTAACTCAAAGGTTGGTGGTTCGAACACACCCTGTTGCTCTAAGGAAGTAAAGGCCTGGTGATCTGCTTCTATAAAGATTACAGCCAAGAACACTGTATGGAGCTCAGTTCTACTTTGTAGCACATGAATCAGGGACCAACTCTGCAGCAGCTGACAACAATGACAACAACAGCATGATTTTCTAACTTCTTTTTTGGACTCAATATTAGAGAAACAATGATCCTAACCAATATTCATGTAAAAGATTTCAAGTCACAGCAATCTACATAATAACACAAATAAAACTATAGAGTTTGGGTCCCCCAGAAGCAGGTGAGACACATTCAAGTGCAGTAGTTTGTTTGGAAGGTGACCCAGGAAACATTGTTGGGGTGGGGAGGTGAAATTAGAAGGGAAGGCAGCCAATAAATGATTTGTTATTGAGTCAGTCTATGTATAGACTCCATACCCATGACCCCTCATCATCACTGGGTCCGTGGGCCTGGGTCTGACCTGGAACGGGGTGATGGCTATTGAATCTGTACATAGAACAAGAGACAGTCTTTCAAACAGAGCAAGGGGATGCCGTAAGGTTTAAAATCAAGAAAGGTGTGCGTCAGGTTGCATCTTTTCACCACGCTTATTCAATCTGTATGCTGAGCAAAAAATCCAAGAAGCTGGACTATATATAGAAGAATGTGACTTCAGGATTGGAGGAAGGCTTATTAACAATGGATATGTGGATGACACAACCAAGCTTTCAGAATGTGAAGAGGATTTGAATGACTTACTGATAAAGATCAAAGACTGCAGCTTTCAGTATGGATTACACCTCAACATAAAGAAAACAGAAATTCTCACAACTGGACCAATAAGCAACATCATGATAAATGGAAAAAAGATTGACATTGTTAAGGATTTCATTTTAGTTGGATCCATAATCAATACCCACGGAAGTGGCAGTCAGGAAACCAAATGACATATTGCATTTCCTGCTCTGAAAGACTTCTTTAAAGTCTGAAAAAGCAAAGATGTCACTTTGACGACTAAGGTATGCTTGACCCATGCTATGATATTTTCAGTCACTTCACATGTATGTGAAAGTTGAACAATGAATAAGGAAGACTGTCATGGATTGAATTGTGTCCCCCCCAAAATGTGTGTCAGCTTGGTTGGGCCATGATTCCCAGTGTTGTACATTTGTCCTCTATTTTGTGATTGTAATTTTATGTTAAAAAGGATTAGGGTGGGATCTTAACACCCTTACTAATGTAACATCCCTGATCCAATGTAAAGGGGAGTTTCTCCAGGGTGTGGCCTACACCACCTTTTATCTTACAAGAGATAAAAAGGAAGGGAAGGAAGCAGAGAGTTGGGGGACCTCATACCACCAAGAAAGCAGTGCCAGGAGCAGAGCTCATCCTTTGGACCCAGGGTTCCTATGCAGAGAAGCTCCTAGTCTGGGGGAAGATTGATGACAAGGATCTTCCTCCAGAGCCAAGACAGAAAGCCTTCCCCTGGAGATGGCTCCCTAAATTTGGACTTCTAGCCTACTAGACCATGAGAAAATAAATTTCTCTTTGTTAAATCCATCTGTTTGTGGTATTCCTGTTATCGCAGCATTAGATGACTAAGACAAAGACCAAAGAAGAATCGGTGCCTTTGAATTGTTGTGTTGGCAAATAATATTGACTATACCATGGACTGCAAGAAGAATGAAAAGGTCTGTCTTGGAGGAAAAACAGCCAGAGTGCTCCTTGGAAGCATGTATGGCGAGACTTCATCTCATGTACTTTGGACATGTTCTCAGGAGGAACCAGTCCCTAGAGAAAGGCATCATATTTGGTAAAGTAAAGGGTCAGGAAAAAAGAGAAAGACTCTCAATTGAGGAGATGGATTGACACAATGGCTGCAATAATGGGCTCAAACATAGCAACAATTGTGAGGATAGCAAAGGACGGGGCAGTGTTTCATTCCGTTGTACATAGGGTGGCTATGAGTCGGAACTGACTCAACAGCACACAACAACATTGAAACAGTTACCATTATGAGCACCTGGGACCCAATACCTCTGAGACATCTGGGGGCACATGGGCCTCAGAGTTACTCCTTCCAAGGGTGAGGTAGCTGGTGTGTTTATAGATCAACTCCACTCATTTGATGCGGGCTGTTTGCAGAAGGTCTCTGACCAGCCAGCTGGTCATTCTCCACTGTCCAGACCACTTCTTGCACCACACCAAAATGCTGGTCACGTGTACTGCTCAAAACACTGCCCTCTGGAAAATTCCCCATCCACTGTCCTTCAGGACAACGCTGAGTGGTGAAGTAGTGCAACATTTCCAGTTTCTGGGTGTGCCAACATGCATGAATAGGCCAATGGCTTTTCCTCTGCTCTCATCTGGTTATAAACAAGTCTTTGTGAGGCCATAGGTGTGAACTGAGGAAGAGTTACTGGTGCAAAAGAGGAGGATAATGTGAGATCCAGACTACCTATTGGATTAATTTACTTGTACCCTCTGGACCTGCTAGGCCTGATGCTGGGTGTACAATTTCCATCAGACAGTGGGTTACTACTGTGTTACCTACCTTATGGCAACACCCAGTTGATCTAGGCAGCGCCAACCTCATAGACACATAGTGTCCTTAGATCAGGTGCTCAGTATTTACTGGAGCACAGGAGGAAGACAGATGATGCTTTTAAAAAAATTGTTATAAAATATTATTTTAAAAGTCATTCTGGGAGGTGAAGCCAAGATGGCAGAATAGACAGGCTTTTCTGGCGAGCCCTCTTTACAACAAAGACCCCAAAAAACAAGTGAAATGAGTACATTTGTGACAAGCTGGGAGCCCTGAGTTTCAAAGGCAAGCTTAGAAAACAAACTGAGGGGCAGGGGGAGGAAGAGACCGTTCAGAAGTGGAGAGGAATTACTGGACCTGAATTGCAGGGAGCCCTCAGGCACCATTCCCGGAGCGGCAGAGGTGGTGGCGGGCTGTTACTAGTATTTGGCCACAGTTTCCTCAGGGAGAAGCAGCCAGCCACACAGCCCACTCACACCTCTGGAACCTGAGGAGAACAGCGCTCTCAGCAAAAGCTAAGTACTCGCATATATTTTAATGCGCCCCCCCCCCCACCCGCATACCGGCTTCAGCGGCTGAATTCCCTGGGCCTGAGATAGCCCCTGTTGAGCACCTACACCCATCCTCCTGGCCCTGGGGAAGGAAAAAATTTGCATCTGGGGGATAAGATAATTTGCTAGCTCCACTAACCGGGGGAGCTCAGGACAGAAGCAGCTCCTGTCCAGGCATAAACCATCCATGGACTTTGAGGATGTTTCCCTTCTGCATGGAGCTGTGTGGGCCTATTTCAGGAGAATAGGCGCTTGTTGGCAGACTCCAACCATTTCAGCTGTGTGGTGGAGATGTAGGTGTTTGATGTTTGACATCGCTTTGCCTATTAAACAAGGTCCCCATCTACCCACATCAGGGACCTAAGGACCGGTAGCTCCACTCACGTCAGCCAAGACACCCGAACCAGGGATTCATAGATAACTGGTACCTCCCAGTCCTTACAACCAAAAACTTTGGGTGCCCATGTTCCATCTGCAGAAACCTGCAGAGAACAGGGACGCTTTTTACTCAGAGAATTGGGGAGTTGGTTCTCAGCCCCCTGCCTTGTTCAGGGTATGACCCCCTGCTGCAATCAGATACTGGTATATACGACAATCACCTCTTTCCCTATAAGACTGTAGGGCAGAGCCTGTACCACACACTTGATGATCAGCTACCTGGAAACCTGAGCTGAATTCATACAAGAAAACCGAATGGACTCCTAGACTGATATACTTGATAACAGCTCTAACCATCTGGGGACAGGACGTCAGAGCTCCAAAGGTGAAAATAATCAAGCTAGCTCACTCAAGCAACCCATAGGGGTATACCAAAACAAAACAAAGCAAGAAGCTATGACACAGTAAGCAAGCATAAACTAATACAATAACTTAAAGATGGCTCGGAGATGACAGTTAATATCAAGTCACATAAAGAAACAGACCATGATCACCTCAACAGGCTCTCAAAACAAAGAATCCAGGGATCTTCTAGATGAAAGTGCATTCCTGGAATTACCAGAAGCAGAATACAAAAGGTTAATATACAGAGCCCTTCGAGATATCAGGAAGGAAATGAGACAATACGCAGAACAAGCCAAGGAGCACACAGATAAAGCAACTGAAGAAATTAGAAAGACTATTCAGGAACATAATGAAAAGTTTAATAAACTGGAAAAATCCATAGACAGACAGCAATCAGAAAATCAGAAGATTAACAATAAAATTACAGAATTAGATAACTCAATAGAAAGTCAGAGGAGCAGAATTGAGCAAGTAGAAGCTAGAATTTTGGAACTCGAAGATAAATCACTTGGCATCAATATATTTGAAGAAAAATCAGATAAAAGAATTAAAAAAATGAAGAAATCTTAAGAATCATGTGGGACTCTATCAAGAGAAGTAACCTACAAGTGATTGGAGTACCAGAACAGTGAGGGATAACAGAAAATACAGAGAGAATTGTTGAAGGTTTGTTGGCAGAAAACTTCCCTGATATCGTGAAAGATGAGAAGATATTTATCCAAGATGCTCATCGAACTCCACAGAAGGTAGATTTTAAAAGAAAGTCACCAAGACATATTATAACCAAACTTGCCAAAACCAAACATAAAGAGAGAATTATAAGAGATAAACGAAAAGTCACCTACAAAGAAGAGCTGATAAGAATAAGCTCAGATCACTCGGCAGAAACCATGAAGGCAAGAAGGCAATGGGATGACATATTTAAAAAATTGAAGGAAAAAAGTTGCCTGCCAAGAATCATGTATCCAGCAAAACTGTCTCTTAAATATGAAGGTGAAATTAAGACATTTCCAGATAAACACAAGTTGAGGGAATTCATAAAAACCAAAACAAAACTACAAGAAATAATAAAGGGAGTTCTTTGGTTAGAAAATCAATAATATCAGGTATCAACCCAAGACTAGAACACTGGGCAGAGCAACCAGAAATCAACCCAGACATGGAAACCCAAAAAAACAAAGCAAGATTATACGTATATATATAAAAAAAAGCTCAAAACAGGGTAACAACGATGTTATTATATAAAAGAAGATAACATTAGAATAATAAAGACGGACTAAGAAATGTAATCATACATCTTCCATATGGAGAAAAAGATATGGTGATACAAAGAAATAAATGTTAGTTTTAAATTTAGAAAAATAGGGGTAAATAATAAGGTAACCACAAAGGAGACAAACTATCCTACTCATCAAAATAAAATATAAGAAAAAAATAGAGACTCAGCAGAAACAAAACCAACAACAACAAATATGAGGAAAGGACAATATATAAAGATAATCTACTCAGCACATAATGTTAAGTGGGAAAAGGAAACTATCAACAACACACAAAAAAAACATCAAAATGATAGCACTAAATTCATACCTATCCATAATTTACCCTGAATGTAAATGGATTAAATGGACCAATAAAAAGGGAGAAAGTGGTAGAATGGATTAAAAAACAAGATCTGTCTATATGCTGCCTACAAGAGACACACCTTAGACTTAAAGACACAAACAAACTAAAACTCAAAGGATGGAAATAAATATATCAAGCAAACAACAATCAGAAAAGAGCAGGAGTGGCGATATTAATTTCTGACGAACTAGACTTTAATGTTAAATCCATCAGAAAGGATAAGGAAGGACATTATATAATGATTAAAGAGACAATACACCAAGAAGATATAACTGTATTAAATATTTATGCACCCAATGACAGGGCTGCAAGATACATAAAACAAACTCTGTCAGCATTGAAAAGTGAGATAGACAGCTCCACAATAATAGTAGGAGACTTCAACACACCACTTTATTTGAAGGACAGGACTTCCAGAAAGAAGCTCAATAAAGACACGGAAGATCTAAATGCCACTATCGACCAACTTGACCTCACAGACATATACAGAACACTCCACCCAACAGCAACCAAGTATACTTTCTTTTCTAGTGCACATGGATCATTCTCTAGAATAGACCACACATTATGTCATAAAGCAAGCCTTAGCAGAATCCAAAACACTGAAATATTACAAAGCATCTTCTCTGATCATAAGGCCATAAAAATGGAAATGAATAACAGGAAAAGCAGGCAAAAGAAATGAAACACTTGGAAACTGACCAATACCCTGCTCAAAAAAGACTGGATTATAGAAGACATTAAGGATGGAATAAAGAAATTCATATAATCCAATGAGAATGAAAACACTTCCTATCAGAACCTCTGGGACACAGCAAAAGCAGTGCTCAGAAGTCAATTTATATCAATAAATGCACGCATACAAAGAGAAGAAAGAGCCAAAATCAGAGAACTGTCCCTACAACTTGAACAAATAGAAAGAGAGCAACAAAAGAAACCCATGGGCACCAAAAGAAAACAAATAATAAAAATTAGAGCTGAACTAAATGAAATAGAAAACAGAAAAACAATTGAAAGAATTAACAAGACCAAAAGCTGGTTTTTTGAAAAACTCAACAAAATTGATAAACCACTGGCCAAACTGACAAAAGAAAAACAGGAGAGGAAGCAAATAACGTAAATAAGAAATGAGATGGGCAATATTAAACAGACCCAACTGAAATTAAAAGAATCATATGAGATTACTATGAAAAATTGCACTCTAACAAATTTGAAAACCTGAAGAAATGGATGAATTCCTAGAAACACACTACCTACCTCCCAGTGCCGTCGAGTCGATCCCGACTCACAGTGAACCTACCTAAACTAACATAAACAGAGGTAGAACAACTAAATAGACCCATAACAAAAGAAGAGATTGAAAAGGTAATCAAAAATTTCCAACAGAACAAAGCCCTGGTCTGGACGGCTTCACTGCGGAGTTCTACCAAACTTTCAGAGAAGAGTTAACACCACTACTACTAAAGGTATTTCAGAGCATAGAAGAGGATGGAATAGTCCCAAACTCATTCTATGAAGCCACCATATCCCTGATACCAAAACTAGGTAAAGACACAACAAGAAAAGAAAATTATAGACCTATATCCCTCATGAACGTAGATGCAAAAATCCTCAACAAAATTCTAGCCAATAGAATTCAACAACATATCAAAAAAATAATTCACCATGACCAAGTGGGATTCATACCAGGTATGCAGGGATGGTTCAACATTAGAAAAACAATTAACGTAATCCACCACATACATAAAACAAAAGATAAGAACCACATGATTTTATCAATTGATGCAGAAAAGGCATTTGACGAAGTTCAACACCCATTCATGATAAAAACCCTCAGCAAATAGGAATAGAGGGAAAATTCTTCAACATAATAAAGGGCATTTATACAAAGCCAACAGCCAACATCACCCTAAATGGAGAGAGCCTGAAAACCTTCCCATTGAGATTGGGAACCAGACAAGGATGTCCTTTATCACCACTCTTATTCAACTTTGTGCTGGAAGTCCTAGCCAGAGCAATTAGGCTAGATAAAGAAATAAAGGGCATCCAGATTGGCAAGGAAGAGGTAAAAGTATCTCTATTTGCAGATGACATGATCTTATACACAGAAAACCCTAAGGAATCCTCCAGAAAACTACTGCAACTAATAGAAGAGTTCAGCAGAGTATCAGGATACAAGATAAACATACAAAAATCAGTTGGATTCCTCTACACCAACAAAAAGAACATCGAAGAGGAAATCACCAAATCAATGCCACTTACAGTAGCCCCCAAGACGATAAAATACTTAGGAATAAATCTTAACAGAGATGTAAAAGACTTATACAAAGATAAGTACAGTACACTTCTGCAAGAAACCAAAAGAGACTTACATAAGTGGAAAAACGAACCTTGCTCATGGATAGGAAGACTTGACATTATAAAAATGCCTATTCTACCAAAAGTGATCTATACATTTAATGCAATTCCGATCCAAATCCCAACGACGATCTTTAATGAGATGGAGAAACAAATCACCAACTTCATATGGAAGGGAAAGAGGCCCCGGATAATTAAGGCTTTACTGAAAAAGAACAAAGTGGGAGGCCTCACTTTACCTGATTTTAGAAGCTATTATACAGCCACAGTAGTCAAAACAATCTGGTTCTGGTATAACAACAGATACATAGACCAATGGAACAGAATTGGGAATCCAGACATAAATCCATCCATATATGAGCAGATGATATTTGACAAAGGCCCCAAAACCGTTAAATGGGAAAAAGACAGTCTTTTTAATAACTGGATATCCACCTGCAAAAAAATGAAACAAGACCCATACCTCACTCCATGCACAAAAACTAACTCAAAATGGATTGAAGACCTAAATATAAAATCTGAAATGATAAAGATCATGGAAGAAAAAATAGGGATGTTAGGAGCCCTAATACATGGCATAAACAGTATACAAAACATTACTAAGAATGCAGAAGAAAAACTAGATAACTGGGAGCTCCTAAAAATCAAACACTTATGCTCATCCAAAGACTTCACCAAAAGAGTAAAAAGACTACCTACAGACTGGGAAAAAGTTTTCAGCTATGACATTTCCAATCAGCGCCTGATCTCTAAAATCTACATGATACTGCAAAAACTCAAGTACAAAAAGACAAATAACCCTACTGAAAAATGGGCCAAAGGTATGAATAGACACTTCACTAAAGAAGGCATTCAGGTAGCTAACAGATACATGAGGAAATGTTCATGATCATTAGCCATTAGAGAAATGCAGGTCAAAACTACAATGAGATTTCATCTTAGTACAATGAGGCTGACATTAATCCAAAAAACACAAAATAATAAATGTTGGAGAGGCTGTGGAGAGATTGGGACACTTATACATTGCTGGTGGGAATGTCAAATGGTACAACCACTTTGGAAATTGATTTGGAGCTCCCTTAAAAAGCTAGAAATAGAACAATCATATGATCCAGCAATACCACTCCTTGGAATATATGCTAGAGAAATAAGAGCCTTTACATGAACAGATATATGCACACCCATGTTTAGTGCAGCACTGTTTACAATAGCAAAAAGATGGAAGCAACCAAAGTGCCCATAATGGGTGAATGGACAAATAAATTGTGGTATATTCACACAATGGAATACTACGCATCGATAAAGAACAGTGAAGAATCTGTGAAACATTTCATAACATGGAGGAACCTGGAAGGCATCATGCTGAGTGAAATTAGTCAGTTGCAAAAGGACAAATATTGTATAAGACCACTATTATAAGAGCTTGAGAAATAGTTTAAACTGAGAAGAAAACATTCTTTTGTGGTTACAAGAGGGGAGACGGTGGGAGGGTGGGAGAGGGGTACTCACTAATTATTTGGTAGATAAGAACTACTTTAGGTGAAGGGAAAGACAGCACACAATACAGGGGAGGCCAGCACAACTGGACTAAACCAAAAGTAAACAAGTTTCCTGAATAAACTGAATGCTTTGAAGGCCAGTGTAGCAGGGCAGGGGTTTGGGGACCATGATTTCAGGGGACATCTAAGTCAATTGGCATCATAAAATCTATTAAGAAAACATTCTGCATCCCACTTTGAAGAGTGGCATATGGGGTCTCAAACGCTAGCAAGCAGCCATCTAAGATGCATCAATTGATCTTAACCCACCTGGATCAAAGGAGAATGAAGAACACCAAGGACACAAAGTAATTATGAGCCCAAGAGACAGAAAGGGCCACATAAACCAGAGACTACATCATCCTGAGACCAGAAGAACTAGATGGTGCCCGGCTACAACCAACGATTGCCCTGACAGGGACCACAACAGAGAATCTCTGATGTAGCAGGAGAGCAGCAGGATGCAGATCTCAAATTCTCATAAACAGACTGTGCTTAATGGTCTGACTGAAATTGGAAGGACCCTGGTGGTCATTGCCCCCAGACCTTCTTTTGCCCCAGGACAGGAACCATTCCCGAAGCCAACTCTTCAGACATGCTTTGGACTGGACAACAGGTTGAAGAAGGATGCTGGTGAGGAGTGAGCTTCATGGATCAGGTGGACACTTGAGACTATGTTGGCATCTCCTGCCTGGAGAGGAGATGAGAGGGTAGAGGGAGTTAGAAGCTGGCGAAATGGACATGAAAAGAGAGAGTGGAGGGAGAGAGGGGGTGTCTTATTAGGGGGAGAGTAATTGGGAGTATGTAGCAAGGTGTACATAAGTTTTTATGTGAAAGACTGACTTAATTTGTAAACTTTCACTTAAAGAACAATAAAAATTATTAAAAAAAAAGTTATTCTGTAGCCTGAGTCTGGGGATAGTATGCCAGGGAGAAGGCCAGCTGCGCAAAGACTCAGGCAGACTCAGGCAGAGGGAAGTTTAGATAGCAGCTAGTGTGGCTGGAGAGAGCTTGAGAGGAAAGGAAGATGAAGAGAGGAGGGAGGGCAGGCCAGATCTCAGGGCCTGGTGAACAGGATGAGTTATCTACTCCTCTGAGACAACATCACACTAAAACTTACTGGCTCACAACAACATATGTTGATGATTTCATAGTCTCTGTGGAGTCAGATTCCAGGCATGGCTTAGCTGGGTGCCTCTGCCTCAAAGTGTCTCAGGAGGCTGGGACTGTGATCTCAATTTAGGCTGAACTGGGGAGGATCTGCTTCTCATTCTTGCTTTATAGGCAGGACTCAGTGTCTTGTCAACTATTAAGACTGGGAGACTCAATGCCACTCTGTCTGTTGGTCAGGACCCTCCCTTGGTTCTTTGTCATGAGGGCCTCCATAGAGCAGGTCTTACATCATAGCTGCTTCCCAGCTAGAGGGATATGTGTAAGAGAGAGAGAGACAGAGACAAAGACAGAGAGAGAGAGAGAAATAGCTGAAGAGAGAGCCAAGACGACATTGCCCTATCCTAATGTTTAGAAGGACGTCCCTTAAATGCAGTACATACTCAGAGGAGGGGGTTACGCAGGATGTAAAACCTAAGGTATTGGAGGGTTTTATGCCAGAGGATGTTGATATTTGATTTTCATTTAATTCCAAGCCTCTCATGGTGCAGACTAAGAAACCAGGCCAAGAGGATAAGTTGGAATAGGCTAGAGGGCAATGAGTTTGGTCTGGCTTTATCTGAAAAACAGCTGATGTCCCCAGGCACTAGATCCTAGAAGGACCCCCATTGTGCAGGACACAGAATACAGTGTACATATCAACAAGTAAGTGTTGAGTGTAATAATAAATTTAATTTTAAACTTATTTTATTTTTAAGGGTGTGTAACATTCATAAAAGAAGAGTTTATACTGAATTTTAGTATTTTGCCATTTGAGTAATATGATCAAATAAGTCTTTCATGCCAAAACTTGTGCTTGAATGCTTATAGTAGTATTATTCATGATAGCCAAAAAGTTCAAACATCCCAAACATCATCAACTGATGAACAGATAAACAAAATGTGATCTATCCATACAATGGAATATTATCAGCCATAAAAAGGAATAAAATCCTGATACAAGCCATGCCATAGACGAACCTTGAAAACATACTCAGTGAAAGAAGTCGGATACGAATGAGCACATGCTCTATGATTCTATTTATACGAAATGTGCAGAATAAGCAAACCCAGAGACAGAAGATTTGTGGCAGCTTGGGGCTTCGGGGAAGGTCTGAGGACTAAGGTGTGCCTGACCTAAGCCATGGTATTATCAATTGCTTCACATGCATGTGAAAGCTGGACAGTGAATAAGAAAGACCGAAGAAGAATTGATGGCTTTGAATTATGGTGTTGATGAAAAATATTGAATATACCATGGACTGCCAGAAGAACAAACAAATCTGTCTTGGAAGAAGTACAGCTGGAATGCTCCTTGGAAGTGAGGATGGCGAGACTTTGTCTCACATACTTTGGACATATCAGGAGGGACCAGTCCCTGGAGAAGGACATCATGCTTGGTAAAGTAAAAAGAAAAAAAATGGTAGGCAAAAAAGAGGTAGACCTTCAGTGAGATGGATTGACACAGTGGCTGCAATGATTGGCTCAAGCATAGCAATGGTTGTGAGAATGGCGCAGGACTGGGCAATGTTTTGTTCTGTTGTACATAGTGTCACTATGAGTCAGAACCGATTGGAGGGCACCTAACAATAAGTGGTTGAGCAAACTCATGAATATACTAAAATCCACTGAGTTGTGCACTTTAAATGGCTGAGTTATATGATACGTTAACTACATCTCAAGAAGAAAAATTTGATCCTGGAAGCCTATAGGAATGGTTTGCTTTTAAATGGGGTTTGGAGAGCTTGTGAATGAGAGAAACCCAGGTGCATGTGCTAACAGCCTAGAAAGAGTCTCAGGTGATTTCAGAGCACAGCTGATTAGGGGGGACCAGGTTAGTCATTCTGTCCCTGTCCTGGAGTGCATCTTTCCCACTTGACCATGTCCATGGCAGCCTGGGCTCACAGAATTGGCAGCTGGTGTATTTTCTTGGGGCTCATACAGATTCTCCTCATTACCCTGGAAAAAGCTGTTTGATAAAGCTTTTATAGGCAAGAAAAATGGCTTTGCAGGAACTTCTAAGCAGCAGTGTTGTGAGAATGTTGTGCACCCCTGTACAACAGGTTGGTAATGGCACCCGCCTTGAGTGACCTGAGTGCCAGGTGGACCATCTCCCATCCTGGAACACTGATGACCAGGCACCTAAGGGGTTAATGCCACAGGGCAGGGGCCTCTGGACCTGGCTTTAACTCTAGGGTCCTGTCTGTGCTGACTAGTCAGAGTCAGACACTGGGATTATCACCAGGTACATTGAAGTTTGCATACAGCCTCGTCCAGAATGAGTGGGTGCAGACCTAGGGTTGAGTTGGCACGTCTCACTTTAGGGAAGCCTCAAGCTGCTCAAGGATACTTTGCTCTTTTAATTTTCCATTACTTTAAGTCTATTCTCTCATTTGACCTTAACAGGCCTGTGAATAAATAGGTAGGACCCTCTTCAGTTTTACAAGGGGCCTTTTACAAGGTACTTCTGAAAGGGCCTGTGTAATCATCCCTATTTCAAGGATGAGGAGACCTGAGGCTGAGATGCCGCTGTCATCCAACTGATGGGGTGAGGAGCTGGTTCTGGAAGTTGTGCTTATAGGGTTCATAGGTAGAAATAGAAGAGTGTTGCTACCAGGCATATGTGCCTAAATGAGGTCCAAGTTTAATTTACTTGGTCTCCTTCCTCAAAGTCCATTCTTCTCTCCCATATTAAAGGGACAAAGCTATTCCAAGTCACTGTGGGGCCTGAGAAACTAAGTGGACCTTAGTGGGCACCTCAAGAGATTGTCAATTGACTGTCTTGGAACCAGGCAACCTAACCATGACATGACAGTGTAGATGACAGGAACAAGATCCTTAACACACAGCCCTTCATCTGGGGTTCTGGCTTTTCCTGCTCTGGGAAGGCCCGTTCTTTGAATGTGGCTATTTGGAGAAAGGGGAGGGAGAGGGTATTATGTGGCTAGGGAAGGTGTCTTAGGCTGGGTTCTATAGAGAAGCAAAACCAGTAAAGCCTGTAAATAAATAAATATATGTATATACAAACCCTTTGCTGTCGAGTCGATTCGGACTCATAGTGACCCTATAGGACAGAGTAGAACTGCCCCATAGGTTTTCCAACGAACAACCGACCTTTTGGTTTGCTGCTGTAGCTCTTAACCACTACACCACCAGGGTTTCCTATAGATATATATATGTACACAGATATATAGATGTACACATACATATATATATACACACATACATATGTATACATGTATATATACATATATATATGTAGGAAACCCTGGTGGCGTAGTGGTTAAGTGCTATAACTGCTAACAAAAGTGTCGGAAGTTCGAATCCGCCAGGCTCTCCTGGAAACTCTATGGGGCAGTTCTTCTCTGTCCCATAGGGTCACTACGGGCCAGAATTAACTTGATGGCACTGGGTTTGGTTTTGGTTTTATATATATATATCAAGGAAATGGCTCACGCAGTTGTAGAGGCTGGAACATCCCAAATCTGTGGGTCAGAATAGAGGCTTTTCCTGATTCATAAAGCCGAGCCAAAGGTGCTAGTGAGCCCAAGAGTGGCAGGTCAGAGAGCAGGGCTCTTGTTCATAGGCTGTGAAGATCCACGAATCCCAAGATCAGCAGGGAAGACTACAGGTAAGCTGCTAGCTCAAGTCCCAAGAACCAGAGGTCAGAAGAGCAGGAGCCAGCTGGAGGATCCAGAGTGAGCAAAAGCCTACGAACCTTGCCAGAATGTCCACTTATATTTGATGTAGGCCACACATCCAAGGAAACTTCCTTTCAACTGATTGGCTACTCCAAGCAGATTCCATCTTGGAGGGATCACATTATATCAAATCTCATCATGGAAGTGATTACAACATCATAAGACTGCCAAACTACTGAGAATCGTAGCCCAGCCATGTTGACACACAACCTTAACCATCACAGGCAGGGACTTGAAGCAGGTCTCCACCTGTGTCAACCCAGCCACAAGTCTCCAAGGTACCTAACCTGACTGGTAGGCCCAACATCATCCCATGCTGAATCAGACCCAGGCCCATGGCCCCAGTGATGATGAGGGTAGTGGGGATGCAGTCTGGGTGAGTCCTCCATAAGTGATGGTCATGAAGCAGCAGCAGTACCATTTCCATCATCTTCATCATCCCCTCTCTTCTCCCAAATCTTCCCAGAGCACATAACCCCCTCTCTTTCCCTGCCAACACCCATCTCTCTCACCAAATGGAAACTGCCTCAATACAACAACTTTCTGCCTCATCGTTTCTGCCCTCATTTCCTCCCTGCCCCTCCCTTCCCCTTACTGAGGACACCTTGAGGTTAATGGTTAGCATGGCCTGGGGGCTGGTATGACCTGAGGGAGGGAGTGTGGGGCTGCCCAGGTAGGATCGAAGAGGTGGCCTGGCCTGGATTAGCAGCCCAGGGCCACCCTGTGTTACCTTCATGTTCTTTCTGGAAAATGGCCTGAGCCTTTGTGGTTGGAGGCTGAAAGAATGGCTGAAAGAATTCTTGGATTTCCTAAGGCCATGTCTTTGGGAGAAGGGAAGACAACAAGAAAACCTGTTCCAGTTGGAGTATTTCCACTCAAGCGTGCTGGGTTGGGCACTGTCTCTAGAACACGGGGGCCTGGTTACCAGGATTCCATGTTCTTTTGGGCTTTGTTTTCAAGGAAGTGATGTCATATCCTGGGTGCCCTGACCTGTGTCCAAACCTTGAATAAGACCTCCGCAACGTTCCCTCGGGGCTGTTGAATGCTAACTTTTCCCCATGCCATCTCAATACCTGTACACAGTTACAGCAACACAGCCTTCCCTACAGAACCTTGGGAAGGACTGCATGCGCACACAGGGCCACAGCTATGAGAAGAAAGAGCTGGTCTGAGACATAAATCATCTGTCTTAACTAGTTTGTGACACTGGAAAAGTCGTTCTGCCTCTCAGGGCCTCCCAGTCTCCCCAGTCTGCACAATGGGAATCATCCTAGAATTTACTGCCTAGGAACAGCATCAGGTGTTTGTGAGATAAAAACAAACCAAACCCATTGCCCTCTAGCTTATTCTGACTAATAGAGACCCTATAGGAGAGAGTAGAACTGCCCCGTAGGGCTTCCAAGGCTGTAATCTTCAGGAAAACAGAATGCCACATCTTTCTCCTAAAGAGCGGCTGGTGAGTTTGAACTGTGCCAACCTTTCGGTTAGCAGATGAGCACTTAAAACTGTGCCACCAGTGCTCCCTATAAAATCTGTGGTCTGTTCTCACATATAGCTAATTTTCAAACTGGGAGATGGAAGAATTTCAAGAAAGGATGGGAAGCAGCATGGAGTACACCTCAAAACAGGGCTGGGTTCTGGTGGTATGATCTCAGCAAAGCCACTTCTTCTCTTGGCCTGGTTTCTTAGTCTGCACCATGAGGGGGTTGAAATTGAATGAAAATCAAGTATCGACATCCCCTGGCATAAAACCCTCCAATAACTTCCATCATATTTTGAATCAGAACGAAGTGCCTTATCTTCCACTAGGAGGTAGGCAGCTGGAACAATGGCTCCCAACCATCCTGCCTTCTGGTCTATATCCCCTCAGTATGGACTGCATTTAGGGACTCCCTTCTAAACACTAGAATAAGGCAATGTCGTCTGGCTCTCTCTCCTGCTCTCTCTTCCCCATCTTTCTCTGTGTTTGTCTCTGCCTCTCTCTCTTTCTTACACATATCTCTCCAACTGGGAAGCAGCTTTGATGTATGACCTACTCTATGGAGGCCCTCATGACAAAGAACCAAGGGAGGGCCCTGACCAACAGATAGAGTGGTACTGAGGCTCGGTTCAACAGCTTACAAGAGACTGAGTCCTGCCTGTAAGACAGGAATGAGCAGGAAGTAGATCCTCCCCATCTGAGCCTAAATTGAGACCTCAGCCCCAGCCTCCTGAGACATTTTGAGGCAGAGGCACCCAGCTAAGCCATGCCTGGAATCTGACTCCACAGAGACTATGAAATCATCAACATTTGTTGTTGTGAACCAGTAAGTTTTAGTGTGATGTTGTCTCAGAGGAGTAGATAACTCATCCTGTTCACCAGGCCCTGAGATCTGGCCTGCCCTCCTTCCGCCCTTCATCCTCCTTTCCTCTCAAGCTCTCTTCATCCACACTAGCTGCTGTCTAAACTTCCCTCTGCAGAAACTTAGGCCTGCCTCTGAGACTCTGCACAGCTTTGCCTTCTCCCTGGCACACTGTTCCCAGACTTGTGCAGGGCTGTAGAATGATTTTTAAAATAATATTTATAACAATGTTTTCTAAAAACATCATCTGTCTTCCTTCTGTGCTTCAGTAAATATCGAGCACCTGATCTAAGGACACTATGTGTCTGTGCAGTTGGAACTGCCCAAATCAACCTGGGTGTTGCCGTAAGGCAGGTAATGCAGTGGTAATGCACTGTCTGATGGAAATGGTACCCCCAGCATCAGGTCTAGCAGGTCCAGAGGGCACAAGTAAGTTAACCCAATAGGTGGCCTGGATCTCACATTATCCTCCACTTTTGCACCAGTGACTCTTCCTCAGTTCACACCTATAGCCTCACAGTGACTTGCCTATAACCAGGTGATAGCTGAGGGAAAGCCAGTGGTCCATTCATGGATGTTGGCACACCCAGAAACTAGAAGTGTTGCACTACTTCACCACTCAGGGTTGTCCTGAAAGAGAGTGAATGGGGAATTTTCCAGAGGGCACTGTTTTGAGCAGTACACTTGATCAGTGTCTTGGTATGGTGGAAGAAGTGGTCTGGACAGTGGAGAATGACCAGGTGGCTGGTCAGAGACCTCCTGCAAGCAGCCCTCATCCAATGAGCAGAGTTGGTCTCTAAACACCCCAGCTACCTCACCCTCAGAAGGAATAACTCTGAGGCCCATGTACCCCCAGATGTCTTAAGGGGATTGTGTCCCAGGTGCCCACAGCTGTAACTGGCTCAACAAACAAATCATTTTTTGGTTTCCTTCCCTTCTAATTTTACTTCTCCATCCTACCAATGTTTTCTGGGTGTAAAAATGGTGTGAGGGTGGTGTCTGACCTCCTCTGACTTGACAAGGGGAAAGGAGAATCAAGATCAACAGCCCAAGGCTGATTCCTGTGAGGTGGAAGTCAGACATGCCTCCTTTCTCCATTTTTACCAATTTTGATGCCAACCATCCCCCCCCGCACAGCACTTTACTTCTCTGCTGGCTTCAATAATTCATTGCAATGTCTACACAGAACTCAAAGACCACACTCATGATTATGGGGTTTATTAGGGAAGTAATAGTTACAATTCAGGCTCAGGAATACTCAGGATTCAGTTCTTCCATCAGGACAGCCTCTTGGGATCTGGCTCCCTGCTAGGCCCAATGTCTTCCCAGAGTCCCGCCACCTTCTTCTCCCTGGTTTGCCCCCAGCAGATCACCAAGGGAGCCAGCAACGAGGCCCCTTTACAGACAGGCCAGGCCAAGAGTGACTGCTGAAGCTCTTTATTTGGAGTCAGGAGAAAGTAGCCAGATGGGGAGGGGTTACAGGGCTGTGGCAGGAGGGGGGATAGTCCAGGCATAGGTTCCAGTTCTGAGGCTGTCAGCAAGGCAGGGATCTCTGGAGGTGCCCGCTGGAGCTGCTGTGTGGGTCAGGAGAGAAGGGGAGACATCAGCGGGGCCACTTGGGGTACAGAGCAAACAGGACAGATGCCAGACTCAGAGAGGTCCCCTCTCTGGCTGACTCTGGGAGCATATGGGTATCTAGAGGGAGAGTTGATCTGCATTGTTCTGATTCTACCCCTCCAATGACTGGGGAGCTGTCATGGACTGAATTGTGTCCCCCAATAAGATATGCTGAAGTCCTAACACCTATACCTCCTTTGGGGAAATAAGGCTTCCTTTGCAGATGTGACAGTTAATTAATGAGGTGGGTCCTAATCTTAATCCCTTCTGACTGGTGTCTTATGAAGAGGAGAAGAGACACAGAGACAGAGTCACACACAGGGGGAAGATGCCATGTGAAGATGCATCTACGAGTCAAGGAAGGCCAAGGATGGCCAGCAGAAACCAGAAGCTAGGGGAGAGGCATGGGCAGTTCCTCTCTCAGAGCCTGCCTCCCTCAGTCTCACCTGCCAGTCCCCAGACCCACATCTCCACACAGGGACCTCAGCTGGGGAGCCCTGGGCCCCACTGCATCATGAGCAGAGATTAGTGCCTGATACCCCGATTTGGACTTGCTGCCTCTAGAACTGTGAGACAATAGATGACTGTTCTTTAAGGCTACCCACTTTAAGGTGCTTTTTTAGGACAACCCAGGACACTAAGACAGCAGGTCACTAAATACCTTTCATAAATGTTTTCCTTGTGTTTGTATTGGGGGAGGGGTGTGAGAGGGGTTATACCGAGTGGAGATGCTGCCAACTCCAACAGCAAGGGACACAGTATGGTCATAGGCCTGGAGGAGCAGGAGCTCTGAGAAAGAGCCTTATATTGCTGGCAAGGACACAGGGTTGTGGCTGATTTAACTAGGTAAAAGAAAGGATCCTGTGTATCCTGGGACTTACACTAGAGGACAGACTTCCAAGGGTAATGACCAGGGGCCTGAGCAGGCAGGGTAGGAGAAAGCATCCAGGAGAGGTGTGTGTGTGGGGGGGTGCCTCTCCCACCTGTGGGTTGGGCAGGACACCAGAGCACAGGGCTTCTCAACCCTGTGGATCCCAAGACTCTGTTTATTCCCAACATCCTCCAGAAGTGCCTACTCACCCTATTCAGTTTCAGGAGTGCAGTTCTCTGTGGGGACAAAGAAAGTGCACTTAAGAAGATGCCTGAACAAGTCAGGGCCAGACCTTAACCCTGCCCCCAGGTCAGAGATGCCCATGACAAGATCCACCTGGGACCCATGTCCCTGTAGCAGGTGGGAACTGATACAGCAAACAGATCCATAGCACTACCTCCCCGGGGACAAAGGGACACAATTGGCAGAGGCCCCCTTTACCCATCTGGGCTGGGGTGGTGATGTTTTCTTGCTGGAACCCTTTTTGCTGAGTGAATTTCCTAAATTCTTCCAGGGCTTCTGCGTTCACATCCAGGCTTCTGCCTACAGGTGAGACGAGATGGAGATACCGATTTGAGGGTCGCTGCAAAGCCTTCAACAGGGATGCCACCTCCCAGCACCCGGAGGTGGGGTTGGGGGTATTAGACTCCTCAGGGGAGAGCTCAGCCTGAAAGGGAGCCCAGAGTATGGGACTAGATCAGGGACAAGACAGCAGATCACAGCCAGCCCAGCAGGCCCCGAGAATGGGGCTACTGGCAAAGACCCAGAACGATGGAGCTGTCCCCAAAGCTGACTCTCCGGATCCCAGTTCAGACCTGGGAAGACCTCATTCCCATTCCCGGAGGAGTTGTCCTACCATCGCCCCCACTAACCTGCCCTGAGGGTCCCTCCTCCAGAAGGGTCTAGCAGCAGAGGTCACCCATGCCCCCAGCTGACCCAGCCCCAGGCCCAGAGCCTCCCTCTCCCCTCTCCCAGCAACACACTTTGCTGCTGCAGGGGTGGGAGTCCCCTTTATGAGCCTGTCCTCTGATAGTCCTGCCCCACTCACTGGTCCCCCTATGCATGTCCCTCAGCAGGGAGCTCAGTCGAGGAGCTCTGGGCCCCACTGCACCTCAAGCAGAGGCCAGTGTGGGGCCACATAGCCCAGAACCCCCACGTGGCTGAAGCTGGGCCGTTGGCTCCTGGGGTGGAAATGGAGGCCCCAGGGGCACAGGGGCTCTAGGGATCTGCAGCCACTCACCCAACAGCTTTCCCACGCGTAAGGTTCTCCCGTCATGCTGGCATTCACCTAAAATGACGTAGTGGTCCTTCACTGGCAGCTCCTGGAGGTAGATGTGCTTCTTGCCCCCTTCTATGCAAGAAGAGGAAATGGGTCTTTAGTGTCTCATTCCTAGAGAAAACTTTTGAGCACTTACAGAATAAATAGCCCAGAAGGTTCCATGTTCTAGGCCTCCCTAGCTGTACAAATTGCCCAGCCCCCAGGTCCCCCAGTGTGGCCTGAGCGCAGGGTCTTGATGTTTCCAAAACCATGGACCCCAAGCAGCGGGAGAGAACTGCCAGCTAGGGGAAGAGTCCCTACCTACTTGTAGAAACAAGGGAAGGGGATCAGGATAGAGAACTCAGGGGTTGGAACTTGGCCATCTCAGCTCAGGACAGCCGGACACTCCCTCCCCTCCCCCAGCTATGCTTCTGTCCCTCCCTGATCTTTACCCTGTGTCTCTGCCAGGTGAATTGCCAGAGCCACCAGAAGGGGAAGGTGAGCTCAGCCATTCCCTGCTGCTGAGGAACCTGCCGTGCCTGGTGTCTGATGTTGGGTCATTGCATGCTGGGGCAGCAAGACCCTGGGGAGGTGGAGTTTAGCATTTCCTGTGGTTTGGACAGCACAGGAAGCCTGTCCCAGCCTGTAGATGGGGCTCCGTGTGTGTGTGGGGGGGGGGGAGGGGATGGGACTCACCGGCACTGTATTTACCAGGCTCCCCCACACTCTCCATCACGATTCTGTTCTCATGGCACTGATCCTTCTTTCTAGAAAAAAGAAAGTAACACACCTGAGCCTATGCTCAGCTCACCTGCCCCAGGTGTCCCACGAATTTCACTGCCACCCCTTCCTGAGCTTTAGGGCACCTCCTGGGACTCTTTCCCCCAAAGTTAGGTGGCTTTTTATTTTACCAACATGCAAAAATGCAAATATTCCATAGGTAGAGGAGCAGCAGGTGAGGCTGCTTAGGGAGGGAGAGAGGAAGGGTGGTGAGCCCAGGAAAGCAGAGGGGCAGGAAGACTCACAGGAAGGTGAATGAGACCTCCAGGCTCCCACCCTTGAGGGCAGTAAATGTCAGAGGAGACACCTTCTTGGGCCTCTTTTCCAAAGGCAGGTTCTTACTTGCCACCATGGCCTTCACGTACCAGGTCCCTGTGATCTGGTGATGGGGAAGGCGGGAGGGGAAGGATGTGAGCAGGTGCCATCATACCACCCAACAAGCACCCTTGCTGCACATGGCCCAGCTGCCATAACCAGACCCCCAGTGCCAGCTGCGGTCCCTGAAGGCTGGCTGGGCTTGCATGGGCACACCCAGGGCTCAGAGAGCACAAACCAGGCTCACAGTCCTAGCCCTAGACAGAGGCTGAAGGAGTCTGTGCCCTATAAATCTATTCTGTCCCAGGATGAGGCCCAGGTTCCATGAATCTTCATGCCAGAGGACCCTGAAATACCTTAGGGAGGGATGCAAGGGGGTCAGTTCAACATGGTCGCTGAGCCAAGCCTGCAACCCCTGTCCACAGCACAAGGAGGAGAAGGTCTGAAGGCCAAAGAGCTGAATCATCCTGCTCTCTCCACCACCTCCTGCCGGGAGCCCAGGGCCCTAGACTAGATCTCACATTGACCTTAAAATGACAGTTCCTACACTATGGTGGTTTCTCAAAAAGTTAAACAGAGTTACCACTATGGCTCATCAATTCTACTCCTTGTTATGAACACAAAAGACTTGAGAGCAGGGACTCAAATAGAAACTTGTGCACCAACGTTCATAGCAGTACTATTCTCAACAGCCAAAAGGTGGAAACAACCCAAATGTCTATCTATGGGTAAATGAATAAACAAAATGTGGTCCGTCCATACAATGAAATAATACTCAGCCACAAAGAGAAATGAAGTCCTGATATATGCTACAGCATGGATAAAACTTGAAACATGATGCTGAGGGAAAGAAGCCAAATACAAAAGGACACATATTGGAGGGTCCCACTTACAGAAAATATCTAGAATAGGCAAATGCACTGAGGCAGAAAGCTGATCAGTGGTTACCAGTGGCTGGGGAGAGAGGGGAATGGAAAGTTAAAAAAAAAAAAAAAGGCTCTTCTACAGCAAGACCCCTGAACTTGGGCAGCAGATTTTCCCATGCACATGTCCCCCACCCCATCTGCGCCTCACGTTCTGTTCCTCCTGGGCAAAGGACAGGGGGTCCTGGGCCTGCAGAGTGGTGATCAGGCTGAACATGATGGTCAAGAACAGGGTCTGCATCTTCTGGGATCTGTGCTCACAGTGTCGCAGCTCACCAGGTGCTTTGATGAGGTTGTGCAGCTCCCCACATCACTGCCCTTTATATTCCTCTCAGATCCTGAGTTTTGAGCACTTGGCACAGAAGGTAGACCACACCCCTTCCCCCACGGTCCTGTCCAATTTTCCATTGCGGAAGGTGAAATATGGTTATTGTTGGAATCTGATGAATAGCAACTAAATACCACCCCAAGAACAAAAGATGCAGAATGCTGGCAGTGTTTGCACCAACCAAGGGTGCGTACTCACCAATAAGCCTGTCTGGAGGAAGTGTGTCATCAGCATGAGAGGGTGGGCACTTGCACTCAGAGCCACAGAGGGAGAGTGAACCACTCCGTCACATTCTTTTCCAACCCAGCGCCTCCACTGGAGCCCTTGGCCTGGGATATCTGCAAGTTCTTGAACCAGAGGTCTCACATTTCTACTTACCAAGAACTGGGCTTCAGAACTGAAGAGAGGGTGGGAGTTGCAACCAGCTGAATCCTGAACCCAACACCTGTTTACTTAACCTGTTAAGATTAGTGTTAGGGCTCCAAAGAGTTCAGACTCTTACCTGCCCCAGATGACCCCTTGCACCTGCTCTACCTGTGCCGGGGAGACTCCACATTAGATTTTCCTGTGGAGCCTGGACACTATTTTATATCTCAGGCTCAGTTTGAGTATCTCCCCCTCAGAGTGGCTTCCATAGTCGTCAGCTGCAAACGATATCATCTCCTTCGCCCCACTTCAATCTGTATGATTATCTTGCTTATCTTGTTCATGTCTTTCTACATGTGTTCATTGACCTTCTCCCTCTGTCAGAATCTAAGCTTCCCATAAGGGTGAGTTGATTCCTGGGGTTCACAAGTTTATTACCACTCTTAGGAAGAATTCCAGCCATATGTTAGGTGATCATTAAGTATTTGTGGACTAAAGGAGTAAATGAAGTTATTTAATCCCTTTAAACTTCATAGGATTCCTCTTCAACAAGGGGATTAATAATGTCTAACCCCAAACCAAACCAAACCCACTGCAGTTGAGTCAATTCCGACTCATAGCAACCCTGTAGGACAGAGTAGAACTGCCCCATAGAGTTTCCAAGGAGTGCCTGATGGGTTTGAACGGCCGACCTCTTGGTTAGCAGCCGTAGCACTTAACCACTACACCACCAGGGTTTGCTAATAAAGTCTACACCTGGATTATTGTGAGGATATGTTGAGGTAACATGTGAAGGATTTTTGTGAGGACATGTTGAGATAATATGAGAAGGACTATTGTGAGGATACACTGAGACTACATGAGAAGAATAATTGTGAGGATATGTTGAGATAACTTTTGAAGACTGCAGGATTCCCTGGCATGTAGGAGGCTCAATAATCATAGATTTCCTCCCCAACTTCCTGCCTGCAATGGGATTTAGGGACCAATATTCACAGCCCTGTCACCAACACATATGTAACTCCCTTAACTTCTTGTGACTCTAGAGAGAAGAGTCAAGTGCTCTCTCCTTTCTCACGCCTTAATAAATTCCATAGCCCCCCCTGCAAAGCAGGCCTTGCATCCAATTCCCTTTTGACAAATGGGCAAAGTGAGGCATCAAGAGGCCACATGATGGCCCCAACCCCATCTGCCTCCTGAGCAAGGTCTCCCTCCCTGATTCCTGTAGTTTCTGAGCTTCAATCATCTGCCCCAAGACGCATGGCTGAAGCAGTCTGAAAGCTGATGCTGGAGGCTTCACAATGCATCTTTGTTCCTCTCTGGCCCAAGACTGGACACCCCCAAGCCCTCTATGAATTATAATAATCTGCAGTCTTGAATAATTCCTGGCAGATCATACTGAAGGTGCCAGCTTGATCCAGTAACTAACCCTCTGCTTGGAAGGTGCTCCTGAACAGAGAGCTCTGCCCTCCCTGGCTTGGGGAAGAAAGGGCCACTGCCCTTTTAGGGCCAGATAAGTACACAGGGCAAAATTGTTCTTGTTCCTTATTCTTGACTATACCCCAGAGAGCTTATATTTCAGTTATTATATGAGTCACTAACCTAAGGACCTTAAGACACTGGTGCATTTAATTCAATTCTCGAAAAAGATGGAAGAACAATACGTACAGCTCACTGAGAAAACAATGAACTGAATGAAAATGAAAACAGATCATTTCAAAACTTGGGAGACACAACCAAAGCAGTGCTGAGACAGAATTTTATAGCAATAAATGCATAAATTAGAAAAGACAATAGGTCACAAATTAACACCCTAACGCCCTGAAAACCTATGAAAAAAGAGCAAAATAAACTCGAAGCAAGAAGGAAGGAAAACATAAAGAACAGAAATCAGCAAAATTGAAAACAGAAAAGTGAACAGAAAATTAATAAGCAAAGTGTTGGTTATTTGAAAATATCAATAAAATTGAGAAAACCTTAACAAGGCTGACAAAGTAAAAAGAGAGAAGATATAAATTATTAATATCAGAAATGAAATTTGATCTCTCAGTATAGACCTGTAGACATCAAAAGGATAATTAAGGAATACTGCCAAAAAACAACACAGAAGTTTGACAAGTTTGAGGAAAGGGACGAAATCCTTGAAAAACAAAAGCTACCAAAAGTCACCCAATATGAAATAAATAATTTGAATAGCCCTATAACTATTAAAGTACAGTCCTGGTGGTGAAGTGGTTAAGAGTTGGGCTGTTAACCAAAATGTCAGCAGTTCAAATTCACCAGCCAGGAGTCATCGTTTAGTGTCAGAGGTGGATCAGATGGAGCACCCTATCAGAAGTCCAGCGCACACCAGGAGATTTCTCCAGAAGGCTTGGATCCTTTGCTCAGTATCACCAAGTAAGAAGATCTTTGAGGCCGATACCTCCTCAGACCCAGTGGTGACTCCTCCAGGGGAGGAGGGCATTTGTTCCTCAGTGAGTAACAACTTTAAAATTGCCTTAACTATAGCCTGCTGTAACAGTGTGCTTAGATCTGTTCTGTTTTCCTGTAACTCGTAAAAGTTGCATCAAGGTGACCTCGTAGGGGCTGGCCACTAACCCAGAACTCCGTAACAGCCACCTAGGATTACTAAGGTAGTTGTTCTCTGTCCTAATATTCTGTTTCAGCCATAGGTAATTCTAGAAGTATTCCTGATTGTTCACCCTTAAGATGTATTCTGAAAAATTGGCAGAAGTTCAGGTATACGTCTATGCAAAAAAAAAAAAAAAAAAAAAAAGAAACTTATTTTCTTGTGCAACACAGTCTGGCCACAATATAAATTAGAAATCGATGAGAGGTGGCTAGTCAATTGGATCTATACAATATGACACCATCTTGCAGTTAGATTTGTTTTATTCTTGAATGGGAAAGTGAGGTGAAAAGTATTATGCAGAAGCTTTTATGATGTATAGAGAAAAAGATACTTAGGGAAAGTGTAAAGTGTGTGTTCAGATCACCAAGGGGACTAAAGGTTGGAAACAGCCAAAAGTTTTAGAATAGCACCTTGAGGAATTCCTGGACCCCCTGGGTCTGCCACAACCTTCACCCCTTACCCCTGGCTCCTTTTGAGCCCCAGGGACTACCACCCATACAGGGTCCCTCTGGGAGCTTCCCCACAGTTCCCCCACTAGTGCCTCCATCATGAAGTGGGGCCCCCTCTTGGCCATCATATTCAGCCTTAGAACAGGTGGCCCAACCAAATCAGAGCCATGAGGCAGGGCTTTACTCCCTCTGACAGACTCCAGCTGGAGATGCAGGCATGGTACTTGAGAAAGCTCTTGAAGAAACTGAAAAGCGTCATTCGGATCAGGTCCCAAACTGGGCATCAGCTGACGCCGTCTCCATTAGGGACCCCAGCTGGGATTCTAATGTGCAGCAAAACTTTCTCATTTACTATTGTGACTGCCTCCTAGCGGGGCTTGAGAATGGAGTCCCAAAGCAAAAGAGCCTCAACAATGTATATGAAGTTAGATAGAAGTCAGATGAGGACCCCTCCACTTTTACTGAAAGAATCTTTTCAGCTTTGAGGCACTATACTTACTTATTTAGATCCAGAGTCCCCTGAAAATGCTAGGTTGATTAATGCCATTTTCATAGGGCAAAGTGCCCTGGACATCTGGAAGAAACTTCAGAAAGTCAAAGGGGACATAGCCATGTCAATCTGTCAATTGGGTGAGACTTCTTTCAGGGTCTATACAGTCAGGGAAAAGGAGAAAGAAAAACTTTCAGAGCAGAGAGAAACTAGGTGTGCAAAACAGGAGGCTAGTTTCCTTGTGGCCACTTCGTAAGCATCAGAGGCCTGGCAGGGAGTCCAAAGAAAAGGAGGGCCTCCCAAGCAGATAAGACCGAAGCTCATTGATAAACCCCAGTTGGATAGAAACCAGTGTGCCTATGGCAAGGAGATAGGACACTGGAAAAATGAGTGCCCCAAGAGACCTCAATACAAGTGACCGTTAGGCCTGAACAAACTTCTGGGGGCAGTCCAGCTCCCAGCCCTGGCATACTCTGAGAATGAATCAGGCTGAAGTGTACTAGAGATAAGCCCTCCACCTGAGCCTCTGGTTACAGTGAACGTGGAGGGAAAACCCACTAAGTTTCCAGAGGACACTGGGGCCATTCATTCAGTCTTAACTCAAAAACAAGCCCCCTTTTGGGAAAAAACCCTACTGTTGTGGGAAGTTTCCAGGCCTTTTCTTCAACCATTTGCCTGCTCCCTTCCCAGAAAAACACTTACTTATGCCTTCCTTATGCCTGATTGCCCAACCCCACTGTTAGGATGAAATCTTTTATGTAAACTGCAGGCTGAGATCTTGTTTCAGAAGGGAGAAATGCATCTGAATGTGCTGCTGGAGCAAGCTGGTGAGCTCATCTCATGCTGTGTCAGCTGATACCTGTGCCAACCACTCATGGGGCAATTTCCCCTTCTTAAATGAAGGAGTCAGCACTGAGGTAAGCCCTGAGGTTTGGGCAGCAGGGACCCCAGGGAGGGCAAAGAATGCTGCTCCCATCACGGTGAAACTGCTCCCTGGGATCTTTCTACCTGGGCTAAAGTGATACCCCTCAGGAGAGAGGCCCAGAGAACACTGAAAAGCTAATCCAGAAGTAGGTAGCTTTCAATCTCAGCTTTCAACACTCCGACCTTACGTGTGAAAAAGAAAGACAGAAACTACAGGTTTGTGCAAGACTTCTGGGTTACAAGTCAGGTAACAGTGAAACCCTGTCGTACCCAACCCTTACACCCTGCTATCAATGCTGCTGCCAGTTTTTAAGTGGTTCATGGTGCTAAACTTAAAAGATGCTTTCTTCTGTATCCCCTTTGATCATAAAAGCCAAGAGACCTGTGCCTTTGAGTGGGAAGACCCCAACACCAGGCAAAAACAGCAATTTTGTTGGACTGTGCTTCCCCAAATGTTCAAAAATTCACCAAACCTTTTTGGTTCAGTTCTAGCCAAAGAGCTGCACGGACTGTCTTAAAAATGGCATGTTATTGCAATACATGGTAGAACAATGGGGCACCACAGAAAAGAAAAAGGGCTGGTTATACACCCTGGAGGGAAAGATTTTCCTTTGAGAGATTCTAGTCACCCTGGTCCTACAGGAAGCCCACTGGTCCACTCACTACGGGTGTGACACCTTGTATGACTGGATAAAGAGATGTTTGATTGTACAGGGAATTTACAAGGCTATTGAAACTGTGGTACAACAATGTGTCTTCTGTGCCAAGAATAACCCACAAAATAGCACTGCTGCACCCCTGGGACACAGCAGAAAGGAATGCAACCCGGAGAAGACTGGCAGGTGGATTTCACTGAGATGCCCAGAGTGCCTGGAAATTAATAAATACTTACTTTTATTTGAGGAAACCCTGGTGGCATAGCTGTTAAGAGCTACAGCTGCTAACTAAAAGGTCGGCAGTTCGAATCCACCAGGCGCTCCTTGGAAACCCTATGGGGCCATTCTACCCTGTGCTTTACAGCGGTTATAAATGATTTTAGGAAAACCTGGTGGTGTAGTGGTTAAGTGTTATGGCTGCTAACCAAAGGGTTGGCAGTTTGAATCCACTAGCCTCTCCTTGGAAACTCTATGGGGCTGTTCTACTCTGTCCTATAGGGTCACTATGAGTCGGAATCGACTTGATGGCAACAGGTTTGGTATTTGGTTTGGTTACTTTTATTTGTAGATACTTTCACCAACTGGATTGAAGCTTTTTCCATGCTGAATTGAGAAGGTCACCAAGGTAGTCAGAAGACTCCTAGAAGAAATCTCAAGGTTTGAGTTGCCCCAATCCGTTGGAAGCATCAATGGGCTGCATTTTATTGCAAAAATTATTCAAGTGGTGGTGACTGCCTTGGACATGAATTAGAATCCGCATTCGGCATGGAGACACAAATCCAGTGGAAACGTTGGAAGAGCTAACCAGCAGCTCAAAAGACACTTAGCAAAACTTTGTTGGGAAACTAAGTTAGTTTGAACTGAGGTTCTCCCTATGGCTCTGCTTTGATCCTGGACTGACCCTAGGTCCAAATTAAAAATCAGTCCCTTTGAGCTGATGCATGGCCGTTCTTTGCTAAAGAACCCTGAAATGGAAACCCCAGGAGCATATGGCACACCTCCAGGTTTGGGAGCCAACTCCCTAGGTGAAAAAGGTACCCAGTTCTTAAAAGAATACTTGCAGACTCTGTCGGGTGTGTTGTGCTGTCTCCACGGACATGCTCATCTTCAAGACTTTGGACAAATGCCTTAGGTCCCTCTGCATTTCATCCAGCCTGGGCCCTGATCAAAACCTGGAAGTCTGACACCCTACAGAAAAAGTAGACTGGACCCTTTGAAGTTTTCCTCACTATCCCTACTGTAGTCAAGGTCAGTGGATTGAGCACCTGGATTCATCATACCAGAATCAAGAAAAGCCTGCCACTGGGCATCGAGAAACAGACTTCCCAAAAGCAGGAAAATTGGACCCTTGTAGAGAACCTTAAGTACATGTTCCATCAGTATCCCTAGTATGTCAATAAGTCCCACTGAGGTCTTAGAGGTAAGCTTTGCTCTTGCCCTTCTCAAAGATATTTGTTTTGAGTTTTAGTTGTGTCATACCCCTATTTGGAATCACTTCTAGCTGGTGTTAAGTAGCAACACCTGCCCCAGACCTCAACCCTACAACAACTCTTAAAGACAACTGGAAATGTGACTCATTACAAGACCTGAAGTATCTGTTTAAAAGACCCTGAGTTTTTAACCAGTAGTGTATGAGTTAGTGTATGAGTTTAGTCTTCAATGTTTGCATTCTATTAACTGCGATTTATGCCTTCCCGTGTGTATTTTACCTGTTTTAATATAGTAGAACTCTTAAGTTAGACTCTGCTTCATGCAAACATGAAGCTGTGGTACCTCACCTTTATTCTTCTCCTAACTCTGCCCCTCACATGGTCTTGGCAGAAAAATGCTTTTGTCAAACTAGCCCAATCAGTAGCAGGTTCAATCAACATGACTAAGTGTTGGATTTACCACCCAGTGCCAAAAAGAACCCATGAAAATTCTGACCCACTAGCAGTTCCAGTGTACAACGATAGCCTAGTTCCTAATGGCACCATCAATGTTACAGCAAGCTTTAAACAAGCTATATGCATCAGGCTGTGGCACTCCAGACCCTGGGCACCTTGTTTTAACCTAACCCAACACCCGAGAGTAAATGACATGAAAAAGCAAAAGGAAATTGCTCCTGCTGTGAGAACAGAGAGTGGGAATTTGGCAACTGTACTGATTGGATGTCTGAACCCTCCTGTAATCCCTGGTTTATCCAACAAATTGCAAATGGGCCCTTCGAAACAGATTCAAAGACAAATTCCAAACCCAGACCACTATGTGCAGCCAGCTGTATGCCCCACTAACTGAGATTGTTATCTGGGTGCAACAACACAGTAAGTGACCTGTGGCTTAATCAGATGAGCCCTTTCTGAATAATAACACAGAATCAGGTGCACTTTGTGCCCCTTCAGTCTACGTATTTCTGTGTGGAGGTACAAGGCATCCAGAATGTCTAACCCCAAACTCAACTCCCAAACCCTGTGCCTGGGCAATCCAATGTTTCTATGGCTCAAAAACCTTTTTGGTCTTATTTTCCTCTTTCTTGCAGTAGGGCTGAATGTACTCCTTGTCTGCATGTTTGGACTCTGCTTAAACCTCCTTGCCAAATTCCTTACTAAAAGACTAAGCTCTATCAAGCTCAATATGGTTCTGATGTAACAGCCAGGCTATCAAACTGTACCACCACCCTCACCTTATGATCTTAGGCTGTTGTTGTTGTTAGGTGCCGTCGAGTTGGTTCTGACTCATAGCGAGCCCATGCACAACAGAACAAAACATTGCCCGGTCCTGCGCCATCTTTACAATCATTGTTATGCTTGAGCTCATTGTTGCAGCCACTGTGTCAATCCACCTCGTTGAGGGTCTTCTTCTTTTCCGCTGACCCTGTACTCTGCCAAGCATGATGTCCTTCTCCAGGAACTGATCCCTCCTGACAAAATCTCCAAAGTACGTAAGATGCAGTTTTACCATCCTTGCTTCTAAAGAGCATTCTGCCCACACTTCTTGCAAGACATATTTGTTCGTTCTTTTGGTAGTCCATGGTATATTCGATATTCTTCACCAACACCACAATTCAAAGGCATCAACCCTTCTTTGGTCTTCCTTATTCATTGTCCATCTTTCACATGCATATGATGTGAGTCTTCAGGGTGACATCTTTGCTCTTCAACACTTTGAAGAGGTCCTTTGCAGCAGATTTGCCCAATGCAATGCGTCTTTTGATTTCGTGACTGCTGCTTCCATGGGTGTTGATTGTGGATCCAAGTAAAATGAAATCCTTGACAACTTCAATCTTTTCTCCATTTATCATGATGTTGCTCATTGGTCCAGTGGTGAGGATTTTTGTTTTCTTTATGTTGAGGTGTAATCTATACTGAAGGCTGTGGTCTTTGATCTTCATTAGTAAGTGCTTCAAGTCCTCTTCAGTTTCAGCAAGCAAGGTTGTTTCATCTGCATAACGCAGGTTGTTAATGAGTCTTCCTCCAATCCTGATGCCCCGTTCTTCTTCATATAGTCCAGCTTCTTGTATTATTTGTTCAGCATACAGATTAAATAGGTATGGTGAAAGAATACAACCCTGACGCACACCTTTCCTGACTTTAAACCAATCGGTATCCCCTTGTTCTGTCAGAACAACTGTCTATTGATCTATGTAAAGGTTCCTCATGAACACAATTGAGTGTTCTGGAATTCCCATTCTTTGCAGTGTTATCCATAGTTTGTTATGATCCACACAATCGAATGCCTTTGCATAGTCAATAAAACACAGGTAAACATCCTTCTGGTATTCTCTACTTTCAGCCAGGATCCATCTGACATCAGCAATGATATCCCTGGTTCCACATCCTCTTCTGAAACTGGCCTGAATTTCTGGCAGTTCCCTGTTGATATACTGCTGTAGCCACTTTTGAATGATCTTCAGCAAAATTTTGCTTGTGTGTGATATTAATGATATTGTTCTATAATTTCCACATTCGGTTGGATCACCTTTCTTGGGAATAGGCATAAATATGGATCTCTTCCAGTCAGTTGGCCAGGAAGCTGTCTTCCATATTCCTTGGCATAGACGAGTGAGCTCCTCCAGCGCTGCATCTGTTTGTTGAAACATCTTGATTGATATTCCATCAATTCCTGGAGCCTTGTTTTTTGCCAATGCCTTCAGAGCAGCTTGGACTTCTTCCTTCAGTACCATCGGTTCCTGTTCATATGCCACCTCTTGAAATGGTTGAATATCGACTAATTCTTTTGGGTATAATGACTGTGTATTCCTTCCATCTTCTTTTGATGCTTCCTGCATCATTTAATATTTTCCCCATGGAATCCTTCACTATTGCAACTCGACCCTTGAATTTTTTCTTCAGTTCTTTCAGCTTGAGAAACACCGAGCGTGTTCTTCCCTTTTGGTTTTCCATCTCCAGCTCTTTGCACATGTCATTATAATACTTTATTTTGTCTTCTCAAGAGGCTCTTTGAAATCTTCAGTTCTTTTACTTCATGAATTCTTCCTTTTGCTTTAGCTGCTCAAGAGCAAGTTTCAGAGTCTCCTCTGACATCCACCTTGGTCTTTTCTTTCTTTCCTGTCTTTTCAGTGACCTCTTGCTTTCTTCACGGATGATGTCCTTGATGTCATTCCACAACTTGTCTGGTCTTCGGCCACTCGTGTTCAATGCCTCAAATCTATTCTTGAGATGGTCTCTAAATTCAGGTGGGATATATTCAAGGTCATATTTTGGTTCTCGTGGACTTGCTCTGATTTTCTTCAGTTTCACCTTGAACTTGCATATGAGCAATTGATGGTCTGTTCCACAGTCGGCCCCCGGCCTTGTTCTGACTGATGATATTGAGCTTTTCCATCATCTCTTTCCACAGATGTAGTCAATTTGATTTCTGTGTCTTCCGTCTGGTGAGGTCCATGTGTATAGTTGCCGTTTAAGTTGGTGAAAGAAGGTAGTTGCAATGAAGAAGTCATTGGTCTCACAAAATTCTATCATTCCATCTCTGGCATTGTTTCTATCACCAAGGCCGTATTTTCCAACTACTGATCCTTCTTCTTTGTTTCCAACTTTTGCATTCCAATCACCAGTAATTATCAATGCATCTAGATTGCATTTTCGATCAATTTCAGACTGTAGCAGCTGATAAAAACTTCTATTTCTTCATCTTTGGCCCTAGTGGTTGGTGCGTAAATTTGAATAATAGTCATATTAACTGGTTTTCCTTGTAGGTGTATGGATATTATCCTATCACTGACAGCGTTGTACTTCAGGATACATCTTGAAACATTCTTTTTGACAATGAATGCAACACCATTCCTCTTCACGTTGTCATTCCCAGCATAGTAGACGATATGATTGTCCAATTCAAAATGGCCAATACCAGCCCATTTCAGCTCACTAATGCCTCAGATATCGATGTTTATGCATTCCATTTCATTTCTGATGATTTCCAATTTTCCTAGATTCATACTTCGTACATTTCAGGTTCCGATTATTAATGGATGTTTGCAGCTGTTTCTTCTCGTTTTGAGTCATGCCGCATCAGCAAATGAAGGTCCCGAAAGCTTTACTTCATCCACGTCATTAAGGTCGACTCTACTTTGAGGAGGCAGCGCTTCCCCAGTCATCTTTTGAGTGCCTTCCAACCTGGGGGGCTCATTTTCCAGCACTATATCAGACAATGTTCTGCTGCTATTCATAAGGTTTTCACTGGCTAATGCTTTTCAGAAGGAGACTGCCGGGTCCTTCTTCCTAGTCTGTCTTAGTCTGGAAGCTCAGCTGAAACCTGTCCTCCATGGGTGACCCTGCTGGTATCTGAATACCGGTGGCATAGCTTCCAGCATCACAGCAACACACAAGCCCCCACAGTATGAAAAACTGATCTTAGACTGGAATCTATCAAATAGTTCTGGAAGGGAAAACCCTATACTTTTAGAGCTGTGCCATTCCAGCTTACCACCCCTTCTCAGCAGGAAGCAGCTCGAAGAGTCATCACCCCATCTCCCTTTTCCCGATCTTGTCATTAATAACTGCTAGCGTCAAAAGTTAAGGAGTGAACAAGACAGGGCCAGAGCCATTTTCTTAAAATCATTTTCTCCTCAGTATAGCCCCTCGCCTAGCCCATTTCCTGAAGTTGTTTTTCTCTTCAGAACTTCTTTGAAAAGAAACAGCCACCGACTAGCCAGAGTCATCTGAAACAGGTCCTGCCCTCCATCTTGCCACTCCAGATAAAGTTTAGTTCATTAACTACCTCATTGATGGTAAATTCTCTGCCCCTGGGTGGAGAGCTAATATGCTAATGAACAAAAATGGCTAACTTCCTCCTGCATGGGCAATTGAACCCAGGTCCTAGAAAGTGTTTACTCAATCTGGAGCTCTCTGAGCCTGTGCGTGCACCATCTTGTATTTTGTAACTGACCTTGCCTATATAAACCAGCCATGACAAGCTGTGAGGAGTCTTAGAAGGCACTTAGCCCCAATTGTGTCCTTGCTTGGCCAACTAATAAAGTTGCCTTTTGTTTTCCCCAACTCAGCCTCTGTCTTTTTGGTCCAGATGCAGTTGTGCCGATCAGAACCTGAAGTTCCTGGCAATAAGATGAACAGGAGACAGCTGCAGGATCCAGAGCAAGCAAAAGCCCACGAGCCTTGTCAGAAAGTCCAGCTATATTGGATGCAAGCCGAGCCTCCAAGGAAACTCCATTTTGACTGATTAGCTACTCACAGCAGATCTCATCATGGAGGTGAACACATTATATCAAACTTTATCATGGAAGTGATCACAACATCATATGACTGCGAAACTACATCATAACTGCCAAATCACTGAGAATGATGGCCCAGCCAAGTTGACACACAGCCTTAACCATCACAGTCCACCCCTTATCACCTTGGCATTTGTACACATCTTCTTAAACCATACATAATCTCTGAATAAAGAAAATTTTAAAGTCATACATGTGCCTAACATGATACAAGAAATACATATACAGCTGAAAATGCACTAGCCCTGTTTACATCTTATATTTTATAAATGAAGAAAACAAAAATATTTGATGCACACGTACAAAGCAAAAATACTCATAACAATTACAATTCTCATTCCTGCAACTGGTCACATGGTCGTAACTGGTATTTGGAACTACCTTCTTCCACCACCCATTCTGTATTCCCTTCGCCCCCAGTAAGCACTTCAGCTGGTTGTGGTTCTTTGCCTGGTGTGGTGATCCAAAGCTTAATTCCTGAAGGATCTGGGCCATTAGTAGTCTTGTTGGAACTGGGTTGCTGTAGTTTTCCATTAACTTTAATCACTGCATATGGTAGTACTAAGAGATGCCCTAAAGGATCTCCTGCATTCCACACATACTCTTCTTTACCTCCATTATATAATATCAATCCATTTTCCTCTTGGTAATCAGAATCAATCACATTAGCCAATATGGTAACTCCCTTCTTTGCCTGTTGATCCAGAGGCATAAGGAGCCCAAAGTGGGCAGGTGGCCTTCTTAATTCCCAGTTCATTGGAATCAGTTATGTGTTTCTGGTGGGAGCATTTATGCTTTTGGAACTAAGACCTCTAGACCTGAAGAGCATAAGGTTGTGGGGACAAGAAGCAAAAATTTTGTGGTTGGATCATTAGGGGTAATAGTGAGTGGTGCCACTCCCATTTCCACCCCTTGATTTCTAGAGCCATGAATCCTGGCTATAGGAAAAATAGTGCCATATGTTGAATGCTGGCTTAGAGCATATACAGACTCCTGGAGAACACCTCCCCAACCATGCAAGGTATTGCCACCTAGCTGGCACCATAATCGTGTCTTTAGAAGGCCATTCCATCATTCTATCAAACCAACTCCTTCAGGATGATGGTGAACATGGTAATACCAGTGAATTCCATGAGCATGGTCTCATTGTTGCACTTCATTTGCTGTGAAGTGAGCCCCTTGATCTGAGGCAATGCTGTGTGGGATACCATGACAGTGGATAAGGCATGTTGTAAGTCCACGGATGGTAGTTTTGTCAGAAGCATCACAGGCAGGGAAGGTAAATCCATATCCAGAGTAAGTGTCTATTCCATTATTAACAAAATGCTGCCCTTTCCATGGTGGAAGTGGTCCGATGGAATCAACTTGCCACCAGGTTGCTGGCTGATCACCTCATGGGATGGTGCCATACAGGGACTCAGTGTTGGTCTCTTCTGCTGGCAGATTAGGCACTCAGCACTGGCTATAGCCAAATCAGCCTTGGTGAGTGGAAGTCCATGTTGATGAGCCCATGCATAACCTCCATCACTGCCACTGTGGCCACTTTGTTCATGAGCCCATTGAGCATTGATGGCAGTGGCTGGGCAAAGAGGATGACTGGTTTCCACAGAACTCATCATCCTATCCACTTGATTGTTAAAATCATCCTTTGCTGAGGTCGCCCTTTGGCGAGCATTCACGTAGGGCACAAATATCTTCACTTCTCTAGCTCATTCACAGAGGTCTAGCCACATACCTCTTCCGCACACTTTCTTGTCTCTAATTTTCCAATCATGTTCCTTCCAAGTTCCTGACTATTCAGCCAAACCATTGGCCACAGTCCATGAATCAGTATACAATGGCTCATCTGGCCATTTCTCTTTCTAAGCAAAGTGAATAACCAGGTGCACTGCTCAAAGTTCTGCCCATTGGGAGGATTTTCCTCCACCACTGTCCTTCAGGGAGGTCCCAGAAAGGGGCTGTAGTGCTGCCACTGTCCACTTTCAAGTGGTGCTTGCATATCGCACAGAACCATCTGTAAACCGGACACAAGTTTTGTCTTCCTTAGTCAACTGATCATAAGGAACTACCTATAAGACCATAGGTGCAGACTGGGAGATGAAAGGTAATGTGACAGGAGTGAAGACCATGGTCATTTGGGCCACTTCCTCATGCAACTTATTTGTGCCTTCAAATCCTGCTTGGGTCTGATCTTGTATATACCACTTTCATTTAATGGTAGAGTGCTTCTGTGCATGTCCAAATTTATGGCTCTGTGAGTCAGACAACTCCCAATTCATGATGAGCAGCTCAGTCCTCATGGTAACTTGTTGTCCAGTGGTCAAGAATCCAGTCTCTACTAAGGCCCAGTAACAAGCCAAAAGCTGTTTATCAAAAGGAGAGTGGTCATCTGCAGGAGATGGCAGGCTTTGCTTCAAAGTCCTAAATGTCTGTGCTGTGATTCATCAATAGGGGCCTGCCAAAGACTCCAAACAGCATCTCTATCTGCCACTGATGCTTCAAGTACCATTGAATCAGCCAGATCACATGGTCCAAATGGGAGAGTGGCTTGCATGGTAGCCTGAACCTCCTGCAGAGCCTTCTCTTGTTCTGGGCCCCACTCAAAACTAGCAGCTTTTCATCTAAGATGCATCAATTTGTCTCAACCCACCTGGAGCAAAGGAGAATGAAGAACACTGAAGACATAAAGCAAATATGAGCCCAAGAGACAGAAAGGGCTACATAAACCAGAGACTCCATCAGCCTGAGACTAGAAGAACTAGATGGTGCCCAGCTACCACCAATGACTGCCCTGATAGGGAATACAACAGAGAGTCCCTGATGGAGTGCGAGAAAAGTGGAGTGCAGAACTCAAATTATAGTGAAACACTAGACTTGATGGTCTGACTGAGACTGGAGGGACCCCAGAAGACATCGACCCTGGACTCTGTTAGCCCAAAACTAAAACCATTCCCAAAGCCAACTCTTCAGACAAAGATTAAACTGGACTGTGAGACATAAAATGATATTGGTAAAAAGTGTGTTTCTTGGCTCGAGTAGATAAAAACAAAACAAAACAAAACAAAACATGAGACTAAATGGGCAGTTCCTGTCTGGAGGTGAGATGAGAAGGCAGGAGGGGAGAGGAGCTGGTTGAATGGACATGGGAAATACAGCATGGAAAGGAGGAGTGTGCTGTCACATTGTAGGGAGGGCAACTAGGGTCACACAACAATGTGTGCACAAGTTTTTGTATGAGAAACTGACTTGAATTGTAAACTTTCACTTAAAGCACAATTAAAACAAACAAACAAAAAACTATAAGTGTGCTGAAGGAAAAATAAAACACATGTTGAAAATGGAAACAAAACAAAACAAAAAAAACCTTGCAGCTTTTCGAGTCACTCAATATATAGGTTGGAGTAGCACACCCAAGGGGAATATGTTGCCTCCAAAATCCAAAGAGGGCCACTAGGCATTGTGCCTCCTTTTTAGCCACGGGAGCAGCCAGATGCAGTGACTTATCCTTCACTGTAGAAGGAATATCTTCACATATCCCACACCACTTGACCCCTAGAAATTTCAATGAGGTGGAAGGTACCTGAATTTTTGTCAGATTGATTTCCCACCCTCTAGAATGCAAATGTTGTACCAATAAGTCCAGAACATTGGCTCTTCTTACTCATTAGGTCCAATCAGCTTAATGTAATGAGCCAGTGTGATATTTTGTGGAAGGGAAAAGCCATCAAGGTCCCTGTGGACTAAATTATGACATATTGCTGGAGAGTTGATGTAGCCCTGAGGTAGGCAACTGAAGGTGTATTGCTAGTCTTGCCAGCTGAAGACAAACTGCTTCTTATGGTCCTTCAAAACAGGTATAGAGAAAAAGGCATTATCCAGGTCAATAGCTGCATACCAAGTACTGGGAGATGTATTAATTTGCTCAAGCAATGAAACCACATCTGGAACAGCAGCTGCAATTGGAGTCTCCACCTGGTTAAGTTTTCAATAATCCACTGTCATTCTTCAATATCCATATTGTTTTTGCATAGGCCAAATAGGCGAGTTAAATGGGAATATGGTGGGAATCACCACCCCTACATCCTTTAAGTCCTTGATGGTGGCAGTGATCGCCATGATCCCTTCAGGAATGAGGTATTGCTTTTGGTTTACTATTTTCCTAGATAGGGGCAGCTCTAATGGCTTCCACTTTGCTTTCCTACCATAATAACCCTTGCTCCATTTGTCAGAAATCAAATATGGGGGTCTGCCAGTTGTGGAGTGTATCTATTCCAATATGCATTCCTGAACTGGGGAAATCACTACAGAATGGTTTCAGAGACCCACTGGACCTACTGTGAGACAGACATGAGCTAAGACTCCATTAATAACTTGACCTCCATATGTCCCTACTCTGACCAGTGGGCCACTGTGATGTTTTTGGTCTCTTGGAATTAGTGTCAATTCAGAGCCGGAATCAAGTAATTCCTGAAAAGTCTGAATATTTCCTTTTCTCCAATTAGCAGTCATTCTCATAAAAGGCCATACATCCTCTTGGGAAGGCTGGGAGAAAGATTAACAGTATAAGTTTTTTGGCAGTGTATTGGAGTCCCTCCTCAAGGCCACCTGACCTCACCTTCATTTAAGGGGTTGTGGGTCTTTAAACTCTCTCAAGTCTGGGGATTGATTGCAGAGCTGTGACTCTCTATTTTGGCTATTTGAGTTAGACTGCTGTTCACCTGACCTAGAATTCTTCTGCTTGAACAGTTAAAGTAAATATTTAGTAGATTCCCTGTCTGTTTCACTCCTAGGGACACCATGACTAAGTCTCCAACACCACAAGTCCATATGAGTCAGACTATTCTGGTAGCTGCTTTGACTCTGTAGTCCATTATGGAAACCATGCCTGCCTTGTCGATTGAGAGCCACCACTTGGCTCCTACTACCATGAGGTCCAATCATGCCCATTGTAGTTAGGTGTCTTCATTCAGTTAGGGCAGTTCTCACTGTCAAATCTGACTTACATAGAATAGCAATCATGGCAGTGTTCAAGGATGCCTAGGCTCCCTTCACAAATTTGTTCCTCATGGTTGTGGTAAAAGGTGTGTCCTCTGGGCTCTCCATGTCTGGGTTTGTGGGTCTAACCTGATAAATCTACTCTAGCTTTTAGGTATTTTCTACAGCATACCAAGGCAGGTCTGGTATTTCAACTTGATTTAGTGTAGGCCACTACATAATCCATGCTTCAGTGACCCAACCAAATAAACTATTAGATCCTTTCCTAACTTCTCAAGCTAAAACATTGAACGAAGAATCTATGCTTAGTGGACCCATATCAATAAACTCAGACTGATCCATCTTTATGTTCCTTGCACCATTATCCCACACCCTTAATAGCCATTCCCACACATATTTCCCATGTTTCTCTTTGTACTTATTAGAAAAGTCAAGCAGTTCTTTTGGATACCTACTCCTGGGTCACACTTTGTACTTCACCTTTTGGGGCTCACTGGGACTTAAGTCTAGTTAGGTCTAGAAGCCAAAAGCAGTGGTAGGGAAGTGTTTTGAGAATATTCAGCACTGTCTTGTAAAACATCTGCCTCAGGCAATGCCCCAGGCAATGACTCAAAGGCTCTTTAGACACAGGTGGGTTAATCTCATTAGATGGGGGTGGAGGGGCTAATAGTTTTACTGGGTAGGGTGGTTAAGCAGACAGCCATAGAGTAATCTCTTCAGATGGGAGTGAGAGGGCTGGTTTTGTTGGCAGGAGTGACTCAATGGAATTTACAGGCTCAGTGTCTCCAGCTTCCTGAAGATTTCCAAGGGTGGCTAGAGAAAACAAAGTAAAGTATTATAATGAAAGGTGCAAAGATCTGGACTTAGAAAACCAAAGAGAAGAACATGCTCGGCATTTCTCAAGCTGAAAGAACTGAAGAAAAAAATTCAAGTCTCGAGTTGCAATATTGGAGGATTCTATGGGGGAAAATATTAAACGACGCAGGAAGCATCAAAAGAAGATGGAAGGAATACACAGTCACTACACCAGAAAGAATTGGTCGACGTTCAACCATTTCAGGAGGTAGCATATGATTAAAAGCCAATGGTATTGAAGGAGAAGTCCAAGTTGCATGGAAGGCGTTGGCGAAAAACAAGGCTCCAGGAATTGACAGAACACCAATTGAAATATTTCAACAAACAGATGCAATGCTGGAAGGGCTCACTTGCCTATGCCAAGAAATTTGGAAAACAGCTACCTGGCCAACTGACTGGAAGAGATTTATATTTGTGTCCATTCCAAAGAAAGGTGATCCAGCAGAATGTAGAAACTATTGAATAGTATCACATGCAAGTAAAATTTTGCCGAAGGTCCTCCAAAAGTAGTTGCAGCAGTACATCGACAAAGAACTGCTATAAATTCAAGCTGAATTCAGAAGAGGACATGAAACAAGAGATATCATTGCTGATGTCAGATGGATCTTGGCTGAAAGTGGAGAATACCAGAGAGATGTTTACCTGTGCTTTATTGACTATGAAAAGTCATTGGACTGTGTAGATCATAACAAATTATGGATAACATTGTGAAGAATGGAAATTCCAGAACACTTAATTGTGCTTGTGTGGAACTTGTACATAAACTAAGAGGCAGTTGTTTGAATACAACAAGACGGTACTGCGTGGCTTAAAATCGGGAAAGGTGTGCATCAGGGTTGTATCCTTTCACCATACTTATTCAACCTGTATGTTGAGCAAATAATCTGAGAAGCTGGACTATATGAAGTCCATGGACTCCCAGAAGAATGGATGAATCTGTCTTGGAAGAAGTATAGCCAGAATGCTTTAGAGGCAAGGAGATGAGACTTCCTCTCATGTACTTTGGACATGTTATTAGGAGGGACTAGTCCCTGGAGAATGACATCATCCTTCGTAAAGAAGAGGCTCAGCAAAAAAGAGGAAGACTCTCAGTTGAGGAGATGGATTGACACAGTGGCTTCAACAATGTCTCAAGCATAAATTACTGTGAGAATAGCACAGGACCAGGCAGTGTTTCATTCTGTTGTACATAGGGTCACTGTGGGTTGGAACTGACTTCACAGCACCTAACAATAACATCCTTATATGCCAGTCTCCCCTCTCTGGCTCTCTATGTTTCTTGAGGGCAGAGGCCAAGTATTACCAAACGTTTTATCCCCAGTACCTCACACAGTGGTGGACACAATTTAGGTGGTGGCTGTATTCCATAGTATGATGTATCCTAACTTATGTAACCATTTGCCTACTGCTTCCTTAAGATTTTTTTAAATTTAATATGAAAAGGTTGAATTGCCTACATCTGTCAGAAAGTGTAGTCAAGTTTCAGAGAGGCTATCTAGGTGGCTATGAGTCAGAATTGACTTGATGGCAATGGATAGCTAGGTGGCAGACGTCACCGAAGGCCACTCAAATGTAGGCATCGTATTATCATTGCTTTTAAATCCAACTGCTATGTCAGTGCCAGCAGAGGGAGCACAGAGCACAGCTTTGAAGGAGAAAGCTGACCACAGCTATGCTGGGCAAGAATTTAAAAAGGCCACTGGGCTTTTGAAGAAGAAAGAAATGGGAGCTGGGAAGAAGGTCATGCCTCATCTGCACTCTTGTCTGCTTTGTTCTCTTTTGTAACTCATTCAGGCTCAGACTCTCCTATTGTCATCTTTTCTTTTGTCTCCTCTTCAGCAGCTTTTCTCAACCCTTTCGTTTCCTCTGGTTAATTACACAGAAAGATCCACAAGTGCCATCTTGTTCTCGAGGCTGGTTTCTCTTTCAGCCAGATCTGTTCCTTAGCTCAGATCCAGGAGATGAATGTTGGTGAGGGTTCCAGAAAAACTCTGAGAAACCCAGGAGGCTTGACTCACTTCCAGACGGAATTAGAAGCCATTTGGGAGATTTAAAGCGAAGGAGACAGGGCAGGGGCTGGTTTTTTTCTGCATGAAGAATTGAAGAGGGAAGTGAGGGCTGGCCAGGAAGTGGTATAGGAAGTGGGTTTCCAGAGAGTGGAGGTAATGCCCCTTCCTGTTGTATTGTCTTGCATAAACTGGCATATGGCAGGCATAGAATCACATGTGAGGTGTCTCCAACCACATAGAGACTAATACAGGCTGGTATTTCTCAACTTTTTCTATGTAATACTAAGATGTTAATAGCTATCATGTGAGAATAATATTTGATCAGGTAAGTGTGTGGAAACTCTAGGTTAAAGAAAGGATATAATGTTTTTCTACTGTGGGAGTTTTTAGATCATTTAATATGTTAATTAATATGGTTACCGAATCTCTGATAGAAGGGTATATAATATGTGAGAGTTCCCATAATTAATCGGACTGAACCTTTCAATAGATGGCATCTTATGGGATGAGAATTCTATAAATTACTTTTTTGGAAAGTGCTGAAATAGACTTGTCTAATGTTTAGCAAACTATGTAATTAATCCATAAAATATAGCCATGAAGTAGCCAGTTTCAAAAAGGCAGTGTTTTCCTCAAAGGTCTCCTATGCCTTTCTATTCCCATCAAGGGAAGTGTGGAGATATGAGCTGGTACAGGAAGGCATATCAGAACGTCAAGGAGGGGCTTTTTCAAATTACACATCTGTCTCACCAGCTCCTCCAAAGATTCGGATACCATTCCCACCATCTTGTCCCCTTATTTGAGGGTCACTTGAGCAGGGAGCCACTGCTATTGCTAGGAGTGGTTGCATCCTTCAGGTTTATTGGAGGACAGAAAAGAGTTGTAAACTGTTGTCCTACAAGTCAAGTAAAAAACTCTCGGCCTGTTGTTTAAGATTTGCCATTGTCTGCCTCTGCCCCAATATTAACCCCAAAGGTAACTTCTTCTCACATTAATTACCACAATAGCCGATTTTGTTTGCTCGCTGGTCTGAGATCATATTATGGCAATTCCAGGCTGGAAGTTTTGGTTATATACTCTTTTCCACATTTTCATATTTCCTCTTTCAACCTTCTAAATGCAACTTGTGTCTCATTCCCCTCAAAGGTTTCTAGTAATCTCCAAGGCTATATGACTTATTTTTTGCACAGTTGATTCCAGCCATTAATTGCATACAGCCAATTCTCTGTAAACAAAATGGTTGGGTTTCAAAAGTTTATAAGTTGATTGGAACATGGAGTACATTTCTCTGCAGAAATATTGTAACTCAGTCAGGTATGTTTGACAATAAAACTAGTAGGAAACAATCTCTAGCAATTAAAGAAAACAGTAACTCTAGTGATTAAACAAAACAGAGAATCAATAGGATTGAATTAGCACTCTCATTTGTCTTGGTGCTGGTGTTTAAGGAAGAAGAGGTTTAATTAAAGAAGGATGAAGAGGCGTTGGGAATCAGTGGGTATTCTGAATATCCTTTATAGGGCAATTTCACAGATGACACGGACTCTTTGTTATTTCCTCATTATGTCACAACTCCTGGCTCTCCATTTTCATGTTGCTGGTGTCTGGCTACCAGTGCTTTTTTACTTAGACACAATTTAGATAGTTTTTGGCTTAAAAAAATTGTGGGAGTATTCCAGCAAAAATACAGAGTAAGGAACTCTGAAAATTTGCCCCTCCATAAAAGCAATGAAAACACTGGCAAGAATGTCAAAAATAACTTTTTCAGAACTCTAAAAATTAATTGGAAACTTGCAACAACCCAGGGAAATTTTTTTCAAAGAAATTATGTCTGAATTCCAGTAAAAACAGTGAGCTTTGCAGTGTTTTAACTTTCCCTGGTCCCATCTCCACTTTTCAGCTACACAGTAGCCTTGAAATATAACAGCCCACATTCCTGGGGCAGCTTGGCCACTACCAGAGGGAGCAGAATAGAGCTCGAGCACTTTTAAGGTCTCATCCTCATGGTTTCCTGGAAGACAACTTACAAGGCTGACTCAGAGCTGGCTTAATGCCAAAAGCCTTTTCCCTCCAAGGGGGAGGAGCATTGACAAAAAACAATTACGGGCAAGTATTTTAACTTTGCAGATGCCTGAGGTGGTAGCTAACAGTTTGAATAAACAATAAATTAAGGAAAAGGAAAAGATAGGCAATGCAATGTCTGTAGGGGCTTTGAAATATTCTCACAAAGTCCTGGTAATCTAGAAAGCCATCCATGCACATGTATAGGGTCTGTTGACATGGTTAGGAAATACCTGAGAAAACCCTAAGCTCTCACCTCTGACTGACCTTGACATTATGTGCAAACAGGAAGCGAAGGCTAAGTGAAGTTATAAACTGCCTTGCTCAGTGTCAAAGGTGTGCCCTGATACGGTCATAAAGAAGTTCAGCAAAGTCTGGGAGATTTACTGGTTCCAGATGTTTAAGGAAATATTTACCTAGTCATTAGCTGACCAGTAAGGTAACCAAGTAGAGACTTCAGCGCCAACAGGCAACAAAGAATACAGACTTTACTGAATTAATTAAAAAACATCGCTAGACAAACAACTACCAAAAAAGTCACTAAACTACTACACTAAGTGGCAACAACAACAAACCCTAAAAAGAGGGAGAGAATCTGATCGCCAGAGTTATCACATCATATTATACGAAATGTCCAGTTTTCAACAACTTACGAGGCATGTAAATAAAGAAATAAGAAAGTATGGTCCATGCACAGGAAAAAAAAAAAAAAATCAGTCAATAGAAACGGCCCCTGAGGAACTTCAGACATAGGACTTACTAGACACGTCTAAAGAACTAAATAAAAGTGTGATAATGATGCCTCACTAAATAGAGATTATCAATTAAAAAACCCAAAATCAAATTGTCATTGAGTTGATTTCAACTTGTGACGACCCTATGTGTTACAGAGTATAACAGCCCCATAGGGTTTTCTTGGCTGTAATCTTTATGGAAAGAAGTCTTTTTTTTTGTAGCACTGCTGAGTGGGTTCAAGCCACCCACCAACCTTTAGGTTAGTAGTAGAGTGCAAGCTGTTTATACCACCCAGAGTCCTAGAGAATATCAATAGAGAGAGAGAAATTCTAAAAAGGAAACAAATAGACATTCTACACTTGAAATACAATAGCTGAAATCAAATATTCACCAGAGCAGCTCAAGAGCATATTTGATTAGGCAGAATAAAGATTCAGTAAAGTTGAAGAAAAATAAATTGAGATTATTCAGTCTGAGGAATGGAAAGAAAAAAACAACAAAGAAAAATAAAAATAAAGTATAACATCAAGCACACAAACACACATGTAATGGCAGTCCCAGAAGGAGAGAAGGGAGAGAAAGGGACAGAAAGAATATTTGAAGAAATAATGACTAGAAACTTCCCAAATTTGATGAAAAATGTTAATGTACACATCCAAGAAGCTCAACAAACTCCAAGTAGGATAAAATAAAAGAGATCCATTCTTAGACACATCATAATCAAACTATTGAAAACAAAAGACGTACAGAATCTTGAAAGTAGCAAGAAGAGACTCATAACATATAAGTGATCCTCAATAAGATTAACAGCTGATTTCTCATCAGAAATCATGGAGACCAGAAGGTAGTGGGATGACATATTAACAGTACTGATAGAAAACAAAAGTTTCAACCAAGAATTCCGCATCTGGCAAAACTGTCCTTTAAAAATAAAGAAGAAATTAAGACATTCAGTGATAAACAAAAAGTGAGAGAGTTCATTGATAGCAGACCAGCCCTATAAAAAAATACTTAAGGGAGTCCTTTAGGCCAAAACTGAAGGACACTAGATGGTAATTTGAATCCACATGAAGAAATAAAGAGCAACGGTAAAGTAACTACATAAGTGAATATAAAAAACAATATAAATATAAACAAGTATTTTTTGTTTGTAACTCTTTTTTTTTTCCTGATTTAAAAGACAGTTGCACAGTGCAATAGCTATAAATCTAAGTTGATGAGCACACAAGGTATGGAGATATAGTTTTTGATAATAACAACATAAAGAAGGGTAGTGAATGGATCTATGTAGAAGCAAAGTTTTATACAGTTTTGAAATTAAGTTGATATTAATCAGAATTAGATTGTTATAAATTAAGATATTAATGGTAATCCCCAGGATAATCAATAAGAAAATAACTCAAAAATATATAGTAGAATAGGTGACTAAAAAAGCAAACCAAACCTGAAGCCGTCAAGTCAGATTCTGACTCATAGCAACCCTACAGGACAGAGTAGAACTAACCCACAGGATTTCCAAGTTTTGGCTGGTGGATTCAAACTGTCAAATTTTTGGTTATCTCCTGAGCTTTTAACCACTCTGAAGCACATGGAACATAGCTAAGCTGCCCCAATAGCCCCATCCAACAGCCAGCTAACCCCCAAACATATAATCAAGTTCAGCGAAGATCACTTTAGCTGCCTACTTGACCCCCCACTGAGCTCAGGCATATGGGCAATACATCTATATTTTAAAGACACTAAAGCTGTTGTCTGGGGCTATTGTGACAGCTTAGCTATGCTCCACGTGCTTCTTATCTTCCAGAAGGCTGTCCAGGGCATGTTCTCATGGCGATGACAGAGGTGTAAAGGCAAATAAAATCAATCAAGCAAGCTCTTTTGAAACCCCTGCTTGTATCACATGTGCTAATATCCTCCTGGCCAAAATACATGACTGAGCCAGAGTCAAGGTGTGGCGCACTGGTGCACCCCACAATGCTGCTCTCTCTGTATTATATTTTTCTATAGCTGTGTCTCATTTCTGTTTCCCTACTTTTGAAGCGGCCATTGAATCATAAACACCCAAGATAAAAGTGGGGAAAACCATGTTACTTCCATTGTTGAAGATCTGTGGTTGTGCATTAATACTTAGCATGAGTTCAGAGGTCAGAAAATGGCAGTATAGTTGTCCCTCTGTATCCATATGGGATTGGTTCCAGAAGCTCCTTGAATACCAAAATGGAAGGATGCTCAAGTCCCTTGTATAAAATGGTGTAGTGTTTGCATATCACCTATATATATCCTCCTGTATACTTTAAATCATCTCTGGATTACTTATAATACCTAATACAATGTAAATACTGTGTAAAGTAGTGATAAAGTGCTGTGTAAATAGCACTTTATGCTCCCTCTCAGCCTTTGGCTACTGAATTGTCTTTTGGGAGCCATTTTTTTTTTCACAGAAACAAAGGGTACACACAAGTAGCAAACGAACAAGATGCGAGGCGAACAATGCTCAAATGAGGAACACTGGAGAAAGACTGAGGATCTGTGAAATGGCGGGAGGCTACAACAGGGTGTGCCTACACATCATTTAATTCCGTGGACTCAGCGTAGTGCTGGGTGCACAGGAAATTAAAGTTTTGCTTTTTGGAACTTTTTTTCCCCAATATTCTTGACCCATGGTTAGTTGAGTCTGTGGATGTGGAACCCTCAGATGTGGAGGGCCAAATGTATTCTAGTTATAGGTGTCCATGAAGCAAATATTTAGATGTTGCTATATGTTCCCTGATTAACAGTACCAGTTCTGCTCAGAAGAAGCTGTTTAAATGATACTGGAAGATGAGTATAGTTTATTTTTTGAAGTTGTCAATCTTCAGATAGAAAGTCCTTTTGGGGGTCTATTAACTAGCCCAGAATTTATAACCCTTCACTAACCTTTGAAGTTGAATGTGGAATTAGAAAAAGTTTGAACGTTGTGTCATATAAAATGATTTTTATATTGTCCACTTGGTGGTAGGGTTGTTTTTAGAATGCAGTATGAGAAATTATGAGTCAACTAAAAAAGAAACAGAATTTCATGAATTCTTAGTCATGAAAAAATTCAACGTATGTTTTTACTATTTAGTCTTCAAAGAGGCATCATTACTTTTATTAAAGTATTAGAATGATAATGTAATGACCTGGTAATGTAATAAGGTAGATAAGGTAGTTATTTTTGCAAAGAAGTGATTATTCCATTTTCCAACACATCAGATGAAGCTACGAGTTTACTGGTTAGAGTTGAGTGCTCAGAAATAATACTTTTTAGATTTTTTCTTAATTCAAATAATTCTTGTTGTTAGTTGCTGTAGAGTAGACTTCCATATATAAAAGAAAGAAACATTGCCCGGTCCTGTACCATCCTCACAATCTTTGGTATGTTTGAGACCATTGTTGTAGCCACCGTGGATAATCCTTAGTACTTTAGCATCACCTAATTTTTTTTTTTTAATTTAAAAATGTTCTTGTGTGACACTTATGATGTTGTCTGAGTTCCTACTACTCAAAATGTTGTCTGCCGATCAGCAGCATCAATATAACAATACTAGGGAGCTTGTTAAGAATGCAGACTCTTGGCCCCACCCCAGACCTACTGAATTGGATACTACAATTTATCAAGACTTCCAGGTGATCTGTATGCAAATTGAGATACATTGCTCTAAGTGGCTATCTTAAAGTAAAATGATGAAGTAGAAAGGGCAGAAAGTGGGACAAATGTCAGGTATTCACAGATTTATTCTGAACCTTCAATTGCTTATTTGAAACCACACTGAAATGCTCCACATCCCAGGGCTGAAGATTACGTACAAGCAACCACTTGGAGTCCTTTTAGATTCTAAAAGTGAGTAAGCGAGTGAGCAAGCTAGCAAGTAAGCAAGCAAGCGGACTGTGTCACTCATTCACTGTCACTTGTTCACTCACTCGTCAACCAATCACTAAAATAACAGAAGATTCTGGGGACTGGCATTCTAATCTGGCCTGACCAGTAACGGACTGTGTGACATATGTCAGGACATTAGCCTCTTAGTCTTTAGCTTCTTTATCTGAAGAATAAGATGGTAGAGTAGGCTCATTCTTTTCAGTTTTTCTAAAAATGCTATGACTTCAGGCTCAGGCAGAGTCGACATTCAACTGGCAAACACAGGTAAGGCTGTATCTACATTCACCTGGGGCTCTTACCAAAATCAGAGATGACTTTTTTCTTTAGGCCAGTGATCTTTAAACATCTTACTCGCATGCTGGCTGCAAGAATTTTGGAAAAAGCAAACACCCACACGCAGTTACGTACTCCTTTATATGTTTCTAAGTTGATTTCTAAAACACTTCCGGCGTACTGTAAAATATTAACATTTAAAATCAAACTATTATTTATCAATTTTAAATTTAGAATATTTAAGCTTTATAGGAAGCATATTGAGAAACACGAATCTGCAAGGCAAGCCATTCTGTATTTCTGTGATTCTTTTTAAAGGGAAACAGCTTGGCGAGTACTCTCTTTCACCAGGGTCTCAGTCGGTCCCTTAGATGCTTGTTTAGCTTCATTTCAAGGAAGGTACGGTTAAAGGTTACGTGTTTTATTTCTGACAGTTCTACATTGCATCTTTGAATAAAAGCAGGGGTTGGCAAACTTTTTCTTAAAAGGCCAGGTAGTGAATATTTGAGGTTTTGAGGGTCATATGGTCTTTGCTGCAAACTACTCACCTCTCCTGTGTAGCGCAAAAGCAGCCATAGACAATATGTAAATAAATGAACAGGACTATGTTCCAATAAAACTTGTTAACCTGATTATCAGTCACTCTCCATTTCCCCCACTCTCCTCCCAGCCCTAGGCAACCACTAATCTACTTTCTGCTTCTGTAGATCTGCCTGCTTTGGACTTTTGAAAGCTTACTTAGAGCTTGCGCCAATGATTTTATAAAAACTAGATTCTTTGTATTAAATTCCTTTCTGCTTAAAATGCCTCGAGTGTTTTCTGTTTCCTGCATTGAACCCTGACTGGTTTAGTCAGAGTTAAAGGAGAAAAATGAATGATGTGAAATTGTCAACTTTTAAAGAAGAGCTTAGTTGTTAATGTGTGAAAATACCCAACCCAAACCCAGTGCCGTCAAGTCGATTCCGATTCATAGCGACCCTACAGGACAGAGTAGAACTGCCCCATAGAGTTTCCAAGGAGCTCCTGGCGGATTTGAACTGCCGACCCTTTGGTTAGCAGCCGTAGGACTTAAATGTGTGATAATAGGTATTTTAAATACACCCAGGTTAAACCTGCTGGCATCAAGTTGATTCCGACTCATAGTGATCCTATAGGACAAAATAGAACGGCCTCATTGGGTTTCCGAGGCTATAAATCTTTTATGGAAGCGGACCAACACATCTTTGTCCTGTACAGCGGCTGGTGGGTTTGAACCCCCAACCTTTAGGCTAGCAGCTGAGAGCTTTAACCACTAGGCCATCAGGATCTTTGTACTGGAATTAGATAATTGAAAAAATATCAGTATTTATAACACATTGAAATTGTACCCTTTGGAAATACATGATGAAAAATTTTAGATGCTTAACTTAAAAGTATTCAAGAAAGTAAATAGTTTTTCCAAGTCTTACAGATAAAATGTAAACAAAGGAGTTTGAAGACTTACTTTATGCTGGACATCATTATCTCTAGATTGTCTTTTAAAAGTAAGGCTTGGACTTTACATTTCTGGCTTCAGTCTTTAAAAAAAAATTGTTAATAGCTGTCTTAGTCATTTAGTGCTGCTATAACAGAAATACCACAAGTGGATGGCTTTAACAAAGACTAATTTATTTTCTCACAGTCTAGTAGGTTACAAGTCCAAATTCAGGGTGTCAGCTGCAGGGGAAGTCTTTCTCTGTTGGCTCTGGAGGAAGGTCCTTGTCATCAACCTTCCCCTGGACTAGAAGCTTCTCTGCACAGGAACCCCAGGTTCAAAAGGATGCGCTCTGCTCCTGGTGCTGATTTCTTGATGGTACGAGGTCCCCCTCTCTCTGCTCACTTTCCTTTCCTTTTTTCTCTTGTAAGATTAAAGCTGGTATAGGCCACACCCCAGGCAAACTCCCTTTACATTGGATCAGGGATGTGACCTGAGCAAGGATGTTATACTCCACCCTAATCCTCTTTAACTACAGACAGAGATGGTTTATAACACACAGGAAAATCACAAAATGGAGGACAATCACACAATACTGGGAATCATAGCCTAACCAAGTTGACACATATTTTTGGGGGCACAGTTCAATCCATGACAATAGCTTTTACAAATCATTTTTTTTGATTGTATTAATGACAAAAACATGTATTTATTAGTTAAAAATTTCAAATAATTACAGATGTGATTGTCCCACCTTCAACCTTACTTCCTCCAGTAACCCTAGGGGTAATATAATTAACAGTTTTTATCCTTTGAGATCATTTTCTGACATATGAGCTGTGGAAGAAACTGATTTGGTACATTAGATGACACCTTGAGGCAGTTCCTTACATGTTAGACTTAAATACAGATTCATTTCATTTCACTGAGGTCTTGGAATATCTATTTAGCACAGTGCATTACCTCAGTGAATCTTTGTTAGTACTGACCTCTAATTTAAATTATTTAAACCTTTGACAGGAAGCTAAGACGATCCCATTGTGATAGATCATCTAAGTTATGAGTTGGAAATGCGATTGTTCTTTCCTGATGACGTTTCCAAAGTAAATGAGCCGAAGTCTTGCTGTCTTTGCATCTAAAGGGCGTTCTAGCTGTACATACCCATTTTGTTGCTGTTGTTGTTAGGTGCCATCAAGTCGGTTCTGACTCATAGCGACCCTATGCACAATAGAACAAAACACTGCCAGGTCCCGTTCCATCCTTGCAATCGTTGTTATGCTTGAGTTCATTGTTGCAGCCACTGTGTCAGTCCACCTTGTTGAGGTTCTTCCTCTTTTCTGCTAACCCTGTACTCTGCCAAGCATGATGTCCTTCTCCAGAGACTGATCCCTCCTGACAACATGTCCGAAAAATTTTTTTTTTTTTTTTTTTAGGGATGAGTAAATGAAGTTGAAGAGAGTTTCACTGACTTGCGCAAGGCCATGAAGTTAGTGGTAGAGCTTGAGCTAAAACATTTTGACTTTAGTGTTCTTTTCCCTACCTAGTCACAAAATGTTGCCCACCAATTGCCTTTATTAAATGATAATTTGAGTAAAATGCCTTTTGGGGTAATTTTGGGATGGTTGGCATATGCTTCTGTAATTTTCACTTATTGTTACAGAGCTTTCTCATCTTGGAAGCCAAGAAATAGTGTAACACTGTTTCTATAGCCTGGTAAATTAGTTGTGGCCTGATGAGGGAGCTCTTATTCAATCCACAGCTTAAGAATTGATACTAAATTTAATTTATAATGTCACATATTGCTAAATAAGACAGTGCAAGCATGTGTATATTTATCTTGCATCAAATAGAATATTTCAGTTTAGTCTCACCTATTATTATTTTTTACCTGTACAAGGAATGCGAATCTTGTCTTTTTTCCTTACTCTGAATATACCACAGCCTACAGTGTAGATGTAGAATGATAAAAAAATTTCCAAAGAGTGGGGTGCATGTCTGGATTTTTCCAGCATTGAGGAGATGGTAAGTAACTAGTTTAAGTCCTTTAAGATACCCTCTGTCATGGATTGAATTATATCCACCCCCCAAAATGTGTGTATCAATTTAGCTGGGCCATGATTCCTGGTATTATGTGGTTGTCTTCCATTTTGTGATTGTAATTTTATGTTAAATTAAGGTGGGATTGTAACACCCTAACAAGGTCACATCCCTGATCCAATATAAAGGGAGTTTCCCTGGGGTGTAGCCTGCACAACCATTTATCTCTCAACAAATAAAAGGAAAGGGAAATAAGCAGAGAGTTGGTGACCTCATACCACCAAGAAAGCAGTGTTGGGAGCAGAGTGTATCCTTTGGACCTGAGGTTCCTGTGCCGAGATGTTCCCAAACCAAGAGAAGACTGATTCATCACAAGGACCTTCCTCCAGAGCCGACACAGAGAGAAAGCCTTCCCCTGGAGGTGATACCCTGAATTTGGACTTGTAACCTGCTAGACTGTGAGAAAATACATTTCTCTTTGTTAAAGCCATCTACTTGTGGTATTTCTGTTATAGCAGTACTGGACAACTAAGACACCCTCCGTACCCTATTCCTCCACCCTAGTCCTAGTAATTCGTATATTACATATGTGCATGTCATTGGGTCTTAGATTAGCTTGCTTAAACTTTTGTCTAGCTCCAAAAGTTATGATTTTGCATTTGTCTTTCTTGATTTACAGATGGAAAATTTAACTTTAGATTCTACTTTTTTATCCTAGCTGTCCATTTATGGACTGACTTGGGTAATAACCTACTAGCTGGATTCTCAAGCCCACCACCTGCCACCGTCATACACCACACACACTCAGGTGCCTCTTGAGCAGATCCCGTCCCACTCACCTAAGCCTGGGAGGCTCTAGACAGTATGAGGAACATCACGTGTTCTGCCAATCTAATAATCACTCTCATTGGCTAGGTGATACATTAATTTATTGAAGCCCATTACTCCTTGGCATGATTAATTCCTTAAATTAAATAGTGTCAGACAGCAGTGGCTCTGCCACTTCCCAGACTGGGAACTCTGGGAAGTTACCTACATTCTTTAGGTTTTACTTTCCTCATCTGTCAAGTGGGGCTAATCTTAACAACAACAACAAAAAAACTTAATACCTACCTTAAAGTCTGATTGTGAAGATTTAAAGATTCTATAGGAAAAACATTTAGCATATGGCCTGATAAAAAAAGCTCAGTATTATTAACTGTGCAGAGTCATAGGTCTCAACCTGAGGGGTAGAGTATTTTTGGGGGCAGAGGGAGGAAGGACTAGTAAGAATAATCTTAGGAAAAATAACTTGAAATGGAGACCAAAATTAAAAATTCTATGAACTCAAAAGCAGAAACCTAATGAAAGAAACTTATGGGGGAGAGACTCAGGGTCTGTACAGAAAATTGGTGGTCATTTGGGTTATAGCATCCTGGTTTTATGAGCGGTAGTAGAGGTGGCTCAGGTTACAATTGAAGATGCCAGTAACTCCTTCTCTAAGCAGTCTAAAAAAGGCTAGCGCAATGCTAAACACTCCAGGTCACGGGTTAGAGCAGCTCAAGTAAGTTCCTATCAGTCCATACAGTTATATCCAGTGTCTTAGGCTGGGTTCTCTAGAGAAGCAAAACCAGTAAAGCATATATATGTGTGTGTGTGTATATATATATGTATATATATATATCAAGGAAATGCCTCACTCAGTTATAGAGGGTAGAACGTTCCAAGTCCGTGGGTCAGAATAGAGGCTTCTTCTGATTTAGGTAGCCACAGGGGCTAGTGAACCCAAGATCAGCAGGTCAGAGAGTAGGGCTGTTATTCATAGCCTGTGAAAATCGATGAATACCAAAGATCTCAGGTAGCTACTAGCTCAAGTCTCAAGAACTGGAGATCAGATGTGAACGGGGCAAGCTGCAGTATCCAGAATGAGCAAAAGCCCATAAGCCTTGCCAGAATATCCACTGTCATTAATTGAATTATGTCCCCCCCACAAAATGTGTGTATCAATTTAGCTGGGCCATGATTCCTGGTATTGTGTGGTTGTCTTCCATTTTGTGATTGTAATTTTATGTTAAATTAAGGTGGGATTGTAACACCCTAACAAGGTCACATCCCCATCCAATATAAAGGGAGTTTCCCTAGGGTGTAGCCTGCACAACCATTTATCTCTCAACAGATGAAAGGAAAATAAGCAAAGAGTTGGTGACCTCATACCACCAAGAAAGCAGTGTTGGGAGTAGAGTGTATCCTTTGGACCTGAGGTTCCTGCACTGAGTTGCTCCCAGACCAAGGGAAGACTGATGTTTCACAAGGACCTTCCTCCAGAGCCAACAGAGGGAGAAAGCCTTCCCCTGGAGCTGACACCCTGAATTTGGACTTGCAGCCTACTCAACTGTGAGAGAATAAACTTCTTTGTTAAAGCCATCTACTTGTGGTATTTCTGTTATAGCAGCACTAGATGACTAAGACATCCACTTATTTTCAATGCTGGCCACAAGCCCAAGGAAACTCCTTTTCAACTGATTGGCTACTCACAGCAGATCCTATCATGGAGGTGATCACATAATATCAAGTCTCATCGTGGAAGTAATCAGTCTATCTTATGACTATCAAATCACTGAGGATCAAGGCCCAGCCACATTGACCCACAACCTTAACCATTACACTCAGGAAGACAAAGGTAGGAAAAATGTGAAGATCAGCACTTGAAATGATGAAATTCAGTAGTGTTTCATTGCATGTTGTTTTAGTTATCTAGAGCTGTTGTAACAGAAATACCACAAGTGGGTGGCTTTAGAGAATAGAAGTTAATTTTCTCATAGTTTAGGAGGCTGTAAATCAGAACTCAAGCAACCAGCTGTAGGGGAAGGCTCTCTCTCTCTCTGTGGGCTCTAGGGGAAGATCCTTTTTTCCTTGTATTCCTTGGTTCCTTCGCGATTGTCATGTGGCATCTATCTTGTCTCTGTGTGTGCTCCCTCCTGTGTCTAAGCTGCTCCTTATAACTCAGAAGTGATTAGGTTTAGAACACACCCTCCAATGATATGACCTTGTTAACATAACAAAGGAAACCCTGTTCCAAAATGGGATTACATCTCCAGGTATAGGGTTTAGGATTTCAACACATATAATTTGGAGGATGCAATTCAATTCATAACACATGTTCACCCTTTTTTCTCCCAATGTTTTACTTTTTATACAGTGGAAATAAGGCACATGCCTAAGATTTTTTTCCAGTCAAGAAAGTACTCATCTGGAGATCTCAAATATTTTTTGTTTGGCATATGTATTAGTTTTCTAGGGCTGCCATAAAAAAACCCCACAAATTGTGTGGCTTTAAACAACAGGAATTTTTTGTCTAATAGTTCTGGAGGCTAGCAGTCCATATACAGGGTGTCAGCAGGGCCATGTTCTTTCCAAAGGCTCTCAGGGAAGATCTTTTCTTGTCCTTCTTGGCTTCTGGCAGCCTCAGGTGCTCCTTGGGTTACAGCCTCAACATAATTCCATTGTCACATGGCTGTCTTTTCTCCAGTCTTTCTGTTTCTTTTCTTCTTTTATAAGGACACCATTCAGATGGGATTAGTATTTACCCTATGCTGATATGACGTCTTATTCATTCAACTCGTAACGTCTTCAAAGATCCTATTTCCAAACAAGGTTACATTTACAAGGGTTAGGACTTCAACATATCTTAAGGGGAACACAATTCAGTCCATATCAGCATGCTTTTTATAGCCATGGAATGTTGAGTTCTTACCAGGGCATTTAAAATGATATGATATGATGATATGATATGATATGATATGATATGATATGATATGATATGATATGATATGATATGATATGATATGATATGATATGATATGATATGATATGATATGATATGATATGATATTTTTAATGTTGAAAAATAGAAGACTCTCCCTATATGCACTAAACATTCTGATAATGCTTTTTTTTCTTACTGTCATTTAAATTTTTTTGTTATAAGTCTACCCTTGTCTTAAAGTAGAGGGTCAGCAAAAAAAGAGGAAGACCATCAAGATGGACTGACACAGTGGCTGCAGCAATGGGCTTAAATATAGCAATGATTGTGATTGTGGCACAGGACCAGGCAGAGTTTCATTTCATTTTGCATAAGTAGGGTCGCTATGAGTTAGAAACGACTTGAGGGTACCTAACAACAAATGTTGCAAAGGTAAGATGAAGTAGAATTGACATGAACAAGACATCCCTGAGAAAGGAGCATCTATTAGAGAGAGAGGATTCTTGGTGGACTCAGTAACAGATACCAAACAGTAGTATTTCTGTGGGAGTTTGGGAGATGGGCTGAGGTGGGTTATAAAAAAGGATGTGTTCAACTTAGAAGGGTTAAACCTCAACCATCTGTCTCTTCAAAATTACGTTCTTAATTCCAAAATATTAACTAAGTAGAGTCATTGATGGAGAATGTAATAAATTAGGCTAGGCTAAGCTCAGCAGTGGAACACATAAACCTGAAAAATCTCAGTGGCTTAACACAACCAGCATTTATTTCTTTTTATATCACTGTCTGATATAGGTTGGGTGGCTCCGATGCTTGGCTTTCTTCCAAGGAGTGACTCAGGGACCTAAACTGCTTTCATCTTGCAACTCTGCCATCTTGAAGTACTTTGTTTCCAGATGCATGAACAGGAGAGAGGGAGGGTGTGGAGAAGGTGGATACTTCTTAGATCAGAAAAGACACATCATTTAGCTCACATTCCGTTGTTAAGAATTAGCTGCAAAATAGAGACAACCCATAATCTCGCCACAGGAAAAAGAATCATATATATCCACAGAAAAGTTCTAATAACATTGTTATGTTGTTGTTGTTAGGTGCTGTCGAGTCGGTTCCGATTCATACCAACCCTATGCACAACAGAATGAAACACTGCCCGGTGCTGCGCCATCCTTACAATCGTCGTTATGCTTGAGCTCATTGTTGCAGCCGCTGTGTCAGTCCAACTCATGAGGGTCTTCCTCTTTTCCCCTGACTCTGTACTCTGCCAAGCACGATGTCCTTCTCCAGGGACTGATCCCCTCCTGACAACATCTCCAAAGTACGTAAGATGCAGTCTTGCCATCCTTGCTTCTAAAGAGTATTCTGGTTGTACTTCTAAGACAGATTTGTTCGTTCTTTTGGCAGTCCATGGTATATTCAATATTCTTTGCCAACACCACAATTCAAAGGCGTCAACCCTTCTTTGGTCTTCCTTATTCATTGTCCAGCTTTCACATGCATATGATGTGATTGAAAACACCACGGCTTGGGTCAGGTGCACCTTAGTCTTCAGTGTGACATCTTTGCTCTTCAACACTTTGAAGAGGTCCTTTGCAGCAGATTTGCCAATGCAACGCATCTTTTGATTTCTTTACTGCTGCTTCCATGGCTGTTGATTGTGGATCCAAGTAGAATGAAATCCTTGACAACTTCAATCTTTTCTCCGTTTATCATGATGTTGCTCATTGGTTCAGTGGTGAGGATTTTTGTTTTCTGTATTTTGAGGTGTAATCCATACTGAAGGTTGTGGTCTTTGATCTTCATTAGTAAGTGCTTCAAGTCCTCTTCAGTTTCAGCAAGCAAGGTTGTGTCATCTGCATAATGCAGGTTGTTAATGAGTCTTCCTCCAATCCTGATACCCCATTCGCCTTCATATAGTCCAATAACATAGAAAGGAAAAATTAAAGTAAAACTCTTCTCCCATGCCTGACCTCTGGTTCTTCTTCCCAAGGTGAACAAGTTATTCTTCCAGGAAAATTTTATGCATGTGCAATATATATGTAAATCATTTAAAATATTCATGAAAGGACCATATTGAACTCTTTTGAAAATATCTTCATATCAGTACACACACATCTATCTTGTTCTTTTTGATGAATTTTTTCATTATTTGAATGTGCCATGTTTCTTTTAATCAGTCCTATACATGGGCATTTAGGATATTACCAGTTTTTTTCATCACGAAAATATTATGATGAGCATTTTTGTGCTTTTGTGAGTACCCTCAGATAAATTCCTCGTAGTGAAATTATGGCTTCAAAGGGTTTGTGCATTTAAAATTAATACTATCAATCTGCTTCAGAAGCTTTCCCCCAATTTACTCTGAAAAAGTATGAGAATGCTATTTCCTGACAAACCTGTGCTCAGTTCTGTTTTAATTTGCATTTCTTTGGTATTAAGTATCTTTCAATTTTTTTTTTTTGTCATTTATTTTTTTTCTTTTGAGGATCACTAATGCCTTGTAGAGTGCCTGGAAACCCTGGTGGCGTAGTGCTTAAGAGCTGCAGCTGCTAACTGAAAGGCCAGCAGTTCAAATCCACCAGAGGCTCCTTGGAAACTGTATGGGGCAGTTCTACTCTGCCCTATAGTGTCGCAATGAGTTGTAATTGACTCGAAGACAATGGGTTTTTTTTTTTTTTATGTTTGTTTAATAGGGTGCCTGTCTTATAAATCAAAATAATAGCAATAGCTAGCATTTTTGGAGTCCCATTTTGCTTTATATGTACTTGCTCCTTTAATACTCACAAAGACCCTATGAGATAGCAACTATTATTATCTGCCTATGGCTGGTGGGAACAAGTCATAGAGAGGTTAAATAAACTGTTCAAAGTTATACATTTAGAAAAGGTGGAGCCAAGATGTAAATGGTACTGAATCTAAAAAACCACTTTGCTCATTTTTCTAATCAGTTGTTTTTCTTATTTATTTCTAGGAACTCTTTACATATTATGAATACTAAATTTTACCTACTCTATGTGTTGCAAATATTCTCCCCACTTGGTTACTTTAACTTTGAAACCTTTTGGTATTTATTTGTTGTTCAATTAGAAAACCCTTAATGCGGTAGTTAAATATATGACCTCAGAAATTGTTGCTACAAATTGAACTGGCCACTTGAGAAAAATAGTCATAATAATTTAGGCAAATAGAGGAACTACGATGTGGGTAATATAGAGTGTCTCTAAGTTAATCTAAAACATGAAAAATTACTTCAAGGGAGTTGTTTTGCTCACATTGAGGTACTTTGAAATTATGATTCTCCTTTAGGCATAATCATAATTGAAAAAGAGGGGGCTGGGTGTTTTGAGATGTATTAGATTGATGTTTGGGGAAATGAATTGTTACTTTATCTGCAACAAATGAATCTTAATCAGTTAAGTGGTTCTGGGCTAAGGGAACTTTAGCGAGTTTCTTCTCTCATATTGTTTGCACTTCTTGAAATGCTCTTTCTGGTCATATGAAACTCTGCCATCCTATTGGCGAAGTCATCTCTCATTTCCATCAAGGCCGCTAACCCTTTTCTGATCCCCTGAAGCATTTTTACGGGGAGACTGTTACAGACGTCTTTCTGGCAGAGCCCCAGATTTGTTTGTGTGTTCATTTTCCATCCTGTGTCCTCAGGAATGTGGTCATGTCTCCAGAGCTGGAGACTGAATCAGAATTGATCTAAACCTAAATCAGTGGTCTCAAGCTTTAGCATGCATCAGATTCCCCTGAAGGGCTTCTTAAAACACAGATTTGTGGATCCCATCCCCAGTGTTTCTGATTCAATGGATGTGGGGTGGGTCATTTCTAACAAATTGTGTGACGATACTGATACAGATGGTTCAAGGGCCACACTTTGAGAACCACTGGTCTAAGCTGATCATGATAGTCCTAGATCCCTTGCTCATGATTGGTTTAGGATATGACATATGTCCCAATCCTGCCCAATGGAACTTAAGAGGAATTCTTCTAAGGGGGCTTCTGTAAAAGGGTTGTCCCACTAATAAAAATGAAAGGATGAGTGAAGACACTCCTTCTTTGCTGGGTGTACTCCTGTCTTCATGTAACATCTGGAAGTGCTGTAGTCATCTTGTGAGCAGATGGAAAAAACATCATTGACCTGTTGAGGATGGTGGAGTGGAAGGGTGGTATTTGTTGATGTCATTGTACCACCCTGGAACCAACTGACCTCTGGGCTTTTTTGTAGAGCTATAATACATTCTTTGTTGAGTTTTATGTTAGTTTGTATTAAGTATTGGACAGCGTAAAACCTAGAAAATGCTAAGAACAACAATATATGAACATTCATTTGCACGAAACCCAGCATAAAAAAGAGAACTTTACCATTATCTTTGTGGTCTCCCTTGTACCTCATCAACCCCCCTCCACTTCCCTCGGACAAAATTTCCTTCTCCCTGAATTTTGTGTATGTCATTCTTTTGCTTTTTAAATGGTTTTATTACATGTATTTGTATTGCTTAGTTTTGCATGGTTTTCAATTTTGTAGGAATGCAATCACATTGATGTATTTTTTAAAAAACTTGTTTGATAAGAATTGACACCTTGATGATACTGAATCTTCCAATCCATGAATATGATATTTAGTCATCTTTTTATTTTTTAAATGAATGTTTATAATTTTTTTTTCATAAAGGTAGTACATATCTTCTAATAGATTTATTGCTAAGGACTTTATATATTTTTATGCTATTATAAATTGTACCTGTTTATTAAATATTTTCTATTTGTTGCTAGTGAATGGAAATGCAATAGATTTTTATACATTGATTTTGTATTGTTCAACCTTGCTAAACACTCTTAATTAATTCTAAAGATTTATATATTTTTTGTATAACCATGTCATCTGTGAGCATGATGGTTTTGGTTCTTCCTTTTGATTCTTAAATATTTTTTGATTTTTCTTGCTTTACTAAGTTGATTAGGATCTCCAATCAATGTTCAATGAGAGTGTAAGAGGCAGGCATCCCTGTCTTGTTTCTAATCTTAAGGTGAATACTTTCAATGCTTTAACATTAAGTGTAATGTTTGCCGTAGGCTTTTAGAAATAGCCTTTACTAGGTTAAGAATTTCCACTTTTCGGTGGGTTGTTCTTATGAGTCCTATCAAACAATTTTTTCTCATCTATTGTGATGAAATATATAATTTTTCCATTAATTTTTAATGTGGGAGATCATACTTTTTTAATATTATTAATATTAATATTAAACCAACTCTTCATTCCTGGGGTAAAACTAACTTGCTTGTGGTACAGTTTCCTTTTTCTGTATTGCTCAACTGTTTGGTAGTATTTTGTTTAGGGTGTTCACATCTGCATCCCTGAGCAATATTGGGCTATAATTTGTTTTCTCATTTTTCCCTTGGCAAGCTTTGGAATCAAACTTTTTACTAGACTAATAATGAAGGCAGTTGGAAGCCTTTCCTCTTTTTCTATGATTTGAAATAGAAACATTTTGAAACAAATGTTTTACATACATACATTTTATGTAAGATTGTAATTACTTGTTTTTTGAATATATGGTAGTACTTGCTGTTAAAATTGTATGGGTTTGGTATTTTCTTTGTGGAAATATTTTTCCTACAACATTTTATGAGAAATTTTCAAAGAAACAATGAGTTGTAAAGAATTGTACACCAAACACTCACATACCCTTAACCTACATTATATCATTGACATTTTAATACACTTGCTTTATTACATATCCTTTCATCTATTCAGCTGTGTGAATATTTTTTGATTATTGATTTAATTTTTGTAATGGTTTTAGACTATTTTGTGTCTTAAAAAATTTCTTACTGAATCACTTTGGACAATTAATATTTTTCTAATAATTTTTTCCGTCCATGAAAACATTATATATTTATTTGCCATAATTTTTTCATAATACTCTCTATAGTCTTGTTCATGTCTCTAATATCAGAGTTATGACCTTTTTATTCCTAGTATTATTTATGCCTTATCTTTTTTTCTTGATCCGTCTTGGTATTCTATTTCATTTCTTTTTTTTTTAAGTATCAACTTTCAGCTTTATGGATCTTTAATTTATGCTTGTGTACTATTTCATTAACACATTTTCTTATCTTTATAATTTCATTCCTTCTGCTTTTTAAAGATTTGTTCTATTGGTTTATTTTGTGCTTCTCCCCTCTAACTTTTTAAGCTATATCCCTGGGTAATTTTTAGCCTGCTGTTTTTAATATAAGAATTTAGACTTACCTTGAAGCTTAGTTTTATCTGCATACTGTAAATTTTGATATGTAGTATTTCATTATCATTCAGTTCCAAATATTTTTTAGTTTCTGTTACACTTTCTACTATGACCTATGGATTATTTGGAAGTTTTAAAATTTCCCAAATATATATATATATATATATATATATGAAATCCTGGTGGCACATAGTAGTTGTCTGTTGGTTGAGAGCTATGGCTGCCAACCAAAAGGTCAGCAGTTCGAATCCACTAGGTGCTCCTTGGAAACTCTATAGGGTAGTTCTACTTGACTTCAACTTGACGGCAAAGGGTATGTATGTATTTCTGGTTATCTTTTCGTTATTGATTTCTAGCTTTATTTGCACGTGATCAGGAAACATGAGTTGTATACCAATCCAGTTTAAGTGTTATTAACATAGTTTTATCAACTTTCTTTTGGGTAGTATTTATTTAGGATGTCTTTTTTCATCCTTTTACTTTCAACCTTCCCTGTATCTTAATATTTTAGACATTAAAAAAAAATAGTATATGATTGGTTTAAAAAATCCAGGATGGCACTGCATTTTAATTGGAGCATTTAGTTCATTCTTATTTTATATGGCTATTTATTTATTTATTTTTTATTGACACATTTATCTCTGCCATCTTATTTTGTGCTTTCCATTTTTCCTTCCTCTTCTGGCTTCCTTTTCTCTTTTTTTATTTTGGATTGATTGTTAACTTTTTTATTCCATTTTACTGTTGTTAGGTGCTGTCAAGTAGACTCTGACTCATGGTGATGCCATGTGACTTTAACCCACTGCTAATAGAAAGCTATACACTCTATTTCTCTTCTTTTAACTGTTCTGGAAATAAGTACATTTAACTCATTAAGTCTAAAATTAGGTCAATATCTTTACTCTTTTTTAGATAATATAAGGACTTTAGAACATTTTACTCCTTTCGCTCCCCCCAGTTTATATGATACAACTGCTGGATATTTTCAACCACACAAGCCATTTTTATTATTGTGCTTACAGTCCACCTTTGTTTAGATTTAAGCATGAAATTAACGCTTTCTTTGCTCGTCCATCCACTGTCTTCTTTTCTACCTCATTGCTGTTGAGTAGTCAAGCTCACAGCTCATTTGCCATTCCTTTACAGATAATCTGATTTTCTTCTATAGGTGGTTTTTTATTTGTTTATTTTTATTGTGCTTTAAGTGAACGTTTACAAATCAAGTCAGTCTCTCATATAAAAATTTGTATACATCTTGCTATGTACTCCTAGTTGCTCTCCCCCTAATGAGACAGCACACTCCTTCTCTCCACCCTGTATTCCCCATGTCCATTCAGCCAGCTTCTGTCCCCCTCTGCCTTCTCACCTCCCTTCCAGACAGGAGCTGCCCACATAGTCTCATGTGTCTACTTGAGCCAAGAAGCTCACTTCTCACTAGTCTCATTTTCTATCCCATAGTCCAGCCCAATTCCCTGTCTGAAGAGTTGGCTTTGGGAATGGTTCCAGTCTTGAGCTAACAGAAGGTGTGGGAACCATGACCTCTGGGGTCCATCTAGTCTCAGTCAGACCATTAAGTCTGGTCTTTTTATGAGAATTTGAGATCTGCATCCCCCTGCTCTCCTGCTCCATCAGAGATTCTCTGTTTTGTTCCCTGTCAGGGCAGTCATCGGTTGTAGCCAGGCATCATTCAGTTCTGCTCTCAGGCTGATGTAGCCTCTGGTTTATGTGGCCCTTTCTGTCTCTTGGGCTCATAATTACCTTGTGTCTTTGGTGTTTTTCATTCTCCTTTGCTCCAGGGAGGTTGCGACCAATTGATGCACCTTAGATGGCCGCATGCTAGTGTTTAAGACCCCAGACGCCACCCTCCAAAGTGGAATGCAGAATGTTTTCTTAATAGATTTTAATATGCCATTTGACTTAGATGACCCCTGAAACCATGGCCCTAACCCCCCGCCCCTGCTATGCTGGGCTTCGAAGAGTTTGGTTTATTCAGGAAACTTCTTTGCTTTTGGCTTAGTCCAGTTGTACTGACCTCTCCTGTATTGTGTGTTGTCTTTCCCTTCACTGAAAATTGTTCTTGTCTACTATCTAATTAGTGAATATCCCTCTTTCCTCCTCCCTCCCCACCCTTGTAACCATCAAAAAATATTTTCTTCTGTGTTTAAACCTTTTCTTGAGTTCTTATATTAGTGGTCTTATATAATATTTGTCCTTTTGAAACTGACTAATTTCACTCAGCATAATGCCTTCCAGATTCTTCGATGTTATAAAATGTTTCATGGATTCATCATTGGTCTTTACCAATGTGTAGTATTCCATTGTGTGAATATATCATAATTTACTTATCCATTCATCTGTTGATGAGCACCTTGGTTGCTTCAGTCTTTTTGCTATTGTAAACAGTGCTGTAGTGAACATGGGTGTGCATATATCTGTTTGTGTAAAGGTTTTTATTTCTCTAGGATACATTGCAAGGAGTGGGATTGCTGGATCGTATGGTGGTTGTATTTCCAACTTTTTAAGGAAGTGCCAACTTGATTTCCAAAGTGGTTGTACCATTTAAAATTCCCACCAGCAGTGTGTAAGTGTTCCAGTCTCTCCACAACCTCCCCAACATTGATTGTTTTGTGTCTTTTTGGATTAATGCCAGCCTTGTTGGAGCGACATGGTACCTCATTTTAGTTTTGAGTTGCATTTCTCTAATGGTTAATGATTGTGAGCATTTCCTCATGTATCTGTTAGGTGTCTGAATGTCTTCTTTGGCGAAGTGCCTTTTTATATCCTTTGCCCAATTTTTAATTGGGTTATTTGTCTTTTTGTTATTGAGTTTTTGCAGGATCATGTAGATTTTTGAGATCAGATGCTGATTGGAAATGTCACAGCTAAAACTTTTTCCCAGTCTATAGGTAATCTTTTTACTCTTTTGGTGAAGTCTTTGGATGAGCATAGGTGTCTGATTTTTAGGAGCTCCCAGTTATCTAGTTTCTTTTCTGGTGTTTGTGCATTGTTAGTAATGTTTTGTATATTGTTTATACCATGCATTAGGGCTCCTAGCATTGTCCCTATTTTTTCTTCCATGATCTTAATATTTTAGATTTTGTATTTAGGTCTTTGATCCATTTTGAGTTGGTTTTTGTGCCTGGTGTGAGGTATGGGTCTTGTTTCACTTTTTTTGCAGGTGGATATCCAGTTATGCCAGCACCATTTGTCAAAGGGACTGTCTTTTCCCCATTTAACTGATTTCGGGCCTTTGTCAAATATCAGCTGCTCATATGTGGATGATTTATGTCTGGGTTCTCAATTCTGTTCCACTGGTCTAGGTATCTGTTGTTGTACCAGTACCAGGTTGTTTTGACTACTGTGGTGGTATAATAGGTTCTAAAATCAGGTAGCGTGAGGCCTCCCACTTTGTTCTTCTTTTTCAGTAATGCTTTACTTACCCGGGGCCTCTTTCCGTTCCATATGAAGTTGGTGATTTGTTTCTCTATCTCATTAAAAAATGTCATTGGAATTTGGATCAGAATTGCATTGTATCTATAGATCGCTTTTGGTAGCATAGACATTTTTACAACGTTGAGTCTTCCTATCCATGAGCAAGGTATGTTTTTCCACTTATGTAGGTCTCTTTTGGTTTCTTGTGATAATGTCTTGTTGTTTTCTTTGTATAGGTCTTTTATGTCTCTGGTAAGATTTATTCCTAAGTGTTTTATCTTCTTAGGGGCTATTGTAGATGGTGTTGATTTGGTGATTTCCTCTTTGATGTTCTGTCTTTTGGTGTAGAGAAATCCAACTGATTTTTGTATGTTTATCTTGTATCCTGATGCTCTGCTGAACTCTTAGTTTCAGTAGTTTTCTTGAGGATTCTTTAGGCTTTTCTGTGTACAAGAACATTTCATCTGTAAACAGACATACTTTTACTTCTTCCTTACCAATCTGGATGCCCTTCATTTCTTTATCTAGCCTAATTGTTCTGGCTAGGACTCCAGCACAATGTTGAATGAAAGTGGTGCTAAAGAGCATCCTTGTCTGGATCCCAGTCTCAAGGGGAATGCTTTTAGACTCTCCATTTAGGTTGATATTGGCTGTTGGCTTTGTAAAAATGCTCTTTATGATGTTGAGGAATCTTCCTTCTATTTCTATTTTGCTGAGAGTTTTTATCGTGAATGGGTGTTGGACTTTGTCAAATGTCTTTTCTGCATCAGTTGATAAAATCATGTGGTTCTTGTCTTTTGTTTTATTTGTGTGATGGATTACATTGATTGTTTTTCTAATGTTGAACCATCCCTGAGTACCTGGTATGAATCCCACTTGGTCATGGTGAATTATTTTTTTGATATGTTGTTGAATTCTATTGGCTAGAATTTTGTTGAGGATATTTGCATCTAAGTTCATGAGGGATATAGATCTGTAAATTTCTTTTTTTGTGGTGTCTTTACCTGGTTTTGGTATCAGGGGTATGGTGGCTTCGTAGAATGAGTTTGGGAGTATTCCATCCTTTTCTATGCTCTGAAATACCTTTAGTAGTAGTGGCATTACCCCTTCTCTGAAAGTTTTGTAGGACTCTGCGGTGAAGCCTCCTGGGCCAGGGTTTTTATTGTTGGGAGTTTTTTGATTACCTTTTCAATCTCTTCTTTTGTTATGGGTTTATTTAGTTGCTCCATATCTGTTTGTGTTAGTTTAAGTATGTAGTGTGTTTCTAGAAATTCATCCATTTCTTCTAGGTTTTCAAATTTGTTAGAGTACAATTTTTCATAGCAATCTGATATGATTCTTTTAATTTCTGTTGGGTCTGTTGTGACATCGTCCATCTCATTTCTTATTCAGGTTATATGCTTCCTCTCCTGTTTTTCTTTTGTCAGTTTGGCCAATGTTTTATCAATTTTTTAAATTTTCTCAGAGAAGCAGCTTTTGGTCATGTTAACTCTTTCCATTGTTTTTTTATTCTCTATTTCATTTAATTCTGTTCTAATTTTTATTATTTTTTTTTTGTCTGGTGCCTAAGGGTTTCTTTTGTTGCTCTCTTTCTATTCGTTCAAGTTGTAGATTCTTTGGTTTGGGCCTTTCTTTTTGTATGTGGGCCTTTATTCGTATAAATCGATCTCTGAGCCCTGCTTTAGCTGTGTCCCAAAGGTTCTGATAGGGACTGTTTTCATTCTCTTTGGATTCTACGAATTTCTTTATTTTATCCTTAATTTCTTCTATAACCCAGTCGTTTTTGAGCAGAGTATTGTTCAGTTTCCAAGTGTTTGATTTCTTTTCCCAGCTTTTTCTGTTATTGATTTCTACTTTTATAGCCTTGTGGTCAGAGAAGATGCTTCGTAAATTTCAATGTTTTGGATTCTATTAAGGCTTGCTTTATGACCTGATATGTGGTCTATTCTAGAGAATGTTCCATGCGTGCTGGAAAAGAAGTTATACTTGGATTATACTTGGCTGCTGTTGGGTGGAGTGTTCTGTATATGTCTGTGGGGTCAAGTTGGTTGCCTGTGGCATTTAGATCTTCTGTGTCTTTATTGAGCTCCTTTCACCGAAAGTGTGTGTAGAAGTCTCCTACTATTATTGTGGAGATCTCTATCTCACGTTTCAATGCTGTTGGTTTTTTTTTTTTTAACGTATCTTGAAGCCCTGTCGTTGGGTGCATAGATATTTAATATGTTTATACCTTCCTGGTATATTGTCCCTTTAATCATTATATAGTGTCTGTCCTTCCTTATCCTTCGTGGTGGGTTTAACTTAAAAGTCTATTTTGTCAGAAATTAATATTGCCATTCCTGCTCTTTTTTGATTGCTGTTTGCTTCATATATTTTTTTCCATTCTTTGAGTTTTAGTTTGGTTGTGCCTTTAAGTCAAGTTGTGTCTCTTGTAGGCAGCATATAGATGGACTGTGTTTTTTAATCTGCTCTGCCACTTTCTGTCTCTTTATCGGTACATTTAGGCCATTAACATTCAGTGTAATTATGGATAGGTTTTTATGAGCTTAGTGCTGTCATTTTGATGTCCTTTTTTGTGTGTTGTCAGTTTCTTTTTCCTATTTAATTTTTTGTGATGAGTAGTTTATATATTGTCTTTTCCTCTTATTTGTTTTTGCTGAGTCTTCATGTTTTTCTCATATTTTATTTTGATGTGTAGGATTGTTAGTCTCCTTTGTGGTACCTTAATATTTACCCCTATTTTTCTAAGTTTGAACCTAACTTTTATTTCTTTATATCACCTTGACTTTCTCTCCATATGAAAGATCTATCACTTCATTTTTTAGTCCCTCTTTATTGCTTTCATCTTGTCATCATTTCCATAATGACATCACTTTTTCCCTGTTTTTAGTGTTTTTTATTCTTGATTTATTTGTGTGATTCTCCTGTCTGGGTTATGTGGTTGGTCTGTCCTGTGTTCTAGTCTTGGGTTGATAGCTGATGTTATTGATTTTCTAACCAGAGAACTCCCTTTAGTATCTCTTGCAGTTTTGATTTGGCTTTTACAAATTCCCTAAAATTCTTTTTATCTGGAAAAGTCCTAATTTCCCCTTATATTTGAGAGACAGTTTTACTGGATATATGATTCTTGGCTCACAATTTTTTTCCTTCAGTGCTTTATAGAAGTCATCCCATTGTCTTCTTGCCTGCATGGTTTCTGCCGAGTAGTCTGAGCTTATTCTTATTGACTGTCCTTTGTAGGTGACTTTTTCTTTTTATCCCTAGCTGCTCTTAAAAGTCTCTCTTTATCTTTGGTTTTGGCAGGTTTTATTATAATTTTTTTTTTATCTTGTTGACTTTCTTTTGAGATCTACCTTATGTGGAGTTTGATGAGCATCTTGGATAGATATCGTCTCTTCTTTCACAATATGAGGGAAGTTTTCTGCCAATAAATCCTCAGCAATTCTCTCTGTATTTTCTGTTATTCCTCCCTGTTCTGGTACTCCAATCACTCGTAGGTTATTTCTTTTGATAGAGTCCCACATGATTCCTAGGGTTTCTTCATTTATTAAAATTTCTTTTATCTGATTTTTCTTTTAATAAATGGTGCCAAGTGTTTTATCTTCAATCTCACTAATTCACCTTTCCAGTTCCTCACTTCTACTCCTCTGCCTTTTATTGAGTTGTCTAATTCTGTAATTTTATTGTTAATCTTCTGAATTTCTGATTGCTGTCTATGAATTATTGCAGCCTATTAAATTTTTCATTATGTTCTTGAATAACCTTTTTAATTTCTTCAACTGCTTTATCTGTGTGTTCCTTGACTTGTTCTGTGTTTTGCCTGATCTCTTGAAGAGTTCTGTATATTAATCTTTTGTATGCTACATCTGTTAGTTCCAGGAAGAAATCTTTGTCTTGAAGATTCCTTAATTCTTTGTTTTGAGAGCTTGTTGAAGTGATCATGGTCTGCTTTTTTATGTGATTTGGTATTAAATGTCGTCTCTGAGCTATCTATAAATTATTGTATTAATTTATTTTATGTTTGCTTACTGTATCCCAGCTTCTTGCTTTGTTTTGATATGACCGTATAGGTTGCTTGAGTGAGCTAGCTTGATTATTTTTGCCTTTAAAGCTCTAATTTCCTGTCACCAGATCGCTAGAGCTGTTACCAGGTATATGAGCCTAGGAGTCCATTCACTTTTCTTGTATGGTTTGAACTCAGGCAGGCATCAAGTGTGTGGTACAGGATTTGTCCTACAGTCTTAGAGGGACAGGGGTGATTGGCATAGGCACAGGTATTTTGTTGTAGCAGGGGGTCATGCTCTGAACAAGGCAGGGGCTGACAACAATCCCCTGAGTGTCTGTGAGGAAAGTATGTCCCTGTTCCCTAGAGCACACAGGTGGGTGGGTTCTGCGGCTGGACCATGGGCACCGAGTGTTTTTGGTTGTAAGGACTGGGAGGCATCAGTTATCCTTGGACCCTGTCATGGGTGGCTAGGTGAAGTGGGTGGAGTCACCGGTCCTCAGGCCCCTGAAGTGGGTAGGTGAGGACCCTGTTTAAGAGGCAAAGTGGCATCAAACATCAAAAACCCACCTCTCCACCACACAATTGGAACAGTTGAATTCAGATCTCAAGCAAATACACAGTGTTGCAGTCTGTCAACAAGGGCCTAACCTCCTGAAATGGGCTCACACAGGTACATGCAGGGGTGAAATGTATTGAAACTCTGTGGACTGTTTGTGCCTGGACAGGGGCCGCTTTTGTCTTGAGCTCCCCAGCTTAGTGGAGCTGGCAGATTATTTTTTCCCCCAACAGTTAATTTATTCCTTCTCCGAGGTCAGGAGAATGGCTCAGGACCTATCTCAGGCCCAGGGAAATCAACAGTCACTGATGCCAGCTTGGGAGCTGGGGGCACAGTAAAATAAATGCAAGTACTTAGTTTTTGCTGAGAGCACTGTTTTCTGGTTCTGGAGGTGTGAGTAGACTGTGCAGCTCACTGTCTCTCCCCCAGGAAACTGCATACCTAACACTACCACCAGTCCTACCTTAATCACTCAGGGGATCGTGCCTGAGGGTTGCAAGTTCTCGCTGAGTCAGATCTGGCAACTCCTCACCACTCCTGAGCCATCTCTCCCTCCCCTTGCCTCTTAGTACTGTTTCCTGACTTTGCGTTTGATGTTCAGGCCTCTTTGCTTTTCATGTATATAATCGTTTCACTTGTTTTTTCAGGTCTTTGTTGTAAGAGGTATCACCACAAGCATCTGACTACTCCACCATTTTGGCCCTAGCTCCTATGGGTGGTTTTTAAGGTTCTTGATTTCTTGCTGGTGTTCTACAGTTTCAGTACAATATGTTTAGCTCTCTTTGAGTTCATTGGATATCCTGAACCTGTGAATTTGTGTCTTTTATCAGTTCTGGAAAATTGTTAGTTATTATATTTTCAAATATTACCTCTGCTCCCTTTCTTTTTTTAAAACTTCTATTAGATGTATATTATTAGTCCTTTCTATTCTCTCTTCCAGAACGCTTAACTTTTATTTTATATTTCCCATCTCACTGACTCTTATTTTCTATTCTGGATAATTTTTTTCAGATCCATTTTCCAGTTCACTAATTGTTTTGTCAGCTATGATTAATTTTTTCAAACTGATTGAAGATTTTTATAATGCCTTGCTCTTTACTTATATTTTCAAGGCTTCATTTATTCTTTATGTTATACTTATACGATATATCAGATTATTCAAATATCTGAAGTCTTACAGAAGTCTTATCTGCTGACTTATTTCTGCTACTTCTCTATCATAGTTTGTTGTTTCTATATACACTTTGTGGTATATATGTGTGTGTGTGTTTGTATTATGAGCTCATATTTCTTGGAACTTTATCTATAGTCATTATTTCTAACTTGGGTTGAAGGTTGATTGCTTCAGGGAGAATTTGCCTTTGTATCAGGTACCTTCAGGCATTGCCAGCCTGGATTTGCTTTAAATTCTGAGTGGTGGTGAATTTTTTAAACCACCAAGATAGTAGGAATTTGGGCTACTGTCAGGGTCAAGGTCAACTGGTGGGTACAAATTCTCAGAGTTATTATTTTTCTTTTTAATTTTGTACCAGGGTTGAAATGGGCCATTTTCCTTTTAGGGGTCTGGTTTATTTCTATTCCACTTGGAATCTGAGCATGTAGTGTTTTTTTGGTGGGGTGGATGGGGCCTGCTTTATATGGGGCCATCTCCTATGTTCTCCACCTGTGAGCCTGTGACTATCAGGAGCCTAATGGTAGGGCCTTGGTACGTAAAAACCAAGTTGCTGCTAACCTAGAGCCCTGGAAAATAGTCAAACAACAATAATAGTTATTACCACCTTTTATAGTTTTGCATGGGTCATATAATTAGAAATTATAACCTACTTTCATTTTGTTGCTTTTAGTTGTCTCTCTCTCTCTCTCTTTTTTTTTTTTAACTGTGCTAAAAAATAAACAAGACAGCATATGCCATTTGTTAAGAAGCCCTGGCGGTGAAATGGTTAAGTGCTTAGCTACTAACTCAGAAGTTGGTGGTTTGAACCCACCCAGTAGATCTACGGGAGAAAGACCTGGTGATCTGTTTCTGTAAAGATGACAGTCTAGAAAACCTGATGAGGCATTTCTACTTTGTCACATGGGGTCGCTATAAGTTGGAATCAACTCAACAGCACCTAATAAAAACAACATGACATTTGTTGTGAATTGGATTGTGACCCCCTAAAACATGTGTTGGAATACTATTTGAAGGCACACAGCAACAACAAAAACGTGCCTGTGGATACAATCCCATTTGGTAATAAGGTTTTCTTTGTTATGTTCATGAGACAATATCAGTATAGGGTGTGTCTTAAACTTTATGAATTTTGAGATATAAAAAGAGCAGATTAGACTCAGAGACCAGCAAGCACAAATGGAAGAAAGATAGATGCCACGTGGAGATCACCAAGAAACTGAGGAGCAGAAGCTGAAAGAGACAAAGATCTTCCCTCAGAGTCACCAGAGAGAGAGCCTTCCCCTACAGCTGATGCCCACAATTTGGACATCTAGACTCCTAAACTGTAAGAAAATATATTTTCTTGTTATAGCCACCCACTTCCGGTATTTCTGTCATAGCAGCACTAAGGAACTAAGACACCATTTCAACATTTTTTACTTGTACAATTCAGTGGCATTTATTACTTTCATTATGTTGTGCAACCATCAGCACTATCCATTTCTGAATTTTTTTTTTATCACCCTAAACAGAAACTCAGTGGTCCTTAAACAATAACTTCCCCTTTCCCCCTCTATCCTGCCCCTGGTAACTACTAATACCCTTTAGTCTCTGTACATTTGCTTATTCTAGACATTTCATGTAAGCCTAATGATACAATATTTGTTCTTAGTACTTTAAAAATTCAAAAGGCCAGGAAAAATGCTTTACAGGGGAAAAGATATATGTTAACTTTATTTTCTTTTTCTTGGATCAATGCAATTTATTTTTTCTTTAAATTTTTTTTTTTTTTTTTGCTCAAATTATAAATCCCTCCCCCAAAATATCAGTCTTTAAGAGGACAACAATATAGAATTTCCCAACTGGGCTTTGCTCCAGTTTTTCTAAGAATAATCAGATTGTGAGTGCAGTTTCTAATCAATTTACAGATCGTCAGAAGCCACACACATTATACTAGCTTGGATTTTCTGTGATTATCACTCAAAGTTATTTACTAATTATTTTTCTAAATAGCAAGATAAATCTCCACTCAATCTTTCCCCTTGTGATTGTCCCATAAGAAATAATTTTGCTATTAGCCTGGAAACATTCCAAAAACACAACAGTGTGGTGGCAGTCTGCAGCATGGCCTCAAGGGAGACATCAGATGTTAGTTCACATATGACTTTTATGGTCTTGATCCCACATCTGAAAGTAAAGATGCAATGTGTCTCTGAAAAGGTGGTGCTGAATAGGAGTGTTCTATCTCTGTCAGCTCATCAGCCTCTGGGGAAGCCCTATCTAAAAGCCATCAGTGGACTCCTGGGCATTGCTCTTAATTTGGGTCTTTTTGGGTTCTTGAAATATAGCTGGAGTAACCAATTTAAAGCAAGCAAATGCTAATCATGCAGGAGCCAGCTGTATGAGTGGCTCTCATCTGGGGATTTAAAAACACTTTGCAAAACATAAGTCATTAATCTTCACAGTGGCCCTTTGGAGTCATAAACATCCATCACCACCCATCTATGCCACTGAGAAGTCCGGGATTTCAAAGGCAATGTGCAGGGCTATATCCATTGTCCCAGGTGGGTCCTGCAACCCAAGCTCTGATCAGACCATCAAGCTCTGGGTTTGATCTAGTGAGCAAGGCACAATGGGTTTGTGAGGAGATGTGGCTGATGGGGTGCAGCCATGTGTGGGTCTTGTGGAAGGGCTGGCTGTATCTGGACCCCACTCAAATGCTGTGTGTTATCTGAGTAAATGTTAATGGGAAAAGCCTGAGCTGTTACTTCTGTTTTTATTTTTTATTTAACTTACAAAAATTTGTTGTGGTAAAATATATAGAACAGATTTTTTTTTTTCCATTTTAAATGTACAATTCAGTGGCATTAACTATGTTCACCATGTTGTGTGGTCATCCCCATTATTCATTTCCAAAAGTTTTTCATCACCCCAGCAGAAACTCAGTACCTCTTTAGGAATGACTTCTCATTCTGCCCTACCCAGCCACCAGTAACTATTAATAAACTAGCCTTTATGCATTTGCCTATTCTAGATATTTCATGTAAGTGTGACCATACAATATTTGTCCTTTTGTGTCTGATTTATTTTACTTAGGATGATGTTTTCAAGGTTCATCCGTGTCATAGGATATATGAGAGTTTCATATCTCTTTATGGCTAAATAATATTCCATTATATCTTCTAGTTTTGGTCTTTTCCTTTTATTGCTTATTTTTCTCTGCACAGGTCTCTTTTTTCTATAATCAATCTCATAATCATATTATTCATCCCTTAGGTCATAGATTCACAGCCTTTTAGAACACAAAGAAACTTTAGAAATTGATCATGTTTAATTTCTCCATAAAATTTTGATAATCCAGGCAGGGATAAAGTTATTGACAATGGAGACCTAGGCATTAGAATTCTATTTTATCTTTTAACTCTGCTTTATCTTTTCCCCTGAAAACTCCTGTCATATGGTGACTACTTCATCAACGTTTTCTGAATGAATGTATAAATGAGTAAAACCATGTTGAGGGTGAGGATTGGAAGAAAAGGAATTGTGGCAGGGGTAATTGTTCAAATATTACTCAGGTCAGGCTAGGAGATTTACTAGATCATTCTTGTCTTCTGGTTGCTATACTAGTGGTCAGGAAACTTTAATCAGTTTAATCCCCTTAACTTTATAGCATAAAATACCAAGGCCCACAGAAAGTTTAAGTGACACGCTTAAAGTTTCATAATTCCTAAAAATACAGCGGTATAGTAAAATGTGTGAAATCACTGGATTCTTTCCTACTTATGTAGAACCGAAAAGTAATTGGCATAATGTTTCCCGATATAATGGGGCTAAAGTCCTGGTCTGTCACTTATCATCTGTGACTGGTTAAGGTCATTTAATTCCAATGAAGAGTTGTTTCTTCATCTGTAAAATGGAATAATGATACTAATTTTACAGGGTCATTGTAAGGATTAAATAAGATAATGAATATGAAAGTATTTAGTAGATAGTAGAGTATTATATAGGAGTTCCTCGGAGCCATTGTGGCTCAGTGGTTAAGAACTATGGTTAGCTATGGCTGCTAACCAAAACGTTGCAGTTTGAATCCACATGCACTCCTTGGAAACCCTACAGAAACCCTCCACTCCCCTATAGGACTCAATGGCTGTGGGTTTTTTTTTTTTTTTTTGATTTAGACATCTTACCACAATGAGACAACCAACCTGAAGATGAAAACTTAATCTGCTAACCTGCTGAGGATATCAAAACAAAAGGATGGGATGAGCCTAGGTCCAGGATGGCATCACTGTGCTGTTGGACCAATTCTTCAATTACATGCCTTCAGACTTCTTTTTATTAATTCTTATTATTTGAAATAATTAAATGTCATTATTGTTTACACCACTGAATTCTGTTTATTGCAGTCATAGTATGCAGATAAACTCTTCATTTACTGTTTTTCATTTTTGTTGAAGAAAGAATTTAAGGCTCTTTGCTGACCACTCAGACAGAAAGAGAAAAGAGACTCACCCTGAACACATTGAATGGCTAAATCTTCTATTAATTTTACACTGGACAAGGTGGTACTAGAAGTCACTATCTCCTGGGTTCCAGACATACTCCTCCCTAGCTCTATTACGTCAGGCAAATCTGCTTATTGCATTGGGCAAATCTGCTGCAAAAGGCTTCTTTAAAGTGTTTAAAAGGAAAGATGTCACTTTGAGGACTAAGGTGTGCCTGACCCAAGCCATGATATTTTCAATCAACTCATACACATGTAAGGAGCCTGGTGGTGTAGTGGTTAAAACACTCAGCTGTTAACCAAGATGTTGGTGGTTCGAACCCACCAGTTGCCCCATGGGAAAAAGATGTAGCAGTCTACTCCAGCTAAGATTACAACCTTGGAAGCCAAATAGGGCAGTTCTACTCTGTCCCATGCTGTTGTTTGTAGTTGTTGTTAGGTGCTGTCGAGTCAGCTGTCAGTCATAGCGACCCTATGTACTACAGAATGAAACACTGACAGATCCCATGCCATCCTCACAATTGTTGTTATGCTTGAGGCCATTGTTGCACCCGCTGTGTCAATTCATCTTGTTGAGGGTCTTCCTCTTTTTCACTGATCCTGTACTTTACCAAGCATAATGTCCTTCTCCAGGGACTGATCTGTCCTAATAACATGTCCAAAATATGTAAGACGTAGCCTCGCCATCCTTGCGTCTAAGGAGCATTCTGGCTGTACTCCTAAGACAAATTTGTTTGTTCTTTTGGCAGTGCATGATATAGTCAATATTCCTTGTCAACACCACAAATCAAAAGCCTTCCTTATTCATTGTCCAGTTTTCACATGCATATGATGTGATTGAAAATACCATGGCTTGGGTCAGGTGCACCTTAGTCTTCAAGGTGACATCATTGCTTTTCAACACTCTAAAGGGGTCCTTTGCAACAGGTTTTCCCAATGCAATGTGTCTTTTGATTTCTTGACTGCTGCTTCCATGGGTGTTGATTGTGGATCCAAGTAAAATGAAATCCTTGAGAACTTCAATCTTTTCTTCATTTATCATGATGCTGCTTATTGGCCCCGTTGTGAGGATTTTTTTCTTTATGTTGAGGCGTAATCCATACTGAAGACTGTGGCCTTTGATCTTCATCAGCAAATGCTTCAAGTCCTCTTCACTTTCAGCAAGCAAGATTGTGTCAGCTGCATATCTCAGGTTGTTAATGAGTCTTCCTCCAATCCTGATGCCCCGTTCTTCTTCATATAGTCCAGCTTCTCAGCGTATAGGTCTTTCTTGTAGGTGTATGGATATTATCCTATCATTGACAGCGTTGTACTTCAGGATACATCTTGAAATGGTCTTTATGATGATAAATGCAACACCATTCCTCTTCAAGTTGTCATTCCTGGCATAGTAGACCATATGATTGTCTGATTCAAAATGGCCAGTACCAATCCATTTCAGCTCACTAATGCCTAAGATATCGATGTTTATGCATTCCATTTCATTTTGTCTATTTCCAATTTTCCTAGATTTCATAGTTTGTACATCCCACGTTCTGATTATTATTGAATGTTTACAGCTGTCTCTTCTCATTTTGAGTCATGTCACATCAGCAAATGAAGACCCTGAAAGCTTGACTCCATCCACGTCATTAAGATCTACTCTACTTTTCCCAGTCATCTTTTGAGTCATCCTCAACCTGGGGGCTCATCTTCCGGCACTATATCAAACAATGTTTTGCTGCTATTCATAAGGTTTCCACTGGCTACTTCTTTTCAGAAGTAGACTGCCAAGTCCTTCTTCCTAGTATGTTTTAGTCTGGAAACTCAGCTGAAACCTGTCTTCCATGGGTGACCTTGCTGGTGTCTGAATACTGGTGGCTTAGCTTCCAGCATCACAGCAAATGCAAACCCCCACAGTATGACAAACTGACAGACACATGAGGGCTCTGTCTTATAGGTTGCTATAAGTTGGAATTTGTGGCAAAGGGGTTTGGTTTTGGGTTTTCATATGCGTGTGAAAGTTGGACAATGAATAAGGAAGACTGAAGAAGAACTGATGCATTTGAACTACAGTGTTGGCAAAGAATATGAATATACCATGGACTGCAAGAAGAATGAAGTCTATCTTGGAAGAAATACAGCCAGAGTGCTCCTTGGAAGTGAAGATGGTGAGACTTTGTCTCACGTACTTTGGACATGTTATCAGGAGGGACCAGACCCTGGAGAAGGACATCATGCTTGGTAAAGCAGAGGGTCAGTGAAAAAGAGGAAGCTCTTCAATGAGATGCAGTGATACAGTGGCTGCAACAATGGGCTCAAACCTTGCAGTGATTTTGAAGAAGGCACAGGTCCAGGCAGTGTTTCATTCTGTTGTATTTAAGGTCTCTATGAATAGGAACTGACTAGACAGCACCTAACAACTACAATGGCTCTATGTTATAGCATTTACCCTTTAAATCTGTTGTCTTAGTAAGTCCGGAGACACTCTTCTTTCCCTGTTGATTTAGTGATGTTAGGACCGAAACTTAAAACTTCCATCTCAATAAACAGTTTTGTTTTGCTTTTCTAGAAGCATTTCTGTCTTGGAAACTAATTTTCTGAACCAGTAGCAGACCCCAAAGTTTCAAGGATGGAATAAGTGGGTCATTGGGTGTGGTAGTGAGAGTAGCCACACCCATACCCACCACTTGTTTTCTAGCTCTTTGTTTTTAGTCTATGGAAGGCTACTTGTTCACGGCATATACCTCATCTTGTAGGGCAGCCTCCAAATCTTGCAAGATGTTGTCGTTCAGCTGGTACCCCAGCTATGCTTTCAAAAGGTCATTTTACCATTCTCTCGGGTTAGCTGCTTGTGGGTAAAGAGACACATGGTAAGAGCTGTGAATCCCATGAGTGAGCCCATTGCTTGACTTGTTTTAAAACAAATTCCCTTATAGGAAAAATGATGTGAGATACCCCACAACAGTTACGGTTTGAAAATTCATGGATATGATACTGGAGAAACACTGAGGGCCTGGTAGAAAATCCATGTTCAGAATAACCTTCTAGTCCAATGAGGACATAGCGTTGCCTGTTCCGTGAAGGAAAGGGCCTGATGTAATCACCCTGCTACAATGTGGCTGCCTGTTCTCTCCAATGGACTTAGTGAGAGATAGTTTTTAATCTTCCTGTTCGAATCCTCCTGTCTAATGATTTAAGAGTTTCTTTTACCTGCCCCAGTTCAGAACCAGGTCTTACATTGGGGTCTTTTCGTTCTTATCCTTGTTCTTCACCCCATTTTGCTTAGTGCTCCCTTGCCTATGTGAGCACTTCTAGTCCCTGCCCCTCAGCTAGAGTTGAATTCCCTGTCACTATTGCCTGCTTCTGATCCCAGAGCCCAGTAAGGATACGGCTTTAGCCCTTGCTTATCATTTTCTTTTTCTGGGTTACAGATATGCTTATTTTATTTTTGAACATAGCTTTTGTTCTAGTTTCTTTGGAATGCCATAACAAAGTACCAAAAGCAGGTGGTTTTTAACAAATTGTCTCACAGCTCTGGAGGTGGAAGTCTAAATCAACTTATTGGCAGGGCCGTGATCACTTTGAAGTCTCTAGGAGAAGATCCTTTCTTATCTCTTTCAGCTTCTGGTAGTCCCAGACATTTCTTGGCTTATAGATGCATCCTTTCATGGCCATCCTTTGTCTGTCTTTCTGTGTCTCTTCTCCTCCTTTATAAGGACATCACTCAGATAGGGTTGCTATAGGGTTGCTATGAGTCGGAAATGACTCAACTATGATGGGTTTGGTTCTTTTTTTTTTTACTCTGATTAGATTAGGACTTACCTATTCCATTATGACCTCATGTCAACTGATAACATCTTGAAAGAGCCTGTTTCCAAACAAGATCACCTTCACAAGTACCAGGAATTTGGACTTCAACTTACATTTTTCATGGGTAAAATTCAGTCCATAATATATTTTAAATTTATAATTGCTATGCTTTTGGAGCCATCACGCATCTAATCTGTCAGTTTGTAGTACTGTGGTGGCTTACGTGGCTGTGATGCTGGAAGCTTAGCCACTGGTATTTCAAATACCAGACGGGTCACTGTCTTAGTCATCTAGTGCTGTCGTAACAGAAATACCACAAGTGGATGGCTTTAACAAAGAGAAATTTATTTTCTCACAGCCTAGTAGGTTATAAGTCCAAATTCATGGTGTCAGCTCCAGGGGAAGGCTCTCTCTCTCTTTTGTCCTTGGAGGAAGATCTTTGTCCTCAATCTTCCCCCTGTCAAGGGGCTTTTCAGGCTCAGGGACCCCATGTCCAAAAGACACGCTCTGCTCCTGGTGCTGCTTCCTTGGTGGTATGAGGTCCCTAACTCTCTGCTTGCTTCCCTTTCCATTTACTTTTTAAGAGATAAAAGGTGGTGCAGACCCCACCCCAGGGAAACCCCCTGTAGCTTGGATCAGGGAGGTAACCTGAGTGAGGGTGGTGTCACAATCCCACCCTAATCCTCTCAACATAAAATTACAATCACAAAATGGAGGACAACTGTACAATTCTGGGAACCATGGCATAACCAATTGATACACACATTTTTGGGGGGACATAATTCAATCCATGGCAGTCACTCATATGGACAGTTCAGTGGAACTTCCAGACTAAGATAGACTAGGAAAGACGACTTAGTGGTCTAATTCTGAAAAAACTGGCTAGTGAAAACCTTATGAATTGCAGCAACATTGTCTAATATAGTTCCAGAAGACGAACCCCTCAGGTTGGAAGGCACTCAAAATACGGCTGGAGAAGAGCTGCCTCCTCAAAGTAGAGTAGGTCTTAATGACATGGATGGAGTCAAGCACTCAGGACCTTCATTTGCTGATGTGGCATGACTCGAAATGAGAAGAAACAGCTGAAAACATCCATTAATAATTGTCACGTAGAATATACAAAGAATGAATTTAGGAAAATTGGAAGTCATCAAAAATGAAATGGAATGCATAAACATCGATATCCTAGACATTAGTGAGCTGAAATGGACTGGTATTTGTCATTTTGAATTGCACGATCATATGGCCTACTATGCTGGGTGTGACAAATTGAAGAGGAATGGCATCTCATTCATCATCAAAAGGAATACTTTGAGACTATCCTAAAGTACAACACTGTTAGTGATAGGATTATATCTATACTCCTACAATGAAGACCGCTAATACAACTATTATTCAAATTTATGCAGGAACCACTAATGCCAAAGATGAAGAAATTGAAGATTTTTACCAACTTCTGCAGTCTGAAATTGACCAAACATGCAATCAAGATGCATTGATAATTACTGGTGATTAGAATTTGAAAATTGGAAACAAAGAAGGATCAATAGCTGGAAAATATGGCCTTGGAGATAGAAATGACTCTGGGATGGGATGATAGAATTTTATAAGACCAAAGAGTTACTCATTGCAAATAACTTTTTTCAATAACATAAACGCCAACTATATACTTGGAACTGCATTGAAAGAAAAATATAGGAATCAAATCAACTACATCTGAGGAAACAGTCGATGGAGCAGCTCAATATCATCAGTCAGAAAAAGGCCAGAAGCTGACTGCAGAATAGACCTCAATTGCTCCTATGCAAGTTCAAGTTGAAGCTGAAGAAAATTAAAACAAGTCCATGAAGGCCAAATCTCAGGAATAGATTTGACATGCTGAACACTAATGATCAAAGACTAGATGAGTTGTGAAATGACATCAAGGATCTCAGACATGAAGAAAGCAAAAAGTCAGTAAAAAGACAGAAAAGAAAGAAAAGACCAAAATGTATGTCATAAGAAACTCTGAAGCTTGCTCTTGAATGTAGAGTAGCTAAAATGAATGGAAGAAATGATGAAATAAAAGACCCGAACAGAAGATTTCAAAGGGTGGCTCGAGAAGACAAAGTAAATTATTACAATGAAGTGTGTAAAGACCTGGAGTTAGAAAACCAAAATGGAAGAACACGCTTAGCATTTCTTAAGCCGAATGAACTGAAGAAAAAATTCAAGCCTTGAGTTGCAATTTCAAAGGATTCTATGGGTAAAATATTGAATGATTCAGGAAACATCAAGATGGAAGGAATACACAGTCACTGTACCATGTCTGTCAGTTTGTCATACTGTGGGGGCTTGCATGTTGCTGTGATGCTGGAATTTATGCCACTGGTATTCAGATGCCAGCAGGGTCACCCATGGAAGTCAGGTTTCAGCTGAGCTTCCAGACTAAGACAGACTAGGATGAAGGACCCAGCAGTCTACTTCTGAAAAACCTTATGAATAGCAGCAGAACATTGTCTGATATAGTGCTGGAAAATGAGCCCCCCAGGTTGGAAGGCACTCAAAAGATGACTGGGGAAGCACTGCCTCCTCAAAGTAGAGTCGACCTTAATGACGTGGATGAAGTAAAGCTTTCGGGACCTGCATTCGCTGATGTGGAATGACTCAAAACGAGAAGAAACAGCTGCAAACATCCATAAATAATCGGAACCTGGAACGCACGAAGTATGAATCTAGGAAAACTGGAAATTGTCAAAAATGAGATGGAACACATAAACATCGATATCCTAGGCATTAGTGAGCTGAAATGGACTGGTATTGGCCTTTTTGAATTGGACAATTATATAGTCTACTATGCTGGCAATGACAACTCGAAGAGGAATGGTGTTGTATTCATTGTCAAAAAGAAAGTTTCAAGATGCATCCTGACGTACAGCGCTGTCAGTGATAGGATAATATCCATATGGCTACAAGAAAGTCCAGTTAATATGACTATTATTAAAATTTACACACCAACCACTAGGGCCAAAGATGAAGAAATAGAAGATTTTTATCAGCTGCTACAGTCTGAAATTGATCGAACATGCAATCTAGATGCATTGATAATTACTGGCGATTGGAATGCAAAAGTTGGAAACAAAGAAGAAGGATCAGTACTTGGAAAATATGGCCTTGGTGATAGAAACAATGCCGGAGATCGAATGATAGAATTTTGCAAGACCAACGACTTCTTCATTGCAACTACCTTCTTTCACCAACATAAACGGCGACTATATGCATGGACCTTGGCAGATGGAACACACAGAAATCAAATTGACTACATCTGTGGAAAGAGACGATGGAAAAGCTCAATATCATCAGTCAGAACAAGGCCAGGGGCTGACTATGGAACAGACCATCAATTGCTCATATGCAAGTTCAAGCCGAAACTGAAGAAAATCAGAGCAAGTCCACGAGAGCCAAAATATGACCTTGAGTATATCCCATCTGAATTTAGAGACCATCTGAATAGATCTGACACATTGAACACTAGTGACCAAAAACCAGACGAGTTGTGGAATGACATCAAGGACATCATCCATGAAGAAAGCAAGCGGTCACTGAAAAGACAGGAAAGAAAGAAAAGACCAAGATGGATGTCAGAGGAGACTCTGAAACTGCTCTTGAGTGTCAAGCAGCTAAAGCAAAAGGAAGAATTGGTAAGGTAAAACCACTGAACAGAAGATTTCAAAGGGCCCCTCGAGAAGACAAAGTATTATAATGACGTGTGCAAAGAGCTGGAGATGCAAAACCAAAAGGGAAGAACACACTTGGCGTTTCTCAAGCTGAAAGAACTGAAGAAAAATTTCAAGCCTCGAGTTGCAATATTGAAGGATTCCATGGGGAAAATATTAAACGATGCAAGAAACATCAAAAGAAGATGGAAAGAATACACAGTCATTATACCAAAAAGAATTAGTCAATATTCAACCATTTCAAGAGGTGGCATATGATCAGGAGCTGATGGTAATGAAGGAAGAAGTCCAAGCTGCTCTGAAGGCGTTGGCGAAAAACAAGGCTCCAGGAATTGCTGGAATATCAATTGAGATGTTTCAATAAACAGATGCATCACTGGAAGTGCTTGCTCGTCTATGCCAAGAAATATGGAAGACAGCTTCCTGGCCAACTGACTGGAAGAGATCCATATTTATGTCTATTCCCAAGAAAGGTGATCCAACCAAATGTGGAAATTACAGCACAATATCATTAATATCACGTGCAAGTAAAATTTCGCTGAAGATCATTCAAAAACGGCTGAAATTCATGTTGGTTTCGGAAGAGGACGTGGAACGAAGGCTATCATTGCTGATGTCAGATGGATCCTGGCTGAAAGCAGAGAATACCAGAAGGATGTTTACCTGTGTTTTATTGACTATGCAAAGGCATTTGATTGTGTGGATCATAACAAACTGTGGATAACATTGCGAAGAATGGGAATTCCAGAACACTTGATTGTGCTCATGAGGAACCTTTACATAGATCAAGAGGCAGTTGTTTGGCAGAACAAGGGGATACTGATTGGTTTAAAGTCAGGAAAGGTGTGCGTCAGGGTTGTATTCTTTCACCATACCTATTTAATCTGTATGCTGAACAGATAATACGAGAAGCTGGACTATATGAAGAAGAATGGGGCATCAGGTTTGGAGGAAGACTCATTGACAACCTGCATTATGCAGATGATACAACCTTGCTTGCTGAAAGTGAAGAGGACTTGAAGCACTTACTAATGAAGATCGAAGACCACACCCTTCGGTATGGACTGCGCCTCAACATAAAGAAAACAAAAATCCTCACAACTGGTCCAATGAGCAACATCATGATAAACGGAGAAACGACTGAAGTTGTCAAGGATTTCATTTTACTTGGATCCACAATCAACAGCCATGGAAGCAGCAGTCAAGAAATCAAAAGACGCATTGCACTGGGTAAATCTGCTGCAAAGGACCTCTTCAAAGTGTTGAAGAGCAAAGATGTCACCCTGAAGACTAAGGTGCGCCTGACCCAAGCCATGGTATTTTCAATCGCATCATATGCATGTGAAAGCTGGACAATAAATAAGGAAGACTAAAGAAGAGTTGATGCCTTTGAATTGTGGTGTTGGCGAATAATATTGAATATACCATGGACTGCCAAAAGAACGAACAAATATGTCTTGCAAGAAGTGCGGCCAGAATGCTCCTTAGAGGCAAGGATGGCGAAACTGTGTCTTACATACTTTGGAGATGTTGTCAGGAGAGATCAGTTCCTGGAGAAGGACATCACGCTTGGCAGAGGTAGGGGTCAGGGGTAAAGAGGAAGACCCTCAACGAGGTGGATTGACACAGTGGCTGCAACAATGAGCTCAAGCATAACAATGATTGTAAGGATGGCGCAGGACCTGGCAGTGTTTCGTCCTGTTGTGCATAGGATTGCTATGAGTCGGAATCGACTTGACGGCACCTAACAACAACAATAACAACAACGTACCAAAAAGAACTGGTCGATGTTCAACCATTTTAGGAGGTAGCACATCAACAAGAACTGATGGTATTTAAGGAAAATGCCCAAGGTGGGCTGGAAGCATTGGAGAAAAACAACACTCCAGGAATTGACAGAATACCAATTGAGATGTTTCAATAAAGAGAGGCAGTGCTATGGGTGCTAACTTATCTATGCCAAGAAGTTTGGAAGACAGCTACCTGGCCAACTGGCTGGAAGAGATCCATATTTGTGCCCATTTCAAAAAAGCTGATCTAGCAGAATGTGAAAATTATCAAATGATATCATTAATATCACATGCAAATAAAATTTTGCTGAAGATAATTGAAAAACGGTTGCAGCAGTACAATGACAGAGCGAGCTGTCAGAAATTCAAGTCAGATTTGGAAGAGGACATGGAATAAGGGATATTATTGCTGATATCAGACAGATCCTGGCTGAAAGCACAGAATACCAGAAAGATGTTTACCTGTGTATTATTGACTATGGAAAGGCATTTGACTGTGTGGGTCATAACAAATTATGGGTAATATTGTGAAGAATGGGAATTCCAGAACACTTAATTGTTCCCATGTGGAGCCTGTACACAGATCAAGAGGCAGTCATTCAAACAGGACAAGGGGATAACGCATGGTTTAAAATGAGGAAAGGCGTGTGTTAGGATTGTATCCTTCCACCATACTTACTAAATCTGTTTGCTAAGCAAATAATCTGAGAAGATGGGCTGTGTGAAGAACAACGGGGAGTTAGGATTGGAGGAAGACTCATTAACAACCTGCATTATGCAGATGACACAACCTTGCTTGCTGAAAGTGAAGAGGACTTGAAGCACTTACTGATGAAGATCAAAGACCACAGCCTTCAGTATGGATTACTCCTCAACATAAAGAAAACAAAAATCCTCACAACTGGACCAACAAGTAACATCATGATAAAAGGAGAATATTGAAGTTGGGTCCACAATCAACACCCCTGGAAGCTGTAGTTGAGAATTCAAATGACGTATTGCACTGCGTAAATATGCTCTAAAAGACCTCTTTAAAGTGTTGAAAAATATAGATGTCACTTTGAGGACTGAAGTGTGCCTGACCCAAGCCGTGGTATTTTCTTTTTATCTTGACTTTTTTTTTTTTTTAAATCTGTTTTATTTCTTCCCTTTTTTTTTTAAATTAACTTTTATTGAGCTTCAAGTGAACGTTTACAAATCAAGTCAAACTGTCACATATAAGGTTATATACACCTTACTCCGTACTCCCACTTGCTCTCCCCCTAATGAGTCAGCCCTTCCAGTCTCTCCTTTCGAGACAATTTTGCCAGCTTCCAACTCTCTCTATCCTCCCATCCCCCCTCCAGACAGGAGATGCCAAGACAGTCTCAAGTGTCCACCTGATACAAATAGCTCACTCTTCATCAGCATCTCTCTCCTACCCACTGTCCAGTCCCTTTCATGTCTGATGAGTTGCCTTCGGGAATGGTTCCTGTCCTGGGCCAATAGAAGGTTTGGGGACCATGACCGCGGGGATTCCTCTAGTCTCAGTCAGACCATTAAGTATGGTCTCTTTGTGAGAATTTGGGGTCTGCATCCCACTGATCTCCTGCTCGCTCAGGGGTTCTCTGTTGTGCTCCCTGTCAGGGCAGTCATCGATTGTGGCCGGGCACCAACTAGTTCTTCTGGTCTCAGGATGATGTAAGTCTCTGGTTCATGTGGCCCTTTCTGTCTCTTGGGCTCTTAGTTATCGTGTGACCTTGGTGTTCTTCATTCTCCTTTGATCCAGGTGGGATGAGACCAATTGATGCATCTTAGATGGCCGCTTGTTAGCATTTAAGACCCCAGACTCCACATTTCAAAGTGGGATGCAGAATGTTTTCATAATAGAATTATTTTGCCAATTGACTTAGAAGTCCCCTTAAACCATGGTCCCCAACCCCCCGCCCTTGCTCTGCTGACCTTTGAAGCATTCAGTTTATCCCGGAAACTTCTTTGCTTTTCGTCCAGTCCAGTTGAGCTGATCTTCCATGTATTAAGTATTGTCCTTCCCTTCACCTAAAGTAGTTCTTATCTACTAATTAATCAGTAAAAAACCCTCTCCCACCCTCCCTCCCTCCCCCCCTCGTAGCCACAAAGTATGTGTTCTTCTCAGTTTATACTATTTCTCAAGATCTTATAATAAGTGGTCTTATACAATATTTGTCCTTTTGCCTCTGACTAATTTCGCTCAGCGTAATGCCTTCCAGGTTCCTCCATGTTATGAAATGTTTCACAGATTCGTCACTGTTCTTCATCGATGGGCAGTATTCCATTGTGTGAATATACCACAATTTATTTATCCATTCATCCGTTGATGGACACCTTGGTTGCTTCCAGCTTTTTGCTATTGTAAACAAAGCTGCAATGAACATGGGTGTGCATATATCTGTTTGTGTGAAGGCTCTTATTTCTCTAGGGTATATTCCGAGGAGTGGGATTTCTGGGTTGTATGGTAGTTCTATTTCTAACTGTTTAAGATAATGCCAGATAGATTTCCAAAGTGGTTGTAACATTTTACATTCCCACCAGCAGTGTAGAAGAGTTCCAATCTCTCCGCAGCCTCTCCAACATTTATTATTTTGTGTCTTTTGGATTAATGCCAGCCTTTTTTTTTGTTGGAGTGAGATGGAATCTCATTGTAGTTTTAATTTGCATTTCTCTAATGGCTAATGATTGAGAGCATTTTCTCATGTATCTGTTAGCTGCCTGAATATCTTCTTTAGTGAAGTGCGTGTTCATATCCTTTGCCCACTTCTTGATTGGGTTGTTTGTCTTTTTGTGGTTGAGTTTTGACAGAATCATATAGATTTTAGAGATCAGGCGCTGGTCGGAGATGTGATAGCTGAAAATTCTTTCCCAGTCTGTAGGTGGTCTTTTTACTCTTTTAGTGAAGTCTTTAGATGAGCATAGGTGTTTGATTTTTAGGAGCTCCCAGTTATCTGGTTTCTCTTCGTCATTTTTGGTAATGTTTTATATTCTGTTTATTCCTTGTATTAGGGCTCCTAGGGTTGTCCCTATTTGTTCTTTCATGATTTTTATCGTTTTAGTCTTTATGTTTAGGTCTTTAGCCACTTGGAGTTAGTTTTTGTGCATGGTGTGAGGTATGGGTCCTGTTTCATTTTTTTGCAAATAGATATCCAGTTATGCCAGCACCATTTGTTAAAAAGACTATCTTTTCCCCAATTAACTGACACTGGGCCTTTGTCAAATATCAGCTGCTCATATGTGGATGGGTTTATATCTGGGTTCTCAATTCTGTTCCATTGGTCTATGTGCCTGTTGTTGTTCCAGTACCAGGCTGTTTTGACTACTGTAGCTGTATAATAGGTTCTGAAATCAGGTAGAGTGAGGCCTCCCACTTTCTTCTTCTTTTTCAGTAATGCTTTGCTTATCCGAGGCTTCTTTCCCTTCCATATGAAGTTGGTGATTTGTTTCTCTATCACATTAAAAAATGACATTGGAATTTGGATCGGAATTGAATTGTATGTATAGATGGCTTTTGGTAGAATAGACATTTTTACTATGTTAAGTCTTCCTATCCATGAGCAAGGTATGTTTTTCCACTTAAGTATGTCCTTTTGAATTTCTTGTAGTAGTACTTTGTAGTTTTCTTTGTATAGGTCTTTTACATCTTTGGTAAGATTTATTCCTAAGTATTTTATCTTCTTGGTGGCTATTGTGAATAGTATTGATTTGGTTATTTCCTCTTCGATGTTCTTTTTGTTGATGTAGAGGAATCCAAGTGATTTTTGTATGTTTATCTTATAACCTGAGACTCTGCCAAACTCTTCTATTAGTTTCGGTAGTTTTCTGGAGGATTCCTTAGGATTTTCAGTGTATAAGATCATGTCATCTGCAAATAGAGATAATTTTACTTCCTCCTTGCCAGTCTGGGTGCCCTTTATTTCTTTGTCTAGCCTAACTGCTCTGGCTAGGACCTCTAGCACAATGTTGAATAAGAGCGGTGATAAAGGGCATCCTTGTCTGGTTCCCGTTCCCAAGGGAAATGCTTTCAGGCTCTCTCCATTTAGAATGATGTTGTCTGTTGGCTTTGCATAGATGCCCTTTATTATGTTGAGGAATTTTCATTCAATTCCTATTTTGGTGAGAGTTTTTATCAAAATGGGTGTTGGACTTTGTCAAATGCCTTTTCTGCATCAATTGATAAGATCATGTGGTTTTGTCTTTTGTTTTATTTATATGGTGGATTACATTCATGGTTTTTCTAATATTAAACCAGCCTTGCATACCTGGTATAAATACCACTTGGTCATGGTGGATTAATTTTTTGATATGTTGTTGAATTCTGTTGGCTAGAATTTTGTTGAGGATTTTTGCATCTATATTCATGAGGGATATAGGTCTGTAATTTTCTTTTTTTGTAATGTCTTTACCTGGTTTTGGTATCAGGGAGATGGTGGCTTCATAGAATGAGTTAGGTAGTATTCCGTCATTTTCTATGCTTTGAAATACCTTTAGTAGTAGTGGTGTTAACTCTTCTCTGAAAGTTTGGTAGAACTCTGCAGTAAAGCCATCTGGGCCAGGGCTTTTTTTTGTTGGAAGTTTTTTGATTACCGTTTCAATCTCTTTTTTTGTTATGGGTCTATTTAGTTGTTCTACTTCTGATTGTGTTAGTTTAGGTAGGTGGCGTTTTTCCAGGAATTCATCCATTTCTTCTAGGTTTGCAAATTTGTTAGAGTACAATTTTTTGTAATAATCTGATGTGATTCTTTTAATTTCAGTTGGGTCTGTTGTGATGTGGCCCATCTCGTTTCTTATTCGGGTTATTTTTTTCCTTTCCTGTATTTCTTTAGTCAGTCTGGCCAATGGTTTATCAATTTTGTTAATTTTTTCCAAGAACCAGCTTTTGGCTTTGTTAATTCTTTCAATTGTTTTTCTGTTCTCTAATTCATTTAGTTCAGCTCTAATTTTTATTATTTGTTTTCTTCTGGTGTCTGATGGATTCTTTTCTTGCTCACTTTCTATTTATTCGAGTTGTAGGGACAGTTCTCTGATTTTGGCTCTTTCTTGTTTTTGTATGTGTGCATTTATTGATATAAATTGGCCTCTGAGCACTGCTTTTGCTGTGTCCCAGAGGTTTTGATAGGAAGTATTTTCATTCTCGTTGCATTCTATGAATTTCCTTATTCCCTCCTTGATGTCTTCTATAACGCAGTCTTTTTTCAGGAGGGTATTGTTCATTTTCCAAGTATTTGATTTCTTTTCCCTAATTTTTCTGTTATTGATTGCCACTTTTATGGCCTTGTGGTCTGAGAAGATGCTTTGTAATATTTCGATGTTTTGGATTCTGCAAAGGTTTGTTTTATGACCTAATATATGATCTATTCTAGAGAATGTTCCATGTGCGCTAGAAAAAAAAGTATACTTTGTAGCAGTTGGGTGGAGAGTTTTGTATAAGTCATTGAGGTCAAGTTGGTTGATGGTTGTAGTTAGGTCTTCCGTGTCTCTATTGAGCTTCTTACTGGATGTCCTGTCCTTCCCCGAAAGTGGTGTGTTGAAGTCTTCTACTATAATTGTGGAGGTGTCTATCTCACTTTTCACTTCTGTTAAAATTTGATTTGTGTATCTTGCAGCCCTGTCATTGGGTGCATAAATATTTAATATGGTTATACCTTCCTGGTCTATTGTCCCTTTTATCATTATGTAGTGTCCTTTTTTATCCTTTGTGGTGGATTTAAGTCTAAAGTCTATTTTGTCAGAAATTAATATTGCTTCTCCTGCCCTTTTTTGCTTATTGTTTGCTTGATATATTTTTTTCCATCCTTTGAGTTTTAGTTTGTTTGTGTCTCTAAGTCTAAGGTGTGTCTCTTGTAGGCAGCATATAGACGGATTGTGTTTCTTTATCCAGTCTGAGACTCTCTGTCTCTTTATTGGTGCATTTAGTCCATTTACATTCAGCGTAATTATAGATAAGTAAGTGTTTAGTGTTGTCATTTTGATGCCTTTTTATGTGTGTTGTTGACAATTTCATTTTTCCACTTACTTTTTTGTGCTGAGACGTTTTTCTTTGTAAATTGTGTGATCCTCATTTTCCTAGTATTTGACTTTATGTTTGCTGAGTCGTTACGTGTTTCTTGGTTTTTATTTTGAGTTATGGAGTTGTTATACCTCTTTGTGGTTACCTTAATATTTACCCCTATTTTTCTAAGTAAAAACCTAACTTGTATTATCCTATATCGCCTTGTATTCCTCTGCATATGGCAGTTCTATGCCACCTGTATTTAGTCCCTCTTTTCGATTATTGTGATCTTTTACATATTGACTTCAATGATTCCCTGTTTTGAGCGTATTTTTTTTGTAATTAATCTTAATTTGTTTTTGTAATTTCCCTATTTGAGTTGATATCAGGATGTTCTGTTCTGTGACCTTGTGTTGTGCTGGTATCTGATATTATTGGTTTTCTGACCAATTTCCTTTAATATTTCTTGTAATTTTGGTTTGGTGTTTGCAAATTCTCTAAGCTTGTGTTTATCTGTAAATGTTTTAATTTTGCCTTCATATTTCAGAGAGAGTTTTGCTGGATATATGGTCCTTCGCTGGCAGTTTTTCTCCTTCAGTGCTCTGTATATGTCATCCCATTGCCTTCTTGCCTGCATGGTTTCTGCTGAGTAGTCTGAACTTATTCTTGTTGATTCTCCCTTGTAGGAGACCTTTCTTTTATCCCTGGTTGCTTTTAAAGTTTTCTCTTTATCTTTGGTTTTGGCAAGTTTGATGATAATACGTCTTGGTGTTTTTCTTTTTGGGTCATCTTAAATGGGGTTCGATGAGCATCTTGGATAGATATCCTTTCGTCTTTCATGATGTCAGGGAAGTTTCCTGTCAGCAGATCTTCAACTATTCTCTCTGTGTTTTCTGTTATCCCTCCCTGTTCTGGGACTCCAATCACACACAAGTTATCCTTCTTGATAGAGTCCCACATGATTCTTAGGGTTTCTTCATTTTTTTAAATTCTTTTGTCTGATTTTTTTTCAGCTATTTTGGTGTTAATTCTCTGGTCCTCCAGATTTCCCACTCTGCATTCTAAGTGCTCGAGTCTGCTCCTTTGACTTCCTATTGTGTTGTCTAATTCTGTAATTTTATTGTTAATTTTTTGGATTTCTGAATGCTGTCTCTCTATGGATTCTTGCAACTTATTAATTTTTCCACTATGTTCTTGAATAATCTTTTTGAGTTCTTCAACTGTTTTATCAGTGTGTTCCTTGGCTTTTTCTGCAGGTTGCCTTATTTTGTTTCTGAGGTCATCCCTGATGTCTTGAAGCATTCTGTAAATTAGTTTTTTATATTCTGTATCTGATAATTCCAGGATTGTATCTTCATTTGGGAAAGATTTTGATTCTTTTGTTTGGGGGGTTGTAGAAGCTGTCTTGGCCTGCTTCTTTATGTGGTTTGATATCGACTGCTGTCTCTGAGCAGTCACTAAGATATTGTAGTGATTTATTCTATATTTGTTCACTGAGTCTTATCTTGTTTTGTTTTCTTTCAATATACGTGGATGGGCTACTAGATTGCACTGTGTTGATTTTTGTAGCCCTTGACTTACTTATGACCTATTACCAGCTGGTTTGGGCTGTTACCAGATATATATGCCTGAGTCCATTCACTATTCTTGAGTAGAATCTGATTTTGGGTCATCAAGTGTGTGATGCACCCTTTCACCTATCCACCTTGAGAAGTAGTGGTGATAGTTGTGTGTACCAGATTCTATTAGCAGCTGGGGTTCATACTCCAGGGAGGGCAGGATGCTGACAGCCTTCTCCCATGTGTCAGTGAGGTAGGTGTGTCTCTATTCCTAAAGCACCTTGGTGGGAGGGCTCTGCAGCTGTACCTTAGGCCCCCAATGCAAGTACTTCTACAGATTGGTAGGTGTCACCCTCCTTAGACCCCTAAGGCAGGAGGCTAGGTTGTCTGGGGGGAGCTTCAGCCCTCAGTTCCCTGTTGTGGGTCAGTGAGAGCTCTGTTGAATACACAGAGATATCAGATCTGGGAAACTTGTTTTTCCAGTAAATCCGCTAAAAAAAAATGCAGTCAGATCCCTATCAGAAATGCCTTTGCATTATCATAGCCACCTTGTTCCCTGTAGGGATGAAAGCCCGAGATATGGATCACATATGCTTGGCTGGAGCTGGTTCTGTGTTTTTAGTCCAATTAGGGAAGGATTTTTGGTCCCTGGGTTTTTTGTGGTTGCTTCTCTCAGGCCAGAAGAATGGGTTAGGTAAAGACCAAAAAAAAAATAAAGGGGGAAAAGAAAAACCACGGAGCAGTTCTCCCTCTGGCTCAGGAAATTCCAATGTTAATGAAGCCGCCTGGGAAGGGGAGGGGAGGGTTCAGAAAAACAGGAGAGAGTAGCACCCCGGAATATAGACAAAGTTACTTATCTTGCTTGGGATGACTATTTTATCTGAGATTCCCGAGGGACGTGTCGCCTATGTGTGCTGGCTGGGTGGAGATTGCCCCCGAGGGTCAGGCCCGCGGCCCGTGCTTGGGCTGTCGCAGAAGCCGCGGTCAGTTCCTCCGCTGCCAATCCAAAGCCCAGCGTCAAGGTTCCTCGGCTGGGACGCTGCACTCCTGGCTCCAAAAATAGTCACTGCCTCCCGGGGACTTCTCCTCCCGCCAGCCGCATCGCTGCACCACCCCGGGCTGACCGGCTGGGCCCCCTCCAGAGGTCAGTTCAGGGGTGTAGGGCTGTGCCCCGTGTTTGTGCCATCACAGGATGTTGTGTTCAGCTCCCCTGCGCCCAGTCCTAAGCCCAGGGCCAAGGTTACCTGACTGGAACGCTGGCTCCAGGCTCCGAAAACAGTCTCTGCTTCCCCGTAGTTGTTCGTTCTCCATCTCTGTCACTCAGGTCAACTGTTTAAATCTGTGTTTGTTGGTCAGGGTTAGTAGATTGTCATGTATGTGATCGATTCACTTGTTTTTCCGAGTCTTTGTTGTAAGAGGGATCCGAGGTAGCATCTGCCTAGTCAGCCTTCTTGGCCCCCTCCTTTTTTTTTTTTTCAAGTTGAACTTTAGATGAAGGATTACAGAACAAACTAGTTTCTCATCAAACAGTACACACATTGTTGTACGACATTGTTTAACAACCCCACGACATGTCAACACACTCCCTTCTCAACCCTGGCTTCCCTATTACCAGCTGTCCTGTTTTCCCTCCTGTCTTCCAGTCCCTGCCCCCTGGCTGGTGCGCCCGTTTAGTCTTGTTTTGTTCCATGGACTTCTTCAGTCTTTGGCTGAAGGGTGAACCTCAGGAGAGGTCTCATTGCTGAGCTGAATGTGTGTCTGGGGGGTCATACTCTCAGGGTTTCTCCAGTCTCTGTCAGGCCAGGGAGTCTGGTCCTTTTTGAGTTAGAATTTCATTCTATATTTTTCTCCAGCTCTGTCTGGGACCCTCTATTTTGATCCCTGTCAGAGCAGTCAGTGGTGGTAGCCAGGCACCATCGAGTTGTACTGGACTCAGTCTGGTGGAGGCCATAATAGATGTGGTGCATTTTTTTTTTATTAGCTGTTTGGACTAATCTTTCCCTTATGTCTTTAGTTTTCTTCATTCTCCCTTGCTCCCGAAGGGGTGAGACCAGTGGAATATCCTAGGTGGCTGCTCATTGCCAAGCCGTGGTATTTTCGATCACCTCATATGCATGTGAAAGCTGGAGAATGAATAAAGAAGACTAAAGAAGAACTGATGCCTTTGAATTATGGTACTGGCAAGGAATATGAATATACTACGGTCTGCCAGAAGAATGAACAAATCTGTCTTGGAAGTACAGCCAGAAGTAGAGTAAAGGATGGCAAAACTTTGTCTCAGGTACTTTGGACGTGTTATCAGGAGTGATCAGTCCCTATAGAAGAATATCATGCTCGGTAAAGCAGAAGTTCAGTGAAAAAGATGAAGACCCTCACTGAGATGGATTGACACAGTGGCTGTAACAATGGACTCAGACATAACAAGGGTTATGAGGATGACGCAGCACTGGGCAGCACTTTCTTCTGTTGTACATAGGGTTGCTATGATTTGCAACCAATTCGATGGCACCTAATGACAACGTTTTTGGAATGACTCCTTGGGTGGTGCAAATAGTTAATGTACTTGAGTGCTAACTGAAAGGTTAGCAGTTCTAGTTCTCCCAGAGGTGCCTCAGAAGAAAGGCCTCGCAATCCACTGAAAAATCAGCCATTGAAAACCCTGTGGAGCCCTGTTCTACTCTGACACACACAGGTTGCCATGAGTCTGAATGGTCTCTGATGGCAACTGGTGGTGGTGACGCTTTTGGAAAGGAGTTGGGATGGGCTTACCTCTACCACACTGACTTACTGTGGGGACCCCCTATGATCACCTCTGCAGGGCTGGCACACCTGTCTTCTGAATGCTAGGACTATGGGCTTCTGAAGTCTCACAGCCATGTTCTTCACTAGTATTTAAATTTGCTGCAGGGAGATGTCTTGACCAAGGTTATACCTCCTCTTGGCTAATGTGGGATTACAAAGACCTACCCCCTTCCAACAATTTTGAATAATTCTGAAGGCTGGTTCCAACTCCACAGTTGCCCATATGTTTGGCTGTCATATTAGTTGCAACTGTGCTGTAGTCAGTTTCTTCCTCTGTTCATTCCTGCCTTTCTCATGTCCTTCCAGGGAAAGTATCTCCTGAGAACGTTCCCCTATAGACCTTTCCACACAACTCTCTGCCTCAGAGTCTATTTGGGAACCCAGTCTAAGACAGACTGAAAGTTCATCAGAGAAATTACTCAGTGGCCTGCCAAAGACATCTTTGCTTTAACTAGTGTGGTTAATGTCTATTACTTTTTTCCTGGCAATACATTTTTTCTAGAAATTCTTCTACTTTCTTTTGAAAAATTTTCTTCTCTATTTCTTCAGTCATGTTATAAGATTTGCCGTGTTCTTAGGTGAACCTTCTTTTTATAATTCCTCTTTTGGCTGAATCTAGTCCATGCTGGAATTTCTCTTTCTTGCAACCAAGAGTTCTAAACTAATTCACTAGGTTAAAGCATTAATTTACAAACCATAAAATTAAGGAAACTCATGGCCTTATAGTTGGTTCCAACTCATAGTCGACCCTATAGGACGGAGTAGAACTGCCCCATGGGGTTTCCAAGGAGCACCTGGTGGATTCAAACTGCTGGCCTTTTGGTTAGCAGCTGCAGCTCTTAACCACTACACCACCAGCATTTCCATAAAATTAATAGAATAAAAAAAAATTAATTAAAAAAACCCTGATTTATTAGATTAACCTATTGCAGCTTAGCAGAAGGTAGATTTTAAGACAGCCTAGATGAATTTAAAAAAAATGTATAAGATTTGTTATTTTTTTCCCTAACATGAAAAGTAGTTCACATTCATTGTAGAAACTTGGAAATTGGGTGTGTGTGTGTATGCGTGGGAACTCTGGTGGGATAGTGGTTAAGTGCTGCAGCTGCTAACCATAAGGTCATCAGTTCAAATCTACCACGCGCTCCTTGGAAACTCTATGGGGCAGTTCTACTCTGACCTATAGGGTCGCTATGAGTTGGAATTGACTCGACGGCAACGGGTTTGGTTTTTTTTTTGGTGTGTTTGGGGGGGGGGAAGCTCATAATCCCACTGCTCAGAAATAATTACTTGTTGTCATTAATTTTTGTATATCCTTCTAGTCTTTTTTTTATGTTTATTTACACGTACTTTTGGAACAATGAGCTCATACTGTTGGTAACCAGTTGCCGTGGAGTCGATTCTGACTCAGGGCAACCCTATGTGTGTCAGAGCAGAACTGTGCTCCATAAGATTTTTAATGGATGATTTTTCAGAAGTAGATCACCAGGCTTTTCTTCTGAGGCACCTCTGAGTGGACTGGAGCCTCCAGTATATTGGTTAGCAGCCAAGCACATTAACTGTTTGCATTACCCAGGGGTTCCATATTGTTGGTAACCTAACAATATTTTTATTATGTTGTGAACATATGTTAAATATTGTCTTAGTTATCTAATGCTACTGTAACAGAAATACCACAGGTGCAAGGCTTTAACAAACAGAAGTTTATTCTCTCACAGTCTAGAAGGCTAGAAGTCCGAATTCAGGGCTCCAGCCCCAGGGGAAGGCTTTCTCTCTGAGTTGGTTCTAGAGAAAGTTCTTTGTCATCAATCTTCCCCTAGTCTGGGAGCTTCTCAGTTCAGGGACTCCAGGTCCAAAGGATGCGTTCTGCTCCTGGTGCATCTTTCTTGGGTGTATGAGGTCCCCTCTCTCCGTTTGCTTCTCTCTCCTTTTATCTCTTGTACAATAAAAGGTGATGCGGGCCATACCCCAGGGAAATTCCCCTTACCTTGGATCAGGGCTATGACCTGAGTAAGGGTGTTGCATCCCAACCTAATCCCCTTTAACATAACCGAATTTTGCCTCATTAACCACAAGCAGAGATTAGGATTTACAACACATAGGAAAATCACATCAGATCACAAAATGATGGACTCCCACACAGTACTGGGAATCATGGTACAGCCAAGTTGACACACATTTTTTGGGGACACAATTCAATCCATGACAGCCCTCTTCTACCACATTAATAGCTACATAATATTCCACTGTATCGTCATATCATATTTATTGAATCAAACCTAAATCCAGGTTGTTTCCAAATTATTGCTGTGATCAGTGAGATGGTGGATGAGGTCTTAAGCCAAATCTTTGAACAGAATTTCTAGAAGCAGAACTTCTGAATCAAAGAGTTTGGAGACTGTAAGCCTCCCAAATTACCAAACTGGTTTCTAAAATGATTGCATCTTGTTACCCAATCACCTGCGTTGCATGGTAGTGCACTTTTCTAATAGTGTTTGTTTTCTTCGAAGAATTTTGTCAATTTGATAGATGGAATGATGCTTTCTTGCTTTTAATTCACACTTCTTTAATTGCCTATGGATGGAACATATTTCCATGTTTATTGTCTCTGTGTGAGACAAGCACACAAACATCTAGTGTGTGTGTGTGTTAAGTGTGTTTGTGTGTGTATAAATTGCTTGTTGTGTCCTTTGCCCAAATTTTACTTAGAGTGTTAAAATTTTCTATCTTATATGATGCAAAAAAAAAAAAAAAAAACTTTTTCCAGTTTGTCATTTGCCTTTTAATTTTGTTCATGGAGCCTTTTTGATGTATGCAGTCAAATCTAATAATTGTTTCTTTTGTGGTTTCTGTTATGCTTGGAAAGGCCTTCGCCAACCGTAGGGAAGAGGAGCTTTGATCAGGGGTGGGATCAGCGTTGGGGAGACAAAAGTGTTCAGAAGACAGAGGGAAAGGCTGATTAAGCCTGGGGATAACTCTGGAATCCCAAGAAGGGCCCTGGAATTGTGTCTTCGACTTCCTTCATTTTACAGATGAAGGAGCAGCATTCCAGGGAGAATAAGAAATAAGATTGAGGTAGCAGATTACAAAGTCTCTTAATAACACCATTATACATAAAGGGATATAGTTCATTTTTATAAAAAATAATTTAGTGAAGCAGAAATTAAAAAAAAAATCCTTCTGTGTTCTTCCTATAAATATATTCGTATGCTGGCCACAGCACTGAAATAAGGAATTTAAAATGCCCCTGAAAGCTGATTACGTCTTTACACCTAGAATTGATGGTTCTAATTTTTTTTTATTGATTGTGTAGCATTTTACAAAAGCTGTAGGAATGTCATTGTGCTTACCCAAAGCAAACTCACAGCAGCAATCATCATCCATCCATAATTGTTAATGGTGTCTACACATTAAACTGGAGATACTTGAAACCGAAGGGGAAGACCAGACAATACAGCGTTCAAAATACTCTAGTTTGTCTTGGTGGCTGAAGGATTAGAAACAAATAGCAAATAACTAAATATTCCAAAAGCAGGCCTTGCATCTATGAGGTGGGATGTAGGGTTGCCAGATTTAACAAATAAAGCTGCAGGACACACAGTTAAGTTTGAGTTTCAGATCAACAATGAGTCATTTTGTAGTGTAAGCACGTCCCAAATAATGCATAGGACATTATTTATTGTTTGTCTGAAGTTCAGGTTAAATGATGCATCCTGTGTTTTATCTGGCTACCTTAGGAGGAGGGCCCATTTGTTGTACATATTGAATACCAAACCCATTCAGTTTATGTAGTGTATGGAGTTGGTTCCCTATCACTCCAATTACAGTAGCTGAGCTAACAAGGCACTTTTAAGAAAAAGACCCCTACCACCCAAGAATCTCACATTGATGTGAAAATTAGCAGTAAAAATCAGAAACGTGATTGCCTAATATCCTTGATTTTATATGAAAAAACTGAAAGTGGCTTTCATGGTAGTCATTTTATTATTTGAGGATTCCAAGCACAGACACTGCACAATCACCTCCTATTAAGCTGTTCTCTGCTGGAAAGGTTTTCTTTTGGAAGACTACAAATAGAAATTTTCACGCGGGATCCTAGAATTTAAGCTTACCCCTTTGGCCTGCTGCCCAAACTTGATGTAGGAAGGTGGAAGCTCCAGGGACGGCAGTATTAATAGAGCAGAAATGTGCATTTCCCTGAACATAATGTGGATGGTGCTTTTGAATGAAAATAATTTAAAACCCAATTTCCTTTATAGTCATTGATGGACTCTCAGGTGTGGCAGGCAGGTGAAGGCTCCTTTGCGTTCACAGAGGGACTCCACAGCTGCTTCAGTGACTTTTAGCACAATTGTCCCAAGAAGGGATGGAGAGATGCTATAAACTCAGCAGGAACTTTTGTGTAAAAACTTGTACAGCATTTTTATCTTAAAGTGCTTTGGCAGAACTTTAAACAACAAAGTCAGGCAAGCTCCTTAGTGGTAGACAAGTCGTAAAACAGAGCCCAAGAGAGCAGCACAGGCAGCCAAGAAACACAAGCATTTAAGTTATGGTGTCAGCAACACAGGGTAATAATTAAGGCCTAGGTCAGTTCAATTTTCTGCTTCAGAGTAAGGCAAGGAAAGGAGGGCATTTGGATACAGTCATGTGTTGCTTAACATCCACAATACTGTCTGTGAAATAGGGTGTTATGTGATTTGGACATTGTGTGAACACTGTGTTACATACTTGGCAAAGCTATATGGGTTATCTTTTACTTCCAAATCAACACTTCTCCTTTGCCTCTTGCTGCTGCTATCACTAGCACTGGTTTTGCCGCGTTTGGTAGCCATGATACATCTCAGGGTAATATTTTAGAAAGGAAATTAAACAGAGAGACAATGCTACAATACTCAAGAGACACTCGATACGTGAGATTGGATGCTGATGCAAACGAGACGAAGCACATACTGTCCTAACCTGGTTGTGAGACGTATCTTGCTGGAACCATAATCCCATTTCGCTCTATGAGCCCTGTGTTGCTGTAAAGCTCCATTCTGTCTTACACTGAGTTCTGAGATAAAACAAATGGGGTCCACTATCTGAACCATTTGTGGATTTTTATCTTGACAGTGTTTGCACCCTCTGATGTTGGGTGTCCCTGGCTTCCTTCCACTTCTGCAGTATCTGTTAGGGACTGTGGTAGTGACTGTTGGTTGTCCACTGAAATTTGTGCTCTTCCTTGTAGTTTAGAATTGTCGTTGGGAAGCCACTACTCATCAAGTATTACATTTCCTACCCCTAAGAGTGGCCATGAGACATGTTCTTACCCATGGAATATGAGAAGAAGTGAGTTGGGTCACTTCCAAGCCTAGGCTAAAATAAGAATGTGGAACTTCTCCGTGCTTACTTTTTATGTGCCTATTGATTGGATGGCAATGGCCATGAGGCTCTAGAGGATGGTTAGCCACAAGATGGAAGGAATGTAGGTCCCTGACTCACACCAGAGAAAAACTGATTGCTGACTAGAAACATTATTCATGGATTTTTTTTCAAATTGTGCTTTAGGTGAAAGTTTACAGCGCAAGTTAATTTCTTATACAAGAACTTATACACATATGTGACACTAGTTGCAATCCGTATGTGACAGCATACTCCTCCTTTCCACCTGGGTTTCCCGTGTCCATCCAACTAGCTCCTGTCCCTTTCTGCCTTTTCATCCTGCCTCTGGACAGGAGCCACCCATTTAGTCTCCTGTATCTGCTTGAACTAAGAAACACATTCTTCACAAGTATTATTTTGTGTTTTATACTTCAGTCTAACCTTTGCCTGAAGAGTTGGCTTTGGGAATGGTTTTAGTTCTGGGTTAACAGAGACTCCAGGGGCCATGTCTTCGAGGATTCCTCTAGTCTCAGTCAGACCATTAAGTCTGGTCTTTTTACATGAATTTGAGTTCTGCACCCCACTTTTCTCCTGCTCTGTCAGGGACTCTCTGTTGTGTTCTCTGTCAAGGCAGTCATTGGTGGTAGCGGGGCACCGTCTAGTTCTTCTGGTCTCAGGCTGATGGTGTCTCTGGCCCTTTTGTCTTTTGGACTAATATTTTCCTTGTGTCTTTGGTGTTCTTCATTCTCCTTTGCTCCAGGTGGGTTGGGATCAATTGGTGCATCTTAGATGGTCACTTGCAAGCTTTTAAGACCCCAGATGCCACTCCTCAAAGTGGGATGCAGAACGTTTTCTTAATAAACTTTGTTATGCCAATTGACCTAGATGGCCCCCAAAACCATGGTCCCCAGACCACTGCCACTGCTACTGTGTCCCTCGAAGTGTTTGGTTGTGTTCAGGAAGCTTCTTAGCTTTTTGTTTAGTCCAGTTTGTTGACTTCCTCTGTATGGTGTGTTGTCCTTCCCTTCATCTAAGATGATTCTTGTCTATTACCTAGTTAGTAAATACCCCTCACCCTCCCTCCCCACCCTTGTAACCATCAAGGAATGTTTCTTTCTGTGTTTAAACCTTTTCTTGAGTTCTTATAATAGTGTCTCATACAATATTTTTCCTTTTGCGACTGACTAATTTCACTCAGCAAAATGCCTTTCAGATTCATCCATGTTGTGAGATATTTCTTGGATTCATCATTGTTCTTATCGTTGTGTAATATTCCACTCTGTGAATATACCATAATTCGTTTATCCATTTGTCTGTTGATGGGCATTGTTTCCAACTTTTTGCTATTGTGAACAGTGTTGCAAAGAACATGGATGTGCATGTATCTATTTGTGTGAGGGCTCTTATTTCTCTAGGATATATTCCAAGGAGTGGGATTGGTGGGTCGTATGGTATTTCTATTTCTAGTGGTTGTACCATTGTACATTATCACCAGCAGTATGTAAGTGTTCCAGTCTCTCCACAACCTCTCCAACATTTATTATTTTGTGTTTTTTGGATTAGTGCTAGCCTTGTTGGGATGAGATGGTATCTCATAGTTTTTGATTTGCCTTTCTGTAATGGCTAAGATTGTGAGCGTTTCCTCATGTATCTGTTAGGTGCCTGAATGTCTTCTTTGATGAAGTGCCTCCATGGATTGTCATGAGAGTGAAAAATAAGCCATTATTGTGTTAGGCCACCAAATTTTTGGGATCTATTTGTTTTTTTTATTTGTTTTAGCAACCAGTGTTACTCTAACTAATACAGGAACTCTGGGGCAGAATCTTCTTCCATTGGTAATAACTTATTAATAATAATCTTTTTTTAACTGTGTAAATAACAAAACATTAAAGATGTGACTATTTCTTATTAATGTAGTATAGTCATTATTACACAGATATACTGTTGTGCCCATAGTACAACACTGGCTAAATGGATTAATTTTAAACAGAGAAAGGATACTTTTTAGTAATTAGTAATGGGGGAAGTAACAGCGTCAAGGTCACAGGTAAGATCATGATGAAAATTAAACCAGATTTAATATCTATAAACTAGAAATTGAAGGCATAAAATTCTGAAAGCAGGGTACTTGCTTTAATCATAACAAGCTCCTACTATTTATTTTTAATTAAATTTAATTTTTAAAATGAACTGTGTATATTTGGGGTTTCATTCTCAAAATTTTTATGTCAATAAAATTAAGTACAAAACATTTGTACTTAATGTGTTTAGGATTAGACACATTAGGTTCTTTTCCTGTCATATCACAATTAGTGAGTGACAGCAGAATAAAATTCTTGAAACAATCTATTCAGTGCTGGCAACGCTACTTCCTATCTTAGTTTCCTTGTGTATAAAATAACATCTCCTTGGCAGGGATGCTGTGAGGATGACATGAGAAAGTGCTCTGTAAATACTAATGTGTTTTGGAAGCCATGCTATCAAATACAAGGTATTTTGTTATGTATAAATAGCTCGTAATGGAAGAGCATCCATAGGAAATAGTGCTGGTTTTCAACTAAGTTCATTGCAAATATGCTTAATAATTCTTTTTTCCTTTTTCTAGTATCATACACAAAACTGAAATTGAAGGAGATTTCCCAGCCATTTAAACCTGATGTCTCAGGATAGGGCTGGATGTGATCTTAAAAAACCAATCTGCTTGAGATTAACTGGCTATCAAAGAGAATAATATAAAATAAAGCAAAGCAAAGAAAAACAAAGCAAAATAAAATAAAATGATTTTTGCCCTTTATCTAGCTCTTCAGGGTGCTTCATGGATCAGAGAAAGTGAGTTTTATCAGCATTTTTAGTGAATACTACTAAGGTATATACGGCCCCCCCCATTAGATCATTTGTGTCTAATTACTCAATAACTCTTGCTTGGCGCATACATAGGTGGTGTGTCCTTACATATGATTTCTCTGGCTTCAGTGGCACAAACCATTTGTGATCGGCAGCTAACCTAAAGATTAGTGGTTCAAACCCGCCCAGCAACTCCTGGGAAGAAAGATCTGGCAAATTGCTTCCATAAAGATTATAGCCAAGAAAACCCTATGGAGCAGGTCTACTGTGTAACACAAGGGGTCACCATGAGTTGGGGGCTGACTTAAAGGCAACTAACAACAACAGCTTCTTCATCTCTAAAATAATGAGATATGGGAGGAATTTATTCTCTGATGTAATAGTCTATGATTCTGAGATTACATGATTTCATGAGTGATTTAAATAAGTTTAATAGTTGAGTGATCACCATTAAGAACTCTTAAGTGAAGAAAAATGCATATTAAGGGAACTAACATCTTTTTGAACTACTAGATGCCGGGCATTAGCTCATTACATCTTTAAAATAACCCTGTGAGCTTGATGTAAGTGTCATGTTACATACCAGAAACTGAGATTCAGAAGGTTGGGAAATTTGCCCAAGGAAATCCAGCTAGTAAGTTACAACCTGTATGGATTACATCTCAACATAAAAAAAAAAAAAGAAAGAAAGAAAACAAAAATCCTCACAACTGGACCAATAAGCAACATCATGATAAACAGAGAAAAGATTCAAGTTGTCAATGATTTCATTTTACTTGGATCCACAATCAACACCCATGGAAGCAGCAGTCAAGAAATCAACTAATGCATTGCATTGGGCAAATCTGCTGCAAAGGACCTCTTTAAAGTGTTAAAAAGCAAAGATGTCACCTTGAGGACTAAGGTGCACCTGACTCAAGCCACTGTATTTTTCTATCACCTCTTATGTGTGTGAAAGCTGGACAATGAATAAGAAAGACCAAAGAAGTATTGATGCCTTCAAATTGTGGTGTTGGCAAGGAATATTGACTATATATCGCGGACTGCCAGAAGAATGAACAGATCTATCTTGGAAAAAGAACAGCCAGAATGCTTCTTAGAAGCGAGAATGGAGAGACTTTGTCTCACATATTTTGGACATGTTATCAGGAGGGACCAGTCTCTGGGGAAGGACATCATGCTTGGTAAAGTATGGGGTCAACAAAAAAGAGGAAGGCCCTCAATGAGATGGATTGACACAGTGATTGCAACAATGGGCTCAAATATAGAAATATTGGGAGGATGGCACAGGACTGAGCAGTGTTTCATTCTGTCATACATAGGATTACTATGAGTCTGAACTGACTGAACAGCACCTAAGAACAGCAACAACAGTTTAAAAGGCGTATAGTATTCTACTGTACGGATACATTTAATTTTATCCATTTCTGTATGGTGGACAGTTTTTATAGTTCAAACACTGGTGCAAAAAAATAGGAAAAAAGAAAAAAAAAGAGGGATATGCTGTAACAGACCAATTATTAAACCTTGGTAATTAAAACTTTGTAGGACTAGCATTGGCTTAGACAAATAAACCAATGGAACAAAATAGGAAGCCTAAAGTGCCAGTGCAAGTGTTCCTGTAGGCTGTAACAGTAAAGGTGGCACTGCTAGTTTCTATGTGCAACTTCACCTTTAAGGATATTTCCATATTCCTCTCTAAGTGGTTTCACCAATTTACACTCCTACTAACAGGCCACCAGACTTACTTTTACCTCATGTCTTTGCAGATGATTGATTTGGTCATGCTTCTTGGCATGGTGGAAGTTAAACGGAACTCTTAATTTTCATTTCCCTGATTATTAGAGAAGTTGAGAATATTTTCATCTATTTGTTGACTATATGGGTTTCATTTTCAAGTTCTGTCCTTTTTTCTCGGCAAAACAAGTGTTTTTCAACACTTTCCCTCTATCCAGCAGATGTTTTTATATGTCTAATGGTCTACAATTGAGTTAAATGGCTGCTCTTGCTTCAATTGAAGCTGAGAGTGCAGGTTTTCATAGTGACTGGCAGAAGGGAACAAAAGGGTTCGGAATGACTATCTGGTCTGACAGCTACCAAAGTATACCATTGAAAAGTGACCCTCACAACTCAACATATTTAATTGTCCATCCTTGCTCCACTGATCTGTGAAGCCTAGTATTTCATATATTAAGCTTCTGTATAGGCACAGATTTATTTTTGGGCTTTCTATTTTGTTCCATTTGTCTATTTGTCTAAGCCAATGCTAGTCCTACAATGTTTTAATTACCAAAATTTAATAATTGGTCTGTTAGATTCTTCTTCTTCTTCAAAGCTATCTGGGCTCTTCTTGGTCCTTTACACTTTTATATACATTTTAGCGTTAGCTTGTTATTTTAATTAGGTCATACTTGAGTAGGGTGGGTTCTAAATCTAATCACTTTTGAGTTATAAAAAGAGTAAAATGGACACAGAGACACATACAAGGAGAAGAGGAAGACAGGTAATGGAGACAGATGCATCTCCAAGGATTGCTGGCAGCTACTAGAAGCTGAAATAGATAAGAAAGGACCTCCCCCAGAGCAATGCCCTGAATACAGACTTCTAGCCTCCTGAACTGTAAGAAAATTAAAGTGACCCACTTGTGGTATTTTTGTTAAGGTAACACTAGGTAATTAAGATACTTATTTGTTCTGACTTTCTATAATTTATTTATTTAAAAATTGTCTGTTTTTCTTCCCTTCTTCTCTTTCCCCTGTTTAAACTCCTCAAAGGCACAGACAGGTGTCTGTTTTTTCCCATGATATATTTAAAGCACTTTGGAACAGTGCTTGGCACTTACTAGGGGCTCAGTAAATATCCATTGAATAAATGAAAGAGCCACACAATAGCAGCCACCCAGAACTGGCCATTTTTGTAATGAAAACTCACAAAAACACATCAACAGTAACAACTACACTAATCTGTTGAATTCACTGGTAAATATTTCCACTTGTCTTCCCAGCAGACACTTATTCTCCCTCCAGCAGCACTCTCCCCTTTGTGTTTGGACACCTACCCCTTCCCATTTCCCATTCATGTGGCCCATGTGGGACTGTACCTGTGCATCAGAGCATGGACATATAGTGCAGGCCTTTGCACCCAACCCATTGCACTCACCTGTTCACAGTGATTGGTCCAGGTGAGGCCAAGTAACCTAAATGGCTCCAGTCAGAGAGACGGATGGCCAGAACTTTGTAGGATTCACTGGGGAAGTGGCTTGTTCTTTCCCACTGGACTTTAATCAGAAAGGAAAAGCCTGGAAAGGTTGCTGTCATTTTGCTGTCACAGTAGGAAAGGCTGTGTGAGAACGGAGCCCACAGAGAGGAAGTGGAGGTAGGGTGTCAGAAACTGAGCTCCGATGGCATTATTTGAGTTCCAATGTCCAAGCATGGCTCAAGTCAGAGCTGGCCCTGGCCTTTACAATTATGTGACTCAATGCAGCCTCTTTTTCTTAAGCCAGTTGCAGCTGGATTTTCACTCATCCATATCAGAAAGAATCCTGGCTTACACCGACACCCACGTGAGCTCAGCATAAACTTAAACTTACACAGTGATCTCATTCAAAACTCACAGCATCATACCTTGCCTGCCTCTTGATCCTCAAATTCCACCACTCTGTTTTTCTTTCTCATTCCACGCCTTGCCCAGCTTCTTCTTCCTCAAGACTTTGTTCTCGCTGTTTCCCCTGCATGGACATTTCTTTCTTCAATTCTTTACATGGTTTGCTTCTTCACTTTATTTTAGTATTTATGCAAATGTTACCATCTCAGAAAACTCTTTCCAGACTATGCTATCCAGTCACTCTCTAACTCCTTTATTTGATATATTTTTCTTCCTAGTACTTCTCTCTATGTGTAATTGTACATTTATTGTATTTATTTTGTATGTTGTAAATTGTATATTTATCATATTTACTGCCTGTCTCCCTTCGTTGCCTACCTTCAAATATAAGCTTCAGGGGGGTTGAGATTTTGTCTGTCTTGTTCACCACTTTGTCCTTAGCTCCTAGAATAACGCCTGGCATTTATCACATGCTCAAAAAGTATTTGTTGAGTCAATGAGTGCGTGAGTGAATGAATGAACAATGCTTTGAGGGCTGTTCAGGTAAAAAAAAAAAAAAAAAAAATCCAAAGCTCAGGAAAGATAATCCACTCATGGTAGGTAGTGGAAGTCCTGAAATGCAAAACCAGCTCTATTCTCGAAGCCCATAGGAAAACATTAAAAGTGACTGCTAATTTTTGTAGAAGAAGAAATACTCATAATTTTCTCTCTAGCTATGGAGTGTTGTGACAGTCAAAGTGGAAACATTAATAGGTTTTGACCTTTTTACGAGGTTTCTAGTTTTATCGATTGTGTCTTAGAATGTTGCCTGTGAGCTATTGTAGTGCTGCGGTGTCCATGATTATGTAGTGGAGATGGCCATTGGTTCGTGTGTGACCTATGCAATGTTTGATGCTCCTTGATAACAGTGAAAGAAGACTGTTCTCTTGACAGACCTCTGGGAGAAGACCAAATAGAGGTCTGAGACTTGATTCTTCATATGGTTATGTTGTAGCACATATGCCTCAATACTTACACACGGGGCATATGCAATACGTGTGCCCCAAGCAATGGTCCTGACCTTGTGGTCATAAAGTAGAGCAGATCTGGGACAAGAGTGTCTTGAATTTCTTCTCATCCTGGGAAAGGTCTTAGAAAGGTCTTTGGAGGTTCCTATAGATGTCGCAGGGCTTGAGATACTCTATGCAGAGGTTCTTACCCTTTTTTTCTTTTTGGTGCCATGGACTGCTTTGGCAGACAGAAGCATGCTTTTAAATGCATTAAATAAAATATATAGGATTACAAAGAAAACTAACTTTATTGAAATACAGTTATCCATGAACTGCCAAAAGAATGAACAAATCTGTCTTGGAAGAAGTACAACCAGAAAGCTCCTTAGAAGCAAAGATGGTGAGACTACATCTTACCTACCTTGGACATGTTATCAGAAGGGACCAGTTCCTAGAGAAGGACATCACGCTTGGTAAAGTAGAGGGTCAGAGAAAAAAAGGAAGACCCTCAATGAGACGGATTGACACAGTGGCTTCAACAATGGGCTCAAGCATAGCAACAATTGTGAGAAGGGTGCGGGACCGGGCAGTGTTTCATTCTGTTGTGCATGGCGTGGCTATGAGTTGGAACTGACTTGATGGCACCCAACAACAACAACAACAGTCATCACTGTATTAAAATCAATTTATGATACATGTGCTTTTTGTTAACTCATCAGATAATAAGATCTAGGGGTGGGTATAACAGCTGCTATAATTTTAAAGTAGTGATATGTGTATGTGATATTTTAAGGTATTAGCAACAATGTGATGTGATATGAAAATATTTGGGATTTCTATTGATGACAAAATCGCAGGTGCTGCTAATACTATTGAGGTTTGTGCCCTGCATTATCATGGGAGGAAATTTAAGTTAAAAGTTTGGGAAAAGAAAGGTAATTTTTTTCTCATTCAGGTTCACAATGCCTAGGTAAAGAACTCCTTCTCTTTGGGTAGGGTTATGACTGGCTGAAAAGCAGCCACTACGAACTCAGTAACCCACCCCATAGGTGGCAGAGGGATTTATAAGGTAATTACTATGTGACAACTGAGCCCAGATTCATCACTTCACCTCTTTATGCATCACTTTCTTCTGTGTCACTGAATGAGATGAGCTGGCTCCATCCTTACCCAAAGGTTAAATGTAGTGATCTATGTCAAATAAAGTATGTCACATGCCTTCAGGTCCTTAGAAGCAAAGTCAATATTTAGCAGGTATAATTTCATCTAGACAGATGTAGGGAAAATTAAATGGGTGAGATTCATTTTCATTATTCATGATTCTTTCTTTACCCAGTGTTTTTCCTCTTTGATGCCCTTCCTAATAAATATTGCCTAAGATGACAATTTCTAGTATCATCATGTTTTTCTTTAAAATCTAGATTAGTCTCATTTCTTCCTTAAAGAAACCTGATTTATTAACATATTATTATTAATAATTTTAAATTCCTTTGTTAGTTGAGAGATATTGAAAAAACAAATAAGTTAAAAATCACCTTCAATCCTACAATTATTTTTTGGAGTTATATAAAGTAAGAAAATAAAGTAAAAAACGATAGTCCTCAGGTTCTCTGCACCCTCACCCATTACCGGCATTCATGTCTACACCACAAGATACATAAATAAGGTTAATAGTCTAGAGTTTTTTTTTTTTTTAACATTTAAATTTTTTTCCACGTTTTAGTCTGGTGTGCATGTGCATGTGTACCTGTGTGTGTTCGCGTATTTGTGTACGCTTGTGTGTGCTGTGAGTCTGTGTGTCTACACGTGTTTGTCTTTGTGTGTATGTGTGTTATTGATCTTTATAATAGACTGTGGTAACTCTAATCCTTTCTATACTGGGTGCTTTTCCATCCCCTTTCTTTGGTAAAAACAGTCTTTTTCCTTCATTCCATGTGATCCTTGGGGTTGGCCACAGAGCACTACTCTCTTCTGACACAGGGATGGAAATTAAGATATGAGCCTGGCTGGTTAGACACTCCATATCCGTAGTTATAGGGATTGATTGGTCAGGAAAAGGTATTTGTGGTAGATCATCTAGATTGACTTAACACTCTTTTCAGCATTTGCTTCCTTTGCTCTCTACTGCTATGGAGTTTAGAATTACTCATATACCTTTGTAGCTGGGTGGCCAGATGACACAATTCTGCCAATAGAAAGTAAGCAGTAAGCAGAAGTCTGCTGGGGGTTTCAGGAAAAAAACTTTGCTTTACTGACATAGATGTTGCTGGTTCTTCTTTCTCACCCTGTCACTCTGTCCCCAGAAATGTCTTAGCTGAAGCTCTAATTGTCATCTATGGAACACAAGGAAGATAGAATTACAATGCCTGTTAGGCAAGATTAGCAAGAGTCTACTTTTTGGAGTTATAGTGATGTGAGTGGAAAACACACACACACACACACCTGGGTGGCATAAAAGGTTTTTGCTTGTCCATTAACATAAAGGTTGATAGTTCGAACTTACCCAGCAGCATCACAGATAAAAGCTGTGGAGATTTTATTCCATTAAGATTATAGGCAAGAAAACCCTATAAAGCAGTTCTATTCTGTAACTCATGGGGTCACCAGGAGTTGGAATTGACTCGATGGCAATTTTTTTTTTTTTAATGTATCAAAACTACAGTTAGGTAAGTTTTCTGTCATTTGCTTCTGAATGCAAAAACCAAAAAACCAAACCCGTCACCGTCAAGTTGATTCCAACTCATAGTGACCCTATAGGACAGAGTAGAACTGCCCCATAGGGTTTCGAATGAGTGGCTCGTGGATTCGCACTGCTGACCTTTGGTTAGCAGCCTGAGCTCTTAACCACCATGTCATTTTAACTAATTTAACACATGTCTCAAGCTGTAACAATCAGCTCTGCCTTAGACTTCTCTGTGGGCTAAGAGGGAAGATAACTTCTCTCCCTTAGGGTTGCTAAGTTGGAGGGATGGGAGTTTGGGCTTCCAGCGGCCACTTGGCTTCCCTGGGGAAAGGGTTTGTCTGAAGAACAAAACTAAGGAGAGACAAGCAGAGGAGAGTAAGGCCAATCCTGATGACATCCTTTGAGTTCCTGGATCCAGTCTTGCCTAAAGCCAGGAGCTCTGGATTTACAATACATTTCCTTTTTTCCCTGTGTAATTTTTTGTTATGTTTCTCTCATTTGCAATCAATAGAGTTCTGACTAATGGAGTCTGTTGTTGTTAGGTGCCGTCGAGTCAGTTCTGACTCATAGCGACCCTAAGCACAACAGAACGAAACACTGCCCGGTCCTGCGGTCCCATTCGTCATAGAGTCCAGCTTCTTGGATTATTTGCTCAGCATACAGATTGAATAGGTATGGTGAAAGGATACAACCTTGACACACACTTTTCCTGACTTTAAACCATGCAGTATCCCTTGTTCTGTCTGAATGACTTCCTTTCGTTCTATGTACGGGTTCCTCATGAGCACAATTAAGTGTTCTGGAATTCCCATTCTTTGCAATGTTATCCATAATTTGTTATGATCCACATAGTCAAATGTCCTTACGTAGTCAATAAAACACAGGTAAACATCTTTCTGGCAGTGTCTGCTTTCAGCCAGAATCCATCTGACATCAGCAATGATATCCCTGATTCCACATCTCCTGAATCCAGCTTGAATTTCTGGCAGTTCCCTGTCCATGTACTGCTGCAGCTGCTTTTTAAAGGATGTCCAGCAAAATTTTGCTTGTGTGTGATATTAATGATATAGTTTGATAATTTCCACATTTGGTTGGATCACTTTTCTTTGGAATAGGCATGAATCTCCATATTTATATCCAGGTACTACTCCCAAATTATCAGCACTTTAATCCTTACCTCAAGTTTTGCTTTCTAATGAATTTAGGCTAAGACAGCACTCAACGTATACTCTGTGATGGATTGTTCTGAACTAGCAGCCTTTATAACTATGGGATGATAATAAAACTCAGTGAATTCTGGTATTTCCAAAAATGTCTCTTCTAAAAGAAGTTCAAATTAGGTCCCATTTCTTCTTAGTACTAAGCAGTGGTTATTGAAGTTCACTGAAAAATTCTTATTAAAAAAGAATAAGAGATCATTTCTTTCAACATATAGGATTATCTTTTGTGCTTATATATGCAGTACATGTTCATTGTAGAAATATCTGAAAATACAAATAAACAAAGGGAAAACTAATTGGTAGTCAATACAGAGACCACAGTGGGTGACATCTTTCTAGACTCTTTTCTATATATATGTGTGTGCATCTATGTATTATATACGTGTATATGTTTATTAATATCTTTTTACAAACATGAGACCAATATTTTCTACTCAACGTAGTATGAATATATTAGTTCTACAACACCATTATTTTGTCTGGCTGCATAATATTACATAATTGTTGTAGTATGATCTAATATTGTTTTAAATCCTTGGGCAATGCAAATGGTTAAGTGTGTGGCTACTAATGCAGAGGTTGATGATTCAAACCCACTCAGAGATGCCTCGGAAGAAAGACCTGGTGATCTGTGAAAGGTCATAGCCGTGAAAACCCCATGGAGCAGTTCTACTCTGTAACACATGGGTCACTGTGAGTCTGGGTAGACTCCACGGAACCTGGGTGATTTCAGTATCATTTTAAGTAGGCTGTTGTGAGAATGAACTATAGGATGATGTACTTGAGAGTACTTGGTAAACTGTAAAACATTATGTTAATGTAAAATATAGTAATTATTTTTATTTGCCAAACTAGAAAGTTGAAGATATTTTGTTTGTGGCCATATTTTTTTTCTATCTCATCTGTCATTTTAGCCTTTATCTTTTCTGAAGCATCGATTCAGAAGAGGTTAAAATAGTAGTAACTGAAATTAGCGAAACTTTCCTGCTCTAGGGCATGAAATTTAAATCCTGCTGCTCTGAAGAAAATGCATGAAGGCTTCTATGTGAGTTTAAGTCGTCTTGCTCTTTGGAGGTCTGGAAAAGCTGACTGATAAATGAGCTCACTCTGTATAACTTCTTGGTGCACGCTGGTCTTTTTTACACTCCTGGTAACAAAGGTGACCGCTACATAATATTACAGAGCAGATGTGCAGTGTCATTTCAGACATTCCAACTCTTTCTGACACCGCCTAACGACTTTTTGTGCGCAAAGACTAATGTCACCTGGAGGGGCTGTAATAATGAGCAACTTCTTTATCAATAATAGATAGAACTAGTCAGTGCCAAGGTCTAAATTGTTAGGTAATTTGGGCATAAATTCCTAATGTTCACTGTTGTTCCTGTGATTATCAGAGAATAGTTTCACTTATTAGATGACAGGAGAGCTGGGTGGGTGATTTAAGAGTATCTCCTAAAGAACCTCCTTTGCTTAATAAAAACCTGAAAAACCAAACCCTTTGTGGTTGAGTTGATTCCGACTCATAGCGACCCCATAGGACAGAGGAGAACCACCCCATAGAGTTTCCGAGGAACACCTGGTAGGTTTGAACTGCCGACCCTTTGGTTAGCAGCGGTAGCACTTAACCACTACTTCACCAGGGTTTCAATGTTAAAGTTTTTGTGGGAACATTGAGACTTGTGTTTGTAAGAATCTTTAGTTAAAGAAGTTCTTAAACATTTGCACCTTTACTCAGAAAGAAGCTAAGGAACACACACAGGCTAAATCATACAAGGTAGTCCTTTGCTTGGCAGCTTAAGACAAGGTTCGTTTTACTCAAGTGTTTGACTATGGTGCACATAATATTCAATGAAGTTTTCAACTTTGAAGATCCTTTGAGGGTTTTGCCTGAGTCAGAAGAATCTCAGCAAAAGGAACAAAGAGCTTTCCTCAAAAGCAAACACGGAGAGCTTGAATTTTGAATTTGGCCCAGAAAAATGTGGAGTGGTACGTGGTAGGGCTTTTTTTTTTTCATGCAGGGTTAATCATGATTAATGTTTATTTATAATATTAGTAAAAGAAAATGCAAGGCTGTTGCTTCAGAAATTTGCCTTGGGAATCCACCGAGAGGATCCTCCCCTTTTCTGGGAAAAGCACCGTTCATTGTTGTAGCAGAATGGGGCTTAGAAACACTTCTGGAGTACTTTGGGCCTACTTCACTTCCCATACTGCTCGTGAAATTGTCACATCTGCCTCCCATCCTCCAAACCTTAATGGCCTTGCCTTAGGTATTGGAGAAATATATGGGAAATTGCAACTGAATATGATGTAAGAAAACGTATTTTGTTGTTGTTAACTACCCTTGAGTTGGCCCCTGACTCGTGGCAACCACATGCACAGTGGAACGAAACACTGCCTAATCCTGCGCCATTCCCATGATTGGTTGCTGACGGTACTGTTGTGATACATAGGGTTTTAGAAGTATATCGCCAGGCCTTTCTTCCTAGTCTTAGTCTGGAAGCTCTGCTGAACCCTGATCGGCATTATAGCAACACACAAGCCTCCACTAACAGATCAGTGGTGCTGCACATGAGGTACATTGGCCAGGAATCGAAACCAGGTCTCCAGCATGGAAGGTGTTTGAAAATTCTTCCACAGCATTCCCTTAATCAGCTTGGGATGTGTGGATTGTAATAATCTTTAGTTAAAGAATTTACTTGGTAGTGAAGCAAGGGAATCATAAAACTGACACAAATTGGTTAAGTATTTTTAATAGTACTGGTTAGAGCTTCAGATTCTATTCCTGTTGCCTGTCAAAACACAAATCCACCTCGTGTGGTGCTGATCATAGCAGTTGTTTTTCTCATTTATAAATTAAGCAGTTTTATATTTACCTTACAAGACGTGTTTTTTTTTTCCTTTTTTTTTTTAAGAGTAATAAATATTTACAAATATTGATGGTTAAGATGTTGCAACTTGACTTTGGATCTGCTTCCTCCCAGAAAATAGATTCTAATTACGATTTGTGTTTATTCTTCTGTGACATTTGACAGGGTTTGCGTTAGCAAAGCTGGCCTTTGTTCAATCCCAGTAGCTGTTCCCAGGTGATTTCTTTATAATGCTTTTCTTCTGTGAGTCTTGGAGAATGCCCTGTCCCTGCTGTGAACTGTTACTGAGCAATTCACCTGTGTCCCTGAGGAAACAGTCCTAGGAGAGGTCAATGGGGAGTTTAAAGGGAGGGGGGTCCATACAGACTCAGTATAGACTCTGTCATCATTGCCCTCTCATATTGCAGCCAGTGTCAGAACCCCGTATTATCTCCAGAGACTTTGGCATCCTTTCTCTGTCATCACTCTGGCTTTTATTTATTTATTTTTTTGGTCCAGCTATGAATGGGCGAGGATTCCCTGGGTGGTGCAAACAGTTAACACGCTTGGCTGCTAACTGACAGATTGGAGGTTCCAGCCTCTCCCGGAGACACCTTAGAAGAAAAGCCTGGAGGTTTTGTTCTGAAAAATCCGTCATTAAAGACTCAACGGAGCAGAGTTCTACTCTGACATACATGGCAACTGGCTTTTTGGCGTGGACAGGCCGTAGCTCCAGTGTGAACCCACTCCTTTCTGAAGAAACAAAGAAAAAATACTATTTCTCTTTTCTTTTCAGCGGTGCTGACATTTTGCCCCCATTTTGATATTGATCATGGTGATGTGATGTGGGCCCAGGAAGAGGCAAAATGGGAAAGTCTAGGATTTCCCATCCTTCAAAGATGCTGTTCAGCTATATAACTGAGCTTTATTCGGTAGTGGTAGCATAATTCCACGCCCATAGTAGCGGTTCACAAATTTATTAAGTAGTTAATAATAATGTTTAACGTTTGTGTCTTGCTTGCTGGGCACTGTTTTAAGTACTTCCTATATTAACTCATTTAATTTAATGAGAGAGTGAATATTATGGAAGATAACAAAAGAAATTGCCCCGTAGTTTGACAGACGTTGTTGTTGGGTGCTGTTGGGTGGATTCCGATTCATAGCGACCCCATGTGACAGAGTAGAACTGACCCAGAGGGGTTTCTTGGCTGTAATCTTTATGGAAACAGATTGCCAAATCCGTCTTCCCCAGGGCTGCTGGGCAGGCTTCGAACCTCCATCCTTTCAGTTAGCAGCTGACTGTTTAACCTTTTGCCACCAGGGCTCCTTGACAGACATTAAATCCATTGAAAGCAAACCCGTTGCTGTAGAGTCAATTTTGACAATTTGTTACAAATTTATTTTTACACAAGTTTTTGTGGTGTAAAACTATAATATTCATTTTCAAACTGGTATGAGAAAATACTTAAGATTTAATAATTTTGGTTTACAATAACAATTTCCAAATTTCTAAACATTCAACCACTCTACCAAAAGTGGGAAAAGAAAGCTGGAAACTTATTTTCTGTTTCCTCAGATTCTCACGATTATTAAATACCTGTCTCAAACACAGAAATTGGAAGTGACAACACTAAAAAAAACCATTAAATATTTTCCATTAACTTCAAAAGTAAGTTTGAATGTGTCTAGATATTTCAATAAAATATTGGCCAGACTAATGTATGTCATCATGAGAAAAATAGCATTTTACTGTGGTTTTATTTTGCATTTCTTTAATTTCTAATGAGGTGGAACATTTCACTATGTTTATTTATTAGTTGTATTTTCTTTTGTGGATTATTCATTAGTCTATCAAGGTTGTGAGATTTATTGTATAGATGACCACTTTAAGTTGCAAAGAGTAATCATTTATTACAAAAGCTAAGTTTTTTTTTTAGTTTTTGCTTTTTAATTTTGATTTTTTAATTTGGAGAAGTTTCCAATTTTTAATATAATAAGGCTATTGATCTTTTTGTTTTTCTATTGCTTTTGAGCTTAAGAATTAGTTTTTCTATGATACGAGCTTTTAGTTTTAATTCTAACTTTTTGGTCCATCTGGAGATTAGTCATGGCATAAGAGGAAGATCTCTGTGGGTTTGTTTTTCAAAACTTTATCTGGTTTTCCCAACATTATTCATTTTTAATTTCCATTCTCCCCCTCTCTACTAATTTATGAAGACTCCAATACCATACTTTCAATTTTTAGATATCATGGTGTCTGAGTTATTTTTTGAATCTAGGCATGTGTACCTTTTATTTACCTGGATGTATTACATGGTTTTAAGTACCTTGATTTTACAGGCGACCCAAATCAGAAAAAAAAAACAAAAAACAAACCCGGTGCTGTCAAGCCGATTCTGACTCATAGTGACCCTATAGGACAGAGAAGAACTGCCCCATAGGGTTTCCAAGGAAAGGCTGGTGGATTGAAATTGCCAACCTTTTGGTTAGCAGTTGAACTCTTAAGCACTGTGCTACCAGGGCTCCATAGATGACCCAGCACATGTTTGTTGAGAGCTTACCTGTACCAGGCTCAGTAACTCACTCACTTATAACATCTCTTTTACATATTTTTATTTGATATTCTTACTTGTTTATTTTTTCAGATGAATTTCAGAATTTTGAAAGCCACCTTCCTCAATCTGTTCAAATTTTAAATACAAATAAAATTTTTGGAAATCCTGATAGCTATTATTCAAATACTATTCTATAAATAAAGATTCTAATTTTTTTCATGATAGCCACTTCTCTGCATATTTCCTCTTTTTAATTTGTTGTTGTTTCTGTAGTAAATAAAACATATTTTAAAATTATACTATCTAGCTGGTCTGCTATATAGGAATAATATTAATTTAAAAAATCATTTTTCTTGTACCTGACCATTTTCTGGTCTCTTAGTTCTACTAGATTTTAGAATTGCCTATTCGGATATTCAAGGTAGTCATTTATCTGCAAATAATGGTAATTTTTTGATTTCCTTTATTACATTCATAACTTTTATTTGTTTTATATAAATAATAAAAAATACAGGTAATACAAAGCCTCTCTCTGTTGTGCTTGATTCTAATATTATGACTCTAGAATGTCTTTGTTAAGCATGAGGTTGGTTGTTGTTTCGATATAAAAAAATATAAGTTCTATGTTTTGGGTACTTATCATGTGCCAGACACTGTACTATCTATATACCAGTTTATTGGTGGTATTTTTATTGAATCCTGGATCTGTTTAACTTCGAAGTCTTCCTTGTTTTTTTATATCTTATTTTTTAGCTATTGATAAAGCCATGAAGTTTAATTTTATCAAATGCCTGTTTTGACATCTGAGTTTTACTTATTGATGTTATAATGTTATGAATGTATGTTTAAGCTTTTGTACAAATTGATTTCCTTCCTTATTCAAAGTATTCATACACATACCCAGTGCCGTCAAGTCAGTTCTGACTCATAGCAACCTTATAGGACAGAGTAGAACTGCCCCATATGGTTTCCAAGGCTGTGAACTTTATGAAAGCAGACTGCCACATTTTTTTCCTGCAGAGCAGCTGGTGGGTTCCAACTGCCAGCCTTTCAGTTAGCATCCGAGGGCTTAACCATTGCACCTTTTAACCACTTAACCACTCCTAGGTATTCATATAGCAGGATAAAAAGAATAGATGAGGAGTTGGGGAAGATGATTAAATAGAATTATCTTGTGGATTTTCTTGTTTAGTTTTTTCTCATAGCATACAGGCAGTCCCCAGGTTCTGAATGAGACCCGTTCCTAAGTTTGTCTTGAAGTTGAATTTGTAGGTACGTATAGTTCTTATTTGAAAACCCTGGTGGCTTAGTGGTCGGCAGTTCAAGCCCACCAGGCACTACTTGGAAACTCTATGGGGCAGCTCTTTTCTGTCCTATAGGGTCACTATGAGTTGGAATCGTTTCAATGGGCAGTGGGTTTGGTTTGGTTTATGGTTCTTATCTAGCGTCAGTTAGCCAAATGTTGGAGACCTGGTGGCACAGTGGCTAAGAACTTCACTGCTAACCAAAAGGTCACTCCTTAGAAACCCTATGGGGCAGTTCTACTCTGTCCTATAGGGTCCCTATGAGTCAGAATAGACTCCATGGCAATGGGTAGTCAAATGTTTGTCTTAGTATATAGTATATATGTATATATTATGCATATAAAGGAAACCCTGGAGGCGTAGTGGTTAAGTGTTACAGCTGCTAACCTGAAGGTTGGCAGCTCAAATCTGCCAGAGGCTCCTTGGAAACTCTATGGGGCAGTTCTACTCTGTCCTATAGGGTCACTGAGTCGGAATCCACTCGACTGCGACTGTTTTTTTTTTTTTTTTTCCTTTGGTATGCATATAAAGGAGTCCTGGTGGTGCAGTGGTTAAGAGCTACAACTGCCAACCAAAACATGTCCGCAGTTCGAATCCACCACTAGCTCCTTGAAAGCCCTATGGGGCAGCTCTACTGTGTTCTATAGGGTCGCTATGAGTCTAAATGGACTCAAGGGCAACGGGTATGCATATAAAACACTTAAGCTGTGAAAAGTTTTCATGAGCATCACAAAGTAGTGCATGCATTTGTTATTATGCACCATTGTATTTAACTCAAATTTTTAATGCAATATGCTTTATGACAGCCCATTCCTAAGTACAGGCTGTCTGTAAGCAGGAAGTTTGTAACCCGGGGACTGCTTGTATTATGTCAATAAGTTTTTTACAGCTGAGCCATTCTTACTTTCCTTGTTTAATTGCATTTGGTCACCTTAGATGATATTTTGTTGAATTCCGTTTATTAACATTTCATTTACAATTTCACCCTTACATTCATAAGTGGTTTCTAACGTCTCCTTTCCTCTTTTTTTTCTCTGTTCTCCTTTCCACACTCTACTTCTCCTCCCCTTTCCTATCTTTTCCTTTCCCTCTTTTTTAAAAAAATTGTAAGGTTTTGGTATTAGAGCTATATTTGCTTTTTCTGTACTTAATTGGGTTGTTTTCCATTTTTTCTTTATGCTCTGGAACTGGAGCCACTTAGTATGACACTATCTCTTCCTGAAAATTGGAAAGAATTCACCAGTAAAGCCATGTGATCTTGAAAAGTTAGCATTCTGGTAAATAAGAAAATGTGTGAGAAAAAAAATAGTGTATATTTTTCTATTCTTTGCAAATGTCTACACTTCTTTTTAAGTTAATTTCCCTCCACCAATGAGAATAATAACAAGGACTTTTGAGATTAATCAATATTTTAAACTGTAATTTTCCTGCTGCAGTGATTATGTTTGCTGCTCCATCAGTTCAGACTTGATGGTCTGGTGAAAAGCTTCTTGGTGGTTTATTATCATGTTTCTGTTCTGCCCAGGTGACAAGCCCACTTACTTCCCTGTTTGTTGAATCTTGTTAAGAGCATTTCACTGTAAGGACTCTTGTGGCTTCCCAAAGGGCACAATGTCTTCGTCCTTCATGGGAAAGCATGGTGCTGGGCTGAGAGCATTGGCTGCTTTGGAGATATGTGGCTCTGTCAATGTTCCTAAATCTCATTTTCCTCATCTGTAAAGTGGGGATAGCAATAAAATGCAAGCTATTGCTTTTATGGGAAAATTAAATGAGACAATTCTTTTAAAATGCTGAGCACAGGCCCTAGCACACAGTAAACATTCAATAAATGGGAGCTCTTATTATTCAATACCTTACATACATTGTCTCTTTTTTTTATTTCACCAATAATGTCAAAACATATGCATATTCAGATATGTAAAAATATTGACTTCTCTCATTAAAAAAGCTAACTTTAGCAAGGTATACTTTATATAACAATGAAATGCTTCCATGAGTTTTGACAATGTATACACAATCGAAATATAGAACGCTTCCACCCCCTCCTCAAATGGTTTCTATACGTGAAAAAACGAAACAAAACAGAAAAACAAAAAACTATTGATTTTATTTATATGTTTGACTATACTAAAATTGACCTGCTTCTTCCCTATGAATATCCGTCTCCCAACCCCAGGCCTAAGTAACCACTGATAAGCTTTTTATCACCATAGATTAGATTTGTTTCCTAGAGCTTCATATGAATGGAATCATGTAGCAGGCCCTCTTTTTACTTTTTTTTTTTGCTACAAAAAGAACTTTATTGCTCCACTTGTTGCTCGGCTTGGGTGACAGCTCCAGGGTGGTTAAAAAGTTGCCTTGTGGCTGGAGGGAGAGGCTCAGGCAGAAGACTGATGGCAGGGAAGGCAGATGAGCCCTCAAAGGTCACTGGGCTCCAGAGGCTCCTAGTTGTACTTGAGGGTGAGCCTCTCAAAGAGATATTCTCCCATCTGGGCCTGGGGGCTGGCCAGCCTGTGGAGGTTGGTCAGGTGGTTGCCCATCTTCTTGAGGAGTTTCACTTCCTCATCTAGGAAATGGCTCCCCAGAAAGTCACAGAGATGGGTGTCTATGTGGGTAAAACCCACAGCGTGCAGATACAAAAGTGTCTGGTTCAGGTTCTTCTCCAGGGCCGTGGTGGCTTCCATGGTGTCCAGGGTTCTACCCCACTTATCTTGGGATGGCTTCAGAGAGAGGTAGGTGTAGGAGGCCTGCAGATGCAGACTGACTACATGGTAGACGGTAACTTCCAGTTCAGTAGAATAATTCTGACGAACCTGGGAGCTCATGATTGGTCGACAATAAGGAGCTAACTATGAAAAACAGCATCAGCTGGCCCCAGAAACAGGAGGTGGCTGAGAAGATGGTCCTAGAGGTTGTGATTGGAGAAGAGGTTGAAGGGTGGTAAGTGGCTGGATGTGGAGAGTCCACGGGTCTGTTCTGTCTAAATACTGTTGAACCAAAGAACAGACCCGCGGGACCACTGCGTGTGCTTGTCTGTAGTAGGCATTCTTTTGTATTAGTTATTTTTTTTCCCCATTCAGCGTAATGTTTTAGAAATTAATGTACATTGTTTCATGCAAAAATAGTTTATTATTATTTTTTATTGCATTTGAATTCTTTTTAGTTTTTGGTTATTGTGAATAAAGCTACTATAAACATCCATGTACACATTTTTTCTTTTAATATGTTTGTTCATATGTTTTCATTTCTCTTGACGAAATACCTGGGAGAGGGATTCCCAAGTCATTTGGGAAGTGTATGTTAAACTTTCTAACTAGCTGTCAGTTTCTCAAAGCAGTTATTGTTGTTGTTGTTAGTTGCTGTGAAGTGGATTCCAACTCATGGTGACCCTATGTGTGCAGAGTAGAACCCTTCCATAGGGTTTTCAATTTGCAGGGACGGATTAACCAGTAAGCATGATATGCACTGGCTTGCACTGAGCAAGGTATGCACAGGCTTAATTGCATTTACTTGCTAATTTGTGGCGAGCGATTTTACATGGGTTTCACCACATCTTTGATGTGGTGGGGGGCAGGTGACATTGTGCACTGCACATTGGTGGGAAGGCACAACTGGACCTCTTCGTACCTTGCTTACTGGGTAATCTGGCCCTGCAATGCACCTCTGAGTGGGTTCTAATCGCCAGTCTTTCTGCTAGTAGTCAAGCCCCACCCAGGGACTACCTAAAGCAGCTATGCTGTTTTGCATTTCCACCAGCAATGTCTGAGAGTTACAACTGCTCCACGTCCTCACCAACCTTGATATTGTCAATCTTGTTAATTTTAGCCCTTTGAGTGGGGAAAGTAGTTATATCTCCTTATGGTTTTAATTGCATTTCCTTTATGACATGGAGCATCTTTGCATACACTTTTTGGCATTTGTCTCAGTTTCTTAGTACTGCTATAACAGAAATACCACAAGTTTAAGGAACAGAAACTTATTTTCTCACAGTTTAGGAGGCTAGAAGTTGGAATTCAGGGCACTGGCTCTAGGGAAAGGCTCTCTCTCTCTGCAGGTTCTGGGGGAGGGCCCTTGTCTCTTTTCAGCTTCTGTTCCTTGGTTCCTTGGCAATCTTCAGCGGTGTGCATCTTCTCCTCTGTTTGTGCTTGCTTCTCAGTTCTTCATCTGCTCTTTTTATATGTCAAAAGTGATTGGTTTAAGACACACCCTACGCTGATATGATCTCATTAATGAAACAAGGAAAGTATTACTAAAGGGGATTATATCCACGGGTATATGGGTTAGGATTTACAACATATGTTTTGGAAGCAATTCATAACAGCAATTCAAGTATCTCCTCTTGTGAAATTTCTGTTCAACTATCTTGTCCAATTTAACTGATCTATTTGTGTTTTTAAAAATTGAGTCATGAGAGTTCTGTGTATATTTTGGATACAAGCACCGTGCCAGATAATGTATTTTGAATAGTTTCTTCTAGAAGATACCTGGTTTGGTTTTTATGTTTTTTTAAGGTTTATGACCCACTTGAGGTAATTTTTCTGAATAGTGATATAAGGGTCAAGGTTCACTTTTTCCATATGGATACCCCATGGTTTTAGCACCATTAAAAAAAAGAATCATCTTTCTTTTATTGAGCATATATTGACCATATATGGATGGATGTTATCTGGACTCTCTACTGTGTTCTGTTGATCTATGTGTCTATTTTTATGCCAATATCACTCTATTTTGATTACTGTAGTATTATATTAAGTCTTGAAATCAAGTAGTGTGAGTTCTTTTTTTTTTTTTTTTAAATTGTTTTGGTCCTTCTTGTTTCTTTACAAGGAACCCTGGTAGTGCAACCACTAAGCACTTGGCTGCTAAGCAAGTTTGACGGTTTGAACCCACCCAGTGGGTCCGCAGGAGAAAGACCTGGTAATCTGCACCTGTAAAGGTTACAGCCTAAGAAATACTATGAAGCAGTTCTACTCAATCGCATGGGGTCACTGTGAGTTGAAACTGGCTTCAAGGCACCTACGACAAGAAAAACAACAGGTTCTTTACGGTTCCATGTAAATTTTAGAATCAACTTGTTAATTTCTACAGTAAAGCCACTGGGTTTCTGATTGGTATTATGATGATCTTTTATTAGGTTTGGTGAGAATTGACATCTAATCAATACTGAGTCTTCTGATCACGAGTGTAGGTTATGTGTCTCCATTTATTTAGGTCTTTAATTTCTCTCAGCAATATTTTATTGTTTCTATGTAAGACCTTGCACATATGAAAATAAAATTTTGTTACTAAGTATTTAATGTTTTTGGTGCAATTGCACAAGATATTGCTTTTTAACTTTAATTTTGAATTTTTTATTTCTAGAATAAGGAAATACAACTAATTTTTTTTTTTTTTTTATAATACAAGGCCATTCCCCTTGTATTCTACTACCTTCATGAATTCACTTATTGTTCTAGTAACTTTTATCTAGATTCCTTAGGATTTTCTGTGTATTTGAGTATGTCATGTCTATTAGTGAAGATGGTTTTACTTCTTCCTTTACAATCTACATGTCTTTTATTTTCTTATCTTATTGCACTAGCCAGGACTTCTAGCATAAAGTTGAATAAATGTGAGAGAAGATGTCCTTGTGTCTAACCTTAGGGAAAAAATATTCAGTCTTGCACAGTTAACCGTGATGTTAACTGAGATTTTTTTTATAATGGTTGAAGAAATTTATTCTATATTCCTAGTTTACAGAGAGCTTTTGACATGAATTGATGTTAATTTTTGTCGAATGTCTTTTCTGCATTTGTTGAGATGATCATATTGTATTTTTCCTTTTTCTGTTAACTTTTTAAAATGTTAAACCAACCTTTCATTTCTGGGATATACCCCATTTGATTATAGTGTTTTACTCTTTCACACATTGCTGGATTTAATTCTGCCTGAGATCCAATTATTTCACAAAATTGGATATAGATTGTGTAGGATTTCATGTAGCATTAATTCTATTGAAAGAGTTAATGGAATGCAAGATATAAGGTAGACCAGATATTTCCCTAAAATTAAGAGTTAGATTGTAGCCATCAAGGACAATAGGTGATGTATTTTATTGCTGTAGTATTAACTGACATTAAACTATAGCTTTCTGTTTTTATAGAACAGTCTTTAGAAATGTAGAAAAATTCACAGCAAATATAATTTCACAAAAATTTTCCTTCCTTTTTTTTTTTTGTTGAAGTTGTCAGTTTATATTTCTGCTAGTGAGCTATGGAAGGCTTTACAAATGGACTTCAATTATTCTACCTGCCTTGAGAGCTGACAAATGCAATAGCCTGGATGTTTTACGTGAGGTCTGCAATCCAATATCAAGACATTTCTTCCCAATAGAATTCAAGTAATGTAAACAAAAAAGGGCTTGGGAGAATGCAAATGTGCAGAGCAAAGTCCTTAGGAGGAAATCAGTTTTGAGTGATGATTCAAGGACTATGCTTGTGATGCCCTTGAGGATTGTTCTGCATTGTATTATCTGGGCTGCCAATGTAAAGTGAACTTTGAGATTGTTATTAGGTTTGTTGCAGTGAAATCTCTGTGATAAAATATAAAGTTCTAACTGGAGCCTCTGGAGGAAATGTGTTGGGAGCACCTAATAATGTACAAGACATCTGGACCAAAGTGTGTGCGTCCTTCTTTTGAGAGTAGTGTAGTCCATTCCCAAGGGCCTCCAGATTCTTCTAGTGCCCCATGCTGTGTTCACTTACAGAAAGACATAACCATTCTAAGAATTAATCTGGAAGGCGTCTTTCAAGCAACAATCAGCACCTGACATAGTTCATGTATGGGACTCAGGGGCTATGCTCTAGATTGAGGACTCTATGAAAGCAGGATCTGCACAGAGTTCAGTGTCTGGGACTTTGTAGGGGCTCAGATAATGTCTATTTAAAGACTGGATGGATATTTAAACGAAAGAGTATGTTTGCTAGTTTGACTAAAAGTTAGCAAGTCAAAACCACCTTCATTCCATAACTATAGACATAGTCCAGTTATCCCTGAATAATACATTTAAAATATTTGGGGAACATTAACTCTTCATTGACAGAAAAAATATGGAGGAATGAGAAAGAGAGGGCTTAGATCCCACAGGTTTAACCTTAACAGGAAGTCAGCGTAGGGCAGTCCTTCTGTGGCCTGTGGTCTGTGGAGCAGCAGCAACAGCTTTAATTGTGCAGTTGCTAGACATGCAGATTCCCAGGCCCCAACCCACGCCCATTGAATCAGAAACTCTGGAAGTAGGGCCTAATCATTGGCGGTTTCACAAGCCATCCAGGTGATTCTGATACATGCTAAGGCTTGAGAACACTGGCCTAGGGCATTGGCCTCTCAGTCCTGACTGGAAAGGAAAGAATCACCCAAGAAGCTTCTAATATACTGATGGCTGGCCCCACCCCAGATCAATGAAATCAGAATTTCTGAGAGTTGGGGGCCTGGGCATGAGTGATTGTTAATTATTTTCTAAATGAGTCTAATGTTTAGTCACAGATGAGAACCACTGACATAAGATACTATATTTTATTTTGTTTTTTAATCACTACTTTTTAATTGAACAAAAAACTTACATACAGAAAAGTGTATCGATCATAAATGTGTATCCTGATAAATTATTAGAAGGTGAACATACCTGTGTAACAACACTTGGGCCAAGACATAGACCATTACCTGCACCCCTACTGTTCCCTTGCTCCTCCTTCCAGTCACTGCCCTCTCCTATGTCTTCTAATGTAACCACTATTCTAACTTTCTAACACTGTTAATTAGTTTTGCAGGATGTTGTTTTTATTTTAAAATGTGGTCTTGTATCACTGGCAACAGAATCATTTGACATGTTTGTTAAAATACAGAATCCTGGGCCCCACCTCAGATCTTCCAAGTTGACATCTTTAAAAATGATAGTGTGAATTTTTAGCAAATTCTATGGTCATTCTTTTGTGCTAAAAATTTAGAACAACTGTTAAAACACACCTTGCTACCACTTATTGAGAATCTCCTATGTGTCAATACTGTTCTAAGTATTTTCACATATTTGTCTCATTTTTTGATGGCACTAGTTTTTTTTTTTTTTTTGTCTCATTTTATCCTCACAACAACACTCTGAGGTAGACCTTATTATTATTCCTATGTTTCCAGATATTTAAGAGGAAGCTTACTGAGCTTAAGTGGTTTGCCCAAAGCCACACTGCTGGTGAGAGCTACACTCAGTCTTCTGAATCTGTGTGTTTAACCACGATCTTGTTCTGTTTCTAGTAGGGAAAGTAAGTGAAAAATGCAGAATGTGTCATCTACTTTCAGAATAACTGGGTAACACTGGTCCATCACTAACTTTTTTTTTTTAAGTTGATCTGGAACTAGGAAACATGCCAAGTTTATGCAGAGGATCATCTTTCTTTACTTTCTCTTCATTTGGTGTTCTTTTATTTTTCACACATTGTTTGAGATTCCCATGCGAAGAAAGAAAATATATAAGGAAATGAATCATTGTTAAAGTTTTAATGACTTAATATACTGCCCTTCTAAGTGGTTACTTAAAAAAATTAATCTATTTAGTGCAAAAAAAGGGGAGTTTGAATGAAAGAATTCAGGTAGTAGATGGGTCGTTTTGAGTGGAAATAGGGTGTGTTTTGACACTTAAGGACATATTAGGATTCACAAACTGTATCTATAGGTGAGGGCTTATACTATACAGCTCCTGGCCTGTTTGGTGAGAATGTCTATTACATAGGAATTTGCAAGTCTCATTCATATTGAAATTTAAGAAGCAATACAACAATTGAAATCCTTAGCTTTCATTTTTTCAAAACAAGGTTTGGCAAACTAAGGGCCCTTGGGCCAAGTCCAGCCTTTGAGCTAAGAATGGTTTTTACATTTTTAAATGTAAAATTTAAAAACACTGTTAACCTTCCTACTAGAACAGTTGCTTGAGAATTGAGGATGTTACCTCTTGACGAAGCCGAAAATGTTTCTTATTTGGATCTTTACAGAAAAGTTTTCCTGAACCTTGGTTTAGAGGATAATTCTGATATTGCAATTTATACCAGATAAAAGATGTATGCTTGTGTTTGTTTATAAAGCAAAAACTCTATTTAATTAAGAAAAGTTTGTTGGATGGGTATCATTTGTGTGTGTGTGTGTGTGTGCATGCGCATGTATGTATGTATGTAAACCAAAGGTCTAGGATCCTTGCTTAGTGGTGTTCGAGTGTAACCCACTATAGCAGCCTCAGGCTCTGATGATGTCCTGCTTACTGACCGGCCACCAGCCTATTTGACCACAGCTTGCAGTTAAGTTAGCATCCTCCATGTAGCATATCTGTATTTTCAAGGGCCTACTTATTTCCTTCCTTGGAAATCAGTAAGCATTTGATATCAGTTCTTATGAAACTCAGCGTAAGATTTGATTGCAATTGCTCAGACAAGCTTTGAGCTTGTTGGTGGAAATAAACTCTCCAAACCTACCTTCCTAAACCCCCGACCTTATTGATTGCCTTCCCAGTGGTAGACATTGGTCTAGGTGCTTTAAATTATCTCATTTAATTTTCCCAACCTCTCTGTAAGCATTATCATCTTTCTTTTACAGATGAGGAAATACAAGACACAGAGACTTTTCTTAGGGCTCTGGCCCTGATTCCTTAAGTGCAATGCAGGGATGAAGGACCCCAACAGCTGTAGGCAGAAATACAGAGGAAATCTCCACAGTGAATAACAAGCCAAGAGAGCATTATTATCCAAACGTTAAACTCATTTATAAACAGGACATCTCTCTATTTTTTTTCTGGAATGTGCAAGCAAATTAAAAAAAAAAAAATTCTTCAGGCATAACAGGAATTTTAGGAGCAGATGCTTGCACTGCGGCTTGCTAGCTTGTTTTCATTTGTTCCGCAGGTCATGGCGACAGGCCATCTCTATATGTAGGTGGAATAGGAACCTGTCCAAATACCTGAATTTTCCATAGCTCCAACAAAGGACTTGGGGATTTGGGGCAAGGGGCTTCTTCCTGCCATTCCTCAATCCTTTCTGCCTACTCACTGATGGTTGAAATGCATTTAGCAAGGGCAAAGAGTTTCAGTCTCTAATTCAAGATACTTCTTTGCAGTCACCCGGCAATGGTCTTGTACTACTCTATGTATATTAATCCTGGCACTTAATCAGGCTGTATAGACAGGGACTGTGAGTTATATTTCTATATCCCCATCGTCAAAAACAGTGTTAAACCTAAAATAAGTTGCTTATCAATATTTGTGGAATGAATGAAAACTAAAATTTATCAGAACCTTTCCTCAGAGTTTGGTTTGACAGGGGTGGGTCTGAATGCCTAATGAGTGAGGATGGGACTCAGGGGGGAGGAAAAAGCAAAGTGAGAAGCCTGACAATACCAAGGCAAACCATCTCCTTCACAATTTTTCTTATAGACAACTCTGCTTGGCTAGCTGAGAATGAAGCTGCCTGAGGGACGTGGGGAAAAATGACTATACTTGTTCCTGTGCAAAATAAGCACCAATGGAAGCAATTCCCTGTGAGTGTTTCCTCCAGTGTCCAAAGTGCATAGGATTATACCTAGTAACTACAGTGCTATCAAAAACAGTGATGCCCTCTTCTGGACATTAAGTCTTAGCATAGTACTTCAGTTTTTCTGTGTTGGTAGAGATTTGTTTATCTTCTGTGACTTGGTTTTAGGGTTTGAAGTCAATGGCTATTCACTTCACTGATTTAATCTGCAGCTTCTAGGGGGCCTGTTATGGGACAGAGCTATACCGTACCTGAAAAATCCAACTGCCATCTAGTTGGCTCAGACTCATGGCGGCCTCGTGTGTGTTAGAGTAGAACAGTGCTCCATAGGGTTTTTAGTCGATGAATTTTCAGAAGTAGCTCACCAGGCCTTTCTTCTTAGATGTCTCTGGGTTGACATGAACCTCCAACCTTTTGGTTAGCAGCTGAGCACATTAACCATTTGTACCACCCAGGGACTCTTGTACTGCACCTGTTGTTGTTGTTAGGTGCTGTCGAGTCACCTCAAGCTTCAACCTATGTATAACAGGAAACATAACATTGCCCAGCCCTGTGCCATCTTCATAATGGTTGCTATGTTTGAGTCCATTGTTTTGGTAACTCTGTCAATCCATCTCACTGAGGGCCTCTGTTGACTCTGGCAATCTTCCACTTTATTAAACATGGTGTTCTTTTCTAGCAATTGGTCTTTCCTGATGAAGTGTCCAGAGTAAGTAAATCAAAGTCTTGCCATTCTCATTTCTAAGGAACATTCTGCCTGTATTTCTTCAAAGACTCATTTGTTCATTCTTTTGGCAGTCCACGGTATATTCAATATTCTTCACCAGCACCAGAGTTCAAATCATCAATTCATCTACTGCCTTCCTTTTTCATCATCAAGTTTCATGTGCATATGAGGTGATTGAAAAGACCATGGCTTGGGTGAGGAGCACCTTCGCTATCAAAGTGACATCTTTGCTTTATAAAACTTTAAAGAGGTCTTTTGCAGCAGATTTGCTCAATCTTGATTTCGTGACTGCTGCTTCCATGGATGTTGACTGTTGATTCAAGTAGAATGAAATACTTGATAACTTCAATTTCTTTCTCATTTATCATGATGTTATTTATTGATCCAGTTGTGAAGATAATACTGTATCTAGCAGGCTGGAATTGTGGCCTGTCCAGAGCAGACTGGAATTGCTGTACTGGAAATGCCCAGGAATTTCAGGAGCAGATACTTGCATTGCTGCTTGCTTGCTCATTTTCAATTTGTTCCTCTGGGGAGCAAACCTCAACTAATGACTTATGAGAATTTGGGGATAACTAGCCCATCCTTATTGCTCCTCTGGTGAAATGAACTGGAAGTGTGTGCTTTACAGTTTCCCAGATTTCCTCCACAGGATTCATCTCCCATCAGCTGGCTCAGTACCACACCCTTTTTTTGGCTGCCTTCCCTTCCCTCTCACACTTGCCAGTCACTTACCGGGGTAGTGCTTCCTGAGCCTCCCAAATAAACATCTTGTGCTCCAACTGTTGCCTTAGGTTCTGCTTCTGGGGAACTTAAACAAAGAGTTTTGCTCTTGCCAAAGTAGACACTAGTGGCTCATAGTCATTGTTTAAAAACTGCTGTTTATTTATGTATTTTTCTGATGGGTAGGGGCACAGGGATGAGGATGTGTGGGTTTCTTCCGACACTTGATTTCCCTGGCTCACCCTGGAGTATTAACTCATAGGTGTTGAGAGGGTGAGAGTAATTCTTGTCTACAAGTAATTGCATCATCAGGAAAATTGCCTTTGCTTTAAATAGACTCCTTTGCTACCAGTCTGTTCATCAGTGTTTGTGCAGCTGATGCTGATGGCATTGCCCAGAAGCACCTCCTCAGAAAAGCCCAGAGGAGAAAAGTCATTTAGCCCCATTTCAATCAGCACGCTCTTTGCCCTTGTCCTCACGCACTTCATTTTCCTCATGCCAGCCGTGCTCCATGCATACCAGCACATGGTGGGGTAAGCAGAGCACTTAGGTGAGATGTAAGTGATGCTGCCATTCTGCTTGCTGCAATGTGTCACCCTGGGCTGCACAGCTTAGGCAACAGCCCTGTCGCATGGGACATAATAAGGCAGCAGTGTGGGAATATTATGAACATGTCAGGATGATGAATTCACTGTGACAGTATCACCATTGGCAACACACGCAAAGTGCTATATCTCAGTCAGTCATTTCCATGGTCATGCATTGTGTGGAATCAAGCTATTATTTTTTTTCATTGGGCTCTGAGTGATGTTTATAATGGGTGGTGAGAAAGGCAGGAGTAGATAATAGTTTTGGATAGCCTTGTTTAATTGTTGTTGCCAGGTGGCAAGAGAGGCTGTGGGCTGTGTGTGTGTGTGTGTGTGTGTGTGTGTGTGTTGTGGGAATGGGGACTGGGAATAGTAGAAAAGCAAGATTATTATTAAAACATTTAAACCCTGGGGGTAAAAGTCTTTATTAGGCCATTTGAAAAGCTTATAGGAGCCCTGGTGGCTCAGCGGTTAAGCACTCAGTTGGTGGTTTGAACCCACCCAGTGATTCCTCAGGAGAAAGACCTGGCAATCTGCTTCTGTAAAGATTATAGCCTAAAAAACCCAATGGGGCAGTTCTACTCTGTCACATGGGGTCACTATGAATCAAAAATGGACTCCACAGCACCTGACAACAACAGGAAACTTATGCAACATAAGTATTCATCTGTACTCCTTTTCCAGGGTCAATTTGCTCAGACATAAGGCAGGAAATTGGAAGCTGTTGCTTGCAACAACTTAGAAAATGATCGTTAACATTTCATGCCTTTCTCATTGCTTTCAGCTCTGCTATGGACCCCTACTCACCCTGTGGCTGCTGGTTACTCCTGGAACTCTTACACACATCTCATTGATAGATTGCTGCTTCCCTCCGTAGGGATAAGCAGAGAGATTCATATGGACAAAGGACCCTTTCCTTTTGTTGCCATATTTCCTTATTCTCCACTCTATCACTAGCTCCTCACACAGAGCTGTCTGAGTGTACCTGACTTTCTTTGCTGAAGTGTTGGGGGTAATCAAAGGAAAGGTAGGAGTTGAAAACTTGTCTGATAAATATGACTTTTTAGAGTGTGTAAGAGCATGTAAGCATGCAAGGAATAAAATTCTTCTCAGAAGCTCCCCCTTGTGGGTATAGCCCTGACCTCAGCATTATTTCTGTTTCATACGGTTTCTTCTTCTAACATTCCTTCCCATGGTATCTCAAAGCACTGTTTGGGAAGCCTTACACCTAACCACAGGGATTGATCTTGTCCTAGGAACCATTATTCTTTCCTCTGGACTCTGTTTTCCCAAGTCTGAGTGGCTGGGCCCAAAGTGATGGCAGCCACCCCACCACGGGAGATGCTATAGTAGATCAGAATACAACAGAACCTTCCGGATGGAGTTGGGAACTTTGGTACTCTAAGTCTCATAATGTGGTCCAGGGGGACAAGGATCCTCTCTTTTGTGTCCTCATCCAGATTTCACAACCAGTGTAAGAGGAGTAGCTCCTGTTAATGCACACAAATTAAAGGAAGGCACACGCACATATATGTACACATGCATACACACATGCACAGTCTCTGTCTCTTTTTAGGGACAAACATGAATTCTCAGAAACAAAGCAGTCCAAACCTGGAAGGAGAAGGACAAAAATCCTAATTGCCTTCTAATTTGCAAGGTGTAGTGCTGTCCATAGTTAGTCCCCATTATTATGCTATGTATTCTCCACTTCCAAATTGTTCTCATATGGGGTCTGCTGAGAATGAAAAATGGGTCTAATGCTGGACCACTTGTCTTGTAATAACTGTCCCCTTAGTTACCCAAAGATAAACCTTGAGATTATGGCTTTGATAAGAACTTGGAGTGTTATTCTAATTCTTGTCTGGCAGATGGGAGGTGAGTGATTTATTTTTCCAGTTCACTTAGTAGATTGGAACTGTGGGAGTCAGGTCAGAAGGGGCTAGGATAGATGAATGACTCCCATTAAAGGAATAAGCAGAGGATGGGCTGGTTTGCTATGAGGTAGTATTGGGAGTTGCCCATGTGGTGAAATTTAGCGAAGGCTACAAAGCATCCTTGTCTCAAAGATTCCTTAACTTTCTCACCAGTTTACGATGGTACTTACTCCTCTTTTTCCTTGATTGAAATTCTCACTATTTGTTGTAGTTGTTGGGTGCCGTCGAGTCTATTCCAACTCATAGTGACCCTATGTACAACAGAATGAAACACTGTCTGGTCTTGCACCATCCACACTATCGTTGCTATAAAAAAAATCTATTGTTGCAGCCACTGTGTCAATCCACGTCATTGAGGGTCTTCCTCTTTTTTGCTGACTCTCTACCTTACTAAGCATGATTTCCTTCTCCAGGGACTGGTTCCTCCTGATAACATGTCCAAAGTACATGAGATGAAGACTCATATACTCGCTTCCAAGGAGCACTCTGGCTGTACTTTTACCAACACAGACTTGTTCGTTCTTCTAGCAGTCCATAGTATATTCGATATTCTTCAATAACACCATAATTCAAAGGCATCAATTCTTCAGCCTTCCTCATTCATTGTTCAGGTTTTGCATGCATGTGAGGTGATTGAAAATATCGTGACTTGGGTCAGGTGCACCTTAGTCCTCAAAGCGACATCTTTGTTTTTCAACACTTTAAAGAGGTCTTTTGCAGCAGATTTGCCCAATGCAATACATCGTTTGATTTCATTTTTTTGTTTTTATGCTTTAGGTAAAAGTTTACAGAGCAAATTATTTTCTCATTAAACAGCTAACACATAAATTGTTTTGTGACACTGGCTGCTAACCACATGATGTGTTAATACTCTCCCCTTCTCCACCCCAGGTTCCCTGTTTCCATTCGTCCAGTTGTTTTGCCCTTTCCTGCCTTCTTGTCTTTGCTTTTGGGCTGGTGTGCCCATTAGTCTTGTATACATGATTGAACTACAAAGCACATTCCTCACACGTGTTATTGTTGGCCTTATAGACCTATCTAATCTTTGACTGAAGGGTGAACCTCAGGAACGACTTCAGTACTGAGTTAAAAGTGTGTCCAGGGGCCATACTCTCAGGGTTTCTCCAGTCTCTGTCAGACCAATAAGCTTGTTTCTTTTTTCGTGAATTTAAATTTTGTTCTACACTTTTGTCGCGCTGTGTCCAGGACCCACTATTGTGATCTCTGCCAGAGCATTTGGTGGTGGTAACCAGGGACCATCTAGTTGTTCAGGGCCCAGTTGGGTGGAGGCCATGGTAGTTATGGTCCCTTAGTCCTTTGGACTAATCTTTCCCTTGTGTCTTTGATTTTCTTCATTCTCCTTTGCTCCAGCTGGGATGCGACCAGTAGATGTAGATTTAGATGGCTGCTTGAAGGCTTTTAAGACCCCAGAGACTATTCACCACAGTCTGATGTAGAACTTTTTTTTTTTTATAGACTATGTTATGCCAATTGAGCTAGATATTCCCTGAGACCTTGGTCCCCAGCACTCAACCCAGTAAGTTGGTCCGTCAGGGCATTTGGATGTGTCTGTGAAGCTCCTGTGATTTTGCCCTGGTCAAGTTGTGCTGATTTGCTCAGTGTTGTATACTATCTTACCCTTCACCAAAGGTACCACTTATCTACTGTCTAATTAGTGTTTTTCCCTCTCCACCCCTTCCCACTCATAACCGTCAAAGATGGTTTCTTTCTGTGTAGAAACATTTTCATGTGTTTTTATAATAGTGGTCCCATACAGTATTTGTCCTTTTGTGATTGACTTATTTCACCCACAATAATGCCCTCCAGGTTCCTCCATGTTGTGAGATGTTTTGCAGATTCATCATTGTTCTTTATTGTTTTGTAGTATTCCACTGTGTGTGTGTACCATAATTTGTTTATCCATTCATCCGTTGATAGGCATCTAGGTTGTTTCCATCTTTCTGCTATTGTGAATAATGCTACAGTGAACATAGGTGTGCATATGTCTATTTGTGTGGTGGCTGTTATTTCTTTAGGATATATTTCAAGGAGTGGGATTGCTGGATCATATGGAGTTTCTATTTTTAGATTTTTAGGAAGGTTCCATATCATTTTCCAAAATGGTTATACCATTTTGCATCCCCCCCGGCAGTGCATGAAAGCTCCAATCTCCCCGCGGCCTCTCCAACATTTGTTATTTTCTGTTTTTTTTTTTTTTGATTTGTGCCAGTAATGTCAGGGTGAGATGATACCTCATTGTAGTTTTGATTTGCATTTCTCTGACAGCTAATGATTGTGAACATTTCCTTATGTGTCTGTTGGCTGCCTGAATGTCTTCTTTGGTGAAGTGTCTGTTCATATCCTTTGCCCATTTTTTAACTGGGTTGTCTTTTTGTTGTTGAGGTCTTGATGTATCCCATAGATTTTAGAGATTAGACCTTTGTTGGATATGTCTTAACCAAAATTTTTTTCCCAGTTTGTGGGTTCTCTTTTTACTCTTTTGGTGAAGTCTTTTGATGAGCATAAGTGTTTAATTTTTAGAAGATCCCATTTATCTGGCTTATCTTCTGGTGCTTGTATATCGTTAATTATGGTTTGTATCCTGTTTATGCCGTATATGAGAGCCCCTAGTGTTGACCCTATTTTTCTTCCATGATCTTTATAGTTTTTGGTTTTATATTTAGGTCTTTGATCCATTTTGTATTAGTTTTTGTGTATGGTGTGAAGTATGGATCCTGTTCATTTTTTTTACAGATGGACATCCAATTTTGTCAGCATCACTTATTAAAAAGACTGTCTTTTCCCCATGTAATGAGCATTGGGCCTTTGTTAAAGATCATGTCACTGTAGGTGGATGCATTTAAATCTGGATTCTTGATTCTGTTCCTTTGGTCAACGTGTCTGTTGTTCCGGTACCAGGTTGTTTTGACTACTGTAGCTGTATAGTAGGTTCTGAAGTCAGGTAGTGTGCGGCATCCTACTTTGTTCTTCTTCTTCAATAATGCTTTACTTATCCAGTGCCCCTTTCCTTTCATTTTTCCATCCCATTAAAGAATGCTATTGGTATTTGGATCAGGATTGCATTCTATTTGTAGATGGCTTTAGGTAGAATTGACATTTTCACAACTTCGGTCTATCTATCCATGAACATGGTATGTTTTTCCATTTATGTAGGCCTCTTTTGGTTTCTTGCAGTGGTGGCTTGTAGTTTTCTTGGTATAGGTCTTTTACATACCTGGTTAGATTTCTTCCTAAGCATTTTATTTTTTTATGGGCTTTTGTAAATGATACTGCTGTCCTGATTTCCTTTTCCTAGTTCTTTTATTGGTGTATAAGGATCCAACTGATTTTTATATGTTTATTTTTTTTTATTCTGCAACTCCGCTGAGTCTTCCTACTAGTTCCAGTAGTTTTCCTGTGGAGTCTTTAAGGTTCTCTATGTATAGTATCATATCATCCATAAAAAAATAAGTAGGGATAATTTTACTTCTTCCTTACCAATGGATGCCATTTATTTCTTTTACTTACCTTATTGCTCTAGCTAGGACATCTAGCACAATATTAAATAAGAGTAGTGATAAAGAGCATCCTTGTCTTGTTCCCATTCTCAGGTGTAATGTTTTCAGCATCTCTCCATTTAGAATGATGTTGGGTGTTTGTTTTGTATATAAAAAAAACCCATTGCTTAAAAAAAAAAAAGATGCCCTTTATTATGTTGAGGAATTTCCTTTCTATTCCTATCTTATTGAGAGTTTTTTTTTTAAACCAGGAATGAGTGTTGGACTTTATCGAATGTCTTTTTTGTGTTCATTGAGATGCTCATGTGATTCTTTTATTTATGTGGAGGATTACATTGATTGATTTTCTAATGTCGAACCATCTTTGCATACCTGGTATGAATCCCGCTTAGCTGTGGTGTATTATTTTCTTTACATACGGTGCTGAATTCTATTGGCTAGAAGTTTGTTGGGAATTTCTATCTTCATGAGACTTATTGGTTTGTAATTTTCTTTTTTTGTTATGCTGGCTCCATAGAATGAATTCAGAAGTATACCTTCCTTTTCTATGTTCTGAAATAGTTTGAGTAGTACTGGTGTAAGCTCTTCTCTGAATGTTTGTTGTAATTCTCCAGTGAAGCCATCTGGGCCAGGACTTTTTTTGTTGTTGGTTTTTTTTTTTTTAAATTACTTTTTCAATCTCTTATTATGAGTCTCTGTCTAGATTTTCTACCTCAGTTTGTGTTAGTTTAGGTAGTGTGTTGCTAGAAATTTGTCCATTTCCTCTGTTTTCAAATTTGTTGGAGTATAGTTTTTCATAGTACTCTGTAATGATTCTTTTTATTTCAGTTGGGTCTGTTGTAATGTCCCCCATTGCATTTCTTATTTGGGTTAGTTGCTTCCTCTCCTGCTTTTCTTTTGTCAGTTTGGCCAGTGGTTTGTCAATTTTGTTGATCCTTTCAAAGAAACAACTTTTTGTTTTGTTGCTTTTTTTCTGTTGTTTTTCTATTCTCTATTTCATTTATTTCCGTTCTGATCTTTCCTTTCTTCTACTGGCTGTAGGCTACTCTTGCTGTTCTCTTTTCTATTTGTTCAAGTTGCAAGGCTAATGTTTTGATTTTATCCCTTTCTTCTTTTTTATTGATGTGTGTGCCTATTGCTATAAATGGACCTCTGAGCACTGCCTTTACTGTGTCTCAAAGGTTTTGGTATGATGTGTTTTCATTCTTATTTGACTCTAGAAATTTTTTTCATTCTATCTTTCATTCCTTCCATTACCCAGTGGTTTTTAAGCAAGGTGTTATTTAGTTTCCGTGTATTTGATTTTTTCCTTAGCTTTTCCTGTTATTAATTTCTACTTTTATGGCATTGTGATCAGAGAAGATGCTTTGTATTATCTCAATGTTTTGGATTTTATTGAGGGTTGCTTTTTTGGTCTAAGATGTGATCTATCTTGGGGAATGCTCCATGTGCATTGGAAAAGAATGTGTACTTTGCTGCTGTTGGGTGGAATGTTCTATTTGTGTCTATCTGGTCAAGTTGGTTGATTGTGGTCTTTAGAGCTCCCATATCTTTGTTGAGTTTCTTTCTAGATGTTCTGGTTTTACCAAGTGCTGTGCTGAGTCTCCTACTACTATTGTGAAACTGTCAATTTCATTTTCAGTGCTGTTAGAGTTTGTTTTGTGTATTTTGGAGTCTTGCAATTGGATGCATAGATATTTATTATGGTTATGTTATCATGGTTCATTTGTTTTTGCTTTTTCTTCTAAATATTGTCCATTAATATCCTTTGTTCTTTTCACTATTTGTGCAATTTAGGTTTCCCCACAATAATTTGTAGAAATTCTTTATATGTTCAGGATAACAATAGATGTTGAAATATCTTCTCCCAGTGTGAAGAATATCTTTTCACTTTGTAGCCTTTTTTTTTTTTGGTCATATGGGGTTTTAATTTTTTTTTATATAATTTTTATTGTGCTTTAAGTGAAAGTTTACAGATCAAGTCAGTCACTCACACAAAAACTTATATACACCTTGCTACATACTCCCAATTACTCTCCCCGTAATGATATAGCCCACTCTCTCCCTCCACTCTTTCTTTTTTGTATCCATTTCACCAGCTTCTAACTCCCTCTACCCTTTCATCTCCCCTCCAGGCAGGAGATACCAACAGAGTCTCAAGTGTCCATCTGATCCAAAAAGCTAACCCCTCATCAGCATCCCTCTCCAACCCATTGTCCAGTCCAATCCCTGTCTGAAGAGCTGGCTTTGGGAATGGTTCCTGTCCTGGGCCAACAGAAGGCCTGGGGGCCATGACTACCGGGGTCTTTCTAGTCTCAGTCAGACCATTAAGTCTGGTCTTTTTATGAGAATTTGGGGTCTGCATCCCACTGCTCTCCTGCTTCCTCAGGGGTTCTCTGTTGTGTTCCCTGTTAGGGCAGTCACCAGTTGTAGCCAGGCACCATCTAGTTCTTCTGGTCTCAGGATGATGTAGTCTCTGGTTCACGTGGTCCTTTCTGTCTCTTGGGCTCGTAGTCGCCTTATGTCCTTGGTGTTCTTCATTCTCCTTTGATCCAGGTGGGTTGAGACCAATTGATGCATCTTAGTTGGCTGCTTGCTAGCTTTTAAGACCCCAGACACCACTCTTCAAAGTGGGATGCAGAATGTTTTCTTAATAGATTTTATTATGCCAATTGACTTAGATGTCCCCTGAAACCATGGTCCCCAAAACCCTGCCCCTGCTCGCTGGCCTTTGAAGCATTCAGTTTATTCTGGAAACTTCTTTGCTTTTGGCTTAGTCCAGTTGTGCTGACCTCCCCTGTATTGTGTGTTGTCTTTCCCTTCACCTGAAGTAGTTCTTACATACTATCTAATTAGTGAATGCCCCTCTCCCTCCCTCCCTCCCCACCTCATAACCACAAAAGAGTGTTTTCTTCTCAGTTTAAACTATTTCTCAAGTTCTTATAATAGTGGTCTTATTCAATATTTGTCCTTTTGCAACTGACTATTTTCACTCAGCATAATGCCTTCCAGATTCCTCCATGTTATGAAATGTTTCACAGATTCCTCACTGTTCTTTATCGATGTGTAGTATTCCATTTTGTGAATAGACCATAATTTATTTATCCATTCATCCATTTGTGGGCACCTTGGTTGCTTCCATCTTTTTGCTATTGTAAACAGTGCTGCTATAAACATGGGTGTGCATATCTGTTCGTGTAAAGGCTCTTATTTCTCTAGGATATATTCCAAGGAGTGGGATTGCTGAATTGTATGGTAGTTCTATTTCTAGCTTTTTAAGGAAGCGCCAAATCGATTTCCAAAGTGGTTGTACCATTTTACATTGCCACGAGCAGTGTATAAGTGTTCCAGTCTCTCCACAACCTCTCCACCATTTATTATTTTGTGTTTTTTGGATTAATGCCAGCCTTGTTTGAGATGAAATCTCATTGTAGTTTTGATTTGCATTTCTCTAATGGCTAATGAATGTCACTACCTGAATGTCTTCTTTAGTGAAGTGTCTGTTCATACCTTTTGCCCATTTTTTAATTGGGTTATTAGTCTTTTTGCAGTTGAGTTTTTGCAGTATCACGTAGATTTTAGATATCAAGTGCTGATCGGAAATGTCATAGCTAAAAACTTTCTCCCAGTCTGTAGGTAGTCTTTTTATCCTTTTGGTGAAGTCCTTGGATGAGCATAGGTGTCTGATTTTTAGAAGCTCCCAGTTATCTAGTTTTTCTTCTGCATTCTTAATAATGTTTCGTATACTGTTCATGCCATGTATTAGGGCTCCTAACGTTGTCCCTATTTTTTCTTCAGTGATCTTTATCTTTTTAGATTTTATACTTAGGTCTTTGATCCTTTTGAGTTAGTTTTTGTGCATGGAGTGAGGTATGGGTCTTGTTTCATTTTTTTGCAGGTGGATATCCAGTTATGCCAGCACCATTTGTTAAAAAGAGTGTCTTTTCCCCATTTAACTGTTTTGGGGCCTTTGTCAAATATCAACTGCTCATATGTGGATGGATTTATGTCTGGATTCTCAATTCTGTTCCATTGGTCTATGTATCTGTTGTTGTACCAGTACCAGGCTGTTTTGGCTACTGTGGCGGTATAATAGGTTTTAAAATCAGATAAAGTAAGTCGTGCCACTTTGTTCTTCTTTTTCAGTAATACTTTACTTATCTGGGGCCTCTTTCCCTTCCAAATGAAGTTGGTGATTTGTTTCTCCATCTCATTAAAGAAAGTCGTTGGCATTTGGATCGGAATTGCATTAAATCTATAGATCGCTTTTGGTAGAATAGACATTTTTATAATGTTAAGTCTTCCTATCCACGAGCAAGGTATGTTTTCCCACTTATGTAAGTCCCTTTTGGTTTCTTGCAGAAGTGTATTGTAGTTTTCTTTGTATAAGTCTTTTACATCTCTGGTAAGATTTATTCCTAAGTATTTTATCTTCTTGGGGTGGGGGGAGTTTTAATATTTTAATGTACTTGGATTTATCATTCCTTTTTGTCTTTATGATTTGTTTTTTTTGTGTTTTCTTTAAGAAATTCCTTCCTATGCTTAGATCATAATGATATTCTACTATATCTCCTTTGAAAGTGTTAGATTTGTTTTTTGCCATTCAATTTTAGTTTTTGTATATGATAGGAAGTATGGGTCTAAATTACTCACACACACACACACAGACACTTAAACACCATGTATAAAAGGTCTGTTTTGGGCTCTTTTTTCTATTCTATTGGTCTGTTTGTCTATTTCTGCTCTGATACTCACTGTTTTAATAATTATAGCTTAGTAGTAGCAAGTCTTGGTATCTGGAAAGGTATCTTTTTCTTCAAAATTGTCTTGGCTATCTTTGGCCCTGTACTCTCTTATTTTTGCTTATTTTAACATAATTAAGAAGACGTACAATTTAATAACTTGCTAATTTTCACTAAACTTGATAATACATGCTTTTTCAAATGTTATCAAAACTCTGTCACATTTCATTTAAAACAGCTCATACTGTTATTTAACCACTCTCACATTGCTGGACATTTTGTTTATTTCCATGTTTTCTTATTATAAAAAACAGTATTATAATGAACATCTTTGAGCATACAGACTTTTCCATCTTTAAGATGATTAATCTAGAATAAATTCTCAGAAATTTAATTAATAATTTGATTTTTAAAATAATTATACATTCTCACCAGGAATTTTTGAGACTGTACATTTAACCAGGTCTTTACTGGCACTGGGTAATCTCATTTTTTAAATTAAAGATAAACTCATTCTATAGAATACTTTTGCCTCTAGCTGGCCCTGAAAAGAGAAAAAAATTTAAAGACACTGAGCAAGAGATATTGAGGAAATAATGGGCTTCTTGGGAATGGTGTTTGAAGGAGAGAGAAAAAGTAGGGCTTTAGGAAATTAATCCCCAAGTGGCTCTTCTGGTTTTATGTTAGGAATATGAATATTTCTGCCGACTTCACTAGCTATACCTTCATTTCTTTCTCATGTCCCCTGATCCCATATGCAGATTTTAAAGTATAGTGGCTTTTTGACAGGTTATTTAAATCCCAGTGAGGTGGAACAACATGCAGGTTTTTTATAATGACTATCATCAGTGGCAAATTAGTTTAGCCTGTCTTAGTTTATTCTCTTTGACAGCTTCATGTTTATTTCACGCCATAGAAGATGAAGAAGAACTTATTTTATTGTCATTTAATTGTGTGAATAACAAACTGAACAAGAATATGTGGCCCTGGCCACAAAAGGAAGCTGAATCTGATAGATCAAGCCAACTAGAGTTTTCTGGTAGGTTTGCTTTTTTATTTTTGTTTCCCATGTGCTGGTTTCTTTTTTTTATAGAATTCTGTCAAATTTACATTTTTCTAGAAAGGGAAATTTAAGAAGTAGACAAGTCATGGTAATTGCACACCATCTATGATTTCTAGGCCTTTGGAATATACTGCCTGGGATACCATATAGCCAGGAATCTGACAAATAATGCACTTTTACCTATTTACTTTTTGCAGTTATAGGTTGAGAATAACTATAATGCATCTATACATTTGCCCGTTGATGATCTGCTTGGGTATTACCCTTTCTATGATTATCCCAACTGATGTATAGTTCTAGGCTTATTTGTTTCGACAACTTCCAGCCAGTGTCCCTTTTTTGGTGAAACTAAATATGGAGTCCCTGGTGGTACAAAGGCTTAACACAATTGGCTGCTAACCAAAAGGTTGGAAGTTCGAGTCTACCCAGAGGTACCTTGGAAGAAAGGCCTGGAGATCTACTTCTAAAAAGCAGTCATTGAATCTCTATGGAGTACCTTTCTACTCTGACATACATGGATCACTGTAAGTCAGAGTTCAATGGCAACTGGTTTTTAACTGGTTAATGTTGGTATTAGCATAAATTGAACATAATAAGAAAGAGGAATCTATTCATAGAAAATATGGATTTTTGTGTTACAATTCTTTTCCAATAATCTGGTTCTACAAAAAGAATGTGGGTATCTATCTACCTGGGATAGGATACCTATCAATGCAGGAAAACAGTTATTCACCAAAATGTCATTCATGAGAGGCATTATAGGGAAGAGACTAAGAGAAGGGCTACCTACCTCGGGGACTGCTTGGGTTTGTATCCTGGCACCACTACATACCAGCTTCAATCTTGATCAAGTTTCTTAATCTCTCTATGCCTTAGTTTCTTCATCTGTAAAATAAAGTTATAAAGAGTCATTGAGTTAACAAGTGTGAATTATTTGGCCCTAGAGAATGCTCATGAAATGTTAGCTATTATTTTTTTTTTATTATGTTTAGTTGCTATTTGGAACCCTGAGCAAAGTCAAATATAGTGAATACACTGGCTCTCAAGGAGACTTCTGGGGTCTTAGCCTATTCTGAAATAATCGTATACTAGTGTCACAGGTTGGTTTCCCTGGGAAGCAGCTTCTGAGATGGAGATTAGCATGCAGGAGATTAATTAGGGACTGCTCTTTGAATCACCATCTGTGGAAGGGAACAAAGCAGAGATGAGTAGGGGGAGTAGTTGGATCGTGATGCGGTTTCAATGGAAGCTATCAGCCAACCACATGGAAGCTCTGAAGCTGGGATGTTCCTTGAGTTGTTCTGAGTTGGGGGTAGAGGGTTTTATACCTCTGCCTCAACTAGTCATTGGGTGCAGGCTGCCCTGGGAAGGGGACATGACTCTGGGAGAAAGAGACTATCAATAGCCAAGGCAATGCTTGAGAAGGGCAGATGATAAACTATCAACAGCACTTCCAGGAATTAGGGGAATAAATTATTTAATCCTGAAAGGTTATCTGGGTGGTACATCACAGTTTTCACTACAGTGAGCGTTCCAACCCTGACCCCCATTCCTGTCACCTTTGCTTGGTTGGTAATTAACCAGTTCCAATTGCCTATCTTCTGCACTTTCTCCCCACTGGTTCATTTTGTCCCAGTTGCTCTCCCTGTAGACCTTTAACCTTTATGTCATGGTCATCTCCACATTTGTTTAGAACCTTGACCCCTGACACACAATCTTTCTCTCTGGCCTCTTCTGTTCCCTTCTGGGTACTTCTACACGTCAATGACCCAGTTAGTAACACACTGACCTCCCAATTCCTTAATCACCCAGAGTTAGTCAACTTCTTTCTATTAGCACCACCCACTTATCTTAGTTACTTAGGGCTGCCATAACAAAAAATATCACAAGCTTTAAAGAAAAGCAATTAATTTTCTTACAGTCCGGGAGGCTAGAAGTCCAAATTCAGGACATGACTCTAGGGGAGATCTTTCCTTGTCAGTAGTCCTGGGATTTTCTTGGTGTCTGTCTTCATCCTAAGTGTGTCTCTGTATCTATTTTGCTCTTTTAATAACTCAGAGTGAATAAGTTTAGCACCCACCCTACCCTGGTATGACCTCATTAACAGAACAAAAGAAAATCCCTATTTCCAAACAGACTCACATTCACATGTGTAGGGGGTAGGACTTTAAAACATAATTTTGGGGGACATGATTGAATTCATAATACCACTCCAGGCCAGGTTGTCTAGAAAGTTGTGTTTGCCTCCCTAGATTCCATATTTGTCCCACTCCAAACTGTTACACAGCCTTGGTAATATTCTCTAGACATTCTCATGATGTCTCTCCTCCCCTGTTTAAAAGTCTAAAATAGCTTGTGATTTGTGTATAAATACAGACCCAAACCCTTAGCATGGTCTACAAGATTCTCTATGTTTTAGGTCCTATCTACCTTTCTGGTGTCATCTTACACCACTGTCCACACTGCACTCTGCATTCTGGTCATATTGTCTTTCTAAGTTCTTTGACAACTTCATGATCTCATTGCTGTCTTTGCACATCCATAGTTCTCTGTCTGTCCTACTTTCCCACATCATTATCTGGTTAATGCCTACTTCATACTTCAGAATTCAATCATCCCTTCCTCAAGGAAGCCTTTCCTGACTCACAAGATTGGATCAGGACTCGAAAACAACATGTTACCTCTGTCTTAGGGTTGTTGAGATAAGCCAAGAGAATTTATGAAATTATGTATACTCACATATACTTATACAAATTAAAAAGATGTTATTTTGTTGTTGCTGTTGAGAATGTACACAGCAAAACATGCACCAATTCAACCATTTCTACTGTAGAGTTCAGTGATATTGATTACATTATTCAAGTTGTACAAATATATATGAAATTTATTTTAAGGAATTGGCTTGTGTGATTGTGAGGAGCTAATAAGTTCAAAATCTGTTCAAGTGTCAGGCTGGAAATTCCTGTAGTCTTGTGCTCCAAAATCTGTAGGTCAGGTGACAGGAAGAGTGAAAAGTGGAAGAATTCTAGGAAAATGTGTATTTATAGTATAGAGGCAGAGTGTACTCTAGGGAAAACTGCTTTTTTGTTCTTAAGGCCTTCAAATGATTGAATGAGGCCCACCCACATTATAGGGGGTAATTAGTTTACTTACGACCAGCTGATTAAATCACATACAACTATTCATAACAACATCTAGACTCGTGTTTGACCAAACAACTGGGTACCATAGTCTAGCCAAGTTGATACATAAAATAAACCACCACAGTCCACCCTTTGTCATCTTGGCACCTATACCCAAACCAAAACCAAACCCACTGCCGTCGAGACGATTCTGGCTCATAGCGACCCTATAGGACAGAGTAGAACTGCCCCATAGAGTTTCCAAGGAGTGCCTGGCGGATTCAAACTGCTGACCTTTTGGTTAGCAGCCGTAGCACTTAACCACTATGCCACCAGGGTTTCTGATACACATCACCTTGAATCATACTTAATCTCCAAATAAAGTAACAAAGTCACATTTCCACCTAACATGATACAACTATCCTGTATAGAACAAAAAACACACTAGCCTCTTTCCCAGAAAGGATGCAAAATCTTTGGGTGATGTTTACTTTTCTCCTTTCTACCTTGTAACTTTAAAGCTATGATGTAAAGTTAATACAGCCTGTCTTTTATGATAAGAAATGGGATAAGAGAGGGAAGGCAACAAATATGTACACTCACACACAAATATATTCATAACAAGGCAAGGAAGAAATACACGTAATTTACGACAGTCCTCGTTTTTGCAACTGGTCATGTGGTTGTAGCTGCTGTTTATAACTACCTTCTTCTACTACCTAGTCCATATTTCCTTTGCCCTTTATGTTTTAGACCCTATCTACCTTCCTGGTTTCATCTTGAACCACTGTCCACACTGCACTCTGCATTCTGGTCATATTAGTTTTCTAAGTTCTTTGAAAACTACATGATCTCCAAGCACCTCAGCTGGTTATGGTTCTTTGGCTGGTGGGATGACTTAAACCTTCATTCCTGAAGCGTCTGGGCTGTTAGTAGTCCTGTTTGAATTGGGTTCAGTAGTTTTCCACTGACTTTAATCACTTGGAATAATAGTACTAAAAGATGCCATAAGGGATCTTTTGCACAGTTCAATTTCTCCTTTTGATCAGGATCAATCACACCAGCCAGTATAGGAACTCTTTTCTTTGCTTGTTGATTCATTGGCATGCCACACAAAATGTCTGGGTGGCATTCTTAACTTCTAGTTCAATTGAATTATTGTTGTGTCTTCTGGTGAAAGCATTCCTTCCTTTGGAATTAAGACTTCTAGACCAGTGGAACATAAGATTGTGGGAACAGGAAACAAAAATTTTGCTAGTGGATCACTAGGAGTAATAGTGAGTGGTTGTCACTTCCATTTTCACCCCTTGATTCTTGGGCTCATGAATCCTAACTATTGGAGAACAGCATCATACATTGGATGCTGATTTAGAGCATATAAGTCTCCTGGAGAACATTGCCCCAGCCCTGCAAGGTATTGCCTCCTATCTGGCACTGTAGTTGAGTCTTCAAAAGACCATTCCTCCTTTCTATCAAACCAGTTGCTTCAGGGTAATGGGGAACATGGTAAGACCAGTGAATTCCATGATCATGGACCCATTGTTGCACTTCATTTTCTGTGAAGTGAGTTCCTTGATCAGCCTCTGTGTGGAATACTGTAACGGCGAATAAGGCACACCTTAGTCCATAAATAGTAGTTTTGGCAGAAGCACTGTGTGTAGAGAAGGCAAATTTGTGTCCAGAGTAAGTGTATCCAAATAATAACAAGCACTTGCCCTTCCCTGATGAAATCAGTCCAATGTAATCAACCCGCTACCAGGTTGCTGGCTGATCATGCCAGAGAATGGTGTCATATTAGGAAGTCAGTGTTGGTCTCTGTTGCAGATTGGGCATTCAGCAATGACTGTAGACGGATCAACTTTGGTGAGTGGAAATCCATGTTGCTGAGTCCATGCATAATCTGTATACTTGTTACCATGGCCACTTTGTTTATGAGCCTGTTAGGCTATGACAGGAGTGTCTGGGGAGAGAAGCTGACTGGTATCCACGTCATCCTATCCACTTGTTTATTAAAATCATCCTTTGCTGAGGTCACCCTTTGGTGAGTATTCATGTGAAACACAAATATTTTCATGCTTTGTGCCCATTCAGGGAAATACATACTTCTTCCCCAGACTTCCTTGTTACCAAGTATCCAATCATGTTCCTTTCAAATCCCTGACCATTCAGCCAACATTGGCCAGAACCAATCATACTTCTGATCATTTTTCCTTCCAAGCAAAAAGAACTACCAGGTACACTGCTTGAAGTTCTGTCCATTGGGAGGATTTGTCTTTACCACTGTCTTTCCGGGAAGTCCCAGAAAGGGCCGCATTGCTATAGCTGTCCACTTTTGAGTGGTGTCTGCAGATTGTACAGAACCTTTTGTAAAGTAGGTATGAGATTTCTCTTCCTCAGTCAACTGATCATAGGGAACTCCTCATGAGGCCATAGGTACAGGTTGGGAGAGAGAAGGTAATAAAGCAGGAGTGAAGACCATGGGCATATGGGCCATTTTCTCATGTAACTTATCTATATCTGCATATACACATTCACATTTTGTTGCAGACTATATTTATTTTGCTACTTGGACCAGTTTGATTGAGAAAAGGAAGGTTTTCCCCTTCATACTTTTAGCCAAAGACATAAACTTAAAATTTTTTGTTACTGCTTCCTTCACATAAATTACTACCTCCCAAATTGCTAGCCCTCAATTGAAATGTCACCATTAGTTTTGTGGTAATGATATTTTTATATTATATACTCACAAGAGCAATAAATGCTCTGTTTTAGTAGTCTTATAGGGATATTTTCTTTCATAGGCTTTGAAAAAAATTTCTTTTTGAAGTATAGTGAATATACATCAATGTGAACCATTCATAAGTATAAACAAACAAAAAAAATATACAGCCCAACAAATTATTACAAAGTGAACACTCCCATGTAGCCTTCACCCAGGTCAAGAAATAGAACATTACTCATACCTCCAAAATCCCTCTCATAATTCTTTCATGTCAATATCTCCCTCTCCTGCTACAAACACTGGTATACAAGCCTTTGTGTGAACATATACTTTCATTTCTTTTCAGTAAATACCTAGGAATGGAATGGCTGGCTGGATTGTATTTTAGGTGTATATTTAACTTTAAGAAAATGTGAAACTTTTTTCCAAAGTGGCTGTACCATTTTACATTCCCACCAGCAGTGTATGAGAATTCCAGTTCAGGTTCTAGAGGCAGAATATTTTTCACTTGGGAATATTGCTTTGGCCCATTTACTGGGTAACACAGAAAGCTTCCAGCTTTGAGTGTAGCCCATGGGAAGGAAATCGTCTTCAGTAGGTCCTGGCTATGGTGCAAGGAGCCCCACGCTTGGTGGATTACTGATGGGCCTACCCAACCATAACTTGATGGGTCTGACAGAACCCAGGTCAGGATGAGCAACTCAGGATGCTTGGCACATGATAGAGATGGAGCATCTGATTATGGGGCATCATGTGACCATGAGGTGTGAGCTGAACGAGAGGTACCAGTGCAACAGTGGAGAATGACATGGAGGTCTGGACCACCTGCTCATATAGTTTACTTGTGCCTGCTGGCCTTATTCATGTCTGATGCCAGATATACCATTTCCATCTTATAAGGGTTTACTGTTGGGCCTGACCCAACCCAGCTTATACCTCATAAAACCGAAAACCAAACTCATTGCCATTGAGTCGATTCTGACTCTTTGCAACCCTATAGGACAGAGTAGACTTGCCCTATAGAGTTTCCGAGCCTCTTTACGGAAGCAGACTGCCACATCTTTCTCCCACAGAGTGGCTGGTGGGTTTGAACTGCCAACCTTTTAGTTAGCAGCGAGCACTTTAACCACTGCTCCAGCAGGTGTCCTCTTATACCTCATACAGAGTCCCTAATGACTAGCTGACAGAGAAGGAAATAATCTGAATTTGCTTCTTTAATAGGTCAATTCAGTATGTGTGTGCAAGCTAGAAATGGACTGAAACTGTACTATAGTCCCACTTGAAAAGACCCAGAAAGATAACAGTGAGAAGAAATCATCCCAACTGGCAGAGTGTTGGTCAGTGCCTCTGGTCATTCAATTTATGTGAAAAGAGAAGTGGCCTGAGGTTAGCACATCAACTCATGGGCAATAGTGCATGGCTTGGCTGATTGGCCAGGAACTTAGAAGAAGAAATATTTTAAGATAAGACACAAGGATTTCTGGGGAAGAAGTATATAACTAGATCTACTTGATTTGACATAAAGTATGTCACATGTTAATTTCTTTCAGAAAACACCCTCATGGATGAGATAATAAATATCCAAGCCCACAGAATGAATTAGTTGACATCATTCAGCCTCTGTCATTGACCATCTCAGTGCAGCATAATTGGATTCATGAACAAAGTAGCTGAGGTGGCAGGGATAGACGTTATGTATGGACCCAACAGCATGGACTCCCACTCATCAAGGTTGACATAATTACTGCCACTGTTGAATGTCCAATCTTCCAGCAGAAGAGACCAATGCTAAGTCCCCAATACAGACTATCTCTTGAGGGGAACAACCAGCTTCTTAGTGTCTAATTGACTACATTGAATGCCTTCTATCCTGGAAGAGGCTATGAGTCATCTTGACAGAAATTGACACTTGTTCCAGGTATGGATTTGTCTTTCCTGCTACAGGCCCTCAGCCAGTACTACTATCTGAGGGTTAAGGGACTCACTTTATAGAAAAGAAGGTGAAGCAGTGGCCACATAAGGAGCCCTGGTGGTGCAGTCTTTAACTGCTCAGCTGCTAACTGAAAGGTTGATGGTTCAAACCTACCAGTTGCTCCATGGGAGAAGGATGTGGCTGTCTGCTTCCATCAAGATTTACAGCTTTGGAAACCCTATGCAGCAGTTCTACTCTGTCCTATAGAGTCATATGAGTCAGAATTGACTTGATGGCAATGGGTTGGGTTTGGTTTTGGTATTATATACTATATTAGTCAGACACTGCCAGCCAGACAATGGGATGAAATGGTCTTTAGAAGGTACAGCTTAAGCAACAGCTTAGAGATGATACTCTGTGAGGGTGGGAAAAACTACTTTGAATTTTCTACCTACACAATATATAATATGTAAATAATGATGATTTTACTTGTTCCTTTTCTAATTCTTATGCCTCATTTCTTTTTCTTGCCTAATTGCGTTGGCTAGACACTTCAACAAAATATTGAATATAATTGGTAATATTTGACATTTTTTTCTCTTTCCTAACATCAGAGGAAAATCTACTAGAATTTCATTATTAAGTATCATGTTTGCTGTCAATATTGTTGTATATACATTTATAAAGTTAAAGAAGTATCTTCTAATCCTAGTTGCTAAGTTCTAAAAAAATTTATCATAAATTGATGTTGAATTTTATCAGTGCTTTTTTGATTATATTAAGATGACCATATTATTTTTCTCTTTTATTTTGTTAATGTGGTGAATTTTGCTATTGATTTTGAATTTTATTCCTTGCCCTCTTGGAGTAAGTCCAATTTAGTTATAATGCATTATCCTTCACATGTATCAGTAGATTTGATTTGCTAAAACTTTGTTTAGGGTTTTTCAGATATGTCCACGAGTGAGATTGGCCTATGATTTCCCTTTTTTGTAAAGCTCTTGTCAGGTTTTAGTATTAGGGTTAGATTGACTTCATAACACAAGTTGGAAAGTGGTACTCTTTTTCTGTTTTCTGGAAAACTTTACATAAGGTTAGTGCAATTTCTGTATTCTTTTACTTAAATGTTTGGTGAAATTCACTGGTGAAACCAAATGGATTGCAGGTATTTTTGTGGAAAAGTTTTAAAATTAGAGATTACATTTCTTTAACAATTACTAGATTATTCTGCTGTTTTATTTCTTATGGCAATTTTGATATGCTGTTATTTTCTAAGAATTTGTGCATTTCAACTAAAATTTTTAAATTTATTGGCATATTTTTTTATAATAGCCTCTTATTATTTTCCAATGACTATAGTATCTGTAGTGATGTTCTTTTTCTTCCTGAAATTTGTTATCTGTTCTCTCTATAAATATTATATATTACTGTATTTTTATACAAATTACACACACCTTGTGTTTGTTGTTTGTTTGCCAATCAGTCTCTCCCCTCTCGATGTGTTTGTGTAAGTACCATTATACCAGTTTTTTTTTTTTTTTTTTACGTCTTGGCAAATAAACAGAAGGCACATGTCATTTGTGTAAAATACGGTAGTCTAATATCAAGACTAATATTTCCTTGATTAGTCTCCTGGGGTTATCAATTTTTAAAGTTTTTTTTAAAAAAACAACTTTTGGCTTTCTTATACCTCTCTATATTTTTTTTCTACTTGATTAATTTCTGCTCTTATTTTCAGTATTTCCTTTCTTCTACTTTCTTTGGTCTTAATTTGCTGTTTATATAAAGAGATCTCTTAAAAGTATTAAAAAACTAAGATGTCACCTTGAGGACCAAGGTGTGCCTGACCCAAGTGATGGTGTTTTCAATTGCCTCATACGCATTTAAAAGCTGGACAATGAATAAGGAAGACTAAAGAAGAACTGACACCTTTGAATAGTGGTGTTGGCGAAGAATATTGAATATACCATGGACTGCTGAAAGGATGAACAAATCTATTACGGAAGAAGTACAACCAGAATGCTCCTTAGAAGCAAGGATGGCGAGGCTATGTTTCAAATACTTTGGACACACTATCAGGAGGGATCAGTCCCTGGAGAAGGACATCATGCTTGGTAAACTAGAGGGTCAGTGAAAAAGAGGAAGACCCTCTATGAGAAGGATTGACACAATGGCTGCAACAATGGGCTGAAGCATAGCAACAACTGTGAGGATGGCGCAGGACCGGGCAGTGTTTTTTGGTCCATTGTGCATAGGGTTGCTATGAGTCGAACAGACTCGATGGCACCTAACAACAACAACAATCTAATTTGTGAGGATAAATGCTTAGATAATTAATTTCATCCATTTTTCTTTCTAAAAAATGCATTTAAGACTATAAATTTCCTTGTAGGCAAGACTTTTTCTGCTCTCACAAGTAGCATTTTTTAATTATTTATTTAAAAAATATTTTCTAATTTCCATTTCGATTTTTTTTGAACCATCAGTTATTTAGAGCTTGATTTTTGAAATTTCAAAACATATGAAGAATTTTTGTCCTCCTGGTCTTGTGAGTCTGTTGAAAGCTCTGATTAGCTTCTCAGTCTCTCTGGTGAAGTTGCTTCTAATGGAATGTTGGCCAAGTTCTTCGGTGGACAAGGTCCATTTCTTCAGTATCCTTATTCTCCTAGACTGCAGCTATGTAATTTTTCTTTGCCTCATTATTTCTCTGATTCTTGAAGAGATTAAAAAATATTTGTTCATTCTTTCAGCTGGTTCTCACCATCAGGTTTGGTCTAAATCAGTCTATGTCAATGGAAGCAGAACTCTCTTTTATGTGCCTTGATTACTCAAAGGACTATATTCTTGCTACTCAAAGATTTCTGGGGGAAACATAACTAAATATTTTATCTGATTTTTCTTCAAATATATTAGTGCCAAGTGATTTATCTTCAAGTTCAGAAATTCTGCCTTCCACTTGCTCAATTCTGCTGCTCTGACTTTCTATTGAGTTGTCTACTTCTGTAATTTTACTGTTAATCTTCTGAATTTCTGATTGCTGTCTGTCTATGGATTTTTCCAGCTTATAAAACTTTTCATTATGTTCATGAATAATCTTTTTAATTTCTTCAATTGCTTTATCTGTGTGTTCCTTGGCTTGTTTCCTTCCTGATGTCTTGAAGGGTTCTGTATATTAATCTTTTGTATTCTGCCTCTGATAATTCCAGGAATGTGCTTTCATCTAGAAGATCCCTTGATTCTCTGTTTTGAGAGCTCGTTGAGGCGATCATGCTCTGTTTCTTTATGTGACTTGATATTGACTGTTGTCTCTGAGCCATCTATAAGTTATTGTATTAGTTTATTTTATGTTTGCTTACTGTGTCATAGCTTCTTGCTTTGTTTTGTTTTAATATGCCCAAATGGGTTCCTTGAGTGAGCTAGCTTGGTTATTTTTGCCTTTGGAACTCTGACATCCTGTCCCCAGATGGCTAGAGCTGTTATCATGCCTATCAGTCTAGGAGTCCATTCACTTTTCTTGTATGAATTCAGCTCAGGTATCCAGGTAGCTGATCATCAAGTGTATGGTACCGGCTCTGTCCTACAGTCTTAGAGGGGCAGGGGTGATTAGTGTAGGTACCAGTAACTGTTTGCAGCAGGGGGCCACACTCGGAACAAGGCAGGGGGCTGAGAATCGTCCCCCACGTGTCTCTGAGGAAAGTGTGTCCCTGTTCCCTAGAGCGTACAGGTGGGGGGGTTCTGCAGATAGACCATGGTAACGCAATGTTTTTGGTTGTAAGGATTGGGAGGTACCAGTTATCCTTGGACCCCTGTCGCAGATTGCTTGGTGACCTGTGTGGCTCTACCAGTCCTTAGGCCCCTGATGTGGGTAGGTAAGGACCCTGTTTAATAGGCATTATCAAACATCAAACACCCACCTCTCCACCACCTTGTTGTAGCCTATCAACAAGGGCCTATTCTCCTGAAATAGGCCCATGCAGGTCCACGCAGAGGGGAAAGGTACTCAAAGTCCACGGACCATTTATGCCTGGACAGAAGCTGCTTCTGTCCTGAGCTCCCCTGGTTAGTGGAGCTGGCACATTATCTTTTTCCCCAAATTGCAAATTTTTTCCTTTTCCAAGGCTGGGAGGATGGCTCTAGGTGCTCAACTGTGCCTATCTCAGGCCCAGGGAATTCAGCCGCTGAAGCTAGCTTGGGGGTGGGAGGGAGGGCTGGTAAAATATACCCAAGTACTTAGCTTTTGCTGAGAGTGCCATTCTTCTCTGGTTCTGAAGGTGTGAGTAGGCTGTGTGGCTGGCTGCTTCTCCCTGAAGAAACTGTGGCTGAACGGTAGTACCAGCCTGCTGCCGCTGCTCCAGGAATGGTGCCTGACGGCTCCCCACGATTCAGGTGCAGTAACTTCTCTCTGCTTCTGAACCGTCTCTTCCTTCCCCTCCCCCTAGTTCCTTTTCTAAGCTTGCCTTTGATGCTCCTGGTCCTAGCTTGTCATAAATATACTTGTTTCCCTTGATTTTTTTGGTCTTTGTTGTAAAGTGGGCTAGCCAGAAGCGTCTGTCTATTCCACCATCTTGGCTCCGCCTCCACAATTAAATATTTTAACTAAGATGAGAACATTCATTTAAGTTTCCTTGAGACTGAATAAAAGATATGCCTGTTTATAAAATAATTTTCGTGATTGAATTGTATGCCACCTTCTTATGTCTCCAGTTTCCTTTCAAATGTGTCCCAAGACAACACAAAATTTCTTTCCCTAGTCCTTTTCAACAAATCTGAGATAGGATGTTAAACGAAACATGGCTTATAAACAGGCTAAATAAGTCATCTGGGATCAGGAAAGTCTGTAAGTTAAATCTTTTAAAATTTCTTGTTGTTGGTTTTATTTATTTTTTTGTGCCATTTAGAAATTTAATTTCTCTGGTCTAGGGAAACAAGAAATGACTTTTGGTTTCATTCACATTCGAGCCAGAATATTAAAGAGAAAAGAGTATTTCACTGAATGTCTGAAGCGGTGACAACAAGAAAGAATTGCAGTAAGAGACTCACTAAGTTGGTGGTGTTGTTAGGTGCCGTCAAGTCAGTTCTGACTCATAGCGACCCTATGCAAAACAGAACGAAACACTGTCTGGTCCTGCACCATCCTTACAATCATTGTTATACCTATGCTCATTGTTGCAGCCACTGTGTCAGTCCACCTCATTGAGGGTCTTCATCTTTTCTGCTGACCCTGTACTTTGCCAAGCATGATGTTCTTCTCCAGGGACTGATCTCTCCTGACAACATGTCAAAAGTATATAAGATACAGTCTCATCCTTGCTTCTAAGGAGCATTCTGGTTGTACTTCTTCTAAGACAGATTTGTTCGTTCTTTTGGCAGTCCATGGTATATTCAATATTCTTTGCCAAAACAAAGATTCAAAGGTGTCAGTTCTTCTTCAGCCTTCCTTATTCATTGTCCAGCTTTCGCATGCATATGATGTGATTGAAAATACCATGGCTTGGGTCAGGTGCACCTTAGACTTCAAGGTGAGATCTTTGCTCTTCAACACTTCAAAGAGGTCCTTAGCAGCAGATTTGCCCAATGCAATGTGTGTTTTGATTTCTTGACTGCTGCTTCCATGACTGTTGATTGTGGATCCAAGTAAAATGAAATCCTTGGCAACGTCAACCTCTTCTCCGTTTATCATGATGTTGCTCATTGGTCCAGTTGTGATGATTTTTGTTTTCTTTAAGTTGAGGTGCAATCCATACTGAAGGCTGTGGACTTTGATCTTCATTAGTAAGTGCTTCAAGTCCTTATCACTTTCAGCAAGCAGGATTGTGTCAGCTGCATATCTCAGGTTGTTAATGAGTCTTCTTCCAATCCTGATGCCCTGTTCTTCTTCATATAGTCCAGCTTCTCAGATTATTTGCTCAGGATACAGATTGAATAGGTATGGTGTAAGGATACAACCTTAATATACACTTTTCCTGATGTTAAACCAATCAATATCCCCTTGTTTTGTCTGAACAACTGCCTCTTGATCTATTTACAGGTTCCTCATGAGCACAATTAGGTGTTCTGGAATTCCCATTCTTTGCAATGTTATTCATAATTTGTTATGATCCACACAGTCAAATGCCTTTGCATAGTCAATAAAACACAGGTAAACATCCTTCTGGTATTCTCTGCTTTCAGCCAGGATCCATCTGACATCAGCAATGATATCCCTGGTTGCATGTCCTCTTCTGAAACCAGCCTGAATTTCTGGCAGTTCCCTGTTGATATACTGCTACAGCCATTTTTGAATGATCTTCAGCAAAATTTTGCTTGTGTGTGATATTAATGATATTGTTCTATAATTTCTGCATTTGGTTGGATCACATTTCTTGGGAATAGACATAATATGGATCTCTTCCCCTCAATTGATCAGGAAGCTGTCTTCCATATTTCTTGGCATAGACGAGTGAGCACCTCCAGCGCTTCCTCCGTTTGTTGAAACATGTCAATTGATATCCCATCGATTCCTGGAGCCTTGTTTTTTGCCAATGCCTTCAGGGCAGCTTGGACTTCTTCCTTCAGTACCATCGGCACCTGATCATATGCTACCTCTTGAAATTGTTGAATATCGACTAATTCTTTTTGGTATAATGACTCTGTGTATTCCTTCCACCTTCTTTTGATGTCTCCTGCGTCATTTAATATTTTCCGCATAGAATCCTTCACTATCGCCACTCCAGGCTTGAATTTTTTCTTCAGTTCTTTCAGCTTGAGAAAAGCCGAGTGTGTTCTTCCCTTTTGGTTTTCCATCTCCAGCTGTTTGCACATGTCATTATAATATTTTACTTTGTCCTCTGGAACCGCCCTTTGAAATCTTCTGTTCAGTTCTTTTACTTCATCATTTCTTCCTTTTGCTTTAGCTGCTCGACATTCGAGAGCAAGTTTCAGAGTCTCCTCTGACATCCATCTTGGTCTTTTCTTTCTTTCCTGTCTTTTCCATGACCCCTTTCTTTCTTCATGTATGATGGCCTTGATGTCATTCCACAACTTGTCTGGTCGTTGGTCACCAGTGTTCAATGCATCAAATCTATCCTTCAGATGGTCTCTAAATTCAGGTGGGATGTACTCATTTTTGCCTCCCTGGACTTGCTCCGATTTTCTTCAGTTTCAGCTTGAAGTTGCATATGAGCAGCAATCGATGATGGTCTGTTCCACAGGTGGCCCCTGGCCTTGTTCTGACTGATGATATTGAGCTTTTCCATCGTCTCTTTCCACAGATGTAGTCAACCTGATTTCCGTGTGTTCCATCGGGCAAGGTCCATGTGTATAGTCACCATTTATGTTGGTGAAAGAAGGATATGCAATGAAGAAGGCATCGATCTTGCAAAATTCTATCATTCGATCTCCGGCATTGTTTCTATCACCAAGGCCATATTTTCCAACTACTGATCCTCCTTCTTTGCTTCCAACTTTCTCATTCCAGTCACCAGTAATTATCAATGCACCCTGATTGCATGTTCCATCAATTTCAGACTGTAGCAGCTGATAAAAATCTTCTATTTCTTCATCTTTCACCTCAGCGGTTGGTGTGTAAATTTGAATAATAGTTGTATTAACTGGTCTTCCTTGTAGGTATATGGATATTATCCTATCACTGACAGCATTGTACTTCAGGATAGATCTTGAAATGTTGTTTTTGATGATGAATGCAACATCATTCCTCTTTAAGTTGTCATTCCAAGCATGGTAGACTATATGATTGTCTGATTCAGAATGGCCATTACCAGTCCATTTCAGCTCGCTAATGCTTAGGATATCCATTTTTATGTGTTCCATTTCATTTTTGACGATTTCCAATTTTCCTGGATTCTTACTCGTACATTCTGGTTTCCGATTATTAATGAATGTTTGCAGCTGTCTCTTCTCATTTTGAGTTGTGCCACATCAGCATATGAAGGTCCCGAAAGCTTGACTCCATCCATGTCATTAAGGTCGACTCTACTTAGAGGAGGCAGCTCTTCCCCAGTCATCTTTTGAGTGCCTTCCAACCTTGGGGGCTCATTTTCCAACACTATATCAGACAATACTCCTTTCCTGTTCATAAGGTTTTCACCGGCTAATGCTTTTTAGAAGTAGACTATTGGGTCCTTTTTCCTAGTCTGTCTTAGTCCGGAAGCTCAGCTGAAACCATGTCTCCATGGGTGACCCTGCTGGTATCTGAATTCCAGTGGCATAGCTTCCAGCATCACAGTAACACGCAAGCCCCCACAATATGACAAACTAACAGACACATGAGGGGAATTTTAACTTCTCTCGTGTAGGGAAACAAGAAATGAGTTTTTTTTCATTCACATCTGAGCCAGAATATTAAAGAGAAAAGAGTATTTCACTGAATGTCTGAAATGGTGACAACAAAACAGAATTGGAGTAAGAGACTCACTAAGAGATAGATGAAAATAAACAGGATTCCTACATATCTTCCACTCTCCACCCAAATATTTCCCTTCCAGAGCTTGTTTCTGCTCCATCATTGTAAAATTTTTGCCATTTTCATGCCATTTTTCTCACTTAGTAAACAGAGCTCACTGTGGATTACCACTCATTAATATTAGTAGCGTTTCACTTTTTAGCTGCCTTATCCTAGGTAAGCATTGTACAGGAGAAGAATGCACCACAAAGCCAAATGAAATCAAACTGATTTTATTCTTATGGCTTTGCTGAACCTAGAACACTTATGGTTTGATTTTTTTTTTTGGTAGGGGGAGGGGGACTGGGATAAACAGGAGAAAATTTATATATAAAGCATCAATTCTCCAAGCCAGAAATCAATTTTTTTTTTTTCTATATACATAACCAGAACAACAAATGACTGGGTAAATGGCAGGAAAGTAAAATGAAAGTTTAAATGTATTCTCCAATGGAAGAATTTTAATATCACAGCTTATCACAATATGGCTATATCAACCATAATATTTAGACAGATGATGCTAGAAAGGAAAACAAGACGATTTCTTATTCCATGGGGCAGAAACTGTGCTCACATTTTTTTTTCCATTTAATAATATTTGTGGTCTATTTCCTAAATGTTTTCTGTACATAGGGATATATGTATATGCATCCAGACTGACACTTACTTCTGATTACACTGGTTACTTATGACTTTTCATATGTGGGTTATTATCATTTTGTAGTTTATATATGCACATTACATTGAATATTTTTTGAGTGTTGATGAGAAAATAAGTCATTGGTATGAGAAAATACTGGCATTATAAGGCATTTGTCTGGAATTATTCAACCTTTCACAAGCAAATGAGAAAGATTATAGGATTAGACCAAATCCTGCATTCTTTTTCCTCTCTGCCCATCTGTATTCATTATAGTTGAAAGATAGACAAATGAAGCTATTGGTGGCTCAATCTTTAAAGCTTTATTACAATTTAAAAGCATTAAAAAAGAGAGAAAATGGAAAAATCTTATCAAAAGCTGGAAATGATCATCATATTGAGTAGTCGAATTTTCCAGTTTAATGACAATGAAAGAATGAAGATACGTGTTGTAAAGATATGACTTCATTATTGGTATCACTCAGTATTTTCAATTCCAAGAAATTGAGCAGGGACTTTTAAAGGCCTCTGTCAGGATATAGAACTGACAATTGGGCATATCACTGGAGGAAATGAAATGGGTCAGTGATTTTCAATTCTATACAAACTGCCTTGGCTAAAACTCACACCAGAATCCATGACTCTACTGGGTTGTTGCTCTGGCTATTGTTATGCTTTCTGGATTCCAAGAAATGTAGATCCAGAAAAGGGCAAGGCCATAAAACACAAAGCTGCCAGAGGAAATGCAGAGAATGTCGTTAGTTTTCTTCTAGTATTCGTTCTTCTCCCCTTTCCCAACAGCACCTTCTCTCCTTTAATCCAAGATTTCAACCTTTCCTGACACAACCCATGGGCTCTATGGGAAGCTGGTCCTACCCCCCCGCCCAGAGTTCCAGGGGGTCTCTGATTGGTCTGAACATAATTCCATCCCTACTGCTATTTGATTCTGGAATGGATATGTATCGCAATAAAAGAAGCTTCCTGGGGACTTTTGGTAGAGTAGTTTCTTTGGCTTTAAGAGAGGGCTGATCAAAAGAGATGCCTCTTCTTCCTTTGGACGTATTGTTTACAATGATTAGTCTAAAATCACTGCAGCCAACTTACTCTCAGCCTGAGGTTAAAACAGACACAAGAGGGAGAACAGAAAGAGAAACAAAGAGAAATGAGCCAGAACCCTGATCAAACCCTGATTATTGATTCAATAGTGTGAGCTAATAAGCCCTTAATTGTTCAAGCCAGTTTGAGTGGGCTATTTCTTGGAGCCAAAATTATCCCTACTGATAGAGAAAGGAGGCCCACATCAAGCCAAAGTGGCTCCTAATCCAGAGAAACACTTGCAGGACCTGTTTTAGGGATCTCTTAGCCTACTTGATCTAATGGGAGGGTCACAGAGATGCTCTCCTCTGGTCCAGGTCTACTTTTAAATTTCACCTTTTGTGGTAATGCTCTGGTTTACAAGCCTAGAGCACTCCTCCAAAGGCCACTCCAGCTGGAATGGATTCTGTGAATGAGATCTGATCTGGATTCACACCCTTGGGTCCAGGAGTTCCTGCCTCAGTCACCTCCAGGTGATGGAATCCAGATCAAATTTTTATTCTGTCTGATAACCATCATCTCCAACACGGTGTCTAATGAGAAGACCTGTCTGTAGGAGATACATTATCACTCATAGACCCACTCCTGGTTTCTCTGGTTTACTGTGCAACTATTGTTTTTACAAAAATTCTGGTTTAGTCACATACTCAGTTTCTGGGAGGGCCTGTTGAGCCTTTATCAGCTAATAGAGGAAGCTACTGTAATAGAGACAAGTTGGCAATAGAAAGGCTTGGACAGGGGTAATACAAAGCTGGTATCCTAAAAGATCTCTAACTAGGCATAGTAAGAATAGCTGGATTACACTCTAAGGGTTAAATATCTATTGTGGGGGCTACAATATGCTACAGATAAACTCCTACAGTGAGGGATCTGTGATGTGCATGGGATAGAATATTATAAGCCTGCAATTAGATTGGTATGCTTTGCATATTCATTTAGCTAGAACATTCAAGTCAAGAGGGGGAATTGGTGGTTCAATGGTAGAATTTTTGCCTTCCATGCAGGAGACCAGGCTTTACTTCCTGGTGAATGCACCTCAAGCATAACCACCACTTGTCTGTCACTGGAGGCTTGTGTGTTGCCATGATGCTGAACAGGTTTCGCAGGAGCTTCCAGACTGAGATAGACTTGGAAGAAAGTCTTGACAACCTGCTTCTGCAAATCAGCCAAGGAAAATCCTAAGGATCACAATGGTCAGTCCTCAAATGATCATGGGGATGGCACTGGACCAGGCAAAATTTTGTTCCATTGTGCATGGGATCACCATGAATAGGGGGCCGACTTGGTAGCAGCTAACAACAACAACAATCAAGTCAACTTCAGTGATTTTCACACTTGTTTGAGGGTAAAGGAAGAGAGCTCCTGGAAGTCATGGTACTCTAGATATACCACTTTAAAGCAAAGATTTTGTTTTTAAATACCATACTGTGGACTAGGCAAGCTTTGCAGGAAGAAAATTTGACCCTATTACATATATACATGTATATATGGTGTGACATAAACACTGGCCCTGTATGTGTAGTGATCTGTAATACATGCATCCAGTATGTATAGAGAAAAGAACAATTTCACAGAATTATTGGCTTTGAAAATTAGAAGCCACTTCAACAATTAAATCTCTTGCTCAGGACAGCAATCACTGCCCCACCATCTCATCTATCTCCCAAAAGTTTCAATTTGGGTGGTAGCTGGTTTTTCTCTTTTTCTCTCAAAACCTCCAGAACTTCAAAAATAGCCCTTGCTGGCCTTAATAGTCTTGCCCCTACCCTCTTAAATTCTGGATCTATTGTCTTCTCTTCTAGAGTAAAATCTGGACCTTTCCTATAAAAATGAGTAGGTCAACCTAGGATTCTTTTACTTCTCCTTGTCATTCATTACCGATATCTACTTGACAAGGCCCAGGAATTGAGCACAGGATAGAATTATCCTTAGCAGCACTTTTGACCTGACCAACACCTACTTGCAACATAGTTTCCCACCACACCCCATATGCATGGCACACTTCTGCCATTGAAGGATTTTAAGCAGAGAAATGTCATGGACACACTTGTATTTTAGAAAGATCACTAATTGCTTTTAGAGAGTTTGTTGGGGCAGGAGAGGGAAAGATAATAGAGAAACCAATTAAGAAACCTTATTTGTCTAGGAAAGAGATGTTGATAGTTTGAACTAAGGTGGTGGTGAAGGAGATAGAAGTAGGAAGATTTGAGATATATTTTGAAATTTCTGGCTGGTGAAGTGAGAAGAAATGGCCTTGTTATCCAGAGTAGGGAATATAGAAGGAGGATATAGTTTATAGGGTAAAATATTGAGATTGATTTTGGACATGTTAAGTTTGAGGTCCTATATGATGTTCTAGATGAAAGGCTCTTTAGGCATTTGACTTAGATAAGTTTGGGGTCAGGGTTAAAGATACAGATTTTGGTATTGTCAGCTTATGGATGACTATGGAGCCCATGAGTTTTGATGAGTTTATCGTAGGAAAGCATATACATGTTGAGGGTATTAGAGGACTGAAGACAGAATCCCAGGGGAGCACTGCATCTACCAGGTGAAGTAAGGAGACTTGGAGGAAAACCTGGGAAAAACAGGACAGAATATAAGAGTTATTGGTTTAGACCAAGGGGAATAGAGTCCTAATGATTTATTGATTGATCAGACCACTGCAAATACTAGTGTACAGTTCTGAGCGCTAGTCTTTAACAAGGAATTGATAACCACAGTGTGTCAATGGGAAGACCATCAAGATGGTGAGAAATCTGGACCCCACATCAAAACAGAACGGTAAATGTTCTCATCTAGAGAAGATATTTATGAGGAACATATTTGCCATGTGGAAAAGGATTTGGCTTTGTTTTTATAGCTCCAGAAGTAATAATGAGAAAGAGACAAAGAGGCAGGTTTCAGCTAATATAAAGAATAATTTTTCAAGTTGTTAAAAAATGGAAGAGGTGGACTTGTGTGAAGTGAGCACCCCTGTAGCAGAAGCATTTGAGCTGGAACTGGGTGATGCACAATAGGGATGGTAAGGCAGTGATTCTGTCCTGGTTAAGAGATTTCATTGTTGGGGTGGTTTCCCATTTTCAAAGTCAGTAATTCTGTGAAATTGTTGTTCTTTTTTCTCTCTCTTTATACATACTGGATGTATATATTGCAGGTCACTACACGTGTAGTGCCAGTGTTTGTGTCACACAGTAAGCTCAGGGCAATAAGAGGAATGACATTTTATTCTTTGGAAGCTCTAAATGAAAGTGACATGAATCCCCACCACATTCGTATTTCTGCTCATGAAATTTTGTTGAGAATTCCTCTGAGGGATAACTTCTCAGTGTTGAATCTGTTTTGTGGCCTTGAACGGAGACAGTTGACGAGACCTCTTATAATAAGAATGAGAGGGCAAGATGCCCTAAAGGCTTCACTCACATTTATATCAAAATACTGTGAAGGAAAATCAATGTTTTGTTTCTGGCAGTGAAAATCCAAACCTGACCAAATTACTCAGGTCGGACACTTTATTTTCAAACACCAGAAAAAGGAAAGAAAAGACCCCACCCAGCTGAACAAGTATTTCACTATGTCTCTGAATATTACATGATCTGATAGACTTAGAAATGACCATGCTTGGGAGCTAAAATAGTCTCATTCCTCATTCCATTCTTTTTTAAAAATCACCTCACTGAAGCCTTTTTCAGTCACCCTATCTAAAATTTCATCCCCAGTCCAATAGTTCATTTTGTCTTTCTCTGCTTTATGTTTTTCCTTACTGCTTGTCTTTCTCAGAAGCAGGTCCCGAAGTAAGTATTTGAGTGCAAATGGTTTATTTAGGAGGTGATCCCAGGAAGCCCAGTAGAAGTGTAGAAGGGTGAGACAGAGAAGAAAAGGAAGCCAATTCAGGAAGCGTCAATGAGCAGGATACCACTGCGGGCAACTGGAGAACAGTTCTGTTGGGGTCCTCTGGGAGACCTCGCAGAGTATGCCTCCCTGTCATTATGCCTGCAGTTTAAGGAAGTCAGGGTATTTATCTGTCAACTTCTTTCAGCCCTTGTTCGAGGGCTGTTGTGTGCAGGTAGGGCTTTAACTCCCCAGATCTTCTGGCCTCTGTGCTTGGGCAAGTGTGCTCCAGTGGCCAGATTGCTACTTAGCTTGGCAGGGCTCACAGTAAGAGCCCCTGGGTCATGGTGAATGGGAACAAGAGGACTGAGGGAATTTGAGAAGGGCACTGATATCATTTGCTACAGAACTTATTGCAATCTAATGTATTGTGTATTTTACTTGTTTATTTTCTCTTGCTTAGCATTTCTCAAGCTGAAAGAACTGAAGAAAACATTCAAGCCTCAAGTTGCAATAGTGAAAGATTCTACGGGGAAAATACTAAATGACACAGAAAGCATCAAAAGAAGATGGAAGGAATACAAAGGGCCACCATACCGAAAAGAATTGGTCAACGTTCAACCATTTCAGGAGGTAACATATGCTCAGGAACCGATGGTACTGAAAGAAGAAGTCCAAGCTGCACTAAAGGCATTGGTGAAAAACAAGGTTCCAGGAATTGATGGAATACCAATTGAAATGTTTCAACAAATAGATGCAGCCCTGGAAGAGCTCACTCGTCTATGCTAAGAAATATAGAAGATGGCTACCTGACCAGCTGACTGGAAGGGATCCATATTTATGCCTATTTCCAAGAAAGGTGATCCAACTGAATGTGGAAATTATCAAACAATATCATTAATATCATATGCAAGCAAAATTTTGCTGAAGATCATTCAAAAGTGGCTGCAGCAGTATATCTACAGGGAACTGCCAGAATTTCAAGCCAAATTCAGAAGAGTATATAGAACCAGGGATATCATTGCTGATGTCAGATGGATCCTGGCTGAAAGCAGAGAATACCAGAAGGATGTTTACCTGTGTTTTTTTGACTATGCAAAGGCATTCAACTGTGTGAATCATAACAAATTATGGATAACGTTGTGGAGAATGGCATTTCTGGAACATTTAATTGTGCTCAAGAGGAGCCTGTACATAGACCAAGAGGCAGTCATTCCAACAGAAGAAGAGGATACGACATAGTTTAAAGTCAGGAAAAATGTATGTCAAGATTGTATCCTTTCACTATACCTTTTCAGTCTGTACACTGAGCAAATAATCTGAGAAACTGGACTATGTGAAGAAGAATGGGACATAAGCATTGGAGGAAGACTCATTCACAACCTGCGGTATGCAGATGACACAACCTTACTTGCCGAAAGTGAAGAAGACTTGAAGCACTTACTGATGAAGGTCAAAGACCACAGCTTTCAGTATGGATTACATCTCAACATGCCAAAAAAAAAAAAACTCCCTGAAACAAACCAAACCCATTGCCATCAAGTCGATTCCAACTCAGAGTGACACCTTAACATAAAGAAAACAAAAGTCCTTGCAACTGGACCAATAGGCAACATCATGATAAATGGAGAAAAGATTGAGGTTGTCAAGGATTTCATTTTACTTGGATACACAATTAACACCCATGGAAGCAGCAGCTAAGAAATCAAAAAACACATTGCATTGGGCAAATCTGTGCAAAAAACCTCTTTAAAGTGTTGAAAAGCAGAGATGTCACCTTGAGGACGAAGGTGTGCCTGACCCAAGAGATGGTGTTTTTTTAATCACCTCATATGCATGTGAAAGATTGACAATGAATAAGGAAGGCTGAAGGAGAATTGATGCCTTTGAATTGTGGTGTTGGCGAAGAATGTTGAATATGCCATGGACTGCCAAAAGAACGAACAAATCTGTCTTGAAAGAAGTACAACCAGAACGATCCTTAGAAGCAAGGATGGTGATACTACATCTCATATACTTTGGACATGTTGTCAGGAGGGATCAGTCCCTGGAGAACGACATCATGCTTGGTAAAACAGAGGGTCATTGAAAAAGAGGAAGACCCTCAATGAGATGAATTGGCACAGTGGCTGCAACAATCGGCTCAAGCATTGCAACGATTGTGAGGATTGTGCAGGAGTGGGCAGTGTTTTATTTTGTTGTGCATAGGGTCACTATGAGTCAGAACCAACTCCACCACACCTAAAAGCAACAAACATTTATTTTCTGTGTCTTTCACTATAACGTAAGCTTCACAAGGACAGGGGCTATTCTCTCTTTTGCTCATTGAGTGATAATAGTGACATGGTCTCTAAATTATTCATTTATATTAAACAAATATTAATTAATTCCTACTCTGAACCAGGGGGCTGGTAGATCTCTACTGTCTTTATAGCTAACCCTTAAGCCTATACTGAGTCAAAGCAAATAATTACAAGAGCCAGACTATAATTAGACAAATACTAAATAAATAACTACGAGAGCATGAACTTTTAGGCCAGAGAAAGATCAACAAGGGGTGGAGGAGAAAACGCAAACAACAGGTTAAGTTGCTCACTATAACCCAGGCTTCCACAGACAGCCTCCTTGCTAACCAAGGGAGTCTAGATAGACACATGAAACCCCAAGCCCAAAATCTACCTGTGTCTGACGGCTGGGTTCAGGCCTTAGGAGGATTATACCAATGATTCGTTATGGTAAGTTAGTAATCAACGACTATTCCATAGTGTGTTTTTTTTTTTACATACTGCTGTTGTTAGAGCCTGCTGAGTCAGCTCGAACTTAATGATAACCTTATGTATAACAGAGCTAAATGATGCCAAGTCCTGCTCCATCTTCATGATCATAGGTATGTTTGAGTTTGGCTATTGTTGCGATTCATCTCATTGAAGATTTCTCTCATTTTCTCTGACCCTGTACTTTACCAAACAGAATATAAACATGTTCTTACATGTACAACTGTTAAATTACATCCCACCTCCCCTAAACTTGTGCCACTTATTTTTTTCTCACCTAAGTTTAGAGTATTTTTCTTAACATATTTGGCCCATCTTTCCACCCCATCGTTGGCTCTTTCTGAATCCCAGTTATATCCCTTTTGGCTTCTTGTTATTTCTTAATTTAACAAGCCAATGCTTAGCTTTCACATATCTTTGTCCAGTGCTCACACCTACTCTATCCATATGTCCAATCCCCTGCCCTTTTTAACACATAATAAATACAGTTATTGCTATTCTTGAAAGCACTGAGTTTGAGTGTATTTTTTTTTAATTAATTTTTATTAAGCTTCAAGTGAACATTTACCATTCCAATCAGTCTGTCACATGTAGGTTTACATACATCTTACTCTGTTCTCCCACTTGCTCTCCCCCTATTGAGTCAGCCCTTTCAGTCTCTCGTTTCGTGCCAATTTTGCCATCTTCCCTCTCTCTCTATCTTCCCATCCCCCCTCCAGTCGAGAGTTGCCAACACACTCTCCAGTGTCCACCTGATTTAATTAGCTCACTCTTCATCAGCATCTCTCTCCCCCCCAATGACCAGTCCTTGTCATGCCTGATGAGTTGTCTTCGGGGATGGTTCCTGTCCTGTGCCATCAGAAGTTCTGGGGAGCATTGTCTCCGGGATTCCTCTAGTCGCAGTCATACCATTAGGTATGGTGTTTTCATGAGAATTTGGGGTCTGTATCCCATTGGTCTCCTGCTCCCTCAGGAGTTGTCTGTTGTGCTCCCTGACAGGGCAGACATCGACTGTGGCCGGGCACCAACTAGTTCTTCTGGTCTCAGGATAATGTAGGTCTCTGGTTCATGTGGCCCTTTCTGTCTCTTGAGTTCTTAGTTGCCGTGTGACCTTGGTGTTCTTCCTTTGCCTTTGCTCCAGGTGGGTTGAGACCAATTGATGTATCTTAGATGGCCGCTTGTTGGCATTTAGGACCCCAGGCGCCACAATTCAAAGTGGGATGCAGAATGTTTTCATAATAGAATTATTTTGCCCATTGACTTAGAAGTCCTCTCAAACCAAGTTCCCCAGACCCCAGCCCCTACTCCGCTGACCTTTGAAGCTTTCATTTTATCCCAGAAACCTCTTTGCTTTTAGTCCAGTCCAATTAGGCTGACCTTCCTTGTATTGAGTGTTGTCTTTCCCTTCACCCAAAGTAATTCTTATCTACAGATTGATCAATAAAAAGCCCTCTCCCTCCCTCCCTCCCTCCCCGCTTTGTAAGCACAAAAGTATGTGTTCTTTTCTGTTTTTTCTATTTCTCAAGATCTTATACTAGTGGTCTTATACAATATTTGTCCTTTTGCAACTGACTCATTTCGCTCAGCATAATGCCTTCCAGATTCCTCCATGTTATGAAATGTTTCAGAGATTCGTCACTGTTCTTTATCGATGCGTAGTATTCCATTGTGTGGATATACCACAATTTATTTACCCATTCATCCGTTGACGGACATCTTGGTTGCTTCCAACTTTTTGCTATTGTAAACAGAGCTGCAATAAACATGGGTGTGCATATATCTGTTTGTGTGAAGGCTCTTGTATCTCTAGGGTATATTCTGAGGAGTGGGATTTCTGGGTTGTATGGTAGTTCTATTTCTAACTGTTTAAGATAACGCCAGATGGATTTCCAAAGTGGTTGTACCATTTTACAATCCCCCCAGCAGTGTATGAGAGTTCCAATCTCTCCGCAGCCTCTCCAACATTTATTATTTTGTGTTTTTTGGATTAATGCCAGTCTAGTTGGTGTGAGATGGAATCTCATCGTAGTTTTAATTTGTATTTCTCTAATGGCTAATGATCGGGAGCATTTTCTCATGTATCTGTTGGCTGCCTGAATATCTTCTTTAGTGAAATGTGTGTTCCTATCCTTTGCCCACTTCTTGATTGGGTTGTTTGTCTTTTTGTGATTGAGTTTTGACAGAATCATGTAGATTTTAGAGATCAGGCGCTGGTCTGAGATGTCATAGCTGAATATTCTTTCCCAGTCTGTAGGTGGTCTTTTTACTCTTTTGGTGAAGTCTTTAGATGAGCATAGGTGTTTGATTTTTAGGAGCTCCCAGTTATCTGGTTTCTCTTCATCATTTTTGGTAATGTTTTGTATTCTGTTTATGCCCTGTATTAGGGCTCCTAGGGTTGATCCTATTTTTTCTTCCATGATCTTTATCGTTTTAGTCTTTATGTTTAGGTCTTTGATCCACTTGGAGTTAGTTTTTGTGCATGGTGTGAGGTATGGGTCCTGTTTCATTCTTTTGCAAATGGATATCCAGTTATGCCAGCACCATTTGTTAAAAAGACTATCATTTCCGCAATTGACTGACACTGGTCCTTTGTCAAATATCAGCTGCTCATACGTGGATGGATTTATATCTGGGTTCTCAATTCTGTTCCATTGGTCTATGTGCCTGTTGTTGTACCAGTACCAGGCTGTTTTGACTACTGTGGCTGTATAATAGGTTCTGATATCAGGTAGAGTGAGGCCTCCCACTTTCTTCTTCTTTTTCAGTAATGCTTTGCTTATCCGGGGCTTCTTTCCCTTCCATATGAAATTAGTGATTTGTTTCTCTATCCCCTTAAAATATGACATTGGTATTTGGATTGGAAGTGCGTTATATGTATAGATGGTTTTTGGTAGAATAGACATTTTTACTATGTTAAGTCTTCCTATCCATGAGCAAGGTATGTTTTTCCACTTAAGTATGTCCTTTTGAATTTCTTGTAGCAGAGTTTTATAGTTTTCTTTGTATAGGCCTTTTACATCCTTGGTAAGATTTATTCCTAAGTATTTTATCTTCTTGGGGGCTACTGTGAATGGTATTGATTTGGTTATTTCCTCTTCGGTGTTCTTTTTGTTGATGTAGAGGAATCCAAGTGATTTTTGTATGTTTATTTTATAACCTGAGACTCTGCCAAACTCTTCTATTAGTTTCAGTAGTTTTCTGGAGGATTCCTTAGGGTTTTCCATGTATACGATCATGTCATCTGCAAATAGTGATAGCTTTACTTCCTCCTTACCAATCTGGATACGCTTTATTTCTTTGTCTAGCCTAATTGCCCTGGCTAGGACTTTCAAGTACGATGTTGAATAAGAGCGGTGATAAAGGGCATCCTTGTCTGGTTCCCGTTCTCAAGGGAAATGCTTTCAGGTTCTCTCCATTTCGAGTGATATTGGCTGTTGGCTTTGCATAGATGCCCTTTATTATGTGGAGGAATTTTCCTTCAATTCCTATTTTGGTAAGAGTTTTTATCATAAATGGGTGTTGAACTTTGTCAAATGCCTTTTCTGCATCAATTGATAAGATCATGTGGTTTTTATCTTTTGTTTTATTTATGTGATGGATTACATTAATGGTTTTTCTGATATTAAAGCAGCCTTGCATACCTGGTATAAATCCCACTTGATCAGGGTGAATTATTTTTTTGACGTGTTGTTGGATTCTATTGGCTAGAATTTTGTTGAGGATTTTTGCATCTGTGTTCATGAGGGATATAGGTCTAAAATTTTCTTTTTTTGTAATGTCTTTACCTGGTTTTGGTATCAGGGAGATGGTAGCTTCATAGAATGAGTTGGGTAGTATTCCGTCTTTTTCTATGCTTTGAAATACCTTCAATAGTAATGGTGTTAAGTCTTCTCTGAAGGTTTGGTAGAACTCTGCAGTGAAGCCGTCCGGGCCAGGACTTTTTTTCATTGGAAGTTTTTTGATTACCGTTTCAATCTCTTTTTTTGTTATGGGTCTATTTAGTTGTTCTACTTCTGAATGTGTTAGTTTAGGTAGGTAGTATTGTTCCAAGAATTTATCCATTTCTTCTAGGTTTTCAAATTTGTTACAGTACAATTTTACGTAGTAATCTGAAATGATTCTTTTAATTTCATTTGGCTCTGTTGTGATGTGGTCCTTGTTGTTTCTTATTCGGGTTATTTGTTTCCTTTCCTGTTTTTCTTTAGTCAGTCTAGCCAATGGTTTATCAATTTTGTTAATTTTTTCCAAGAACCAGCTTTTGGCTTTGTTAATTCTTTCAATTGTTTTTCTGTTCTCTAATTCATTTAGTTCAGCTCTAATTTTTATTATTTGTTTTCTTCTGGTGCCTGATGGATTCTTTTGTTGCTCACTTTCTATTTGTTCAAGTTGTCGGGACAGTTCTCTGATTTTGGCTCTGTCTTCTTTTTGTATGTGTGCATTTATCGATATAAATTGGCCTCTGAGCACTGCTTTTGCTGTGTTCCAGAGGTTTTGATAGGAAGTATTTTCATTCTCGTTGCTTTCTAAGAATTTCCTTATTCCCTCCTTGATGTCTTCTATAACCCAGTCTTTTTTCAGGAGGGTATTGTTCATTTTCCAAGTATTTGATTTCTTTTCCCTAGTTTTTCTGTTATTGATTTCCACTTTTATGACCTTGTGGTCTGAGAAGATGCTTTGTAATATTTCGATGTTTTGGATTCTGCAAAGATTTGTGTTATGACCTAATATGTGGTCTCTTCTAGAGAATGTTCCATGTGTGCTAGAAAAAAAAGTATACTTTGCAGCAGTTGGGTGGAGAGTTCTGTATAAGTCATTGAGGTCAAGTTGGTTGATTGTTGTAAGTAGGTCTTCCGTGTCTCTACTGAGCTTCTTACTGGATGTCCTGTCCTTCTCCGAAAGTGGTGTGTGGAAGTCTCCTACTATAAATGTGGAGGTGTCTATCTCACTTTTCAATTCTGTTAAAATTTGATTTATGTATCTTGCAGCCCTGTCATTGGGTGCATAAATATTTAATATGGTTATGTCTTCCTGATCAATTGTCCCTTTTATCATTATGTAGTGTCCTTCTTTATCCTTTGTGGCGGATTTAAGTCTAAAGTCTATTTTGTCAGAAATTAATATTGCTACTCCTCTTCTTTTTTGCTTATTGTTTGCTTGATATATTTTTTTCCATCCTTTGAGTTTTAGTTTGTTTGTGTCTCTAAGACTAAGGTGTGTCTCCTGTAGGCAGCATATAGATGGATCGTGTTTCTTTATCCAGTCCGTGACTCTCTGTCTCTTTATTGGTGCATTTAGTCCATTTACATTCAGTGTAATTATAGATAAATAAGTTTTTAGTGCTGTCATTTTGATGCCTTTTCATGTGTGTTGTTGGCAATTTCATTTTTCCACATGCTTTTTTGTGCTGAGATGTTTTTCTTAGTAGCTTGTGAGATCCTCCTTTTCATAATGTTTAACTTTGTGTTTGTTGAGTCGTTATGTTTTTCTTGGCTTTTTCTTGAGTTATGGAATTGATATTCCTTTTTGTGGTTACCTTATTATTTACCCCTATTTTTCTAAGTAAAAACCTAACTTGTATTGTTCTATATCGCCTTGTATCACTCTCCATCTGGCAGTTCAATGCCTCCTATATTCAGTCCCTGTTTTTGATTATTGTGATCGTTTATCTATTGATTTCCATGATTTCCTGTTATGTGTATTATTTTGTTTATTTATTTATTTTTTAGAATTAGTCTTAATTTGTTTCTTTTTGTGCTTTCCCTATTTGAGTTGCGTTGATATCAGGACGTTCTGTTCTGTGACCTTGTATTGTGCTGGTACCTGATATTATTGGTCATCAGGCCAAACAATCTCCTTTAGCATTTCTTGCAGTCTTGGTTTAGTTTTTGCAAATTCTCTAAACTTGTGTTTATCTGTAAATATCTTAATTTCTCCTTCATATTTCAGAGAGAGTTTTGCTGGATATATGGTCCTTGGTTGGCAGTTTTTCTCCTTCAGTGCTCTGTATATGTCGTCCCATTTCCTTCTTGCCTGCATGGTTTCTGCTGAGTAGTCTGAACTTATTCTTATTGATTCTCCCTTGAAGGAAACCTTTCTTTTCTCCCTGGCTGCTTTTAAAATTTTCTCTTTATCTTTGGTTTTGGCAAGTTTGATGATAATATGTCTTGGTGTTTTTCTTTTTGGATCAATCTTAAATGGGGTTCGATGAGCATCTTGGGTAGATATCCTTTTGTCTTTCATGATGTCAGGGAAGTTTTGTGTCAGGAGTTCTTCAACTATTTTCTCTGTGTTTTCTGTCCCCTCTCCCTGTTCTGGGACTCCAATCACACACAAGTTATCCTTCTTGATAGAGTCCCACATGATTCTTAGGGTTTCTTCATTTTTTTTAATTCTTTTATCTGATTTTTTTCCAGCTATGTTGGCGTTGATTCCCTGGTCCTCCAGAAGTCCCCGTCTACATTCTAATTGCTCGAGTCTGCTCCTCTGACTTTCTATTGCGTTGTCAAATTCTGTAATTTTATTGTTAATCTTTTGGATTTCTACATGCTGTCTCTCTATGGATTCTTGCAACTTATTAATTTTTCCACTATGTTCTTGAATAATCTTTTTGAGTTCTTCAACAGTTTTATCAGTGTGTTCCTTGGCTTTTTCTGCATTTACCCTAATTTCATTTGTGATGTCTTGAAGCATTCTGTAAATTAGTTTTTTATATTCTGTATCTGATAATTCCAGGATTGTATCTTCATTTGGGAAAGATTTTGATTCTTTTGTTTGGGGGGTTGGAGAAGCTGTCGTGGTCTGTTTCTTTATGTGGTTTGATATGGATTGTTGTCTCCGAGCCATCACTGGGAAACTAGATTTTCCAGGTAATCAGCTAAAAAAAATGCAGTCAGATCCCTATCTGAATTCTCCCTCTGGCTCCGGGTATTCGGATGTTAATGGAGCTGCCTGGGGAGGGTGGGGGAGGGATCAGAGAGCTAGGAGTGTAGCACTGCAGAATATAGAGCTGATCACCACGTTCACGCTCCACCCCCGTCCGCCAAAATCCGGGCCGGCCGGCTCCCTGGTTGGGACGCTACTCTCCCCGCTCCTAGACCAGTCACTTCCTCCCGGGGACTTTTCCCTCCGGTGCACCATGCCACATGCGCGAACTGGGTGGGCGTCCCCCCGCACGAACGTGTGGGCCCCGCCCCGGGGTCGCTTTAGGGAAATATAGCTGACCCCCCCGCTCGCACCCCGCCCGCTTCCCGCCAAACTCCCGGCGGGACGGCTCCCCGGCTGGGACGCTGCTCTCCCCGCTCCAAGATCCGTCACTGCCTCCCGGGTGCTTCTCCCTCCGGCTGCACTGCTATGCCGCCCGCGCCAACCAGCTAGACTCTCTCCCGGGATGGGTTCGGGGGATAGGGCTGGGCCCCTTGTCTGTGCCGTCTGCCCCCCTGGGCTCTGCCCCAGATCGGGCTCCGAAGGTCACCTGCCTGGTACGCTGGCTCCTAGTTCTGAAAACAGTCGCTGTCTGCCCGTATTTGTTCTTTTTCCGTCTCTAAGTCTGTGCTTGTTGTTCAGAGTTCGTAGATTGTTATGTATGTGATTGATTCACTTGTTTTTCTGAGTCTTTGTTGCAAGAGGGATCCGCAGTAGTGTCCACCTAGTCCGCCATCTTGGCCCCGCCTGAGTGTATTTTTTAATTTTAATCAATAGGCAAAAATAAATGAATTTTGATTATACAAAATTGTACTGTTGTATTTAACTGTCTTAGGCTGGATTCTCCAGAAAAGCAAAACCAGTAATGTGTAAAAATATATAGAGAGAGATTTATATCAAGGAAACAGCTCAAGCAATTGTAGGGGCTGGAATGTCCAAAGTCCTTGGATCAGAATAGAGTCCTTTCCCAATTCATGGAGCTGCAGAAGCTGGTGAACCCAAGATGAGCAGGTTGGAGAGCAGGGCTTCTGCTCACAGGCTCTGACGGTTGAGGAATCCCCAAAGTTGGCAGGTAAGACCACAAGTTTTCTCCTGAGTCACTTAGCTGCAGGGTCTGGCAAACCCAAGACAGGCAGGTTAGGGAGCAGAACTCTTGCTCACAGGTCATGAAGATCTGTGAGTCCCAAGATGGACAGGTAAGCTGCTAGCTCAAGTACCAAGAGCCAGAGGTCAGACAAGAGATAGCTGCTGGGTCCAGGACAAGCCTACAACATTTGCAAGGAGAGCAGGAAGGAAGTAGGTGGCAGAAGGCGGAGAGATGAAGGCTGAGGGGGGAGGTGAATCATCACAGGCCCCACTCCCGCTGGTACCACTCAGCAGATTCCATCATGGGGGTGTGCGCAGGAGGCTTCCTGGTGGAGTGGGGAGCCTCACAGCACCTTATCAGTGGAAGTAGGCTTGCTGACCCATGGAGTGAGAAAGCTGAGTACCTGTGTTCAGGAGGCTTCCTGGTAGAGTAGGGTGCCTCCAGGCACTTACCGGTAGAGCCATTGAGCTTTGGAACACTTGCCCCAGCGGGGCAGATGCGGATGTGAGGCCCAAAGAGCTGAGAGGCCAAGAAACCACGAAGCGGAAGTTGAAGAGACAAACAACACAAGAAGTTGAGCTACCTCAGTCTCAAAAGGTAAGTCCATGACCTCAGGAGTTTCAAAGAATGGAACCATGGCCTCTGGTATTTCTAAGGGTGGAGTTGCCACTCAGATGGAAGAGGAGAATGGTGTGCTTAAAGCCGAGGGAGCAGAGTTGCTGTCCTAGTGTGTCTGGAAGGTGAAGTTGAAGCTCAGGGCCAAGGGGCCTCCACTCAGAATCTGCAGAGTGTGGCCAATACATAGAATCTGGAGGACAGGGCCATTGTGTAAATTGTCTCAGAAAACAGAGGATTATTTTCAAAGCTTTGAAGACTAATGTAATGTGTCCTGCTGACTTGCTTGGTGCCTGGTATCCCTTCTTTCACTCCAGTTTCTCCCATTTGTAATGGAAATGTGTAGCTTGTGCCTGTTCTGCCATTGTACCCTTGGAAGCAGATAGCTTATATTCTAGATTTTGTAGTTGAAAAGGAATTTTTGGATTTTGGACTTGGAGTAAGGACTTTTGCTATGATATGATGGGGTGAATATGTTTTGCAAGTTACAAGGATGTAATTTTGGGGGGGCCAAAGTGTGGAATGTCATGGATTGAATCTCCCCAAAAATGTGTGTCAACTTGGTTAGGCCATGATTCCCAGTACTGTGTGGTTGTTCTCCATTTTGTGATTGTAATTTTATGCTAAAGAGGATTAGGGTGGGATTGTAACACCGCCCTTACTCAGGTCACTTTCCTGATCCAAGGTAAAGGGAGGTTACCTGGGGTGGGGCCTGTACCACCTTTTATCTCTCAAGAGATAAAACAAAAGGGAAGAAAGCAGAGAGTTGGGGGACCTCATACCACCAAGAAAGCAGCACCAGGAGCAGAATGCGTCCTTTGGACATGGGGTCCCTGTGTCTGAGAAGCTCCTCCACCAGGGGAAGATTGAGGACAAGGACCTTCCTCCAGAGCTGACAGAGAAAGCCTTCCCCTGGAGCCGACACTCTGAATTTGGACTTGTAACCTGATAGACTGTGAGAAAATAAATTTCTCTTTGTTAAAGCCATCCAATTGTGGTATTTCTGTTAGGGCAGCACTAAATGACTAAGACATTAACCATACCTCTTTTCCCTTTTTTTGAGTGTTAATCAAAGCTTGACTAGATCAAAACATTTTCAAGTTACATTTCCACAATTTTTACCTTTGAATTTTTCCTCTACAATCAAATCTGCAGGCAGCCAAAGATGTAGATACACAGCCCATAGCTCCAATCAACCTTCTTCTTCTTCTTTTTTTTAGTTTTCTTTATTTTTATTGTAATTTAGGTGAAAGTTTATAGAGCAAATTAATTTTTCATTAAATGGTTAATATACAAATTATTTTGTGACATTGGTTGCCAACCTGTGATGTGCCAACACTCTCCCCTTCTCCACCCCAGGTTCCCTGTTTCCATTTGTCCAGTTTTCCTGTCCTTCCTGCTTTCTTGTCTTTGTTTTTGGGCTGGTGTGCCCACTGGTCTCATAGACATAATGAAACTATGAAACACATCCCCCACATGTGTTATTGTTGTTGCTATAGACCTCTCTAATCTTTGGCTGAAGGGTGAGCCTGAGGAGTGACTTCGGTACTGAGTTAAAAGGGTGTCTGCGGGTCATACTCTTGGGGCTTCTCCAGTCTCTATCAGACCAGCAAGCCCTTTTTTTTTTTTTTTTGTGAATTTGAATTTCATTCTACATTTTTCTCCTGCTCTATCCAGGACCGTCTATTGTGATCCCTTCCAGAGCAGTTGGTAGTGGTTACTGGGCATCATCTAGTTGTTCTGGGCTCTGTCTATCTTTGGTCTTCATTCTCCTTTGCTCCAGCCAGGATGGGACCAGTAGATGTATCTTAGATGGCTGATTGTAGGCTCTTAAGAACCCGATGCTACTCACCACAGTCAGATGAAGAACATTTTCTTTACAGACTATGTTATGCCATATGAGCTAGATGCCCCCCAAGACCATGGTCCCCAGACCTCAGCCCTGTAGTTCGGTCTCTCAGGGCATTTGCATGTGTTTGTGAAGCTTCTATGACTTTGTCCTGGTCAAGTAGTGCTAACTTCCTCAGTATTGTGTACTGTCTTACCCTTCACCCAAGTTACCACTTATCTATCTACTATCTAGTTAGTGTCTTTTTATAATTATTCTTCTTAACACTTTAGTATGGTTTCTAATTGGAGACTTTTCTGTACCAAACACAGAAATGTGTACTATTTTTAGGTCATTCATGAAGATCTCTAGAGTGTATCCCCAAAGTGGAAGAGGAAATATATTTGTAAATGCAAATTCAAGACATTTCTTAAGTAAAACTCCAGGGAGGAAAATTTAGAAACATTTGTTTTATGAAGGCACATCTGCCTTGGAATTAAAACCTCAAGAAGAGGTGACTTTGCGGGATTTTCATATATTTGGTCATCATTATCAAATAATGTTCCTAAATATTACTTATTATGTATTATTAACCTGGACTTAGCACACAGCAAGGTAGTCATATCCAAATACCTGCAAGAGAGTTAAACATGGTCAAGAGTTTCCGTACTCCAATTTGCCAAGTCTTAGTATTTCTAGGAATTTTGTCCCCAAAATGGTATTTCTTTTACAGCAAATCACCCAGATCATTAGGTAATGTGTGGCTCCAGTAAAGCTACATAGGTGCAGTCTGAGGCCTTGGGCTTTCCATACCCATAAGCAACAAACAACAGTGATAGAAACAAGCAAATGAACAAACTACATAGTTGTGTAAACACTAAAAAATAAATTAGAGAAATAGAGAAAAAGCCCTTACATTATGTTAAGAAATTAGGGACAAGAAAATGTACATTTTTGTCCATGGACTCCCTTGGTATTCCATAAAGGTTTTCTCTCAAGTAAAACAATGAGCTTGCTGGTGTGATAAATTAGCAGACACCTACTTTGGCGTGCAGTATCCCTGTGTTGCAAATCGCTGATTTTATCAGATGGCAGCTCTAGCAGCAGTCTAATGCTGCCTCATGAAAAATCCATAAAAATTCAATATAATTTTAATGATTTTGGAAAATAATAGTAGATATTTGAGAACAGCCCACTTGCTCATATTCCCACTTCCTAGTCATGTCTGTTAAAGTAAATGTGATTCATGGACTTTTGTTGCCTTCGCTTTTTTTTTTTTAACAATATATGAGCCCAACTCAGTTTATCTTTACCTGCCTGATTCACACACCATCTCTTTCATCAGTACATTTCTCAAATCTTTCATGTGTTTACAGTTTGTTAACTTATGCATATGGTTTCTAAGCTCATTGGAGGGAGATATAAACTAACTCAGTTGAAAATTTAAACCCATTATGATGCATGTTTATGGGAAAAATGTACATAACGGCATACATTTTTATTTTAGACAAGGTTTGAAAATAACTGTACCTAACATTCTTTTCAGACACATAATTAGAGAATAGGAGGATGTGTTGGTTAAGATTGTGTGTCAGCTTGGCTGGGCCATGATTCTCAATGTTTGTATGTGACCACTCCTGTGATAGAATCTGTTGTAAGTAGACAATCATTTGAAGGGGAGTTTCCTTGGGGGTGTGGCCTGCATCCAAATATAAGCAGACTTTCTGGCTTTTTCTTGATCTGAATTCTGTGGCTGCTTCCTGTTCATCTGACCGCTGGCTCTTGGGACTTGAGCTATCAGCTTTCTGCCAGTCTTGGGATTTGTCAATCTTCGTAGCCAGTGAGCAAGAGCCCTGCTCTCCAACCTGGCTGTCTTGGGCTTGCCAGCCCCTGTGGCTATGAGAATCAAGAGAAGCCTCTATCCTAATCCACAGACTTGGGACACTCTTGCCTCTACAATCACGTGAGCCATTTCCTTGATATAAATCTCTCTCTCTCTATTTGTATATATTTTTATGCTTTACTGGTTTTGCCTCTCTAGAGAGCCCAGCCTAAGACAGAGGAGTTTTAAAAATAAACAAAAAAATTGAAAAAAGCCAATCTAGGCATAGATTGGGACCCTATCCTATTTGCCTTTTAACTTCATTTGTTTATTATGTGTAAATCTCTATTCATGTGATACCTTATTGTGGGAAAGCCATACTATTTTCCTGTCAACTCAAACCCCTTAGGAATACACAAGAGCTCTCAAATAGGTCACTATATTTCTTTTTGACTATAGTAAGAATAATTTATTCTTCATAGGCTCAATATTGGAAAAAAGCAAGATGTTACTGTATTTTTATATGTTTTATTTTATTTTTGTGTGTTAGCACTATGGTCTATCCATCAATCAGACCATACACATCCTTCAAATATCCCAGGGTAAGAGAACATGTTACTTTCAAGTACCACAGTTAGTTAAATTCTGTTTGTAGATATACAGAATTATACTATTGGGAATATGCTCTTTGTATAATTTATCTTGATATAATCATCATTTTCCAATAGCAAAATATTTGGCCTGCTAGTAAAATATTAGTTGATCTGTACCTATGTTGTTATTACTGTCTGTTTTCCGGTACATATACTTTTAATGTGATGTGTCTTTATTGGTATATAATTTCAGAATATTAAGACTATGATATTATTCTTTTGTTATATTTTAACATGTCTAACCATCATATGTTATCTGATGTTATTATTAAGAAAGTTATCCTTTAATAGATATTCAATACTTTTGAAATAAGTGTTAACAAGAATTTCCTAAGTGAAAATCAGAGCACTGGAATAACTATAAGAGTCTGTTCAATTGCCTCAGTTTCCCCAGTGTGACTTAGAATAGACAGGTCTAGAGAGACACAGATTAAAACAAATACAGTTCTTTTGTCAGGCTATGCTATATGCTATATGGACTGAATTGTGGCCCTCCCCCTTAAATATGTGTTGGAATACTAATCCCTATACGTGTGAATATAATCCCTTTTGGGAATAGGGTTTTCTTTGTTATGTTAATGAGGCATATCAGTGTAGGATGTGTCCCAAGCTAATCGCTTTTGAGATATAAAAGAGCAGATTAGGCACAGAAGCAAGGAAGCACAGATGAAAGGAGATAGATGCCATACCACGTGAAGATTGCCAAGGAATCCAGAAACAGAAGCTGAAAAGAGACAAAAGCCTTCCCCTGACAGAGAAAACTTTCCCTTAGAGCTGGTGCCCTGAATTTGGACTTCTAGCCTCCTAAACTGTGAGAAAATAAATTTCTGTTGGTTAAAGCCACCCACTTGTGGTATTTCTGTTCTAGCAGCACTAGATAACTAAAACAATGGGTGTGCATGCCTACTTAGGAACCTTTGCCCGATTCACCATCCTAAGAGGTAGGAAGATTAGATTCTGTTATCCGACATTGTACATGATGAGTACTTCTGGAAACATTGGTGACTATCCCTAGAGGTCCTTGTGTTTGCTGTGTCTTTCATAGGTCAGATTCCACGTATTTCTCTAGTCTACATTTCTGATCTTTATAGCCAAACCTATTTGCTCCAGCATCATGTCTCTCAGGTTGGTAAAAGAGGTAGTAACATACAAAAAGATGAAAAGCATGGTTCAGATAGCCTGTATATCTAGAAAACTATGATTAGTACCACATCATATAAAAATTTACTCTCAAAACCCTGAAAGAAAGATAACTATCTTAATTCATGAATTTTGGCTTATTTTTCTTGCGACAGATGGAAATGCCTAAGAACCATTCCTAACTTCTCCAACTGATTTACAAAGCTTTTTCTTTTTAATGGATTTTGTTTTTTAAGTATGAAAATGTCATCTTACTAGGGATTAGGTCGTGGTTAACACATTATCTTTGGCAGCCTGTATTGTTGTTGACACTTGTGATGGTTAAGATTGTGTGTCAACTTAACTAGGCCATGATTCTCAGTGTTTATATGTGACCAGCCTCATGATCAAATCTGCTGTGAGTAGCCAGTCAGTTGAAAGGGAGTTTCCTTGGGGGTGTGGTCTGAATATAAGGAGACGTTCTGGCTTTTTTGCTCACTCTGGACCCTGCAGCAATCTCCTGTTCTTCTGACCTCTAGTTCTTGGGACTTGAGATATCAGCTTATCAGCCAGTCTTGGGATTTGTCAATCTTCACAGCCTGTGAGCAAGAGCCCTGCTTTCCGACCTACTGATCTTGGGTTCCGCAGCCCCTGTGGCTATGTGAATTGAGAGAAGCCTGTATTCTGATCCACGGACTTGGCATGTTCCAGCCTCTACAATCACATGAGCCATTTCCTTGATATAAAGCCGGTTTTGCTTCTCTAGAGAACCCAGCCTAAGACAGTACTGATGTCTTCAACACATAGGTTTGGCCCCTCCAGCTCCTAAATCAATCCTTAACTAATCCCAAACAAGGTGGACATTATTAATGGTCGACTTAGATGAGTTGGTGGATATGGAGTTACTGGTGCAGCTGTAGGCTCCATATCCATTGTGCTTGGAGTAACACTTGGATTGTCAGGCAGAGTTGTACTTTGAGAGGAGTGCATGGTTTAATAAGATATAGATCCTAACCAAGATGATTATTTCCTTTATATTATGATTCGTCCTGATACTAACATATTGCCATCTTCTTGACCACGTTTCCAAATACTATCCTTAGGTCTTTCAGCCTCACTTTTAAGAGAGCTAGGTTGCCTGGACATAAGAATAAAATAGAAGGAATCTAGTTGCCAAGAAAGTAATAAAGAAAACCTATAGAGCATGCAGGAAAGTTTTCCTGGTTTGATCTAACTCATATGTATGCTTTCTAAATTCTAGTACTCTTTCTTGTACTGGGACTGCTTCTAAACAATGGGTAGCTTCACTGGGAAGACTACTTGCACCCTACATTCAATGTCTCCTTGTTTCTCGACTTTTCCTCAACTTCTGAAGTTCTCTACAGTATTAGAGTAATGGATAGCATGGACTTTCCTGTCTATAATGTTGGTAGTAGTTGGTGCTAGAGTATTGAGAAAGACACTTAACATTATTCCAAGGGATATAAAAAACCACAAGATAAATTTGGTACAATTCCCGAAAAGTCAAGCTTTTATTTCTCAAAATTCTGCAAATTATGTTGGGCTCAGAGGGGTGGTTTCTGCTGCTCTACACGGTGACTGCTGGAGTTGGAGTGTTTAAGCTGGAGTGTTTAGCTAACCATCCCTAGAATCTGGTGCCTCAACTGCAGTGGCTGCAAGAGGTAAGGACTAACTAGGCATCTATCACTCTCTTTCTACATGGTCTCACCATTAGAATAGCTGGACCTTTTCACATGGTGTCTCAGGGTGCCAGGAAAGAGAATTCCAAGAGGACAAGCCCTGTCTTGAAAACACACATCAAGCTCTGTTTGCATCATGCTTGTTTAATGTCCCATTGGCCAAAGCGAGTCACATGGCCAAGCCCAAGGCCAATGTGGGAAGGCTTGAATATTGGAAGCATAGTTCATTGGGGGGTTGCCAATTTGACAGTGAACCGTATAGAATAATATGCCACATTTACACAAATTTAGAAGATGAAACATGTGCTTTTAAGAATATTTACGGCAGACCCGATCTGCATAATGCGTTTACTTTTTTTCTGTTGCTGAGAACTGGCCCAAGCCAGTTTGTTATGTGCAACTATTAGGTTCATTTTGGTATATGTTGGGCATTATTAATGACTGGAGTAATGAAGGTTAATTACTCTCTCTCAGCTTTGAATCAGGTTATTAAGAAAGCAAATTTCAGACCAAATTCTGCCATTTACACAGACATTTTTGCATGCAGCCACAAAGGACTCGCCCTAATGTACTTCCATGAAAATCATTTGGGGGTCTAGCCTAAGGCTTTGTTCCTACGAATAAAGGTTCCAGAGCTCACTGGACTCTTATATCCTGTTCCTGTTTGTGTAAGTATGGAGGATGTCAATAAAATAGCTTATCCAGTTCACATTTCTCCACTGCTATTGATTTCTCCTATTAAATCCCCATTTGGTACAGCGGTTAAGAGTTTGACTGCTAACCAAAACGCCGACAGTTCAAATCCACCAGCTGTTCCTTGGAAACCCTATGGGGCAGTTCTACTCTGTCCTGTAGCGTCACTATGAGTCAGAATTGACTCAATGGCAATGGGTTCAGTTTTGGTTTTGAAATTCCACCAATGAAAACCCGTTTCTGACATTGTGTTGATTAGGAAAGCCCTGGCATTGAAGGAAGAAAATAACAATTGAAGCTCTTTTAGACGTTATCTTTAGTGTATGATCTTTCTAATAAAGTTTAGCTAATCTTCTCTAGAGTGTGAATTTATGATAGGGCAACATCCTCCTCCAAGACTGTAGTTGTAACTGGTACAAACCATCTATACTAAAGAATATTAAAGTATTGATATCATAACACGTACCATTAAGGGTGCTTTGGTGGCGTTTGGTGGTGTAGTGGTTAAGAGCTACGGCTGCTAACCAAAAGGCTGGCAATTTGAGTCTATGAGGTGCTCCTTGGAAACTCTATGGGGCAGTTCTATTTTTTATCCTTTTTCTTTTTTTTCATCTACTTTACCAAGCATATGTCCTTCTCTAGGGACTGGTCCCTCCTGATAACATGTCCAGAGTATATGAGACAAAATCTTGTCATCCTCACTTCTAAGGAGCATTCTGGTTGTATTTCTTCCAAGACAGTTTTGTTCCTTCTTCTGGTGGTCCATGGTATATTCAATATTCTTTGCCAACACCATGATTCAAAGGCATCAGTTCTTCTTCAGTCTTCGTTATTCATTGTCCAGCTTTCACATGTATATGAGGTGAATGAAATGGTTTGGGTCAGGCTCACCTTAGTCCTCAAAGTGACATCTTTGCTTTTTAACACTTTAAAGAGATCTTTTGCAGCAGATTTGCCTAATGCAATACATCCTTTGATTTCTTGACTATTGCTTCCATGGGCGTTGATTGAGGATCCGAGTAAAATGTAATCCTTGACAACTTCAATACCTGCCAGTAGACAACCAAAGTTTTACCCAGACACTACCAAAGGTTCCCTGGGGGACAAAATCATCTCCAATTGAGAAATACTGCTCTATAGCAATATTGAAAGTTTCTTTTCATGGCCACATCATACTCCATTTTATGAATACACCATAGTTTATTCAACCAGCTGCATATTGATGGGCATGATGGTTGTTTCCAGTCTTTTGTTAGTATAAAATGTGTGCAGTGAATGGCCTTATACTTACATCATTTTATACTTTCGTCAGTAAATGTTTGGTAGGGTTTTTAGAAGTGGAATAGCTGGGTCAATGGGTACACATGTACGTAATTGTTTTAGATATTGTCCAAATTCCCCTTCTTGGGGGTTGTATCATCTTTCATTTCCAACAATAATATGTGAGAGTGCCTATTTTTCCATAACCTCACCACAGAGGATGTTGTTAAATATTTGGAATTTTACCAATATGCTTAAGAGCCATTTGCTTTTCTTTTTCCTTGAGCTGTATCTCTTGCCCATATTTATACAGGGATTTTTTTTATCTTCTTCTAGAATGATTAAGGGCACTTTACATATTAGGGATAGTAACTCTTTAAAAGTGATATAAATTGCAAATCTTCACCTCCTCCGTTTTTATTTGTCTTTTGATTTTGCTTACTTTTTTTATGCAAACTTTTTTATGTGGCCAAGTTTATCAATCTTTTCCTTTACTGCTTCTGGATTTTAAGTCAGAGAAGTTTCCTCCTTTTCCAGGTTACAAAAAAATCACCGATGTTTTCTCCTAATAATTATGTAGATTTCTTTTTATTTATTTTTCTACATTTAGGTTCAACTGGAATCTATTCTAGCATATGGGGGAGTAATGGCTCCAATTTTATGTTTTTCTATGCAACTAACCAACTGCCCACTGAAAGTCCTTTTTTTTCCTACTGATGTGAGATGCTGCCTTAATATGAAAGTAAATTGGATGATTATTATTTTTTCTTTTCATTTCTTTTTCTATTGGTCTGTCAATTCATGTGCTATGTAATATGTTTTAATATCTATTCTGGCTATGCTATCTGCTCTGTTGATCTATTTTTTTCTTTTAATAATATTTTCCTGTGCTTTTGGTGAAAGTCTACACAGCAAATTAGATTTTCTCTTAACAATTTCTGGATAAATTTTTCAGTGCCGTTGGTTACATTTTTCATAAAGTGTCAACATTTTCATTAATTCTACTTTGGGTTGTTCCATTTCCAGTAATCTAGCTTTCCTGCACCTCTTACCTTCTCATTTTGCTTAAGAGTATTTGTTGACCATTTGGTCTCATATAGATAATTTTTTAAAGGAGCACAGTACAGTACTCACAGTACTCATGGGTGATATTCTTTATTTTATGAGCCAATCTGTTATTTAGTTAAAGGGTGACTTCAGGGGATAGTTTTGGTTCAAAGTTAAAAAAATATCTCAGGGCAATTGTCTCAGGGAATACTCTAGCCTCAATGAGTCCAGAAAGCCTGGATTTTTTAAATAAGAATTTGAGTTCTTTTCCATATTTTTTTCCCATCCTATCAGGACCCATCTATTGTGGCCCTGATCAGAACGGTAGGCAGTGGTAGCGAGGCACCATCTGTTTCTGGTCTTAGGGTAGACGAGACAGTGGTTCGTGTAGACTGTTAGTTCTGTAGACCAGTTTCTTTTCTGTGTTTTAGGTTTCCTTCTTTCTCTTTTGCTCCAGATGAAAGAAGACCAATAATTGTATCTTTGATGGCCCCTCGCAAGCTTTGAAGACCCCAGACACTACTCAGCAAACTTGAATGTAGAACATAAACTTTATGAACTATATTGGCTATACCACTTGACCAAGTTGTCCTATGAGGGACATGAGGTTATGGTCCTAAGCCTTCAAACCCAGATCCATTGATCTTTTCTAGGGTTTTCTTGACTATTCTTGCTTGTCTGTTCTTTCAAATAAAATATATAACCAAGTTGTCTAACTCCAGAAAACAAAACAAAACAAGACAAAAAACAGTGCTTCTTGTGATGGTTAAAATCAACTTGGCTGGGCCATGATTCTCAATGTTTTGGCAGCTGTGTGATATTGTAGTCACTTCCCTGTTGGGATTTGATATGTGATCGCCCCCATGATGGGATCTGCTGTGAGGAGCCAATTGGTTGATGGGGAGTTTCCTTGGGCTTGTGGCCTGCATTGAGTATGGTTGGGCATTCTGGCAGGGCTCCAGGGCTTTTGCTCATTCTGGATCCTACAGCTGGCTCCTGTTCATCTGACCTCCGGTTCTTGGAACTTGAGGTAGCAGCTTACCTGCAGTCTTGCCTGCCTATCTTGGGATTTATTGATCTTCACAGCCTGTGAGCAACAGCCCTACTCACCAACCTACCCATCCTGGATTCAGTTGCCCCTGCGGCTACATGAATTAGGAGAAGCCTCTACCGTGACTGACAGACTGGGGCTGTTACAACCTCTACAACCACGTGAGCCATTTCCTTGACATAAATCTCTCTCTACATATATATTTATATGCTTTAATGGTTTTGCTTCTCTAGAGAACTCAGTCTACAACATTTTCTAAATTGGAGTTATGTTAAATTCATTAAGGTAACTTAGGGGAGCTGACATAATCATGACGCTAAATTTTCCTATCCAAAAGCATGATGTGTCTTTCCATTTGTTCAAGTCTACTTCCTTGTCTTTCAGGAGCATTTTATAGTCTATGAACATTTTGATCTTCATACAATGTAGAGAATATGGCATTCCCTCTCGCATTTCACCAGGACTCAACGCAACTTCCAGGGCATATGTTTGGAGACTCATCCTGTCATTTTTGTAGTCATGATCATGTAAACATGATTCTACCTTTCAGAAAATCTGAGAGGCAGAGAAAATGCATGCATAGTGGTAAGAGTATGGGCTTTGGAGTCAGACTGCCTTTGGTTTGAATTTGGCTGTATTGTTTATCATCTCTATAGCCAGGGACAATTACTTATTGGTAAATATACATTTTTATCTTTTCTGGTAGTAAATATTTTAAGGGATAACATATGTAAAGAACCTAGCATAGTGCCTGGTATGAATAAGAGCTCAATAAACCAAAAACCAAACCCATTGCTGTTGAGTTGATTCTGACTCCTGGTGACCCCATGTGCTACAAAGCAGAACTGCTCCATAAGGTTTTCTTGGCTATAATTGTAATAGAAGCTCCTCACTAGGCTTTTCTTCTGTGGTACCGCTGGGTGGGTTTGAATCACCAACCTTTAGGTTAGTAGTCCAGTGCAAATTGTTTGCACCACCTAGGGACCTTAAAGAGTTCAATAAGTGGTAGTAAATAAAAGTTGTAGCTAATACTTATCTTGTATACTGAATTTTCTAAGTAATTAACCTGGTAGTGAACAATTCCAAGTATGGAACTGAAAACCATATCATAGGCCTTATGCAGCAGGTATTGGTAACATAAGCATCTTATATAATGCATCTACATTGAAAAAAATAAATCCATCCATCTTCCATCCATGGTAATTTCATTGGTGCCAGGTAATACTACACTATTTTTAGCCTTTCCTTTTTCTCATGAGTTGGCTTTTTTTTAGACCTTATATTTTATCTCATTTTTACAAAATGCTGGAATAATCTGCAAGTCATAGCAGAAGCTCTGCTTGTCTGAATAATGATAGATCATTTTTCTGGAAGTCATCGATCAACAGTAGCTAACAAGAATATGGAGGGGGTGTGAAGGTCACTTTATGTGGTTCACTGACTACTTGCTGTGAACCTTTTGATTGATGTAGTGGAAATTTCTGCTGATCACATCATATTTCTGGACGGCATTGACTTGCTTTCCCCGTCTTCCCCAGACTTTAGCAGATTTTTTATTTCAGTAGAGATTAGGCTTCTACACTTTAAAAATTTCACTTGGACAGCAGTATTTACTGGGTACCCACTTCCTACTGAACACTCTGTGTTAAAGGTAAATAGAAGAAAAAGAAGGCCTGGTGACAGCTTGTTCCAGGCTCCTGGGTTGGGTTCTGCCTGGCCGTGCTATGCTAACACGGGCTTGGCTGACCAGTCAATTTTTAAATTTTTGGAAGGTAGAGTGCTGAGTGCCCAGCTAGCACAGGGTACAGTCCTGGGAGTGCTGGGTTATCTGGTGTATTCATTTCCCAGGGCTGCCATAACAAAGTACAACAAATTAGGTGGTTTATAAAAACAGAAATTTATTTTATGATGTTCTGGAGTCTCAAAGTTCAAATTCAAGGTGTTGGCTGGTCCATGTTCTCTCTGAAGGTTGTAGGGGAAGACCTTTTCTTTTCTCTCCGTTTCTGGAACTACCAGGCTTTCCTTGATTTGCGGCTGTAATTTCTGCCTCTCTCGTCACATGGCATTCTTCCTTCTGTGTTTGTCTCTCGCTTGTGTCTCTTCTCTTTTATAAGGACATTATTCATATTGGATTAGGACCCGTCCTACTCCAGTATGACCTCCTATGAACTTAACTGATAACATCTTCAAAGATTCCTTTTCCAAAAAGGTCAGGTTCACAGGTACCAGGGATTATGACTTCAGCATAAATTTTGAGGAACACAATTTTATTCATCACACCTGGGATGAGGGTCACCACATGGAAACCGAGGTGGGGAGCAGGAATGAAATTAGGATCCCTTGTTGGAGAACAGGGAATGAGGTTTGATGCTGTGACAAACAGACCAAGAACTGGCAGCCATGCTGTGGCGACTGAGCAGATGGAGGGGCAGGAGTGAGGCCCAGGTCAGAGCAGGGAGTCAGTGTTTCTATTGGGAGTGGGATGTGCTGACAGGGTTCGAGGCACAGTGCCACCTTTTTAAAATGGCAGTGCTGGCCATCCCTGAGAGTCAAGCCAGTGAGCAGTGGCTCATAGTCTTAAAGGACCCCATGCTCAGAATAGAAGAGGCTCTGTGTCTGGCGCTAATAGTCTCAGCACTTTATAGGCAAACCTGCTGTACACAGGAGGAAGGAGTCATATTAATAATAACAGCAATTCATTTATTTAGCACTTTTAATTCTTCTGAGTGCCTTCTTTTCCATAATTGTGCATGTGTAAAGTGTGTAAAGTTCCCCTTTGTGTATGAAGGTAATGCCAATGGCTTCCTGTAAAAATGGTGTGGGGTGGTATCTGACCCTCTCTAACTTCACAAGGGGGAAGGAGAATCAAGATCAATGGCCCAAGGCTGATTCTTATAAGGCTGAGGTGAGGGATGCCTCCTCTCTCTGCCGTCTTTACTGATTCTGACACCAACCATTCCTCTCACAGCTCCTTCTACTTCTCTGCTGGGTTCGATAATTCATTGCAATGGCCACACAGAACTCACACCGAATACTCACAATTACAAGGTTTATTAGGGAAGTAACAGTTACAATTCAGGTTGAGGAATGCTGAGGACACAGTTCTTCCATCAGAATAGCCCCTTCCCAGCCATACTCACAGGCATGCCTCTCCCTGGCCCTAGGCCTCTGCCCCAAAGACACTCAGCTTTCTCTCTCCATGGGCCGGGAAGCCCAATGAGCTGTCTCCTACTGCGAGGTCTCTGCTACCTTTATCTCCTGCTGGTCTCTCTTTCCTTGGTGGTGGTGTGCTCGTCTTTTTCCTGCCTCTGGGGTGGCTCATTTGAAGTGCGAGGGATGGCAAAAACTGACCAATCCCCTTGCTGGGCCACAATTACCCTATTACACAGTAGTTACAAGACCATGGCTAGAAAGGCCATACAAAAGTGATCTATGGCATTGTACTTCCCATCAGCTGTTGTCCTCTGTGTTGTTTTCCCAGAAGTGTTTGTGAACTTGGATTGATTAAACCACACTTTGAGTCTCATTACAACTAACGGGAGTTGGAGGGACAGAGTGAAATCCGTGTTATGTACACATACTTAAGAGAGATGTGCACACTTATACTCATTCGTTTATTCAACTAAAGATTCGTATTGTGTACTAGGTAGCAGGCACTGCTTTGATGCTGTAGATGTACACATGTTTCTATGTAAAAGAGTTGTTTATATGTCTATTATACTACAAAACCATCACTTATCCAGAAGTCAGACTGATGGCAGCCTCAAACATTCGGAAGATAAATTGAAAAAGGGAAATGAGAGAGGCTTGAAGCTGCACACTGTTCAAGACTTTATTCCATAGGAAAGACAGAATCCCGCCCAGGCAGTTGCTCAGAACAACTGTTTGTCTAAGGCAGCCGATTATAGCAGCAGGACTCATTGACCTTGGTGAGAAATGACAGCTGATGGCAGAGGGAGGAGACAGAAGAAAGTTCAAAAGCAGAATAATTTCTTTTGAATTCTCCCTAGTTCTTCAGCGTAATGGTCTGAGGCCATTTCCCCTAGAAGCAATCACAAAAGCTACAGTAATCTTTGAGGGTGGTATTGCATTAAATAGAGCAAGAATTGATGTTCATAATGCTACTAGCTCATGTAAGCATAACTTTAATTTTTTTTGACAAAATTCTTTACATTACATTGTCTTATTAAATCAACACAAAATCCCTAAGACGACACGCATCAGAATCACCTGGAGGATTTGTCGACATACGGATTTTTGGACCCTACCCCCAGTGATTTGATTCGTAGGTCTGGAACGGGGCCTGAAAATCTACATTTCTAATAAACTCCCAGGTGCTGCTGATGCTGGTTGTCAGGGACTACACTTGGAGCATCACTGCCCTATGGGGTGTGTATGGGCCTCTAGTGTTCCTGTAATCTACACCAGAAGAAATGGGATTTCAGAGAAATTACCTTTAAGGTCCCACAGGTAGTAAAGTGGCAGATTTCAAATTCATTTTAAGTTTTCTGACAAAAAGCCATATGCTTTTTCCAACTGTGTGCTTGGCTTCAGTTTTTTGTTTAATTAAAAGAACTAAGAATTCAGAGAGGGTTTAATACATTTTCCATTTTCCTCAAAATATTTGGAATTTAAAACATTGCCATTTTAGTTAATCAGAAAACTTATGTGTATGACATATATTCTTTCTTGACAATGCTGAATGGAATTTTTGGTATGCTCAGCCCATATCACTTAGAATATTTAAATAAGTGCTAAGGAGTTGGGATGACTGGGCCGAAAGGAACACCCATGGAGGAAGATTTTTTTGAGTGACTGGGTAGGTACTGATCCTTTGGAAAAGAACTGTGAAGGAATGGAAAGGGATACAATTTAGCAGATAAGGAGGAAGCTGGTGGTTTTGAATTATTTCCCTGCATAGGTAATTCAGATAATTCAACTAGAAAAGATCGTATTTGATTTTGTCTTGAGTTCTTCTCTGGATGTAGTCTGCAAGAATCTTTCCCAACTAAAAAAGCATTCTACTTTTCAGGCTTGGAAGGTCTACAAAAAATCTTTTCTATTCATGTTCATGTGTTCATTTTCCTTCTCTGTGAGCCATTTCCTATGAACCTCTTTGTCTCAAGTTTTTTTCTGAACCAATTAGAGAATTATGATGAAGCCTCCTAAAGAAAGCAAAAACAAAGAAAAAATTCTGAAGGCATCTTAAACAAAATTCTGTCCTTTTGTTTCAAGATTGTGATAATCGCCTCTAGGGTGGAAAAATGACACTCATCTCTCAGGCCACAACCAGGCTATAAGAAGCAGGGTTCAGTCGGGAAGACAAAACCACACTAGGTATCTTAAACAGGAGGAGAGTTAATAAAGGGAATGAGATGCTTACAAAATCATGGGGAGGGCTAGAGGAACAAGCCCTGGGGACTGCCACCAGCTTTTGGGCTCACTGCCACAGAGAATCAGAGAACTGCTGCCACCCAGAATTAGGAGTCTGCAGGAAATGTTTGCTGGTCACAGCTCCTCCATAGCTTTGGGCAGATGGGGGGACAAGTAGGTGCTGCAAAAACACATCAGGGAATCCCAGATATCCCTCTGCCTATGTTGCCAGAGGAAGAAGAAAGAATGTCTGCTTTCTCTCTTCCACCTTCTAAGTCCTGCGTGAGTGCAATCTCATTGTTGAAATCTAAGCCAATTCTAATTTAACTAGTTAAACAGGATCCACTTGGAAAGTAATGTTTGCATCACCACACAGATGTGGTTGTGGAGTCTTCCTCAAATTACCAAGTAGAGGTGGATACATGGAGGCTTGCTGCAAGTGGAGGTCTCCACATCTCTACCAAAACTTCGAGCTGTGAAGTCTCACTGCATTTACAGTTTCTGGATTTGATTTTGCTTGACAAGCATTAATGACTTATTGATTACGTTTTTATTTATAGTAAAAGGTCGACTCACAGGAACCTTGCTAAAGGAGAAGCTTCCATAAATTAGATTTTTTTCTCCTCTGTGTGCCACCTTTGGCAAGAAGTTTTACTACTAGAAAATAAGCTATGTGGGAGTTTTAATTTTTTTTCCAGTTAATACATATTCATTATATAAAAATGGAAAATACCTTTTACACAATACCATTTATAAAAATAAATACTCCTCTATTTCCTGAACATTAATGGTTGCATGGCATTTCACTTTATGCATATGTAAATATCTCCTTAAATAAATAAATATTGTTGGATAAATCCCTAGAAGTGGGTGTTTAGTGTCTAAAAGTATGCACGTTTAGAAGATTTTTAAGCACATATTTATAAATTGATTTTCAGAAAGTTTTGTTGTTACCTTTAGCTGCTGTTGAGTTGGCTCTCACGCATGTGACCTCATGTATGGCGTAATGAAATGTTGCCCTGTCCTGTGCTATCTTCATGACAGTTGGTGTGCCTGAGTTCACTGTTGTGACTATTGCGTCAAGTCATCTCGCTGAGGGTTTCCCTCATTTTTGCTCACCCTCTACCAACCATGACGTTCTTTTCTAGTTTTTTGTCTTTCCTGATGATGTGTCCAAAGCAAGTGAGCTGAAGTCTTGCCATTCCTGCTTTTAAAGAGCATTCTGGTTGCATTTCTTCAAAGACTGATTTGTTCATTCTTTTAGCAGTCCATGGTATATTCAATATTCTTCATCAACGTCACAGTTAACGAAAGCTTAGGACACTTTTTTTAAAAAAAAATAATTTTCATTGTGCTTTAAGTGAAAGTTTACAAATCAAGTCAGTCTGTTACACAAAAACCCATATACACCTTGCTACACACTCCCAATTACTCTCCCCCTAATGAGACAGCCCGCTCTCTCCCTCCACTCTCTCTTTTTGTGTTCATTTTGCCAGCTTCTAACCCCCTCCACCCTCTCATCTCCCCTCCAGGCGGGAGATGACAACATACTCTCAAGTGTCCACCTGATCCAAGAAGCTCACTCCTCACCAGCATCCCTCTCCAACCCACTGTCCAGTCCAATCACTGTCTGAAGCGTTGGCTTCGAGAATGGTTCCTGTCCTGGGCCAACAGAAGGCCTGGGGGCATAAGCACTGGGGTCCTTCTGGTCTCAGTCAGACCATTAAGTCTGGTCTTACGAGAATTTGGGTTCTGCTTTTTTTTTAATCCCACTGCTCTCCTGCTCCCTCAGGGGTTCTCTGTTGTGTTCCCTGTCAGGGCAGTCATCATTGTAGCCATGCACCATCTAGTTCTTCTGGTCTCAGGATGATGTAGTCTCTGGTTCACGTGGTCCTTTCTGTCTCTTGGGCTCGTAATCGCCTTGTGTCCTTGGTGTTCTTCATTCTCCTTTGATCCAGGTGGGTTGAGACCAATTGATGCATCTTAGTTGGCTGCTTGCTAGCTTTTAAGACTCCAGAAGCCACTCTTCAGAGTGGGATGCAGAATGTTTTCTTAATAGATTTTATCATGCCAATTGACTTAGATGTTCCCTGAAGCCATGGTCCCCAGACCTCTGCTCCTGCTACACTGGCCTTTGAAGCATTCAGTTTATTCAGGAAACTTCTTTGCTTTTGGTTTAGTCCAATTGTGCTGACCTCTCCTGTATTATGTGCTGTCTTTCCCTTCACCTAAAGTAGTTCTTATATAGTATGTAATTAGTGAATGCTCCTCTCCCACCCTCCCTCCCTCCCTCCCCCCTCTTGGAACCACAAAATAATGTTTTCTTCTCAGTTTAAACTATTTCTCAAGTTCTTATAGTAGTGGTCTTATACAATATTTGTTCTTTTGCAACTGACTAATTTCACTCAGCATAATGCCTTCCAAGTTCCTCCATGTTATGAACTGTTTCACAGATTCATCACTGTTCTTTCTTGACGCGTAGTATTCCATTGTGTGAATATACCATAATTTATTTAACCATTCATCCATTCATGGGCACCTTGGTTGCTTCCATCTTTTTGCTATTGTAAACAGTGCTGCAGTAAACATGGGTGTGCATATATCTGTTTGTGTGAAGGCTCTTATTTCTCTAGGGTATATTCCGAGGAGTGGGATTTCTGGGTTGTATGGTAGTTTTATTTCTAACTGTTTAAGATATCCCCAGATAGATTTCCAAAGTGGTTGTATCATTTTACATTCCCACCAGCAGTGTATAAGAGTTCCAATCTCTCCGCAGCCTCTCCAACATTTATTATTTTGTGTTTTTTGGATTAATGCCAGCCTTGTTGGAGTGAGATGGAATCTCATCATGGTTTTAATTTGCATTTCTCTAATGGCTAATGATCGAGAGCATTTTCTCATGTTATCTGTTAGCTGCCTGAATATCTTCTTTAGTGAAGTGTGTGTTCATATCCTTTGCCCACTTCTTGATTGGGTTGTTTGTCTTTTTGTGGTTGAGTTTTGACAGAATCATATAGATTTTAGAGATCAGGTGCTGGTCGGAGACGTGATAGCTGAAAATTCTTTCCCAGTCTGTAGGTGGTCTTTTTACTCTTTTGGTGAAGTCTTTAGATGAGCATAGGTGTTTGATTTTTAGGAGCTCCCAGTTATCTGGTTTCTCTTTGTCATTTTTGGTAATGTTCTGTATTCTGTTTATGCCTTGTATTAGGGCTCCTAACGTTGTCCCTATTTTTTCTTCCATGATCTTTATCGTTTTAGTCTTTATGTTTAGGTCTTTGATCCACTTGGAGTTAGTTTTTGTGCTTGGTGTGAGGTATGGGTCCTGTTTCATTTTTTTGCAAATGGATATCCAGTTATGCCAGCACCATTTGTTAAAAAGACTATCTTTTCCCCAATTAACTGACTCTGAGCCTTTGTCAAATATCAGCTGCTCATACATGGATGGATTTATATCTGGGTTCTCAATTCTGTTCCACTGGTCTATGTGTCTGTTGTACCAGTACCAGGCTGTTTTGACTACTGTGGCTGTATAACAGGTTCTGAAATCAGGTAGAGTGAGGCCTCCCACTTTCTTCTTCTTTTTCAGTAATGCTTTGCTTATCCGGGGGTTCTTTCCCTTCCATATGAAATTGGTGATTTGTTTCTCTATCACATTAAAAAATGACATTGGAATTTGGATCGGAAGTGCATTGTAGGTATGGATGGCTTTTGGTAGAATAGACGTTTTTACTATGTTAAGTATTCCTATCCATGAGCAAGGTATGTTTTTCCACTTAAGTATGTCCTTTTGAATTTCTTGTAGTAGAGTTTTGTAGTTTTTTTTGTATAGGTCTTTTACATCTTTGGTAAGATTTATTCCTAAGTATTTTATCTTCTTGGTGGCTACTGCGAATGGTATTGATTTGGTGATTTCCTCTTCGATGTTCTTTTTGTTGATGTAGAGGAATCCAAGTGATTTTTGTATGTTTATCTTATAACCTGAGACTCTGCCAAACTCTTCTATTAGTTTCAGTAGTTTTCTGGTGGATTCGTTGGGGTTTTCTGTGTATAAGATCATGTCATGTGCGAATAGAGATAATTTTACTTCCTCTTTGCCAATCCGGATGCCCTTTATTTCTTTGTCTAGCCTAATTGCTCTGGCTAGGACTTCTAGCACAATGTTCAATAAGAACAGTGATAAAGGGCATCCTTGTCTGGTTCCCGTTCTCAGGGGAAATGCTTTCAGGTTCTCTCCATTTAGAGTGATGTTGGCTGTTGGCTTTGCATAGATGCCCTTCATTATGTTGAGGAATTTTCCTTCAATTCCTATTTTGGTGAGAGTTTTTATCATAAATGGGTGTTGGACTTTGTCAAATGCCTTTTCTGCATCAATTGATAAGATCATGTGGTTTTTGTCTTTTGTTTTATTTATATGGTGGATTACATTCATGGTTTTTCTAATATTAAACCAGCCTTGCATACCTGGTATAAATCCCACTTGGTCGTGGTGAATTATTTTTTTGATATGTTGTTGAATTCTATTGGCTAGAATTTTGTTGAGGATTTTTGCATCTATGTTCATGAGGGATATAGGTCTGTAATTTTCTTTTTTTGTAATGTCTTTACCTGGTTTTGGTATCAGGGAGATGGTGGCTTCATTGAATGAGTTGGGTAGTATTCCAAAATTTTCTATGCTTTGAAGTACCTCTAGTAGTAGTGGTGTTAACTCTTCTCTGAAAGTTTGGTAGAACTCTGCAGTGAAGCCGTCCGGGCCAGGGCTTTTTTTTTGTTGGGAGTTTTTTGATTACCGTTTCAATCTCTTTTTTTGTTATGGGTCTATTTAGTTGTTCTACTTCTGAATGTGTTAGTTTAGGTAGGTAGTGTTTTTCCAGGAATTCATCCATTTCTTCTAGGTTTCCAAATTTGTTAGAGTACAATTTTTCATAATAATCTGATATGATTCTTTTAATTTCAGTTGGGTCTGTTGTGATGTGGCCCATCTCGTTTCTTATTCGGGTTATTTTTTTCCTTTCCTGTATTTCTTTAGTCAGTCTAGGCAATGGTTTATCAATTTTGTTATTTTTTTCAAAGAACCAGCTTTTGGCTTTGTTAATTCTTTCAATTGTTTTTCTGTTCTCTAACTCATTTAGTTCAGCTCTTATTTTTAGTATTTGTTTTCTTCTGGTGCCTGATGGATTCTTTTCTTGCTCACTTTCTATTTGTTCAAGTTGTAGGGACAGTTCTCTGATTTTGGCTCTGTCTTCTTTTTGTATGTGTGCATTTATCGATATAAATTGGCCTCTGAGCACTGCTTTTGCTGTGTCCCAGAGGTTTTGATAGGAAGTATTTTCATTCTCGTTGCATTCTATGAATGTCCTTATTCCCTCCTTGATGTCTTCTATAACCCAATGTTTTTTCAGGAGGGTATTGTTCAGTTTCCAAGTATTTGATTTCTTTTCCCTAGTTTTTCTGTTATTGATTTCCACTTTTATTGCCTTGTGGTCTGAGAAGATGCTTTGCAATATTTCGATGTTTTGGATTCTGCAAAGGTTTGTTTTATGACCTAATATGTGGTCTATTCTAGAGAATGTTCCATGTGCGCTAGAAAAAAAAGTATACTTTGCAGCAGTTGGGTGGAGAGTTCTGTATAAGTCAATGAGGTCACGTTGGTTGATGGTTGTAATTAGGTCTTCCGTGTCTCTATTGAGCTTCTTACTGGATGTCCTGTCCTTCTCCGAAAGTGGTGTGTTGAAGTCTCCTACTACAATTTGTGGAGGTGTCTATCTCACTTTTGAGTTCTGTTAAAATTTGATTTATGTATCTTGCAGCCCTGTCATTGGGTGCATAAATATTTAATATGGTTATATTTTCCTGGTCAATTGTCCCTTTTACCATTATGTAGTGTCCTTCTTTATCCTTTGTGGTGGATTTAAGTCTAAAGTCTATTTTGTCAGAAATTAATATTGCTTCTCCTCTTCTTTTTTGCTTATTGTTTGCTTGATATATTTTTTTTTCATCCTTTGAGTTTTAGTTTGTTTGTGTCTCTAAGTCTAAGGTGTGTCTCTTGTAGGCAGCATATAGATGGATCGTGTTTCTTTATCCAGTCCGAGACTCTCTGTCTCTTTATTGGTGCATTTAGTCCATTTACTTTCAGCGTAATTATAGATAAATAAGTGTTTAGTGTTGTCATTTTGATGCCTTTTTATGTGTGTTGTTGACAGTTTCATTTTTCCACTTACTTTTTTGTGCTGAGACGTTTTTCTTAGTAAATTGTGAGATCCTCATTTTCGTAGTGTTTGACTTTATGTTTGTTGAGTCGTTACGTTTTTCTTGGCTTTTATCTTGAGTTATGGAGTTGTTATACTTCTTTGTGGTTACCTTAATATTTACCTCTATTTTTCTAATTAAAAACCTAACTTGTATTGTCCTATATCGCCTTGTATCCCTCTCCACATGGCAGTTCTATGCCACCTGTATTTAGTCCCTGTTTTTGATTATTGTGATCTTTTACATATTAACTGCAATGATTCCCTGTTATGAGCATTTTTGTTTTTTAATTAATCTTAATTTGTTTTTGTGATTTCCCTATTTGAGTTGATATAAGGATGTTCTGTTTTGTGACCTTGTGTTGTGCTGGTATCTGGTATTATTGGTTTTCTGACCAAACAATTTCCTTTAATATTTCTTGTAATTTTGGTTTGGTTTTTGCAAATTCTCTAAGCTTGTGTTTATCTGTAAATGTTTTAATTTTGCCTTCATATTTCAGAGAGAGTTTTGCTGGATATATGATCCTTGGCTGGCAGTTTTTCTCCTTCAGTGCTCTGTATATGTCATCCCATTGCCTTCTTGCCTGCATGGTTTCTGCTGAGTAGTCTGAACTTATTCTTATTGATTCTCCCTTGTAGGAGACCTTTCTTTTCTCCCTGGCTGCTTTTAAAATTTTCTCTTTATCTTTGGTTTTGGCAAGTTTGATGATAATATGTCTTGGTGTTTTTCTTTTTGGATCAATCTTAAATGGGGTTCGATGAGCATCTTGGGTAGATATTCTTTCGTCTTTCATGATGTCAGGGAAATTTTCTGTCAGCAGATCTTCAACTATTTTCTCTGTGTTTTCTGTCCTCCCTCCCTGTTCTGGGACTCCAATCACACACAAGTTATCCTTCTTGATAGAGTCCCACATGATTCTTAGGGTTTCTTCATTTTTTTAAATTCTTTTATCTGATTTTTTTTCAGCTATGTTGGTGTTAATTCCCTGGTCCTCCAGATGTCCCAGTCTGCATTGTAATTGCTCGAGTCTGCTCCTCTGACTTCCTGTTGCATTGTCTAATTCTGTAATTTTATTGTTAATCTTTTGGATTTCTACATTCTGTCTCTCTATGGATTCTTGCAACTTTTTAATTTTTCCACTATGTTCTTGAATAATCTTTTTGAGTTCTTCAACTGTTTTATCAGTGTGTTCCTTGGCTTTTTCTGCAGGTTGCCTTATTTTGTTTCTGAGGTCATCCCTGATGTCTTGAAGCATTCTGTAAATTAGTTTTTTATATTCTGTATCTGATAATTCCAGGATTGTATCTTCATTTGGGAAAGATTTTGATTCTTTTGTTTGGGGGGTTGTAGAAGCTGTCTTGGTCTGCTCCTTTATGTGGTTTGATATCGACTGCTGTCTCTGAGGCATCACTGACTGGGACACTGGCTCCAGGCTCCAAAAACAGTCGCTGCTTCCCCGTATTTGTTCGTTCTCTGTCTCTATGTCTGTGTTTGTTGTTCAGGGTTTGTAGATTGTTATGTATGTGATCGATTCACTTGTTTTTCTGAGTCTTTGTTGCAAGAGGGATCCGAGGTAGCTTCTACCTAGTCCGCCATCTTGGCCCCACCCTCTTCTGCATTCTTAATAATGTTTTGTATACTGTTTATGCCATGTATTAGGGCTCCTAACGTTGTTCCTATTTTTTCTTCCATGATGTTTATCGTTTTAGATTTTTTATTTAGGTCTTTGATCCATTTTGAGTTAGTTTTTGTGCATGGTGTGAGGTATGGGTCTTGTTTCATTTTTTTGCAGATGGGTGTCCAGTAATGCCAGCACCTTTGTTAAAAAGACTGTCTTTTCCCCATTTAACTGTGTTGGGGCCTTTGTCAAATATCAACTGCTCATATGTGGATGGATTTATGTCTGGATTCTCAATTCTGTTCCATTGGTCCATGTATCTGTTATTGTACCAGTACCAGGCTGTTTTGACTACTGTGACAGTATAATAGGCTTTAAAATCAGGTAAAGTAAGGCTTCCCACTTTGTTCTTCTTTTTCAATAATGCCTTATTTATCCGGGGCCTCTTTCCCTTCCAAATGAAGTTGGTGATTTGTTTCTCCATCTCATTAAAGAATGTTGTTGGGTTTTGGATCGGAATTGCTTTAAATGTATAGATCGCTTTTGGTACAATAGACATTTTCACAATGTCAAGCCCTCCTATCTACGAGCAAGGTATGTTCTTCCACTGATGTCTCTTTTGGTTTCTTGCAGAAGCGTACTGTAGTTTTCTTTGTATAAGTCTTTTACATCTCTGGTAAGATTTATTCCTAAGTATTTTATCTTCCTGGTGGCTACTGTAAATGGCATTGATTTGGTGATTTCCCCTTTGATGTTCTTTTTGTTGGTGTAGAGGAATCCAACTGATTTTTGTATGTTTATCTTGTATCCCAATACTCTGCTGAACTCTTCTATTAGTTTCAGTAGTTTTCTGGAGGATGGCTTAGGACACTTTTAATCAACCACCAGTTGTGACTAATTAACAGTTTCCAATTTCCTAAACCCTCACTAACATTAGGTCTTAGCAAATTAAAAAAAGCTTTGTTAATCTGAGAGTTAAAATCACATTTAATTGTCTCATTAAATGGCTTTAGATTTTTCTTGATAACTGAAGGGAATAAAGATTTGTTCATGTATTATGTTCATTTATATTTATTTCTTAATGAAATCATGTTCTCAGCCTATTTTCCCCTTGGCTTATTAGACTTTTTTTTATAAGAATTGATTTTCAGTAGCTGTTTATGCATAAGGATAAAATCAATTTTCTCTTATATGTGTTGGAAAGATTTTTCTCAGTTTGCTGTTTGCCTTTTTCCATTTCTTATTTTAATTCCCAAAGAATTTAAAATATTTATGTAATAAAAAATTTCAGTAATTTTAAAAATGGTGTCTGCCCTTAAGGTCACTCTTAGAAAATCCTTCATCATTCCAATATCTTGTAAATATTCAACTCTATTTTCTTATGTTTTTATGGTTTAATTTTTAACATTTACATTTTAATTCCACTAGGAATTTCTTTCATTATGATGCAGAGATAAAGTCAGGGGTGATGTCCAAAATATTTAACAACCAGTGTTCCATGGATGCCAACCAGTCAGAATGAATGCTAGCCATAAAAACTAGGTATGGCCAGACTGGTAGTTCTTGTTGAATACAAACTCTGGATGAAACTTTTCACTCAAATAATCAGCTATTACGCTGACATATATTACAATCTTTTCCCATTGATTTAAAATGCCTTCTTTATCTAATATTAAATACTCTTTTAAATTTGGATTTCTTTCTAGAGTTTACTATTCATTTTCATCAATATGGCTGCTTATTCCTCAGAAAGTTCAACATTGTCTTGGTTATTGTAACTTCAGAAAACATTGGAAGATCTGATAGAGAAATACATTAACTTTATTTTCAAATAGATTTTGACCTTTCTAATGTACTTACTCTTCCAGAGAAATTTTAAATCATTTTGTCAAAAAAAAAAAATTACATTTGTGATTTTTAATAGCATTGTCTTAAAGTATGGATTATTTTTCTGGAAGTTTGACTATTTGGGGGTTTTTAAAAATTCATCAGTGATTCTACTGATTTTCTATTTATTACCTTCTGTTTTATCTTTATTAATCCTTCTTATTTTCCCTAGGTTTATTTTTCTGTTCTTTTTTCATGGTTCCCTATATGTTCTTTTTACTTGTTTAATAAATTGGAATGTTAATAGTAGGCTTTTCTTCTGAGTGCAGCTTTGGCAGTCTTACAACAATGTGGTTGAAATTTTCCAGGTGGTTGGGGTATTTTAAAATGAACTTTTAATTATTCATTTTTAGAGTTTTTGATTGAATATACACTATGTAATTTCAGGTCTCTGGAATGTATTATTTTTTCTTCATTATGTTTTCCGATTATTAAGAATTTTTTCTATGTTCTGAAAAGTGTATGCTCTGTTTATAGATACAAAATTTGTTATATCTATACATCCTCTGAATATACAATATTTAATCTTAATTACTTCTTTATTCATGTTCTTAGATCCTCTTTTATTTTTTGCTTACTTGATCTATCAAGGATTTTGAGTGCTATGATAAAATTCTCTCACTTCTAATGTGCTTCTGTTCATTAAATTTCTAGCAGTTTTTCCGGTGTGTTGTGTGTTTTCATAACTCTTATTTCTTTGTCCTAAATTTTATTTTTATCTTAATTAAAAAACAAACAAACAAACAACTTTCCCATGCATTTCACTTGAATTTTATCTTATCTGGCACTAATATTAGAATCAATCTGACATTAATACTAAAATCCATGCTTTTTTTTTTTTTCTTCATCTGCCTGACTAGTCCTCTTATTCTCAATCTCTTTGGGTCACTTGGTGACTTAGGTTTACCTCTAGAGAATGACATATATTCAGATTTTAATTTTTAACTAATCTGAGAGTTTTTGCCTTTTAATGAAGATGTTGATCATATTTTCATTTGCTGGTGAAACTAATATTTTTTAACTTGCTTCTGTCATCACATTCTTTGTTTTCCGTTCTTTTTTTCTTTCCAGTTCCTCTACAGAACTTATTTTCTACTTCTCTGTCTATTTGCAAACGTCTCTTTTGGTGAGAGTGTAATATATTTGTTAAGAGTACAGACTATAGAGCCAGATTGCCTGGATTTTCCATCCCTTTTTAGCTGTGTGGCCTTGGGCAACGTATTTTCTGTGTCTCAGGGTCTTAAATGGGTTCCCTGAAAACAGACCCTGTGATAAAGTGTTGTATGCAGAATGTTTACTGGTGAGTGCTCTTGGGAGTTTAAGAAAATCAGGAAGCCAGGGTTGGTGAAGGGAGAAGCTGACTACAATGCTGTCAAAACTGAGGCCTCAGCCAATTATATGAGGACCTCTGCTGGGGGGATGTAAGAGGCTTAGATTGTTGTAGTCTACATCAGCCGGTCTTTGAAAAAGTATACTCTTGGGAAAGACAATTGGGAAAGAAATCAAAAGATGCATTGCATTGGGCAAATCTGCTGCAAAGGACCTCTTCAAAGTGTTGAAGAGCAAAGATGTCACCCTGAAGACCAAGGTGCACCTGACCCAAACCATGGTATTTTCAATCACATCATATGCATGTGAAAGCTGGACAATGAATAAGGAAGACCAAAGAAGAGTTGATGTCTTTGAATTGTGGTGTTGGTGAAGAATATTGAATATACCATGGACTGCCAAAAGAACGAACAAATATGTCTTGCAAGAAGTGCGGGCAGAATGCTCCTTAGAGGCAAGGGTGCCGAAACTGTGTCTTATGTACTTTGGAGATGTTGTCAGGAGGGATCAGTCCCTGGAGAAGGACAACATGCTTGGCAGAGTGCAGGGTCAGTGGAAAAGAGGAAGACCCTCAACGAGGTGGATTGACACAGTGGCTGCAACAATGAGCTCAAGCATAACAATGATTATAAGGATGGCGCAGGACCTGGCAGTGTTTCGTTCTGTTGTGCATAGGGTCGCTATGAGTCGGGACCGACTCGACGGCACCTAACAACAACAACAACAAAGTCAATTCCCAGTGAAGGATGGGATTATGAGACTTCAAAAGCCAATGTTTCCAGCAGGTGGGGGATGGGCATTGGCCCTGAGCAGGGTATCAAGCCTGGATGGAACATCAAGAATCAGGCAATACCCACTACGGTTCTCCCCTTGCACTGTACAGATATAATTTTTATTGTAAGCTTACTCTACCTGGGGACAACTTGTTCAGGATTTTATTTGGTCTTGTTTCCTGAGTAAACTTCTAAGAGAAGTATTAGTGGTACAAACCATAGCCCACAGTGTTGCAGTGGATCTCAAGGACGTAACTGGTACTCATCATCCTCCTTTTCCATAATTCATTCTAGATTCCTTTAACCCTATGCTAGCAATTGCACAGATCTGGGCACACATATGCTGAGGTTACTCAGATCTACATCCCTGTGGCATCCCTTATTATGATGTCTTTCTCAGGTTATGGGTGTTGTATTTATTGTCTATTTAAATTTAAAATTGAGGATGGGAGCATCAAAAGATGTCCCATTTGACCACTTGAGAGTAAATCATATTCTTCCTTGTCTCCACTGTGTAACAGGAGCCCTATTGCATACTAATCATCAGGTATCATCAGTATGGTGACACCTTTCATTGCCTGTGATCACTTGGTATAAAAATCTGAAGGGATCCGATATGACTCTTGCTATGCCTTCTCTTTGATCAATTTCATATTGCAGTAGCTGATAAAAATCTTCTATTTCTTCACCTTTGGCCCTAGTGGTTGGTGAGTACATTTGAATAATAGTCATATCAACTTGTCTTCCTTGTAGGTGTATGAATGTTATCCTGTCACTGACAGCATTGTACTTCAGAATAGATCTTGAAACTTTCTTTTTGACAATGAATGCAACACCATTCCTCTTCGAGTTATCATTCCCAACATAGTAGCCTATATAATTGTCCAATTCAAAATGGCCAATACCAGTCCATTTCAGCTCCCTAATGCCTAGGATATAGATGTTTATGCAGTCCATTTCATTTTTGACGATTTCCAATTTTCCTAGATTCATACTTTGTACATTCCAGGTTCCGATTATTAATGGATGTTTGCAGCTCTTTCTTCTCGTTTTGAGTCGTGCAACATCAGCAAATGAAGGTCCTGAAAGCTTTACTCCACCCACGTCATTAAGATCGGCTCTGCTTTGAGAAGGCAGCTCTTCCCTAGTCATCTTATGAGTGCCTTCCAACCTGGGGGGCTCACCTTTCAGCACTATATCAGACAGTGTTCTACTGCTATTCATAAGGTTTTCACTGGGTAATGCTTTTCAGAAGTAGGCTGCCAGGTCCTTCTTCCTAGTCTGTCTTAGTCTGGAAGCTCAGCTGAAACCTGTCCTCCACGGGTGACCCTGCTGGTATCTGAATACCGGTGGCATCACAACAACACGCAAGCCCCCACAGCAAGACAAACTGATGGACACATGGGGGAATGCAAAAGTTGGAAACAAAGAAGGATCAGTAGTTGAAAAATATGGCCTTGGTGATAGAAACATTGCCAGAGATGGAATGATAGAATTTTGCAAGACCAAAGACTTCTTCATTGCAAATACCTTCTTTCACCAATATAAATGGTGACTATACACATGGACCTCACCTGATGGACCACACAGAAATCAAATTGACTACATCTGTGGAAAGAGACCATGGAAAAACCCAATATCATCAGACAGAGCAAGGCCAGGGGCCAGCTGTGGGACAGACCATCAATTGCTGCTCATATGCAAGTTCAAGCTGAAACTGAAGAAAATCAGAGCAAGTCCATGTGAGGCAAAAACGACTTTGAGTAAATCCCACCTGAATTTAGAGACCATCTGAAGAATAGATTTGACGCATTGAACACTGGTGACCAACGACCAGACAAGTTGTGGAATGACATCAAGGACATAATATGTGAAGAAAACAGGAGGTCATTGAAAAGACAGGAAAAAAGAAAAGACCAAGATGGAGACTCTGAAACTTGCTCTCGAACCTCAAGCAGCTAAAGCAAAAGGAAGAATTGATGAAGTAAAAGAACTGAACAGAAGATTCCAAAGGATGGCTCCAGAAGACAAAGTAAAGTATTATAATGACATGTGCAAACAGCTGAAGATGGAAAACCAAAAGGGAAGTACATGCTCGGTGTTTCTCAAGCTGAAAGAACTGAAGAAAAAATTCAAGCCTCCTGTTGCAACACTGAAGGCTTCTATGGAGAAAATATTAAATGATGCAGGAAGCATCAAAAGAAGATGGAAGGAATACACGGAGTCATTATACCAAAAAGAATTAGTCGATGTTCAGCCATTTCAAGAGGTGGCATATGATCAGGAACAGATGGTACTAAAGGAAGAAATCCAAGATGCTCTGAAGGCATTGGCCAAAAACAAGGCTCCAGGAATTGATGGAATATCAATTGAGATGTTTCAACAAATAGATGCAGCGCTGGAGGTGCTCACTTGTCTATGCCAAGAAATATGGACACTTCCTGGCCAACTGACTGGAAGAGATCCATATTTATGTCTATTCCCAAGAAAGGTGATCCAACCAAATGTGGAAATTATAGAACAATATCATTAATATCACACACAAGCAAAATTTTGCTGAAGATCATTCAAAAACGGCTGCAGCAGTATATCAACAGAGAACTGCCAGAAATTCAGGCCAGTTTCAGAAGGGGATGTGGAACCAGGGATATCATTGCTGATGTCAGATGGATTCTGGCTGAAAGCAGAGAATACCAGAAGGATGTTTACCTGTGTTTTATTGACTATGTAAAGGCATTTGATTGTGTGGATCATAACAAACTGTGGATAACACTGCGAAGAATGGGAATTCAAGAACACTTAATTGTGCTCATGAGGAAACTTTACATACATCAAGAGGCAGTTGTTAGGCAGAACAAGGGGATACTGATTGGTTTAAAGTCAGGAACGGTGTGTGTCAGGGTTGTATTCTTTCACCATACCTATTCGATCTGTATGCTGAGCAAATAATACGGGAAGCTGGACTGTATGAAGAAGAACGGGGCATCAGGATTGGAGGAAGGCTCATTAACAACCTGCGTTGTGAAGATGATACAACCTTGCTTGCTGATAGTGAAGAGGACTTGAAGCACTTACTAATGAAGATCAAAGACCACAGCCTTCAGTATGGATTGCACCTCAACATAAAGAAAACAAAAATCCTCACAACTGGTCCAATGAGCAACATCATGATAAATGGAGAAAAGATTTAATTTGTCAAGGATTTCATTTTACTTGGATCCACAATCAACAGCCATGGAAGCAGCAGTCAAGAAATCAAAAGACGTATTGCATTGGGTAAATCTGTTGCTAAGGACCTCTTCAAAGTGTTGAAGAGCAAAGATGTCACCTTGAAGACTAAGGTGTGCCTGACCCAAGCCATGGTATTTTCAATCGCATCATATGCATGTGGAAGCTGGACAATGAATAAGGAAGACGGAAGAAGAATTGACCCCTTTGAATTGTGGTGTTGGTGAAGAATATTGAATATGCTATAGGCTGCCAAAAGAACAAACAAATCTGTTTTAGAAGAAGTACAGCCAGAATACTCCTTAGAGGCAAGGATGGCGAGACTGCGTCTTATATACTTTGGACGTGTTGTCAGGAGGGATCAGCACCTGGAGAAGGATATCATGCTTGGCAGAGTACAGGGTCAGGGGAAAAGAGAAAGACCCTCAATGAGGTAGATTGACACAGTGGCTGCAACAATGAGCTCAAGGATAACAACGATTGTAAGGATGGCTCAGGACCGGGCAGTGTTTCGTTCTGTTGTGCATAGGGTAGCTATGCTTCGGAACTGACTTGACAGTGCCTAACAACAGCAACTACATGCCTTCTCTTCACCTCCATGAAAGTGTTGTCCCTCTGGAACCAGGATCTCTAAAACTGCAGAGAATAAAGTGGTGGCTAAAATTATGCTGCAAACTACAAAACATTGATGAAATAAATAAAAAAGATGTAAATAAGTGGAGAGATATACTGTGTTCATAGATTAGAAAACTCAGTATTGTTAAGATATCAGTTCTGTCCCAAATCTATAGATTTGGTGAATTCCAAATTAAAAGACAAGCAGGACTTTATGTAGATATTAACAAGGTGATTCTAAAATTTTATGGAAAGGCAAAGGATCCCAAGAGCCAAAATAGTTTTAAAAATGAAGAACAAGGTAAGGGATCTACACTTTGGGCTTCCGAAATTTGTTATAAAGCTACAATAATCAAGATAGTTGTGGTATTGGTGAAAGGATACATCACATAGATCAATGGAGCAAAACAGAGAGTCCAGAAATAAACCTACATAAATATGGTCAATTGATTTTTGACAAAGTGTTACAGGGAATTCAATAGACAAAGTATAGGTTATTCAACAAATGGTCTTAGAACAATTTGATATCCATATGCAAAATAATGAATCTCAACTTACACTTAAGACCTGATACAAACATTAACTCAAAATGGATTTTGTAAATGTAAAACCTAAAACTAGAAAACTTCTAGGAGAAATCTTTTTGACCTTGGATTAGGTAAAGAGTTCTTAGATAAGACACCAAAATACAATTTATAAAAAGAAAAAAAAACAAATTGGACTTCATCCGTGTTAAAAACTTTTGTGCTTTTAAAGACACTCTTAACAGAGTGAAAAGACAAACCATGGACTTGGAGAAAAATATTTATAAATCAAATATTTGACAAATGATTTATTAGCTGGAAAAATAAAGAACTGTAAACAATAAGAAAATAAACAGCCAATAAAAAAAATGAAAAAAAGATTTGAACAGACATTTCACTAAAGAAGCTGTGTAGACAATAAATAAGCACACTATTAGATGTTCAACATTATTAACTCATCAGAGAAATGCAAACTCAAACCATAATACAATACTACTATACATATGCTTGAATGGCTAAACAATAAAACAAAACAGAAAACAAAATAAAGCAGACTGACAATACCAAGTAGTAAAGATGTGGAACAATTGAAATTCTCATACATTGCTGGTGGGAATGGGAACTGGTACAGCTATTTTGGAAAACAGTTAGGCAGTTTCTTATAAAGTTAAACACACACTTAACATTTGACCCAGCAATCCCACTCCTAGCTGTTTACCCAACAGAGATGAAAAGTTATGTTTTCACAAAAACCTGTATGCAAATATAGCAGCTTTATTCAAAATTGCCCCAAAATGGAAACAACTCAAATGTTCTTCAACAGATGAATGATTGAATAATTTTTGCTACATCCATGCAATGGAACATTACTCAGCAATAAAAAGAACGAACTACTAATATATGCAATAACATAACTGAATTGCAAATGAATTATGTTATGTGAAAAAAACCAGTCTCCGAAGGCTATATACTGCAGTATTTCATTTGTATGACATTGTGGAAAAGGCAAAATTACAGTTCAGTAGTTGCCAGAGGATAGTGGTGGAGGGAGAGGCTGACTACAAAGCATGGCTATGTGAGGGATTTGGGGGGGGGGGATTTTTTTGCGGGGGGGGTCATCAAACTGTTAAGTGTCTTTGTTATGGAAGTGTTTATATGACTCTGCATTGTCAAAACTCGGAAATGTACATAAAAAATAGTCAATTTTACTGTTTATAAATTAAAAATAAATCTGAAAAAGTGGTGTTGATGGAAAACTTATATTTCCCAGTAGGTCACTAGGAGTGATAGTAATTAAATCAGCTCCTACTTTTATCCCTTTGTCCCTGGACGCATGCTTTTTATCTTTTCCCTGGACGCATGCTTTTTATCTTTTGGGGACACAGCACTGTTGTAGAGCTCAATCACACAGTCTACTTAAAGTAAATGCAAGGAGTTTTATTTAGGGGGGAAAAAACCAAGAAAACATTTCATGAATTGGGAAACAAGGGTTGAGAGACTGTCAGCATAGGGCAAAGAGTACAAGGGGTTTTTATCCAGTAGAGAAAACAAGTGTGTGCAGGTACAATCATGGTGGCTTGGATTTACACACAGTTAAAAGACAATAGGAAGTTAAACTTGTGGAAGGTTAGAGGATAGATTTTCTGGAGTTAATCTAGTAAGGCATTTTCTGCTGCATAGATGTTTTGCAGGCTGTGCAAATATGATCTCGAGACCCTCTGGGAAAGTATTCCAATGATAAACAAAATGATAAACATTTCTTCACAAACGGTATTCTTGCTTCCTTCATTGTTTGCTGAGAATGGTTAAAGTTCCATTATTTATTAGTTTCCCCATTTTTCCTAAAGGTTACTCCTCTGGCAAAGCCCAATGGGAACTTACAGAAATGACAGGCTGCAGTCCTATGCCAGAAATCAAAATGGAGTTTGACTTTGGACAAGAACATAGCTCTCTCCTATTAATTAAATGCCTCTATTATATAGGGTCGCTATGAGTCGGAATTGACTCGACGGCACTGGGTTTTCTGGGTTATTATTAATCTTAGGTGCTATTTTTCAGCACCAAATCCTGGATTTAAGGTGTATACTCTGTTGTGGAGGAGGGTGTCCCATTCTGCAATGTCTAATCTTTACACTGGAGATTTAATTGTATCTTATGAGGCCATTCCATTGCTCTTTCAATCTGATGGCTTCTGGGTGGTGCGTTATATGGTAGGACCAATGAATCCCATGGTCATGTGCCCATACTGCACTCCTCTGTGTAAACTGCACTTTTTTTCCTGACACGATGATATATGGAACCTCATGTCAGTGGATCAAACACTTTGTAAGCCCTCACACAGTGATGTTAACTGAGGCCCACTAGGAAAGGAAGGCAAGGACATATCTGTAATATGTGTCAATCCTAGTCATTAGGAATTCTTGTCTTTTGCAGAGTTTAATGTAGCCAACTTGCTACCATGTGGCTGCTTGGTTTCCTTGAGAGATACTGCTGTATCAGGATTCAGTCTTTGTCTCTGCTCCTGGCATGTTGGATGTTTGGCAGCAGCAGGAGCTGTCAGGAGTCCGTCTCTGCTACCATGGCTACTCTGTCATAAACCCGCTGTGCCAGCAATAGGGTGGCTAATGATACAGACTGGATGATGCCAACTGATTGAGTCATTCAGTCTACTTAGTTGTTTAGTAACTCTCCCATGAGGACGTTCTCTGACAGGTGCCAATTTATTTCTTTACCTATAGTGTATACAAATTTAGGAGAAAGCTTAAAATATTTATTTTAATGAAAATTTGCTCACCAAATAGGTCATACTTGCCTGGTTTCAAATCTGAGTGCTAAACCAGGCATATAGAGGCAGAGGTGCTGTGTTTTTATGCAAATAACACTCACCTTCTATGTTTGTTTGCAAATCCTACCCTCCCCCTCAAGGTATTTTCATAAGGGTGCTATGCTAATTTTTTTTACATGTAAACAAAACAAGGCACTTATGAAAATACCTTACAGGGAAGGGAGAGGGTGGTTGGCAAAAAAAAATGTAGAAGACATATTATTTGAGTAAAAATATGGTATAAAAACCAAACCCATGGCCATCAAGTCGATTCCGACTCATGGTGACCCCTACATGACAGAGTAGAACTGCCCCGTGTGGTTTCCAAGGAATGCCTGGTGGATTCAAACTGCTGACCTTTTGGTTAGCAGCTGTAGCTCTTTACCACTAAGCCGCCAGGGTTTCAAAAAAAAAAAAAAACACTCTTGAAGCAGTGGTTAAGAGTTCAGCTGCTAAGCAAAAGGTCAGCAGTTCAAATCCACCACCAGCCTCTCCTTGGAAACCCTATGGGGCAGTCGTACTCTGTACTACAGGGTCGCTATGAGTCAGAATTGTCTTGAGAACAATGGGTTAAAATGCGGTATAAAAAAAATATGAGGGAATAATTTAGAAATTACTGAAAAAATTGGAACCGTTTTATAAAACAGGTTTAGTAGGCAACAATTCCACATGATTTCCATTTTTGAATTGTAGTTATTACATAATTTTTCTTAGGAGATTGTTTCTACTATTTCAGTCAACCTTAGTGTTTGTAATATATAGCAGATTACTCATTGTCCTTCCTTCAAGTTACTTGTTTTCTTTATTTAATTCTCTTTTAATCATCTTAAATAGTTTCTCTCATTTCCTTTTAGAAGTTATTCTTCTTTCTCAGTTTCTCAGATATGCCAAATTATTTCCTTTGCGTATGTATGGGCGTTCATGCTTATATGTTTCCTCATGTATACCTGCATTAGTAAAATGATAGTGCAGCTTGATATTATCTTGAAATTTTTCAATATTTCTCTTGATCAGTAGAGTTTTATGCAGATGTGAGACTAGTTATTGAAGTAATAATTATCTATAAGACCTAATGGGATTGGAGTTCAAATGGTGCAAACGGTCAAAAAATTCAGTTGCTAACCACAAAAGTTGGGGGTTTGAGCCCACCCAAACGCTCCTTGAAAGAAAGGCCTGGCAATCTACTTCTGAAAAATCAGCCATTGAAAACGCTGTGGAGCACAGTTCTACTCTATCACATGTGGGGCTGCCATGAGTCCAGTCAACTCTATGGTAACTGGCTTTTTTTTCTTTTTTAATCTGATTAATTCCGTTATATCTGTTGTGAATGTAAATAATAATGTAATCAATTCAGATGTGATCTTATGGTATTCTTTTGTTGATAAAATATAATCTCTACAAGTAATGAATTATTGTTCAAATTCTTCACCGATGGACTTTATTGATTTTTCAAAATAATTTTGACAGATTTATATTCATATATTATTGAGTAATTTGCATAATAAGCTAGTTTATTTAGAGAAGACAACATGACTTCATAGTTTCATGGAAAATATTATGATGAGATTTCACAACAGAAGAATATGGTAACAAACATTAATAATTGTTACCTCTGGGTTGTGAGAATATAAGTAATTTCTATTTTCTTCCTTTGGCTTACATATATTTAAAACATTTATTTATAATGACCATATATTGCTTTGTTTAAAAATAAATAACATTTTAAACACAGTGTGTTTTTCAACAAAACTCAGAGGAGACTCATGAAAAGAGAGAGAAAGAAGGGAGTGTGGGTATAAAGTGCTGGTTCCCAATTTATAATACCGTTCTTTCACTGGCTGTTAAGGGAGATGAGCAAAAATAACTTTTATATTCTTCACTGGTTTTAGTAATGCATTATTTAAGCAGGTGAACGTATGTAATTTTTGATATTCATGGCATTTTATATGAAAAAGCAATGTGAGCACTGGAGACTACCTATTTGCAAATAGTCTCTTCTGTTTTTCCTGATCAGAGATCTGTGCATCCTGAGATGAACAGGTAAGCATCTGTTTTAGTCATCTAGTGCTGCTTTAACAGAAATACCACAAGTGGAGGGCTTTAACAAAGAGAAATTTATTTTCTCAAAGTAAAGTAGGCTAAAAGTCCAAATACAAGGCTTTGGCTCCAGGGGAAGGCTTTCTGTCTCTATCAGCTCTGGAGAAAGGTCTATCACATCAATCTTCCTCTGGACTAGAACGTTCTCTGTTCAGGAACCCAGGGCCTAAAGGATGCGCTCTGCTCCCGGTGCTTCTTTCTTGGTGGTATGAGGTTCCCCTGTCTTTCTGTTCTCTTCTTTCTTTATATCTCAAGACTGCCTCAAGACACAGTGTCCAGTCTTATAGATTGAGTCCTGCCTCACTAACACAACTGCTGCCCATCCTTGCTCATTAACATCACAGAGGCAGGATTTACAACATACAGGAGAATTACACAATACCGGGAATCATGGCCCAGCCAAATTGATACACACATTTTTTTGGGGGGCTTAATTCTATCCATGACGGCATCTGAAAACCTTCTATCTTTATTGCAGTGCTGTCTGAATCCATAGGGTTTGCAAGGCTGTGGCATTTCAAAAGCAGATCACCAATCCTGTCTTCTAAGGTGCCTCTGGGTGGTTTCAAAGCCCTAACATTTGAGCTAGCAGTTCTGCACTTAACTGCTTGCATACCCGGTGACCTTTTTATAACCGCAAGTGGCTCATATCTCATGGTGTTTAACTTCTTTTGAGTTAGGGACTCCCTTGAGAATGAAAATTAGGGGCCCCCTACCCAGAGATGTGCACACACACACTAAATTTCACATCAGGAAGATGGATTACAGACAGGCCCCTCTTCCTTACCCCCTCACCCTATCTATTGACCCCTAGGCTTAAGAAACCCTGGCCCAGATGCTAATAAAACTACAAAGCCAAGGAATTCAAAGATTGAACTCCATTAAACTAGTTGAAAGTTACAAAACTTATCAAGGTTTTTTGCCGGTGCCTCTACGTCTTTAATTGAAGAAGGTTCTTGCCTCTCACTGGTCAAGAATGAACAGGTATTTTTCCACACAAGCAAAACTTTATTAAGTTAGGCTTGCAAGCGGAGATGAGTAGGGCCTAGGCAACACTTACCCCTGTCTCTCAGAACAAAGGATTTGCATGGGTTTTTAAAAGTTTTTGAGTGGGGAAAAGGTTTATGTTTTTTCATAGGTATAGGTGGAGTTTTCTGGCAAGTGGCCCGTCTGGGCAGGGATATGTTAACTACAGTGCCCACGCAGCAGCCTTCTAAGATGGCTTCAAGAGGGCTCTTGCCCCAGGGGCCTCTACGATTCGTAGCAGGACTTATCATGGGGCTTTATGCCTGCACAGTGCCTCCTGTGATGCCAGTTCAATTCCTGTCTCGGGTACTTGCATCAGGCAGAAATCATCCATCAGTCACCTTGTGGATGTCTGCATGTGCTCCAGGGACCAGATCATGTTGGTCCTTCTGAAAAACACCTTACAAGGGAGTACACTGTTTGTTTTTTCCTTATTGCATGTTCCAGGATGGGGGTTTTATGTCATTAGCCAAATACATAGTATTGTAAGTTGCAGGTGTTGCAGGGCTCCTTGCCTAGGGGCTCAGTCCCTGTTTCTTCCCTATCTCAGGTTCACCACTACTAAATTACAATTTTCATGTTTTCCCTAAATGTGTGTACTCCATTGGCTATAAAACTGGACAATTCAAAGAATTGAAAGCAGCCCTGTAAAACTTGGCCTTACTCTAGCAAAATCAAAATTAAAGCACATGCTAGCAACCCTCCTGCATGACTGGAGTAGTTCTCTCAGTTTCTGACATGTCCTCTGACTCCTGTTTTAAGTACCGATGAATAGTGAGGGAAGCCAGTCCTGCTCTCAGGCAGTCCATGAGGTTTGGGTCTGTTAAGGGTGAAGTAGAGTCCCTGGGTGGTGTAAAAGGTTAATGCACTTGGCTGCTAACTGAAAGGTTGCAGGTTGGAACCCATCCAGAGGCACCTCAGAGGAAAGGCCTGGTGATCTACTTCTAAAAATGTAGCCATTGAAAACCCTGTGGAGAACAATTCTACTCTGATGCACATGGGGTCACCATAAGTCAGAATCGACTAGATGACAACTGGTTTAAGAAAGAGGTGAGGCTCCCTTGATTACCTCTGGAGCTCCCAAGGATGTCTGATCCGGCTTTGGCTGATCAATGGATAGGAGGGCCATTGGCTAACTGGGTTGATTTTCCTCTTGGGGCCCTCTTCCATCTAGAACTGATGCTCGAGGTCCAAAAAGAACTTAATGTTACTTGCAGCTGAGCCAAATTTCCAGGGAGCTGAGCTTCTACCCAGTGCCTGAAGGGGAAGCTTGTTGTTGCGTAATGTCTTTTTTCCTGTTTCTTGAATAATGAAGAGGGAAAAATCCAAGTCAGCATTTATAGAAATGAGCTTGAGATGGGCTCTGTTCCACATTTAAGGAGTTTTCTGTAGACTATATGGACTTGAACTAAAGTTCAGACCTAGTGCAGAGACTATCGCAATGACTGTGTTTCGTTCTGGTATGTTATATAAACGTGTCAGTCTGAGGCTGGTCACTAGTGTTTTGTTTCATTAGCATAACACTTTGGCATGGTTTGTGAGTCAGGAAAAATAAATCGATATTTGAGTTCATTATATTTCAGGGTTCTGAAAAATTATGTTGTTCCTTCTAGCATTTGTTTTACAGTTCATTGTCAAAACAAAATTTAAAATGCTAATCCAAGAATCCAGTGAAACTGGAAATCACATAAAATGCCACATTACACAGTCACATCCAAATTCTGCACACAGGCCGGAAATGTAGTAGGGAAAAAAGCTTACTAATGGACCGGAAACTCCTTAATTAAGTCATAAATTTTTCATGTGTCTTTAGTTTTGTCTGAGTGTATTTTGTTTTCTTTGCCCTTTTATTCATTTGAAAACTGATGTCATTTTGTACCTATGTTGTTACAAGTGTCTTTTTTCTGGAAATTAATTGACATACTAAAATTTATTAACAGAATCTAATTTTCTCAAAACAGAGGTGATTCAGTAATGTATGAAATTTATGTCATATATAAAACAAATTCGTTGAAGGGAGAGATCCTATATTTTGATAAATTAAAACAGTGTCACTATTATTAATATTTTATTTCCTTTCCCAAATATGAAAACCCTTTCAATGTACCAGTTGACGTTATGTCACTTAGCCAACCCTTAGTTCTCTGAACGAATATACAAAATTAATGCTTTTCCCCCAAAAAATACTGTCAAGAAAAGGTTTAGGAGTTAGAGGTTACATGAAATATATACTCAAAATAATGTTTATAGATCAAAGAATTATCAACTTTTAACCTTAGTAATGGCAATAGCATTTACTCTGATAAGTGGCAGGAGCTCCTTATAAGTGATTTAAAAAAAAAAAAAACCCAGCTCAGATTTTATTCGTATTTTATCATTTTAATAAGTAATGCCCTTTTTCTGTTCCATAAGCCAATCTAGGATACTACATTGCATTTAGGGTGCATTTTATTTTGTCAAATAATTTCTATTCTGTCCACATTGTATAATAATTGCTAAACAGCAGACATCTTGACCTGTGTGTGTGTGTGTGTGTGTGCACGTGCATTTGTGTATTTTTTTTTCTCCCTCCTTTATGGCAGAATAGCAAAAGTAATCTAATGGGATCTGGAGTCAAATAGACCTGAGTGTTTAATCTCAATTTTGCTACTTAATTTTGGGACACTGACCATGTCCCCTAAGCTTTCTAAACATAGTTTCTTCATCTGTAAGACAGGGTTAATAATAATACCTATTTCACCGAGTTGTTTTAAGGACTAAATGTGAATATACATCAACTGTTGTAGTGATTGCTGGTATTATTATTACTTACCTTCTAATGAAGATACTAAAGAAAAGTGAATTATTCAAACCCAGGGTGATCACAGATGATTAAAAAAAAAAAAAACAGGGAAGGAGGAATGGCACATAAAGAGCCACAACTTGAAAAACCAACTCCAAAATCATCAGGAACTGATTGTTCAGTACACTGAAGAAGCTTTTCTATTCCTTGCCAGCATATTTATATCAAAATGTGTAACACCGGGCCAGTTTTGTTATTGGCGTGTTGCTGGCCATTTGTAAAGAAAACGTTCAGCAGCTGTTGCTCCGGGAGGCAGATGGATGGTTGACATTTCTGAATTGTATTTTTCAGATGGAGAAACTGAGGCACCAAGTGGTTAATTGTTTTTCCCAACCTTCCACATCCGTGCAACATCAAATTTGAAATTGCAGTTCATGAATATCTTCTGCCTTCCAGCTTTGTGCTTCTGAAAGGAATTGCCAGTGGATGAGATGGCAAATATGGGGGGCTTTCTCTAATGGAGCCCAGCTGAAGAGTCGTGCTTTTGTGTCTGGTACAGATGGCCAACTGGTAGTGCTTACCAGGGCTTCCCTCCCCTGCAGCCACCCACCCTCAAGTGACAGCTTTTTGCATCTTCTTGTCTAATTAAGCCACCAACAGAGAATGCCAGTTATCTGCTTGTGTGACACCTCTGAATATTAAGTAGCTTTTGTAATTAATTATTTTTTGAAAGCCTTGTTCCTCCATAATTAAATAAATCTTTGAGAATTAAGGATAGGTTAGCATGGTATATGGACTGAAAAACACAAGGGGCACAAAGTTTGGTTGCAAGGGAAGAACATAGCATCGAATATATTGCCTCTCTCGATCAATTTGGACTGAATGTTGTTAGTACTAACGTCACAATGTGCTTCTTCCTTTTTCCATATTCCTGTGCATCCAAGTGGAACCAATTGTTTCTGCACAGGGTAAGATACGTAAATGCAGATTTGCTTAAATAACTTACTGCCCAACAAGACTGTGTAGAACACAAGAATATCCTGTCAGCAGCTGTCTGGCTTGTACTGTCCTCTGGGTTATGATTGCCGTGCTGGTTAGAAACTTTTGTGTCTTTTTGTGCTGACAGTGACATTGAGAAAAGATAATGGATGCTAGCAAGATCTTGAAATCAAAGGCATAGAAAGAGAGTTTAATCAGGTGGTGTGGAGAGCTCGTGGGCTTTTACAGCATTGGCCCACCACACAGAACAATCCCAGTATGCCACCACTGTCTAAGTGGGGAACCTGCCATTTTGCCCCTGTGGGCTGGGCAGCTGGGGAGAAGGGGAGACCTGCTGCTGAGGGATAGTCTGCCTCCAGGGCCTGCAATGATGGGATTTTGCTTGTTTGGTGGAGGCTATTTAATCTTAGTCTACAGGGGTCTCGGTTGTTCACTGCCCAAACTGGATAGCACAGGTGTTCAACCAGAAGCAGTGTGGGGCAAGGGATGCAGGTCAAGCTAGGTAAGCAAAATGGAAGAGGGATCATAAAAACAAATCAAACTCATTGTCTTTGAACTGATTCCAACTCATGGCGGCCCCAGGTGTTACCGAGTAGAACTGCTCCCTAGGGTTATCTTGGCTGTAATCTTTATGGAGGCAGATTGTCAGGTCTTTCTTTCCCGGTGCTGCTGGGTGGGTTTGAACCATCAACCTTTAGGTTAGCAGCTGAGCACAGGCTATTTGTGCCACCTAGGGGCCTTAAGAGCAGACATCTTTTGCTAGTTAAGCTAAACCATTGTTTGGTTTTAAGAAGACTTCAGGGGATATTTTTGGTTTAAAAGAGACTTTTTAAACCTAGTAAAGTTTTCATTCAGTAAGCCAAGTCATTGTTAGACATGCCAAAGCCCTGCCTTTACCTATCCTTTGTTTATCCTCCCTGGGAAGTAGATGGCCATGTTTTACAATGTAATATTGTTTGCACTGTCACTGCAGAATACATCATGTCTTATGCAAACTTCCAAGGTCAGTGACTCAGCTTCGGCAATTCAAGAGAACAATTTTTTTTTTTTTTTTTTCTCATCTAGCAGTTGTAAGATCTCTGGAGGTATTTCCTGGGAATGATTAAAAAAAGTGGCTTTAATTACCCATGACCCAACTGTGACCTCAGAACAGTATAGCAGTGAGGCATTGGTCTATATTCTGAGCCATCTCCCCTACCTCTAATCCAAGGCTTGGCTGCCAGTGGGAAGGGGGTAGAGCACTCTGGGGTGTGGTGTAATTTATTCTCAATCCATCTATATGTCCCTGAATACAACCACCTAAAAAAAAAGGGGGTGTCTTTTTCTAATTACAAAAGCAGATACTTGTTCAAAGCAGAAAATTTGGAAAATTTTGCCACTCTAAGTACCGAAGTCCATAAAAATCATACTATATATACTGTTTTCTAACCTGTTAGTTTGCATAAAAGATCATGTAATTTTCCTACACCCACAAATGTTCTCTTACCGTATAACCTTCAGTCATGATAGTCAAGGTATAGTATGGATATGTTGTTGTCTTGTGCAGCTGAGTCATTTCCAACTCATGGTGACCCCATGTTACACAGTAGAAACGATCCATAGGAATTTCTTCGCTGTAATCTTTACGGATGCAGATTGCCAGGGTTCCTTCTGTGGTGCCACTAGAGTGGGTTCGAACTGCCAATCTTTTGGTTACCAGCCAAGTAAAAATCAATTGTGCCACCCAGGGATCTACACTATGGATATACTACAATTCATTTAGATGATCCTTTATTGCTGGAAGTTTAGACTATATACTTTTTTGGCTGTTATGAACTTTCATGAATACCTTGATACATATAGGTATGAACAGGGTATTGAGAGAATAGAGGCCGTTTTAAAATGTTAGTTTTTGAAAGATTTATAGGAGGGTCTATATTATTACAAGTGAGTCAGGTTTTACAAGGAAGCAAGTTGACAATACACAGACAAGTGTTGATAAGAGGAAGTGGAAAGGGAATACCTTTCCTTCAAGTCAAGATGAAGGGTATCTGGGTGCTGACTCCGGGAACTAAGAGGAAACTCAACTTTACTATTGCTTTGCTAATTTCATTTGACACCCAGAGTTCTAAGATGTTCAGGATGCTCGTTTTTCTCCCTCTGTGGAGTTCATGGTCCCAATTCATGGAAGCCTTGAGAATATAACTCTAACAAATCAGTCCAGCCACCATATCCTCAATATGTAGATCTATGCTTTTGTTGATTATTTGTTGGTGAAATGTTAGGTGATCTTACAGTACATTTCCTAAAGTAGCCTGTATTTCCTTAGGACTTTTATTTAGTTCTGATTTTACTGCCAAAGAATATTATATCATTGTTATTTATGAGTTCTCTCAGCACCCTGTTCATTATTATTCTGGGTACATCCTCTGCACTGGTGATTTACTCCAGACAATTCTTGCCTTTTTTGCCCCAACACGTTTCTGGAGACTGTATCCTCATGCAGGTTTTAAAAAAGTGTTTTTTTCTAATGAAAATAACATCATGATGGGAAACATATATATTGCTACCAATTGACTTAGAATCAAATAAATTATAGGTATGGTAAATAATCTGTCATTAAGACAAAGAATAGCTTTCTATAAATTTTCTGAATTTTCCCTAGAGCAATCAGAAGTATTCAAAGTGGTTCCACTAATTCAGGGCATATAAAGTAAGCATGAGTGTATGACACACTGTTTATTTAAAGGCTCCCAAATGTCCATAAAATAGAGAACATGAAAACACAATTTTACAGTGTAATAATTTGGCCCACATCTAAATCTTTAGGGTTGAAAAAACTTGAGGAAGTCTTATCTTGCCTCATTTGGCAGATAAAAAAATGGGACCCACAGCAATAAGTGACTAGATTAAGGTCAGCATGTTATTCAACATGTAATTAATTACAGTTTTGCTTCGTTTCTTAGAACTTAGATGTGGTAGATTCTATGGTGTCCTAATCAGAACCCTTCCTCAGGGCTAAAGCATTTATTCCTCCAGCCAGTAGGTATTTTGGCAGCAAACAGGTCCTAGCTGAGTTCCATTTCAGAGACTTGCCCTCGATTAAGACAAGCCTCTTTGCCCAAGGTCATATTCCTATGCCAAGGGCAGCTTGCTTCTGATGACTGGGTGTCTGGTCTATGCAGACATATAAATGCTTAGCCCCCTCACCTCCAGTGGGACAGCTTAGGCCTTTGTTGTACCTATGTTGCAGTCCAACCTCTCCCTCTGCCCAAAGCTGTTTATTTCCCTTCCCTCCAGGTATTGATCCTGAGAGTCTCCCTAATAAGGATCCTGCATACAAATTACATTTTAGAGTCTGCCTTAGGGAACTGAAATGAGACATTATACAAGCCTTTCCAGGGATAATTTATATCACTAGGTCTTTAAAAAAATTGTACTAAGAAGCTTGAATTCATGTCTTATTTATAATTTTTCTTAGAGTGTAACAGAGGCATTCCAAGTGATTCTGTTACATATGTGTGTGTGTGTGTATGTATATATACTAGAAAAAACTAAACCCATTGCTGTTGAGTTGATTCCGTATATATATACGACCTTAGCCAGGGTTCTCTACAGCAACAAAATCAGTGAAGCATCTCTCTCTCTGTGCATATATATATATATATATATGTATAGAGAGAGAGAGAGAGGGAGAGAGACAGAGGGATTTATATCAAGAAAATGGCTCACATGGTTGTGTAGACTGGAAAGTCCCAAGTCCATGAGTCAGGCTGAAGGCTTCTCTTGACTCATGTAACTGTAGGAACTGATGAACTCCAAGATTCGCAAGTAAGTTGCTAGCTCAAGTCCCAAGAACTGGAGGTCAGATGAACAGGAGCCAGCTGCAGGATACAGAGCTAGTACCTCAAGCCTTGCCAGAAAATCCACCTATATTGGATGCAGACCACACCCCCAGGAAATTCCCTTTCAACTGATTGTCTACCTACAGCAGATCCCATCATGGAGGTGATCACATTGTATGGGGTCTCGTCGTGGGGTGATTATATCATTATACAACTGCCAGACTATATCATAACTGTCAAACCACTGAGCATTACGGCCCACTCCAATAGACACACAACTTTAAGGATTATGTATATACATATATAAAACCCATTGCCATCAAGTTGGTTCTGATTCACAGTGACCCTGTAGGACAGAGTAGAACTGCTCCATAGAGTGGCTGGTGGATTCAAACGGCCGGCCTTTGGTTAGCAGCCAAGCTCTTAACTACTATACCACCAGGGCTCTCTGTCTCTCTATATATATCTGTATCTGTTGGTATCTAGTTGATTTCCACTGAAGATAATTCAAAACAGTTGCAGCAGTACATCGACAGGCAACTGCCAGAAATTCAAGCAGGATTCAGAAGAGGACTTGGAACAAGGGATATCATTGCTTTTGTCAGATGGATCTTGGCTGAAAGCAGAGAACACCAGAAAGATGTTTACCTGTGTTTTACTGACTATGCAAAGGTACTTGACTGTGTGGATCATAATAAATTATGGATAGCGTTGTGAAGAATGGGATATCCAGAACACTTAATTGTGCTCCTGTGGAACCTGTACATAGACCAAGAGGTAGTCATTTGAACAGAACAGGGAGATATTGCATGGTTTAAAATCAGGAAAAGTGTGAGTCAGGGTTGTATCCTTTCACCATACTTATTCAATAAGTGTGCTGAACAAATAATCCAAAAGCTGAAGTATATGAAGAAGAAGGTGACATCAGGATTGGAGAAAGACTTACTAACAATCTGAGATATGGAGATGACACAACCTTGCTTGCTGAAAGTTAAGAGGATTTGAAACACTTACTGGTAAAGATCAAAAACTACAGCACTGAATATGAATTACACCTCAACATAAAACAAAAATCCTCACAACGGGACAAATAAGCAATGTCATGACAAATGGAGAAAAAATTGAAGTTGTCAAGGATTTCATTTTGCTTGGATCCACAATCAACATGCATGGAAGCAGCAGTCAGAAAATCAAACTACGCATTGCAATGGGCAAATCTGCTGCAGCAGACCTCTTTAAAGTGTTAAAAAGCAAAGATGTCACTTTGAGGACTAAGGTGCACATGATCCAAGCCATGGTTTTTTTCAATTGCCTTACATGCATGTAAAACCTGAACAATAAATAAGGAAGACTGAAGATGAAATGATGCATTCGAATTATGGGGTTGGTGAAGAAGACTGAATATAGATAGCACAGACTGCCAAAAGAATGAACAAACCTGTCTTGGAAGAAGTACACCCATAATGCTCCTTAGAAGCAAGGATGGAGAGACTGAGACTTACATAATTTGGACATGTTGTTAGGAGGGACCAATCCCTGGAGGGTATCATGTTTGATAAAGTAGAGGATCATTGAAAAAGAGAAAGACCTTCAATGAGATGGATGACACAGTGGCTGCAACAATGAACTCAAACATAGCAGCGGTTGTGAAGCCTGTACACACACACACACACACACACACACACACACACACATATATATATATATATCTGTTGCTGTTGAGTTGACTCCAGTAGGATAGAGTAGAACTGCTCCAAGGGTTCCAAGGCTGTAATCTTTACAAAAACAGACTGACATATCTTTCTCCCATGGAGTGGCTGGTGGGTTTGAACCTTCAACCTTTCGGTTAGCAGCCAAGTGCATTTTAAACACTGCATCACCTGGGCTCATATGGAGCCTTGGTGGCCCAGTGGTTAAAACACTCTTAGCCGCTAACTGAGAAGTTTTATATATACATCTGGTAATATTGCAGCATCTCAAAAAGGACTTTAGTTGGAACAGTTTGGAAAAGTTTTCCCTTATTTATTTCTTAATTATTTTTTCATTCCTTCCTTTTTCATCCAACAAATTCCCAGTCATTTTTTTCGTTCAAAAATTTTAGGAGGAGCCAAGACGGCAGAATAGACAGGTGCTTCCGGTGAGCCCTCTTACAACAAAGACTGGAAAAAACAAGTGAAACGAGTATATTTACAAGCTAGGAGCCCTGAACATCAAAGGCAAGCTTAGAAAACAAACTGAGGGACGGGGGAGGAAGAGATGGTTCAGAAGCAGAGAGGAGTTACCAGGCCTGAATTGCTGGGAGCCGTCAGGCACCGTTCCTGGGAGTGGTGATGGCAGGATGGTCCTAGCTTTTGGCCAGAGTTTCCTCAGGGAGAAGCAGCCAGCAACACAGCCTACTCACACCTCTGGAACCAGAGAAGAATGGCACTCTCGGCAAAAGCTAAGTGCTTGCGTATATTTTACCGCAACCACCTCCCTGCTCCCAAGCCGGCTTCAGAGGCTGATTTCTCTGGGGCTGAGATAGGCCCTGTTGAGTGCCTAGAGCCATCCTCCCAGCCTTGGAGAAGGAATAAATTTGCAACTGGGGGAAAAGATAATTTGCCAGCTCCACTAACTGGGGGAGCCCAGGACAGAAGGAGCTCCTGTCCAGGCATAAATGGTTTGTGGACTTGGAGTACCTTTCCCCTCTGCATGGAACTGTGTGGGTCTATTTCAGGAGACTAGGCCCTTGTTGGCAGACTCCAACCATTTCAGCTGTGCGGCAGAGAGGTGGGTGTTTGATGTTTGACATTGCTTTGCCTATTAAACAGGGTCCTCACCTACCCACATCAGGGGCCTAAGGACTGGTTGCTCCACTCACGTCACTGAGCCACTCTCGGCAGGGGTCCAAGGATAACTGGACCTCCCAGTCCTTACAATCAAAAACATTGCGTTACCATGGTCTGTCTGCAGAACCCACCCACCTGTATGCTCTAGGGAACAGGGACACACTTTCCTCAGAGACACGTGGGGGATGATTCTCAGCCTCCTGCATTGTTCAGAGTGTGACCCTCTGCTCCAGCCAGATACCGGTACCTACACCAATCACCCTGCCCCTTTAAGACTGTAGGACGGAGCCTGTACCATACACTTGATGATCAGCTACCTGTACACCTAAGCTGAATTCATACAAGAAAAGTGAATGGATGCCTAGACTGATATACCTGATAACAGCTCTAGCCATCTGGGGACAGGATGTCAGAGTTCCAAAGGCAAAAATAATCAAGCTAGCTCACTCAACCCATTTGGGCATATCAAAACAAAATAAAGCAAGGAGCTATAATACAATGAGCAAACATAAAATAAACTAATAAAATAACAGATGGCTCAGAGACAACAGTCAGTATCAAGTCACATAAAGAAACAGAGCATGACTGCCTCAAAAAGCTCTCAAAACAAAGAATCCAGGGATCTTCTAGATGAAAGCGTATTCCTGGAATTACCAGGGGCAGAATACAAAAGATCAATACACAGAACCCTTCAAGACATCAGGAAGGAAATGAGGCAATATGCAGAAAAAGCCAAGGAATACAGAGATAAAGCAATTGAATAAATTAAAAAGATTATTCATGAACATTATGAAAAGTTTAATAAGCTGGAAAAATCCATAGATAGACAGCAATCAGAAATTCAGAAGATTAACAATAAAATTACAGAAGTAGACAACTCAGTAGAAAGTCAGAGGAGCAGAATTGAGCAAGTGGAAGGCAGAATTTCTGAACCTGAAGATAAATCACTTGGCACTAATATATTTGAAGAAAAATCAAATAAAGAATTTTAAAAAATGAAGAAACTTTAAAATCATGTGGGACTCTATCAAGAGAAATAACCTATGAGTGATTGGAGTACCAGAACAGGGAGGGATAACAGAAAATACAGAGAGAACTGTTGAAGATTTATTGGCAGAACACTTCCCTGATATTGTGAAAGATGAGAAGATATCCATCCAAGGTGCTCATCGAACTCCACATAAGGTAGACGTTAAAAGAAAGTTACTAAGACATGTTATAATCAAACTTGCCAAAACCAAGATGAGTAGAGAATTTTAAGAGCAGCTAGGGATAAACAAAAAGTCACCTCCAAAGGAGAGTCAATAAGAATAAGCTCAGACTACTCAGCAGAAACCATGCAGGCAAGAAGGCAAATGGGATGACTTATATAAAAAATTGAAGGAAAAAAATTGCCAGCCAAGAATCTTATATCCAGCAAAACTTCTCTCAAATATGAAGGTGAAATTAGGACATTTCCAGATAAACAGAAGTTTAGGGAATTCTTAAAAATCAAACCAAAACTACAAGAAACACTAAAGGGAGTTGTCTGGTTAAAAAATCAATAATATCAGGTATCAACCCAAGACTAGAAAACTGGTCAGAGCAACCAGAAGTCAACCGAGACAGGGAAATCACAAAAATAAATCAAGATAAAAAAACACGCAAAACGGGAGAATAGTGATGTTATTATGTAAAAGAAGACAACATTAAAACAATAAAGAGGGACTAAGAAATGTAGTCATAGATCTTCCGTATGGAGAGAAAGGCAAGGTGATACAAAGAAATAAAAAATAGTTTTAAGTTTAGAAAAATAGGGGTAAATAATAAGGTAACTACAAAGGAGACAAACTATCCTACACATCAAAATAAAATATAAGAAAAAATAGAGACTCAGCAGAAACAAAATCAACAACAACGAATATGAGGAAAAGACAATATATAAAGATAATCTACTCAGCACATAAAATTAAATGGGAAAAAGAATATGTCAACAACACACAAAAAAAGACATCAAAATGATAGCACTAAATTCATACCTATCCATAATTTCACTGAATGTAAATGGACTAAATGCACCAATAAAGAGACAGAGAGTGGCAGAATGGATTAAAAAACACGGTCCGTCTATATGCTGCCTACAAGAGACACACCTTAGACTTAGAGACACAAACAAACTAAAACTCAAAGGATGGAAAAAAATATATCAAGCAAACAACAATCAAAAAGGAGCAGGAGTGGCAATATTAATTTCTGACAAAACAGACTTTAAAGTTAAATCTATCATAAGGGATAAGGAAGGACACTATATAATGATTAAAAGGACAATATACCAAGAAGATATAACCATATTAAATATTTATCCACCCAATGACAGGGCTGCAAGATACCTAAAACAAACTCTATCAGTATTGAAAAGTGAGATAGACTGCTCCACAATAATAGTAGGTGACTTCAACACACCACTTTCGTTGAAGGACAGGACATCCAGAAAGAAGCTCAATAAAGACACAGAAGATCTAAATGGCACAATAAACCAACTTGAACTCAGAGACATATACGGAGTACTCTACCCAACAGCAGCCAAGTATACTTTCCTTTCTAGTGCACATGGAACATTCTCTAGAATAGATCACATATTAGGTCATAAAGCAAGCCTTAGCAGAATTCAAAACTTTGAAATATTACAAAGCATCTTCTCTGTCCTTAAGGCCATAAAAGTGGAAATCAAAAACAGAAAAAGCAGGGAGAAGAAATCAAACACTTGGAGACTGAACAATACCCTGCTCAAAAAAGACTGGATTGTACAAGATATTAAGGATGGTATAGAGAAATTCAGAGAATCCAATGAGAATGAAAACACTTCCTATCAGAACCTTTGGGACACAGCAAAAGCAGTGCTCAGAGGTCAACTTATATTAATAAATGCACACATACAAAAAGAAGAAAGAGCCAAAATCAAAGAATTATCCCTACAACTTGAGTAAATAGAAAGAAGGCAACAAAAGAAACCCTCAGGCACCAGAAGAAAACAAATAATAAAAATTAGAGCAGAACTAAATGAAATACAAAACAGAAAAACAATTGAAGATATTAACAAGACCAAAAGCTGGTTCTTTGAAAAAAAAAATCAACAAAATAGATTAACTATTGGCGAAACCGACAAAAGAAAAACTGGAGAGGAAACAAATAACCTGAATAAGAAATGAGATGGATGATACCAGAACAGACCCAACTGAAATTAAAAGGATCATATCTGATTACTATGAAAAATTGTACTCTAACAAATTTGAAAACCTATAAGAAATGGATAAATTCCTAGAAACACACTACTTACCTAAACTAACGCAAACAGAGGTAACCAAACCAAAACCAAACCCACTGCCGTCAAGTGGATTCCGACTCATTGCGACCCTATAGCACAGAGTAGATCTGCCCCATAGAGTTTCCAAGGAGCGCCTGTCGGATTCAAACTGCTGATCCTTCAGTTAGCAGCTGTAGCACTTAACCACTAGGCCACCAGGGTTTCCCAAACAGAGGTAGAACAACTAAATAGACCCATAACAAAAGAAGAGATCGAAAAGGTAATCAAAAAACTCCCAACAAAAAAAAAAGCCCTGGCCCAGACAGCTTCACTGCAGAGTTCTAACAAACTTTCAGAGAAGAATTAACACCACTACTACTAAAGGTATTTCAGAGCATAGAAAAGGATAGAATACTCCCAAAATCGTTTTATGAAGGCATCCTATCCCTGATACCAAAACCAGGTGAAAACACTACAAAAAAAGAAAATTACAGACCTATATCCCTCATGAACTTAGATGAAAAAGCCTCAACGAAATTCCAGCCAATAGAATTCAACAACATATCAAAAAAATAATTCACTATGACCAAGTGGGATTCATACCAGCTATGCAGTTTTTTTTTTTTTTTTTTAATGCAGGGATGGTTCAACACTAGAAAAACAATTAATGTTATCCATCATATAAATAAAACAAAAGACAAGAATCACACGATTTCATCAATTGATGCAAAAAAGGCATTTGACAAAGTTCAACACCCATTCTTGATAAAAACTCTCAGCAAAATAGGAATAGAAGGAAAATTCCTCAACTTAATAAAAGGCATTTATACAAAGCCAATAGCCAGCATCATCCTAAATAGAGAGAGCCTGAAAGCATTCCCCTTGAGACTGGGAACCAGACAAGGATGCCCTTTATCACCACTGTTCTTTAACATTGTGCTAGAGGTCCTAGCTACAGCAATTAGGATAGATAAAGAAATAAAGGGTATCCAGATTGGCAGGGAAGAAGTAAAGTATTTGCAGATGACATTATTTTATACACAGAAAACCTCAAGAAAACTACTGAAACTAATAAAAGAGTTCAGCAGAGTATCGGGATACAAGATGAAGATACAAAAATCAGTTGGATTCCTCTACACCAACAAAAAGAACATCGAAGAGGAAACCACCAAATCAATACCATTTACAGTAGCCCCCAAGAAGATAAAATATTTAGGAATAAATCTTACCAGAGATGTAAAAGACTTATACAAAGAAACCTACAAGACACTTCTGCAAGAAACCAAAAGAGACCTACATAAGTGGAAAAACATACCTTGCTCACGGATAAGAAAACAACATTAGAAAAATGCCTGTCCTACCCAAAGCGATCTATAGATTTAATGCCATTCTGATCCAAATTCCAAAAACATTTTTTAATGAGATGGAGAAACAAATCACCAACTTCATATGAAATCGCAAGAGGCCCCGGATAAGTAAAGCATTACTGGAAAAGAACAAAGTGGGAGGCCTTACTCTACCTGATTTTAGAACCTATTATACCGCCAGCGTAGTCAAAACAGCCTGGTACTGGTACTACAACAGATACATAGACCAATGGAACAGAATTGAGAATCCAGACATAAATCCACCCACATATGCACAGTTTATATTTGACAAAGGCCCCAAAGCAGTTAAATGGGGCAAAGACAGTCTTTTTAACAAATGGTGCTGGCATAACTGTATATTCACCTGCAAAAAAAATGAAACAAGACCCATACCTCACACCATGCACAAAAATGAACTCAAAATGGATCAAAGACCTAAATATAAAATCTAAAATGATAAAGATCATGGAAGAAAAAATAGGGACAACATTAGGAGCCCTAATATATGGCATAAACAGTATACAAAACATTACTAACAATGCAGAAGAAAACTAGGTACCTGGGAGCTCCTAAAATTCAAACACCTATGCTCATCCAAAGACTTCACCAAAAGAGTAAAAAGATTACCTACGGACTGGTAAAAAGTTTTTAGCTATGACATTTCCGATCAGCACCTGATCTCTAAAATCTACGTGATACTGCAAAAACTCAACTGCAAAAAGACGAATAACCCAATTAAAAAATGGGCAAAAATAATGAACAGACACTTCACTGAAGAAGACATTCAGGTAGCTAACAGATACAAGAGGAAATGTTCACAATCATTAGCCATTAGAGAAATGCAAATCGAAACTACGAAGAGATTCCATCTCACTCCAACAAGGCTGGCATTAATCCAAAATAAATAAATAAATAAATAAATGGTGGAGAGGTTGTGGAGAGATTGGAATGCTTAATCACTGCTGATGGGAATGTAAAATGTTACAACCACTTTGGAAATCGATTTGGCGCTTCCTTAAAAAGCTAGAAAAAGAACTACCGTGTGTTCCAGCAATGTCACTCCTTGGAATACATCCTAGAGAAAAAAGAGCCTTTACACGACAGATATATGCACACCCATGTTTATTGCAGCACTGTTTACAATAGCAAAAAGATAGAAGGAACCAAGGTGCCCATGAATGGATGAATGGATAAATAAATTATGGTATATTCACACAATGGAATACTACACATGGATAAAGAACAGTGATGAATCTGTGAAACATTTCATAACATGGAGGAATCTGGAAGGCATTATGCTGAGTGAAATTAGTCAGTAGCAAAAGGACAAATATTGTATAAGACCACTATTATAAGATCTTGAGAAATAGTTTAAACAGAGAAGAAAATATTCTTTGATGGTTTTTGAGAGGGGGCAGGGTGGGAGGGTGGGAGAGGGATATTCACTAATTAGATAGTAGATAAGAACTACTTTAGGTGACAGGAAAGACGACACACAATACAGGTGAAGTCATCACAACTGGACTAAACCAAAAGCAAAAAAGTTCCCAGAATAAACTGAATGCTTCAAAGGCCAGCATAGCAAGGGTGGGGGCTTGGGGACCATGGTTTCAGGGGACATCTAAGTCAATTGGCATAATAAAATCTATTAAGAAAACATTCTGCATCCCACTTTGAAGAGTGGCATCTGGGATCTTAAAGTCTAGCAAGAGGCCATCTAAGATGTATCAACTGGTCTCAACCCAGTTGGATCAAAGGAGAATGAAGAACACCAAGGATACAATGTAATTACTAGCCCAAGAGACAGAAAGGGCCACATAAACCAGAGACTACATGAGCCTGAGACTGGAAGAACTAGATGGTGCCTGGCTACAACCGATGACTGCCCTGACTGGGAACACAACAGAGAACCCCTGAGGGAGCAGGAAAGCAGTGGGATGCAGACCCAAATTCTCATAAAAAGACCAGACTTAATGGTCTGACTGAGACCAGAAGGACCCCGGTGGTCATGGCCCCCAGACCTTCTGTTGGGCCAGGACAGGAACCATTCCCAAAGCCAGCTCTTCAGACAGGGATTGGACTGGACAATGGGATAGAGAGATGCTGGTGCGGAGTGAGCTTCTTGGATCGGGTGGACACTTGAGACTATGTTGGCATCTCCTCTCTGGCGAAATGGACATGGAAAGAGAGAGTGGAAGGAGGCAGCAGGCTGTCTCATTAAGGGGAGAACAATTGGGAGTATGTAGCAAGGTGTATATAAGTTTTTGCGTGAGAGACTGACTTGATTTGTAAACTTTCACTTAAAGCACAATAAAAATTAAAAAAAAATTATACACAAATTGTTTTGTGATACTAGTTGCAAATTCCACAGTGTGTCAGCATGCTACCCCTTTCTCTTTCCACTCTTTGTGTTCTCTGTGTCCTTTCTTCCAGTTTTCCTGTCCCTTCCTGCCTCCTTGTCTTTGCTTTGGGCAGGTGTCGCCCATTTGGTCTCGTATACTTGACTGACCTAAGAAGCACGTTCCTCAACTGTATTATTGTTTGTTTTATAAACCTATCTAATCTTTGGCTGAAAGGTGGACTTTAGGAATGGCTTCAGTTCTGAGTTAGCATGGTGTTCGCGGCCCATAGCCTCAGGAGTTCCTCCAGTCACCGTCAGACCAGGAAGTCTGGTCTTTTTTGTGATTTATAATTTTGTTTTACATTTTTCTCCCCTCTGCCTGGGACCATCTATTGTGATCCCTGTCAGAGCTGTCGGTGGAGGTAGCCAGGCACCATTTAGTTCTTTTGGGCTCATGCTGGTGGAGGCTGTTGTTCACGTGGTTCATTAATTCTTTGGACTAATATTTTCCTTGTGTCTTTTGTTTTCTTCATTCTCCTTTGCTCTAGATGGGATGGGACCAATAGAGGTATCTTAGATGGCTGCTTTCAAGCTTTTAAGACTGCAGGTGCTATTCACCAAAATAGGATGTAGAACGTTTTCTTTATAAGCTATATTATACCAATTGGAGTAGATGTCCCCTGAGACCATAGTCCACAAACCTCAGCAACTCAGTCCCTCAAGGTGTTTGGATGTTTCTAGGAAGCTTTTTTTTTTTCTGTGACTTTGCCTTGGTCAGGTTGTGTTGACTTCCCCTGTATTGTATGTTGTCTTTCCCTTCACCAAAGTTAACGCTTGTCTACTATCTAGTCACTTCCCCTCACCACCCCTCATCTCTCTCATAACCAAAAAGATTTTTTTTTCTGTGCATAAACCTTCTCTTTGTTTTTTTATAATGACCACCCACTGCCGTCGAGTCGATTCCTTATAATAGTGGTCTTATAATATCTGTCCTTTGATGATTGACTTATTTCACTAAGCATAATGCCCTCCAGATTCATCCATCTTGTGAGATGTTTTTTGGATTCATTGTTGTTCTTTATCATTGGGTACTATTCCATTGTATGTAATAATTTATCGATTCATCTGTTGATGGGCGCTTAGGTTGTTTCCATCTTTTGCTATTGTGAACAGTGCTGCAGTGAACATGGATGTGCATATGTCTACTCATGTGATGGCTCTTACTTCTCTAGGATTTATTTCTAGGATGGGGATTGCTGGATTGTATGGTATTTCTATTTCTAGCTTTTTAATGAAGCACAATGTTGTTTTCCATAGTGGTTGTACCATTTTACATTCCCACCAGCAGTTTATAAGAGTTCAAATCTCCCCACAACCTCTCCAACATTTGTTATTTTCTCTCTTTTTTTGATTAGTGCCAGTAATGTTGGGGTGAGATGGTATCTCATTGTAGTTTTGACTTACATTTCTCTAATGGCTAATGATTGAGAGCATTTCCTTGTGTGTCCGTTAGCCACCTGAATGTCTTCTTTGGTGAAGTATCTGTTCATATCATTTGCCCATTTTTTTTTTTTAACTGGGTTGTCTTTTTGTTGTTGAGGTGTTGAAGTATTTTATAGATTTTAGAGATTAGAGATTAGACCCTTGTCGGGTGTGTCTTAGCCAAATGTTTTTCCAGTCTGTAGGTTCTCTTTTACTCTTTTGTTGAAGTCTTTCGGTGAGCATGTTTAATTTTTAGGAGCTCCCAGTTGTCTAGTTTATCTTCTGCTGTTTGAACATTGTTAGTTATGATTTGAATTGTGTTTATGCCATCTATTAGGGCCCCTAGTGTTGTCTCTGTATTTTTCTTCCATGATCTTTATCATTTTAGGTTTTATATTTAGGCCTTTGATCCATTTTGAGTTAATTTTTGTGTATCGTGTGATACACAAAGATACATCCGGTTTCATTTTTTTAGACGCCAATCCAGTTTTGCCAGTGCCATTTGTTAAAAAGATGGTCTTTTCCCCATTTAGTGGACTTTTGTCCATTGTCAAAGATCAGCTGACCATAGGTGGAAGGATTTACATCTGGATTCTCAATTCTTTTTTTCTCAATTCTGTTTTCATTGGTCTTTGTGTCTGTCATTGTACCAGTACTAGGCTGTTTTGACTACTGTGGCTGTATACTAGAGATCAGGTAGTGTGAGACCTCAAACCTTGTTCTTTTTCTTCAATAATGTTTTCTTATCTGGGGCCTCTTCTCTTTCCCTATAAAGTCGGTCATTAGTTTTGCCCTCTCATTAAAGAATACCATTGGTATTTGGATTGGGATTGCTTTCTATCCGCAAATTGCTTTGGGTAGGATTGACATTTTCACAATTTTGAGTCTTCCTATCCATGAGCCTGGTATGTCTTTCCATTTGTGTTGGTCTTTTTTGGGTTCTTGTGAGAGTGTTTTGTAGTTTTCTTTGCAAAGGTCTTTTACATCCCTGGTTATATTTATTCCTAAGCATTTTATCTTTTTAGGGGCTATTATAAACGGTGTTGCTTTCCCAATTTCTTTTTTGGAGATTTCTTCATTGGTGTATAGAAATCCAACTGATTTTTGTATGTTGAACCTGTATCCTGTTACTCTGCTGAATCTTTCTATTAGTTCCAGTTACTTTTCTTGTGGAATCATTGGGGTTCTTTATGTATAGGATTATATCATCTGTGAATAGTGATTATTTTACTTCTTCCTTTCCAATTTGGATCCCCTGTGTTTCTTTTTCTTGCCTTATTGCTCTAGGTAGGACTTCCAGCACAACGTTAAATAGGAGTGGTGATAAAGGGCACCCTTGTTTTATTCCTGTTCTCAGGGAGAATACTTTCAGCCTCTCTCCATTGAGAATGATGTTGGCTGGTGGTTTTGTATAGGTATCCTTTATTATGTTGAGGAATTTCCCTTCTATTTCTATTATGAGAATTATCAGGAATGAGTTGTTGGAACCAGTCATTATTAAAGGGAGAAGAAAATTGCTCAAGTTTTGTATGTGAAAAGAGAGACGGATGATTGGTGGGAATGAGGAGATGGAAGATATTTATGAGCTAATTTTATCAAAATTAAGTCTAAAGATTAAAAGAAAATCATATAATAAATATCCATGTGTCTATTACACAAAATAAATATTTGTTAATAATTTCCTATACTTGAACTTTTCCTACATGAATGAAATATTACAGGCAGACTACTTGGGATTTCCTCTTACCAGCACTGGCAGAGCCACTCGCCCTGTCTGCTCTCAGTGCTTCATTGAATCACTGGCCAGCACATCAGAAGAGCTTTGACACCAACAACGCTAGTGGGTAAGCACAGACAGGAGCCAAGTGTAGGTGTTACTGGGTAGCATCAAATGAGCAGAGTGATGAAATAAGTGTTGAAGCAGAACATACCTTTCCCATATATGGACATTTACAATAATGGAGTTAGGAAGGTGTAAACTGAATTCCTGACACTGAAACTTCAGTGAATAAACGCTTTGGGAAAATAGCTCTTTCATAATAGAGCCAATAGCATTTTAAAAGGCTTCAGAATTTCTGGCAATTGAACGGCTTGTGTAAGGGAGTTTGGAATTCATGATGAGTTCTTAAATAGCTTTTCTTATTCCCAGGGAAGTTTTCTTCCTCCTTTCCTGTTCTAGTAAACCTACTGCTGAGACACATGAGTCAGAAACCTGGGAATCTTCCTAGAGTCCTCTTTATCGACATACCCAATTGACTTAACCTCTGTTATGGGTTGGGTTGTGTCCTCCCAAAAGATAAGCTGAACCCCTAACCCTCAGTTCCTTATTTGGAAAGAAGGTATTTGCAGCTGTAACTAGTCATTGTGAGGTTGTACTGGAGTAGGGTGTGCCCTAATCCACTAAATCTGTGTACTTATAAGAGGGGAAGAGACATAGAAACACACAGGGAGAAGCCATGTGAAGACGGAGGCAGAGATTGGAGTGATGTGTTTACAAGCCTAAGATTGAGTAGGATTGCCAGCCACCACCAGAAACTGGGAGAAAGGCATGGAACAGATTCTTCTTAGAACCCTCAGAAGGAATCAATTTTGAATTTTGATTTTATGTTTCTAGTCTCCAGAATTGTGAGAGAATAAATTTCCATTGTTTTAAGGTACTTAGCTTGCAGCAATTTATTATGGCAGCCCTAGGAAACTAATCAGAAACTCTTGTGGCGTAGTGGTTAAGAGCTATGGATGCTAACTAAAAAGGTCGGGAATTTGAATCCACCAGGTGCTCCTTGGAAACCCTATGGGGCAGTTCTACTCTGGGATAGGGTCACTATGCATTGGAATTGACTCAACGGAAGTGGGTTTGGTTTGGTTTAGGAAACTAATAAAAGCCAGTTGCTCTTGAGTTGATTTGGACTCGTGGTGACCCCGTGTGTGTCAGAGTAGAACTGTGCTTCATAGCATTTTCAGTGGCTGATTTATCAGAAGTAGATCACAGATCTTTCTTCCCAGGTGCTTCTGGATGGACTTCAACCTCCCACCTTTCAGTTATCAGCTGAGTGCATTAACCATTTGCACCACCAGGGACTCCAGGAAACTAATGTGACCTGGTAAAGAATTGTTCAAATTCATTTCTTCCTCTTCATCCTTACGTCTCCTGACCTTATATGGAACCTCATAAGTGCTAGGTTGGACCATTGCAGAAGTCTCCTAACTAGTCTTGATACTTCTAATCTTGCCCCTTTGCCACCCTCCTCACCCCACCTCAAATGCAAGCTTTATACTGCCACCAGAGGGGGTCTTCCTAAAATGCTAATCCCCCATATCATTTCTTTTAAAAAGTCCTTGGCATGTTTCTTAGGGTTCATAAAGTACATTCAAGCACCTCAGTGAAGCATTCAAGCCCTTGGCCACTGTAGCCAAGATCATGCAACAGCTCTCCATGCTTCACACTTGATACTCTAGTAATGCTGAACTTGAGATTCCTGTAATACCCGCCTCCTCAAATACTTCACATCTCCATGCCTTCGATCATATATCTTCCTTGTATTGAAATATAATCCTTGCTCCTACTCTTCTTTGGTTTGCTAATGCCTACTCATATCTCACAACTCATCATTGCTATCTTCTCCTTGAGGAAAACTTCCACAACCTCTTCCAGTGGGACTAAGTGCCTGTCTGTTTTCGTGTCTCCCCCTCCTATAAACTCCAAATCCTATCAAAGTCTGCATCCCAGCAACAAACAGTGTCAGCATCTAGTCAACGGTTATAAATGTTTGCTACGTGCCAGATTACTGCAATAGAGAAAGAAGCTGACTCTATGCTGCTGGGTGGAGCATCATTTGGATGGGCTGGAGCATCCTCCACACTGGATGAGCAGACGCTTTTGCCTTACCTGCAGTGGTTTCCTCTCTGAGAAGCAGGCAGAGGACTAGGTGCCAGATGTGCTTTGAATGCTGAATCTCTGAAAATTTCTTGGGTCCATACAGGATTGATTGGGGTCGGGAGAAAGAGTGTGGGCTTCATGTTATTGGGCAATTGGAAGGGAAATGTGGAGGTATGGTAAGATATTCACTGAGAATTGCAGGAGTGCATAAGCACAGGTGCAAATTTTGTATAGAAGGGACTAGTCAGAGTCAACTTCTTCCTCCTTTTCTTTATCTTCTTCCTCCTCCTTTTCCTATCTTCTCTTTCAATCCCTACCCTCCTCATTTCTCTTTGTTCTTCTTCCTTCTGCATATATATTGCATTATATATTCTAAATAACCTTTTCATAGTAGTGGTATAGAGAAAAATGGAAAAGAAAACCTGTATAACTGAAAAATACATTTGAGATCAAAAGGGGGGTTGAAATTAAAGAGATGTCAAGTAAAGTGATGCATTTATTAAGTTCATCAGCATCACCAGCTTTAAAATCATTTTTAAATCAAAGACTTGCATTGTATGAGGGGTATTGCCTTGGTGCATAGATCTAGTAGCCATATTGCTGCTAAAATAAAGTACAAGTGCAAGATACTGGGTTAAAGACAAAAATGGGAAAATACATTGTATTTTATATATTTTTATATTTAGGGGCTAGGCAATATGACATAATGTTTAATCTCTGCCAGTCATGCATAAGATATTGGGTTCATTTGATTATTTGTGTACCAGAATTTACATAAAATGTTTATGACTTCTTGTGAATGGTTTGAGAAGCTCAAGACAAATACTAAACCTCAGAGCATTTGTATCACAGGTGAAATCATCAGTGCTAGAATAAAGACCACAACAGAATTTCTGTGGTGCTGAATTTATGACATTTTTGAGTGAGGGAGCTACCTTCTAGGTTTAGTTTAAAATGTGTCCAAGGGTCAGGACATCGTTTCAGTCTCTTTATTCATTGTTTCTCAAAATATGGCTCTTTGATCTGCATGAAAATAACCTGAGGTGCTTGTTTGTTTTACTATTGTAAAACATATATAACACATTTGCCAATTCAACATTTTTCACGTGTACAATGCAGTGACACCAGTTATATCAATCATATTGTGCAACCATCAGCAATATCTGTTTCCAAAGTTTCCATCACATAAACAGAAACTCAGCACTTCCTAAACATTGACTTCTCCTTTCCCCCTTCCTCCTGCCTCCGGTAACCACTATTCAACATTTGTCTAGCCTAAGTATTTTGTATAAGTGAGATCATACAATATTTGTTCTTTTGTGATTGACTTACTTCACTCAGTATAATGTCTTCAAGGTTCAAGTTTGTAGCATGTGTCAGAACTTCATTTCCTTTATAGCTGAGTAATATTCCACTGTATGTATATACCACATTTTTTTTTTTTAACCATTCATCTGTTGATAAACGTTTGGGTTGTTCCCACTTTTGACTATTGTGAATAATGCTGCAATGGACATTGTTGTACATGTGTCTGTTTGCATCACTGCTTTTAAGTCTCTTGGGTATATACCTAGGAGTGGAATTGCTGGGTCATATGGTAGTTCTGTATTTAATTTTTTAAGGAACAACCAAACTTTTCCGTAGTGGTTATGCCATTTTGCATCCCTCTGAGATTTTTTGATGTAGATTCCTGGGCCCCATCTCAGACTTATAAAATCAGAGTACTTGGGAGTCTGCATTTCGTTTTAAAGTCTTCAGTGCCATTTTTTATGGCGTGCCCACCTAGGGCCTCCTGATTTTACGTGATGGAAGTGATAGTTAGTATTGCAGTAGCATGGGCTGAGGTGATGAAACACCATTTAAACTCTAAATGATGTTGGAGGGAAGATGTAGCTTGCTGGCAGAGATTATAGGTGGTACCATTCATGCCACACAAATGACAAAACTGGTGAGCTTTGATGAAGATGACTTAGTGATGGGAAAGGGCTTCTAGGTGTCCATGGGAACCCTTCACTGGTGAGATGGACAAAGCAGTGGTTCACACAGTGCCCATGACCCTGGAGGAGCCACAACCAGAGAGTCTTAGCCACAATTGTATTTACTGCTCGACTCATGCATGGGGGGGTTTGCTCAGAGTAAAATCCTGACCTTGAACAAAATCACACTGGGAAGTACGTGCTTTTGTAGGCTGTGAATTGCATCTAGGCCATAGTCAAATTCATCTGTTCCTCTGTACAGCTCCCGGGCCTGCAGCTATCCAGCCCTTCTGCTGCTGGGATGAGCAGGCCTGCAGTAAATCTGACTGCCAGATACAGGGAAGCCGTATGTTTTACCTTAGTGCATGGAGTGGAAAGTCATATAATGCACCCTGTTCATGCTTTTCAACCCATTTGATGGTATCCCAGAAGTATTTATACGTATTTTACTGCTCTGATGCACTCCCTTTTCTGACATCCTACAGGGTCAATATACCTATTACATTATTTCTGTCCCTAGCAGCATAATTTCGAATAAAGTATGTCATTGAAAATATAGCCTCTATTTAATTTAATTGGACTGCATGCTATGTACTCACATGACATCTTAGAGAAGGACGCTGGATTTAATCCCAAGAATTTTTCAGGTTATTCCAGCATCGGTAGTACGTGAACATTCACCCCTAATTCTAAAAGCTGTTGCTTATTTATTGCATCACCCAGATTGAGTGGGTTGTGGCTCTTTTGTCTAGGCTCTGGGTGTTCCTGCCTGGTTACCAAGGTAAAAACATTTGTGGAGCCCCTGAGAAATTGAATATGCACCATCCTAACCTCAAAGAGGGCCCAGAAACTCTGCCCTGGCATCAGCCTGTGTTAGAACTTCCTGCAGACCTCAGTATTGTCTAGCTTGTGATACACTTTACATATGTTGTTGTTGTTAGGTGCCATAGAGTTGGTTCCTACTTATAGTGACCCTATGTACAACAGAACAAAACACTACCTGGTCCTGCGCCATCCTCACAGTCATTGCTATGTTTGAGCCCATTGTTGCAACCACTGTGTAAATCCAACTCATTGAGAGTCTTCCTCTTTTTCACTGACCCTCTACTTTATCAAGCATGATGTCCTTTTCCAGGGACTGGTCCCTGCTGATAATATGTCCAAAGTATATGAGACGAAGTCTTGCCATCCTTGCTTCTGAGGAGCTGCACTTTATACACACATACACACACATACATTTGTTTTATTTTTCTCATCCCAATTCTTATCCTTATTTATGAATCCCTGGTGGTGCAACTTTTAAGAGCTCAGCTGCTAGCCAAAAGGTTAGTGGTTCAAAGCTACCCAGTGGTCCTGTGGGCAAAAGACCTGGCGATCTGCTCCCATAAAGATTACAGACTAGAAAACCCTATGAGGCAGTTTTACTTTGTCACACACGTTGGTATGAGTCAAAAATCAACTTGACGGTACCTAACAACAAAATCACTTCTATTTCTACTGCTTAAAGTCAATCAACTGTTTGCTTCTATGTTCCCTAAAATTGGAATGTTAGTGTATTATCTGAATTAAAACTCAAGCTGAATCAGCATGTTGCTGATTCATCCTTTCATTTATTAATTTTTTTTTTTAGCTCTGTTTGAATTGACTTCTTGGTGGTCACTGGGGATTGCTGAATGAATTCATGGGGCTGATATTACCATCGATAACTTGCATAGATCATTCTGTTGGAAAAAAATTTTTTTTTTTCCCTAAATAGAAGGAGGAAACCCTGGTGGCGTAATGGTTAAGAGCTATGGCTGCTAACCAAAAAGTCAGCAGTTCGAATCCATCAGGTGCTCCTTGGAAACCCTATAGGGCAGTTCTACTGTGTCCTATAAGGTCGCTATGAGTCAGAACTGGCTTGATGGCAGCAGGTTTTTTGGTTTTGGTTAAATGGAAGGAATCAGGCAAAGGAAATAGACCCTTAAGACAAAGCCAAACTGTGGATAAGCACATATGTTTTTATACATATTTTACAAAAGGAGAATGTACCTCAAGATGGTAAGATTCCAGTGAGCTCTTAAGTTACTCTTTGGTGTGTGTTCATGAAGAGGAGACACAAAAGGAAAAGGCATTCAAATGTATGTTCTAAGGACTGCTCCAAGGAGCAACCTTCACGGTAGTGATTAATGCTTGCACAGAGCTTTATATTTCTAAGTGTTTTCTCATCTAAGCTTCTCAGCAATCTTGCAATGTAGTAGGACATTTATGTGTTTTTCTGCAGAACTATTAATACAAGAAAATATTAATGCAATGCAGTAGGATATTTATGTGTTTTACTGCCCAAATTCCATTTAGTGCATTACCTAATGTATGGTTGCTCAATAAAATCTGAAAAGTTCTGAATTCTGAGTTGCATCTATCCCCAAGGGTATCAGATAAGGTATTGCAAACTTATACTCAAGAAGAGAGGGAGAAAGATGTGCGACTAACACAGAATAATGGAGAAGCACAGTATGGTAGACTTCATTATCTTTCACCCACATTGGTGTCTTCCCTGATGGAAAATTACACACCTCCACCCTGTTGAACTCAGGCAAGCTCATGTAACTTTCTTTGGCAAATGGAGTGTGAACAGAAGGGGTGAGTGACTTTTAGGCAAAGATGAAAGAACCAGCGCTTGGTTCTTCATTCTCTCCTTTCCCCCTGCTAAAAAACCTCACAAATGAACCAATAAGCAACATCGTGGTAAACAGAAAAAGACTGGAGTTGTCAAGGATTTCATTTTCCTTGGATCTACATCCACTTTGCATTGGCAAGTGTTCTGCAGAAGACCCCTTTAAAGTGTTAAAAAGTTGATATGTCACTTTGATGACTAAGGTGCCCCTAACCCAAGACATGGTATTTTCAATCGCCTCCTATGCATGTGAAAGCTGGACAATGAATAAAGAAGACTGAAGAGGAATTGATGCCTTTGAATTATGGTGTTGGCGAAGAGACCTACAGCTGTTGGTACAGAGAGCTACGGTTAACCAAAATGTCAGCATTTCAAAACCCACTGGCCACTCCTGGGAAACCTTGGAAACCCTATGGGGCAGTTCTATTCTGTCCTATAGAGTTGCTATGAGTTGAATTGACTTGATGGCAACGAGTTTTATTCTACCATGCATGTTACTCTGCCAAGGACATCTGTTTGATTCAGTTATTAGATCTAATTAGATCAAATTCATTATTTTAATTACAGTTATGTGCCATATAATGTCAATTCGGGCAATGCCCGAGTGCACATACTTCTCCAGTCCCACAGGGTTATATTAAAGTTCAGAAATCCCAATCAGAGAATAGGACGTAATGGGTGTAACTGAACACAACAGCTTCCTGCACACACGTGTATCTCATGTCTCTTGTATACAAAGCAATTGCGCTGCCATGTGTATAACACTATAACCTATAATACATATGTCTTGATAGTCATAATAAACGCCTATGTTACTGGCTTATGTACATTCTGTACTGTACTTTCTATAGTTATTTTAACATAAATTTTTGCTACTTACAAATAAAAAGTTTACTGTATAACTCATAGGCAACAGTATCCAATCTTGTGTCTTGCCAGATATTTTAGCTGAAATACAATACTGTATGTGTACAATATCTTGGTTGTTTAGTCAATACAGGTACCGTACAGCATCCTATATAGCTTTGCTAAATATATAATATGGTGTTTGCACAACGTCGAAATCACATAATGTCCTATTTCACAGAACATATCATGAATATTAAGTGACACATGACTGTATTAATAACCAGTTGCCATCGAGTTGATTCCAAGCCATGGGAACCACTGCATGTCAGAGTAGAACTGTGTTCCACAGGGTTTTCAATGACTGATTTTTCAGAAGTATATCGCCAGGTCTTTCTTTCAATGTGTCCCTGGGTGGACTTGAACCTTTATCATTTAGGTGAGCTGAGAAGTACATTAACCCTTTGCATCACTCAAAATGAAAACACCAAGCCCATAGCCATAGAGTCAGTTCTGAGTTATGGTGACCAGTTGGCAGTTTGAACCCACCCTGTGACACTTCATAAAAGGGCCTGGCAATATGCTTTCCTAAAGATTACAGCTAACTTCCGGCCAACGTGGCACCATAGACAGAAGCACCACACCATCCCTCCACAGCAAAGACCTGGAAAACTAAGTAAAACAGAGACAAACATCATCCCTGGGACCTGAAGTGCCAAATGAAGGAATAGAAAACTCAGCCAAGCACCTAACGGAATAAGAAACTGACAGAGGACAGAGAGCGAGATACGTGTGGAAAGCCCCATCAGCTAGCTGCAGTGGCTCAGCTGGCTGGGAAGTGCAGAGCCTGTGCTGCTCGGATTTGCCCTACCCACATTGGAGATCAGCAGCAGAGAGTACTGAGAAGCAGCTTAACGAATTTCCCAGCAGGAGATAGAACACCTGGTAAAGAGCAATATTTGCTTTCCTAGGCACCCCCCGCCCCCCGCCCCCCTTCTTCCCTGCCTGGGCCTCCTCTGCTTCCCACCAGCCACAGTCTCTTGGCTGGGAGGCAACTGCTTTGGCTTCCAGCTGCATGAATTCACCTCGCCCACACTGGCCAGGCCCCTGAGCTGGTGTTGGTTCTTTCAGTCTCTTTTGGTTTCTTCTGTACACCCTACCACCTCCCCATCCTTTCTCTGGAATGCTTGGCTCTGTGTGCCATCTTTGCTTCTTCTTCAAAGGTTGTGAAGCCACGCTCAACTGGGGAACCACTCCTCTGGCCTGTGATACCACGCTGGTGGGATTCCTGGGGCTTTTTTTTTTTTTTTTCCTTGTTTTGCTTTGTTCTGTTTTGTTTGTTTTCTTTTTTCCACAGCTTGGGAGCCCCTTCTAGCCGGGCTGTACTGCACAGCTTAGGAGCCACTCCCCTAATCTGCACAGCCACGTAAATGGGGTCCCTGGGGGGCATTTCTTTTTTTCTTCTTTCTTTCTCTTTTTTCCTTTCTGTTGGTCTTCATTTTTCAGTTCCTGTCTCTCTACACTTCTTTTCCTGTATCCTGGATGCCTGGTGCCGTGTAACATCTATATCCCCTCTACTGCACAGCCTGGGAGCCAATTCCCTGGGCTTAGCAGGCCCACCGGTGGGATTCTGGGACTCCTGGGGGCTTTTCTTTACGTTTCCAAATTTTTATCTAGTTATTTCTTCTTTCTTTTTCACTTTTTCTTTTTGCTTTTCTCCATTTCTCTGTTTCTCATCTCTCCACTCCAACAGCAAGCTCCCTTAGGGACTCTTTTTTTTTTCTTTTTCTGTCTTTGCTTGTTTTTCGCTCCTGTTTTTCTCTCCTCTCTCTCCTCTTTCCCACACTCTATTAGCTGCACACATCACAACCTCCCCCCTCTTTCCTGCTTACCTGCACTATGCACGGAACATCACATCCCTGAGCAGTACAGGCACAGCCTACTGGAACCTGCCCAGCACTGATTCCTGGCCCTCCCTGTTGGCTCTAGTATATGCCTCAAACAACCCACCCCAGCCTCTCCCCTTCAGCTTGATCTGCCCTGCTGCACCATAGCTGAATGGCTGGCCCTGCCTGTTGGACAAAGAGGTGAAAAATATCGTGACTGCAGACAAGCAAACAATGAAGAGTACACAGTCCACCTGCTCAAACATAACTAAATAAAACAAAAAAGCAGGACAAAAGAAACAAATCTACAATCAAGAAATGAAGAAAGTATCTATTGAATGTACCAAAGACAGCAGACAATATCAAAACATATAAAAAAAGGACAGGATGGGTCCAGTAGGTGTCCAAAACAAAACACCAGATGACCTTCCAGTAGAAGAAAAGGCACTAGAACTACCTGACAGGGAATTCAAATCTCTAATATTCAGAGAAATCCAAGAGTTGAAGCAAAAAGCAGACAAAAATGAGGAAAAAAAAATAGACAAATTTTTGGAAAAGGCAGACAAATTCATGGAAAATACAGACAAAGAAATGGAACATTCAGGAAAGTAATACAGGAACAAAATGCAAAAATAAATTCACAACTAGAAATCATATAAAACAACAATCAGAAATCCAAAAGATAAACAACAAGATTTCAGAAATGGACAGTGTCATAGAAGGGCTGAGGAGCAGGTTTGAAATGATAGAAGACAGAATCAGTGAAATTGAAGACAAACACTTGGAAAACAACTCTGAGGAAAAATCAGAAAAAAGAATGAAGAAAAATGAAGAAACGCTGAGAAGTATGTGGGATACAATCAAAAGCAAAATTTTGCAAGTGATCGGAGTTCCAGAACAGGGAGAGAAAATGCAAAACACAGAGAGGATCACTGAAGAATTGCTGATGGAAAACTTCCCTAATGTCATGAATGATGAAAAGCTAACCATCCAAAAAGCTCAACAAATCCCATATGGGTTAGACCCCAAAAGAAAAACACCAAGGCATATCATAATCACACTTGCTAAAATCAAAGTAAATGAAAAAATCCTTTGAGAAGCCCAAGAAAAACAAAAAGTCACACACACAAGAGAAACAATAAGACTAAGCTCTGATTATTCGGCAGGAACAACGCAAGCAAGAAGACAATGGGATGACATATATAAAACCTTGAAAGAAAAAAATGCCAACCAAGAATGATATATCCTGCAAAAGTTTCATTCAAATATGATGGTGAAATTAGGACATTTCCAGATAAACAGAAATTAAGGGACCATGTAAAAACCAAGCCAAACTTATAAGAATTATTAAAGGGAGTCCTTTGGTCTGAGAACAAACAACATCAGACCACAGTCTGAATCTAGGATGCAAAATTGTACCAGCCATATACCAACCTGGGAAATGAACTTTCAAGGACTATCCAAAACCAAAAGAATTGCAACAGGGAAACAGAGAAGTTAATTGGTAAATGACAACAATGTCAGAACAATAAAAGAGGGAATAAGTGGTATAGATATAGAACTCTCTAGTGGAGTGGAAGGCAAGGCAATACCAAGTAGTAATAGACTGGTTCAAACCTAGGAAGATAAGGATAAATTTCAAGGTAACCACAAAGAAAGTTAACAAACCTACTCATAAAATGAAGAAGAAAAACATAAAGTCTCAATAAAAACAAAATCTACTGAAACGAAAAAGAAATCCGCAAACTAAAGGAACTCAGCACAGGACATTATGCTGAGTGAAATAAGTCAATCACAAAAGGACAAATATTGCAAGAGACTAGTACTGTAAAAACTCATGAAAAGGTTTACATACAAAAAGAAACAATATTTTATTGTTACAAAGGGGGTGGGGGTCGTGATGGAAAAACACTTAATAGACAATAGATAAGCTGTAACTTTGGTGAAGGGTTAGACAGAACACAATACTGGGGAAACCAGCACAACCTGTACAAGGCAAGGTCATGGTAGCTCCATAGACACATCCAAACTCCCTGAGGGACCAAATTGCTGGGCTGAGGGCTGTGGGACCATGGTCTCAGGGAACATCTAGCTCAACTGGCATAACATAGTTTATAAAGAATATGTTCTACATTCTACAATTGGTGAGTAGCGTCTGGGGTCTTAAAAGCCTGTGAACGGCCATCTAGGATACTCCACTGGTCTTACCACTTCAGGAACAAGGAAGAATGAAGAAAACTAAAGACACAAGGGAAAGATTAGTCCAAAGGACTAATGGACCACATCTACCACAGCCTCCACCAGACTGAGTCCAGTACTGCTGAAAAAACCCTATGGAGCAGTTCTACTTTGCAACACATGGGGTTGCCATGAATTACATCACCCAGAGATTGCTAATTATTAATAAAACCAAAAAATCAAATCCATTTCTGTTGAGTCGATTCTGACTCATAGTGACCCTATAGGACAGAGTACAACTGCCCCATAAATTTTCCAAGGAGTAGCTGGTGAATTCGGACTGCTGGCCTTTTGGTTAGCAGCCTGAACCTTAACCACTGCACCAGCAGGGCTTCTAATTAGTAATAGCTATCTTTTTATCCTTTACTGAATGCTTACTATGTCCAAATCACTCTTATAAACACTTTCTAGAAAAACCAAACCAAATCCACTACTACTGGGTTGATTCCAACTCCTAGTGACCCCATAGGACAGAGAAGAACTGCCCAATAGTCTTTCCAAGGCTGTAAATCTTTACAGAAGCAGACTGCCACATCTTCCTTCAGCGGAGCGGCTGGTGGGTTCAAACTGCTGACCTTTTGGTTAGCTGCTGAGCACTTAACCACTGCACCACGAGGCCTCTCTTATAAGCACTTTACATGTATTTAACCCCTTGGCAAACCCTGTGAGGTAAGTACTGTTATTACCAGCATTTTCATTTGTGAAAACTGAGACTAACATAAATTGAGCGAATTTGTGAACCACACAGGTGAGGAAGTGGTAGAGTGAGAATGGAAACCCAGGCAGTTTTACTATATACTCCATTCTCTTAATCTCTGAGTTACATTGTTTCTCTAATTGTATAGTAGCTCATGAATGAACAGACAATAATTTATTCAAGCATTTCCCAGTTGATGGACATTGAGGTGATATTCTTTTTCTTTCGTGTTTTTGCTACTGTCACACACTGAAATAAACAACACTGAAATCAGCAACGCCAAAAAAAACTGAAATACATTCTGATACTCTTATTTCTGTTGCAAAGAATCCCACATGAATGTCTTTCTGTGGGATTCTTTCCAAGAGAATTTGGGAAAACCCTACCAACTCAGGCAGTCTCAGTCCTGGTGAGAAGCAAGGTTCAGCTTACCATAATTCATATTCCAACGACTATTTAGGAATTCTTGCTTCATCAGATCCGCTGAACACTCTACATATCTCTCCAGTGCAGGGCAGAGTGGAGAACCCTGTTTAAGTCAATGTAGCTTACATTTAGAAACAGGAGGAAGTGAACTGTAAGGGATTATCTTCTCCTAGATGTGTCATATGCAATCACACTGCATGACTCTATGAAGTGAAGTGAAATATTTGTTTTGATTGCTCACTGATTAAGAATACACTCTAATGCACAATCTTGACAGACATCTAGGGCAACTACTCTTACTGTGAAAATCTGGGTCAGGGTTGCCTACCTTCTTCCAATTCAGCAGTCTCATTTCATTAAGGAATTATGCAAAGAAACCTCAGTTGGGTCTCTGCAGTTGGCTGCTTCATCTTCAGTGTTTAATATTGCAGAAGCCCCAGCAGTCACCAATCTTATTACTCATTGATTTGTAACGTCCTCTTCCTCATTGTTCACTATAAACCAAACTAAAACCAAACCCAGTGCCGTCAAGTCGATTCCGTCTCATTGTTCACTATAGACTTTGAAAAAGCAACTAGCTGGGAATCTTATGAAAAATGGACATACCATATGAAAAGTGGACATATAATTTATACTAAAATAATTAATGCAGATATTCAAAGTAAAATGCCAGTCAAAACCCCAAATGTTGGAGATGCTTAGAAGTGGGGTTTTGAAAAAAACCTGAAAATAACTTAAACAGAAATTATTAAAAATCTTGAGTTACGCTTTTAATAATTTAATCTAGAAGCACTGGAATGTAGATATTTATCAACAGATTGCTACAATGTGCTATCTTTTGAAAGTTGTACAACAAAATGGATTTGGTTACTTTAAGATTAACTATCAAGTGAAGCACAGAGAAGAAAGTCATAGTGCAAATTGGGAGCTTTTGTGTTTGTAGCTGGAAAGTGTGTGTGGGTAGGGGACTGCTGGATAAGCAGATGGTCTCTTTCAAGTTGATTCTTTTAGTACAATGTAGGCTTTGATAACCAATGGTCAGTCTGTAGAGTACATGTTTGAAAGAAATGTGTTAAGATCTTCAAAGTTGATGATTGTGTATGTAAGAACTTTTGCTTTCAACAGCAAAGTGTCATATCATCTCTGTCCTGAAACGTCAGTTCGCCTATTTCTCCCCTCAGCACCACCCTCCACTTCTGTTCATGTTTGTATTGATGGGCCCTGGGTCATTCATGGAAACCCTCGTGGCGTAGTGGTTAAGAGTTTGGCGACTAAACCAAAAGGCCAGCAGTTTGAATCCCCCAGGAGCTTCTTGGAAACAATATAGGGCAGTTCTACTCTGTCCTGTTGGGTCGCTATGAGTCGGAATTGACTCGACAGCAACAGGCTTGGTTGGGTTTTTGGTTCGGCAAAAACTTCACCCTGAAGCATACTGGGTACAGGCCTCAATAGACTCTTTTACTCTGTTCAGCAAAGGGTGAGAAATTTCACAAATATTTTAACCAATTCACATTATCTTGAATACCACTGTTTTCACCAGTGACAGCCTATGTTACGTTCATGGTGCTGATTAAAATATCCAAAGCCAAACCCTTCGTGGTTGAGTTGATTCTGACCTATAGCGACACTATATGACAGAGTAGAACTACCTCATAGTGTTTCCAAGGAGTGACTGGTGGATTTGAACTGGTGAACTTTAGGTTAGCAGCTGAACACTTAACCACTGCATCACCAGGGCTCCTGGTGCTGATTAGGATGGTACTAATTTCACTAACAAATTTTGGATAACATTGTAAAGAATGGGAATTTCAGAACACTTAAAACTGTGGTGTTGAGGAACCTATACATATACCAAGAGGCATTCGTTTGAACAGAACAAGGGGATAGTGCATGGTTGTGCATCAGGGTTGTGTCCTTTCACTATACTTATTCAATCTGTATGCAGAACAAATAATTTGAGAAACTGGACTATATGAAGAGAAACATGGCATCAGGATTGGAGGAAGACTTCAGTTAACAACTTGCAATATGCAGATGACACAACCCGTGCTTGCTAAAAGTGAAGAGGGCTTCAAGCACTTACTGATGAAGATCAAAGACTACAGCCTTCAGTATGGAGTACACCTCAACATAAAGAAAACAAAAATTCTTGCAACTAGATCAGTAAGCAACATCATGATAAATAGAGAAAATATTGAAGTTTGTTAAAGATTTCATCTTGTTTGGATTCACAATCAATGTCCATGGAAGCCGCAGTCAGGAAATCTAACTATGCATTGCATTGGACAAATCAACTGAAAAAGACCTCTTTAAAGTGTTAAAAGCAAAGATGTCACTTTGAGTACTAAGGTGAACCTGACCTAAGCCATGGTGTTTTCAGTCGCCTCATGTACATGAGAAAGCTGAGCAATGAATAAGGAAGACCAAAGAAGAATTGATGCCTTTGAATTACAGTGTTGGAAAAGGATATTGAATATACCATGGACTGCCAGAAGAACGAACAAGTCTGACTTGAAAAAGTACAGCCAGAGTGCTTCTTGGAATTGAGGATGGTGAGGCTTTGTCTCTCATACTTTGGACATGTTATCAGGAGGGACTAGTCCCTGGAGAAGGACATCATGCTTGGTAAAGTAGAGGGTCATTAAAAGAGAGGAAGACCCTTAACGAGATGGATCGACACTGGCTGAAATTATGGGCTCAAGCATAGCAACGATTGTAAGAAGGGTGCAGGACCAGGCAGTGTTTTGTTGTGCTGTACATAGGGTCGTTATGAGTCAGAACTGACTTGACAGCACCTAACAACAACAATTTCACTAAAGAGCCCTGTTGGTGCAGAGGTTAAAGTGCTAAGCTGCTAACTGAAATGTTGGCAGTTCAACACATGCAGCCATTCCTCTGAGGAAAGACCCAGTGACTTGCTCCCAAAAAGATTACAGCCCAGAAAACCCTATGGGGGGCAGTTTTACTCTGTCACACGGGGTTGTTATGAGTTGAAATCTACTCAGTATCACCTAATAACAACAATGTCACTAAGGGAGTCCCTGTGTGGTGCAAACAATTAATACACTTGGCTGCTAACTGAAAGGTTGGAAGTGGAGTCCACTCAGAGGCATCTCAGAAGAAAGACCTGGTAATCTAAAACTGCCAAAAAAATCAGCCATTAAAAAGCCTATGGAGTACAGGTCTACCCTGACTCCCGTGGGGCTGCCACGAGTGGGAGTCGACTGCACAGCAACTCTTTTTTGTTTTCTTTAAACTTCACCAGTGGAACTCCATTTCTGAAATTCCTTATGCTAACTAACAAAGCACAGGTATAAATACGTGAAGTGCATGTATTAGCCCTCCTCGTGTGTGGGATTCTGGAATGTTAGCCTTCTACTCCACCAATTTGGATTCCTGAATAGGAAAACTAACTATCCCTAGAGTAAAGCTTTAGCTAACTAACAGATTGTCTATGCTGAAGATTTTAATGTAAATTATGAACATTACAAGTGTGATACAGCTAGGCCAGCTCTTACGCTCAGCTGCTCTCCATCTTTCCATAGCATTCATTATTTGCCTTTGGCCACATACTTATTTCTGTTTCTAGCTCAGCTCCAGCCCCAATTTCACTGATGACAGCAGTTCTCTTTTTTTTACACCTAAGTGTATGAAGGTGGTGCCAAGATTCTGCTGTAGGTGGGACATCCTTTAGACTAGGAAGTATATCAAAGGGGGAATCCGTGGGATTCAACTGCTTTCCTTCAGTTTTTATGCAGTCATTGATCAAAAAAAAAAAAGATGAGTGTAGCACATCTTTCCATCTTTACTTTTAAATTGAGTCTACTCTGTCAGCAGGTTGTATAATTTTTTGCAGGCAGCAAAGACTGAATATGGAGAGCTGTTTTAGGAGGAATGATGAGCTGATGTTGATGTTTGTATTTAATCTCAATTTAAATACTATTGTATAATAGACTCTTCTTTCAATGTCCATTTATTCTTTAAGGGTAGTGTTATTCCTCATTACCTAGAAATTCAATATGGTGAAGCTTGAAAAGAAGAATTTATAGATACGGGTATTTATTCAATATATGGTACCTGTTTACTGAATTCAGGGAGTTTCTGGATTCCCTTGTTGATATTCTAATAAAAAGATTCATTCATTTGTTGCTACATTTTCTTAGTTGTTTGTCTCTTTGTTCTCCCTTCTTCAGTTCTCATAATTGTGTTCATTTCATTGAAAAGGGAGCAGCTTAGGCCACATGCTTGAGCACCATCTGCTTTATTATCCCGTAGAATATACTAGAAAGGTGAATTGACAGAAATTGGCTGCTTTTTCTGTCCATTTTTTCCCCCTTGATAGTTTAGTTAAACTCTCTCTGCTTTTCCTTCAAGTCATTAAGCCATCAGGTCAAGCAAAGAAAAAAAAAAAACAAAACAAGTACACTTATGATCATATTATCATTATTCTTAATTTATCAGAACACTTTTTATATACTATATATTTATATAGTATGTATATAATTTTACATAATCTTAAAGTATGATTTTTGTTATGTTTTTAAGCCAAACTTTATCTCCCCCCCACCCTCATTCTTTGGAAAAATATCTTCGTCTTTCAACTAAAATTCATGTTTGATCAATGTGTGTGCTTTATTTTTATAATTTTTTGAGCATATGACCTGCTTTATTTTCCTTAGCAGTTTCCATTTCAACATTTTTCACATGTACAACTCAGTGATGTTAATTAAATTCTTCCTGTTGTATAACCATCACCGCTACTTGTTCCCAGATTTTTCTTTCACCCTTAATGGAAGCTCAGTGCCCCCTAATTAATGACTCCCTTTTCTGTTGTTGGTAACCACTGATAAACTTTGGTCTCTATACATTCGCTTTTTCTAGCTTTTTCATATCAGCACGTGCTATATATAAGTGAACCTTGGAATGTGTTTGCTTTCTCAGATCCCCTTTTTACCTTTTCCACCTATTCTATGCCCTGGAGATCGGACTACTTCAGCATCCTACCTTGCTCTCTGGCTTTAAGTTTGTCTGGCCAATAGCAGCATTGGCAGGGATTAGAGGGAGGGAAGAAACTGAGGCTGGAGTATTTATCTTCTGCCCCCTCTCCTTGTGGTGTTGCATGGGTTGGCTACAATTCTGAACCAGGTTACATCTTCTATAAAACATCCCTCTCCACATAGCCTCTTTGTTTCCAAATACCAGTAAACCTTTCCTTAATTTGTGCTTATGGGTATTAACAGGGGACCACTGACACTAACTCTGACTGCACCTTGAGGCTTCCCTATCCCTTGCCCACCCATTGTGGGCCGGCCCTTTACTAAACTCTCCTCAGATTATCTAACTGGAGCCTACCACCCATTTCTTGTTGGGGCCATGGCTGTTAAACAATAATTGAACGAATGCTTATGTTGCTGGGAGACAGTAGGGCATAATGGTTATCTGTAATTTGGAGCCAGACTGATCTAGGTTTGAATTCAATCCCATCACTTGCTAACTTGGAGTGGTGGTCATTTAACCACTCTTTGGCTCAAGTTTAAAATGGAGAGAGTATTACCTACTTCACAGAATTGTTAAAAAATGTTTGAGTACTCAGAAATATTAATTATTATATTCATTTAAAATAAAAATGTTTTCATTTCCCCTCAGTTTACAACGAATAACTTACTGGTAAGGCCAGAGCAATTACAAAGCAGTCATTTCTAATGCTTATGCATGTCATGTTGCTGATTTTTGTGTTTAAATTTGTATGGAACCCTTCCTGCACCCCTCAGATTCCTGTATATCTCATTAACTTTATTCCCCACAGATGGACATGGGTGCTCTACCTCAGGTCTGTGGAATTTCCAGATGACTGTTCTTCTAATGATGAGTGAATGCTAGAAGCAGGAAGTCCCTGATGAAGCAACAATCATTTGTTGGCTTTTTAATCCTGAGCTTTGGCTACTGATGCTGGGCATCCTTGGATAATCCAACTACTTTACAGGATATCTGCTTTTTGTCTCAGTCTTTTTTAATCTCTAAAATGTTTCGAGACCACTTGCTAAGCCCAGAGAGGTGTTGCAAAGATTAGCTAATTGATTATTTTAAATGCTTTTAAATTGGCAGAGTATTTAGTAAGAAAAAAAGGCAGGCTAAATAATTTTAGCAGGCTCAGTGGAGGTACAAACTATACTAAATGACTCTTCTGATTTGTGCTGGTATCTACTAGGACTTGCTTATCATATAATACGTCTCATTAAAATGAGTTATATATTTTATTGCATTTAAAAGGTGACCTGGGAAAATGCTTTAGGATAAAAGGAGGTGTTGGGAAATATACAAATCTTCTGCCAAGTGAAGTTGAAGCTACTGAAACCACTTGGGTTTTTCTGATGCAAGAGAAGCTCTATGACAGCATGATTCAAAGACATTTGTTAAGGACCTACTGTGTGTCAGGTGCTGAATGTGAGTCGTCACCAGGTCCTGGCCTCAATGGTGACTAGAGAAGGTGGCAGATGTGCAAGCAGTCAAAACCCTTTAATAGTGTGTTATAGGGCTTACAGTGGCTGAATATACAAGGTGCAAAGTAATAAAATCAAGGGGTAATGTCCTAGGGTTCTCTGGAGAAACTAGTCTCTCTCTCTTTATAAAAAAAAATACATATATATATATATAAAATATACAAATGGAAAAAAATGGAATTTTCCTTCTCTGACAGGTTTCCATCTTACACAGGTTCCAGCTTTGACAGGTTTTACTCTATTTGTACATACATACATATAGTAGAGAGAAAGAGAGAGAGATTGATTTACTTCAAGAGATTGGCTAATGTGATTGGTCTGGAAAATCCAAAATCCATAGGTCAGGTAAAAACCTCAGTAGGCTTTTGTCCCAAGATTCATAGGTTAGGTGATGGAAAGAGTGCAGAATGGAGGGAGAGGGAAATTTCTGCCAAAATATTTATGTATAGTCTGGAGGCAGATCACACTCTAAGGAAAATCCTTTTTTAACTGATCGATTATATTATATCAGATTATGGAAAGTGATTACATTACATTAGATTATGGAACAGCAACTAGTCTAGTGCTTGATCAAACCACTGGAAACCATAGCCTAGCCCAGATGACACATAAAATTAACTATTACAGGCAATTAGGCCAATCTGGGGAAGTCAGGAAAGATTCATAGAGAAAGAGAGGCTGGAATTGATCTCTGAGGATAAAAGAAGTTTGCCATGTGATAAAGGAATGAAGAATATTCCATATAGAGAGAACAGCATAATGGAAAGATTTCTTCAGTCTCTCTTTCTGTCTCATTGTAAAAAGTTTCTATTTCCTCTGTATCAAGCTTCTATCTCATTCTTTGCACATAGTAGATATTCAATTAATACTTGCAAATGGATAGTAGTGGGTAGTGGGATTATAGCTAGTGATTTCAATTTTATTTACTGTGATTTTCTTTATTTCCAGATGTTCTACAATAAACATGTTCTTCTATTGTAATCATAAATGGATTATCCAATAAACAAGGCAAGCACAGGCTTAATGACTAATCTGTAGTGAACAATTTCACATTTTACCATATTAAAGATTTTGCTTTTAGGTATGGCTAGCATCTCTCTCTCTCCTAACTCCACAACACCTTCCTACAGAATCAAAGCCTCTTTTTAAATTTATAATTCCTGACAGGGGCATTTTTCCCTGACAGGGGAAAACCCATGTGAGATTTTTCACAGATTAGCAAGTGAGCACAAGTAAACCCTGCTTACCTTGTCTATTGGGTAAGCCACCACAGATTGTAATTAGAATATTTAAAAAATATTCAAGGTGTAGTTATTACAGTATGTGGCTACAATGGAGGTGAAGGTTATTATAGTCGAAGAGGTCAATGAACTTTGAGGCTTTGGAGTTTGTGGCAGTGACTAATCTGGTGGGGACAGAGGCTCATGATTATGGCGGGTATGGCTGGAAGGAAATAAAGCTGAAATGATGGTTTGGAGCTCGGAAATTTGGACTTTATGTTGTAGGCAATGAAGGACAATTGGAATTGTTAGACAGGGGGTCCTATGATAAGAGTTCTCTGGCAACATTGTGGAGCTTGAATAGGCTACAGAAGAGACTGGAGGAAGAAGGACCAATTATGACACTTTTACAAAAAAAAAATTTCATGTTTGGAAAGGTTGGGGAAAAGATAATGAGTTCGGTTTTGGATAGCGTCTTAGTCATGTAGTGCCGCTATAACAAAAAATACCACAAGTGGATGGCTTTAACAAAGAGAAATTTATTTTCTTGCATCTAGTAGGTTAGAAGTCCTAATTCAGGCATGAGCTCCAGGGGAAGGCTTTCTCTCTCTGTCGGCTCTGAAGGAAGGTCCTTCTTGTCAATCTTCCCCTGGACTAGGAGCTTCTCCACGCAGGAATCCCAGGTCCAAAGAACGCCCTCTGCTCCCAGTGCTTCTTTCTTGGTGGTATGAGGTCCCCAGCTCTCTGCTTGCTTCCCTTTCCTTTTATCTCTTGTAAGACAGGCCACACCCAGGGAAACTCTCTTTACATCGGATAGGGGCGTGACCTTAGTAAGGGTGTTACAATCCCACCCTAAAAATTACAATTACAAAATGGAGGATAACCACACAATACTGGGAATCATGGCCCAGCCAAACTGATGCACACATTTTTTGGGGGGACATAATTCAATCCATGACAGACAGGCTAAGTTTGAAGTGTCTTTGAAATAGTTTGTAGGAGGGCTCCCAGGTGGGGAAATCAGAATCTAAGGCATCACTGATGCTGTGTGGGTTAAGGAGATTGCCTAAAGAAATTGTGAAGAAATCATGGAGGAACCCTGGTGAAGCAGTGAAGAGTTCAGTCAGCTTGGTCAGAAAGGCAAGAAAAAATAGAAGAAAGTGATGCTGTAAAAGCAGGGAGTCAAGCAGGGAGAAGTGGTCCAGAAAGGAGCACATTATCTTCTCAAAACCCCTTGCCATTGAGTTGATTCCATCTCATAGTGACTCTATAGCATAGAGTAGAACTGCCCCACAGAGTTTTCAAGGAGCAGCTGGTGGATTCAAACTGCCGACCTTTTGGTTAGCAGCTGAGCTATTAACCACTGAAACACCAGGGCTCCTTGTCTACTCAGGAGGTAGGTTATTTCCCTTTCTCTGGACATTTCCTGGCTAGCTTCCTGTCTCTGCACAAATGACAACTCTTCAGAGAGGCCTTCCCCAATCACCTACGTAAAAAAAACCCATCATCACTCCATACCACTTACCTTGTTTTATTGTTTTTATTTCATAAAAAATTTGTTCATGGAGTAGTGCCAGGGCCAGGATTACGGTAAGGTGAGTGAGGCACTTACCCTGGGCACATAACATAAGGGATGCTGGAAACCCAGTAATGAAGGTAAATATTTTGATGCAATATTATTTTTTTTATTAACTTTTATTGAGCTTCAAGTGAACGTTTACAAATCAAGTCAGTCTGTCACATATAAGTTTACATACATCTTACTCCTTACTCCCACTTGCTCTCCCCCTAATGAGTCAGCCCTTCCAGTCTCTCCTTTCGTGACAATTTTGCTAGCTTCCAACTCTCTCTATCCTCCCATCCCCCCTCCAGACAGGAGATGCCAACACAGTCTCGAGTGACCACCTGATATAATTAGCTCACTCTTCTTCAACATCTCTCTCCTACCCACTGTCCAGTCCCTTTCATGTCTGATGAGTTGTCTTCGGGCTTGGTTCCTGTCCTGTGGCAACAGAAGGTTTGGGGACCATGACCGCCGGGATTCCTCTAGTCTCAGTCAGACCATTAAGTCTGGTCTTTTTATGAGAATTTGGGGTCTGCATCCCACTGTTCTTCTGCTCCCTCAGGGGTTCTCTGTTGTGCTCCCTGTCAGGGCAGTCATCGGTTGTGGCCGGGCACCATCTAGTTCTTCTGGTCTCAGGATGATGTAGGTCTCTGGTTCATGTGGCTCTTTCTGTCTCTTGGGCTTTTAGTTGTCGTGTGGCCTTGGTGTTCTTCATTCTCCTTTGATCCAGGTGGGTTGAGACCAATTGATGCATCTTAGATGGCCGCTTATTAGCATTTAAGACCCCAGATGCCACATGTCAAAGTGGGATGCAGAATGTTTTCATAATAGAATTATTTTGCCAATTGACTTAGAAGTCCCCTTAGAGCATGGTTCCCAAACCCCCGCCCTTGCTCCGCTGACCTTTGAAGCATTCATTTTATCCCGGAAACTTCTTTGCTTTTGGTACAGTCCAATTGGGCTGACCTTCCATGTATTGAGTGTTGTCCTTCCCTTCACCTAAAGCAGTTCTTATCTACTAATTAATCAGTAAAAAACCCTCTCCCTCCCTCCCTCCCTCCCCCTTCATAACCACAAAAGTATGTGTTCTTCTCAGTTTATACTGTTTCTCAAGATCTTATAATAGTGGTCTCATACAATATTTGCCCTTTTGCCTCTGACTGAATTTGCTCAGCATAATGCCTTCCAGGTTCCTCCATGTTATGAAATGTTTCACAGATTCGTCACTGTTCTTTATCGATGCGTAGTATTCCATTGTGTGAATATACCACAATTTATTTAGCCATTCATCCGTTGATGGACACCTTGGTTGCTTCCATCTTTTTGCTATTGTAAACAGAGCTGCAATAAACATGGGTGTGCATATATCTGTTTGTGTGAAGGCTCTTGTTTCTCTAGGGTATATTCCGAGGAGTGGGATTTCTGGGTTGTATAGTAGTTCTATTTCTAACTGTTTAAGATAACGCCAGATAGATTTCCAAAGTGGTTGTATCATTTTACATTCCCACCAGCAGTGTATAAGAGTTCCAATCTCTCCGCAGCCTCTCCAACATTTATTATTTTGTGTTTTTTGGATTAATGCCAGCCTTGTTGGAGTGAGATGGAATCTCATCGTAGTTTTAATTTGCATTTCTCTAATGGCTAATGATCGAGAACATTTTCTCATGTGTCTATTAGCTGCCTGAATATCTTCTTTAGTGAAGTGTGTGTTCATTTCCTTTGCCCACTTCTTGATTGGGTTGTTTGTCTTTTTGTGGTTGAGTTTTGACAGAATCATATAGATTTTAGAGATCAGGCGCTGGTCGGAGATGTCATAGCTGAAAATTCTTTCCCAGTCTGTAGGTGGTCTTTTTACTCTTTTGGTGAAGTCTTTAGATGAGCATAGGTGTTTGATTTTTAGGAGCTCCCAGTTATCGGGTTTCTCTTCATCATTTTTGGTAATGTTTTGTATTCTGTTTATGCCTTGTATTAGGGCTCCTAGGGTTGTCCCTATTTTTTCTTCCATGATCTTTATCGTTTTAGTCTTTATGTTTAGGTCTTTGATCCACTTGGAGTTAGTTTTTGTGCATGGTGTGAGGTATGGGTCCTGTTTCATTCTTTTGCAAATGGATATCCAGTTATGCCAGCACCATTTGTTGAAAAGACTGTCTTTTCCTCAATTAACTGACACTGGTCCTTTGTCAAATATCAGCTGCTCATATGTGGATGGATTTATATCTGGGTTCTCAATTCTGTTCCATTGGTCTATGTGCCTGTTGTTGTACCAGTACCAGGCTGTTTTGACTACTGTGGCTGTATAATAGGTTCTGAAATCAGGTAGAGTGAGGCCTCCCACTTTCTTCTTCTCTTTCAGTAATGCTTTGCTTATCCGGGGCTTCTTTCCCTTCCATATGAAATTGGTGATTTGTTTCTCTATCCCCTTAAAATATGACATTGGAATTTGGATCGGAAGTGCGTTATATGCATAGATGACTTTTGGTAGAATAGACATTTTTACTATGTTAAGTCTTCCTATCCATGAGCAAGGTATGTTTTTCCACTTAAGTATGTCCTTTTGAATTTCTTGTAGTAGAGCTTTGTAGTTTTCTTTGTATAGGTCTTTTACATCTTTGGTAAGATTTATTCCTAAGTATTTTATCTTCTTGGGGGCTACTGTGAATGGTATTGATTTGGTGATTTCCTCTTCGGTGTTCTTTTTGTTGATGTAGAGGAATCCAAGTGATTTTTGTATGTTTATTTTATAACCTGAGACTCTGCCAAACTCTTCTATTAGTTTCAGTAGTTTTCCGGAGGATTCCTTAGGGTTTTCTGTGTATAAGATCATGTCATCTGCAAATAGTGATAACTTGTGGTTGAGTTTTGACAGAATCATGTAGATTTTAGAGATCAGGCGCTGGTCGGAGATGTCATAGCTGAAAATTCTTTCCCAGTCTGTAGGTGGTCTTTTTACTCTTTTGGTGAAGTCTTCAGATGAGCATAGGTGTTTGATTTTTAGGAGCTCCCAGTTATCTGGTTTCTCTTCGTCATTTTTGGTAATGTTTTGCATTCTGTTTATGCCTTGTATTAGGGCTCCTAACATTGTCCCTATTTTTTTCTTCCATGATCTTTATCGTTTTAGTCTTTATGTTTAGGTCTTTGATCCACTTGGAGTTAGTTTTTGTGCATGGTGTGAGGTATGGGTCCTGTTTCATTTTTTTGGATGCAATATTTTTAAAAATCAAAATTAATGCAAAAATATCCATGATGAACAAAATGTCAAAATTTGAAATAGCAGTAGGATCAGTAACAGCGGTGTGGCAAGCCATACTGGAGACTGAAACAAAAAGAAAATCAATAATATTGATCCTGTCTTTTTGATTTTAAAAAATATTGCATTAAAATGTTGTTTATCTTGATCACTGAGGGTTTTGGCACTCAGTTACATTTTGCATCAAAGGCAAGTGCCTCAGTTGCCTCATGCTAGACCATTCGGGTCCTGGAGAGCATGGTGGGAGAAGCTGGGTATAAGGTGGACAGTATGGAAGGGAATTAGGAGCTGAGGTTTAGCTGTTCTCCTTCAGAGGAGATACACCTTTTCCACTTATCATTAGGTTAGAGCCAGGGGAAGATTATCCAATAAGCAAGGTAAGCATAGGCTTACTTACTAATCTGTTTTGAGCAATTTCACATGGGTTTCGCTACGTCTTAGAGTCATGTAGTTTAAATAAGATCTGCATTAGTTAGGAATGCGTTCTGCTAGGAATAACAGAATATTGTGGCTTAAATAAATAATGATTTATTTTTCTCATATTGCAAAAAATCTGGAGGTGACAACTGCTGGGGCAGGTTCAGTGATTCGGTGTGGTTGGATCTGATGTCTGTCTGTTTTTTTATTGTGTATGAGTGTATGGGTGTTTCGCTTTTCCTTCACGAACTTCAGTTGGCTGCGGCAGCTCCAACCATTATATCTGTGTTAAAGAAAGGAAGAAAGCAGCAGCGGCACCATTTGCATGTGCGCTTTATATGAAGAAAGCTAAAACTTTTTCAGAAACGCACTTCCCAATCACTTCTTCTTAGGCCTCATTGCTCAATCTTGAGTCAGATGAAAACTCTCTCCGCCAGCTGCAAAGGAAACTGAAAAAAATGAAGATCAGGATTGTCAAGATTGGCTAGGGCCAATCATGATCCATTGCCTGTGCAGGGTACGGTTCCCTTTGTACAAGACTGTAGTTCTGTTAGCAAGGAAGAAGGGAGGGAAATGAACATTGTAAAGGTAATTAATGTTGTTGGCCCCAGAATCCTTGACTGCTGGCATCCTTTCACAAAAACAGGAATATTGGTAACTTTGCATACTTACATATTTTTTCCCTTTCCAAGTACAGTATGCATTTTTTCCACTGTATTGTGTGACATCCAGCCCATTGGTTTTTATGGGCTTAATGCCCTATGGAATTAAATGTTAGGCCTATGAAACTGCTGGAGGATTCATCCCTCTGGCCTTGAGCAGTGATTAGCATAGAAATCATCAAAAATATGGCCCACTTTCTTCCTAAAATTGGCTCTGTGTTTAAGCTTTTGCTCCTGCTGGGCCTTATGCTTAGCGTCCTTACCTCATTATTGAAGACAGATGACTTTCCTGGGTGTTACCCCATCACTACCCCGTTGCAATAGAGTTGATTCTGACTCATAGTGACCATACAGAACAGAGTAGAACTGCCCCATAGAGTTTCCAAAGAGCACCTGGTGGATCTGAACTGCCAACCTTTGGGTAGCAGCCCTAGCTCTTAGTAACTATGCCACCAGGGTTTCCTTATTTGGTGTAGAGCCTGGGAAAAACAATCCACTATTTATTTATTTATAATACAACCAAAAAGCTCCTTAGAAGTGAGGAGGGTGAGACTTCCACTTGCCTACTTTGAACATGTCATCAGGAAAAACCAATCTCTAGAAAAGGACATCATGTTTACTAATGCGGAGTGAGATAGGCAGAATAGATTGTGGGTAAATGTACAGTGGAAATTTTGTGAAACCATAAAACAATACAGTGCTAAAGACATCTCTCTCGAGTCAACAGTTCTGAGAGTAAAGAAAGGGATTGGCAAGACACTATGTATGCAAAGCTTTGGTTCAGCCTCACTTGGTATGACAAACAGCTCCGACTCCTGTGTAACCTCTAGACCATAGTAAGTGCTGCCAGCCTTCCCAGAAGGCTTTGTTACTGACTCCATTTTACTGGTAGAAGTGCCCGCGCAGATAAGGAACTAAAGAGCCACGTCCCACTGCTTGTATAAAAAAGGAATTATCTGAAATCCCAGCTGCTGATTCGCTCTTACCCGACTTCCTTTCTCTGTTACCCCATTTCCTTTCGCTATTACCCCGCTTCCTTTTTCTTAGCGAACAGCAGAAGCCCGAGACAAAGACATGGGCGCGGGAGCAGCCTAAAGGAGGGCTGTACACTCTGCTGCTGCCCCACTTCGAAGTGCTTTCATTTTCAAATAAAGATTCTCTTCGCTAGCCAGCTGAGCCTCCCCAAGCAATTCTTTCTCCAGGGTTAGACAAGAACCCTTGGGGTCCCTGTAGACTCACCACCGGTAACATGGAGGGTCAGCAAAAATGAGGGAAACCTTCAATGAGATGAACTGAAACAATAATCACAACAACGGATCCAAACATACCGAAAATCATGAAGGTGGCGCAGGAACAGGCAACCTGTCCTTCTGTTGTACACTGGGTTGCAGTGAGTCAGAGCTGACTTGATGGCAACTAACAACATAAACTATTTATTTAGAAAACTCCTTGTCTTGGACTTAAGATTTAGTTGAATATGATGGAGATGTTTGAGGTTCTTATAGACTCTTATGTAAAAAAAAAGTTCATGCAAATTCTCTGGTCCAGATGTCCCAAAGTCAAACCCAGATGACTTTCCTGGGTGTTACCCTGTCACCACCGCGTTGTTGTCGAGTCGATTCGGACTCATAGCAACCCTATAAGACACAGTAGAACTGCCCCATAGAGTTTCCAAGGAGTGGCTGGTGGATTCGAACTGCTGACCTTTGAGTTAGCAGTCTGCTCTCTTAACTGGTACACCATCAGGGCTCCCATATGAGGCTACTCTCTAAATATTTTAATATGGAAGAAATAGGGTCACTAAAACTTTGGAAGGAAAAAAGAAAGGGAGAAAAAAATCCTGAATAGGTAATGTGTAAGTTTAGAAGTGTGCGTGGAAAGGGACCCTGCCACTGCCTGCTGTGGAAAATCCATGCTGATTATGGGTAAGCACCAAGGATCTCTATATCAGCATCAGTTGCCACGTGCGTTTTCACCTGTTTTTGTTCTGCTTTTCTGAGTCACAATGAATCCACAGCCTTTATTCCTGGTTCCCATGATTGCACTTTCTAGTAAGTTTGCAGGGTCTTGATTTTATGCACATAAAGTACAGTTTAAAATTGTAGCATGTTTTAGTACAGATCTCTAAAGTTAGAAAGATCCTTTAAAAGTAATTTAGTTTGCAATGTCTCACCTTCTCCTTTGAAAGATCCCCACAATGATGGACTGTGTCTTCTAAGGAACAGTGAAAGAGACTTTGGCAGGGCTGTTCAAAACTACATTCATTGCAAACTAAATTTAAAAGCCTTGATAAATACATAATTGCACACATGTTTTTCTAGGTAATGTTCAAAGAAAGAGGCCCGGACCTGTCTTCTGGATCTACCTTTCATGACTCAATTATTTTCTTCTTTGAAGTTTTTGTTGATAGCATGTATTTTCATTAAAAGAAGGCATGCTGAGTCAAAAAGCATTTCTGAAATTTTGTTATGAAATATGCCTTTTGACATATTATGTGGGGAACGTATATTCCTCTGGACTCTGGGGGTAGGATTATGTGGGACACCGTATGTCCTTCTGGACTCTCCATAGCCTTCTAGATCTCTAGACGGATGCATACAATGTATGGTGCCTGAAAATGCCATATTCTTGTGAACATGGAAACATTTTGATAAATGCCAACTTCCAAATAATGCAGAGGAACCCCGACATATAGTTATAAGCCTTATCTTGCTATAGAAAGGGCAAAAAAGACAAACGTTTTGCACAATCACATCTCCAGGACGCAATACCTTATATTATACCCAGTAAAAACAGTAATTTGTGGCACACACCCATTTCTTCAGCTTCATGCAATTAAACAGATTCTCCCTTTGCAGCAGCACGTGCTGTAAGTGGGAAAGCAGCTTTCCAAGAAACCTCAGAGGTAGAAAATGTGGATAGCGATATATGTCCCACAGATCATGAAGGAGATATCTATAATTTAAGCTGAAAGGCAATTTGACTGCAGAATAATTGATGGCGGTGATTGTTCTAGTTCCCATCTACAACAGACTTTATTATCTTTATTATTATTATTACTCAAGAGTGAGAACTGGAACAACTACCCTATTAGTTAGCAATTACAGCTTCAGAATTCCTTGCTTCATGCTCAGAACATTTCCTTGTTTGCACTGACTATTGCCTTAAGAAATTTACCAGTCCAAAGACTCACCCTGCCTTTTTTTTGCCCTGCTTTTGATATTATACCCAAGAACTTCTGAGTCCAGCCTGTGAGTTATAAAAAGTGGGCACTCATTTCCTGCAGTGAGATGCTATTTCAGAATCTGAGTGGTGTTCTCCCTTGAGGCAGCAAGTCAATAAAACCCTCCTTGCTTATATCCTAACAAGTTTCTTAATTTGAGGAGAGGGTTTGCTGTATAGATAAGTTAAAGTACATGCATTTTTTAGGATCTGGAAGAAAGGAAGCCTGTGGTTGGTGGTGAAGATTGAGGAGAAAATCCACTGAAGCTCCTGTCCAGTCTGGATCTGCTGACCAGACAGTGTAATTTGTGCTTTTAAATGATCTAGTCTTTTTCAGTTGAAACGCCTACTTCTCCAGATTTTCCTTGGTGTTCTCAAGGTGGATAGTTCTAGAACTTTTTCAGTATAGTGGTATAATTCACGGCATGTGTATTTGTTGAATGATGAGATGACTGAATGTTAAGGTTCTCTGAGCCTACAGTGGACTTTGACATTTCTGAAGACTGTCTCTGGAGACATTCAAGAACCCTCAGATTTGCAAATACCTCTGTAACATATTTCAATCACCGGTAATAAACAATGCATCTTGGTTACAAGTCTGATCAATTTCAGACTGCAGAAACTGGTAAACATCTTCAGTTTCTTCATCTTTGGCCTTAGTGGTTGGTGTATAAATTTGAATAATAGTCGTATTAACTGGTCTTCTTTGTAGACTTATGGTTATTATCCTGTCACTGACAGCGTTGTACTTTAGGACAGATCTTGAAATGTTCTTTTTGATGAGGAATGCAATGCCATTCCTCTTAAATTGTCATTCCTGGCATAGTAAACCATATGAATGTCTGATTCAGAATAGCCAATACCAGTCAATTTCAGCTCACTAACACCTTAAGATATCAATCTTTACATGTTTCATTTCATTTTTGATGATTTGCAATTTTTAGGAAAATTCATACTGATTCATACTGACGATTGGAATGTGAAAGCTGGAAACAAAGAAGGATCAGTAGTTGGAAAATGTGGCCTTGGTGATAGAAATGATGCTGGAAATGGCATGATAGAATTTTGCAAGACCAACGACTTCTCTGCAAATACCTTTTTTCAACAATATAAAGGGTGACTATACACATGGACCTCACCAGATGAAATACACAGAAATCAAATTAACTACATCTGTGGAAAGAGATGACAGACAAGCTCGGTATCATCCGGGCTGACCGTAGAACAGACCATCGATTGCTCCTGTACAAGTTCAAGTTGAAGCTGAGGAAAATTAAAACAAGCCCATGAGAGCCAAAGTACAACCTTGAGTATAGCCCACCTGAATTTAGAGACCATCTCCAGAATGTATTTGATGCATTGAGCACTAAGGATCTAAGACCAGGTGAGTTGTGGACTGACATTGAGGACATCATACATGAAGAAAGCAAGAGGTCATTAAAAAGACAGGAAAGAAAGAAAAAATCAAAACGAATGTCAGAAGACTCTGAAACTTGCTCTTGAATATGGAGTAGCTAAAGTAAAGGAAGAAATGAACATGTAAAAGAGCTGAACAGAAGATTTCAAAGGGCAGCGTGGGAAGACAAAGTGAAGTATCATTATAATAACATGTGCAAATACCTGGAGTTAGAAAACCAAAAGGGAAGAACACATTCTACATTTCTTAAGCTGAAGGAAAACTCAAGACTAGAGTTTCGATATTGAAGGATTCTATGGGCAAAATATTGAATGACACAGAAAGCATCAAAAGAAGATGGAAGGAATATACAGAGTCACTGTACCAAAAAGAACTGGTCGACGTTCAAACATTTCAGGAGGTAGCATATGATCAAGAACCGATGGTACTGAAGGAAGAGGTGCACTGGAGACATTGGCAAAAAACAAGACTCCAGAAATTGACAGAATACCAGTTGAGATGTTTCAAATATATGCCAGCACTAGAAGTGCTCACTTGACTATTCCAAGGAATTTGGAAGACAGCTATTTGTATTCCTTCCATCTCAACCTAATGGAAGACATCCATATTTGTGCCTATTCTGAAGAAAAGCAACAGAATGTGGAAATTATCTAATAATATCTTTAATATCACACACAAGTAAAATTTTGCTGGAGATCCTTCAAAAGCATTTTTAGCAGTACATTGACAGGGGACATACAGAAATTCAAGCTGTATTCAGAAGAGGATGTGGAACAAGGGATATCATTACTGATGTCAGATAGATTTTGGCTGAAAGTAGAGAAAACCAATGTTTTGTTGACTATGCAAAGGCGTGTGACTGTGTGGATCATAAATTCTGGATAACATTGTGGAGAATGGGAATTCCAGAACACTTAATTATGTTCATGAGGAACCTGTACATAGATCAATAGGGGGTCATTCAAACAGAACAAGGGGATACCGCATGGCTTAAAATCTGGAAAGGTGTGCATCAGGGTTGTATTCTTTCACCATACTTACTCAATCCGTATGCTGGGCAAATAATCTGAAAAGCTGGACTATATGAAGAAAATGCAGCATCAGGATTAAAGAAAGACTCCAATAAACAACCTATGATGTGCAGATGACACAACCTTGCTTGCTGAAAGTGAAAAGGACTTGAAGTACTTACTTATTAAGATCAGAGACTATAGCCTTAAGTATGGTTTATGCCTCAACATAAAGAAAACAAAAATCCTCACAACTGGACCAATAAGTAACATCATGATAAACAGAAGAAAGATTGAAGCTGTCAAGGATTTCATTTTACTTGGATCCACAATCAAAGCCCATGGAAGAAACACTCAAGAAATCAAAAGATTCATTGCACTGAGCAATCTGCTGCAAAAGACCTCTTTAACGTGTTGAAAAGCAAAGATGTTACCTTGAAGACTAAGGTGTGCCTGACCTAAGCCATGCTATTTTCAACTGCCTTATATGATGATCAGCAAAAAAGAGGAGGACCCTCAGTGAGATGGATTGACAAAGTAGCTGCAACAATGGGCTCAAACACAACAATGACTGTGAAGATAGCATAGGACTGGGCAGTGTTTCGTTCTGTTGTACATAGGGCTGCTAAGAGTTGAAACCAACTCAATGGCACCTAACAACAACAACAACAAAGTGTTAGAAGCAAAGATGTCACTTGAAAGACTAAGGTGTGCCTGACCCAAGCCATGGTGTTTTCAACCTCCTCATATGCATGTGAAAGCTGGACAGTGAATGAGGACCAACGAAGGAAAATTGACGTCTTTGAAGCATATTGAATATACCATGGACTGAACAAATCTGTCTTGGAAGAAGTACAACCAGAATGCTCCTTAGAAGCAAGAATGGAGAGACTATGTCTCACATACTTTGGACATGTTATTAGGAGGTACCAATCCCTGGAGAAGGACATCATGCTTGGTAAAGTACATGGTCATCAAAAAAGAAGACCCTCAATGAGATGTATTGACACAGTTACAACCAGAATGCTCCTTAGAAGCAAGAATGGAGAGACTATGTCTCACATACTTTGGACATGTTATTAGGAGGTACCAATCCCTGGAGAAGGACATCATGCTTGGTAAAGTACATGGTCATCAAAAAAGAAGACCCTCAATGAGATGTATTGACACAGTGGCTGCAACAACGGCTGAAGCATAACAATGACTGTGAGGAGGGACAGGTCCAGGTAGTGTTTCATTCTGTTATACGTAGGGTTGCTATGCGTCAGAATTGACTGGTCAGCACCTAACAAACAGCAAGGATTGTAATGCATAATTCCCCACAAAGGGGTATTATTTTCACTGGCTGGAATAGTCACTGAAATAGTTTCAGGATTTTCCCCCTGTTTTTATATATAGCATATTGAGGGCTCTTTCAGGTCCTAGAGCCAAGTTTGTTGCAAAATTTGACATATTCCCAGTTCTAGGTATCTTTTGTTCATCTTGAGGTATTTACTCTGATGCCTCAAGATGGTACCTTGTCCATCTCATGGAAACTACTTACTCAGGCCCACTGTGGCAATGTTCCCCTTTACTGCTTGCCCTGAAATTGACTCCTACATGGCTGGTGCCCACTGAAGGCACTGCTGAAGCTCTGCTGTTGATGCCAGCCAATACCTCTATTGATGCTATTCAAGATGTGAGTGCTTGATTTTGAGGCCTTTGTTGTTTGCACCAGGAGCACTGGTCACCATTTTGCAGAGCTGCTGGCCCCAGTGCTAAGATGCCTTATGATGTGTGACTCATAAAAAAAAAAAAATAAAACCCGTTGCCATCGAGTTGATTCTGATTCACGGTGACCCTGTAGGACAGAGTAGAACTGCCTCATAGGGTTTCCAAGGAGCAGCTGGTAGATTTGAAGTGCTGACCTTTTGGTTAGCAGCGAAATTCTTAACCACGGTGCCACCAGGGTTCCAGTATGACTCATAGAGATTGTAATTATGTATTATTTTTCTTCCTCCCAGGATTTTTTTTCCTTCCTTAAACAGCCAAAGTACAAAATAATTCAAGATACAAGAAAAGTCCGATGCTCTTATAGTATAATAATGTACAGGAGAAATGCTAAGAAGAAGTCGATTTAGATGAAGTAAAAGCTCTGGTAGTTTTTATTATTGTTGTTGTTATTAGGTGTTGTCTAATTGGTTCCAACTCATAGCAACCCCAGTGTACAACAGAATGAAACACTGCCTGGTCCTGCACCATCCTTACAATTGTTGCTATGTTTGAGCCCATTGTTGCAGCCACGGTGTCAATTCATCTCATTCAAGGTCTTCTTTTTCGCTGATGCTCTACTTTCCCAAGCACGATGTTCTTCTTCAGGGATTGGTCCCTCCTGATAACATGTCCAAATAAGTGAGACAAAGTCTTGCCGTCCTTACTCATTAAGGAGCATTCTAGCCATACTTTTTGCAAGACAGATTTGTTAGTTCTTCTGGCAATCCATGGAATATTCAAAATTCTTTGCCAACATCGAAATTTAAAAGGCATCCATTCTTTCTCAGTCTTTCTTATTCATTGCCCAGCTTTCACATGCATGTGAGGTGATTGAAAGCACCATGGAGTGAGTCAGGCAGACCTTAGCCCTCAAAGTGACATCTTTGCTTTTCAACACTTTAAGAGGTCTTTTGTAGCACATTTGCCCAATGCAATGCTTCCTTTGATTTCTTGACTGCTGCTTCCAAAGGAATTGATTTTTATAACTACTGTGTCTGTAACACACCAAACTTGAGTTTATGGCTTTTTCCAATTTTAAGAATTGAATCCTATACTACAGTTAAGTTCTGAAACCAGTATGTAAAGAAACAACAACAACAACAAAAAAACCAGAAGCCCAGGAGTTACCATTGAGATTCCCTTAAATTGCCCATAGACTAAATATACATGGCCATATCTATGTGCCAGGAACCCTGGTGGCGTAGTGGTTAAGTGCTACAGCTGCTAACCAAAGGGTCAGCAGTTCAAATACACCAGGTGAAAAAAAGAATTGCTTCTTGGAAACTCTATGGGGCAGTTCTACTCTGTCCTATAGGATCGCTATGAGTCAGAATTGACTCAACGGCACTGGGTTTGGTTTTTGATTTGGTATCTATGTGCCACATTGCAGACTGTTATACCATCTTTCAATAAATCTAACCCAAGTGGTTTTTCCACCTACATTGGAAAAACCATTTTTTTTTTTTTGTCTGACTAAAAGCAGTTGACTTGGGTTTAGGGTCCATTTGTATCAGAAATACATGTGTAACCATTTGTACCACTCAGGGAAAGTAAAACTGAGGCACAGAGAGGTTAAGTGACTTGCACAGTAAGAAAGTGGCAGAGCTGGGATTTGAATTCAAGCAGTCTGGCTTCAGGGCTCTTGGTCATCACTGCTTTGCTCTAACCTTCTGGTTACATTATTTAAAGTATCTTTTCTCTCTCCTTTTTTTCCCCACTGGGCAGGGTGGAATTTAATACTTTCAATATTTTAATGATGTGACTTCATTGTACTCTCTTCTTGTAGCAAAAAATTCAAACTATGCTGAAAAGAATGAAGTATAAAAAGATGTTTCCCATATTCTCCTACATATAATGAATATTAATGACTTGACATATCGTTTTCCAGGTTTTCTTATGTATGCGCTGACTCACATTTTTTTGTTTTTTTTTATGACACACATTTTATTCTAATTTTTCTTTTACTTGTCAATATGTCATAGACATCTTTCTGTGTCAGTATATACAATCCTACCTCTTCCTTTTAAAGAGCTGCTTTAGTGGCCACATATTATCCCACAGCATGAATAAACCATATTTTATTTGTTCCCTTATTGATGGACAATCACATTTTTGCCAGGTTTTTACTATTATAAACTCTGCCGCAAACAAACACGCTCACTTGCTCTCCTAGTATTTTTGCAGATTTATGATTTTTTTTTAGCTTTAAATCTTTAATTCACATGGAATTTATTTTGTGCAGGTGGTGAGGTGGGGATTACGGTGATTTCTTGACTTTCTACATTCAAATGATTACCCACTTGAAGAGATTCAGTCTCCAGGCACCCAAGTCAACACATTGCATCTGTTATAGAAATACATGGAAAATTGTATAAAGGAATCTCTGTGGTGGCAAATAGTAGGGAGTGTGTCTGAAACACACTGCACAGTCATATCTTGAATAGTACCTGAGCCATTTTTTTTTCCTTCTTTGTTCTTTCTCTCCTTTCCCTCCCCTAGCCCATGCCTGCCCTCAAGGAAGACCCTGATGTTAGCTCCCCAAATGGTTAAGTGTTAACCAATGTTCCAAGACTGTGGAAAACAAGTGGTATTGATCTAAGCCTGTCAAATAAGATGAAAGATGGCACCAGCTACCCCCTGAGCTGATGGGATAATGGCAGAAAAAGATCAACATGTTTGAGATACGACCACCAAAACCAAACAGAAAAAAGAGAGCGCACATTCCACAAGTCCCTAAAACTTATGGCCCCTTTTCCCTCAAAAACCCGAACCCCTTCGGTAGCCTGGGGAGACAGATGACTTTAGGAGGAGATCATTCCCCTCTGTCTCCATATACCGGTATATCTAACAAAGCTCTTGCTATCCACCTCACCCCTGTCTCACGAATTGGCTATTTGCGGCAGGCGGCTCTAACTCGGGAAATTGCGGTAACATGTCCAGGAGAGGCAGCAGAGACAGCAGGCTTGACCAAGAGGGACGAGAGTGGGGAGTTCTGCTTTCAGGTTGGAATGCTGCATTTTAATTAGCAATATTGCTCCAAAATGTTTAGCTGCAACTGTGGAGGATTAGAGACCCCTGCTTGTTCATTGTAATTCAGAACCTGCACATCAGAGTGTCTAATTAGATCTTTTCTTTTTGAAAGGTCAGCCAATAAAATTGTCATGTTGTGTCATTCAAGGTCTAGAAGTTACTCTGCTATAAGCTTGATGAGTTTTTGAAAGTTAAAAATTGCCTGTTCACGTCTAGTGTGTTTTAGTAACATTCGTTAGGCTAAGATTCTGGCAGGCCATCATGCAAAGGATCTTGGAAACCTTTCAACCACTTAGAACAATTCTGGTCCTTTATTTTTTTTTCCCTTTATCAGTTTGGACACTGTGCTAGAGAGAACCTCTATGTCTGTATTTTCCTTGGTATTTATTCGCAAGGCAAACAACATTCAATTCAGTCTTTGATTTGGTCTTGGATTCTGTAACTGAATATTACTTTGAATTAACTTCTATGGAAAAACTCCAAATAAACTGTGCTCTTTTGGGCATCATTACACAGAAACTAATGGAGCTAGATTTTCTTCATTTTGTCCCTTGGCTATAAGTGAAGTAAGTTGGGGAGCTATCTCAATTCTTTAGGACCAAAAGGATCTTGATTAAAATTCTGTATGGGGTGACAAGTTCAGGAAAAAAAATCTTGAATTATGAGTGACCCTTACATATGACAGTTGCTGCTGTCTCGCTCCACTTACTTAGCTGCTACTCTCGGGGCTTCCTCCTGGCTCCATCGGACTTCGTACCAAGCTTGCTCGGTGCTCAAAGCTGTTGGATTTTTAGCCTAAGGATCTGGGAATGTGGGGAGGAGGTATTCAAGGATGAAAATGATCATTGCTATTATTTCAGTTACATTTGTGGGGGAATCAAGAAAATCGTATCACCACTAATAGCATTGTTTTCCAAAGTGTGGTTGGATGAGAATCACTCGGGTACTTAATCAAAATGCTGCATGTTGGATTCCATCCCAGGATCTGAATCTTTGGGCTGGAGCTCAGTGATCTATTTATAGCAAGTCTCCTATGGTATTCTCATGTACATTAAAAATGAGTTAGAGAACTTCTGATTTATAACATTACTTCTATAGGAAACATGTGCTCCAGGTTCCAACCAACCAGCTTCAAGTTATACCTTTGAAATTTACTATGTGTGTTCCTTGGGGCCTACCTGTGTGAAATCAATAGTCTGGATTGCAATCATGTTTTAAAAGTGCATAGCTAACAACTGGGAAGTAGATTATGGTTCAGGATAGCTAGCTTAAGTTCTAAGGTATGGGGCTGGGAACTACACAGAGAAAGAATTCCTGCCAGAATTAAAACACAAAATGGATATTCAGCTACAAGGTAAAGCTGCAAAAACAATTTAAACATCTGTCTCCAAACGTCAGCTGCAGTTACTCTGCCCCTTGAGATTTAGACAAGATGGCGCAAGCCCTGCTCTTTATCCCACAGAATGTCCAATGCCCTTACCACAATTTCTGCAAATCCTGGGGGGCTTACTTTCCCACAGATGCTTCTGGAGTTTTTTTTCTTTCTGCCTTGCACCTTCTAATGGCCCGTCATCTCTGTCCCAGTGTGGCAGGCCCCTTGATTTTTTTTTATTAAAAAAATTTTATTGTTTCAAAAATATATATAACACAGCATTTGCCAATTCAACATTTTTCAAGTGTACAACTTAGTGATATCAATTACATTGATCATGTTGTGCAACCATCATTCTTAATTGATGCCAAATTTCCCATCACCATAAAAAAAAACCTCGCTGCTTCCCAAACAATGGCTCCTCCTCTTCTCTTCCTTCATGCCCCAGGTAACCACTAATAAACTTTGCCTCTATACATTTTCCTAGTCTTGTCATTTCATATAAGTGAGATCATATAATATTTGCCATTTTGTGATTGACTTATTTCACTCAGCATAATGTTTTCAAGGTTCATTCATGTTGTAGCATGCATCAGGACTTCGTATCTCTTTACAGATGAGTAGTATTCTTCTTGATCCTTCCAGCCACAAAGAATTGCCTCATTAACCAGAACTTCTGTAGAGGGTTGTGGAATCAAAGAGAAGGAGTCACCTTGCCATATCGCAAAACACAGAATACAATTTACAATCATAGATTAAACATTCCTGCCCTTAAAAATGGAAACTCTAGTAGCATAGTGGTTAAGTACTATGGCTGCTAACCAAGAGACTGGCGGTTTGAATCCACCAGGTGCTGCTTAGAAACTCTGTGGGGCAGTTCTACTCTGTCCTGTAGGGTCGCTATGAGTCAGAATCGACTCGAAGGCAGTGGGTTTGGTTGGTGGTTTGGGCACTTAAAAGTGTTTTTGGCCACTTCGCTGTTACAGATTGAATTATATCCCCCAAAGTATGTGTGTATCAATTTGGTGGGATCATGATTCCCAGTATTGTATGATTGTCCTCCATTTTGTGATTATAATTTTATGTTAAAGAAAATTAGGGTGGGATTGTAACACCCTTCCTAAGGCCACATCCCTGATCCAATATAAAGGGAATTTTCCTGGGGTATGGCTTGTACCACCTTTTATCTTATAAGAGACAAAAGGAAAGGGAATGAAGCAGAGAGTTGGGGACCTCATACCACCAAGAAAGCAATGCCAGGAGCAGAGCAGATCCTTTGGACCCCAGGTGCCTGCACAGAGAAGCTCCTAGTCTGGGGGAAGATTGATGAGAAGGCCAACAGAGAGAGAAAGGCTTCCTCTAGAGCTGATGCCCTGAATTTGGACTTTTAGCCTACTTTACCGTGAAGAAATAAATTTCTCTTTGTTAAAGCCATCCACTTGTGATATTTTTGTTATAGCAGCACTAGATGACTAAGACACTTCACCATAGGGGCATTTCTCACTGGTCAGCCACTTATGTCACATCCTGGCCTTTCTCCATTTTGCTGGCTCTTCTGTCTCCTTCCCTGCCTCCTCTCCTGGCTTATTCTCAAGAACTCCAAATTCTTCTCATTCTTTTATTCAGAAAAAAATCAACTCTGTGGAGCCCCTACTCCCAAACCCACCCTCTCTCCCAGGGCAGGCTTTCATATCCAACACCAATCAAAGTGCTCTGCTGAACAAAAGAGCTACCTATTTTTTTTTTTAATAGAATTCATCACCCTAGAACACAATTATGGGGTTAAATAGCATTTTCCTAAGATCTGCTATCTATTCTGCCTTGGGAAAAAAATAATTCTGTCTAGGCTTCTGCAAACAAAGGCTGAATAAGAACATTTTCCTTCTACATAATTGAAGAACCTTTTTGCTGGGCGATGCTCCTCCAGAAAAAGTTACACCGAGTTTTTATAAGACTTTAAAAGGCATGTGTACATCAGTGCTCTCTCATTAGTGAACCCCACCAAACTGGACAATACTTTTGCTAGAATGTTTAGGAATATAGCATGTTAATTTGCAGCCAAATAAATGAAAACAGAATTATTTCCCACTTGCCAGCAAAAAGAGTGCTATGAATGCCAGGTGAGTGGAATCTGCAGGGTCCCTCAAAGCATTCTGCTTCTCAAATCATATTCCGAGAATAAAGAAAGAGAGTTAAATTGTTTTCAGGAGGGTGTGCTTGCTTGCTATCTTATCTTCTGTATATCTGAGAGCTTTCTGTTTTGCTTGAAATGGAAAGTCATTTCCCAGATGAGAGATCATTTTATATAGTGTTCTTATTTTCTTGGTAAGTATTCTGAATTTTTTCCTATTAATTTCTATTTTTATGCACAGTGATTCTCAATTGGTGAGAAAATTATTATCTCATAATCTCTTTCCCTTGTACGTGCTAAATGATTAGCCTCATTTGCTGTGTGAGTTCCACTTCATGGCTGTGGAAATGATGACTCTCCCTGACTCTGGCTAAGCACTTCAGCCTGATGGCTTTGACCTTTTCCATGAAAACAAGGGAGATGAAAAGATGTGACATGTGTGTAAATTGTCACTCAAGTGGGGTTATTTTGGCCAATAGCTTGAAATACGTGCTTTGGTAAACTCCCAGAAGATTCCACGGGCGTGTTTTGTGTTTGGGGTTTTCTAAGGCATTTGAGAGTCTCCTTTTTAAGCAATGAGAAGAAGAAAAAAAAAAATCCTGACTGGCCATTAAATAAAAACAACACATTTACATCTAGAATCACAAGATGCCCAGGAATAACCCTGTTCTCAAATGGTACAGTTAAATTCGCTTCAACTGCACTGTGATAGATTTTACTTCCACTGCACTTAATTGGGGTAACTGACAAATTTAGATTCAGAGCATTTCAATGTATAAATATCTCTCCAAATCCATTTAAATGGTATTCTGAATTTGGTCAGGGGTCTCACTGTAGTAATTTGCAGGTGTGACAGATATTAACTTATAAATTTCCCATGACTGGTCCTTTGTTGATTCCAGGCTTCCCCCTGTTCAGTAATGGTTGCTTAGCAAGCATATTTTACCTTCCTTCTCTGCAGGCCCTTTATTGCTTTGAGATGTGCCTCTGTGTGTGTGTGTTTAATAGCAATGCAAAAGATAGTATTTCCCAGTAGAGCATACTCACATGAGTTTGTGGAGTCATTTCTTAATTTCTTACCTGACACGCCTGCCTGTTCACTTAGCTGTGCTTTCAGTTCAGGAGACTCAGGCTATGTCTGTGGATCGGTCACGACAGAACAATAATGATGGTGCAGCTGTACACACACTCTCAACGATCTGTAAAATATCACACGTGACTAATGAGCCTCTGATACAATGTTTAGTACTCACTGTCAGGGAGGGTTTGAAGTCCAGCATAATAATACCAATGTGTTACTGTAATTTCACATATGGGTGAAAATGATTAATTTTTAAAATTCTTCTGCATTTTTGTGACTGAAAATGAGGTTCTCATTCCCTGATCTTAGGACACTATTTTTCTGTGATTCTACAGTTTGCCCCTTTTTTCTATTACTAAAAATTTAAATTATATTGTAGAGGGTTGAATTTCCTACCAGTTAGTTTATGAGTCATTTCAGAGACTTGATAAAACTGGGAGAGTGATACAAACATGTAAGATTAGGGCAAAATGGTTTGACTTGTGCTATTAGTAAAGTTTATCCTTAGCTAGTGTATTTCTGTATTTCTTAGTGTATCTTTTACTATTGCAGTCAGGTGTGAACAATTTTGGTGGCAAAACAAATTCACAGTTGCAGAGGAGGTAATTGTACATCCCCGCACATACTGATGTACCTTTTTGTCAGTGATCAAGAGGAAAGACATTTCTAACATTGAATATCATTTGTGAGTATTAAAAGAGCATAAAGCCTATCTTAATGAGATAAGCATTAAGAGAAGGGTAAAACTTCTAATAATTATAATAAGCCAAACCAAACTTGTTGCACTCAAGCCGATTCTAAGTCGTAGCAATCCTATAGGACAGAGTAGAACTGCCCCATAGAGTTTCCAAGGAGTGGTTGGTGGATTAGAACTGCCAACCTTTTGGAGAGCAGCCAATGCTTAACCACTGTGCCACCAGGGCCCCCAAATTAATTATAATAGTGGCTATTATATAGCAATAATAGTTAATATTGAGTTTTTTTGTGTATGCCAGGCAGTATTCTAAGTGATTTATGTGTGTATGAGCTCATTTAATCTTGCTAGTTCCTATGGGTAGATACTTTTATTATCCTCAATTTAAAAATGAGGAAACCAAAGTACAGAGGGGTTAATTAACTCATCTGAGATCACACAGTCAGAAAGCTGCAGAATCAAGATATGAACCCAGGTAGGGTTGCTAGATTTAGCAAATAAACATTTTATTATTATTTTTTTTTGCAAATATTAAGATAACCATGCAATATTTGGCCTCTTTATTGCAATATCTGGGACATACTTATACAAAAATTTGTCATTCATCATTTATCTGAATTCAAAATTAACTGAATGTCCTGTATTTTATGCGGCAAGTCTAAACCTAGGTTGTCTGGCTTCAGAGCCCATGTACTTAATCTTTATGCTAATTCTGCTTTAGGTAAAACTCAGCCTTAATTGGGCAGTGTTGACTTTGCACATATTAGGTCAATTCCTTTCTACATCTATTCAAAGAAAACTCTTCTTCCTAGAGGTAGGGATTATTGTCTATGGTAGTGAGAATATGTAAATTGTCAAATAGGTACTTTACGTTTACTACATGCTCAGCATTGTGTCAGAGATTAATAAAACATCATTTTGTTCCTAAGAGTCCATAATCTAGTAGAATAGGTGGATATATATTAGAAGCTGATTGTATTACAATATAATAATAGCTTTGCTGGACTCCCGTCACCATTGAATCGATTCTAACACATAGCAACCCTATAGGCCAAAGTAGAACTGCCCCATAGGGTTTCCAAGTAGCCGCTGGTAGATTTAAACTGCTGCACTTTTGGTTAGCAGCTGTAGCTTTTAACCACTGTGCCACCACGGCTCTTTGCTGGACCATGAGCTGCTAATTCTCCCTAGTAGGTCTTGGGAAAGCAGAGGAGGAAACATTTGAGTTGGACTTTGGAGGATGAGTAGGAGTTCATCAGGGAACGTAATTCCGGGGTAGGAAAGAAACAATGTTTGCAAAGGCAAAATTGCATGAAAGTGGGTAGATTTAGAGAGTCTGTTTTTTTTTAATTTTTTTATCTTTTTATGTAAGGTAAATATATTCTCCCTGGTTGTTAGGAGATAAGCATTAGAGAGTGAGATAAATGCTAAGAAACTTAAAAGTTTAGAAACTTATTCCAAACAATTGGGTGCAATCGAAGATTGTTAAAGAGAGAAGTGATGTGATCAGGTATGTGTTTTAAAGATAATTCTAGTAGCAATGAGACAGATAGATTGGAGAGGAAAAAGACTGTGGGTCACTCACTTGGAAAGGAGAACTGTAATTTGGAGATGTAGGTAAATCATGTGAGTGAGTGAGTTTATTCAGGGAGAGTGGACAGAACAAGGAGAACAGAGGATAGCAATTAAATGCTGATATTTAATTTGGAGCAAGATAAGTCAGAAAAAGTGAGTAAGAAAGAGAGTCGGAGAGCGAGAGGGAGGTTCAGGAAAGATCAACATTATGGAAACCATGGTATGAGATAGTGTCAGGAGGACAATTGGTCACTCAATTATTCAAGTAGAATGCAGACAGAGAAGTTGCCATTGAGTTGGATTGGGTTGGACAACAAACCAGTATTGACCACCTCTTCTCTGAGGTGGTTTGGATGTGGATTTTTCTACAGGTAAGGACTTAAATCAAATGTTCTCTGTTCCCTTCCAGCACATGTTTTCTGTGAATCCATTTTATTTATGTAGTGTTTCAACTTCCAAAATGGGTAATTACTGTGTACGAAGCAAGAAAATGATTTACATGGGCAACAATTATGGCACCATACTAAAGCAGAGTACATCATAGCATAAAGGAATTTGTCTCTTTGTCTGTGAAGTTAGAGAAAACATGCCATCCACTGTTGATAACATTATGTTGACTAATCTCTTGTGCTGGGGAGCTTCTTGTTTACCCTTTAGATTCACTCTTTGACTGTCTCCACCCTGATCAGTGCCCCAGGAAGCTAGTCTTTAAGGACTACCTTAAAGAGATCCTTTGTTCTCTGGCTTCTGGTTGAGTTTGACCACTGGGGGAATTGACAGGACATTTAAGAGAGAAAAAAGTGTGAAGCCATGCTCTCCCGTGCTGGGTCACCATGGGTTGTCTGCTTTCTCCTCTTGAAGGTCCCAGCTCTCTTCAGGCATGGATTTTTTAAATAGCCTTTCTTACTGGTTTCTATTAAGCCATGCCTCTTCTTTTCAGGCCCTTGTAATATTCTGCCCCGCCCCCATCTGTCAGTTTGTTGTACCGTGGTGGCTTGTGTGTTGCTGTGATACCGGAAGCTTTGCCACTGGTATTTCAAATACCAGTGGGGTCACTCTTGGTGAACAGGTTTCAGCAGAGCTTACAGATTATGACAGAGTAGGAAGACAGACCTGGCAGTCTACTTCTGAAAAAATTGGCCAGTGAAAACCTTATGAATAGAAGCAGAATGTTGTCTGGGGAAGAGCTGACTCCTCAAAGTAGTGTTGACCTTAATGATGTGGATGCACTCAAGCTTTCAGGACCTTCATTTGCTGATATGGCATGACTCAAAATGAGAAGAAACAGCTGCAAGCATCCATTAATAATTGGAACCTAGAATGCATGAAGTACAAATCTAGAAAAATTCAAAGCTTTGAAAAATGAAATTGAATGCATAAGGATTAAAATCCTAGGCATTAGTGAGCTGAAATGGACTGGTATTGGCCATTTTGAATCAGACAATTGTATGGCCTACTATGCTGGGAATGACAGATTGAAGAGGAATTGCGTTGCATTTCATTGTCAAAAAGAACATTTCAAGATCTACCCTGGAGTACAACGCTGTCAGAGAGAGAATAATATCTGTACAACTAAAAGAAGACCAGTTAATACGACTATTATTCAAATTCACTTACCAAACACTAATGCCGAAGATGAAGAAATTGAAGATTTTTACCAATTTCTGCAGTTCGATCACACATGCAATTACACATGCAATCAAGATACATTGATAATTATTGGTGATTGGAATTCGAATGTTGGAAATGAAGAGGAAGGATTGGTAGTTGGAAAGTATGGCCTTGGTGATAGAAACAATGCCAGAGATAGCATGATAGAATTTTGCAAGACTAACAACTTCTTCATTGCAAATATCTTTTTTTCATCAACATAAACAGTGACTATACATGTGGACCTCACATGAATCAAATTGACTACATCTGTGGAAAAAGACCACAGAACAGCTCAAAATCATAAGTCAGAACAAGCCAGTGGCCAAATGTGGAACAGACCTTAATTGCTCCTATGCAAGTTCAAGCTGAAGCTGAAGAAAATTGAAACAAGTCTATAAGGCCAAAGTATGACTCTGAGTATGTTGTTGTTGTCGTCAGGTGCCGTCAACTTGGTTCCGACTCATAGCAACCCTACGCACAACAGAACAAAACACTGCCCAGTCTTGCGCCATGCTCACAATCATTGTTATGCTTGAGCCCATCGTTACAGCTACTGTGTCAATCCATCTCATTGAGGGTCGTCTTCTTTACCAAGCATGATGCCCTTCTCCAGGGACTGAACCTTCCTGACAACATGTCCAAAGTATGTAAGATGCATTCTTGCTATCTTTGCCTCTAAGGAGCGTTCTGATTGTACTTCTTCCAGGACAGATTTGTTAGTTTTTTAGGCGGTCCGTGGTATATTCAATATTCTTGGCCGACACCATAATTCAAAGGCATCAATTCTTCTTCCGTCTTCTTTATTCATCCTCCAGCTTTCGCATGCATATGAGGCTATTGAAAATACCGTGGCTTGGATCAGGCACACCTTAGTATTCAAGGTGACATCCTTTGCAGCAGATCTGCCCAATGAAATGAGTCTCTTGTTTTCCTGACTGCTGCTTCCATGGGTGTTGGTTGTAGATCCAAGTAAAATGAAATCCTTGACAATTTTAATCTTTTCTCTGTTTATCATGATGTTGCTTTTTGGTCCAGTTGTGAGTATTTCTGTTTTCTTTATGCTGAGATGTAATCCATACTAAAGGCTGTGGTCTTTGATCTTCATCAGAAAGTGCTTCAAGTCCTCTTCACTTCCAGCAAGCAAGGTTGTATCATCTGCATATCACAGGTTCTTAATGAGTCTTCCTCCAAATCTGATGCCCCATTCCTCTTCATACAGTCCAGCTTCTCAGATTATTTGCTCAGCATATAGATTGAACAGGTATGGTGAAAGGATACAACCCTGATGCATGTATTTCCTGATTTTAAACCACGCAGTATTCCCTTGTTCTGTCTGAACAACTGCCTCTTTGTCTATGTACAAGTTCCTCACAAGCACAATTAAGTGTTCTGGAATTCCCATATACTTTGAGTATATCCCACCTGAATCTGGAGACCATCTCAAGAATAGATTTGAAATGAAATAAGAGCTAAATGGAAGATTTCAAAGGGTGGCTCAAGAAGAAAAACTATCATAATGACATGTGCAAAGACCTGGAGTTAGAAAACCAAAAGGGAAGAGCATGCTCAGCATTTCTGGAGCTAAAGAACTGAAGACAAAATTTAAGCCCTTGAGTTGCAATTCTGAGATTCTATGGGCAAAATATTGAATGATGCAGGAAGCGTCAAAAGCGGATGGCAGGAATTCACAGAATCACAGCATATGATCAAGAACCAATGGTATTTAAGGAAGAAGTCCAGGCTGCATTGAAGGCATTGGTGAAAAACAAAGCTCCAGGAATTGATGGAATACCAACTGAGATGTTTCAACAAACGGATGCAGCTCTGAGGGTGCTCACTCATCTATGCCAAGAAATTTGGAAGACAGCTGCCTGGCCACCTGACTGGAAGAAATCCATATTTGTGCCTGGTCCAAAGAAAGGTGATCCAACAGAATATGGAAATTATAAAACAATATCATTAATATCACATGCAAGTAAACTTTTGCTGAAGATAATTCCAAAATAGTTGCAGCAGTACATCAACTGGGAACTGCCAGAAATTTAAACTGGATTAAGCAGAGGATGTGGAATGAGGGATATCATTGCTGATGTCAAATGGATCTCGGCTGAAAGCAGAGAATACTAGAAGGATGCTTACCTGTGTTTTATTGACTATGCAAAAGCATTCGACTGTGTGGATCATAATATATTATGAATAACATTGGGAAGAATGGGAATTCCAGAATACTTAATCACGCTTATGTAGAATCTGTACATAGACCAAGACACATGGTTTAAAATCAAGAAAGATGTGCATCAGGGTTACATCCTTCTACCATACTTATTCAATCTGTATGCTGAGCAAATAATCCAAGAAGCTGGACTACATGAAGAAGAATGCAACATCAGGTCTGGTGGAAGACTCATTAATGACCTGCGATAGGCAGATGACACAACCTTGCTTGCTCAAAGTGAAGAGAACTTGAAGTACTTATTGATGAAGATCAAAGACTACAGCCTTCAGTATGGATTGCATCTCAACATAAAGAAAACAAAAATGCTTACAACTGGACCAATAAGCAACATCATGATAGAGAAAAGACTGACATTGTCAAAGATTTCATTTTACTTGGATCCACAATCAAAGTCCATGGAAGCAGCAGTCAGGAAATCAAATGACGTATTGCATTGGACAAATCTGCTATAAAAGACCACGTTTAAGTGCTAAAAAGCAAAGTTTTTGCTTTGAGGACTAAGGTGCACCTGACCCAAGCCATGGTATTTTCAATAGTCTCATATGCGTATGAAAGCTGGACAATGAGTAAGGAAGACCGAAGAAGAATTGATGTCTTTGAATTATGGTGTTGGTGAAGAATATTGAATATACCATGGACTGCCAGAAAAACAAACAAGTCTTTCTTGGAAGAAATACTGTCAGAGCGCTCCTTGGAAGCAAGGATTTAGAGAATTTGTCTCACGTACTGTGGCCATGTTATCAGGAGGGACCAGTCCATGGAGAAGGACATCATGCTTAGTAAAGTAGAGGGTCAGCAAAAAAGAGGACGACCCTCAATAAGATGGATTAACACAGTGGTTGCAACAATGGGCTCAAACATAACAGTGATTGTGAGGATGACACAGGACCAGGTAGTGTTATGTTCTGTTGTACATAGGGTCTGCTATAGTCGGCACTGACTCAATGGCACCTAACAACAGCAACCACATCTTATTAGTCCCAGGAGAAGGTTCTATTCCTTGCTGGTTTCCCTAAACCCTCCCCAAGCCTTTGCAGTCTCTTAATAGCCTACTGTGAGTGTGCCATCAGTTTCCTGCTGGGATCCTGCCTGATACAGCCATAGGCACTCTTTTCAGAACAAGATTTAGGACATTGTGAGATATACTGACTTGGGAAGCCTTCTAAAGAAGAATACTGCCAACTTCCTGACAGAGATGGTGCTTATTTATGTCATTTTTGTTGCATGAAAGACTATCAAAATTGTTTTTTTTTTTTTTTTTTCTTTTGGGAGGAAAGAGTCCTAAATCATCAAAAGAGCTGTGCTGGCTTCTACATATCATATTGAAGAGGAGAACAGCTCTGTGCCTGTGTGCAAGTCCTTGAGATTTCCTAATGTGGACTGGGAAGGATGTGGCCTAGCATGCTACTGGAGAAATTGTAGTTGTTAGTTGCCATTGAGTCAACTCCAACTCATACTCATTATGACCTTATGTATAACAGAACAAATGTTGCCCAGAGTTTCACCATCTTCAAAATCATTGCCATGCTTGAGCCCACTGTTGCAACCACTGTGTCAGTCCATCTCATTGAGGATCTCCCTCTTTTTCACTGACCCTCCACTTTACCAAGCATGATGTCCCTCTCCAGTGATTGGTCCCTTCTGATAAAATGTCTAAAATATAAGTGAGTCAAGATCTTGCCACCCTTGCTTCCAAGAACATCCTGAGTGTACTTGCTGCAAGACAGATTTGTTCATTCTTCCGGAAGTCCATGGTATATTCAATATTCTTCACCAACAGCACAATTCAAATGTGTCAATTCTTTGGTCTTCTCTTTTTGTTGTCTACTGGAGAAATTAAAAAATGCTTAATCTGGCATCATCTGTGTCCTGGTCATAGTACACTAGCTTGTAAATTTAATTTTATTTGTTATTGGTAAAGTAAAATTTGAGAAAAGTTGAGAAATAAATGCAGAGGAGTTCAGAAATGTGTATTCCAGGGTATTACAACTCTTGGGAAGAAAAGCAAACTGAATAGACACAAGTTTGGGATGAGAAGACATGGATTCATGTTATCAATAATTTAAAGTTATGTTTGAAAACCAAACACCCGTTTATGTTGTCACATAATACTAGACTATGCAAGTAGATCACATAATGTATTAAGAAACAAATGCATGTGGAACATTTTGCAACTGTGGAAATTACTTAAAATAGTAATGTTGCCTTTTAACATTCTACCAGTATTAGGGCAGCCTGTCCAGTCCTGCTTTTCTATGCTAAAGAAATGTGTAAGGATAGTTTTCTGATCAAGGTGGTTTAAATTTGATCTTATTTGTGGCAAGGACCTTACAATCCCTTGAGTTACCTTACATCCTGGTGCTTCTGTGCTGTGGTGGGTTATGATGCAGGGGAAGGTGCTTTAGTTCTAGGACAGAAATCTAAAATATACTCTAAACATTACACTTGGATGATGATAGTGATAATTATAGAATGTTCTGGATAAGAGGATTTGGATGCATTGTGGATAGAGCAAGCAAGAGGAGGTTTGATCTACTCAGAGAGAGCCAAGCCAGAATGATTCCACTGGTATCTTAAAGGTGTGTAGGTCTCTAAGGCATACACAGCCTACTCCATACATGGCCTCAGTGAAGCTTTCAAATGACCCACTTATGTGGAAAAGGTAGTCGAGGTGTTGTAAGCCTGGGTCCCAGGGCTAACAGGCAAAAACTTGGATTATAATCCAGGCCTCCTAACTTTCACTTTTTTTTTTTAATTAACTTTTACTGAGCTTCAAGTGAACGTTTACAAATCAAGTCAGACTGTCACACATAAGTTTATATACATCTTACTCCGTACTCCCACTTGCTCTCCCCCTAATGAGTCAGCCCTTCCAGTCTCTCCTTTCGTGACAATTTTGCCAGCTTCCAACTCTCTCTATCCTCCCATCCCCCCTCCAGACAGGAGATGCCAACACAGTCTCAAGTGTCCACCTGATATAATTAGCTCACTCTTCATCAGCATCTCTCTCCTACCCACTGTCCAGTCCCTTTCATGTCTGATGAGTTGTCTTCGGGGATGGTTCCTGTCCTGTGCCAACAGGAGGTTTGGGGACCATGACCTCCGTCTAACTTTCACTTTTATGATATGTTGTCCCAGCTGTCTCTTTGAAATTCTACAACTCAGGGAAAAATTTGCAAGCACATTAAGGGAAAATGAAACTGAAATAGCCCAGGAGCTCTGCAATCAGTCTCTTGAAATTTTGTGACTCGCTGCTTGTGAGAATAATAAAGCAAAAAACAATAAAGCAATAAAACAGTGAAGCCACAACAGGATTTATTCATCTCAGAGCCATGTCACTGGAATCCAACCCAGTGTTAAAATTAACAGGTACAGCAGGACCCCAATCTGGACCTTGGAAGCAGAGGATAGAGGTTGGATTTGAATGAAGGCTAATTTATGTCTAGAGTCTCTCTCTCCCTAGCTTGTTTACTTGATAAGTTTTGCCATCAATTCAGTTATACTTGTATTTGATAAAGTTGCTCTTACTCCTTCAAAATGTTCCAAATGGATACATTTTTCTTTTGACCTCTATTTGGAGAACTTTTGCAAACAAAACAGAACTCTAAGACCCAAACGAATAATAGTGTCCCATTGTAAAATTTAAAGCAGTGAAACTGACAATTATATCAGCGCTGCCGCCCAACTGAAGTAAATCAACACTTTCCTAGTTGCATTCGTATTTGAGAATCGTTGTGGCTGTGACAGATTTACTGCTGTGAACTTGAATGCTAAGAAATTAATACCGATGCCATAGTATCCTATCAGTGCAGCTCTGGATACCCAGCGGGACTAGGAGGGATGCTCCGGTGCACTTCCTGTGGCTAATGCGGATTAGCAGGTAGTCGTGGGAGTAAAGTTCTCTCCTTGATCTATGGCAGGAGATAGCTCGTCAGCAAGAGTTCATTTCAGACTGTAATTAGTTTGTTCATTAAGGTTGGGGAATTCAATGACACAGCTGCATGAGGTACTATTGAAAGCTACCTGAACATATGGCAGAAGGATAATGCAAATTTAGTTCCTGGGAGAAAAAGGCAAAACTGTGCAGCTTTGCGCTCTTATTTTACATCTTGCTGTGATTCCCTGAAGGGGGGTGGTGAATTGATTATACTCCAAACCTTCTAAATATGCATTACTTTTTAGATGGGAGAAAATTTATTTTCCTTGAATGTTATATATAATACATGTACACATATATGACATAAGCACACATCTCTAGACACCTGGATACATATACAAAAGTCTGAATGTTATTCATTGGTTCTCAGAAAGAAATAACAATCATATCTGTTAATAGCGTTTCTGTTTTTAAGTTAATTATTAGTCTAACAACAGACTAGGAAGAAAGGCCTGGTAGTCTAATTTCAAAAATTAGCCAATGAAAACTTTGTGGATCACAACAGAACAATGTTTCTATCACTTGCTTTGGACAAAGAGGGATCAATTGCTGAGGAGAACGTCATGTTTGGTGAAGCAGAAGGTCAGCATGGGTAAGGAGACTCTCGTTGTGAGATGGATTGGCACGTTGGCTGCAACAATGGGCTTGAACACATAGTGACTGTGAGGATGATAGAGAATGGGGCCATGTTTCATTCTGTTGTACATAGGGTTGCTATGAGTTGGAGTTGATTCAACAGCAGCTATCTATCATCAGTCTAACAAGGTTGTGAGATTTGCCTAACCATGTTAACAGTTGAAACTTGGTTATATCTGACTCCCGTAAGACTTGTGTGAATTCATACAAACCAAAAAACCAAACCTGTTGTTGTCAAGTTGATTCTGACTTATAACAACCCTGTAGGGCAGAGTAGAACTGCAGCATAGGGTTTCCGAGGAGCAGCTGGTGGATTTGAACTGCCGACCTTTTGGTTAGCTGCTGTAGCCCTTAACCACTGTGCCACCAGGGATCTGGGAATTCATATATATATGTAAAATTCAACCCCGATTGCAAAATATAACCATTTAGAGTTTCTTAAATCTATTTGTTTGTACTATAAAGACTAATCTGACTTCAGATGTAGCCATATGTATTTAAAGTTTAAAATCCATATAGCTCCTGAATTACAAAAGCTGAGATCTATAATTTAAGTCTGGAGCCCTGGTGGTGTAGTGGTTAAGAGCTTGGCTGCTAACCAAAAGGTTAGCAGTTTGAATCCACCAGCTGCTCCTTGGAAACCGTATGGGACAATGCTACTCTGTTCTGTAGCGTAGCTATCAGTCAGAATTGACTTGATGGCAATTTTTTTTTTTTTTTTAAATAAGTCAAGTGGTTTATAGAAAGAATCAAATCTACTTAGTCATAAAAAGAGACCAGACTTTCTGGCCTGACAAAGACTGGAGAAACTCTGAGAGTATGGTCCCCAGATACCCTTTTAGCTCGGCACTGAAGTCCATCCTGAGGTTCACCCTTCAGTCAAAGATCAGACAGGCCCATAAAACAAAATGAGACTAAAGGGGCACATCAGCCCAGGGGCAAGGATTAGAAGGCAGGAGGGGACAGGAAAGCTGGTAATAGGGAACCCAAGGTCGAGAAGGGAGAGTGTTGACAAGTTGTAGGGTTGTTAGCTAATTTCATAAAACAATATGTATACTAACCGGTTAATAAGAAGCTAATTCGTTCTGTAAACCGTCATCTAAAGTACAATTAAAAAAAAAAAAAAGAAATCAAATGGCAATTTGCATTGGGGAACACTTTAAAGTGTTGAAAAGCAAAGATATCACTTTGCAGATTAAGGTGCACCTGACCCAAGCCATAATATTTAAAAAAAAAAAAAAAATCTGCTTAGTTAGGAAAGAAGCCCAGTAGGTTGAAAATATTGTTTGGGGAAAAACACAACTTAATTTGAAACATTACTCCAAACCATTCTTATGCCTTTCTTTATATTCTTTGTATGTCACCTATAAACATTCTAATGAAAACGTTATTGAAGTTAAACCATCCAACCATGGAAACAAACAGGCTTGGAACTGAGATAAATCCCTCATACTTTTGTTCTTGGCAATTGGTTTACTCTACAATTAGTGCCAAAAGGTATTTATGGACTACATTGTGTGCTCATAGCACTGTGGTCTCTTCGCCTTGCAACTAACTCTCAATCCAAATGGTAGGTAACACTGATATAACAGAATGAACACAGACACGCCACTTCTTTCTCCCATAACTAAGATTTCAAAGTAAGAAGTGTGTGGTAAGGATTAGCATCTGTCCAATCCCAAAAATGTGGAGATTGGTCTGGTCCTCACATTCCCACTTCTCCATCCTCATTGCCAGTTACCCCATGATACTCTTTCTCTTTCTGACAGTAGGTCAGAGCTTACAAGTTGAAAGAACATCGTGCTTCAGACTGCCAAATAGTCAGACACTAGCTACGAGTTTGGGGATTTCACATGAAGCCCAACCTTCTGATCTGTTGGCTACCAATTCAGGCAGGGGTGCTTTCCCATTACCCCTTCACGACACCAGCTACAGGCCCAGAAGTCCACATGACACACTTACTTTCTGATCTACTGGTGCTTACTACCCCTTTGGGTTTGGTAGTTCACTGGAACGACTCATAGAATTCACGGAAAGCATACCATACTTATTCCTTACTCATTATTCAGCTTTCGTATGCATATGAGGCGATTGAAAATACCATGGCTTGGGCTGAGGTACAACTCAGTCCTCAAAGTGACATCTTTGCTTTTTAACACTTTAAAGAGGTCTTTAAGTAAGGAAGATTGAAGAAGAATTGATGCCTTTGAATTATGGCGTTGGTGAGGAATATTGAATATACCGTGGAGTGCCAGAAGAATCTGACTTGGAGGAAGCATAGCCAGAATGCACCTTAGAAGTGAGGACATTGTGCTTGGTAAAATAGAGCGTCAGTGAAAAAGAGGAAGACTTTCAACGAGATGGATTTACATGGTGGTTGCAACAATGGGCTTAAACATAGCTATGATTGTGAGGATGGCACAGGACTGGGCAATGTTTTGTTCTGTTGTACACAGGGTCACTATGAGTTGGAATTGACTTGATGGCAAAGGGATTTTGGTTTTATGCCATACTTATGACTACAGATTTATTATAGCCAAAAAGGATACAAATGAGGAGATACATAGGTTGAAGTCTGGGAGGGTTCCCAATGTGGAGTTTCCATGTTCCAAGGTATGTGCTACCCTCTGAGAATAGATGTCTTGCCAACCAGGATGCTCTCTGAGCCTCAGTGTTCAGGGTGTTTCTTGACCAGTCCTGCATGATAGGCTAAATCATGCCTCCTGAGACTAGTTGATATTGGCCTCCCAGATAAGTCTTTTCAGGTCTGGCCAACCCCTACTCAAGTTCTAGACCCAGGCACTGAATTACTCTAAGGGTTATCTCTGAAGTCAAGAACAAAACTCACCTTACTTGGGGGTAAATCTAGATCTTTTACCCCACAGGAAAGAACTCACAAAAATGCACAATGAGATGAAACTATTGGTTGTTCTTCAGGGGTCTGATTAGGAGGAAGCTTTACATACTACTTTGTGGTTTTCTGTATGGTCTAAATTTTATAAGAATAAGTGTGTTGTTTTTACAATAACTCAAAGCCTTTTATTTTCAGGAATGTAGACCCTAATTGTAGTTATGGTTCTGAGTGAGAACTGATTATGGGAGGCAGATGATTTCAGGTGAATGGGCAGGAAGGGGACAATCACAGCTGTAAGTCGTAGATTAGGGAAACCTTGGGGATCAGAGTGAGGATGGGTCTGAAACCAATATGCCTGTCAGAGTGAACCTAGCAGCAAATTCAGGCAAGCAATGGGCCAAATTAAGTGAAAATAAATTAAGAATCAGGTGATGATAAAAGCAAGATGTCAGACAGGTAGCACAATCCAGGATCTAGTCTGAAGCGGGGCTTCAACCTCCTGCAGAGATGCCCATTTGCACCCTAGATATACTGAATCAGAATCTACATTTTAACAAGATTCCCAGGTGATTCTTATGTATAATAAAATTTGAGAACTACTGCTCTACTAGTGGTTCTCAGAATTGGTCCTTAACCAGCAGCATTAGCATTGCCTGGGAACTTGTTAGAATGCAAATTTTCAGCAAGGGTTTAAACCAGAAGGAACCAGTTCGAAGCCCCGATTGACACTCCCTGGTGTTAACCTCCTGAATATATTATCACAGAGAATAACAAGATCTCTCTCTAACAGTCTATGAACAATTCTGCCATTTTTGCACTTTTTCCTATGGGTCCTACTGCTCCTGGGATCTCACTAATTTGTGGCATCAGGTCCCTGAGTATCGAAAACAGTTTGCACTTGGCTACTAATTAAAAGGTTGGCAATTTGGACCCAGCCAGTGGTGTCACAGAAGAAAGACCTGATGACCAGCTTCCATAAAGATTAAGAAAGCCCTACGGAGCCGTTCTACTTTGTAGCACATGAGGTAACCATGAGTTAGAATCAACTACATGGCAACGAGTTTTTGTTGTTGTTGTTTTTCAGAGTCTAGACTTTGTCCTTCATAAAGGGGGAACAGTAAAAGCTGTTCCTCCTCAGAAAATGTGTCCACTTAAGGGTATTTAACCCTCTACTGATGTTTTATGTATGGAAAAGAAATAAATGTTACAATCCCTGTCATTGGGAACTTTATAGTCCTTTTGAGGAGACAAGAGAAACAACGTTCATTCACTGTCTCATTCCTTCATTCACTGATAATAATTAGTGAGCAATCCCAGATGCAGTACCTATGATGTGTGAGGTAGACACAGCGCCTAATTTCAGGGGGATTACAGTCTAATGAATTACAAAACTTCCATCCTGCTTGCCTGCTCCAGATGCCTTACCTTCTTGCTTAAATCATTTGTTATTATTTTTATTTTTTGCAAATACAGACTAGAGTAAAATCAAATAAGGCCTTGTAGTGTTAAAGCTTTGTTAATTTTACAAGATGGTTTCAGCACATTTACTAGTGTCCGGTGAAGAATAGTGATAATTAAAATTCAGCTATAATAATTAAAATAAATGAACAAAGTCTGTTTAATGTCCTTTTCCTCGCAATTTTTAATTTCTTCTTTGCTTGTGCCTGACTCTGCAGAATTCTATAGTCCTCACTAGGTTTTCCTATCATTAGGGAAATTTATGAAGTTATGCAGCCCAGGAGATCTCAACGAATTCTGTAACAGTAATATTTGAATGAATTTCGGTCCCTTTGGGTCAACTCTTTTAAATCCAATGAAATTAAACTAACAAGTATTCTGAAAGTCAATCTTACATGAGCAGTTCTGACCAGAGCTTATTATTTTAACACGCTGAGGTTAAACCTGAGCCCCCATACGTCTGCATTCCCCAAATCTCGTTAGGAATTAAGAGCTATATTTGTGATATAAACTCTAATAAAAAATACATGGAAAATAGGTAGGAAGAAATAAATTTTATCAAACTATTAACAGGGATTGCCTCTGGGTACCTCTGCATGGTGCAGTGGTTAAGCACTTGGCTGCTAACCTAAAGGCTGACAGTTTGAACCTACCAACCACAATTTGGGAGAATGATGTGGCAACCTACTTTTGTTAAGATTTGCAGCCTTAAAAACCTTATGGGAAGGTTCTACTCTGTCCTGAAGGTATAACAGGACAAAACACTACCCAGTCCTACACCATCCTCACAATAGTTGCTATGTTTGAGCCCATTGTTGCAGCCACTGTGTCAGTTCATCTCGTCTTTGGTGGCAGATTTGCCCAATGAAACGTGTCCTTTGATTTCTTGACTGCTGTTTTCATGGGCATTGATTGTGGATCTAAGCAAAATGAAATCCTTCACAACTTCAACCTTTTCTCCGTTTGTCATGGTGTTGCTTATTGGTCCAGTTGTGAGGATTTTTGTTTTCTTTATTTTGAGGTGCAATTCATACTGAAGATTGTAGTTTTTGATCTTCATCGGTAAGTGCTTCTAGTCTTCTTCGCTCTCAGCAGGCAATGTTGTGTCATCTGTATAACACAGGTTGTTAATGAGTCTTCTTCCAATCTTGATGCCACATTCTTCTTCATATAGTCCAGCTTCTCAGATTTTTTGCTCAACATACAGACTGAATAAGGATGGTGAAAGTATATAACTCTGATGCGCAACTTTCCTGATTTTAAACCATGCAGTATCCCCTTGTTCTGTTTGAACAGCTGCCTCTTGGTCTATGCACAGGTTCCTTATGAGCACAATTAAGTGTCCTGGAATTCCTATAATGTTATCCATAATTTCTTATGATCCATACAGTCAAATGGAGGTAAACATCTTTCTGGTATTCTTTGCTTTCAGCCAGGATCCATATGAGATCAACAATGATATCCTTCATTGCATGTCCTTTTCTAAACCCAGCTTGAACTTCTGGAAGTTTCCTGTTGCTGTACTACCGCTTTTGAATGACCTTCAACAAAATTTTTTTTGTGATATTCATGATATTGTTCGATAATTTGCACATTTGGTTGGATCCCCTTTCTTTGGAATAGGCGTAAATGCGGACTCTTCTATTTGGTTGGCCAGGTAGCTGTCTTCCACATTTCTTGGCATAGATGAGCGAGCACTTCCAGTGCTGCATCTGTTTGTTGAAACATCTCAGTTGGTATTCCATCAATTCCTAGAACCTTGTTTTTCACCAGTGCCTTCAGTGCAGCTTGGACATCTTCGGTGCCCTCGGTTCCTGATCATATGTTACCTCCTATATGATTGAACATTGACCAATTCTTTTTGGTGTAGTGGTATATTCATATATTGGTATATTCCTTCCATCTTCTTTTGATGCTTCCTGCTTTGTTTAATATTGTCCCTGTAGAATCCTTCAATATTGCAACTTGAGGCTTGAATTGTTTCTTCAGTTCTTTCAGCTTGAGAAATGTCGAGTGTGTTCTTCCCTTTTGGTTTTCTAACTCCAGGTCTTTGCACATGTTGTTATAATACTTTACTTTGTCTTCTCTAGCCATCCTTTGAAATCTTTTGTTCAGTTCTTTTACTTCATCATTTCTTCCTTTTGCTTTAGCTACTTGACATTCAAGAGCGAGTTTCAGAGTCTCTTCTGACATCTATTTTGGTCTTTTCTTTCTTTCCTGTCTTTTTCATGACCTTTTGCTTTCTTCATATATGATGTTCTTGATGTCATCCCACAACTCGTCTGGTCTTTGGTCATTAGTGTTCAATGCATCAAATCAATTCTTGAGATGGTCTCCAAATTCAGTTAGGATATAGTCAAGGTTGTATTTTGGCTCTCATGGACTTGTTTTAATATTCTTCAGCCTCAGCTTGAACTTGTTTATGAGCAACTGATGGTCTGTTCAGCAGCTGACCCCTGGCCTTGTTTTGGCTGACTACAATAATAAAACAAAATAAAAAACAAACCCATTGCTGTCAAGTCGATTCTGACTCATAGCTACTACAATAATATCAAGTGCCAAATATTTTCATAGGTTGAGGTCTCCTCCATAGTCAAAGGCAGGGCTCAGCTGTACCTTTAAACAGTCTACCCACATTCAAGTTGGAGACATCCTTTGACTAATTTTGTTTTATAAATCAATCTTCATTTATTTCTTCAAAATTGTACATCTTCAGGTCCCTTTTGATTTAGTTTGATCCAATAGGAAGCTCAGTTTCATCCTTTTAATTTAGCCCAAAATAAAAAAATATAGTGCTGCCTTGTGATTTAATGTAATTTCAATAATAATAATAAAAACCCTTTGGAAAGTGTTAAATAATAGATCTGGGGGAATATGGAGAAAACGATATTTCAATCTGTCAGTATGACTCCCACGTCCACTTCCCAGCCCAAGAATGGAAGAAACCTAGTAAATGCTTCCAAACGAATTGAGAGAATGAGTTCAGACATGGCTTCATGAATGTGTGTGAGGTTTCAGGTTCTGTGTCATAAACCTGAGTTTGAGTTCAGTCCGTAACTCTGTCGTTGGTTAGCAATGTGACCTTTAACAAATATTTAACCTCTCTGAACTTCCTCACCTGTGGAATGTGGAAGGTAATTTTTATCTTTTAAAGTTGGTATGAGCAGGTAATATACATAAAACATTTACCCTGATGCTTGGCACAGGTATCTATTATTGGAACAGGAGAAATGCCTATGGGTGAAAAAGTCTTCTTGTAAGTTAATATCCCTGACTTCCTAATTTAGGAAAATCAATCCTTCTCAAGAATAACTGCCAACTCTGACAGGAAGTTATGAATTACTATTACAAAACAGTATTTGGGTTTAGAATCTTGTTAATGACATTGAGTGGTTCTACAAGTAGGGAATAAGTACTGTTTCCCACACACCAATTAGCTTCACCCCTCATTAGTAATGTGTGCCTGCAGACATTCTTTTGCTCTGTTTTATCTCACTAGGATGCCATCCAAGAGAACACTTAAATAAAAATCCAGTTGTCATGTCTTGCTGTTAGCTGAACAAGTGTAGGGTAAACACCATTAAGGTTAAATGTATTACGCTAACCTCAGCTGAATGAGCCACAAGAAGGCCAAGAAGTACTCCATCTAGACTAAGAAGTGGCCAATTTTGAATAACAAAACAGCACCTTCTAAACTAAGAAAAATCAATTGCCATTGAGTCGATTCTGACTCATGGCTATCCATGTGTGTCAGAGTAAAACTGTGCTCCATGGAGTTTTCAATGGCTGATTTTTCAGAAGTGGCTCTCTAGGCCTTTCTTCCAAGGTATACCTGGGTGAACTTGAATCTCCAGCCTTTTGGTTAGCAGCTGAATGCGTTTATTGTTTGTACCACCCAGGGATTCCTCTAAACAAAGACCTGGGTTTAGTTGGGGGTGTTGGGTTCCAAGGTATTTGTTACTTTCTTGAAGTCACAAGAGGAAAACTGTTTAAAGGTGTTCCTCCAGTTAGTCTCTATTTATTACCTATATTATTCTCCCTACTTAAGACACATTGAACATATTTTATATACTCCTCTCATCATCAAGGATTTTCCTTTCCCTCTGTATCAAGAATTATTTACTAAGCATCTATTATGGCCAAAACACTAAACTAAATTCTGAGATATTCAAAGGTATAAGACACAATTGCTGCCTTCTGTATCTTTTTGGGTAGTTTAGACACCTATGTAGGGGACACAATAGCCATGGTTTATGGTAGTTATCATGATGAATGCCAGATAAGTTCTATATAAAATGTTCTGTGGTAACAGTTTAGTAAAAGTAGAGATTGAGTCTTTGGTACTCTCCAACTCTAATATGTGAAAACACTTTACGTACCTTCAATTTTCCCAGATCACAGCTGGTGCTGGTGCCTTTGTCTACCTTTTCTACAGGCAGTAAAATTCCAAGGTGTCATGTGGAATCTGAGAGCTATGCTCTTTTAGCACTAATGAGTGACTTACAGTTAAATCTTCATGGATCAGGCTGAACATCTCCCTGTAGGTATTGGTTCACATTTCATTTCTGTGGGCATCATACATACCAGCCTGTGCGAAAATTGCATGCATCATTTAACCTGTGATGTTGCCCAAGAACCTATGATTTATGGTTTGGAAAGCATTCAGCTAAGTACAGGCCTTTATTGAAAATCTCCTGGTTTCTTGGTTATAGTTTCATGCTTAGGTCAAATACAATTATAAATTTCTAGGTCCTTATTGTTTCCTGTAGATCAAGAAACTTTATGTGTAGAATAATATGACTTTGAAATGATTATTCTAACAACAATGGAATCTTACAAATTTACTTCTGAAATCTAGAGGTTTGAGCTAAGCTTTCATGACAATTGAGCCACCAAATTGTATATTTTTGTCATTATAATAATTTGCAAAATTATCTTCAGACTCATAGGCACATTGGTGCACAATTAAAAAAAAAAGAAATTTCGTGAAAAACACAGGGATAAAAATCCTATTTCTATTTCCTATATAACTCTGAATAGTGTTTATATTAATTGCATCTACCTCTTTTGCAAATTTAATGTCAGGAAGCATCTTGGGATATAGAATTCAAGGTCAACGAGGTGTTCTATTATGTGATTTAGTCATGAGCCACAGCTTGAGGCATCACCCTCCTGCCACTAATGGTTCTCCTCCAGGTTCTCCTCTAAAGCTACAAGAGACTGAGCCTTTGAACTACCCACAGAAAGTCTTTGTGCCTATGTGTTTGTCCCTTTGTCTGGGAAACTGGTCCTCTGCAGCATTTTCCTAACAAGTTGAGTCCTCATTGCAGTCTGGCTATTAGATTGGGAGCCATTAGTAATTGGCAATTTGTAGCTGTCATAGTGATGATGCTGGGTATTTCCCAGATGGCTTTTCCCCTTTCTCTTAAGGAGGGCAAAGACTTTTACTTATTCCCTATGGTGGGATTTAATTCAGCAGACATCGATCAGGGCCCTCGACCTTTAATAGGGACCAGACTGGCTTGGTGCCTCTCTAGTCTGGGGACAGCCCAGCCTCTTGTTCTCCCTATGACAGGCTCACATGCTTACTTGATCTCTGTAACTTGATCTTGGTTTCTAACAAAGAAACAAGACTTCAAGAGGGTAGGTGTAGGATGTTTTAGAATGGTGATGGTGGAAGTATTGGCTTGTTCCCATTCTAGTTGCCATCTAATTGATTCTGACTCGTAACGACCCTGTGCGTGTCAGAATAAAACTGTGCTCTGTGGGATTTTCATGGCTAATTTTTTCAGAATTAGATCACTGGCCCTTTCTTCTGAGGCACCTCGGGTGGACTTAAACCTCCAACATTTTGGTTAGTAGTTGAGCACGTTAACCATTTACACCATCTAGGAACTTCATTTGGGTGTTAGGGACTATAAATTTGAAAAAAACAACAAGAAATAAATGCTCAGTTGAATTATTAAAATAAGCAAATAGACTATGAAGGGAACAAAAAGTAGGGAGATGAGAAATTATGTCTTCTTCAGACCTGCCTCAGTGCTACTCTCACTCAAAGTACTCAGTACTCATTAAATTAGGAACAATATGGTAGTTTCTGCTTTTATTTTGGAGCAAATAATTTTTTCAATCTAACTTTATTGCTGTTCTTTCTCTTCTACACCTCTCACCTAACCTTAAGAAAAGGGAAAAGAAAAGGAATTCTATGTAAAATTATGTAGTTACTGTTGCCTAAGCAGCATTCTGCTTCAGAGTACAGGCTGGTGGTTAGAAACCCTCTTTCCTGTGGAACTGATGGATGTTCCAGCTTCAAGCTTCTTTCTGCTTCACAGTCCTTGTGCTTGAGCTGTCCTTTGACTAAAATCCCATTCTCCATGTCTTCATTTAGGTCTCCACTTAAACTTTACCTCTTCAGATACTTTCTCTGAACTGCTCCATCTGAACTCCATCTCCCCTCCCTGCCCCACAATATTCTGTCTCCTAACTTTGCTTTATTCTTCTTCATAGCACTCACCATGACCTGTGTAACTGTTATTTTTTTTAAATCTGCCTCTCTTCAGAAAGTTAACTCCATAAGGGTGGGCCCTTTTCTCCTACCGCTATACCCTCAGGGTCTAATTTGTTGTTGTTGTTAGCTGCCTTAGAGTCAGCCCTGACTCATGGTGACCCCATGCACAACGGAACTAAATGCTGCCTGGTCCTGTGCCATTCCCATGATTAGTTGCAGATCAGACCCTTGTGATCCACAGGGTTTTCGCTGGTTGATTTTCAGACGTAGATCTCCAGGCCTTTCTTCCTAATTCATCTTAGTTTGAAAGCTCTGCTGACTTGGTCAAGAAATATTTTTGAATTAATGTCTTCATTCTTCATCTTAAGCTCTGAATATAGAACCCAAGTCTATAAAAATGCAGCTCACTTTGCTTATTGCCAGTTTCATAAATTCTCCATTTTGAGATGTGCAGTTTTCCATGTATTAACATTTCTGAATTAAAGGTATGCATTAAAAAATATTAGCTACTGTACATTCAGGAGCAAGTTTCAGAGTCTCTTCTGACATTTATTTTGGTCTTTTCTTTCTTTTCTGTCTATGTAATGAACTCTTGCTTTCTTCATATATGATGTCCTTGATGCTATTCCACAACTTATCAGGTCTTTGGTCATGAGCGTTGAATGAGTCAAATCTGTTCTTGAGATCATCTCTAAATTCAGGTGGAATATACTCAAGATCATACCTTGGATGTTGTGGACTTGTTCTAATTTTCTTCTGCTTCAATTTAAACTTGCATATGAGAAATTGGGAAACCCTGGTGGCGTAGTGGCTAAGTGCTATGGCTGCTAATCAAAAGGTTGGTAGTTCAAATCCATCAGGTGCTCCTTAGAAACTCTATGGCGCAGTTCTACTCTGTCCTATAGGGTTGCTATGAGCCAGAGTCGACTCGATGGCAGTGAGTTTTGAGTATGAGAAATTGATGGTCTGTTCCAAGGTCAGCCACTGGCTTTGTTCTGACTGATGATATTGAGCTTTTTCATCATCTTTTTCCCCAGATGTAGTCATTTGATCCTGTGTATTCTATCTGCTGAGGTCCACGTGTATAGTTACCATTTATGTTGTTGAAAAAATGTATTTACAATGAAGAAGTCATTGGTCTCGCAAAATTCTATCATGCGATCTCTGGCACCTTTACAATTACCAAGCCCATATTTTCCAACTACTGACCTTCTTTATTTCTAACTTTCATATTCCAATCACCAGTAATTATCAGTGCACCTTGATTGCATGTTTGATCAATTTCAGGTGGCAGAAGTTGGCAAAAATCTTCAATTTCCTCATCTTTGGCCTTAGTGATTAGCACATAAAATTTTAAATAATAGTCATATTAACTGGTCTTCCTTGCAAGCACGTGGATATTATCACATCACTGACAGCATTGAATTTCAGGATAGATTTCGAGATGTTCTTTTTGATGATGAATGCAATGCCATTCCTCTTCAAGTTGTCATTCCCAGCATAGTAGATCAAATGATTGTCTGATTTAAAATAGCCAGTACCAGTCCGTTTCAGCTCACTAATGCCTAGAATATCAATGCTTATGTATTCCATTTCATTTTTGACAACTTTTAATTTTCCTAGATTCATACTTCATACATTCCATATTCTAATTATTAATGTGTATTCGCAGCTGTTTCTTCTTATTTTGAGTTGTGCCACATCAGCAAATGAAGGTCCTGAAAGTTTGACTCCATCCATGTCATTAAGGTCGACTCTACTTTGAGGAGGCAGCTCTTCCCTGGTTGTCTTTTGAGTGCCTTCCAATCTGAGGGGCTCATCTTCTGGCTATATCAGACAATATTCAGCTACTATTCATGAGGTTTTCACAGGCCAGTTTTTTCAGAAGTAGACTACCAGGTCCTTCTTCCTAGTCCGTCTTAGTTTCGAAGCTCAGCTGAAACCTTTCCACCATGGGTGACCCTGATGGCATTCGAAATACTGGTGGCATAACTTCCAGCATCACAACAAAGCACAAGCCTATGTCAGCTGGAACTCGGCTAAAAGCAGAGAATACCAGAAAGATGTTTACCTGTGTTTTATTGGCTATGTAAAGGCATTCAACTGTGTGAATCGTAACAAATTATGAATAACTTGTGAAGAAAGGGAATTCTAGAACACTGCTTATGCAGAACCTGTACAGAGACCAAGAGGCAGTTGTTTGAACGGAAGGAGGGGACACTGAGTAGTCTAAAATCACAAAAGGTATGTGTCAGGGTTTTATCCTTTCACCATACTTATTCAATCTATATGCTGAGCAAATAACCCAAGAAGCTGGACTATAGGAAGAAGAGCATGGCATCAGGATTGGAGGAAGACTCATTAATAACTTTCAATATGTAGATGACACAACCTTGCTTACCGAAAGCGAAGAGGACTTGAAGCACTTATTGATGAAAATCAAAGACTATAGACTTCAGTATGGATTACACCTTAACATAAAGAAAACCAAAATCCTCACAACTGGACCAATAAGCAACACCATGACAAATGGAGAAAATATTGAAGTTGTCAAGGATTTCATTTTACTTGGATCAACAATCAATGCCCATGGAAGTAGCAGTCAAGAAATCAAAGGATGCATTGCATTGGGCTAATCTGAGGCAAAAACCTCTTTAAAGTACTATAAAGCAATCACCTTGAGGACTAAGGTGTGCCTCACTCAGACCATGATGTCTTCAATTGCCTCATAGGCATATGAAAGCTGGACAATGAATAAAAAAGACCAAAGAATTGATGCCTTTGAATTATGATGTTGGCAAAGAATATTGAATACACCATGGACTGCCAGAAGAACAAACAAATCTGTCTTGGAAGAAGTACAGCCAGAATGCTCCTTAGAGGCAAGGATGGCAAGGCTTCATCTCACATACTTTGGGCATGTTATTGGGAGGGACCAATCCCTGGTGAAGGACATCATGGTTGGTGAAGTAGAGGGTCAGCAAAAAACAGGAAGACCCTCAATGAGATGGATTGACATAGTAGCTGCAAGAAAAGGCTCAAGCATAACAATGATTATGAGGATGGTGCTGGACTGGGCAGTGTTTCTTTCAGTTGTACATTGGGGTCACCATGAGTCAGAACCTACTTGATGGCACCTAACAACAACAACATTAAAAAATGTACATTTAATGTGGTAGTGGTTTACATCCCTCAAAACTGTTATTAAATTGATGTACATCTTATAATTACATGTCTCTTAACACAAGGACATTGTGGTAAACAGAATAATGTCCCCCACCCTCCAGTTCCCCAAAGATGTTCACATGCTAATTCTTGGAGCCTGTAAATATGCTTCTAACATGGCAAAAGGTGATTTTGAAGATGCGATTAAATTAAGGATTTTCAAATAGAGAAATTATCCTGGATTATCCTGGTATATGGTGTTCGTGAAGAATATTGACTATACAATGGACTGCATAAGAATGTACTCATCTGTCTTGGAAGGACTACAGCCAGAAAGCTCCTTAGACAGTCTCTAGAAGTTGGAAAAGGCACAGAAATGGATTCCTCCCTAGAGGCTCCAGAAGGAATACAGCTATGCTGATCCCCTTTAGACTTCTGACCTAAAGAACTGTAAGATAATAAATTTGTAGTGATTTTTTAATAGCAGCAATAGGAAACTAATATAGACATGTTATTACAAGCAATAATGTATTATATTCTGGAAATTTTAATGTCCAATTTCATATCCTTCTTTGACATTGTTTAGGCATGTCATTGTCCAGAGCTCTTGGTTTTATCTCTCTGATAATAAAATGTCATTGATATTTCAGGACTGAGACAGGATATAGTTGTGGAATCCTTAGATGCCATTCTGCAGATGTTGTTGGTACCCACTATGTCCCATTCACCTATTCCAGAGGTTACCTACAGATAGTTCCAGTATTAGGGAGGCAAAGCATCTCAGTTTGCCTGGGACATGGGAAGCTCACAAGATGCAGGACTTTCAGTGCAAATATCAAGGGAATTCCTGGGTAAACCAGGACAAATTGTTCACTCCACCTGTCCATAGGGTGGCTACCTGCCTATGATGAGGTGCATGTATGGTGAGAGTTGACACTACAGAAGCATCTCTTAAACAATGAGGGGGAGGAAATTGGTGGATATGTGTCTCAGCTTCCCTGCCTCACGTGAGAACATTCTGAGACATTCTCTCAGGGGATTCCTTCAGGATTGAGCCCTAATTTCCCACAGTGCTCATTAATGACCCTCTTATTGGCTTACCTACTTTCCTTGTCTTACTTCTTTAACTCCCTTACCTGCTTACTGAATAGCTTCCCAGATAAACTATTTGTGCCCAATCCTGGTATCAGCCTCCGTTTTGGGGTAAGCCCAAATTACGACACCATTCAAGGTTTTAATAGCCTTACGTGATAAAGTCCAATATTCTTAACATGACCTTAAACATCTGGATCCCATCTTCCACTCTAGGTTCATCTCTGCTACCTTCTCCCTTGATCACCAACATCCAACTACACTGGCCATTATTCAGAATCTAATCTGTACCAAGTTCCTGCTCACATGGGAAATTTATACTTGTTCCTTCTACCTGAATGCTTCTCCATTTTTCTCCTAAGTCATGTTCACCCTTCAGGTCTCTATTCAAATATCACTTCTTCATGGAGGCTTTTCTGGCCTTCCAGGCTGTGAATGATTTCCCTGACCCCCCTGTACTTTTCTTTCATGGCACCTACTACAAATGAAACAAGTTAATTAATTATATAGACGATTACACTTTTATATGTGGGTCTTGCAAAGGACTCAAACATACTTGTATCACATGATGTAGGTGTAAAGTTTATGGAGGAAATGACAAGCAGAGGGTCAGTGTGGTCCATGCGTCCTCGTCCTTCAGCCAACTAGCTGAGATGCATGCTGGGCTAAACACAGCTGGGCAAATTGTAGGACGTGCCTGTAGAGTGTATGTATTTATAGGGAGACTAGGAGGAAGCGGGGGATATCCAGTCAATACATGATAGTGGAAGCTTCCTGGACAGAGAGATAGCCTTATTAGACCACAACTTAGCCAGGAGAAAGAAGTCTAATCTCAATTTTTTGATGGAAAAACCCCATCAGTTAAAAAAAGTTGAGCCCACACTTCCAATATGTTTGTTTACTTATAATTTTTATGCAAGTACCAAAACCCAAAGCAAACCAAACCCACTTCTGTAGAGTCAATTCCAACTCTTGGCAACCCTATAGGACAGAGTAGAACTGTCCCACATGGTTTCCAAGGCTGTAAATCTTTATGGAAGCAGACCGCCACATCTTTCTCCCACGGAGCAGCTGTTGGGTTTGAACTTCTGGCCTTTGAGTTAGCAGCCCAGTACTGTTTATACACTAGGGCTCTTTATACATGTACCACTGTCAAACAAAATGTCAAATAATTGAAAAGCTGAATTTTTTGAGATAATAATAAACAAAAATAGGAAATTGTTAAATTTCTGTCCACATCCTAATAGATAATTTCATGCATCCCCTGAGGTACACGCACCTCACTTTGGAGACTATGCTCTAGAATGTTTCATAAGCAAACAAACCACCTGGGCAGCTTGTTAAAATGTAGATTCTGACTCAGCAGGTTGGGGTGGGTCCAGTTCTACAGTTCTAACAAACTCCCAGGTGATGCCATTTGCGTTGGTCCTGGAACAACATTTGGAGTGCTGTTTTTGTTAGTTGCACTCGAGTTATTTTGGGCTCATGGTAACCCCACATGTGCAGAGTAGAACTGCTACAAAGGGTTTTCAAGGTTGTGACCTTTCAGAAGCTGGTCACCAGGCCAGGGTTCTAAGGTGCTTCGGGGTGGGCTCCAACAGCCCACCTATAGTTACCAGTCCAGTGCTTAACAACAACAACAACAAAAACTCGTTGCTGTAGAGTCCAACTCATAGTGACACTATTGGACAGAGTAGAACTGCCCCATAGAGTTTCCAAGGAGCACCTGGTGGATTTGAATTGCCGACCTTTTGCTTAGCAGACTTAGCTGTCAACCACTGCACCACCAAGGTTTCCAGGGACTCAGTAGCCAGGCTCAAAAACATCTTGCCTTCCAAATATTAATAAGTCACGAAGACTTAAATCTTCCCCCCCGACATCTGTCAGTTTGTCATACTGTGGGGGTTTGCATGTTGCTGTGAGGCTGGGAGATATGCCACCGATATTCAAATGCCAGCAAGGCCACCCATGGTGGACAGGTTTCAGCTGAACTTCCAAATTAAGACAGACTAGGAAGAAGGATGTGGCAGTATACGTCTAAAAAGAATTAGCCAATGAAAACCTTATGAATAGCAGTGGAACATTGTCTCACATAGTGCCAGAAGATGAGTCCTGAAGTATAATGGTGTCAATGATAGGATAATATCCTTAGGCCTACAAGGAAGACCAGTTAATATGGCTATTATTCAAATTTATGCACAAACCACAAAGGCCAAAGATGAAGAAATTGAAGATTTTTACCATCTTCTGCAGTCTGAAATTGATCGAACATGCAATCAGGATGCACTGATAATTACTGGTGATTGGAATACAAAAGTTGGAAACAAAGAAGAAGGATCGGTAGTTGGAAATAATGGCCTTGGTGATAGAAATGATGCTGGAGATCACATGATAGAATTTTGTAAGACCAATGACTTCTTCACTGCAAATACCTTTTTTCACCAGCGTAAACGGTGACTATACACATGAACCTCACCAAATGGAATATACAGGAATCAAATTGACTACATCTGTGGAAAGACACAATGGAAAAGCTCAATGTCATCAGTCAGAACAAGGCCAGGGGCAGATTGTGGATCAGAGCATCAACTACTCATGTGCAAGTTCAAGTTGAAACTGAAGAAAATTAGAACAAGTCCACGAGAGCCAAAGTACAACCTTGAGTTATATCACACCTGAATTTAGAGACCATCTCAAGAACAGACTTGACCCATTAAACACTAATGACTGAAGACCAGACAAGTTGTGGAATGACATCAAGAACATAATCCACTAAGAAAGCAAGAGGTCATTAAAAAGACAGGGAAGAAAGAAAAGATGGATATCAGAAGAGACTCTGAAACTTGCTTTTGATCATTGAGTAGCTAAAGCAAAAGGAAAAATGATGAAGTAAAAGAGCTGAACAGAAGATTTCAGTGTGGCTGGAGAAGACAAAGTAAAATACTATGATGACACATGCAGAGACCTGGAGATAGAAAACAAAAAGGGAAGAACATGCTCAGCATTTCTCAAGCTGAAAGAGTTCAAGAAGAAATTCAAGCCTTAAGTTGCAATACTGAAGGATTCTATGGGGGAAATATTAAATGATGCAGTAAGCATCAAAAGAAGATGGAAGGAATATACAGAACTCAATACCAAAAAGTATTGGTCAACGTTCAACCATTTCAGTGGGTAACATATGATCAGGAATCAAAGGTACTGAAGGAAGAAGTCCAAGCTGTACTGAAGGCATTGGTGAAAAACAAGCCTCCAGGAACTGACAGAATATCAACTGAGATGTTTCAATAAACAGATGCAACACTGGAAGTCTATGCCAAGAAATTTGGAAGAGAGCTACCTGACCAACTGACTGGAAGAGATCCATATTTATGCCTATTCCCAAGAAAGGTGATCCAACCAAACGTGGAAATTATTGAACAGTATCATTAATATCACATGCAAGCAAAATTTTGCTGAAGATCATTCAAAAGCAGCTGCAGCGGTATATTGACAGAGAACTGCCAGAAATTCAAGCTGAATTTAGAAGAGGATGTGGAACCAGGGATATGATTGCTGATGTCAGATGGATCCCGGCTGAAAGTAGAGAATACCGAAAGATGTTACCTGTGTTTTATTGACTATGCTAAGGTATTTGACTGTGTGGATCATAACAAATTTGGATAACATTGTGGAGAATGAGAATTCCAGAACACTTAATTGTGTTCATAAGGAATCTGTACATGGATCAAGACGCAGTTGTTTGAACAGAACAAGGGGATACTTCATGGTTTAAAGTCAGGAAAGGTGTGTGTCAGGGTTGTATCCTTTCCCCATACTTATTCAGTCTGTATGCTGAGCAAATAACCTGAGAAGCTGGACTATATGAAGGAGAATGGGGCATCAGAATTGGAGGAAGACTCATTAACAACCTGTGTTATGCAGATGACACAACCTTGCTTGCTGAAAGTGAAAAGGACTTGGAGGACTTACTAATGAAGATCAAAGACCACAGCCTTCAATATGGATTGCACCTCAACATAAAGAAAGCAAAAATCATCACAGCTGGGCCAATAAGCAACATTATGACAAACAGAAAAGATTGAGGTTGTCGAGGATATCATTTTATTTGGATCCACAATCAATGCCCATGGAAGCAGCAGTCAAGAAATCAAAAGATGCATTGCATTGGGCAAACTGGCTGCAAAAGATCTCTTTAAAGTGCTGAAAAGCAAGGATGTCACCTCAAGGACTGAGGTGCGTCTGATTCAGGTCAGACTCAAGCCATGGTGTTTTCAGTCGCCTCATATGCATGTGAAAGCTGGATAATGAATAAGGAAGACCAAAGAAGAATTGATGCCTTTAAATTGTGGTGCTGGCAAAGAATATTGAATATACCATGGACTGCCAAAAGAACAAACAAATCTGTCTTGGAGGAAGCACAACGAGAATGGTCTTTAGAAGCAAGGATGGCGAGACTACATCTCACATCCTTTGAACACGTTATCAGGAGGGATCAGTCCTTGGAGAAGGACATCATGCTTGGTAAAGTAGAGGGTCAGTGAAAAAGAGGAAGACCCTCAATGAGATGGGTTGACACAGTGGCTGCAACAATGGGTTCAAGCATAGCAACAATCGTGAGGATGGCGCAGGATGGAGCAGTGTTTCGTTCTGTTGTGCATAGGGTTGCTATGAGTCGGGACCGACTTGACGGCACCTAACAACAACAAGACTTAGATGTTCCGGTTAAACAAGGTAATACAGAGTTTTCTATTACTATGGAATGACTTTCTCTGTTTCATGCTTTGCTACGCTCAGGTACAATCAATGGAATATGTGCAGTCTTCCCTGTTTTGTTGAATGATTGGCCATTGGAAAATACAGAACATGAAGGAAAACTGGGCGAGATAAAAGTTTGTTGACTCTTCATTTCTCACTCTAATTATCTGTTCTTGTTACTGGGAAGAGATTGCAAAACCCATTGAGCCCCGTGAGCCAGGTCTATGCTAGATGCTTTTTCTGTGGCATTGCATTTCATATCTGGCTATTATGGAATAAACCAGTCTGAATACAAAGAGATGAGCTGTGTGTATGCCAGACGGCATTGTCTTCTAACCCTCTGTCTGACCTGCTGTGAGGGGCTGGGGAAAGGCATTCAAGCTCACTGTGCTCAGGGATAGTGAGGATTTCCTGTTAATGACAGAGTCTGAGTGATTTGTAGGCATTTGTGTGCTCATTGTCTTGCCCTCTAGGCATGTGCAGTGTTGTTATCAGGAGGGCAAGAGGGTTCCAAATAGATTTAATATTCCTTGTATGAGCTTCAGCCATCTGCCTGCCAGCTCTCAGTGTGAGCATAATATATGTTTTCTGAATCAAACACAAAGAGCCTGTTCCCCCCCTTTTTTTTCTTTTCCTTTTAGTTTTGATCATTTGCATTTTCCTAGTCTTTTAGGGCTAGCTAGGGCTACCCTTTCTACATTTACATTTACTTTCTTTTTCTTTTTGTTGCCTCTGGCATATTTAAATAAGTGGTTTCTCCTTTCCTGATGTCCGTGTATCCGCTACTGAACTGTGTCCTGAAAAGAAGCAAAGGTCTGGAAATCTTGTGAGGCACCCATGAGGTGACTTTCAGGATGGGTGCAAGTTAGATCATGGACATCTCACAAATATTCTCAAGCGGAATCGGAGTGCTGTTTTTATGAGGAATGGAACTTTTATTATTTTCTTGCTTTGAGGGAAAACTTATAACTGTTGATATGTCTTTGGGTACATAAGAGGCCAGCATGGACACATAGTAGCTATTCTCATTGTAGGACTAATATTAATTGTGTGGTAGGACTTTGACCTAGAACCCTTGTGTCATTTCTTGAAGGTAATTGAGGAAGGGGGATCTCAAGCTCTGAAAGAGATAAAAATATATAAAGCTACTCAAATGAGGTTCTTAAAATCTCACTTAAATTAGAGAAATTTGGCAGCAGACTTTAGAAAGCTCTTTAAACAAAAGTTGGGTGGGAACATCATTGGAAATCTTCTAGCATTACTTGGCAAGCAAGACTTGGGCGGGGAGTGATTACTGGAAAGTAAACTTGCAATACTCTTGTGTAGGTTTGAGGGCACAAACCAAAACCAAACCAGTTGCTGTTGAGTCGATTCCGACTCATAGAGACCCTGTAGGACAGAATAGAACTGCCCCAAAGGGTTTCCAAGGAGTGTCTGGTGGATTCAAACTACCACCCTTTTGGTTAGCAGCTGAACTCTTAACCACTGTGCCACCAGGGCTCACAGACATGGGCTGATAAGGGTGTGGCATAGCCTTGATGCCACCATGGGTTTTGCTAATGTCATGTAGTGTCAGTCCCCCTCCCACCATTCTGCTGAAACCCTCTTTCCTACAAGCACAAGCCCAAACTAGGTGAGCCTTATCCTTTCAGTCTCTTATTACACAATATTGCAATTTTTCTTCTTAGTGATTGAATTTCTCTGGGTTGTGCCTCTCTTGTGAGACATAATGCAAATTCCCCTCAGGGATGGGTTGGAAGATGATTGGCATCACACGGAATGACTTAAGTTCTTCCCTTTGTGGTGACCCTCATCCAATTATGTTGTCCTGAACCTTGAATCTTTCCCAATTTGGAGCATGTCTCCTGCCCATCCAGGACATGGTGTATCCCTTTGCTCACTAAAGAGTCTTTGGCCATCAGCTTCAAGATATCCCGTAAAGATTGTTTCAGGGAGGCCCGTCATAGCTTTTCATTGTGCCAGGATTCAAACTCCAAATTCCTGCATTGGGTGAGTAAGCTTGGCTGTGATTGTGGGAGAGGTACCTCAAGGACATGAAGCTGGGTTCTTCTTCTCTTCTCTCTCTCCCTCTTTCCCTCCCTCCTTTCCATCTTCTATTTAAATCTAGCTCAAAGAAAAGTATTATCGTTTGGGCAAAATCTTAGCTCTGGTATAATTAGGGAAGAGTGTAGCATTTCTCACAGTGGACACTGAGGCAGTGACTTAGTGGGAAGAGCGTAAACAACTATCAGGAATTTGACCCTAGCTCTGTTGTTATCAGCTGCCATGGAGTCATGGCCCCCGACTCATGGTGGTCCTGCATGATCAGGCTATTGTGATGCGCAGAGTTTTCAGTGGCTGCTTTTTTTTGGAAGTAGATCACCAAGTCTTTCTTCCTGATGATGATGCTTTCTTCCTAGTCTGTCTTAATCTGGAAGATTTGCTGAAACGCACAAGCAACACACAAGCCACTACTGACAGATGGGTGGTGGCTGTGCATTAGGTACATTGGCCAGGAATTAAACTCGGTCTCCTGCATGGCAGGAGAGAATTCTACCACTGACCCACTGCTGTCCCCTGCACCATCACACTAACTGTGTAAACTTGGGCAAAACACTTGACCTCTCTGTCCCTCTGATTCTTCATCTCTAAAGTGGGGCAGGTGGGGGGGGGGATTAGACTAAATGATCTTCTTAACACTCACTTTTTGATGGAAATTTGGCTTCCAGCAACGAGTGATAGAAAAAGCCTAGTATGTATTAGGATTTCACACCCATCTTCTTGGTAAGGCAGAATGGTAGCCCAAACAGAAGGTACAGACTTATTTATTGTATCAAAAAAGAAGTGAGGCAAATACTACTTTTAAATCAATTGCATTGCTTGAACACAGAAGATTGAGCTATTTTTCCCAAAATTGTTTTGATTGCTGCCAGTAACTGCTATTTGGTATGAAATCCATTCAGATCATCAAAAGCCAAAGACATACAGTGCATAAAAAGATGCTGTAATTGGCACTACTGTAACTCTATACGGTCTGTGATCTTAGCTGGGAGGAGGGAGGGTTGTGGGATAACTTGTAATCTAATTTTCTTTGTTGTAAAATAGAACGTTGCCATTGTATTCCTGTAGAATCATAATTATAACATCTCAGACAAATAGAGCGCCTTTCTCAGGAGGTGCTTAAAGAGCTCAATAGGCATTCATTCAGCCTTGTAAACATAGTAAAACCTGACTTGCTTGCATTTCTCTCAGCTGAAAATTCCTATTAACCAGCATCTCCCTTCATCCGTCCTACTGGGATAAACGATTTTTATGTTGATGTGCCTGACACCCCGAGAGACACTGAAGTGCCTTCTGAATCGTCAAAGAATTATAAAACCTTCAGTAGAGTTGTAGTGTTAATTGCAATTTATGACAGCCTAATTTTCTGAAAAGTGGTAATTCATGTGTCGCAGAGACGATAATTAGTCGCAATAGTTCATTAATCAGACTGCTCTATTTTCTGACCACACTGAAGTACAGAGTTTACGGTAACTGCAACACCCGCACTCCCTCCGAGAGCCACAAAGGAAGTAGGGTTAATGGAAGTGCTATTCTTTACAGCTTGGCAGGTATAAAGTATTACTCATTCTGGGCACATGATAATTTTCAGAGCTTTATTCTTCAACTTCTACATTTGCTTCTAAACTAAGCAAGATGAGAAAATAGGTAAGTTTTAAAAATAAACTATATTTGCCTCTTATGTCTTTGTCATCACCAGAATCATGGCTATTGTTGACAACTAGACTGTTGGCTCTTATAGTAAAGGTGAGTGTTTTTAAAACCAAACTTTGGATGATGTTTAGTGGAGCCTGTTACTCAAACATCAGAGATTCCTTAAGGAAGTATTAGTGCAGTAGACTTACGTGTTAACTGGTCCATTCTAAATGTTTTATTAAAGGGATAAGATCTTTTTTTAAATGTCCCAGTTCTTAATTATGGAGTCTTTTAAAAGAAGTATTAGGATTGGTATTGGGCTCAGGTTACCTGCAGAGAAACCAGAAAATTCAGAGGTGTATAAAGAAGAAAAGAAAAATGATCCACAACCCCATCCCCCGAGACAGTGACCATGGCCTTTCTGGTATAGTTTCTTACATTTCCCCCCATGTATTCGTGTGCACACAACCTTTTTACAAAGTTAAGATATACTAATGTACTCCATGCTGTCCCCCACCAACATTATATAAGAACATTTTCTAAAGATTATTTTAAAACATACTTGTTACTGACTGTATTGATGAAACATAATATATCAAACCAATATCCCGTTGTTGGACTTTAGATGCTCTATGAATTTTGGCTTTATAATGCTACACAAGTATTCTTGTCCATTTGTCTGTCTATTATCCACCTATTCAGTGAGTTTACATTGAGTTCCATGTGCTGGGTTCTGGGCTAGGAGCTGAGGATGCATCATTAATTATAAACCTCCTAATAGGTTGTTTTTAATAGGGTTATTTATTACTATGTTACTATGGACAAAACACTCATAAATTCTTTATTAGTAGACATGTAATAATTATATTACTGTATATTAGTATAATAATTATACCAATAAATGAGTCTGATAGTATGAAATAAATTCTTGCCATATTCCAATGAGGCAGTTATTATCATTATTCCATTCCCAGATGAGGTAACTGAGGCTTAGAGAAGTGAGGTGTCCAAAATCACCCAGCTGGTAATTGACAAAGCCAGTTTCAAACCCAGGCCTCCTGATTCCAGTCCTGCTCTCTTAACCACTGTGGTTACTGGGTCAGGAAAAAGATTCTCATTTGTCCCTATGGACATGGAAATCAGATAGATTTGAAGCATGAGAAGGACTCAACACATGGTGGCGGCTGCTGTGAACATGGATGGGGTCTTATGAGGAGGATCCTGGGTGGCCTCTAGAAGCAGACAGCAGCCCCCAGCTCCCAGCTGACCGCAGCAAGGAAACAGGGACTCCAGATCCACAGCCGAGAAGAATCCGATTCTAACGACAACCTGAATGAGTCTGGAAGCTGATTGTTCTCAGAGCCTCCAGCTAACGGAGGCAGCCTGGCCAGCACATTAGTTTCAGCAGTGTAAAACCCTAAACAGAGAACCCAGTCACACACACCTGGACTGCTGACTTACAGAGCTGTGAGTTAATATGTGGGTGTTGTTTTACTTTCTTACAAACACAATAAAAAACTAATACAAACTGTATGGTGTAGGTACCTTTATTATTATGCCCATTTTACAGATGAGGAAACTGAAGAACAGAGAAGTGAAGTTACTTGCCTAAAGTTTCACAGCTATTAGTATCAAAACTGGGATTTGAACTGAGGTAGTCTGGCTGAAGAGCCTATGCCCTTAGTGACACAGTGCCTGGGACATTTGTAGGTTCTCATTACGTATTAGTTTCCCTTCTCTTTTTAGTGTAGCCCAGGAGACACCTACCTGCTACGCTTCTCGTTTTTGTTGCGGAAGGTTATCTGGTGGTGTGACAGGGATTGTAAAAACCACAGGATAAAGATAGCATACTTGAAGCATTAGTTTTTCTCATGGGGGGGGCCATTTTTATATTATAACAAATCTGAATATTTCACAGGCTAGAATGCAAAAGATAAAAAGGGAGATTTCAAGGAAACTTTAGTCACTCTGCAGTGAAAGATAATTTAAAAAGTTTAAGAGGCACTGAGCTGATACATTCCAAGTAATTTTTAAGACCCATCCCCTCATGCCTTATTCCCTAAATTCATAGTAAGTCTGTCGCACTGGCTAGAATTCTGGGATGAAAACCAGGAAATCTGGACCCAGCTATTCATCGCCATCCATTTTCTAGTCATTCATCAAACAAGCATTTATAGAGTGCCTACTATATGCCTGGAGGGTCACTAATACAGTGTGAATAGTGAAGTAATTAAAGCATTTTGAATTTTGTTTCCTTGCGCATAAATTTAGGTGATTTGACAAAATTTTCTCTAGAGTCCCTGTCTATTCCCAAATCTAGTGCTTCCATAGTGTTTGTGTGTACTGACCTCTGCGTATGACACTTAGGGCAATGCCTGTCAAAGCACACCCTCCGTACCACCGGAATCAGAAGCAAGGGGGTTGGAGTCCAGGACTTCTCATTTTAACCAAGCTCTGAAGGTCATTCTTATGCATAGTAAAGTTTGAGATCTGCAGCTAGCTATGTCCAAATCCAAACCCATTACTGTGGAGTCCATTCCTACTCATAGCGACCAAGGTCAACAGAGTAGAACTGTCCCATAGGGTTTCCAAGGCTGTAAATTTTTGTGGCAGCAGACTGCCACATCTTTCTCCCTTGGAGCACTGGTGGATTCCAACACTGACCTTTGAATTAGCAGCTGAGCGCTTTAACCACTCTGTCACCAGGGCTCCTTACAACTAGCTATGGGGATGCGACATAAATATATAATACAGGCCTTGTGTCCTAAAAGCGTCTTCCTTATAAAGGGGCGGCCCATCAATTTGGAAAGAAAAACAGGGCCACGCTTGTATGTAATTAGTCTCCTGGCCCTGCCCATCCTCGGCCAGGGAAGGAGGTGTGATTAAGGAGCATATCTGGCCCAGCTCCACCTACAAAGTCACCTTTCTTCTTCTGGGGCTTACTTGCCCCATTCAATAATAGGGGTTAATGTGACAATGGGAGAGTCTTCTGGAGGCATTTCCCTTTGACGAAGGGCAGGGTGGGGCTGGCACAGGCCGGTGGGGAAGCCCCTCTGGGCAGATGGCTCCTGGTAGCAGTAACTGGCCCGGGTCAGTCATCGGGTCGAGGCTGTCGCCTTTTCCCCCTCCACTGGCGCTTAGGTGGGGAAAACTAGGGAAGTGGGTCATTCTGGCCGGCTCTCATAAACAGACCCTTCTCCACTCCCTCTTTCTGCTCTCCCTTGGGGCTTAAGGCATCTGCTCCAGCCGAGCGGTGTCGCTCGAGTATCCATGCCAAGGGGTGGGCCAGGCCAGTCCCTGCGCCACCGCGCTTTGCCCGCCGGCTGTCCTTGCCCGTGTACGGCCGCCTGTCCTGCGGCGTGGTTGGCCCTCCCGCCACCCCCTCGGCGGGGCCCTTCCCTTACTCTGGTATAGTGACATTCAGCTGGAAAGGCTAGCACAGACAGCAGCGCGCCCAGCTCCCGCAGCGCGAGAGTCTCGGTCCGTGGACGGGAACGCGCGCCCCTCGCGCGCCCTAGGCTGCGGGGTCGGCCGGAGGCGCGCTCGCCCTGCCCGTCCCGCATCCCCCAGCCGGGGGTTAGCCCCCTAGTGACAGCTAGAGCTGGCGGGTGAGCTTCGCACAAGACCTCTTCCCTTGGGCTCCTGCGCAGGGAAAGGATCGAACCATCGCTGCGGGAGAGACCCTGCCTCACTGCTTGTATATGGCAAAGTTTCTCGCCGAGCTCCTGGGCTGCACACTGCCGAGCAAGGGCGCCTCTCCCATGTTTGAGGTAGGTGAAGGGTGTGTCTTCGCAGGGACCGCTGTCTGCGGGGGCGGCCGATCCCTGATCCCTGACCCGGACCCTGGGGTCCCTGGGAGTTGACAAGTGTGTAATCTCACTTGCCTGGTTTTTACCTGGACGACTGGGGTGGGGCAGGGTGAGGATGAGGAGGAGGAGACCGGAGGCAGGGAGCCTGAATTCTTGCCTCCTTGGACCTCAGTAATCTTTATTTTTTCTTCCTTAATTGACAGGTGAGCATGTTTTCTTTCAATCTGGAGTTTTTCAAGTTACTCTTCTCCTACAGTGCCAGGAATGTCTTTGAAAATGAGCAGTCCCCTTTAGCCCCTCTTTGATGCCACCTTTTTTTCTCTTGCATATATATATGTTTTTAATCTGAAAAATAACAGGAAAGTCTTTAGGGTAGTAGGTTTCTACCTTGTTACGTCCTCCAACTACTCCTCCCCCTCCCCAACCTCCAGCATACCACAGACTCCGTAAGTGAACTCACTTCTTGTGAGCGAGATACACTGGGGATGAAAAGGGTTAAAATGGAATTTGCCAGATCAGGTGAATAAATAACAATTCTGAAGGCAGGTACATCTAATTGCTCACACCTGCGTGAGGTGGTGGTGATGCTGCTGTAAGCATCTCTGTGATGAGAAGGCTGGATTGCTTGTCCTCCTGTGGGAGTGGCACATCAACTGTTTTATATGAAACCTATATTGGCACTTAGCAGGGAGAGCTTCACACAGTTTGCAGTCCCCCTGCCCCCTACAGTCAAAATGGAGAGAGTGCTTTGTCTCTATCTCCTCCCCATCTCCCCCAGCAGACTGCCAGACAAGTAGGCCTGAACCAGAGGACCATGGCTGTGGCCAGGTAACCAGTGCTGCAGTGTGTCTGCACTGCACTCCTCATTCCTCAGTCACAGGGGCCTGACAGCTTCAGGGCTACTCCAGAAGCCACCTCAGCCCTCCCTGCCTGCAGTTTCCTGACTGGCCAGAGAGAAGCAGAACTTGTCCTTCAGCCAGGCAGCTCTTCAGGCTACTTCTCACAAGCTGCAGGTGGCTCTCTTCTCACCTTTGGCAACTGTAGGTGTTCTTTCCTTCTGAGGGTATGTCACCATGTTCTTTTGAATTTGGAGCTCAAATTGTCCAACCTGTTGCTGGGTGACAAATCGTTTTTTGAGCAGGGAGATCCTAATAGAAGGCAATGAGGAGGAGCATAGCATACTGGAAAACAAAACAACAGAGGACTGGGAAAAGCCAGCCTGAAAAAACAGTTGGTAGCTTATGGTTTAAAAAATTAAGAAAAGGCCCAAAAAGTGAAGTTTCCAAGGTCTGTAGCTAAAATTAGCTGTCTCCCCTGGCATGCAATATCACTGCCCATTTGCTTCTCTGTGAAGTAAATGCTAGGCATCATTTGGGGGGTCATTCTGGAGACCTGAGACACTCCTTTAAATTTGCTTTTTTCTTTGGCTTCCTCTTCATTTGGACTTGAATTTTTCTTCTTAAATTACCAAAATCCATGCCAAGTGATTTTGGTTGTATGTACTGCCCTTTCCTTGTATATTTCTGCCTGTTTTTTCCTCCAACCAGTTGATACCCCACCCTTGATTTCTTAGAATGATTGGCTCTGGATTTTTCGGGGGAGAAGGGTGCTTCAAGACTTATTTAGACAATTTACAAAATGAGTGGCTATTTTGTCTTTGAAGAGCTCCAGGGAAAGATGATTCCCTTGGTCTTGGGCAACTCCTTATATCTTGCTTTGCATGTTGGTCCACCCACCTACAGGTGGGAGCACTGCTGCATCCCATCACTGGATCAGCCTAAAACACTGCACCCAGTTTTCACTTTCAGTTGTTGCTGCTGTAGAAGTTAAGCGACACTCCTTCTCCTGCTTATGGGGAAAATCAGTCCAAAGGGATGAATAACTGAGTAAGGAATGTGCTTGGGGATGCTTGCATCTCAGGATTGGTGATAGACCTTTGAACACACTCTTATTCATAAATAGAGAGGCAGTCCTGGAGCTCTTTACATCTGGGAGGGGGAGAAATGTGTAAGAAAGATATTCTTAAACCTTTCTAAATATTCATTCCTAAAAGTGAAAGTGCTAGAGCACTTGAGAAAATTTTAGGCTGCTTTTCATTTTCACCAAATGTTCTAATTCTAACTTTGGAGATTACCTTTCATTCCTGAGAGGTCTGAAGAAGGGATGGGTGTTTTCATAATGAATGGCCTTTGGTTTCTTTCTGGCTAGAATGTGGCCAAGAGTATAGTTTCTTCCTACATGGGCTAATTAGGTTTTTCACAGAAGAGATTCTACTTCAGGAATCATTTCCCAGCAGGATTTCCCATGTATTTGCAGGGACAGTGGGTGGCAAGTTATGGAGAGTACAGGGGCAAAAAGACACTGTGATCGAAAAACAACTCCAGTGCCTGCCCTACTGCGTCCTCCTCAGAGGCAAAGGACAAATGACGAGCATATGAATCACAGAATGTCTGAATGATCATTTTGTAACTTTTTGCTTTTACTTCTTCTTAGTAAAGTATTTAAGTTTACAGACCAAGTCTTTGAGAGACAATTTAAAAATGTCAAGATGAAAGCAAAGGTTTACCCTCAGAGCCAGGCTACTGTCCTGAGCATTGGGCTAGATTTTTAAGAATCAGGTTTGTGCCTCACCCAGACAGAGCTCCTACAGGAAGAAGTGGACTTGATATGTATTCTGATGGCTAAAAAGGTAGGACATTATAAATACACAGGTAGGTGGTCTTAGAACAAGCAGGTCTTACTTACATTTTTCTTGTAATACTTGAATGGATGGGTATCTGGCCCTGGGATCCATTTCTTGTCCCTTTTAGCTCTGACATATTATGAACATACCTGTTACCCCAGCCCCATCTTGTTTTGCATCATGCCTTAGTGATAGTGGGTGATGAGGTTGGAGTTCCAGGACAGGAAGTAGAAGGATAATATAGTCTGGGGGTATTGCTTTTTATCCTTCTCTGCCTCTCTTTCTCCAGTCCACAAATTTGCATTTTTAACCCCTGTCATTCTTCATCATTGAACCTGATGGGGCACCTTTAAGGAGCCGTATCTGTTGGGTGAAACCTATCTGGCTCTATAGAAAAGATGTCCAATTCCATGCCACTATACAAACTCTGGTGGTGTAGTGGTTAAGAGCTATAGCTGTTAATCAAAAGGTAAGCAGTTTGAATCTACCAGATGCTCCTTGGAAACCCTACAGTGCACTTCTACTCTGTCCTATAGGGTCACCATGAGCGGAATTGACTTGACAGGAACGGATTTGGTTTTGGTTTTATTCATGGATGTAGTCTCTAGAATTTGCCATACTTGATGTACACGCTCTATATTTCCATATCCTGTTTTCTCTCCACTAATATCCCTGCCTAACTGCCACAATAGCTTCATTTTAATTTATACATAATAATAGCTATCATTTTTGCCTACACTGTGGCAGACATTGTTCAAAAGCCATAATATACATCATCTCAGCTGTCCTCCCAATAGCATCATGCTATAGGTGGTTCTCATCTCATATGTGTCAGAACCTACTCAGTGGCATACAACAACAATATATCTGGTCTACTCTGTCACACGGGGTAGCTGTGAGTTGGAATCAACTCAACAGCACCCAACAACAGCAACAACATAAGTGTTAACAACCATGTTTTACAAATGAGAAAATAAAGATATTGAGAGTTTAATTTGCTAAGGTCACGAAGTGTATGCTAGAGTAAGCATTCAAACCCAAGTCTGTTTTATCTCAAAGTTCACCCATCTCCCCCAGTTACAGTTAGTCCATACTTATGTTTTTGTTTTGTTTCGTTTTTTTTCTGCCCAAACTTCATTCCTAGCTATACCCTTTTGCTCTGTTAGAAGGAAAGATAAACCCCCATTCTATCACTGCCTTAGGATGTCATATCCTTGGATATGCTCAGTCAAATATTGATTGAATTTGTAGGGGTTAAGGAAGAGATTCAAGTTCAGTTGCCATGACCTTTTACAGATAGCTTCCAATTAGCGAGTATTTCCTATGTGTTGTCTTGTTTTATCCGCCAATAACCCTATGAGGTAGGTAGAATTGTCATCTCTGTTTTAAAATGAGGAAACCAAGGCTCCGAGTGATTACATAAGTTGCCCAATTGATTTACTAAGGGTGTGATTGGGATGTAAATCCTGGACTCTGACTCCACAGTGTTTTGCCAGCTATCTGCATCTACTAAAATGGATTCCTGGCCTCTGATCTGTGTCTTATCTACTCCATTTTATGGACTACTGCCCAAGTCATCTAAGAGCCCAACTCAACATGGTGCCCTTTTGCTTGCTGCACATTCATTTGTTGTTTACCACTGCGTGCAGATTCAGCTTGGTATGCAGACCCCCTCCACAGGTTGGTCACTACCTAATTTTCATGCCTTTCTCTTTCTATATTCCTAGCGTTCCAGTAACTTTAGTCTACTTAAAGGTGCCCATTTCTTGAACATATCCTCTCACCTCCAAGCTGTTCCTCTGCCTGGAATATTCTTTCCCTAATACGTGCTTGCTGAAGATTTTCCCTTCCTTCAAGGTTCACCTTAATCTTACCTCCAGATTCACCTCCCGTGGGCAATATCCAGCCCTCTATAACAGGTCCATGGGATATTATTTGTATTTTTTTTTTTTTTTTATGAGACCTTGGGACAGTATTTTCTTTTAACTCCTCTGCAACTCCTCAGTTCTATATCTTCGGTGGGGATAATGACAGTGCATAATGCAGGGTAAACCAAAAAAACCAAACCTGTTGCCATCGAGTTGATTCCAACCCATAGCAACTCTATAGGACAGAGTAGAACTGCTCCATAGGGTTTCCAAGGAGCACCTGGTGGATTGAACTGCCAACCTTTTGGTTAGCAGTCAAGCTCTTAACCACTGCACCACAAGGGCTCCTAATGTAGGATGGTGAGGATTAAATGAGCTAATGCCCATACAGTGTTTAGAATAGTACTCAATACGTGTTCATTGTTGATGTTGCTGCCTTTGTCTCTGAACTCTTCAATGTCAGGAACAACGTTTTTTTTTTTTTCCTTCCACAGCCCCTAGTACCGTATTTTACACATAGCTTTGCATCAGATAAATGCCTAATGGATTAAATTGACCTTCCAACCCTGAAGTTTCATGATTTTCCTTGTCCTTAAATTATTGGTTGTTTAATTCAAATCCAACTCGGCATCTTGTAAATACATCCTCTATTTATTTGCTAAATCTGAGAACCCTACCTCCCCGCCCCACCCCCCAGCTTTATCCCTCTAGAACTCAGCTCCTAGAGTTCAATCTGGCTCACCTGTGGAACCCTTGTCCCTTTCCTTCCTTCCTTATAGCCCCTACTCTGCTAGAGACTCTGCCTCAGGCCTAGGGAACCACCCGTGGGGAATTGCGGCTGGGCACACTTTACTCAAGGCCTGACTTGTCTGGAAATGGTGGCATGAGCAAGCTTCCCACTGCAAGTGTCAGGGCTGCAACTGAGAGAGGTATATAGCTGGCACTGTCTTTATTCATTCTTTATGTGTTCACCAGTGTATTCAACCATTCATTCAACAAATGTTTATTAAGCACCAGCTTTGTGCAAGGTGCCCCATGGAAGCCTTGCTAAGACACAGTGGCTTTCAAATTGTTTTGACTGTGAACCACAGTAAGAAATATATTTTGCATTGCAATCCTGAGTACACTTAGGTATTTGTACCTATAAAACTGAAACTAAGTTTCAAGAATAATACTTTTCCTTATGACACGGGATATGCTCTGATCTCTGCAATTCTATTCTTTCCATTCCATTTCTTCCATTCCATTAAAAAATAAACCAGTAAAGACCCACTAAATTGATTTCATGGGTTGTGACCAGAATTTGAAAAGCACTGCTATACAGCAGAACGAGAATCTATTTTTACAGAACAATTTCTGTTACCCCATTACTTACACGTTATTATACTATACATTATAAACATTTAGGAGATCCTTGTGAGCTCTCTTGGGAAGCCAGTCAACATGCATAACATTATTTTTTGGGAGAAAATGTTTTCAGGTTCCAAACAACTAACATACCAAACAATTTTTGACAAAAATCTTGACTCTAAATTGGGGAGCGCTTAGGCAAAAGATTTGGTATGTTACCTGCCCATATTTCATGACATGGTTTTTTATTTTGAATAATGTACCAGAATTTCAATATATTTCACTCTTACCATTATTACTATCTGTTGTGGTCAAGTCAATTCCGACTCATGGCTATCCCATGTGTGGCAGGGTAGAACTGCTCCATAGGGTTTTCTTGGCTGTAATCTTTACAGAAGCAGATTGCCGAACCTTTCTTCCATGGTGCCACTGGGTGGATTCAAACCACCAACCTTTAGGTTAGTAGTCAAATGCAAACTGTTCGTGCCACTCAGGGACCTTAGCATCCACTAATGACAAATGTGAGTCACTAATTGGATTGACTTCCAGGGCTATATCTTATGGATCTTCATAGTTTCACGTTTTAGTTGACCCCATCCCTGCGCTCTTTAAGGAAATTACACATTCGGTTTTTTTTTTTTCTCTCTCTCTAATCTGCCAGTTAAAGAATTTGATTTTGTCCATTAAAATGAACAGTTAAGCTTCTTTGCCTGTTTAAATGAACCTTGTATGCTGTCATCCAGGTGGTTATTCTGATCGGCTTCAAGCATCTAGAGAATGAACCATGTGGTCAGGATGTTTTGAAAGCAAATAACTTGGACAAGTACGGCTATGGCTTCTGTGATTGGATGTTGGTAGATGATCATAAGGGAGAAGTTTACTTTGAGAATAATAGCTTCTATTGCCACAGCTGGGCTTTCTATGAGGGTCATTTGAATTTTAAGCTAATGGGTACAGGATTTGTCTTGTAAATTCAGAATTCAGTATGTTCGGAAGGCCAATTGGATTGCTCTATCACATCTGAGCCTTTGTATAAACAGGGGCCACTCTACTTACCTTTTGTGTTAGCTGCTTTTAAACCCTGCATGTGGTCCTAAATGCGTGCATTTCATTTGTGGGAATATTCGCTCCCATTATGATTACATGTGTCTAATGGCTTCTTGCTGAGAAACTGTTACATGATTTTTTTCTTTTTCTATTTTGATAAGGCTGGTGTTTTATATCTGTCAAATGGCCAGTGCTTGACTTCATGTCGTAGGGAGAAGAGGTAGGAGCTGCACTCTTTATTTCCTTTTGCTTAGTCCTTTTCAATTGATAATGGCATTCTTGCATGTTATGAATTTCTTTACTTTGCAAGTCTTTGATAAAATACAGTAAGCCTAGCAGTGACATTTACATTGGGAAAGTTCTACCTACTTAGAGTTGTCTAATGAGGTGACCCATAAGTAAAGTGACAGCTTTTATTTATCTAAATTTTATGATGCGTAAACATTATGCTTTCTACTTTGAGAGTCAAAAATGTATTCTCTCTCCAAATACCTATATTAACAGTGTTACTTTTTCAAAACCAAAATGGAGGACTCATGAACTTCCCTGTACACACCTGAAACTCACTTCTCTTTTCCACCTCTGGTTGGCCAAAACCACCTCCTGCCTTCTCTTCACCTCAAGTAGCACTTTGGTGCCATCTTTGCTTTCTTTCCCTTCTTTCCCCTCATAGATTATCTGTCAGCAGCTCCTGTAGATCCTTTCTTGAATGTACAATTTTCTTTTCTTCCTGACTAGACCTCATTCACTGCTCTGACAAACATTTATTGAGTACCTACTGTGAATAAAAGAGTTTCTGGGTGGTGCAAATGGTTAAGTGCTGGGCCACTAACTGAAAGGCACTCTAGAAGAAGGACCTGGTGACCTGCTTCTGAAAGGTCACAGCTATGCAAACCCTACAGACTGCAGTTGTACTCTGACACTCGTGAGATCGCCGTGAACTGGAATGGACTCCACAGCAACTGGTTGGTTGTTTGTACTGTAAGGAGCACTGAGGCCTGTTGGGAATTTCATAATAAGCCACTAATGGGTTTTCTTTCCTCAAGCGTTCCTCCTCCCCACTGTTCCTGAATATGCTGCTGGTATACCACAATGCCTTTTCATTGTTACGTTCCTGCATAAGAGTCTACATTTCTGTTTCTAAGGGCTCAAGTCTCTAAATTCTGCCTGGGTTGTTTCTAAGGTATTCTATTAAGGGTCTCTCCCAGCATAGCCAATCTTATTTCCTGCTATTCATTTTCTTCAGGGATCCTCATGTGTCAAATACAAATTCTTGCCCCTGCACCCTTGTTTATGTTGCTCGTCAAGCTGTAATATGACTACATATCCTCATTCTTTCTACTTTTTCTAACTGAACCCTACCTAATCTTTAGGGCCTGAGAAAAAACCCAGCCTCTCGTGAAGCCTTCCCCAACCACAGCAAAGAGGCTAAGAGTACAAGCTGGAGAATCAGGTTTTTGGTTTTTAATCTTGGCTCTTCCACTTCTCAGCTGTGTGACCTTTATTAAGTAAATTACTTCTCTGTTCCTCAGTTTTATTTTCTGTAAAATAGGAATAATGATAGTAGCTGCCTCACTGACTTGTTATGGGGATTAAATAAGATACTTAAAATATTTAGCATATATTTGGCATGCAGTAATTGACAGGTAATAGATATTATTATATACTTTGACCATACCCCCATATCCTATGATACCCTTCTTTGACTATCTTAGAACATACCTTATGCTTTTCTAAATCTTCCACAATGCTGAACATAATATAGGTGCTCAATCAGTGCTAATTAATTTAAAGAACTTGCCATATGCTCTATTAGCAAAATCTTCTGAGTGGGAACCAGTTTATTTGGGGATCTGTTTAATTGTATTTAATGGAAATGTGATAGCCACTGTCCTTAAGTGACTTGTCCCCTGATCTGTGGGATGTATATCAGTGCTAACTTAGGCTGCGGTTATGCAAATGATGATAATGTACTTTTACATACCCCTGTGGAGATAGCAGAATTTGAAAAATGAGCCAATTACAAATGCCATTTAAATGAAATTCAACTATAGATTAAATACATTTTTTACAAAATTTCTTTATTTTTCAATTGGTTTGCAAACATCTATCCTCAAAACAGGTTAAGGGAAGCAAATCCATGCCATAAATCTAGATTTTATTTTTTGGACTTTTATTTTCTCTGCTATTGTTGGAGAATTCTGGCTGGAAGTCAGGTTGCTGTTGTTAGTTGCCATCAAATAGATCCCAACTCAATTATTCCAAAGGTAATGTAGTCCAAAGAGCCACTTATCCAATGGGCTTATCATTTTTCTAGGAGGAAAGAGGGAGTAATGAGGCCCTATTTCCTTGGAAACTCTGTTAGGTAGCCTGGAAGCAAGGGAATTTACTTTTATGGACATTATTTGAACTTGGCTGGAAGTCAAGTGAGGGTGCCTAGAGAGAGGCAGATGGGACTGAAAATGAAAGAGTGGCAGTGTGATGAATGGAAAAGAACCAGCACCAGGAGTCTTAAGATCTGGATTCTTTTATCTCCTCACTGACTGTATGCTCTAGGGAAAATCTCTGTAGCTTTCTGAGTGTCAATTTTCTTAGCTCTAAAATGAAAGTATCAATAGTTGATTTGCTTTACTCACAGAAATGATGTGAGGCTACAGTGTGGTAATAAATGTGAAAGCTGTTTATAAAATGTCAAGCATTATACAAATGTGAACTGGCATTACTGATACTGTAATGAAGAGAACAGAGACATAAGGTGAATACTGGGCATCTGAGACATGCAGGAACCTGCCTGTGAATGGACTGTTAGGGCAACGATAAAGAATAGAGATGATTCTGTTTGAAAGATAGAGAAGAAAAGATGAAGCAGTCAGATTTACAACTAGCACTCTGGGCTTTTAAATCTGATGCTTAGACCTTAATGGATCTCGTGTAATTTTTAGAAAGGTGTTTTAGTGATTTCAGGAACTTTGCTGGTAACCTACATTTCAAGTGACCTTAAGATCCTACGGTTTATTTTATGGAGGTTTCTTCTCCAGAATGATTTTATTTAGTTTGGAAAATGATTATGAGGGGATATACTGTTGCCGTTGAGTCTATTCCATCTCATAGACACCCTATAGGACGGAGTAGAATGACTGGTGGATTCAAACTGCTGACCTTTCGGTTAGCAGCCAAATGCTTAACCACTGCGCCACCAGGGCTCCTAGGGGATATGGTGGGGAATTAATCTGACTGTGATTTAGTCAGCCTAGGAAGGCTGCGGGCTTTAATGAGTTCTTAATAACCATTCAAGTTTAAATTTTTGCTTGGGAAGGGTCTAAACTCTTCTAGAAAAAGATCAGTGCTGCCTTTTTAATTGGGTACCCTACCCAATACATACTACCTGGGTAAGCTCCGTGGATGGCACAAGGTCAGCCCCAGCCTCAAGGAGCTCATATACAGGTGGGGAAGGCTAACTTCCTTCTGAATGGCCCATCCTCCTTTTAGTCATAGGTCCCCACAATGGCCATAACTACCCAGACATATGACAAGTTTGTACATCCCTTGCTTTGTCCCTAGGAGTCCTTGAACTTAGCTTTGTGAATCTGGGTTAGTCACAAACGTCTCTGAGCTTTCCTTTCCTCTTTTTAGAAGTAGAAGTTTCAATAAACCCTACCTTATAAGATAGATGCAAAGGATAAGTGAGGCAGTATATGCAATGCACTTAGTGCATTTATTGGTAGTTGCTATCCAGTTGGCTCCAACTTACAGTGACCCTATGTATAGCAGGGCGAAATGTTGCCCAATCCTGTGCCATCTTCATGATTGTTGGTATGTTTGAGTTCACTGTTGCAGCTACTGTGTCAATCCATCTTATTGAAGGTTTCCCTTGTTTTCACTGGCTCTCCACTTTACCAAACATTGTCTTTTTCTAGTGATTGGTCTTTCCTGATGATGTGTCCAAAGTAAGTGACCCAAAGTCTCACCATTCTTATTTCTAAGGAATATTCTGGTTGTATTTCTTCTGAAATACTGATTTGTTTGTTCTTTTGGCAGTCCGTGGTATAGTTAACATTCTTCACCAACACCACAGTTTAAATACATCAGTTCTTCTGTGTTCCCTTTTCACTATCCAACTCTTGCATGTGTGTGAGGCATTTGAAAAGATCATGGTTTGGGTCAGATGCACCTTAGTCAAAGTGACATCTCTGCTTTTTAAAACTTTGAAGAGGTCTTTGCAGCAGGTTTTCCCAGTGTAATGCATCGTTTGATTCTTGACTGCTGCTCTCATGGATGTTGATTGTTGACCCAAGTAGAATAAAATCATTGACAACTTCAGTTTCTTCTACATTTATCATGATGCTATCATTCCAGTTGTGAGGATTATCATTTTCTTCATATTCAGGTGTTGTCCATACTGAAGGCTGTAGTCTTCATCAGTAAATGCTTCAAGTCAGGTAACATAGTAACAGTTTAAGAAATAGCTGTTAATAATATTAGCAATGATTATCTACCAAGCTATCCCTTCAATGTACCATCATTTTAATTTTTAAAACCCATTGTTAATAGTTATGTAGAATTGTATTGTCTACTTGCCATTGACACAATTGGATTGGAGCTGAGGAGGGCGGGCAGGCATTAGAGCAGAGAGCAAGGGAATACTGAACATTAAAAAAAAATCTGATGGATAATTGGATCAGAAATTCTGTTTCATTCCTTGGGCTAAGTTAAATGTCAATATTGTTACTGGAACAGTAGTCAAACTTTTTTTTTTTTTAGAGTTAAAAACACTCCACACTTACTCTTTTATTTTATTTATCACTGTTCCCTAGAGAAAAGATAACACAACATACTCCAGGCAATCCCTGTCCAGTTTTTGGGGATTAGGGAATTAGAATTATCTCCAAGGTCAGTAAGTGGGAGAAATGGCTATGTCATCAGATGGTGTTGAAAGGAGTCCATAGCATGTATGTGTATAATAGGTGACTCACCTAGCTGTGTTAGAGCTGAGATTTAGCTGTATCTGCTTTGTGACAACCCCTGGTATCTATTTGTATCTAGAAGTTACAGACAGAATAAGGCACTACCTTATTTTTTTTTGAGAACTAAACTTGCACCAGGTTCATGAATAAAATTCTATCAAAATGGGGAGGGGAGATCTCAGTGACAGAAGGCAAATTGCACTGAGGGAGCACTGGGTGAGATCCGAAAGACAGTCAGGCTTAGAGGTTGACGTATCATGACCCAAGGAATTCTGCGATGAGTCCTTTCAGAGAGCATAACTCTGAGGAGCAAGCCTTTTCAATAAAAGCGGAGTTTCTGGCGGCCAGGGCAGAGCAGCGGTAGGTAGTTTGCTGCAGACTTTACAGGCACAGGGCCATCTGGACCCAGGGCAGTCCAACTGGCCTCCTGAACTGGTTCAAAATATCATATGACATACTTTTCCCCAGAGGACACCTACCGATACCAAAGGGAGAAGGGAATCTTTGGAAGAGAATCTGATGTCCTCAGGGTGTGGTGGAGTTACGTGGCTAGCAAAATTTGGCCGTAAGTAACCAATTTGGGTACATACGTTTGGCCCATATAATCCTACCAAATTTATTCTTTCCTATTCTGTTCTTGAATCAATGTTTCTCACTGGCTGCAGATGTTTAACGAAATGCATCTTCCCTCCTCCCCTCCCCACTTTTCTTTTTCTTATTCTCTCCCCCCTCCCCTCCAACAAGCTTATTCTTGATGTTTGTTTTAATGGAATTTCATACGTGTTAAAATGGGTTGTATGTCTGCTAGGAGAAAGTAGAAGGGTGTGAGAGAGGTCAGACACACATATAGAGCCATATACATACAGACACAAACACAGACAGACATTGCAATACACACAGACTCATAGTGATTTGCTTCTGGAATGACCATGGTGATTAAACCAACCATGAAAAAAAAAATTTTTTTTTTTTTTTTAACCATGACCAGAGGTTAAAACCAATCCAGAAAACTCACAGATTCTATTTATAAACTTTTATCCAAAACCTTGGATGGGCTTTATGTATGCATAGTCAAGTAATGGGACACATCTGGGGTGAGGGGGCATAGAGATTGAACTTCCTTTCCTTCTTAGTTTCTCTGTTGCCTCCTTCCTCCCCCCACTGCTTAGGGAGGCCCTTTCTAAGAATCTGTGACATAGCTGTGTAAAACTTTCATTTTTTCCATCTTACTCTGCAAATAGAAACTGATTTCATTTTTCTCATGTATAAAGAAATAGTGCATCTGATTCCACAGGCCAGAAATGATTAGAAATCATCCAGCCAGCCTCTGGGGAACTCCCTAAAATTATCATCCACCTTATGGACTGTCCAGATTGTTTGTGTGTGGCTGGGAAAATGGGGGCAGGGATTTGGGAAATAAAATTTTCTTGTGCCCAGATGCTGTGAGTGAGTCAGATGGCTGGGTGAGTACCCCTGATGCCTACTGTGGTTTTTAGGGCTCCATTTGCTAAAAATGCATAAATTATTGAACAATATCATGTACAAGTAAAATTTTGCTGAAGATCGTTCAAAAACGCTTGCAATAGTACATTGACAGGAAACTGCCAGAAGTTCAAGCCAGATTCGGAAGAGGATGTGGAACCAGGGATATCATTGCTGATGTCAGATGGCTCTTGGCTAAAAGCAGAGAATACCAGAAAGATGTTTACCTGTATTTTATTGACTATGCAAAGGCATTCAACTGTGTAGATCATAACAAATTATAGATGACATTGAGAAGAGTGGGTATTCCAGAATACTTCACTGTGCTCATGAGGAATCTGTACATACACCAAGAGAAAGTCATTAGAACAGAACAAGGGGATATTGCATGGTTTAAAGTCAGGAAGGATGTGTGTCAGGATTGTATCCTTTCTCCATACTTACTCAGTCTGTTTGCTGAGCAAATAATTCGAGAAGCTGGAGTGTATGAAGAAGAATGTGGCATCAGGATTGGAGGAAGACTCATTAATAACCTGTGTAATGCAGATGACACAACCTTGCTTGCTGAAAGTGAGGAGAACTTGAAGCACTTACTGATGAAGATCAAAGACTATAGCCTTCAGTATGGATTACACCTCAACATAAAGAAAACAAAAATCTTCACAACTGGACCAATAAGCAACATCATGATAAACAGAGAAAATATTGAAGTTGTCAAGGATTTCATTTTACTTGGATCTACAATCAACTTCCATGGAAGCAGCAGTCAAGAAATCAAATGAGGTATTGCATTGGGCAAATGTGCTGCAAAAGACGTCTTTAAAATGTTGGAAAGCAAAGATGTCACTTTGAGATTAAGGTATGCCTGACCCAAGCCATGATATTTTCAGTTGCCTCATATGCATGGGAAAGCTGGGCAATGGGTAGGGAAGACTGAAGAATTGACGCCTCCAATTATGGTGTTGGAGAAGAATATTGAGTATACCGTGGACTGCCAGAAGAACAAACAAATCTGTCTTGTAAGAAGCACAACCAGAATGCTCCTTAGAAGGTAGGATGATGAGACTTCATCCCATGTACTTTGGACATGTCATCAGGAGGGACCAATCCCTGGAGAAGGACATCATGCTTGGTAAAGTAGAGGGCCTGCAAAAACAAGGAAGACCCTTTACGAGATGGATTGACACAGTGGCTGCAGCAATGGGCTCAAGCATAACAGCTGTGAGGATGGCACAGGACCAGGCAGTGTTTAGTTCTGTCATACACAGGGTCACTGTAAGTCAAAAATGACTTGACAGCACCTAACGACTACAACGGAAACCCTGGTGGCACAGTGGTTAAGTGCTAAGAGTGCTAACCAAAAGGTCGGCAATTTGAATCCACCAGGTGCTCCTTGGAAACTCTATGGGGCAGTTCTACTCCGTCCTATAGGGCTGCTATGAGTCAGAATCGACTTGACGGTGACGGGTTTGGTTTTTTTGGTTAACAACAACAACAATTTGCTAGGCGCTAGATGTGGATGTCTAAATACACCTAGATGGGCCCTTTCATGTTCCTAGCAAATGCAGCTCCCTCTCCCTGAACATTGCGTGGTCTTTCCTCATGTGTGAATGGCTCCTAGATAAATAGAGGGGCTTCTCTTGGCCTACCTTGGGTTTCATCATTGATTTGGAATTGGTTTGGGTAAAATGACTAAGAGACATGCTTAGCAGAGTTGATGGACAATAAGCAATAACAGTTCTTTAGAATTTACCAACACATCCTACGTACATTATTTTATTTGAAACAGAAACTGTAGGGGATTATTTTTTTTAACAGATGGAAAACTAAGGAGCAGGGAACTAAGAAGTATTAGCTCTTGGAAGAAACCTTGGATCTAAAATTGTCCAGCCAGCCTAGCAGATACTAAAAATTATTTACCAATTTCTCTATATATGCCTTCCTCCTTAATAGAAATAAGAATTTAGCATTATAAAAACATCATTAATTGAAATCATTTATATGAAATACTTTGAAAATTATAAAGTGGTACACAAATGTAAAGTATTTTACTTCAAATATAATTTCAAGCAATGCAGAGTGTAAATACCATCAAATATTATTATTTAAATGAAAACTTTCATCATTAGTAAATGTCTTTCCCATTTCTGGCTTTGCAGATGAATATGTTAGTTAATGGGAGCAGCTTGATGATTTGTTTCCAAAATCACTCCCTAGCACTCTTTGTCCAACAAAATTAGCATAAATCCCACCTGTCATTTCAAATCATCCCCATCTTTTCTTTCAATTCCATTATATCACTGGGTAAAGAGTACCTAAGCCATGAACTACAGAGAATATTTTTCTCTCCAGGCAGTCCACTCCTAAGGTACAGAATGATGGTGTGATTTTTTTTTTCTATTGTAAAAATATAGCTAATGCAACATTTGGAAATTTAACATTTTTCATGTATACAATTCAATGAGATCATTTACATCAATCATGTTTTGCAACCATCACCAATAACTTTTGCCAAAATGATTTAAGTGATTGTCACAGCATCTTGATGTTGAGAAAAGAGTTAGCCTGTGGAATGTTTTCCCTAGAACAGGCACCATGTTTTTCTACCAGATCTCAGCTCAGAATAGACCTCTGAAATGAAATTTTTCCAAAAGCAGGAATTGATTTTGAAAGAAATTCTGCTTTTCCAGATTAATGCTGTAAATAGGCAGAATAATAAGAATAACCTGTTTTGCCACTTTCCAAGACATAAGCAATTATTGAAAACAGGAAAAGGACTGGCTCACACCTGAGGTCCCATTGAGATGTAAAACCTTTTTATTTTTTTCTTTTATTGTGCTTTAAGTGAAAGTTTACAATTCAAGTCAGTTTCTCATACAAAAACTTATACACCCATTGTTATGTGACCCTAGTTACTCTCCCTACAATGTGACAGCACAGTCCTTCTTTCCACTCTGTATTTTCTGTGTCCATTCAACCAGCTTCTGTCCCCTTCTGCCTTCTCATCTTGCCTCTGGATAGGAGCTGCTCGCATAGTCTCATCTGTCTACTTGAGCTAAGAAGCTCACTCCTCACCAGTACCATTTTATGTCTTATAGTCCAGTCTACCCTTTGTCTCAAGAGTTGGCTTTGGGAATGGTTTCAGTTTTGGGCTAACAGAGTGTACAGAGGGCCATGACCTTCGGGGTCCCTCCAGTCTCAGTCAGACCATTAAGTCTGGCCTTTTTACTAGAATTTGAGGTCTGTATCCCACTTTTCTCCTGCTCCATCAGGAATTCTCTGTTGTGTTCCCTGTCCGGGCAGTCATTAGTGGTAGCCGGGCACCATCTAGTTCTTCTGGTCTCAGGCTGTTGGAATATCTGGCTTATGTGGCCCATTCTGTCTCTTTGGCTCATATTGATATTGTGTCTTTGGTGTTCTTCATTCTCCTTTGCTCCAGGTAGGTTGAGACCATTTGATGCATCTTAAATGGCCGCTTGCTAGTGTTTAAGACCCCAGATGCCACTCACCCAATTGAGGTGCAGAACATTTTTGTAATACTCTTTGTTACACCAGTTGATCTAGATGTCCCCTGAAACTGTGGTCTCTAGACCCCCGCCCCTCCTACTCTGTCTCTCTAAGTGTTTGGTTGCATTCAGGAAACTTGTTTGCTTTTGGTTTAGTTCAGTTGTTCTGACTTCACCTGTATTGTGTGTTGTTCTTCCCTTTACTTAAAATAATTCTTGTCTACTATCTAATTGCTGTGGCTAGGACCTCCACTGCAGTGTTGAATAAGAGTGGTGATAAAGGGCATCCTTATCTGGTTCCCATTCTCAAGGGGAATGCTTTCAGACTGTCTCCATTTAGGATAATGTTAGCTGTTGGCTTTTTATAAATGCCCTTAATTATGTTGAGGAATTTCCCTTCTATTCCTATTTTGCTGAGAGTTTTTGTCATGAATGGGTGTTGGACTTTGTCAAATGCCTCTTCTACATCAATAGATAAGATCATGTGGTTCTTGTCTTTTCTTTTATATGCAATGGATTACATTAGCTGTTTTTCTAATGTTAAACCATCCCTGCATACCTGGTATGAATTCCACTTGGTCATAGTGAATTATTTTTTTGATATGTTGTTGAATTTTATTGGCTAGAATTTTGTTGAGGATATTTGTGTCTAAGTTCATGAGGGTTATCGGTCTGTAGCGGAAGACCTGGTGGTGTAGTGGCTAAGTGCTACGGCTGCTAACCAAAGGATCGGCAGTTCGAATCCACCAGGTGCTCCTTGGAAACTCTATGGGGCAGTTCTACCCTGTCCTATAGGGTCGCTATGAGTCGGAATCGACTCGACGGCACTGGGTTTGGTTTTTTGGTTTATTGGTCTGTAATTTTCTTTTTTTGTGGTGTCTTTACCTGCTCTTGGTATCAGGAATATGCTGGCTTCATAGAATGAGTTTGGGAGTATTTCATCATTTTCTATGCTCTGAAATACCTTTAGTAGTAGTGGTATACTCTTTTCTGAAAGTTTGGTAGAATTCTCCAGTGAAGCTGTCAGGGCCAGGACTTTTTGTTGTTGTTGTTGAAAGTTTTTTAAATTACCTCTTTAATCTCTTTTTATTAATAGGTTTACTTAGTTGTTTTATCTCTGTGTTAGTTTAAGTAGGTAGTCTGTTTCTAGAAATTTGTCCATTTCTTCTAGGTTTTCAAATTTGTTAGAGTACAATTTTTCATAGTATTCTGTTATGATCCTTTTAATTTCAGTTGGGTCTGTTGTGATATCGCCCAACTCATTTCTTATTCGGGTTATTTGCTTCCTCTCCTGTTTTTCTTTTGTCAGTTTGGCCAATGGTTTATCAATTTTGTTGATCTTTTCAAAGTACCAGCTTTTGGTCTTGTTAACTCTTTTAATTGTTTTTCTGTTTTCTATTTCATTTATTCTGCTCTAGTTTTTATTATTTGCTTTCTTCTGGTGCCCAGGGGCTTCTTTTGCTGTTCTCTTTCTATCTGTTTGAGTTGTAGGAATAATTGTTTGATTTTTGCCCTTTCTTCTTTTTGGATGTGTACATTTATTTCTATAAATTGACCTCTGAGCAATGCTTTTGCTGTGTCCTAAAGGTTTTGGTAGGAAGTGTTTTCATTCTCATTTGATTCTATGAATTTCTTTATTCTATCCTTAATTTCTTCTGTAACTCAGTAGTTTTTGAACAAGGTGTTGGTCAGCCTCCATGTGTTTGATTTTTTTCCTTGTTTTTCTGTTATCGATTCCTACTTTTATGGCTTTATGCTCAGAAAAGATGCTTTATAATATTTTAATGTTTTGGATGTTGTTAAGGCTTGCTTTATGACCCAATGTGTGGTCTATTCAGGAAAATGTTCCATGTGCTGTTGGATGGAGTGTTGTGTATATGTCTATGAGGTCAAGTTGGCTGATTGTGGCATTTAGATCTTCTGTGTCTTTATTGAGCATCTTTCTGGATATTTTGTCCTTAACCGAGAGTGGTGTGTTGAAGTCTCCTACTATTATTGTGGAGCTGTCTATCTCTCTTTTCAATGCTGTTAGAGTTTGTTTCATGTGTTTTGGAGCCCTGTTGTTGGGTGCATAAATATTTAATATGGTTATGTCCTCCTGGTGTATTGAACGTTTAATCATTATATAGTGTCCTTCCTTATCCTTTGTGGTGGATTTTACTTCAAAATCTATTTTTTCAGAAATTAATATTGCCACTCTTGCTCTTTTTTAATTGTTATTTGCTTGATATATTTTTTTCCATCCTTTGAGTTTTAGTTTGTTTGTGTCTTTAAGTCTAAAGTACATCTCTTGTAGGCAGCATATGGACAGATCATGATTTTTTATCCATTCTGCCACTCTCTCTCTTTATTGGTGCATTTAGTCCATTTACGTTCAGCGTAATTTTGGATAGGTATTTAGTGCTGTCATTTTCATGTCTTTTTTTGTGTGTTGTTGACAATTTCTTTTTTCTACTTAATTTTCTGCGCTGAATAGTTTTTCTTTATATATTGTCTTTTCCTCTTTTTCGTTGTTGTTGCTTTTGTATGTGCTGAGTCTTTAAGCTTTTCTTGTTTTTTATTTTGATGTGTAGAATTGTTAGTCTCCTTTGTGGTTACCTTAATATTTACCCCTATTTTTCTAAGTTTAAACCAAACTTTTATTTTTTCATATCTCCTTGACCTCCTCTCCATATGAAAGATCTATGACTACATTGTTTAGTCCCTCTTTTTTGATTTAATTTTATCATCTTTTACATAACGACGTTTCTGTTTCCCTATTTTGAACATTTTAGCTTTTACTTATTTTTGTAATTTCCCTATCTGGGTTGACATCTGGTTGGTCTGTCCTGTGTTCTAGCCTTGGGTTGTTATCTGATATTACTGATTTTCTAACAAGAGGACTACCTTTAGTATTTCTTATAATTTTTGTTTTGGTTTTTGCAAATTCCCCAAACTTCTGTTTATCTGGAAATGTCCTAATTTCACCTTCATATTTGAGAGACAGTTTTTCTGGATATATAATTCTTGGCTGGCAATTTTTTCCCTTCCAGGCTTTATATATGTCATCCCATTGCCTTCTTGCCTGCATGGTTTCGGCTGAGTAGTCCAAGCTTAGTCTTATTGGCTTTCTTTTGTAGATGGCTTTTCATTTATCCCTAACTGCTTTTTAAAATTCTCTCTTTATCTTTTGTTTTGGCAAGTTTGATTATATGTTGGTGACTTTCTTTTGGGATCTACCTTGTGTGAGGTTCGCTGAGCATCTTGTATAGATATCTTCTCATCTTTCATGGTATCAGAGAAGTTTTCTGCCAACCAATCTTCAACAATTCTCTCTGTATTTTCTGGTATCCTTCCCCCTCCCCGCCATTCTGGTACTCCAATACTCGTAGGTTATTTCTCTTGATACGCCAGCCCAGCGCAGTGCCATCCAGTCGATTCTGACTCATAGTGACCCTATAGGACAGAGTAGAACTGCCCTATAGAGTTTCCAAGGAGAGCCTGGTGGATTCGAACTGTTGACCCTTGGGTTAGCAGCCATAGCACTTAACCACTACAGTCCGACATAATTCTTAGGGTTCCTTCATTTTTTTAAAATTCTTTTATCTAGTTTTCCCTCAGATATGTTTATGTCAAAAGCTTTATCTTAAATCTCACTAATTCTGCCTTTCATGTCCTCAATTCTGTTCCTATGACTTTGTACTGAGTTGTCTAATTCTGAAATTTGTTAATCTTGTGAATTTCTGCTTGCTGTCTCTCTATGGATTCTTGCAGCCTGTTACGTTTGTCATTATGTCCTTCTCTAATCTTCTTAAGTTCCTCTAATGCTATGTCTGTGTGTTCTTTGGCTCGTTCTTCATTTTGCCTGATCTCCTTCCTGATCTCTTGAAGAGCTCTGTGTACTAATCTTTTGTATTCCACCTGTGGTAGTTCGAGGAAATTCTCTTCATCCAGAAGATTTCTTGAATCTTTGTTTTGGGAGCTTGCTGAAGCAATCATGCTCTGTCTCTTTATGTGATTTGATATTGACTGTTGTCTTCGAGCCATCAATAAGTTATTGTATTTATTTTATGTTTGCTCACTGTGTTCTAGCTTCTTGTTTCATTTTGTTTCAATATGCCCAAATAGGCTGCTTGAATGAGCTAGTTTGATTATTGGCACCTTTGATGCTCTAACATTCTGTTATCAGGTGATTAGAGTTGTTACTAGGTATATGAGCCCAGGAGTCTGTTTACTTTTCTTGTAAGGATTTAGCTCAGGTGTCCAGGTAGTCTGTCACTAACTGCATGGTATAGGTTCTCACAGTCTTAGACGAGTAGGGGTAATTGGTGTAGGCATAGGTATCTGGCTGCAGTAGGGTGTCACATGCTGAGCAAGGCAGGGGAATGACAGCTACCCCTGAGTTTCTGTGAGGAAAGCATGTTCCTGTTCCCTGGGTGGGTGGGTTTTGCAGCTGGACTATGGGTGGGCATCCAATGCTGTTGGCTGTAAGGACTGGGAGGCACGACTTATCCTTGGTCCCTGGTCGAGGGTGGCTAGGTGGTGTGGGTGAAACCACCAGTCCTCAGGCCCCTGATGTGGGTAGGTGAGGACCCTGCTTAATAGGCAGCATGGAGTCAAACATCACAAACCTGCCTTTCCACCATATAGCTGAAACAGTTGAAGTTAAACTTCAGGTATATACCCTGTTGTACTATGCTAATTAGGTCTTACGCTGTTGAAATGGGCCCACCCAGGTCTATGCAGGGGTGGAAGGCATTCATTTTCCATGGACCGCTTATGCCTATGCCAGCAAAGGAGCTGTTTCTGCCCTGAGTTCTCAGCTTAGGGTAGCCAGCAGATTATTTTTTCCCTGTGTTTGCTAATTTGTTCCTTCTCCAAGGCCAGAAGGATGGCTCAGGGTGCGAGACAGGTCTTACTTCCAGCCCAGGGAAAGGGACTATCACTGAAGCTGGCTCGGAAACTGGTGCAGAATGGGGAGAGGTCAGTTAAATGGGAGAGAGTTTTTTCCCAAGGGGTGTTTTTTGGTCTGTATGGTAGATTAGGTGCAAGTACTTATCTTTTGCCAAGAGCACCACTTTTCTCTGATTCTAGAGGCGTGAGTGAACTCTCCGCTGCTCGGTCTCTCCTGATGTGGAAAACACATCCTGAATGCCACTGTTTGCCTCACTGCACTCGTGCCAGTGGAATCTGCCTGTGGTGTGTCAGTTCCCACCAGGTCAGATCTGGCAACTCCTTGCTGCTTCTGAACTGTCTCTCTCTCCCGCTGCTGCTCAGTCCGATTCCTCAATTTTGCCTTTGATGTTCAGGGCTCCTAGATTGTCATATATAATCGATTCACTTGTTTTTTCAGGTCTTTGTTGTAAGAGGGACCGCTGGAAGCATCTGACTACCCACCACCTTGGCCCTGCCTCTCCGTAAAACCTTTTTAAAACTATGGCTCTTTACTTGGTTTCTCAATTTTGTCCTGTAGTGACTTAGGCAAGTTACTGTCCTCATATGTAAACTGCTCTAAATGAAAATATCTCACTAGGCTGTCGTGCAGATTAAATGAGATACAATGTGAAAGCACTTAGCATAGTCTCTGGCACATGGTAGCAAACATCCAATTAGCAATATTTTTCTATATTGATGGATATGCTCCTTGTCTTTCCTAGACTAAAGGTTTTAATTAAGTCCTCCAAAGATCCTCCTTTTGTCTATTTTTATTTTACTGTCCCCTGGAGCCTTTCTATACTGTCCATAGCTGGATATGGTTCTACATGCATAGTCCGTCAAATGGTTAATAATATTGTGCTCCAACTTTTCTGGTTTGATAGAGCTACTCAATCAGAGAAATCATTATGGCTCATTTTTTTGTGCAGCTCATTGATATCCAAAGCAACTAATTAGAGAGTATAGAAAAATCAATCTTTACTAACATTGACATTTCTTCCAATTTAAGCAATTGGTTTGCTTACAACTTTGTGAAAACCCTTTGTGTTCTAAAAGTATCACAGATGACTACATTAGAGGGCTCTAATAGGTTCTTTTTTTGTTTTTAAATGGGTTCTTGGTGTCAGAATAAAGATTATTTGAACATTAAATGCACAGAATTTGGAAGGGGTCCAGCGTATTACATGAGCTCACAAGCAATTTTCACTCATGACACCATTAAAGAAACTTTAGGCAAAGGAGGGGGGAGGGTAAGAGAGGGCGAATATGCCTCTTTGAGAATCTACTCTATTTACAAGTAGAGGCAAGAGGGTCTGTTGCCATTGAATTGATTCCAAGTCATGGCAACCCCACCTGTGTCAGGGTAGAACTGTGCTCCATAGGACTTTCAGTGGCTGATTTTTTGGAAGTAGATCACCATGTCTTCCTTCTGAGATGCCTCCGGGTAGACTCAAACCTCCAACTTTCAACCTTCTGGTTAGCAGCCAAGTATGTTAACCTGTTTGCATCACTCAAGGACTCTGGAAAGAAGACCATGTTAGATATTTCCCCTGCCCCCCCCCCCTTCTTACCCTTCTCCACCCTGTGCTCTAAGAAGTCAACCTGTGTGAAATACATTAACAGGATTTTATTGTCTTCAGTTTCTAACCGGGTTTGGCCAAGTTTGGGCACTGGTTAGAGACTGAAGGGAGTTGAGAGTGTGAGACAAGATATTTATTATCCCAACTCCTTACCTAAGGGGTCACCTTGGGTTGGCTATGTCCCTTTACCAAAGATCACATCTCCGGTAAGGTGGTCCTCTCCACACAGCTTCCCTGTCTTCTGCTTCCTGTGATTCCCCCTTCCCTGGCCATTTTAGACCTCAAGGTGGTAATTGGGCATACTACTGGCTACAAGGAGCCCTGGTGACACAGTGGTTAAGATCTTGGCTGTGAACCAAAAGGTCAGCCATTTGAATCTACCAGGTGCTCCTTGGAAACCCTATAGGGCAGTTCTACTCTGTCCTATAGGGTCACTATGAATTGGAATAGACTCCATGGCAATGGGTTTTTTTTTGTTTACTAATCCTGAAATACTGCACCATCCCATCTGGTTTTTCTGTACTCTTCTTGCATCTTTGCAAATAGTCAGTTTATTGAACTTTTCTTAAATTATTCAATTTGAATGTGTCACCTCTTTGTACCAGAACCTGAATGATAAAGGAGCTATAACTACCTCTTCTTGAATGAGCAAGTTGACTATCTGAATTGCTGGTTTATAAAAAGTTTTGCCAATTCATAAAAAGGCTGTGTGCCTCATTACATATTTGGGTAAAAGTGAAAGAATTCACAAGATGAATCACAAGAAAGATATATAATGATGCTTGTGTTGGTTATGATTTGTGGTTAAATGGAAAGTCATTTGGTTTGAATGAGGGTGTTATTAGACCTTCAGTAAATGCTAGTCTTAAAAAAAAAACCTTTTGAGATGGAAGGGAAGCAGATTGGATCCAATCTCAGCTTCTTACAAGTGAGAAATCTGAATCCTTGAGAAGTTAGATGAGTTGCCCAAGGTCAGCTGACTAGTATGTGGTAGGACCGGGTCTTGAACCACATCTCGTGATTCCAAGGCCAGTGGTTGTTTTAATGTAATAGTTGAAATTGTGGATAACAGTTAAATTTTTAGTTTCTACTAAGCAAAATACATAGATTTGACTTTAATTGGTCAGCTCCCAGTTAACTAGAAATATGCTTGGCCATGTTGTGTGTTTTTCTTTTTAAACAGGAAATTAAGTGCAAGTGAGGAATTTCAATTTACAACAAATCACTGTCACATCAGCTCAGCCAAATCGAACAATTTAAAAAGATGTTAACGTTGTTTTAGAATTGGTTTATTCAGAAGAGAATCTTTAGAAATATGATTTACACTTGATGAAATGTAAAAATACTCAGAAAACAGTTTTAATTCCTGAGTATACTTCCTTATTAAGAGTTTTCAGGAAAGGTCTCTCTCCTCCCTGTTTCATCTCAGAAAAGTATTATATTTCCTGCTTTCTATGTGGTGTGTGTGCCTTGATGATTGGAACGTTGTTACATGAAAGACGTCAATGTTTCTGCTCTTAAGATCATTAACAGTCTAATGTGAGGGATATGGAATAGAGGTTATGTCCAAACTGAAAAATAAACAAGATAAAATTTGAAATTTAAGTCAAACGTTAAGGGGAACTGTAAGATAACCGCTTCAATTAAAGTGTAAACCCCTGAGGTCAAGAGTAAAACTTATATTTCTTTCATAGTACCTTCTACCACTTTACATCATGGGCAGAAAAAATGGTAATTACTCAGTAAATATTTGACAAATAAATAAATGAAATACGGTAACTGTTCTTGCAGTATTTCAGAAATAAGAGAGCAAGTTTGGTCTAATCTGTTTTATCTAGTTCATAGATGCTAGGTTAGATGGTTTACACACTGGGAATATAGCTTAGCTGTATATTGTGAGTGTAAAAAAAAAAAAGTAGTGACCTTTTTTTTTTCTGTTTAGGTTTGCATATAGAGAAATTGGATTATCAATTCAGTACTATGTTTTTAATAAATTAAAAAGTGAAAATTAATTAAATTAATAAATTTAAAAGCCAAATGAATCAATAACGTGATGATTTAAATCAATTTTGCTATGAAACATCATCAGTTTTCTTGTGCATAAAACCTTGAATGTTAATAAATATAAGTTGTTTATTGGCTTCAGTTTTTTCCCTTTGAAACTGATCTCACTCCAGCTGGATGTGTTAGTTTTTCTTGCATTTTTGTAATGCACTAAAATGGTCTTTGCTGTTATTCTACTTTACTGGGCAATGCTGCACGTTTCTATACTACATGCTTATTTTAGAACTTTGAACTATCAATTTCTCCACTGTGTAATGCAAATATATTTCATTCTCTTTAAAATATCATCAATAGGCCCTTGGGTTTTTTTTTTTTTTTTTTTAAATATCAAGATTAACTTGATTATCTTTTGAGAGATGCCTACCCAGATGTAAAAAGTATGTCTTGGTAAGGGACTTTCATCCAAATGGAAACTTAAATAGAATGTTTTGTGCCCTTGTCCTCTAGGAAGGGTGCTCAGTGCACCTCTCTTGCCCTATTTTTCTTCCAAATTTGGCCCCTAGGTTGGGGAATACAAATCTGGCAGGTTGCTGAACTCAGATGGGCCATATTAGTGGAGTTACTGGAGTGAGTTAGTGGAGTCACTGTACACATCTTTTTCACCTCTTCCTTCTAAAATGGTGAGAACCAAGGAAAGCCCACTTTGGAAAACACACATCCATCTCTTTCTCTCTTTTTTATTTCCTCTCTATGTGGTGAAAGTAGAAAGCTGTTCTTCACAATAGGTCTAGCCAGCTTTCTTGCTATCTCTAGATTCATTCTAGATACCTCTCATACAACGACAAATGTGAAGTTACTATCCCAGCATGGCGCTCCCTATTAGACAGTGGAAGAAGAACTGTCTCTTCATTGTTGTATCCCCAGCACATAGCAATGTTTCCCACAAAGCAGTCTTGTGGAATGAATACATGAATGAATAAATGTATAAAAGTACACCGTATCTTTTCCACAAACATTCCCTCTCCACCATTTCTCCCACAATCACAAAGAAAACTTGAATGGCATTCTACTCTGATTGTACATCCTTAAGGATATAATATGCTTTTTTGATGGGTTCCTTTCCCCTTTCCCATCTGCCTTGAAGGCTTGGAGACTTTCATATTAACCTGATCTCATTTGCTTTCAAATATTGAAGGTGGTTAGGAAAGGATGTTACCATCATTGATTATGACTTCCTCTTTTTGGGGGAAGGCATTGGATCCTAATATATTGTAGGGTAACATTGGTTGTATATCCTAAGATACTTTAATGTTGTTTAAATTGATTGACAGGTTTGATTGTTCAGTGGTAGAATTCTCTCCTTCCATGTGGGAGAATTGGGTTTGAGTCCTAGGCAATGCTCCTCAAGCGCAGCCACCACCTGCCGGTGTTGCTGTGATGCTGAACAGGTTGTAGCAGAGCTTCCAGACTAAGAGGAGACCTGCTGGTGCAGTGGTTAAGAGCTTGGCTGATAAACAAAAGGTCGATAGTTTGAATCCACTGGCCACTCCTTAGAAACTCTATGAGGCAGTTCTGCTCTGTTCTATAGGGTCACTATGAGTCAGAATCGACTTGATGGCAGTGGGTTTGGTTTTTTGGTTTCCAGACTAAGATCGACTGGGAAGGAAGGACTAGTGATTTATTTCTGGAAATCAGCCAATGAAAACCCTGTGGATCACAGTGGTTCCATCTGAAATGGATCATGGGATGGTGCAGCACTGGGCATCAATTTCTTGCATTGTGCATGGTTTTGCCATGAATCAGGGGCCCACTTGATGGCAGCTACCAACAACACAAATTGATTGTATCTGACTTGTTTTAGTTATACAATTGAAACTGTTCATTCTTTAAGTTACTAATATTGTTCCATTGAAGAATACAGAAGCATAAAATTTAATGCACTTTTACTTTACTTTTTTTGTAATGTATTCTGTGTTCATTTACATCTCCTGAGGCATTTTTTCTGTAAAAATCTTTAATCACTATTAATTAAGTAATTTAGATAATAAATACAGAGATTTTCTTCTTAAGGCAAAGTATTTTTGTTGTATTCTGCAATGATCATCATTTTGAAAGGTGGTTACAAAAAAAGAAAATGGAAAATTTTCCTTACTATTCCTCATTATCGTAAGGAATATTGTAATATTAAAACTATCTATGGACTTTTGTTGCAATGACTTTTAAAACAAGTGTATCGGATTTTCTCCTGGAATTCACAGTGTACTTTTCCCACTCATCATGACCTGCTGCCGTCAAGTTGATTCCAACTCATAGTGACTCTATAGGACAGAGTAGAACTGCCCCATAAGGTTTCCACGGCTGTAAATCTTTACAGAAGCAGACTGCCACATCTTTCTTCTGGGCGACTGGCTGGTGGGTTCGAACTGCCTACCTTTTGGTTAGCAGCCAAATGCTTAACCACTGCACCACTAGGGCTCAAGTGACCCTATAGGAGAGAGTAAAACTGCTCCATAGGGATTCCATAAACCTTTAGGAAAGCAGACTGTCACATCTTTCTTCCTTGGGGCAGTGGTGGGCGTGAACCTCTGACCTTTTGGTTAGTAGCCAAGCGCTTATCCGCTGTACCACCAGGGCTCCTTACTGCCTTATGAGGGCTCCCTACTCCTTGCTCCCATCCATCCCCCATCCATAGGCCACTATTGATTTGCCTTCTGTCTCTAGAGGTTAGTTTGCATTTTCCAGAATTTTATACCGATAACCCATTGCTGTCAAGGTGACTTCAACTCATTGCAGCCCTACAGAACCAGGCAATTTGTACTCATTTTTTCTCTCTTCTTTCCCTCAGCATCATTATTTTGTGATTCATCTAATCTTTGTTTTTGTTTATAAATAGCTCAGTTTTTTTTCTTTTTTTGCGGAGTATTTTATTGTATGGCAATACCACAATATGTTTATTCATTCACCTTTTGATGGACATTTGGGTTGTTTCCAGTGTTATTGTTAATATTAAAGTTGTTAATATTCCTGTACAAGTAGACATATGCTTTCATTTCTCTTGAGCAAAACCTAAGAGTGGAATGGCTGGATCATATGATAGGTATATATTTACTTTTAAGAAACCAACAAACTGTTTCCCAAAGCGGTTGGATCATTTTACATTCCCATCAGTAGTATATGAGAATTCCAATGCCTCCACCTCTTCACTAACACTTGATATGGTTAGTCTTTTAAATTTTAGCCATTCTTATGGGGTGAAGAGGCATCTCATTATGACCATAGTTTGTATTTCCCTAATAACTAATGACATTGAGCATCTTCTCATGGGCATATTTGCCATCTGTATATCTTCTTTGATGAAGTATCTGCTTAAATAATTTGCCTGTTTTTATTTTATTTTTTCTTATCATTGAGTTTTGAAAGTTCTTTATGTATTTTGGATACAAGTATTTTATCAGATAAATGATTTACAAGTATTTTTCTCCCAGCCTTTGGTTTGTGTTTTCATTATCTTAACAAAGTCTTTTGAAAGCAGAAGTTTTAAATTTTGATGAAATTAAATATATTATTTTTTTCTTTTATGGATCATTTATTCGATGTGATAGCTAAGAAATATTTGCTTAACCCGATTTCACAAAAATTCTCTTCTAGAAATTTCTTAGTTTTATGCTTTGCATTTAGGTCTATAATTTGAGTTAGTTTTTGCACATAAAGGTATGGATCAAAGGTTTTTTTTTTTTTTGCATATAGACATTCAATTATTCCAACATCATTTGTTGAAAAGTCATTCTTTCTCCACTTAATTACTTTTGTACCTTTTTCAAAAAATCAGTTGTCCACATACGTGTAAGTCTATTTCTGAACCTCTACTCTGTTCATTAATCTATTTATCTTTGCACCAATATCATGTTATCTTGATTACTCTAGCTTTATAATAAATCTTGAAATCAGGTACTGTTATTCTTCTCACTTTGTTAGTCTTTTTCTAAGGTGCTTTGGCTAATCTAAGTAACTTGCATTTCCATATAAATTTCAGAATAAATTCACCAATTTCTACAAAAAGCCTTCTGGGATTTCATTCAGATTGCATTGAATATATAGATAATTTAGGGGATAATTAACCTCATAACAATATTGTATCTTCTGATCCATGAGCACAGTATATCTCTCCATTCATTTAGGTCTTCTTTAATTTTTCTTAACAATATTTTGTAGGTTTTAGAATATAGATATAGCACATTTTTTGTTAGATTTATCCCTAAGTATTTAGTATTTTTAGTGTTATTGTAAATTGTATAATTTTTTAAATTTTAATTTCTGATTGCTTATTATTAGTATATAGAATTACAATTGATTTTTGTGTATTGATCTTTTATCCTGAAACATTGCTATATTTACTAGTTGTTTTTCTGTAGATTTCATCACATTTTCTACACAGATGATCATATCATCTGTGAATAAAGACAGTTCTACTTCTTCCTTAACAATCTGACTGAAGCGGGGTGGGGGGGAACCCGAAACCTATTGCCGTTGAGTTAATTCCAACTCATGGTGAACCTAAAGACAGAGTAGAACTGCCCCACACAGTTTCCAAGGAGCGCCTGGTGGATTTGAACTGCCAACCTTTTGGTTAGCAGCCATAGCTCTTAACCACCATGCCACCAGGGTTTCCTTTTTACAATCTGAGTGCCTTTTATTTATATTTCTTGACTTATTCAATTATCTAAACTCTCTAGTAAATGTTGTCTCAATCCTAATGTTTGGGAGACTGCATTCAGTCTTTCACCATTAAATATGCTGTTAGCTGAAAATTCATTTTAGATGCCTTTTTCAGTTTGAAGATGTTCCTTCCTATTCCTAATTTACTGAGAGTTCTTAATAGACATTGGTATTTCATTTTGCCTGAAGTTTTTTCTGTACCTATTGAAGTAACCATATACATTGAGATCACCCTGTTACTTTGTTAATGTAGTGAATCACATTGATTGGCTTTCTAATGTTAAATCGCCCTTATATTCTTGGGATAATCCCGTATGGTTACCTTTTTTTTTTTTTTAAAGCATTTTTGTCCAGTTTTGGTATTAAGGCAATTCTGGTCTCATAAAGTGAATTAGAAACTATTCCATGTTCTTCAGTTTTCTGGATGAATCTGTGCAGAATTGGTATTGTATTTCCTTAAATGTTTGGTATATTTCCCTGGTGCTGTTCTCATACATTTTGCTTTTACCTATGTTATAAACCTCACACTACATTTTGTTGTTCAGTCAATTATCTTTGAAAGAGATTTAAATCAAAAGAAAAAACTCTTATGTATTTCCACATGTAGTTATCATTTCTGGTTCTCTTCATTTTTTTTTTTTTTTTTTGTGTGTGTAGATCCATATTTCCATCTGGCATAGTTTTTCTCCACTGAAGAATATCCTTGAATGTGTTTTGTAGTAGAGTTCTGGTGGTGATGAATTATTTCAAAAACCTTTGTTTTTGAAAAATATTTTTCCTAGGTATGGATAATTTTTTCTTTCATCACTTAAAAGATATTGTTCCATTGTTTTCTCTTGTGCTTTGTTTCCCATTAGAAATCTGCTGTCATTCTTATCTTTGCTCCTGTGTTTGTAATGTGACTTTTTTTCTGGCTGCTTTTAAGATTTTTCTTTAGCAGGCAGTTTTTTTCTCTAACCTCAGATAGTTTCCTCACATTCACATGCAGAGAATACTCTGCTCAATTTTTTTAGAGGGATCCTCTAGAGATCTCTGGTGTTCTCTCTCTGTGAAGTTCTCTTCTCTTTGGTATCCTGTTGTGTAAACACTAGCTGCCTTAGGCTCCCCAGACTCTCAGTTCTGTCTCCTCAACTCAGAGATTTCACTGGGCTTCCCCTGGATTCCTTCTGCCTGTACTGCAGCCTGGAAACTTTCTCAAGGCAGTAAACTGGTATGAATGTAGGGTTCACTTTGCTTGTTACTTGTCTCTCAGGGGTCACTATTCTTCACTGGCTGATAGTCAGTGTCTTGAAAACCATTGTTCCAAATATTTTGTTTGTTTGTTTTTTGATTGTTTTAGGCAAGAGGGTCAGTCTAGTCCCTGTTACTTCCAACATTGTTATTATAATTGAGGAATAATTATATACTAAACCATGTGCCGATGATAACAAATTATCAATACCATTATGAATAATGGGAATTCCAGAACACTTAATTGTGCTCATGCAGAATCTGTAAATGGATCAAGAGACAATTGTTCAAACAGAACAAGAGGATATTTCCAGGTTTGAAATGGAAAAAGGGGTGCCTCAGGGTTGTATCCTTTCACCATAGTTATTCGGTCTGTGTGCTGAGCAAATAATCTGAGAAACTGGACTATGTGAAGAACACAGCATCAGGATTGGAGGAAGACTCATTAATAACCTGTTATATGCAGATGACGCAACCTTGCTTGCTCAAAGTGAAGAGGACTTGAAGCACTTACTGATAAAGGTAAAAGGCTACCACCTTCAGTATGGTTTACATCTGAATGTAAAGAAAACAAAAATCCTCACAACTGGACTGATGAGCACCATTGTCATGGATTGAGTTGTGTCCCCCCCAAATGTCTGTCAATTTAGCTGGGCCATGATTCACAGCATTGTGTGATTGTTCACCGTTTTATGTGACTGTACATCATTTTATGTTATTTCCCTATGTGTTATAAATTCTATCACTATGATGAAATAAGATGGATTAGCAGCAGTTATACTGATAATGTCTACAAGATTATGTACTGTCTTAAGCCAATCTCTTTTGAGATATAAAAACAGAAGGGAGCAGAAAGACATGGGAACCTCATACCACCAAGAAAGCAGTTCTGGGAACAGGGTGCCCTTTAGACCTGAGATTCCTGTGCTGAGATGCTCCCAGGCCAAGGGAAGACTGATGACAAGAACCTTCCTCCAGTGCCGACAGAGAGAGAAAGCCTTCTCTTGGAGCTGGCACTGTGAATTTGGACTTCTAGCCTACTGGACTGTGAGAGAATAAACTTCTCTTTGTTAAAGACATCCACTTGTGATATTTCTGTTATAGCAGCACTAGATGACTAAGACAACCACCATGATAAATGGAGAAAAATTTGAAGTTGACAAGGATTTAATTCTAATTTGTTCAGCAATCAATACCCATGGAAGCAGCAGTCAAGAAATCAAATGACGTAGTGCATGGGACAAATCTGCTACAAAAGACCTCTGTAAAGTTTTGATACGCAAAGATATCACTTTGATGACTAAGGTGTGCCTGACTCAAGACATGATCTTTTTGTGCATGTGAAAATTGGACAATGGTAAAAGAAAAAGAAGCAGAATTGATGCATTTTAATTGGGGTGTTGGTGAAAAATATAGAATATACCATGGACTACCAGAAGAACAAACAAATCAGCCTTAGAAGAAGTAAAACTGGCATGCTCCTTATCAGCAATGATAGTGAAACTTCATCTTGCTTATTTGGACATGTTATCGGGAAAGACTAATCCCTAGAAAAAGACATCAGAGTTGGTAAAGTAGAGGATCAGCAAAAATGAGGAAAACCCTCAATGAAATGGTTTGACACAATTGCTACAACAATGGGCTCAAACATAAAGATCACAAAGATTGTACATAACCAGGCAATGTTTTGTTCTGTTATACATAAGGTCTCCATGAGTTGGAGCCAACTGGATGGCAAATAACAAGAAGAAACCATGTGCTAGATAAGTATAAACCAAAATAGCTGTAGGAATTAAGTAAAGGCCATGTCCAGAGTGATAAGAGAAACGTAAGTAGAAGGGAATAAACTGAGATTTGAAGGTTAAATAGTATTCGTACACATAGAGTAGAAGTATTATATCCCTGCAGTCAAAAGTAAGCACCCCATTCCCCCTTCCCAAGCACCCTAAAAGCTAAGGAAACATAAAAGTGCAAGTGCTTTATTGTTGGTTATTTTAAGGAACGAGTCTGCATATTTACCTCAAGAAATTTTTTTTTCCTTATCTATATCTTTTAGATAGAAACTGTTAATGGAGTGAAATGTAAAGTTGTCTGTTTTGGAATATAGCATTTTTGATACCAAGTTTTATTATTCCATATCAAGTTATTTTACTATGTGAGTATTAACTTAAATAATAAATGCAAAATAAATCGATTTTGGACTCCAACAAATCTAGATTTGTATTGTGGCTCTGTCATTTATTAGTTGTATGACCGTTGACCAGTTACTTCTCTTCAGATTCTTCATCTTTAAAATGGGAATAATGGTGGTTGTTATCATGATTAATGAAGTTATTCATATGAAATACTTATAGCAGAGCTTGGCACAATTGAACCCTCAATTAATGTTGGCCGTCTTTGTATGTTATACTATGAAGGTGGAATGGCAGTTGCATTAAAATATCTTGTAGTATTCATCCTTCTGTCTTAAAATTATCCATTTGTTTTTCTCACAGAATCTCATTGCTGAAGAAACTAGATCCAAGTATAATATTCCTCCATTTGTTTCTTAGGCTTTGTTTTATTTAGTATTCTCAGCCTTTGCCCACATTATAACAAACATCTAGATAAAAATTAGAAAAGAGCAAACATTAGATTTGGATGGCTGGTGCTCATCTTAATGGCTGTGCTGAATTGATCAGACAATCTTTTCCTTAACTTAATTATACGTTTATGTATATTTTCCTTCACAATTTTTATCTAGCTCTACTCTCTTTGTCCCTGTTGTTCCTGTCCTGCCCAAGTTGGATTCTGCTTCCAGCAGTTATTCTCGTGGGTTTTGTCCTGAAGGGAAGCTTTGGCTGCTTACTTTTGAGTTTGTAGGACCCAAGCTGCACTATGAGTTGGAACGTGCAGAAACTCTTCTGAGATTTAATTGCTGTTCTCACATTGGCCCACTGTGCTCTCCAGTGAGCACTTTTTGCAAATTTTGGTGTTTTCCTGTTCTCAGGTCCTTTAGATAGATACTCTTCACTCCCCTCTGTTTCTTCTACACAGCAGCTGATACCACATGGGTCTTATGGCTGCTTGTTGTTTATGTCACATACATGTATTCCCAGGTTTCTGGGGAAATCTTCTCATCTAATGTCACTGTTTAATATAAATATTATCCACGAGTTCTTGGTTTTCATATCAAAGTTGCTCTGTCGTTTTTATGGGAAGATTCCGGGAGATTTTAAAAACTATATTGCAGCTGCCATCACCTTCCCACAATCCCCCCTGATCAATCTGTTGTTCACATTTATCTTCCCATTTGAGATATAGCCAACAATTTTCTGGGAGCTCTGACCCAAAGGTTAATGAAATGGAGACTAGATTGTGATAAAAGAAACTTGCCTAGCTGGAGATGCCTTGCTAGTGGGATTCTATTAATGCAGGCATTTAATTTTTCCGAATGTGCCTGCCTGTGACTTAGGATGCATTACTTACTTCCGTATTACTTATTTTACAAATATGGTGAAAGTATATACATCATTTTTATGCATTTCAGATATGCCATGAGTCAAGTTCTATTGTCTTCCTCCCTAAATATAAGAATTACTCAAAATTTTTTGATATTAACACATTAATTTAAAATTCAGGTATTAGTTCTATTCCCTCTATCACCAGAATTGTAAAGGGATTTTACTTTTTGCCATGTTGAGCACTGATTCTGTTTTACAGCCTTCTTGGTGAGCTAGGGTTGCCTCCTTCTCTATCCTTGAGCTCTTATTTTTCTTGGTCTAAAAAATAATTCAGGTTGGAAATGAAAAAGCTTTTTAGTTTTCACTGACTTCAAACCTTAGGGTGTCAATTAAACCAATCTAATTTCTTTTGGTACTTGGCCATATTTTTTGGAGGAAATTAATCACTACAGAAATAAACATGTCATGTGGTCATTTGGCACCTTATAGATTTTTGTTCAAGTTTAAAATTGATGAGAAGCAGTGCTGGTAGTGGTGTGGGGTGAGTGGGAAAGGAAGGAAACAGAATTAATTATCCCTCCAAATCCATCCCACTCCAAAGGCATTTTCTGCAGAATCGTTATTGCAAGCACATTGCTAGAACTTGCCATGAAAGCTGAGTGTATTAGCAATTTTTACTTGGTTCACAAGAGAGGAAAACAGGAATCTGAGAAATTCTTAAAAGACCAGGAAGGTATAATTAACTCCCAAACTTCCTTCTTGTGTTCTATGTTCGGCTATAAAGATCTCTGAACTTTCAACAGCAAGAATTATTAGTGACCTACACTTTCCCTTACAACACCGTTTTCACTTAACTTTTAGAGTGATTCAGAAAGCTCGCCTTTTGGAAACTGTAGAAATTGCTACTGATGACACAAATTTCTTTGTCCACGTAGACTTGGATGTACTGGGAGTTGGAAGATTTACAGGAAGACGAGGCTTTCTCCTTACCTGACCTCACTTCGTGGCTGCCAGTTAGCCCATCTGCTCTTCTGTAGAGTCTTGCCGTGTGTGGTATCCATTTCATGACTGTTGAATTCCCAGTTCTCTACCTTTGTCAGGCTATTTTCCCAGGCTGAAAAGCCTCCCACATCAGCTTTGTTAGTAAGAGTTTTTATCACCATTCCTGATCCAACTCAAAACTCAATTCTTGCAGGAATTCTTCTTCTATTCAATACTGTCCGCTCTGACTGTGACTTTGAGCCAACACCCCCTCAGCACTTACATATTTGATTTGAATAATATTGCTTCTCAGTGCATTTAACATAGCTTACAGTGCAAACTGAGCTCCTAATAAATGATTATTAACTAACTAACCTATTACCTTTCCTTGTGGGAAAACCGGTAAGTAAACCTCATGTATTGGCATAAAAAAAAAGAAAAAATCCTTTTTTTTTTTTATTTAGGCTGTATTTATTCAGGCGTTGAGTATTTCAGGATAAGAAATGTCCTGTGAAAATAAAAGGAAAGTGAGTATAGATAAATTTTATACTAGAATTTGGTCATTTGCATATCAACACTTAAAAATAACACATAGTAGTAACTCTGCATCTTAGTTACTAGTGATCCTGTAACACAATTACCACAGCTGGGTGGCTTTAAAGAACAGACATTTATTTTCTCACAGTTCTGGAGGCTAAAAGTCTAAATCAGGGTCTTGGCATGTTGTTTTCTTCCTTGTCGGTAGTCCCAGGCATTCCTTGGTTTCTGGGCTTGTAGGTAGTCTACACAGGGCATTTCTCCTTTCCCATGTGCATGTGTCTCTGGGTCTAATATGTTCTTTTTATAGCTCAGAACTGTTTAGATTTAGAACCCACTCTACTCAGGTATGATATAATTGACATAACAAAGAAAATCCTATTTCCAAACAGGATTACATCCACAAAAACGGGGGTTAGGATACGAACACATATTTTGAAGGGGACACAATTGAATCCATTACACTCTATAAATATTTTTTAAATTATAAAAACAGCTATTATTTATTTAAGGAGCCCTGGTGGCACAACAGTTAAGCATTCAGCTACTAACTGAAAGGTTGGCGGTTCAAGCTCACCCATCGGCTCTGCAGGAGTAAGACCTGGTGATCTTCTCCTGGAAAGATTATAGCCTAGGAAACCCTTTGGAGCAGTGCTGTTCTGTCTCATGGGGTCACTATGAGTGGAAATTGACTTGACAGCACCTAATAACAACATTACTTATTATTGTGTACCAGGCACTCTACTAAGGAACCTGGAACATCTTGTTTAATCTTTACAATACTTTGAGGTATGTACTAATATTGTACTTATTTTACCGGTGTTGACCTTGAAAAGAAGCTAGGTAACTTGCCCAGTATCACGCAGTTAACAAATGATAGAGACGTGGTTTTTCATTACAGGCAATCGGAATCCAGAACTTATATTCTTAACCACTCCACTCAACAATTAATGCCAAGAATAAGAACACTATAGTGATAAATTTAGTGATAAATCACTGTTTTGTTTTTCTTTTCCTTTCATTTCCATTTTACCATTCCCAGGCAGATTTAAATAGTTCAGAAATTTTTTTCTCAAAGGCTTTTTCTAGACAACATACCCCAGAATCACTGTGTTGTGCAACTGTTCACTAAGCATGACATGTGGGATGTAATCTAACTGCAGCTTTAGCTTTTTCTCCCACTACCCTGGTTTCTTTTGGAGGCCCACTCTGCATTGACTTATTTTTTGGCTTTAGGAACAGAAATTTATTTTCTAATAGTTAGGAGGCTAGAAGTCTGAATTCAGGGCACTGACTGTAGAGGAAGGCTCTCTCTGTGTTGGGTCTGGGGGAAGGTCCTTGTCTCTTTCAGCTTCTGTAGCCCTGGCATTCTTAGGCTCCTTGATGATCTTCATATGGCATCTATCCCAGTTGGTGCTTTCTTGTCTCAGTGTCTGTGCTGCTCCTTATAATGTAAAAGTGATGAGGTTTAAGACATACCCTATACTGATATGGCCTCATTAAGAAAACCCTATTCCCAAACAGGATTATCTCCACAGATACAGTGGTTAAGATAGGATTCTAACACATATTTTTGGGGGATGGGTTGGGGTGGGGGGGAGGACTACAATTCAATCCACAACAGTTGCTATTGATGTTTTTGCCATTCCAACATTCATTCCCCTTCTTGTAACAGCATATTTATATTCCTCTGGGGAACTACCCTGAACTCTACTCTTGTGGGCAGTCTTCTGGGATTGACCATTAAGGTGTCTTTAGACACAAATCAACTTTATTAGGGTATAATTTACATACAATACTATGTGCCCCTCCCCCCCTTTTAGTTTTGTTGGACTTTTTTTTTTTTTTCTTGTTGTTATTGAGAATATACACACAAATACACCAGTTCTAGGTGCAAAATGTACACCAATTCAACAGTTTCTATGTGAACAATTTAGTGACCTTGATTACATTCTTCCAGTTGTGCAACCACTCTCACCCTCCTTTTATAAGTTATTGCTCACACATTAACATAAACTCATTGCCCTGGAAGGTTCCTATGTAATCTTTCGACTTGCTGTTGTCACTTTGAATCCATACAGAGAGTTCTTAAAAGGGTACAATGTTCAAGGCAGACATTTTTTACTAGTTAAGCTAAACTATCATTTGGTTTTAAGAAGGCTTCAGGGGATATTTTTGGTTTAGGGTTTAAAGATTATCTAGGGTAATAGTTTCAGGGGTTTATCCAGCCTTCATATCTCCAGAAATCCTGGAGTCCATGAGAATTTGAATTCCTGTTCTGTTAAAATACACCCATTTTAAATGTACAGTTGAAGAGCTTCTTATAGCCAACTCCCCTCCCCCCAACTCTTGCTTTAGGAGGTACTGCACCCTCTCAGGCAGTCCTCTTAGACAGCATCTAAAATAATTTGAGGACGGGTACTCTCATGTATGGCCACCAGGTCTAAAGGAAGCATGCAGATATCCCATCAGTTCTAGGTGCCTTTAAATCAAGTCCAACTCATGGTAACCGCATGCAAGGGCCTATCTATGGAAAATAGCACCTATGGCAATTAGTTTTAAATTGCTGAATGATCTCTCACAGCTGGCGATAGAAACAGTGATGGCAAATAGAAACTGCTCATTGGTGCCCCTCCTCAAACGGCCCTACCTGCCATACCTTAGTTACGCCTCTGACCACGTGTATCAGAGTAGAACTATGCTCCAAAGGGCTTGAGGACATGATGCTTAAAAGGTTGGAACATATGTTTTATACTGAAGAAGCAGTGCAAACATACATGAACGTGAGAGAACAAAGTGCATTAGAGGAAGTGTCCAACCCAGACCAAATCAATTGCTGTTGAATTGATATTGACTCATGGCGACCCCATATGAGTCAGAGTAGAACTGTGCTCCATAGGGTTTTCAGTGGCTGTAATCTTACTGAAGTAGGTTACCAGGCTTTTTTTCTAAGGTGCCTCTGGGTGGACTTGAGCCGCTAACCTTTTGGTTAGCAGCTGAGAATGTCAACTCTGCACCTTCAGGGACTCCTGCATACAAAACTTGCCACTACCAATTCTGGGAGCAGAGATTGATCCCAGCCATCCCAGCCAACTGGATTCTGAGGCCCTGGGGCACATTCACTTTCTCAGGGCTAAATCAGGCCTTCTGCCTTTCAAAGGTCAGGAACACATTCCAGGGTTTGTGAGTGTTCTCATGGGAGTTTCGTCTCACTACCTCCTCCCACCTTTGGGAGGGTGTGACAGAAGCTCTCGCCAAAAAAATCCTAGAACAACTTCTCCTTCTCTTTTAATACCCTGACCCTTTTTATGTCCTTGTTCTGAGGAGCTGACCAAAGTCATGGACCTGGTCTGAAACAGTATTTTGTAAGTTCTGCGCATGGAAGGAGTCTGTGAGTGGGTGTGTTTTGCACTTACTTTGTATCTGATATCTATGGTGTTGGTACCTGTGCAGGATATTTTCATTTTGCCCCTTTAGATATACTGTTTTTCTCCACCCTCCTCTGTGGCTGTTCTCTATGTTTCTATAATGATCTCAAATCCCATGAGGTATAAGCCACTATTATACTTTCAAAGTATATATGTCTAAACACTTGTAATATGAACTTAAAAGTAGAAGTATGCCTACCTTTGTGAGGTTCTCTAACATTAACTATAAGTCATTAGAAACTGTAAGCCCTGGGAAAGTTATTTAGAAAATTTCTGAACTTAGACATAGAAACACAGAAGCATGTGAAATATGTAAAGAATGTAAACAAACTTTAAGTTGACTTTGACCTGACATACTGTGATAAGAAGACATAACATCCTTAATATTTGTAAACTATCCTTGAGGCATAAGTCTAAACAACCTCCCTAATCTCTAACCTTGAAGAAAAAAAATGCGACATTTGGCTAATCTCTAACCCTTATTGTGTGAGGCCAAGGTGAGAAGTTCACACACAAAAACCAAACCAAACCCATTGCCTTGAGTCGATTCCGACTTATAGCAACCTTATAGGACAGAGTAGAACTGCTCACAGGGTTTCCAAGGAGCGCCTGGTGCATTCGAACTGTTGTCCTTTTGGTTAGCAGCAGTTAGTAGCTTTTAAACACACCACCAGGGTTTCCAGAAGTTCACATATAAACCCTGAATTACTGGTCACTAACTGAGAGAAGGCAGAGGCAAACGGATATTTCTCTAGTCTCTTACTTTCTCTGAAGATCAAGAGCCTACTGAGACTGTGCCCAGTACTGCCAACCTTGGACCATAGCTATGAGGGACCTCCGCCGAGTACCAGCTGTGGTTGTCTTCTTCCCAAGACCTCTTGTTAAAGGCCATTTAACTATCATTAATTCTGATTCTCTGGTTCCAAATGAGTTTTGTGAGGTCTTACTTGTGTGCCTTGCTATGACTGCCCTACAAAAAACTAAACCAGTTTATGCATGATAAACCTGAGCATCTCTCTTGATTTTCTGAGATAAAATCATACACAATAGCCCAAGAGGCTGACCCTATGGACTGCATCTATGGGTTCTCTTGCCCTCTGGCTTTATATGTTGAGTTTGGTCAGTGGGGAGCATTGGAAGAAGCTAGGAAGGAAGGGCAGTGATGTTGGGGCATTGATTCCCTAGATCCCTCTCTGCTGGGCTTCCTTAGGCTGGCTGCACTGCTCAACCAAAGGCAACAACTTTTGTCAATCTGCCCTCTCCATGCAACTACGTCTGTCTCTGATGCTCGTTAACTGTCATCTTCCTTGCCCCTCAGGTTTAGGGGTATTAACAGGTGCCTTGATGTTAGACCTAGCGCACTGCATTATACCCTATGGTTTCCCTATAGCCTAATCACACCTTTTATAGATACTCCTTTTATTAAGATTTGGAGCCCTGGTGGTACAATGGTTAAGAGCTATGGCTACTAACTAAAAGGTTGGCATTTTGACTCCACCAGCTGCTCCTTGGAAACCCCATGGGGCAGTTTTGCTATGTCCTATAGGGTCACAATGAGTCAGAATCCACTCAATGGCAACAGGTTTGGGTTTTTTTTTTTTTGGTTTTATTAAACTTAATTCAATTACCTAGCTTGAGTTTGCCATCTGTTGCCTGCTGAGAGCCTACTTGAATAGATACCTTAGTTGAAACTGATGTAATAATGCTGCCATTTTAACATCCTGTTACTTGTGTTAAAATATGGATTCCTAGGACTCCCACTCCCATCCCACCAGGCTTACTGAATTACAATCTCTGGTGGTTGGATTTGGGATTCTGCATTTTTAATAAGCGCCTCAGGCATTTCTAATACTCACTAAAGATTTAGATTTATCCGAGGTTTATCCAGGAAGAGGAGCCCTGGTGGTGCAGTGGTTAAGCACTCATCTGCTAACCAAAAAGCTCAGTAGTTCAAACCCATCAGTCTCCGAGGGAGAAATACGTGGCAATCTGCTTCCGTAAAGATTACAGCTTTGGAAACTCTATGGACAGTTCTACTCTGTCCTACAGGGTCGCTGTGAGTCTGAATCGACTACACGGTAATGGGTTTGGTTTATGGGTTTTATCCAGGAAGTAGAAATAAAGATTCAAGTGAGACCCAGCCTGCAGGGATTAAACTATCTTCACAGCCTGGAAAGCTGAAGGCATTTAAACTGGCCAAGTGCTTTGAGATCCAGTGGTTGAAAAAGAAATTGTGTTCATGCCGCCTATATAGCATTTGTTTTCTTATGTATTTTTTCAAATATTGGCATAATTATTTTGATTGAATTGATTGATATTTTTGACTGTCACTGTATAGCTTATATGTATGGTTATTTTCTGTACTTTTCTTGAAATTATAGACAAGGCTTTCCAGCATTATTTTGAGTTAACTGTTGGCCTAATATAGATCTAATACCAAAATCAGAAAAATCAAACTCGTTGCTGTCGAGTTGATTCCAACTCACCCCTGATTGTCAATACTTAATTGCACAGTTACTTGAAATAATTTACTGATAAACGTTTCCTAGACCAACATTTTTTAGAACGGAACTTTTTGGAATTACTTTCAGTTAGAGATGGTAGAGTGAATAACACCTTCCTCCCCCAAAATCCATATCCTAATCCCTTGAACCTGTGAATATATTAGGGTACATGGCAAAGGGAAATTAAGGTTGCAGATGGAATTAGGTTGCTAATCAGATGACCTTAAAATGTGGAGAATATCCTGGATTATCTGGATAGGCCCAATGTAAGCATTAAAGTGGAAGAGAGAGGCAGAAGGGGTCAGATGATGTGATATGATGAGAGAAGAACTTCGTCTATTGTAGCTGACCTTGAAGATGGATGGAGGCCAAAAGCCAAGGGATGAAAACAGCCTCTAGAAACTGGAAAAGACAAGAAAGTGAAAACTGAATTCTTCCCTAGAGCCTCCAGAAAGGAACACAACACTGCTGAGACCTTGATTTTAGTCTAGTGAGTCCCAGGTTGGATTTTTAATATACAGAAATGTATGATCATGATTTATGTTTTTTAAGCCACTAAGTTTGGGTCACCACTCGTCTGTCAGCTTGTCGTACTGTGGTGGCTTGTGTGTTGCTGTGATGGTGGAAGTTTTGCCACACAGCAGGGTCACTCATGGTGGACAGGTTTCAACTGAGCTTTCAGACTAAGACAGACTAGGAGGCAGGACCTGGCGGTCTACTTCTGAAAAAAAATTGCCCAGTGAAAGCCTTATGAATAGCAGCAGAACACTGTCTGATATATTGGTGGAAGATGAGCCCCTCAAGTTTGAAGGCACTCAAAATATGACTGGGGAAGAGCTGCTTCCTCAAAGTAAAGTCAACCTTAATGACATGGATGGAGTAAAGCTTTCGGGACCTTCATTTGCTGATGTGGCATGACTCAAAATGAGAAGAAACAGCTACAAACATCCATTAATAATTGGAGCATGGAATGTACGAAGTATGAATCTAGGAAAATTGGAAGTCGCCAAAAAATGAAATGGAGTGTATAAAGATGGATATACTAGGGCATTAGTGAGCTGACAAAGACTGGTATTGGCCATTTTGAATCAGGCAATCATATGGTCTGCTATGCTGGGGATGACAAATTGAAGAGGAATGGTGTCACATTCATCATTAAGGAGAAGATTTCAAGATTGATCCTGAAATACAACGCTGTCATTTAGGATGAAATCCATACATACCCCTACGAGGAAGACTTTGACTATTCAGATTTACACACCAATCACTAATGCTGAAGATGAAGAAATTGTTATGCTAATGAGACTGGACTAGTGTAGTGTTCTTAAATCTTTCGAAATATAAAAGAGATTAAAGAAGCAGTCGAGAGAAGCAGAGATGGAGGAAGAGAGATGCCAAGCCACAGAGACAAGAACCTTCCTCCGGAGCTGACTGAGAGAGAAAGGTTTCCCCGAGAGCCAGCACCATGAATTTGGAATTATAGCCTCCTAAACTGTGTTTTTTTAAACTGTGAGACTCTGGTAGCATAATGGTTAAGTGCTACAGCTGCTAACCAAAAGGTTGGCAGTTCAAATCCACCAGATGCTCCTTGGATACTCTATGGGGCAGTTCTACTCTGTCCTATAGGGTTGCTATGAGTTGGAATCAACTTGATGGCAATAGGCTCGGTTTGTTAAACTGTGAGAAAATAAATGTGTTTGTTAAGGCCATGTACTTGTGGTATTTCTGTTACAGCAGCACTAGATAAATAAGACAGGTTTATTTTCGTATTTCTTTTAATGCAGTACCTTGTTACTCAGAGAATATTAGTGACAGTTTCTCTTTAAAGTATTAAAAAGTGAAGATGTCACTTTAAGGACTAAGGTGTGCCTGACCCAAGCCATGATATTTTCAATCGCCTCGTTTGGATGCCAAAGCTGGACAATGAATAAGGAAGACTAAAGAAGAACTGATGCCTTTGAATTTTGGTGTTGACGAAGAATTTTGAATATACTTGGACTACCAGAAGAATGAACAAATCTGTCTTGGAAGAACAGCCAGAATGTACCTTAGAAATGAGATTGGCGAGACTTTGTCTCACATACTTTGGACATATTATCAGGAGGGACCAGTCCCTGGAGAAGGACATCATGCTTGGTAAAGTTGATGGTCAGTGCAGAAGAGGAAGACCCTCAGTGAGATGGATTGACACAGTGTCTGCAACAGTGGGCTCAAACATAGCAACAATTATGAGGACGGTGCAGGACCTGGCAATGTTTCCTTCTGTTGTACATAGGGCCACGATGAGTCAGAACAAGTTCAATAGTACCCAACAACAACAAGACAAATTCTGATGGCAAATTCTGTGTGAAGACTTGGCTACTTTGTCAACTGATGAGCTTTAGTGTAAGATGACTGGGTTAAGCTGTTTCATTTTCTCTCTCTCTCTCTCTCTCACACACACACATACATACACACACAGGCATGTGCCTCTCCCATTGATGCCTGTGACTCTTTCTTCTTGGACTACTGAGTTTCCCCAGAGAGAAATTTTTTAAAAATCCTGCCTTTTGGGGGGGATATAAGTCTAGCTATGTAAGTTTAGGAAACCCTGGTGGCGTAGTGGTTAAGTGCTATGGCTGCTAACCAAGAGGTTGGCAGTTCAAATCCGCCAGGCGCGCGTTGGAAACTCTATGGGGCAGTTCTACTCTGTCCTATAGGGTCGCTATGAGTCGGTATCTACTCGATGGCCGTGGGTTTAGTTTTTTTTTTTAAGTCAGGATCACTTGGACTGCCAGTGATCAACACCAAAATTCAAAGGCATTAGTTTTTCTTCAGTCTTCCTTATTCATTGCCCAGCTTTTGCATGAAAATGAGGCGATTGAAAATATCATGGCTTGGGTCAGGCACACCTTAGTCCGTAAAGTGACATCTTCACTTTTTAACACTTTAAAGAGAAGCCTTCACTAATATTCTCTGCGTGATAAGAGAAGATACTGGTCTTTCCCCAAAGTGGAATATCAGAGGGTGTTCAGTTCATCGTGTTCAGTTCACCAGAATTAAATGCATACATTAAAAAAAAAAGTATTTCAAGTTATTAGCCAATTATCTTCTGCTTACCTCTCAGTCAATAAGAAATTCAATTCACCTTAATAGTCTAGTTCCTCCTACTGAACTCAGAATTAATAAACGGTGATGGAACCGTTGATTTCTTATGTAAATAGAATACACTACATTTCCTTGGCACTGTCTAAAGCATATAAAACAATAATATATTAAATAAGGCCAGATGAAGGAAAATAATTCATAGTAGAGAATAAATTATGTAAGTGGAAACTACCTCACCCACCACATTGCATTAAACTGAGGATTATCTCAGTAATCACCTAACAATAGGGGTCCATATTGATTTTAACTGCTAATTGTGTCAGGAATGTGCCCCCGAGTTAGAATTTTAAATTTGATTCTGTGTAGCCTGAAAGTGCTTCCAGAAATCTAAGTGAGATGCAATTTAAAGAGGAACAACAACAACAAAAAAACATTACAGCCCATGATGAAACACTGTATTGGAATAGCTTATCCCACCTGAACCAATTAAGAACTTTTTCATCATCTTTCATCATGGCAGAGAGTCTGGCCTTGTGTTTGGACTAAGCAGTCATAAATTGGGATATTCAAGGCCAAACCAAATAAAATAAGACTCTCACCCAACTCAGAATTAATAAATGATGATGGAACTATTCAGCCGTTAAGACTGCATGTTTCTCTTGTTTGTGAAGGGTGTTTAGGTGAAAAATGAAAAGCTGACTAGAACTTAAAGAGATGTAAGTGAGGTAAAGAAGGATGGGGAGTAAGTAGAAAGGGATCTAATGACTTCCTCTTTGGTAAAATCCAGGACTTATCATTCTGTAGAATCATTCTGTAGAATAATGCCCCAAATCTCTGCCTTCCTTTGAAAGGATATAGACGTAAACCCTGATGACAGTTTTGTGTGTGTGTTTTTTCTAGAAGCCAAGAATGATTCTTGGATCAATCCTGATGGTGCTCATTATTTACATAAATTAAATATGGTTGTGACTGAAATTTTTGAGACCCAAAAGACTCTGTTTAGAGTAGGTTCCTGAAACTTCACATAAACAATCTATTTTCTTGGATGTTTGGATTCAATGCAGGCTTTAAAATATCTTGTTAGTAGATAGATAATGAATTTTTGGTTGTCAAGAAAAGGATAGAAAAGATTGACTTAAAGTATACAGAAGATTCGCTTAATTGGCTCCCTCTTCACCCATTCCAAACTAGTTTTATAATGTTTCAAAGCATTCTCAGAATTTTTAAAATGCTTCTTATTGAAAGCATAGTTCAATAACTTGATGGCAGGCAGTGAAAGGAACCAATTTCCAAAGAATCTTCTGGCACATTTTTATTTTGATAGAACCTTTAAAAATATCCTTTCAATAAAACTCTTTTACCTGTAAAATAAGATTTATATTCATATACTCTTTCAACAAAGCCAAATATTTTTCCAAACAAGGAAAGGTATAATGAATATATCATCATGCTAGATTTTTAGTTACAATACAGTAAAACAGACTTTTAACATTTTTGAGCTACCTTTGTCAAATATCCATGCCTAACACTTTCCTTCGTGGGTTTTCTTTTTCCTCCCAAATTCTCCTGAGCAGGTATGGCCTTTGCCAATATAATGCAGGAAAAATCCATATTGAGCAAGCACTGGGCGCCAGATATACAATGCCCCTATTTAGTAGCATTTTCCCCTGGTCTTGTGAATTTAGTGCTTTGAGAAAATAATTTCTCCTACAAAAAAAAGTTTGGGAACTGATTTAGAGTCTTCAGCCTTTTGGGCTTTTTCAGTTAAAAAAGTTAAATTAAAAAGCAGTGCGTCCTTCATTGTAAAAATGTTAGAAATGTCAGATAAAGAAAAAGCAAAAAAAAAAAATTAGCCCTTAACTGCTACCACTCTCCCCCTCCCAAAATAACTATAGTCATCATTTCCATGTATATTATGATCTTTTGTGACCTTTCTTTTCTGTAGGTGTAAATAATTTATCAATAGTTGCAATAATAGTTGCGAAATGCAATTCTACATTTTCTTTTGCATTTATATTCTGTAGACTTGCTTCCTTGTTTTTCCATAATCTCCATGTTAATCAGTTTAGTGGCTGTGCCATGCTTTACTGAGTTGACATGCCATCATTTGAATATGTGTTACAGTTTTTACAGTTAGAAGAAATAGATTGAACCATTCCCCCTTCTATGCTTTCTGTATGAGCAAGGTTCTAGAATATATCGGCCATTCCACTCTCCACCTGGGGCGTGTTCTCACCCAGCTCCTCAAATTCTCCCTGTTTCCTCCATTTACTTAATGCCCAAAATACTTTTTCATGTAGTGTATGAATAATACTAGAAAATTATTTGAAGAGAAATAATAAGTGAAGTAGTGTTTTCAGGGGAGGATCTTTTTGGATAGGGTTGAAAGCAAGGTTTCTCATTTTATCTAGCATTGGCTTCCAAATGAAAACAGAAGGAACTGCCACTGCATTTTGCTAGTTGCCGAATTGTGCAGATACTAATCTGACTAACTTTATCAAAAAAAAAAAAAAAAAAAAACAGCCTAGCAAATGATCATCAATGCCTTGAACTGATTCATTCCAGTGTATGTACTTATTTAATCATATTCTGAGTTCTCTGCATTCAGATGGCCTGCTATGTAATATATACCACTCTTTTCCACGCTTTGCACATCAGAGATGATTTTTCCCCTACTGCTGTTGCTGCCTCTACCTGGGATTATGCAGATTTTGACTTAAACCTCTTTAGTCTTTTCTGCAAGTGTACAGCATGTTTGGTTACATTTCTGTGAGTAAATGATAATGGATTTTAGCTTTCACCAGTGCCATTTGGAAAGTACCTGTCTTAAATAATATGTGTGCCACACAATAAAAAGTCACCCTGTTCCAAAGATGTGAAAATGTAAATAAAAAAGGAGTGCTTTAAATAGGTAGAGGCAAAATCTTAAAATGAAAGTGGGGGGTCCTAATTATTATAATGGAGCCAATTTTATGATTTTCAAGCTGGATGTAAAGGACAACCTTGTCTATCATGGGTACTTGGGGTAATCAAGGGAAGGCCACTTAGAAAGGGTTTAATTTATTATGTCAGACATTCAAGGCTGTGAAACATTTCAACAAATCAAAACCATCGTTTGAGAAATAACAAAAATTAGAACCTAGCATTGGATACCACAAGCCTGTGTCCTTCCTGCCCTTTAATCTAAGTACCAGTTTTATATTAAATAAAGCATATTTATTCTAGGCATTTCATATGAGTGAGGACACACACTCTTTGTCCTTTTGTGATTGACTTACTTCACTCTACATAACGCTTTCAAGGTTCATCCATGTTGTAGCATGTATCAGGACTTCATTTCTCCTTATGACTGAGTAATATGTATAGAGATCAGAGTTTAACAGTGGTTACCAGGTGTGGATGGGAGAGGAAGAGGGGGAATCATTGTTTAGGAAGCATTGAGTTTCTGTTCACAGAAAATTTGGCAATGGATATTGGTGTCGGCTGCACAATATGATTGATGTAATGGGTGTCATTGAAGTTTACAAGTTGTTCAACTGGCAAATGTTGTGTTATCTATATTTTAACAACAATTAAAAAAGAAAAAATAAAGCATACTTATGTTTGACTAGTATTTATTTGGATCTCGCTGAGTGTATATTGCTTTTTGGTGCCCTAGATGTAAAAGAACTCAAGTTCTTTTCTATAACTGAGTAGCTATCTTTTGTTCATAAAGATAAACATAATGTGTGAAGGATGTGAACAGAAAGTTTTAATAAATGTTATGGATTGGATTCTGTCCCCTAAAAATATGTGTTGTAAATCCTCACTCCTATACTTGTGGAGGGAATTCTGGTGGCATAGTGGTTAAGAGCTTGGCTGCTAACCAAAAGTTTGGCAGTTGGAATCCACCAGCCACTTCTTGGAAACACTATGGGGCAATTCTAATCTGTCCTACAGGGTCACTATGACTTGGAATTAACTTGAGGGCAAGGAGTTTGGTTTTTTTTTTTTTGGTTTATACCTGTGGATGTAATCTCCTTTGGGAATAGGGTTTTCTTTGTTATGTTAACGAGGCCATATCTGTGCAGGGTATGTCTTAAACCTGACGACTTTTGCGATGTAAAAAGAGCAGTTTGGATACAGAGAGAAGCAAGCACAAATGGGGAAAAACAGAAGTCCCTAAAAATGCTACACAAGTTGAGACAAGGATCCTCCCCCAGAGTAAACAGAGAGAGCCTTGCCCTAGAGCCAGCACCCCAAATTCAGACTCCTAAACTGTGAGAAAATACTTTTTTGTTCTTTGAAGCCAACTTGTATTTCTGTTGTAGCAGCACTAAGAAATTGGAACAATAAATTTGTCAGTCCTGGGCTTTATAGCTACAGTCGATGGAAAGCAAAGAAGCAAGGCCAGTTGTGGGGCCAGGGTGTTTGAAAAGAAGAGGGCCACTTCTCTAAGGAGCCCTGTTCTTGAGAGATGAGACAACTGAAATCTCTAATCCCAGTTTTGGTTTTGGAGGCAAAGAAACCTTACTTTCATTTGCTACTAGCAGAGAAAGGGAAACCGTTTCTGCTTTTGCTGAAATTCTTTTTTTTTTTTTTTTTTTTTTGAGCTCTTCACTCCCATGCTATTCTGTAAGAGAATGAGTAGGCTTTTTTGCTCCCAGTGCCCGGGGAGGACCTTTTCTCATTTCATATTCAGGAATCATCGGGGCCCTTGCACTTGGAGTATCGACCTGTGGCAGTGACACCACCACCTCTGCATAATATGTCTTTCAAGTGAGAAGGCTTCGCTGGTCAATACTGAATCAATTTGCTCTGGCAGTCTAATTGAATGCCTCCCTGAGACAAATGGGTCACCAGGGGAAAGGGTAAAACCTTGATAAGCAGATCTGAATGAAGTCCCAGAGAAAGCTGTTTTAAAAATACATATTCCTGTTGAGAAGTAGTCAATGCACCAGAAGCAGTGCTGGTTATTTGCTCAGCAAAAAGAATATAAATCAATCAGTTTACGGTCTTCTTTTTGTTAGACTACCATTTTACTTTAAGTTGATTTTTGTATACCCAAAAAGCAAGAGACAAACAAACAAATACGATTCTAGAATGGCCCCTAGAAGGAGAAATTTCTTGCCTTAAAATTTTGGATATTTTGATCTCTTTTCAAAAATGACACACCATTTCCATTTAGCAAATTACATTGATGTTTAAATGATTTGACATCCTTAGTGTTCATAAACTATGGCTTTCCTAAGATGAGCTTATTTTTCCTCAGTGTTCCCTTGGAGGTTTATAAGAAAAAAAAAAAAAATTTTTTTTTTTTAGAGCCCCCCCAAAACCAAACCAAGCCACTTGCTACCCAGCCATTTACAACTCATCATGACCCCGTGTCTTACAGGGCAACACTGCTCCATACAGTTTTTTTGGCTTTAATTTTTACAAAAGCAGATTGCCAAGCCTTTCTTTTGCTGCACCATTGAGTAGGTTTGAGCTGCCAGTTTTTCCGTTAGAAGTGAGCAAGAAACTGGGCTGTTAGCTGGTTTCTGAAAACCCTCTCTGAGGCCTTACTACAGCCCTGTGAGAAGCAATAATCTCCAATTTCAGAGGCAGAAATGAGGCTCAGATTGCTGTAGCAACTTGCTCAAGGTAACTTCCTCCTTGAAAGAAAGGCGTGGCAATCAGCTTCCATATGATTATATATCAGAATCAACTCCGCGGCAACAGGTTTGGTTTTGCTGCTTACGTTGGGCTTACCGGGATAATTCAAGGTAATCTCCACATCTCAAGGTCATCTGATTAACAACCGTAATTCCATCTGCAGTCCTAATTGTCCTTTGCCATGTAAACTAACATACTCACAGGTACTGCAGAGTAGGATAGAACATCTTTGGGGCCAATATTCTGCTTGCGGCAGTCTATTAACTCCTTTAGCAGGATAGTACAGTAGTGAGAGGTCCAGGACCCGAAGCCAGAATATCTACGTTCCAGTCCTAACTGACTGCTTTCTCTCGGTGTGATTTAGGGAAAGTCACTCATATCTCTCTTCTGTAAAATGGGAATAATAGTTTATTGTGGTAATTAAGATAATGTATACAATGTGTGAAGGAGCCCTGGTAGAACAATGGTTAAGTGCTTGGCTGCTAACCAAAAGGCTAGTGGTTCAAACTCACTGGTGGTTCTGTGGTAGAAAGATATGCCAGTCTACAGGGTCACTATGAGTCAGAATTGACTCCAGGGCATGCGACGACAACGACATATGAAGTGTTCAGCATATTCCAGTACATGGTATATGGTAGATAGCCAATAAATGTTGGCTGTTATTATTTACAAAACACACATGCATGGTGCTTTGTGCTATACAAAATCTTTCACAGATATCATTTTGTTAGATTTCATAGCACTTTATGGCATTTACTATTAATATATTTCTAGTTTGTTGTGAAGTTATTTTACATCAAAATTATAATTGCAAAAATAATGTGGCCTGAAATTAAAGAAAATTTGGGGAGGTATTATGGACTGAATTGTGCTCCTCGAAAATATGTGTTGTAAATCCTTACCCCTGTACCTGTGGATTAAAGTGTAAAGGATTTCATTTTATTTGAATCTGCCATCAATGCCCATGGAAGCAGCAGTCGAGAAATAAAACAACGAATTGCATTGGGCAAATCTGTTGCAAAAGATCTCTTTTAAAGTGTTAAAAAGCAAAGATGTTGCTTTAAGGACTAAAGTGCTCCTGACCCATGCCGTGGTATTTTAAATCACCTCATATACATGTGAAAGCTAGACAATGAACAAGGAAGACCAAAGAAGAATTGATGACTTTGAATTATGGTGTTGGTGAAGAATGTTGAATATACCATGGACTGCCAGAAGAAGGAACAAATCTGTCTTGGAAGTACAGCCAGAATGCTCATTAGAAGTGAGGATTGCGAGACTTCATCTCATTTACTTTGGACATGTTATCTGGAGGGACCAGTCCCTGGAGAAGGACATCATGCTTGGTAGAGTAGAGGATTAATGAGAAAGAGGAAGAATCCCAACAAGATGAATTGACACAGTGGCTACAACTATGGGCTCAGGCATAACAATGATTATGAGGATGGCGCAGGACAGGGCAGTGTTTCGTTTTGTTGTACATGGGGTTGCTATAAGTGGGAACTGACTCAGTGACACCTAACAACAACAATATACCTGTGGATGTAATCCCATTTGGGAATAGAGTCTCTTTGTTATGTTAATGAGGCCATGTTACTGTAAAGTGTGTCTTAAAACAATCACTTGGGAGACATAAGAGGCAGATTAAGCACAAACAGGGGTTGGATGCCACTTGGAGATCTTCAAGGAATGTCAAGAAACTGAGATAAGGATTTTCTCCCAGAGTGGACAGAGAAAGCCTTCCCCTAGAGCCAGTGCCTTGAGTTCAGGACTTCTAGCCTCCTAAACTGTGAGAAAATAAATTTATGTTTGTTAAAGCCACTCACTTGTTGTATTTCTGTTGTGGCAACATTCATATAGTTAATCCATCATATTAATATTTAACACAAATTTAGCACAGATTTAATTCATATTTTGTACTTCTAAGTCTTCGCCTACTCACATTCAGTAAGTATGTATAAGCTTCTGGAGAAGAGAGATTACATTTTTGTTCATTCTGTTGGCGCTGATTTAAACATAATTAGCATGCAACAGATGCAGGTAAACGTCCGCAGGAATCCAAGAAGGCTGAAATGGTCAGAGGTGAGGGCTTGGCTGGGAAGTGGAAAGAATTTTGCATTCTCTCAGTCCTTTTGCTACAATGAAAGTCCCTTAGCGGGTCACTTAACTTTGATGTGTTTAAATCTGAACTCAGCAAGGACAAAGCAACTTATTAAGAGCTACCTTGATCCATTCAGTGATTTTGGATTTAGTCATGTGCAAGTAACAGAAAACTTCACTTAAGGCAGATAAAACAGTAAGGCGTTTATCAGCTCATGTAACTGAGAAGTTACAGAGGTAGGCCAGGATTTAGGGGATGCTGTGGTCAAGTGCTACAGCTGCTAACCAAAGGGTCGGCAGTTCGAATCCGCCAGGCGCTCCTTGGAAACTATGGGACAGTTCTAATCTGTCCTATAGGGTCACTATGAGTTGGAATCGACTCGACAGCAGCGGGTTTGGTTTTTTTGGGAGGTCCCAGTGATTCACTGATGCCATGAAATGCCCATTTTATCTCTGCCTTTCTCTTCTCTGTTTATACTAAGTCTGCTTTAGCTTAAGGCTGGCCTCCCTTGTGGTCACAGACAGCTATCAGCAATTTCTAGGGGCTCCATCCATCCTTGCTTATGTCTTGCAGGAGGAAAGAGCACAACTCTCAGTAGCTGCCACAGAAGAGTAAAGAGCTATCTTTCCTGGGATTCTCTAAGAAACAGCTCTTCCCCTCTCATCAGCTGAAACTGAGTTGTAGCCTTTTATATTAGGAAAGCAATGGTTGACCAGCTTAAGAGTTTCTCAATCTCTCTCTGTTTTCAGCTTTTCCCAATGTAGGGTTTCCAGATAAAATACAAATTGCCCAAAGTACTCAAGCTGCGTGGAGGAGAGGTAGATTGTGAGCAGTCAAACTGAGAAATATGAGAACAGCCCAGCCCATCTGGAAATGTAAGAAAAAGAACTCTTCTAGGGAATGGATTCTGGCTAAGTTGGCATCCTAGCTTCTTATACTTTTATAAGTAGGTCTCTTTGATCATCCTTCTTGCTCATCATCTTATTAACTTATGGAACACTTCCTGAAAGTTTCAATGTAGAAGTTGCTTTTAAAGTATTAAGTAGTTCATTTGCAAGAATTTATTGAGTACCTGTCTGGTGATCTAATTCTGAAAATCAGCTCACGAAAACCCTAAGGATCGCAATGGACCAATCCGAAACCAGTAATGGGGATGGCCCAGGACTAGGCAACATTTTGTTCAGCTGTGCATGGGGTTGTCATGAGTTTAGGGCTGACTCAACAGCAGCTAACAACAAGAAACACATGCCAGGTGTTCTTCTAAGCACTGGGAGTCAGAAGTGAACAAAACACAGGTCTGAACTTTAAAGATCTTTTCACTGAACGAGTCCCTGAACTGTGAGGATCCTTGGCTAGTTTCAAGGGTAGATCCTTTTCAGATTCACAGTCTGATTGGGTCAAAAAAGCTAAGTATTCATATCTGTTCAAGAAAAGAGAAAACCCACTCACTTATCTCAGAGGGAGCAATGTCAGGGGACAAAACTGATGCACTTAGGACAAGACTCAAGTTGTTGTTAGGCACCATCAAGTTGGCTCTGACTCATAGCAACCCTATGTACAGCAGAACAAATCACTGCCCAGTCGCGTGCCATCCTCACAATCATTGCTATGCTTGCACCCATCGTTGTAGCCACTGTGTCAATCTCTGTCTTTGAAGATCTTCTTCTTTTTTATCAACACTCTACTGCACCAAGCATGATGCCCTTCTCCAGGGACTGGTCCCTCCTAATATGTCCAAAATAAATGAGATGAAGTCTTGCCATCCTCCCTTCTGAGGAGCACTCTGGCTGCACTTCTTCCAAGAGAGATTTGTTCATTCTTCTGGCGGTCTGTGGTATATTCAACATTTTTTGTCAACACCATAATTCAAAGGCATCAATTCTTTTTAGGTCTTCCTTATTAATTGTCCAGCTTTTGCATGCATATGAGGCGACTGAAAGTACCATGGCTTGGGTCTGGTGCATTTAGCCCTCAATGTGACTTCTTTGCTTTTTAACATTTTAAAGGGTTTTTTTTTTTTTTTTGTAGCAGATTTGCCCAATACAATAACTATGTCGTTTGATTTTCTGACTGCTTTTCCATGGGTGTTGATTGTGGATCCAGGTAAAATGAAGTCCTTGACAACTTCAATCTTTTCTCTGTTTAACATGATGTTGCTTATTGGCCCAGTTGTGAGGATATTTGTTTTCTTTATGGTAAGATGTAACCCATATTGAAGGTTGTAGTCTTTGATCTTCATCAATAAGTGCTTCAAGTCCTCTTTGCTTTCAGCAAGCAAGGTTGTATCATCTGCATATTGCAGGTTGTTTATGAGTCTTCCGCCAATCCTGATGCCTCACTCTTCTTCATATAGTCCAGCTTTCTCAGATATTTGCTCAGCATACAGATTGAATAAAGATGATGAAAGGATACAACCCTGACGCACATCTTTTTTAAAAAATTTAAACCATGCCGTATATCCTTGTTCTACTCGAATGACTGCCTCTTGGTGTATGTACAGGTTCCCCATGAACACCATCAAGTGTTCCAAAATTTTCATTATTTGCAGTTTTATACTAATTTGTTATGATTCACACAGTCAAATGCCTTTTTGTAGTCAATAACAGACAGGTAAACATCTTTCTCGTATTCTCTGCTCTCGGCCAAGATCCATCCGACATCTGCAGTGATATTTCCTGTCCCGTGTCCTCTTCTGAATCCAGCTTTAATTTCTGGTGGTTACCTGTTGATGTTCTGCTGCAACCATTTTTAAACTATCTTCAGCAAAATTTTATATGCGTGTGATATTAATGATATCATTGGATAATTTCTGCATTCCATTGGATCACCTTTCTTTGGAATGGGCACGTATATGGATCTCTTCCACTTGGTTGACCAGGTAACTGTCTTCCAAATTTCTTGGCATAGAAAAGTGAAAGTGAGAGCTATTAGCATTACATCTGTTTGTTGAAACATTTCTATTGTTATTCCATCAATTCCTGAGCCTTGTTTTTTGCCAATGCCTTCAGTGCAGCTTGGACTTTTTCCTTCAGTACCAACAGTTCTTGATAATATACTACCTCCTGAAATGGTTGATTGTTGACACAGTGGTACAGTGACAATGTGTTCTTTCCACCTTCTATTTATTATTATTATTATTTTTTATTGTGCTTTAAGTGAGAGTTTACAAATCAGGTCAGTCTCTCATACAAAAATTTACATACACCTTGCTATACACTCCTAATTTGCTCTCCCTTTGACGAGATAGCACAGTACTTCCCTCCCCTCTCTCTTCTCGTGTACATTCGGGTGGCTTCTAGTCACTTCTGCCCTCTCATCTCCCCTCCAGACAGGCAATGCCAAGATAGTCTCATGTGTCTACTTGATTCAAGAAGCTTGTTCTTCACCAGTCTCATTTTCCATCCCCTATTTTTTTTTTTCCAGTCCAATCCCTGTCTGAGCAGTTGGCTTTGGGAATGATTCCTGCCCTGGGGTAACAGAAGGTCTGGGGTTCATAGCCTCCGGGGTTCCTCCAGTCCCAATCTGACCATTAAGTCTGGTCTTTTTACAAGATTTTGGGGTCTGAATCCCACTGCTCTCTTGCTCCCTCAGGGTTTCTCTGTTGAGTTCCCTGTCAGGACAGTCATCGGTTGTGGCTAGGTACCATCTAGCTCTTCTGGTCTCAGGCTGATGTAGTCTCTGGTTTATGTGGTGCTTTGTGTCTCTTAGGCTCATAATTATTTTGTGCCTTTGATGCTCTTCATTCTTCCTTGTTCCAGGTGGGTTGAGACCCATTGATGAATCTTAGATGGCCGCTTGTTAGCGTTTAAGACTGCAGACGCCACTCTCCAAAGTGGGATGCAGAATGTTTTCTTAATAGATTTTATTATGCCAATTGACTTAGATGTCCCCTGAAACCATGGTCCTCAAACCCCTGCCTGTGCTATGCTGGCCTTTGAAGTGTGTTCAGTTTTTTAAGGAAACGTCTTTGTAATTGGTTCAGTCCATTTATGCTGACCTCTCCTTTATTGTGTACTGTCTTTCCCTTCACCTAAAATAAAACTTATCTACTATCTAATTAGTGAATACCCCTCTCCTTCCCCCCCTCCCCGCTCTTGTAACCATCAAAGAGTATTTTCTTCTCTGCTTAAACCGTTTCTCCAGTTCTTATAATAGTGGTCTTATACAATATTTGTCCTTTTGCAATTGACTGATTTCACTCAGCATAATGTCCTCCAGATTTCTCCATGTTATGAAATGTTTTGTGGATTCAACACTGTTTTTTATCAATGCGTAGTATTCCATTGTGTGAATATACCATAGTTTTTTTACCCATTCATCCATTGATGGGCACCTTGGTTGCTTCCAACTTTTTGCTATTGTAAACAGTGCTGCTATGAACATGGGTGTGCATGTATCTGTTTGTGTAAAGGATCTTATTTCTCTAGGATATATTCCAAGGAGTGGGATTGCTGGATCGTATGGTAATTCTATTTTTAGTTTTTTAAGAAAGCTCCAAATCAATTTCCAAAGAGGTTGTACCATTTTGCATTCCCACCAGCAGTGTATAAGTGTTCCAATCGCTCCACAACCCCTCCAACATTTATTATTTTGTGTTTTTTGGATTAATGCCAGCCTTGTTGGAGTGAGATGGAATCTCATCGTAGCTTTGATTTGCATTTCTCTAATGGCTAATGATCGAGAGCATTTCCTTGTGTATCTGTTAGCCACCCGAATGTCTTCTTTAGTGAAGTGCGTGTTCATATCCTTTGCCCATTTTTTAATTGGGTTATTTGTCTTTTTGTGGTTGAGTTTTAGCAGGATCATGTAGATTTTAGAGATTAGGCGTTGGTCAGAGATGTCATAGCTGAAAACTTCTTCCCAATCTGTAGGTAGTCTTTTTAGTCTTTTGATGAAGTCTTTGGATGAGCATAGGTGCTTGATTTTTAGGAGCTCCCTGTATTCTGTTTATGCCATGTATTAGGGCTCCTAACGTTGACCCTATTTTTTCTCCCATAGTCTTTATCGTTTTAGATTTTATGTTTAGGTCTTTGATCATTTTGAGTTAGTTTTTGTGCATGGTGTGAGGTATGGGTCTTGTTTCATTTTTTTGCAGATGGATATCCAATTATGCCAGCACCATTTGTTAAAAAGACTGTCTTTTCCCCAATTAACTGACACTGGGCCTTTGTCAAGTATCAACTACTCATATGTGCATGGATTTATGTCTGGATTCTCAATTCTGTCCCATTGGTCAATGTGTCTGTTGTCATACCAATACTGGGCTGTTTTAGCTACAGTGGCTCTCCACCTTCTTTTGGTGCCTCCTGAGTCATTCTGTATTTTGCTCATAGAATCCTTGAATACTACAACTCAAGGCTTGAATTTTCTCTTCAGTTCATTCAGCTTGAGAAATGCTGAGTGTGTTCTTCTTTTTTGGTTTTCTAATTCTAGGTCTTTGCACATTTCATTATACTACTTAGCCTCCTCGAACTCCCCTTTGAAATCTTCTGTTCAGCTCTTTTACGTCATCATTTCTTCCATTGACATTAGCTACTCTGCATTCAAGAGCAAGTTTCAGAGTCTCTTTGACATCCATTTTGATCTTTTCTTTCTTTCCTGTCTTTTTAATGACCTTTTGCTTTCTTTATGTATGATGTCCTTGATATCGTTCCACAACTTGTCTGGTCATTAGTGTTCAGTGTATCAAATCTGTTCCTTAAATGGTCTCTAAATTCAGGTAGGGTATGCTCAAGGTCATAGTTTGGCTCTTTTGGACACGTTTTAATTTTCTTTAGTTTCATCTTAAACTTGCATGTGAGCAAATGATGGTCTGTTTTTCAGATGGCCCCTGGCCTTGTTGTAACTGATGATATTGAGCTTCTCCATCATCTCTTTGTGCAGATATAGTCGATTTGATTCAACTGGCGAGGTCCATGTGTATATTTGTTGTTATACACATGTGTTTCAACTGGCGAGGTCCATGTGTATATTTGTTGTTAGTGTTGTTCAAAAATGGTACTTCTGATGAATAAGTCATTGTTCTAGCAAAATTCTGTCATGTGATCCTCGTGATGGAAGTTGCATAATCAGTAATAGGGACTGACACAAATTAAACTTCTCATATTAAAGTCATAGACATTGGATGGCTGGGAGGTGGGACAGAGTGACAGAGATTGGGATGTAGGATGAGGTTATAACCTAAAATGCATTCCATGGGGGCCTGGTGTGAATTGAATTGAAAGTGGTCTGAAACCATTCAGTTGCACAACAGTTCGTGACCTCTGCTGAGAGGCCCTAGAGAGAAACCTGGGATTGAATAAAATTTTTACTCCAAGAAATAAGCCTTCTGTGTAATCCTGAGAGCTTTCACTGATGATAGACTTCTCATTTTAACAGCTTTCTCTCTAAATAACTACCTCCCTAGGGTGGAAAGTGCAGATTCCTTGGTGAATATGAAACTTACTTAAGGAATGAAGTGGTTTCCTGTAAGTCAGCTCAGGAAATCCCACAGGGCAAAGGTCTAGGCTGAGGGCAAAAACTATGGTTAAACCAAGTTGCTTAAACTATATTCACTCATGTGGTCATCATTCTGACTCAGTTTTGTAATGTTTGAGTGCTAGAAGAACTTAAGAAGCCTAAGTATACTGAATCATGTTTAGTGTTATAATCAAATACAATCTCAAATGAAAGGACTCACATTATTAGTATTTTTAGTGTTGATTATACATATGATAGAGTCCCTGGGTGGTGCAAATGGGTAAGTGCTCTACTACTAACCAAAAGGTTGTTTGTTTAAACCTCCCCAGAGATGCTTCAAAAGAAAGGTCTGGTGATCTGCTTCCAAATAGTCAGCCACTGAAAACTCTATGACGCACAGTTCTCCCCTGACACACATGGGATTACCATGAGTTGGAATAAACTCCACAGCAATGGGTTTGGTTTTTGGTATATATATGACAATTGGTCATAAATGACATTTTGTGCCAATTATTCTATTTAGTATTCCTTTGGCATAGCCAGACCAGTTTTGAGCTTTTTCTTTTCTTTGTTAGTTTTCCACTGTTATAAATAATATCAGAGCTGCCTGAGTGCTAAAAGAGATACTAAGACAACAAACTAAAGCAGATGGGACATAAAATACCACCTTTATTACTCATAACAGCTTGAGTGGAAGATGTATTTAGTCAGACTTTCCCACCCACGGAAATGAGGGACCTTACTGGGCCAAGGCAGACTCTCTGTGGGTAGGGGAGGGGAAGAAGAGGGAAGGGAGGTCAGGTGGGAGAAGATGACTCAGGCTGTCACTGGAGAAACACAAAAAGAACCAGGAGGGAAAAGGGAGGGGCTGAGCATATCCAGTTTATTTTTCCAAATTTACCGATCAGATAAGTCATTCCTTGAGAGAGGTCATGGGTGTTACACTAACTGAGTACCTTCCACATAAAAGTTTTCATTAGGAGTAGGGAAGAAGTGTTCCCTTTAACTGTGTACACAGTTTTTCTGGATATTTTAACAGTTTAATCCTCTTTTTACATACTGACTCAACCACACTGTCATCCAAAGACAAGGTTTTGGATTCATAAAAGACTTGTTGTTGTAAGGTGCCATGAAGTTGGTTCTGACTCATCGTGACACTATGTACAACAGAACAAAACACTGCCTGGTCCCATGCCATTCTCACGATCATTGCTATGTTTGAGCCCATTGCTGCAGCCACTGTGTCAGTCCATCTGCTTGAGGATCCTCTACTTTTTCTCTGACCCTCTACTTTACCAAGCATGATGTCTTTCTCCAGAGACTGGTCCCTTCTGATAACAGGTCCAAAGTACGTGAGATGAAGTCTCACCATCCTTGTTTCTAAGGAGCATTCTGGCTGTACTTCTTCCAAGACTGATTTGTTCATTCTTCTGGCAGTCCATGGTACGTTCAATATTTCTTCGCTAACACCACAATTCAAAGGCATCAATTCTTCTTCGGTCTTCCTTATTCATTGTCCAGCTTTCCCATGCATATGAGGTGATTGAAAATACCATGGCTTGGGTCAGGTGCACCTTAGTCCTCGAAGTGACTTCTTTGCTTTTTAACACTTCACAAGGGTCTTTTGCAACAGGTTTGCCCAATGCAATACAACATAGGACTTCCTTTATCTTTATCATCCCCTTCTCTTCTGTTCTTCTCCGTGGATTAAATCTGACCCCTGGCTTCTTGAGGTCTTTGTCTATGTTTATTTAATTAATTTAATTCTATTAAATAACAGATTTGATCCTACTGTATAGGTTTGTAGCTTGCCATATGCCAGTCACTTTATATATAGTGTCCCATTTACAATGCAATAACACTAGGGAGTAGGATTTCTTCTCATTTATAGATGTAGAAACTGTATTTCAGAAGAAGGTAATTCACCCAATTTAAAGAGAAGGTCAGGAATGAAAATAGGATTCAAACTCGTGTCCTTTCACTGTAAAGCCTGTACCAGAGCCATACCTTAAGAGAAGCTGATAGCCCCATATACTTATTTCTCCATTCTTGGCCATATTGAAGAATGGATATGAATCAGAATCTGAAATGCATCTACCCTGACGTGTGAAGTGAGAAAGTTGTATAGGGCTTTGACTGGAGGTGGGTGTGGGAAAAGCCTAGTTGGGCATTGAGCTCTCTGAAAAAGGGAAGTGGAAGAGAAAAGTAACTTAAACATTTTTAATATAGGCATCTGTTCCCAACCCCACTCTATATGGAGAGAAGCTAGAAGCTGAGAACGTTGTAGGGTTAGCTTTTCTAGGGTTCCTGCACACAGCAGGGCACAGTCTCAGGAAAGGCTTTGTATTAGATTCCTAGGTCTACTGTAACAAAGAACCACAAACTGGGGGTCTTTGAACAATAGACATTTATTCTCTCACAGTTCTGGTGGCTGGAAGTCTGAAATCAGGGTGTTGGCAGGGTCGGTTCCTTCTGGAGACTCAGGGAGAATATGTTCCATGTTTCTCTCCTAGCGTCTCGTGGCTGCGGGCAACCCTTGGCTTATAGACTCATCACTCCAATCTCTGCCTTCATCATCATATGACCTTTTCCCCTTCATGTGTGTCCCTGTGTCCAAATTTCCTTCTTCTTATAATTACACCAGTCATATTGGATTTAGGGCCCATCTTATTCCAATGTGACCTTATCTTAATTTGATTACACCTGCAAAGACCCTGTTTTCAGATAAAGTCATGTTTACAGGTTCCCGTGGAAATGAATTTTGGGGGGACGCTCTTCAACCTAATAAAAGCTTATTTTGCCTTCAAGTGTGAGCCCTGGGGCAGAGAGATGGTCAGCTGTGTAGGCAGTTTAGTTGGATAGCTTCTTGACCTATTTTTTCAGACAGGCTCCTGTTTTCAACCTCTGGCCCCCAAAGGCCTCTTTTCTCTCTTCCCTTCCCACCTTTTCCTTTAGTCCTGGAAGCTGGCAGGCCTGGAGTGCGTGGCAACCTGTACTGCTAAGAACTCTTATAGTTCCATGGTTGACATGGGCTTCTCTGCTATTGATGGAGCAGGAAAAAAAAAAAAAAAAGTATGTATTCTGTTTTTCTTTCTTGGGGAGTGGGCCAATGGGCCCATGCATACCTACTTCTGAAGATCCATGATTTTCTGACCAGCTTTGCCTCTGGATCTGAATGTTTTCCTTCACTTTCTTCCTGGTGGATAATGCCATAAACCTTGTCTTAAATTCATCTCTGGAGATGTTGTGTGTGTCCCCCCACTCCATATTAGTTTCTTGAGGCTGCTGTAATAAATTACCAGAAAGTGGGCAGTCAGAAAGTGGGTAGCTTAAAATGACAGAAGTTTATTTTTTCACAGTTCTGGAGACTAGATTTCTGAATTCAGGGTGTTGGCAAGGCCATGTTCTCTCCAAAGCCTCTGGGGGAAGATCCTTTCTTGTCCCTCTGAGCTACTGGCAACCCCAGGTGTTCCTTGGCTTACAGTTGCATTGTAACTCTGCTGTCACATGGCTGTCTTCCCTCTGTCTCTTCTCTTTTATAGGACACCACTCGGATTGGATTAGGACCCGCCCTACTCAAGTATGACCTCGTGCTAACTTAACAGATAACATCTTCAAAGGCCTTATTTCCAAACAAGGTCATGTTCACAGGCACAGGGAGTTGTTGTTAGGTGCCATTGATTCAGCTCCGACTCATAACAACCCCGTGTATAAAGAATGAAATGTTGCCCAGTTCTGCCCCATCCTCACAATCACTGCTATGTTTGAATCCATTGTTGCAGTCACTGTGTCCATCCATCTTGTTGAGGATCTTCCTCTTTTTCACTGACCTTCTACTTTACCAAGCATGATGTCTTTCTCCAGGGATTGTTCTCTCATGTCCAAAGTAAGTGAGATGAAGTCTCAGCATCCTGGCTCTAAGGAGCATTCTGGCTATATCTTTTTCTGGGGACACAACTAAGTTCATAACACTGTCCCCCAAAAACCACTCATCTAAATATTAAGTCAACCAGTCACTCAGATCCCATCTACCCATACCAATGTGCAAGAAAGAGTCATCAGGTTGCACTAGGCACACAGCAACTTGCTTTGTGATTCAAGAGAAACTTGCAAGTGTTATAGCCCAGGGATTGTGTGCTAGTACATTTATAATGGCTAGTTTTCTTCTTTCCCACTTATCTGGATAGTTGATAAGGATGATAAATATTATACCTGGGACTATGGGCAAAAATCCGAGCTTCTGATGTGTGAATGATTAAATATTTGACTGAGGCTTTCAGGATCTAGAGGTGACTTCTTGTTATTGTTACCTGCTGTCAAGACCCCATGTACAATACAATAAAATGCTGCCTGGTCCTACACCATCCCTATGATCGACCATTACTGTTACGCTCCATAGGGTTTTCATTGGCTGACATTTCAGAAGTAGTTCACCAGATCTTTCTTCCAAGTTTGTCTTAGTCTAGGCACTTTACTGAAACCTGTTTAGCATCGTTGCAATACACAAGCCTCTATTAACAGATAGGTGGTGGCTGCACCTAAGGTGCATTAGCTAGGAATCAAACTGGGGTCTCCTGCATGGAAGGTAAGAATTCTACCACTGAACCACCACTCACCCAGAGGTGACTTACTGGCCTGAGCTACCTCACAAAATCCTTAATTGCAGAGTGGTGGCAAGAGGGGACTTTAAAACATTATTAATAATGTTTCTGAAATATTTATACAGAAGATTTCCCATAGTAGTGTGTCAGGTTGCCAGATCCCTGGTCCATTGGTAATTCTAATTGGCCTTTGTATATTTACTCATTTCTCCTATTAATACTAAAAAATAAAATAATAAAAATCTATTCTCTTTGTTTTCACTCTGCCCAAGGAGACTACACAGTAAGAAGTCTGGAAATGTAGCTTGATTTTAAATTATATCAATACCTGTGGAAAAAAAAAAAAAAACATGTTTGATTGATTTCTTTCTCTTGTGTCCATCTCTTTTACAAACAAACTGGAAACTCTGACAAGATTCTATTCCATTGATTTCTGCCTGGTTGGGGTGATGAAGGAGTCCATCAGTCACTTACTTAAAATTGTATCTTTGAGATATCTGTGTTGTCCATGGAGTACTTAACAGTTTTGTTCTTGAACTGATTCCCAAACAGGAACTCATTTACAGAATAGAAATAAGTAATGTGTTTTTGAGTTTGATGTGACCATTAAAAAAGTATCTACAGTGTTATGCACTATATTTTTAGAAGGCACCTTAGTGCCATGTCATAGATTGAAATAGGCAAGGTGATTCTAGCCAAAAACATATAGATTGTTAAAACTACCTAGGAATAGAGAAATTTGGTTTATGTTTAATTTGTTTCCCTATCACCAAAGAATAATGTGACTCAATTTTGTTTGTGTAATCACAAAGAGTTGTGTGTGGTAGGAAAAAGCTGGGGAAAAATCCTTTAACTTTCCAAGAGTCCCCCATTACATTTGCTTTAATAATAGGTCCCATTTCTTAAGAGTTAACTATTTGCGAGGCATTGTGATAAATTTGCACACTGGTACAGGTTTAACAACTGGCTCACAAACATACAAACAAATGACTAGTCCTGATTTGTAGCATTTGCCAATTTCTCTGGTGTAAATACTACCACCATGGCCAATTTCAAGATATGAATGCGATGTGTCTGAAAGTGGAGTTGCAACAAGCCTAACCATAGGCTCTGCATTTAGCACAAAATCTATTGCCATCGAGTCGGTGCCAACTAATACTGACCCTAAGGGAAGGAGTAGAACTGCCCCATAGGGTTTACAAGGCTGTAAATCTTTACGGAAGCAGACTGTCACACCTTTCTCCCATGGAGCAGCTAGTGGGTTAGAACTGCCGACCTTTCGATAAGCAGCTGAATGCTTAACTACTGTGCCACTGGGGCTCAGAGGGATAACACATGTGAAATAGTGAGACGATTTATTAACAGGACTAGAAACCAGAGTGGAAGAGATGTGGCTCCCTCTACACAGTAGGAAAGGCTTGAGACAATTTCCTGTAAATCTACGAGGATAGGCTACCTTGGGGGACAGCTGGATTACGTACAGGTACCAATACAAGCGTGATGAGTTTGGCTGTTAAAAATAGTAATTTATGATTAGTAATAATTTTCTTTGTAACAAAATCTTTTTTGCCCATGTCTACTTCTGAACCAACAACTAAAGAGGGAGGCAAGGCTCCATAAAAGAAGATTGCTTATTCCTACACACACACCTCTACACCCAGAGAACAAAACTGCGGCATCAAGAAGGCTGTTACAGATTGAATTGTGTCCCCCCAAAATATGTGTTGCAATTCCTAACCCCTATACGGCAACAGGTATTTTTTTTTTTTTAATCTGTCTATTACAGAGCCAACACAAACAGAAAAAAAAAAACTTTTTTTTCTTTTCTTTCTTTTTTTTTTTTTTTTTAAATATCTCATTATCTGTCTTCTGGCAAACAAAAACAAAACCCATCATCTATGGTCTTTGTGTGTTTGGAACAGACCTGACAGCCAAAAGAGACTTACATTCTGCAACAACATTAATAACTTGAAATTGGCATTTGATTTTTCTACAACCTGAACTCCAGTTTCTTCCATTTTTTGGTTCTCTGTTTCTCAGTCCTTCTTCACTGGCCTCCATGTACTCCACAAGTTCTTCTATTTCATTGTCTGGTTTTCTCTACCCTCTATCCTCAAAGTTAACTCAGACCTTCGTTCGTAATCTAAAGACCATTAATGTTTGAAAAACATGGGCCTTTTTTCTTCCTCCACAATTTTTAAAAGGGAAGAGACAAGTAGAGTATGAAATATGCACCCGTGACCCTCCCATCCCCTACACTGGGCAGAACTGACTCACTTAATTTTGGTTCTGGTAAAATTTTGATTTGATTTTTCTTTTTCTTGCAGGAGAAATCTAGAAGTTGCAGCTTGATTGTAGAATAAGTCACAACTATGTGGCAGGTGAAATCATTGCGAGTGTGATTGCTCAGTTATACTCTGTTCCGTCCATCAGGGGCTCCATCTCTTTTGTAACATCTTAATCTCAATATTGGTTTTATCCTTTAAATGAATCACATAAGTGCAAAAGGCTGGTTTTATTGAGTAGACTGTAGAATTGTGTGGCAACAAGCGCTGTGTCCAGGTGTGTTTGTAGGGTGGGTGCCTTTTGTGAACAGACCTAAGCCAACATAACAGGATGTACTTTTGGGTAGATCTCTGTAGCCCCCATTAGTTAGAGGTATATGATGATCAGCTACTGCCCACCCCCATCCCAAATGCACATACCCTGAGTACCAGGTTATAATGAAAGCAAGCCTTAGACTGCATTCTTCCACTCATGCAGATTCTTATTAGCAAACAGATGCAGCAGTCGTATGACTGGTTCTGTAGGCTGGATGAAGCCCAAGCTCTGTCCTTTTTGGTCTCCTGAAACCATCTTGCAGGAAAAGTTCACCTGAGGCAAATGTGGCCATATTCCAGGGTCAGGATTCAATGAACTATTGGGAAACTAAGAATCCTCTGACCCACTGGCTGGGCACAGGATGTTGAAATTAGGCCACAACTACAGGGCTCACTAGACTTTTATACTGTTTCTATGTACAGGAGGGAGGGAGAGTGTCCCAATATTCAAGCCAATCCACCTGTTTTGAACACCTCTAAAAGTCTACATACTTTGGACATGTCATCAGGAGGGACCAGTCACTGGAGAAGGACGTCATACTTGGTAAAGAAGAGGGTCAGGGAAAAAGAGGAAGACCCTCAATGAGATGGACTGATACAGTGGCTGCCAGCAATGGGCTCAAGCATACAATGATCATGAGGATGGCGCAGGACCGGGTAGTGTTTTGTTCTGTTGTACATGGGGTCATGAGTCAGAACTGACTCGATGGCACCTAACAACAGCAACCACAACAACAATTTCACCAATAATAACCCATTTCTAACATCTGTTATACTAACAAGCCACAAATTTCACCAATGAAAATCCATTTCAACATTTATTAAGCCAATTGTCAAAGCCTTTGGTGTTGATCAGAGGTAAGGATAGCTGAAGGCTTGTAGTTGCTGCCTCTGATTAAATGTTGGCTGACTACCCCTGGAGTATGAATTTCCTATTAGTAGTAATCCAACTGTAGTTAGATTTTAGCTTAAACTAACAATTACATAGTAGCATGCTATAACCCAAAAAGGAGTTGTAAAATATCCTTTGTCCCAAGATGTTTAAGTATTTTGATTGTTCTTTCCAGTCACAGGGCATCATTGATCCTCCCCTTCAAAGAGCGTACCCTAGACTATAGAGGCAAAGATAATAGCTCTCCTTCCTCTGTTGTGTAAAATTATAGAGAAGAATAAAATACACTGTTATAAATGGACATGAATAGAGACAGTCTGATTTGATAGAAATAAATCTTAGAATCACTATGATGGGTTAAATCTTAGAACTTTGTAAAGGGATATTCACTTTTCTGTCATGTACACTTTTTCTCTCTAAAAATAGAGTTAAAGAAATGCTAGAAAAATGCATAATGTGAGTCACTAGAAGCTTCTCGTGTTTTAGTTTCATGCTAATTCAGTATGGTAAATATTGCTCATGACATGCAGACAAAAAATGTATAGCAACTTGGAACTGCCTACAATTAAGTGTGGATTTTCTTCTGGGTAATTTTGTATGTCATTTCAGGAAGACTGATGGCTTTTTCCATTAAGGAGAAAAAGACAAATAAAGGGAGTAGACAATTAACCTTCCTAACCAACTTTCAAAATAAAATATGCATGGAAACTGGGGTCCTTAATTAGCAAAGGGCAATGGAAAAACAAGTTTGGGAAAGGCCACTTAAAATTGGAATTGCAAGCACATCTGAATTTTTACATTCTTCAGGGTAGATGGCAAATTAATCTCTGTAATTACAATCTCAAGTAACCCAAAGATAAAAATCTTATGTCACAGTCTTTTGAAGGAGTTAGATGTGAGCTAATGATTCTGTTCAACTTGTGTCCTAGAGAACAGAGTTAAAATTTTGCTGTACACATTCTGAAGACAAAGATTTGATGAATGCATTTCTGTTAGTCATGATGGACAACTTATGCTTGGAATAATTCTGCAGTTTCTGGCTGCTACATCTTTGAACACACTCCCCTTAGCCTGGGTTATCTCTTCTTGCTTTTTCCCTCACCTCTCCAATCTGTACCACATTGGAACTGTGTAGTTTCTATTGTGTAAGCCTGGGCTTCCTTCAACAAAAGAATGGTGAAGCCAGGGAGAACACTTGGATTTGGATCAGGATCCATTCTGACTCTTGGTTGTGGGTCAGAAAGACAGATCCAAGGGCAGGTATTGAGCAGTAGGTAAGTGTGGCAAGTTAAACATGGCACCTAGTCAGGAGGGTAATTAAAGGATGATAGCCCATGAAACATGGACAGGAAAGACACAGCCCTTTGTATCACCAACCCTACCCCTCCAAGCCAAGGATAGAAATCACTAATTGATTATGATATCCTTTCATGCAGATCTTGGACATGGTGTTGGGCTTCTTTTCAACAAACTATTCTAGGCAGCCTGTACACTTAACTTATATCTTTTAGTTTTATGTATCCACTTGGCTAGGCCGTAGCTCCCAGTTGTTTGTAGATCCTAAACTTCTTTACTTTTGTGTTACGAAAGACCAGAATAGACACAGACACACACACAGGGCAAGGCAGACAGCAGGTGAGGATCACCTACAAGCAAAGGAACATCACGGATTATTGACAGGCACCAGAAACTAGGAGAGACACTCACGAAAGGAATCGACATGGCTGAGATCCTCATTTGGACTTCTAGCCTCCAGAACTGTGAGAAAATAAATTTCTGTTCTTTAAAGCCAATCACTTGTGGTACCTGTGTTATAGCAGTACTGTGCAACTAAGACATCTGGGGTCTAATTGGCTGATCCAAAGAGCAAGCAGATCTGGGTAATGAAATCACAGAGCAGGCAATATCTGGAACAGCAAACAGGCAATAGGCATTGTTGAAAGTACCTCTCAGCCACTAAGTAGCCTGGGGCTCTAGTCAATTGACAGTAAAAGCAAGGCATGAAGCACTCAGTTGTTAAGGGACTGGCATGTGGATAGGTTACCAAGATGGGGAAATGGCCAGAGATCCAGAACTGGGTTATCAAGTGGGCACTGGAGTTCAAGAAGAAAGAAAACTCCTTTTATCAGAACTGGGGAGCAAAGCGGAGGCCGGGTTAACTACCGGGAGAGCTTGATGTTGTTCTCTGGAATATTGGGCCAGAGAGAAGAGAGGGACAACAATTTTCACGGGGTACTTGCCGCACACCAGACACTGTTGGGTGCTTTACAGACTCTATCTTATTTCAGAAGCAACTTCTGTAATTCCTTCTGCCTAAGAGTTTTTTAAGAGTAGTTTTATTCCTGGCCTAAATCCAGGCCAAGCTGCAGAGGTCTAGGACCAGGCCTGAGCCATCACTTCCCATCTGTTCTCTGTATTATTACTTGTCTTTTTAAATTCCCAACAGGACTTTAAGCTCTGAGGGACAACACCAGGCCTACTTCTTTGTATTCTCCCAGGTCTTGCTTGCCGTAAGTACCTGGTAAATATTTGCTAAGTGATTGTTGTAGCCTGGTACATGCAATACCTGCTTCAGAAGAAACATACTTCTTGGGATTGTGTCTCAAATCAAATCTTTTTGAGACCAAATCCTGATTGTTCTTGTATAGTCATTGAATAAACAGGTAACAAAACAATGGTAAGAAGTCATGTCTAGGTCTAAATATGGCATAAGTGATTGGGCAGAATTCATTCAATAGGATGGTGCTGTCCATACTCACTGTAAGAAAGGCTGAAACTATGAAAAGTTTGAAAGGAAACACAGTACACAGTTCTTACAACCAAATTACAAACTATTTCTCAACAATCTTTTTCTGTATCTATAAAAGGGCCAAGTTGGTAGAGAAGTAAGAGCTCCTATTACCTATTACCTCCACTCTTGGGCAGAACATACTTTCACCCTAGGATGTGACTTCAAGAGCTTCGGGATATGTACCCACATACTGTTGTCTGACATTCATATAGTACTTACCCACACCTTTGAGTTAAGTCCATGAGAGTGTATGTTAAATATAGTCAGTGTCTAGAGGATTTAAGTTCAGCCAATATCATTCCTTTGATTTACAAAATCAAGATGATGATACTCTTTCTGTAAGAGCTGTCAGGCTAAGCTTAGTATGGCAAAATAGTTAGAGAGAAAAATTTTGTCCCAGTTAAAACTATTAACCCTAAAAAGGTAAGGGAAGTGGTCACCTCCCTCCAAGATATTCAGGGTGGGTGCTGGGACGTGCAGGTGAAATAGCATGGGATTTAGAGTCAGATGGCATTTTTACTCTGTCACTTACTTATTTGGGAAAGATAATTAACTTGTCTGATTCTTGGTTTCTTTATCTCTAAAATGAGAATGGCAATGGCTACCTGTATAATTTTCATACATATTAAAGAGAAAGCTCATAAACTATGTAGCATATAGTAGATGTCCAATAAATTGTGGGTGTTATTATGGAATTTTTTATTGGTCTTTGGAAAGTAGGAGCTGGATGCATTCTTATCCATGATGTATTTATTCTTTTCTGACTTTTCCTCTCTCCAAATAACCCCACAAAATTCATCGTGATGCATTTACTCTTTTGGGTATCTTTTTTCATAGGATATGAAAGTTGTTGTTGTTAGTTGCCATCGGATCAGTTCTCAGTCATGGTGACTTTATGTATAACAGAACAAAACATTGCCTGGTTCTGTGTCATTTTCATGATTATTGGTAAATTTGAGTCCATTGTGTGGCTGTTGTGTCAGTCAGTCTCGCTGAGGTTTTCTTCATTTTTGCCGTTGGAATCGACTCGATGGCACTAGGTTTTTTTAGATTACTTTACTGACCATGATGTTCTCTTCTAGTGATTAGTCTTTCCTGATGACATGTCCAAAGTAAGCCAGCTGAAGTCTCACCCCACTTGTTTCTAAGGAGCATTCTGATTATGTTTCTTCTAAGACTGATTTGTTTTTTTATTCTGGCAGCCCATGGAATATTCAATACACTTTGTTAACACCACAGTTAGAATGCATCAGTTCTTCTTTAGGTCTTCCTTTTTCCATTGTCCAGCTTTCATATGCATATGAGGCGATTGAAAAGACTATGGCTTGAGTCAGGTGCACCTTAGTCATTAAAGTGCCGTTAAAGTGAAAAATATAAATTCATAACAAAAGGGAGTCTGCTAAGTTGAATGCATGTGTGTGGCCCTAGTTACTATAGAATTGTTTAATATTCTGCAAAAATATTTTTACAGGCTCAGTTCTAGTTACCATAATCACGACAATAATTTTTCACACCCTGGCACCTATTGAATTAGCAACCAAGTTCTTTTCTTGAGTCATTATTCAAATGGATTCAGCTTGCATTCAAATTAATCTCAAAATCATGGAAATTAACAATGAGAAAGGTACATTAAATCACCTAGTCCATTCCTTTGCTAGGAGAGAATTGATCTTTACAACATAATCTCTAGTGCATTGTCCAGTGTTTTAAGTGTCTTGAATAAGTGTTATTCTGACTCTAGGTGGTCATCTCATCAAATTCCAGGGGAAATTCTTTTTCACAGCCCACTCGAAGATATATATGGATTTTCTAATGCTCTGCAGTTTGCCAGGGCTCAGATGCTCACCAACCAGGAAATGAATTTTATAGAGGAGTATGTGTACGTGTGTGCGTGTGTGTGGGCATGTGTGCGTGCACATGTGTGGCAATGAGTGGGCCATGGTGAGAGGAGGGATAAAAAGAAGACAATTTAAGGGAGATGGTCATTTTGATTATATTTGAGATTTGACAGTTTGTTTCCATTTTATGATACTCTGAGTGGCTTGGAGAATTGAAGGGAGAAGTAGGCAAAATTACTAAGCAAAGATAAGCAAACAGAAGCTAAACCCATTGCTGTCAAGTCAGTTCTGACTCATAGTGACCCTACAGGACAGAGAAGAACTGATCCATTGGGTTTCCAAGGCTGTAATCTTTACGGAAGTATTACTGGCAGACTGCCCTATCCCACAGAGCAGCTGGTGAGTTCTAACTGCCAGCCTTTTGCGTTAACAACCAAGTGCTTAACCACGCCACAACCAGGGCTCTAGGGGCACTGAAAAGAGTAGGTTGGCCTGATGACCATTTTAGTAGTAATTATGAAATCTTTATGAGGTCAAATATCTAGAAGCCAATTGAAAAATTCCTCAAAATTATATTTTATTAATCTTACATATGAATAGTTTAAGTTATGGGCTGTAAAGTAGAAACTCGGAGTCTAGGAATTCTAATGTTAGCTCTTTTTCTTTATAACTGAGTTTCAGCATTTCTATTAGATAGGTACTTGCTAGATTGATAGTTGGATAGGTAGGTAAGTAGGTAGGTAGGTAGATAGATATATATATATACATAGACAGATAGATAGATGGACAGATAGATAGAATGGGCATCTATACCCACCACACAACTCAAGAAACAGAACATAATCAGCCAGTGAATCCCTCCTTAACTGTGGTTTTATTTAACTCGTATTTTCTCAGTTTTCTTATTTATAAAGTGAAATAAACAAGAGGCCTAAATCAAACACTTGGTAACTGTTAGGGCACAGCAAAAGTAAAACAATGTATTATTTTATTACAATACAGTGGTCAGTGAAATTGAGTTTCGTAGAAGAGGGAGAAGGACCTGGTGCCTTGGAACTGATGTGGAAAGCATGAGAATCCCATTCATTCAGAATCTCTTGAAATAAGAGAATTATAAATGACTTTAAATTTATTCGCCTAGCGAATAATGGCTTGAAGGGTCCTACTTCCACTAAGACCCAACTTCTACCTCCTGAAAACTTTCACCCATGGGTCCTACACTTAAAAGCCATGCAGAACTAATCTAAACTCTCACATAACAGCTCTTCACATGTTTGAACACAATTGTCATTGCCCATTGCCTCGACCCTCTCAGAGCTCCTACTCCCAGTTTCTTAAGTCGATTTACTCTTGCCCAGATGCAGTTGCTCCCTCTCCTGCATCTGTACTTGGCTGTCTTAAGTGGCAGCCTCAGGCAAACCCATTCTTCACAGTCTTCATGAAATATGTTCCTTCAGGGCCTGGGACATAGCAGGGGCATAATATATATTTGCTAAGTGGATGAGCAGGAACTGTTGCGGTGCAGTGGTTAAAGCACTTGGCTGCTAACGGAAAGGTTGGTGGTTTGAACCCACCAGCCTCTCCATGGGAGAACAATGTGGCAGTTTGCTTCTGTAAAGATTTATAGCCTGGAAACCCTATGGGACAGCTCTACTCTGGTCCTATAGGGTCACTACGAGTCGGAATCGACTTGACAGCAAAGGGTTTGGAAGTGCAGGAGAATATTCTAGCCTAATCCCACAGCATATTTATCTAGCAATGTAAACCTGAGTCTAGAGAAACAAATTTTCTTTAATACTTCCTATATTATTCTTTCTCTTCCCAAGTCCATTCCTTGTTAGAAGACTTTTGCTTCCAAATCCTTTGTTTCCAAGTCCTTGAATCTCTCAGGAACTGTTATTGTCATTTATAAATGTAGAAACTGTTTCTCAGGGTAATTCACCCAAGATTAAAGAGAAGGCGAGTAGTGACAACAGGATTCAAACTCATGTCCCTTCACTCCAAAGCCCATATTAGGGCAGTGACTAGGAGAAGCTGATGACCTAGAGCTCTTACTTCTCCACTCTCTGCTGCACTGCAGAATGGGTATGAATCCGTATGGAATGCATCTACCCTGACCTGTGAAATGAGCAAGGTCACATAGGGATTGGATTGGCAGTATAGATGTAAATGAGCCTAGTTGGGCATTGAGCTCTCTGCAAAGGGGACAGGGAAGGTAGGGGGAAAGCAACTTATGCTTTTAGTATAGGTAGGCCCCTGTCCTCCCACTCTACTTTATATGAAAAGAAGTTAGAAGGTGGGCAGGCTACAGGATTAACTTTTCCAGGTTTCCTTCACACAGTGGCACATGGACTCAAACCACGGATAACTAAAACACAGAGTAGGAAGCATTTCAAGCCTTCCTCTCCTCCACTTTTTTAAAAAGGAGACCAGCTTGCATTTAACATATACAAAGCTCTCCCTCAATTTCCAGCTAAAATGTATGGAGCCTGCACTAGGCACAAGATACAGAGCCCTTTTATAACCTCTGAGAGGACATGCTTAGATTTTACAGCAATGACATGATGGTGCTTCTCAGGCTGCTGCTGGTATATATGAAGTTCTCAAGCAAAGTAGGGAAAAGTGCTCCCTCTGGTGGGCCCGTAGAAAAACCCTCCCTTTCCTCTAGGCGAGCTTCCCAGGGTGGGCCATGCAAACGGTTAAATGCTTGTCTGCTAAGTGAGAGGTTGGTAGTTTGAATCCACCCAGAGATGCCTCAGAAGAAAGGCCTGATGTTCTACTTCTGAGAAACCATAGTCATTGAAATCCCTATGGAGTGTGGGATCAACAGCTTTGTGAAAGGTTAGATGAGACGTTTGAGTGTCTTAGGGGGCAATGACTTTATGTTAATGGTGGTGGAATAATTTGGAAAAGGATACCGTGAAGGTTATACAACTTGAAGAATGTAAACAATGGCACTGAATTATGCATGTAGAATTTGTTGAAATGTGTATCCTTTGTGTATTTTCACAAAAATAAAATTAACAACAACAACAACAAAATCCTATGGAGTGCAGTTATACTCTGAAGCAAATGGGGTTGCTGTGAGTCGGAATCAACTCAATGGTATCTCGCTTACTTTTTCTTTTTTTCTAATATTTCCCCTATGCAGCATTGCACCTCTCTCCACCAGGCACCTGCATGGGCTCACACTTTCCATTAGCCAGCAAATCAGATGACTGAGAATAGAAATGCTCTTGGAAATGCTTATTGGTAAAGGATGATATTATGAAAAGAAACAAACCAAATGGGAATAAGTTACTTAAAGAGGAATAAACCAAATGAATTTGTTTAAATTTGGTCCTGCCTGCAAACCAAGGCCCCTTTGATTGGACATGTACAATTTTACATAGAAAAATATTAACAAAGCCCTTAAGGGTGAGGAAGGCTTGTGATCTGATCTGAAGCTGAATATGGGATCACTGACCTTGCCTTTTTAGGGAAGTGGTGCTGCTTGGACAGAAGGTGGAGAAATCAGCCCAGCAGGTAGCCTATTGCCTGATGGTCCCATCTCTCAAGCCCAGATATTTGTTTGGTGATGAAAAGCTGAGCTCATAAAGAAATAGAGAGTGCTGAAATAAGGCATTAACACATCCCTCCCGGGGAGGCCAAATGTTAGATCAATCACATCTTCCAAACACTGCAGTGACTGCAGGGAATGAGATGTTAATGTATGCGCATTGCCATCAGGAGCCTGGGAAGCAAGTTGTCTATCTGTCTGATTCTAGAGCTTCTGCTCTGTAACCTTGGGGCTCCCGTCAGGTGCGAACTGCAGTGGCCACCAATGGGATCAGCAGACCAGGCTCTATTTCCTAACTTCCTTTCCCTCTTCATGTTATTGTTGTTAGTTGCCCTGACTCATGGCGACTTCACGTGTACAGAGTAGAGCTGTTCCATAGGGTTTTCAGGGCTGTGGCCTTTCGGGAGCAGATCTTCAGGCCTGTCTTCCGAAGTGCTTCTGCATCGGCTTGAACCGCCAACCTTTCACCTAATAGTTGAGTCCTTAACTGTTTGTGCCACCCAAGGACTCCTCTTCATACTCCATACTATTTCTTCCTTGCCCGTCCTAGCTTTGTAAGTCTGAGGTGCCTTGGTGTAAGACAATAAAGAAAATTTTGCATTGACATAGAACATTTGGTGAGTGACTATGAATACTTTTCTACAACTTGCAGGGAAACAGTGATGTGTGTGAAAATGAAATAGGCTTATTTCGTGTGTTTCTGAAGAGACCATTTGGAGCCATGGCAAATAGTACCCAGCTTTTTTTGCAGCACTGGAAAGTTAACCTTGCAGCTTGTTTATGCTTTCCCTTCCTGCCCCCACCCCAGAAAAGTGCACAATCTGTCTTTTTTGGGGGGCGGGGGGAGGTGGGTCTGATAGAACCATTAACAAGAAAACCAGAATTCACCCCCTAGCAATATGAATAATTGGAAGCTCTTAAATGGAAATTGGCATGGTTACATATGACATAACATTTGTTGATGTAAAATGGGATGTCGCCAGAGGCATAGATAGCTTTAATTGTTCTGAGAGTCTTTATGAACCCAGGAATAAGCTCTATTTTGCAGTATCTTTGTGGCAGGTGCCCTGGATAGTAACAAAGATATGTTTAATAAAGTTCTCTTTCCAGACACAGAAGGCTCACAGAGCAGCGCTTTGTACTGCATTGCCAGTGTAATACGCCAAAGTTAATTTCCATTTGCCTCTCATTCCTATTCCATCACTTATAGGGGACCCTGTAGGATTTAGCCATGTGCTTGACCTTGCTGAAGTTCTCTATTTCCTTTTTTTCCCCATCTTTTTTTATTGCTGTAAAAATATAACACAGCATTTGTCAATTCAACATTTTTTACATGTATAATTCAGTGACACCAATTACATCAGTCAGGTTGTGCAACCATCGCCAGTATCTGTTGCCAAATTTTTTATCACCATGAACAGAAACTCAGTGCTCCTAATCTCTGCAGTGTTTCTTACGTGGAGTTCCTGGCAGGTACACATTAACCAGTAAGCAGGGTATGCACTGGCTTGCATTGAACAAGGTACACATGGGCTTAATTGCATTTACTTGCTAGCCCGCGGTAGGCAATTTCACGTGGATTTCACCCATCTTTGCTGTGGGGGGGGGGGCAGGTGAAATTGGGCACTGCAGACTGGTGGGAAGACACAATTGGGCCCATGCTTACCTTGTTTATTGGGTAATCTGGCCCTGGTTGTGGGAGGACTGATTTCACAATTGGAGTTTTGGAGAGGAGTGCAGGTGTTCTTGGTCCTATGGGTTTCCAGGCAGAAAGGGTCAGATTGAATGAGGGGACTCCTTCTGATGGACCTCTTAGACTAATGGGTTTGGTTACCATGCAAGAACATGGAAAAATGTTTTGACTCTGGCTCATGAAGGGGAGGTTTGTGCCACTGCTTTCAAGGCTGGTTGGTTCTTCTTGTCAGCCTGACATGGTTCGTTGATTACTCACAGAATCACAGATGGTAAAACTCAGCCACCAGGGGCCATCTCTGCAGTATATCTCCTGGCCTGGTTCCCAAATTCATGTTTACTGATTTCTAAGCCTTTTGTAGACCATGTCTCAATAGAAACCATCTTGTCTCCTCAATAAAGCATTGACTCAGGGCTCTGGTACAGCAATGAGAACATTTCTGGGTCCTGAGAAGCACAACCCACTTCTGAGGCTCCACTATGTGCACAGACTTTAGCTGAGTTCCATCGCTGAGTTCCAGACACCGCACATGTCACTTTCTGGTCAAAACCTCCTCTCTTTGCGTTGCTCTGAATCTCACCACTTGGGCTCTAGAATCTCAGCAACATGTCTGTGCCCTGGATATTCCTCCTGTTCTTTCTGCCCCTTCTGGTCTCCACTGCATGCTCTATCCGGGCTGTATTTTGTGGCTTATTCCTTCATCCAACTCTGTTCTAAAAAGAGGCAAAGAAGCCCCTGTCCTTACGGAGCTTACATTCTAGCTGGGGGAAAGAGAGTTAAAAAATAAATTGGGAGAAAAATTGCATATTGTAAAAATGGCTTGGGGGCAGTGTCTGACCTCCTCCAAACCCACCATGGGGAAGAAGAACCAAGATCGACAGTACACGGCTGACTTTTATGAGGCAGAAGCCAGACAAGCCTCCTCTCTCCACCATCTTTACTAATTCTGACACGAACTGTCCCTCGCACAGCATTCTCTGCTCCTCTGCTGGGTTCGATGATTCGTTGCAGCGGCCACACAGGACCATACTCACAATTATGGGGTTTATTAGGGAAGCACCAGTTACAATTCAGACTCAAGAACACTCAGGATACAGTTCTTACATTAGGATACCCTCTCTCCAGACGTGCTCACAGGCACGCCTCTTCCTGGCCATCAGTCTCTGCCCAAAGGCACTCAGCTTTTTCTCTCCATGGGCTGGGAAGCTCACCGTGCTGTCTCCTGCTGCCAGGTCTCTGCTGCTGGGTCTCTCCTGCTGATCTCTCCTTCCTTGGTGGTGGTAGGCTCCTCTTTCTGCTCTGGAATTGGCTCTCTTTTAAGGCAAAACTGACCAATTCCCTTGGTAGGTCACAATTACCCTATCACACAGTCACCTGGGTGGGAGTTATAAGACCATGACTAAAAAGGCCACAGACAAAAGTAATTAATCACACCACACATATATATGGTATATATACAGTATACATATAGTATATATACAGTATACATATAGTATATATACAGTATACACATAGTATACGTGTAGTATACATACGATATACATATAGTATACACACAGTATACATATGGTATACACACATTATACATACAGTATACACACAGTATACATACAGTATACATACAGTACACATATAGTATATATATAAAGGTGTAGCAGTCTGCTTCTGTAAAGATTACAGCCTAGGAAACCCTATGGGGCAGTTCAACTCTGTCCTACAGGGCCTTCATGAGTCAGAATCGACTTGATGGCAATGGGTACACACACACACGCAGGAGACCTGGTGACAAAGTGGTTTAAGTGCTTGGCTGCTACCTGAAAGGTGGGTGATTCAAACTCACCAAATGCACTGTGGTGGGAGGAAGATGATACAGTCTGCTTCTGTAGAGGTTATAGCCTTGGACACCCTATGGGCAGTTCTACTCTGTCTTATAGGGTCACTATGAGTCAGAATCAACTTGACGGTAGTGGGTTTAGTTTTGGTTTATATATATATGAAATAATAATAAAAAAAGGATGCTGCCATCAAGTCAATTCCGACTCGTAGCAACCCTGTAGGACAGAGTAGAACTGCCCCGGAGGGTTTCCAAGGAGCACCTGGTGGATTTGAACTGCTGACCTTTTGGTTAGCAGCTATAGCTCTTAACCACTTCATCATCAAGGTTTCCGTGTACATATACCTTGGAAACTCTATGGGGCAGTTCTACTCTGTCCTATAGGGTCGCTATGAGTTGGAATCGACTCGATGGCAGTGGGTTTATATATATATGTACATATATATATATATACACACATACACACATATATATGTGTATATACACAACTATGGAGAAAAATACAGCAGAGGAGATGTGTGAGGAGTGCCAGAGTTAGATCTTGGGAGACTGTGCAGGATTAAATCTGGGGGGACTGTCAGAGTTAGATTTTGGGGGACCATCAGGGATAGATCTTGGAGGACTGTGCCACCCCTCTTGCCATGCCGATGAACTTATTAAGTACCTACCACCTACCTTCTGGGTAACCACAGAACTGGTCTTCCTTATACTTCTTAGATTTCTATCTCTGACCCCATAGAAATTGGGCCAAGGGGGAAGTTTTGCTGAAGGTAGGTATTGTTTCAGTAAGGTCACTGAAATAGACCAGTGTAGGTCCCCAGGAGGTGCAAATGGTTTGTGCTCAACTACTAACCTAAAGGATGGTGGTTTGAACCCACCCAGCAGCTCTACAGAAAGGCCTGGTGATCTGCCTTGTAAAGATTAAACAAAACAAAACAAAAAAGATTACAGCCAAGAAAATCCTGTGGAGCAGTTCTACTTTGCAACAAATGGGGTCACTGTGAGTCGGGATTGATTCGATGGCAATGAATGGTAATCTGAAAACCTGGGGCTTTGCTTTTTTCTAAGTCTAGGTATTTGAGTTCAGTTAATTTAACTAATTAACTGAGCATAAAATGTTGTGCTCATTAACACTCTCCTCTGAAGAAAATGGATGTCCATTAAAAAAAAAATTTCCCATACATGGTACTTTGCAGTTTAAATATGTTCTTACAATCTCATATTAGGCAGCGAACAGCTGGTATCTTCTCCATGTCAATATCGTAGCCAGAAATTCCAGTCCTACTATGTTTCCCTGAGCATGTTCCTGAAATCTGTAAAGCCTGTTTCTTCATCTATAAAATGGGGGGTAGTGATATTTACTGTACGCAGTTCTGGTGAGATTTAAATGAAAAACATTATACTAAGTGACAGCTAATGTTATAATTATTATTATTTACAGTTAAGGAAACTGAGGCCCTCAGAGGAAAGCAACTTGCCCGAGGCCATTAATGACGGGCGGGAATCCAGGTTCAGAGTCTGAAGTTTTTTCCACGGTTATGCCAAGTGTCTCTGACTCTGTTGTGTAGTCATTAGAAAACTCTGGGTGACATCCACATTAAATTCCAGATGAATGGCCTTTCGGGGCTCACCAAATTATTAGTATAGTTGAACTTGTAGCATGGTGCTCATTTTCAGAGGAAATGAAATCTGTAGTCGGAAACAAATGATTTTTAGGATCTGGGCGGTCTCTTCAGGTCCTGAAGAGTCAGTGTGGCTTTGGGTGAAGAAAATCCTTAAAGTAAAAAATAGAGTGAGAAATTCCCGGTGAGCTCTGAGGTGAGTTAAGTGGCTCTGCTGCCTTTCAGTTCGCTGGGGAGCTTCATTTACCTGCTACCGGAGGGTATTTTTCTAAGCGATAAGGTTTTCCATTCTGAGGTGTCTAGATGAATTGATTCTCTAAGTGTGAATGATTGAGACGTATTCCCTAGGCCCTGCCCTAGAAGAATTATTGGTTGGGATAGACTTCTGGCTTACCACAGTTGGCACTAAAAAGCATTTGAAATAACTGTAGTACCCACCAGCTTTTACCTAGGCTCAGACAAAACTATTTTCTGCAATAGACAGGATATGTGAGTATAAAAAATAAGACTTAAAGGGTCCCAAATTTCAAATAATCAGCCCCATTTGTATAGGACTTGATGATTTATGGGGTAGTTTTACCTGCATGGCCTCACTTGAACCAAACAACAGTTTTGCCATGTAAGAGGGCAGGTGTTTTCCTCCCTGCTTTAGTGGTGGGGGCTTGACGTGGAGGAGGTGGGTGGTGATCAGGGTTGCAAACTCAAACCTCATCATTCATAAGACAATAGGGAGGGGGAGATAATGGGAGAGAGATCCCATGACCTGAAAGTGTTTATATCTAAAAATTAAAAACAACCTGTGCTGGCCTATTAAAACACATCTGTGGTATCAGTGTGGCCTGTCTCTTATTTATCACATGATTTATTTATTTATGTAGTCACAAAACTTGTGAATGGCAGAGTTAGGCCTACATCCCTTGATCTGTCTCTATATTCAGTGCTCTTTCTATGGCCTCTCATCACCTGACATGTTTATATTATGGTTTCTTGGGTTTCTATGAGTGATAACAATAGCTAATGTTTAACTGTTCTCCCACCTTCTGTATATTCAGTCATTTAGATTTCACAACAACCCTATGAGGTGGATACCGTTATTACACCCATATTGCAAATAAGGACAGTGAGGGCCTGAAAGGTTAAGTGACCTACCCAGCAAAGTCAGGAGTGGCTCAAGAGTTGAGGAGCCAGCCCTGGGAAAAAGGGAATCTAGGTCCAGAGCATATGCTTTTCACTGCTACACAGTATTAGAGTGTTTAACTCATTCTCTGAAGATTGAAAATCAAACAAAAAACCTGTTAGCCTGAGTTATAGGTGCAGTGCCCTCTTAATTAAAAAATAATATTCTTGAGAAATCTCTTTATGACCTAAAAGGCAAAGTAAAAACTAATCACCTTTCTCAGATACCAGGGGGCTCTCCAAGCATTGGTAAGGCTGGGTTCCGAGAGTAAGGGTCCTCCAACAGTAGGAGAAGCCTTAAGGTAGCAGGGGTGGAAGGAGGAGGAACAGCCTTGTGAGATTGGTGCTTCTCTTTTTGGTAGGAGAGCTGATGGGAGATGTAATGGATATATGTCATCAAATTAATTCATGTATACATATATATTTACATCTCTCTCCTTTTGATCAAAATTTCCACTTCGCTTCTTAAATTAACAACAAAAAAATTTTTTTAATGGTTCCCCCCTTATTTGCTTAATGACTTTGGGGATGTAGTGTAACCTCCTTTTGTCCTCATTTCCATGTTTGTAATAATACACCTACCTCCAAATAACTCGAGGAATAAATTAGTGTATGTAAAGTGCTTAGCATTGTGCCTGCAACATCCATTATAAATGCTCAATAAGAGCTAGCTGTCATCATTGCAGGACCCCTGGTGGTGCCATGGTTAAGTGCTTACCTGCTAACTGAAAGGTCAGTGGTTCAAACCCACCAGCTGCTCCTTGGGAGAAAGATGTGGCAGTCTGTGTCCGTAAAGATTATAGCCTTGGAGACCCTATGGGGCAGTTCTACTCTCTGAGTCAGAATCGACTCCACAGTAACAGGTTTGGTTTGTTTGGATCATTATTACTATTGTTTTTAAAAGAGATGGTAAAGTCTTATGACTGGTATATTTCAACATGGTCCAAGTTAGAAACTCATAAACTGATCACTTGGGTTAGCAATTTCTGAGGTATCACTGATATATTTTGTCTTTTGCCTCTCTTGTTTTTGTCATCATCCATTCTGTTTTAAAGGCTGGTTTTTTCAGAATTAGATCACCAGGCCTTTCTTCTGAGGTACCTCTGGGTTGACTCGAACCGCCAACCTTTTATTTAGCAGCTGATTGCTTACTTGTTTGTGCCAACCAGGGACTTTAGGCTAGCAACTTAAACATATAAGAATATTAAAAAAAAACCTTTATTGAGCCTCACTATACATCTTTTTTTTTTATACATCAGGTCCTCTGCTGGGAGTTTATATTCATATTACTGCATTGATCCTGGTGTAAAGCCCAGGAGATAGCTAGGACAGAAGCCAATATTATTTCCATTTTATTTATGTGGAAACTGAGGCTTGGAAAGGATACGTGATTCTCAAAGTCATTCAGCTAATAAAGGGCAGATCAGAACTAAAATCCAGGTTTTCTGACTTAAAACCCAGTGCTTTGTCTACCGTACCACCCTGCTTCTCTTCTCTCAGAGCCCTGGGTCTGCTTTGGTCCCTCTCTGCTGATTAGCATGCTTTCCTCCAACTGGCTAAACACAATGGCAGCCGAGTTCCTCTGCTTGCAGCCTTCAGGCTCTGCGTTCTCTCGCCTTACTTTCCAGTTGTTAGTGCTTGAGATGAAGTTTTTTCTTTTACATTTAAATTTTTATGCCTTGCAATTTCTCAAATGCACAAATTCAATGACCTATCTTGTATATCTCATTTAAGAACTGGATGCTGGCTGTATTGAGTAATCCTTAGGTCTTATGGTGAGTGATTTGAAAATAATCATATTAAGAGGAAGAAAAATCAAGAGCTTGTGGCTGTAAAGTCTGTGAGAAAGAAGTACAACCGGAATGCTCCTTAGAATGAGGATGGCGAGACTTCGTCACGCGCTTACTTTGGACATGTTATCAGGAAAGACCAATCCCTAGAAAAGGACATCATGTTCGGTAAAGTCGAGGGTCAGTGAAAACGAAGGAAACCCTAAATGTGATGAATTGACACAGTAGCTGCAGCAGTGAACTCAAACATGTCAAAGATCATTGAGACTGCACAGGCCTGGGCAATGTTTCATTCTAATAAGGTTGCCATGAGACCGAGCTAACTTTACAGTAACTAACAACAGCAAATTAAGAGCTGGTAGCTGTAGATCCTACGAGAACGACTCAGACCACCATGATGCCTGTGGGTGTGTTTCAATTAATGACAGAAAATTGGCCAACTTGTGAACTTGATTACAGCAAAAGAGTCAATGAGATAGTTTTTCTTTATGAAACTAACACTTTTCTTTTGCAAAACTTAGTTTTGTTTGATTTTTAGCCTAGTATTAAATTCCTTCTTGCTTCCTTCCTCCTCTCTCAGGCACTACTTCCCATTGCCTTAGTTTCTGACAGTCCACCTGAGTGAACATTGCAGGGATCTGAACAGATCCAGCAACAGTCCAGGAGTGTGTGTGCACGAGGCTGGTGCTGTGTGCTGCATGGCTACGCTGGCTGCGGAAATGCAGTGGGTTTGAGGGAGCTCTGTGTAAACTGGATCCATGTGGATTGTTAACCTTGTTGGTTCCTTAACCCACCCACGCTGCTGGAAACAGGTCTTTCATTAACCTCGTTTCAGCTAAGCTCTTTTGAGAACACTATCAGTTCCTTGCCAACCTGATTCCATTTACAAACACTGGGCTCTCCTGATTCATGCACTAAACCAGCAAGAATATTGCCAGATTCTCTTTGGGGGCAGGGTACAAATGTATTCGTGTGTGTACACGCATGTGCACATGTGCACTTGTGTGTGTTGTGAGTGTGCGTGTGTGCTGGGGATGGGAAAAGACATCAGAGTCAATACCTCGGAATCTCTGAACAGTAACTTTCCATTGTCCTGAAAAACCATCTGTACAGCGTAAGATGGGAAACTGGGGCAGTGGATGTTGAGAAAAAAGTAATCCCTGAGCTGAATGAGGAAACAATCAGCAGGGGTTAGCCCAGGGGATGTCAGGGGCAATGGGAGGCAAGATACTAAACAGAGGGAGCAGCGTTTCCCAAGGCTCAGACGTGGGAGAGCTGGTGCCTATAACCCCCCCTGCAGTTTCACATGTTATCATCACCTGGAACCAGCCCAAGCAGCAGCAAGAAGCATGAAGGAAGCCTTTCTTTAAGAAGATAGAAGATGGGAGAGGTCTGCTTGAAGGAGACTCACTGCCTGAGAGAAACAGTCTTACATTCCTTGCATAAGCCGGATACTGTCTTAGGCATCTCTGATTTCCTAAAGCTTCTAAAACCCAAACCCATTGCCATCGAGTTGATTCTAGCCCTGCTTGCAACGAAGATCATTCTCCTAAGACATTTCTAGGTACGTGCCCTCCCTTCTAATTCCCCAGGACAACGCTGGCTGACAGCTCTCTGATATGGAAGAGTGAACGGAGGAGACCAGCCAGGCAGGGGAGGAAGAAAGGAAGGAAGCCTGCCAGGAGCACACTTCTATGTATCAGCGTGAGCTCAAGATAAATAATCCCAGGCAACCCATGCAGCTATCAAACCAAAGGGCATGTTGCAGGTAGCAAGATAAATCACTCTTGTCAAGGATGTCTTTGTTTGTTCCAGACAGCCTCTTATGATATCTCCCTCTCCTGACAAAGCAGCCCCAGGAACAGGTTTTTAGCATGCACCGCCCTCTGGAAACGATAGTGCTTTTAGGGAGAGAAAAATGAGCTTGAGCTCCTGGGTCCAGAAGCCAATACACAATTGGCTGTGGGGACTACTCACTAAATACAGGTTAGAAGCAAAATCTATTGAAAACAATAGCTACATGCTGTTTTCATGAAAAGTCATTTCCGTCACTCCAACCTAACAAATCTGAATTGCCAGTGTTCCTTTAACTGGCTCATGTGGAGAATTTTATCCATATGTGCCTTTCATAGGCATCGTATTCCTAGATTCAGGGGCAAACACAGGACACTGGAAGAGCTCCACGTGGGAAAGTTTATAAGAAAGAAAAATTGGTCATCAGCTTTTTAGAAGTTGTTTCATTACCTTTTTAGAAACATCAGAAATAGACAAACGCTTAATTATCGGTAAGAATTACAATTAGGTCTGTTAAAACTTTCCAAATATGTCTATCAAGCTTTTGTCCAGGTAAACTGGGGAAGGAACTCTCAGATTATCTCTGCACTAGACTCTGTCTGCCACCATTTCGGAGATGCTAAAACTATTTGGAGATTCTGATTGTCTCTAAAGCAATTTAGAGCAAAAGTAACGGTCCTGACTTAGTAACGGGCAGATTTGGGCACACAAGACCAAGACTTGGCAGCGATCACTTTTAGCAATGAACAAAGGGTCTGACTGAGTACCCAACATGCTGGACTAGAATTCCCCCCATTGATATACCCAGTTTCCGTCTCTCTCTCTCTTTACTTATTCTTGCTTCTCACACACAACAGCAAAGGTTAGAAAAGGTTAACGAGAATCTTTTCCTCCTTAAATGCAACAAGTTACTATATTATCACAAAGAAAAACTATTTATTTGCTTTGGTGAATGAAGCCTCTCTGCCCTTGTCTAAAGACAGCCTCTGGAGTCCTGGTATAGCTGAACTTTTCCAACCTTGACAGATCAAGTCCCCAGTCATCCCTTTTGCTCAATAACAAGAGTTAGCATGGTGAAAGGGTTCAGAAAATGGACCTTGCAGGCGGGCTACCTGAGTTTGGCTCTACTACTTACCATAAGACCTTTGGGTAGGTTATTTAAATTATTTGTGTCTCAGTTTCTCATCTGTAAAATGGGAATAATAATTTTGTTAGGAGGATGAATTTATAAAGCACATAAAATAGTGTCCAGTACATAGTAGGTTCTAGTAAGTATTTGTTAAATAAACCAACAAACAAATAAACAAAAAACCAATCAAGCTACTTCTTTCCCAATGTCCAACTGTATTCTCATGTTGCCAGTATCTCTTATTCTGAGGCCTCGCTCTTTGTGCTTGGCTGTGTCCATCCTTGCTACATTCTCTCTGCTCTCTTATGATGAAGACTCTGGAGAATACTGTACTGTTAGGCCCTCAAGCAAGCATTTCTTTACTTTACGATTAACACCTACTCACCCTTCAGGTCTTTTCTTACATATCTTTTCCTCCAGGAGCCTTCTCTGAGCAGTTAAGTCTTCCTCTTACACGCTCCCAAAACACAGTGTTTTCCTTTATTTGTTCGTTCATTCATCCATGCAAGAGAAAATGATTATGTAAGGCAGTGTGCTGGGTATTGAGAGCTAATATTCTAGACACATAGGAGACCTCAATAAGTTTTTAAAAAATATTTACATTTTTTATCATTATGCATAACCCAACATTGGCCAATTCAATTTTTTTTCACGTGTACAATTTAGTGACACCAGTTACATTGATCACGTTCTGCAACCATCATCAACATTCGTTGCCAAATTTTCCATGTCCGTAAACAGAAACTCAGTGCTTCCTAAACAATGACTCCTTCCCCCTCCCCCATAGCTTTGCAATGAATGAATGCATATATGAACGACTCACCGATGTATCTGATTCTAAGCATTTTCTTTCCCCCTGGAACAGGCTCAAAACTTTCCAGATTACTAAATAATTCTTTAACTTTAGCAGATGGCTAGTGATGTGAGGGGGTTACTCCCATCCCACTCTGGCTCCTGTTTACATGGTGTCCCCTTTGTGCTGCTACCCTAGGATGTAAACCTCATGAAGACATGAATTTTCGAAACCTTATTTTTGAAGTAAAATATATGTACAGAAGAATGCACATATCCATAGTGTTATGGCTTGATGAATTTTCATAAACTGCACACACTGATATAACCAGAACCCAGATCATTACCAGCACCTCAGAAGGCTTCCTGAGGTCCCCTTTCTGATACTGCATCGCCCCCAAGGATAGCTGGTACCCTGATTTCTAATACTACTGAGAAGCTTTCCTGTTTTTGTGCTTTCTATAAATAGAATAATACAGTATATACTCTTTTGTGTCTGGCTTCTTTCTGTCAACATTGTATTTATGAGATTTACCCATATTGTTCCATGTAATTGTAGATTATTCATTCACCTTGCTGTATGGCATCCCATTGTTTGAATACATCACAATTTATCCATTCTGCTATTCATGGGAATTCAGTAGTTTTGAGTTCTTGGCTATGATAAATAATAATTGTTATAGCCTAGTGCATGTCTTTTGGTGAGCACGTTGAAACATTCCTGTTGAGTATATCCTTGGGAGTGGAATTGCAATGCCACAGGGCATGCGCATGTTCATCTTCAGTAAATACTGTTCGTTTTCCAAAGCCATTGCATTGATTTGTACTTATACCAGCAGTGCACGAAAGTTCCAGTTGCTCCAAATCCTCTCCAGTATATAGCATTTTCTTTCTTTTTCCATTTTAGTTATTACGGTGGTTGTGTAGAGGTAGCTTAAAAAAAAAAAAAAAAAAGCTTACTGTGGTTTTAAATTGCTTTTTCCTAATGACTAAGGAAATTGAGCACCTTTTCACACATGTATTGGCCATTTGGGTATCCTCTTTTTATTTTATTTATTTTGTTATTTTTGAGAATATACACAAAAAATACACACCAATTCAACTGTTCCTATCTAATCTTTCAAGTTGCTGTTGTCAGTTTAATCCCATATAGATAGATCTTAAAAAAGCATAATGCTCAAGGTTCACATCTTTTACTTTTGTTAGGTGCCATTGAGTTGGTTCTGACTCATAGTGACCCTATGTACAACAAAGTGAAACACTGCCCAGTCTTGTGCCATCCTCACAATTGTTGTTATGCTTGAGCCTATTGACCCAGCCACTGTGTCAGTCCATCTCCTTCAGGGTTTTCCTCTCTTTCACTGACCCTCTACTTCACCAAGCATGATGTTCTTCTCCAGGAGACTGGACCCTCCTAAAAACATGTCCAAAGTACATGAGATGAAGTCTCACCATTCTTGCTTCTAAGGAGTATTCTGGCTATACTTCTTCCGAGACAGACCTGTTAGTTCTATTAGCAGTCTATGGCACATTCAATATTCTTTGCCAACATCATAATTCAAAGACATCGATTCTTCAGCCTTCCTTATTCATTGTCCAGCTTTCACATGCATATGAGGTGATTGAAAATCCCATGGCTTGGGCTAGGCACACCTTAGTCCTTAAAATGACATCTTTGATTTTTAATACTTTAAAGAGATCTTTTGCAGCAGATTTTGCCCAGTGCAATATGTTGTTTGATTTCTTGACTGCTGCTTCCATGGGCATTGATTGTGGATCCAAGCAAAGGGAAATCCTTGAAAATGTCAATCTTTTCTCCATTTATCATGATGCTTATTGGTCCAGTTGTGAGCATTTTTGTTTTCTTTATGTTGAGGTGTAATCCATACTGAAGGCTGTGGTCTTTGATCTTCATCAGCAAGTGCTTCAAGTCGTCTTCACTTTCAACAAGCAAGGTTGTGTCATCTGCATATCTCAGGTTAATGAGTCTACCTCCAATCTTGATGCCCCCTTCTTCTTCATATAATCCAGCTTCTCAGATTATTTGCTCAGCATACAGATTGAATAGGTATGGTGAAAGAATACAGCCCTGAGGCATACCTTTCCTGACTTTAAACCAATCAGTATCCCCTTGTTCTGTCCAAACAACTGCCTCTTGATCTATGTAAAGGTTCCTCATGAGCACAATTAAGTGTTCTGGAGTTCCCATTCTTCGCAATGTTATCCATAATTTGTTATGATCCACACAGTTGAATGCCTTTGCAGAGTTAGTAAAACACAGGTAAACATCTGCTGGTATTCTCTGCTTTCAGCCAGGATCCATCTGACATCAGCAAATGATATCCCTGCTTTCACATCTTCTTCTGAATTCGGCCTGAATTTCTGGCAATTCCCTGTCAATATACTGCTGCAGCCACTTTTGAATGATCTTCAGCAAAATTTTACTTGTGCGTGACGTTGGTGATATTGTTTGATAATTTCCGCATTTGATTGGATCACCTTTCTTGGGAATAGGCATAAATATGGATCTACTCCAGTTTTCACTAATTCTTTTCAGAAGTAGACTGTTCGGTCCTTCTTCCTAGTCTGTCTTAGTCTGAAAGCTGAGCTAAAACCTATCCGCCACGAGTGACCTGTTGGTATCCGAATACTGGTGGCATAGCTTCCAGCATCAGAGCAACATGGAAGCCCCCACAGTATGACACGCTGACAGACATGTGGGGGATATGGAATATATAGAATGGAAATAATCTGGAGTTGAATCATGAGCTGTATTGCATGTATTGCCAAGTATACTCAGGAAATATATGGAGAATAGCCACGTTTGGGGGAGGGAATAAAGAGGAAGGCTTTTAAAGAAATAGATTTAGTCAGAAATGTATGACGCCAATGAATTTGCATAAGATATATATGAGAAGGGAAGGAGAGGTATTCACATATAACTAATGTTTGTGTGTTCCCAGAGCTTAATAAGATTGGATGCAAGTTTAACGCTGGGAAACAAACAAATAAACCAAAAATATTAGAAGAGAGAAATAGAATAGAATGTCTTAGGCGTGTCCAGTCCAGCCTCTCAAGATACCCAGAGGTTTGAAATGAGGTATTTTGATCTGGGGTTTCTGAGGGTAAACGCACAGATTTCCGTGTCTCTTGGAGTATTGTTAGTTTTTTAAAAAGGTATTTTCATATCTTGGTGAACTTTATATTGCATTTGTCCAAAGTAAGTTACTTTCTGGTGATTCAGCATGAGAAGCAACAGGTGTGTGTGTGTGCCTGCATGCATGTGTGTGAATTGTTGATAATGATACTGGTAATATCTTAATTTGCATAATGCTTTGCAGCTTACCAACTTATATGAAATATATGCTTTTATTTCTTCTTTATTTAACTCCTGAGAAGAATAGATACTGTTATCTCCATTTCACAGGTGGAAGAACTGAGGTTCATAGGGGCTAAATGAGGAACCTGTACTTAGACCAAGAGGCAGTTGTTCAAACAGAACAAGGGGATACCGTGTGGTTTAAAGTCAGGAAAGGTGTGTGTCAGGGTTGTAGCCTTTCATCATGCTCATTCAGTCTGTATGCTGAGCAAATAATCCAAGAAGCTGGATTATATGAAGAAGAATACAGCATCAGGATTGGAGGAAGACTCATTAACAGCTTACAATATGCAGATTTCACAACATTGCTTGCTGAAAGTGAAAAGGATTTGAAGCACTTACCGATGAAGGTCAAAGACTACAGTCTTCAGTATGGATTACACCTCAACATAAAGAAAACAAAAATCCTTAAAACTGGACGAATAAACATCAAGGATGAATGGAGAAAATATTGAAGTTGTCAAGGATTTCATTTTACTTGGATCCACAATCAATGACCATGGAAGCAGCAGTGAAGAAATGAAACAACACATTGCATTGGACAAATCTGCTGCAAAAGATGTCTTTAAAATGTTAAAAAGCAAAGATGTTACTTTGAGGACTAAGGTCTGCCTGGGCCAAGACATGGTGTTTTCAATCACCTCATATGCATGTGAAAGCTGGAAAATGAATAAGGAAGACTGAAAAAAAATTGATGTCTTTGAATTATGGTGTTTGCAAAGAATATTGAATATATTATGGACTGCCAGAAGAATGAACAAATCTGTCTTGGAAGAAGTATAGCCATAATGCTCATTAGAGGTGAGGATGGTGAGACTTCATCTCACGTACATTGGACCTGTTATCAGAAGGGACCAGTCCCTGGAGAAGCACGTCATAGTAGAGTAGAGAGTCAGCGAAAGAGAGGAAGACTGTCAATGAGATGGATTAACACAGTGGCTGCAACAATTGGCTCTAGCATAGCAACAATTGTGAAGATGGAGCAGGACCCGGAAGTGTTTCCTTCTGTTGTACACAGGGTTGCTATGTGTTGGAACCACCTCGACAGCACCTAACAACAACAACAACAACAACAAGAAGGGAAGTGAGGGGTTTAGGACTAGAAACCAGCTTGGTGCTTGAAAAAATCCAGAGTCCAATCTATATGGTAACTGTTATGCCTGTGGTAGGAATAGATAGATAGATCAATAGATAGTTGTCATTGAGTTGGCTCTGACTCATGGAGACCTCATGTACAACAGAATGAAATGTTGTCTGGCCCTGTGTCATCCTTAAAATCATCAGCACGTTTAAGTCCATTTTTGTGGCTACTGTGCCAATCCATTTTAAGAGGGTCTCTTTCACTCTCATTGGCTCTCAACTTCAATAAACATGATGTCCTCATCTTGTAATTGATCTTTCCTTATGACATGAGTTGAATAATGTTCTTCGTGATCCATAAAGTTTTCATTGGCTAATTTTCAGAAGTAGATTGCCAGTCCTTTCTTCCTAGTCTGTCTTAGAATGGAAGCGCTGCTGAAACCTTTCCACTATGGATGACCCTGATGTGTTTGAAATGTTAGTGGCATAGCTCCCAGCATCAGAGCAACACACAAGCCACCACAGCACAACAAACTGATAGACAGGTCATAGGTAGTGGATAAAAAAAAAAAAATAAGTGCTAAAATAAGAAGGTGTGCTGAAATGTTAGAATGGAGAGTAAAGAAGGTTGAAATGGAAAGGTCAATGACTTTCACCACCCAGAAAGGATGCCTGTGGTATCATGGTGGTAGAATGCTCCCACTCTGAATCAAGTCTGAGCTTTGATGATGTCCCAGGACAGGAGCTGGGCATCAGCATTTAACTTAATGAGTTTTTTAAAAAAGATTTTACTTGTTTGTTATATAGTATATTTTATATGTCATTATTCTTAAGATTTATTATTTTAATCACAGTACCTGGAATCTTATTTTCCCTTTTGGATTTTGTAAGTTATAATTTCTCCTATTAAAAGATAATCACATTTCATAGCACTTGATTCCCCATGCCATTTACCTGAACTTGCTGATAGGTAGACCTGGGAAACACCTTCAAGGTCAGCTAGAACAACCTCCTCATAATTTTACGAATAAAGGCACTAAGATCCAGAGATGCAAAGTGATGTTCCTCATCACGATGCTGGTTAGAGTGGAGGATGACACAAATAAGCTGGGGAGTGTAAAACGGACCTTGGCTAGGGAAGATTTTCTCTAGAAGTTCATTAAATTGAGTTTTAAGGGAGGTAAAAGTTGTAGTTGTTTTATGGAAAGAGAACAATTGCTTTCTGTACTACCAAGAATTTTTTTTAGTAACCCCAAGTTCAGAAGTATAAACTCAGGCAAGGTGTCACCTTGAGGACACCTTATTTTCTCCTGGGTTCGGGGCTGGTGTGTTTCTCCACAGTATAACCTACTATTTATGCAGGGAACAAACCAGTAGCAGTATTTTCAGAGAATTGTGTTCATAATAATTTATCTGAATAATTTTGCAGAGAAACAGTTTTCCAGAGAGTCAAATCAAGCTTTGCTAGAAGCTTTTCTTTAAGGAACAAAATATTCCTGGAAACCTATTAGAAATTTAAAATAGATCTTCCCTTATTGGATATAGCATTTCTTCATTTTAAGCAAAACCTTTGCTTGCTTGAAAAAAAAAATCTTTCTGATATATGAGGGAACACACTTGTGTTTTCCTGCTCTGTTTCTTTATTTTCTAGATTCATCTTAATTCTTTCCTGGTCAGATATAGTAGCAAAACAGAAACTGCTAAGCAGCATTCATTTCTGGTTGATGCAAGGCATGCTGGGAAGAGAACTTTGACCTTGAAAGTGACCAGCCTCTTTCATATCTTTTGACAATGCTGTTCTGTTGAAGAGGGCTTTCCTCGTCCAGTACGTTTCTGGTGGTTCTCCTGCCATACAGCCTTTGCTCCACAGCTATGAGGTCCTCACAGTTGTGAGGGAAAAAAGTACAGCTGGCAAAATTCTTGCTCAGAAAGAGCTATTTGATGGCTTTTATTTATGATATTTTTAGTAACAAATTCAGAAACATGATTCTTTTGTTTCAACTCCCAGTTATGACTGAACACTTTCTTCCTCCAATGGCTGTAGTCTTACTGAAATAGATTGCCAGGCCTTTCTTCTGCAGTCCTGCTGGGTGGATTCTAACTGCCAATCTTTTGGTTAGTAGCTGAGTGTAACCACTTGCATCACCCAGGGGTCCTAAGGCTGAATACTTTTAAGGAAATCTTTCTAATAATATTCACCTGCATCCTCCTGATATAATCTAGGTTTTGTAATTATAAACCATTGGTGCTTTGAAGAATGGTGTGTCTATAATCAAGAGAGCCCCTAAGATGTGGAAGCACTACATGTTTCCACAGCACAATGTCCAGACTGACTGACGAGCTGCAAGCCTTGAAAATCAAGGAGAGAAAGTGAGAACATCATCTCTGAGGAAACATGCCATATCAGCTCAAGTGCGCTTGAGATTCAGAAATAAATCTGTAACTGAAAGTTGTTGCAAGACACCCCGCTCAGGAGAGCAGAAATAATACAGACTAGGAGCCCTGGTGGTGCAACGGTTAAGCGCTTGGTTGCTGACTGAAAGGTTGAGAGTTTGAGCCTACCCAGAGGCTCTTTTGGAGAAGGACCTGGAGATCTGCTTCTGTAAAGATTACAGCCTAGAAAACCCTGTGGGACAGTTCTACTCTGTCACACTGAGTTGTTACAAGTCAATCGAAAATCAACTCAACGGCACCCAACAGCAACAACAGGATTCTGTTTTTTGCTTTGTTATGAACAAATTGTGTAATCTTTGCCAATTCACTGAACTCCTCTGGGCTTCTGTGTCCTCAGGTAGAAAAACGGGTATATCAGTTAGAGTTCTTTCTTTACGAGCAGCAGAGACTAACTCTCTCCAACTTCAGCAGAAGAGGATTTTATTGAAGGTGTCTGGCTGCTCACAGAATTTGCAGGAGACCTTGAGACCCACATCCTGGAAAGGGCAGGAAATAGACCAGGTCTGGGTAGCAAGAATGCTGCCACAGTCATGAATGGACTCACTGTTAGTAAGAGTTAGGCTCTTGGTTCTTTCCTGTATAAATTGGCAATCCAGGGCTGGTATGGAGGCTTCACAATCATTGGGGATCTTTCTGACAGAGCCCTGGTTTTTGGTTTCTCAGTTAGTGCAGAGTCTTGGATTTGTAATATCAGTGGTTAGTTTAAAAGAATAAAAAGTGATGAACATTCCAGTCTGTTCTTATGGAATAGTTTTTGAATAATATATGCATTTGTTCAGCAGAATTTTGATTTGACTGATGATAGTACTCTTCCTACCAACCTGAAGCTTGAAACATCTAAAATCGTTTGATGATAGTACTTTTCCTACCAACCTGAAGCTTGAAACATCTAAAACTGTTTCAATTTTATCATTCAATAATATAAATAAGGTGGATAGGCTCTAGAGTTTGACATAAAAGTTTGACATACTAGATATTTAAATCTAACTTTGTAGAACAATGTACTAAGGAGCCCTGGTAGTACAATGGCTAAGTGCTTGGCTGCTAACTGAAAGGTCGATGGTTTGAATCCACCCAGTGGCTCTGTGAGAGAAAGCCCTGATGATCTACTTTCATAAAGAATACAACCAAGAAAACCTTATGGAGCAGTTCTATTCTGTCACATGAGGGTCGCTATGAGTTGAAATCGACTCAGTAAGCACACAACAGGCCAGAATAGTATTTGCTATGCTTTCTCAGGTCTACCTGGATACACTGTTGTAGGATGGTAACGAGTATCCTTGTCGTTGTTAGTTGCTGTCCAGTTGATTCTGACTCATGGTGATCCCACTTGTGCAGAGTAGAACTGCTCCACAGGGTTTTTGAGACTGTGAAGCAGATTCCCAGATTTGTCTTCTGAGGCACCTCTGGGTGGATTCAGACCACCAACCTTTTGGCTAATAGTAGAGCACTTAACCATTTGCATCACCAGGGACTCCTCATGAGCATCCCTCCAAACCAAAAAATCCAAGCCTGTTGCCATCCGGTCAATTCTGACTCATAGCAACCCTATAGTACAGAGTGGAACTGCCCCAAGGAGCAGCTGGTGAATTTGAACTGCTAACCTTTTGGTTAACACCCATAGCTCTTAACCATTGTGCCACCGGGGCCCCACAAGTGTACCTAGGAGGAAGAAAATACATGTTTGAAGGGGCATTTTTATTTTCTATTTCATTAAAATAGATTCTTTTAGGTCAAAGGCCTTTGAACTTACACTTTCTCTGTGCTGGCCATAAACTTAGCAATGATTATCATAAGAATTACTATTTGTGTAATATTTAGATGCAAATGCACTGTCATTGAATATATTCAATGCTATTATTCTCTGCTATTATGAAGGTGTATTATGAAAGTCAGTAGGAGCTCTATTCATAGAAATGCTGGTTTTAAGTAACTGAAATTCATACCATTCATTCAATTTAGTGCATTTTAATCACTTACTTTTGAGTCTATTTCACCTCTTTTTTCTTCATTTAAAAATGACTGAGAATGTTGGTGGGCCATTGCCAGAGATATTTTTAATCAGCAATTATTAAGTAAACATTGACTTTGTGTGAATACTTTTCATACTAGAAGATGGGTAGGAATTGCAAGAAAGAGACTTCATCTGGGCTTTCCAGCCAAGTTTAGGAGAACATGCTCTAACTGTGTCTGTACGTATCTATTACTCTCAAGCAACACTGCTTCTAATCGTCAGTGACAAGGATGAGTTGTGGAAATGGGGTGCTGTGTTTTTCCCATCGTCTTCCCCCAGGTAGTGTCTCCCATGAGCGTAGATTTTCATGTATGCCTGAGTGATGGAGATCCCATACAATCTCCATGGGAAGAATGTGGTGGATGTGACTGGCTGAACCCCAAAATTCCTGCTCCCCCTTCTATTAGTACAGAATTATCCCTGTTAAGTAGCTACTCAACAGGAACTAATTTTCACAGGCCTTCTTAAACATAACTGCTTCTCACTAATGGAATGCACATGGAAATGTATGTCACTACCTGGAAGGGATGCCTCTTCCATGTTCTCTCTTTCCTTTTTACTGGTTAGATGGAACCATCGTGAAGAAGAGAGCCACCTCATAGTCTTACCTGAGCAAGAAATTAAATTCTATTGTATTTGAGCTTTTATACATCTGCAGGTCTATTTGCTACATCAGCTAGTATTACGCTGACTATTACAGGAAATAGATTCCCTTGGGTAGACTTCTGATCTAGCCACTGTATTTATCGCAGCTTTGAGATCCTTTGTCAGCTGAACTGGTAGGGGAAAGAGAAGATCAGTCTATATTTCCTGTGCTTATAACATCCCTGGGAGGATGCAAGTATATAATTGAAAAACTCACACTCTCTAGGTTTATAAATCATCTTCCCAAATTCTTCTCCCAAATTTTTAGCCCAATGACAGGCAATATGGTGTAGTGGTTAAGTGTGTAAGCCATGGAGCCAGAATGTCTGGGTGTGAATCTTGTCTCTGTTGTTTACTATCTCTATGAACTAGGGCACCTTGCTCAACCTTTCCGTGTCTCTGTCTCCTTGTCTGCAAAATGAGGGTAATACATTAGTAGGTTGTTCCAAGGATTAAATGGCTTAATACAGCTAAATTATGAGGATGTTCCCTGACTTCTAGTAATCATGTAATAAATGTTATTATAAAAAATTATACAAGGACCTTGTTGATATGATTTAGCTTAAGGACCTCTGTATTTATGTTTAGTTCTTTCATGTTAGTGCCAGAAGCAGGTAGGACGCTTTTACATGAAGGGAGGATGCCATTGTTAATAGGACAGAGGCAAATTTAATAATTAAATAAAACAAAGCACAAACGCTAGCTACCTTGTGGATTAAAAGGTCCAAAAACATGATGAAGATTATAGTGATGATGGTGATGATAGTGGTCTATTTCTTAGTGCTTACTATGTGTCAGGCATCGTTTTAACTTTACATGTATTATCTCACTTAATCATCACAACAGCTCTATGAGGTAGCTATAGTTTATCTTCCCTATTTTACAGATGGGGAAATTGAGGCCCAGAGAGATTAAATTAATCACCCGAGGTCACACAGCTAATGATTGCTGTTGATTCAAATCCAGTCAGCCTGGCTGCGGAGTCCATGCATGGGAAACTCCCATTTATCTTTAACACCTGGTTAAAGGGTTGCCTCTTCTATGAAGTCTTGGCTGATATGTTCTGGAGAGTTTTTGACTGTGTTCTGTGTCAGCCAGTACTTTGTCTTTGTGCTGGTTTTATTGCTGCAGAAATCGTGTTGTATGGTAGTCATTTGTTCATGAGATCCTTGTGCTCATAGACAAGACAAGTACGTCTCAAACTTCAATGTGCCTGTGAATCACCTGGAGATTTTGTTAAAATGCAGCTCCTGATTCAGTAGGTCTGGGGTGGGACCTGAGATGCTGTATTTCTAATAAGTTTCTAGGTGATGCTGATGCTGCTGGGCTGCAGACCCCATTTTCATAAGCGGAAGCAAGACTATCTCATTCGCCTCTGTGTCATTGGTCTCTAACAAAGGGTGGGCACCCAGGAGATTTCTATTGAATGTTTTTGTAGGTGAAGCTTTCTTTCCCAGGTAAAAGATTCTCTAACAGAAAAGTCAAAGAAATAGTGATGAGAAGAAATGATACTGAGAATTGTAACTTAAACTTGAATACGGTCCAAATTTGACCTTAATAAAGAGAAAAGAGAAGAGAAAATCAGATAAATGACATGTAGTAAGAGGTGAATGTCTAGAAGATGGAAAGCAAGATTAATGAGACCGATTGGGCCTGACCAAATCTATTGGTGGTTAAGCATTGAGAAGATGAAATTAGTTTTAGCACTTATGGTTTTAATAGCATGGATTTGAAACGATGCACTGGCTGTGTATCTTAATGTTATGTAAAATTTAGTTCCGTGCATTCATGCATCAAAAAGTCATTTTAATCATTTGTAAGTATGATAATGTGTCCATGAAGTTGGAGCCTGATAACCTTCAGTTAGTTTCATGGATCATTATTTTCTGCTATGGAAATGGTGCGGCTCATTGGTTGTGCTTTCTCTTGGAACTTTCTTCCTGAAGTTTGGTTATACTATAAACAGCTCAAGAAATTCATAGTTTAATTTCTGTATGGCCAGTGTTGACAACATATTTCATCTTTGCCTTTATATGTTTTCTCTCAGTAACTAGTGTTTATTTGCCAGATTTACAAACCTGTTATTCTAAGATTAAAATTACCCCCAGGAAGTACATAAGAGATAAAAATGTTAAAGAAACAAACTACCAAAGACAATAGAAGTTACACACAATATAACGCGTCACTGATTTTAAGATATATCTTTAAGGTATATACTGCTAAAATAGAAGAAAATGTTACATTATAGTAAATACATTATGTTATAATAATGTCTCATTATTACATTGTAAGATGTATCTCAATTTCTGTGATGTTAAAATGTGAAGGCAATTTGCATCTTAGAATTGCTGAAATCATTGTGTATGTATGTATATGTGTGTAGATATGTAAATAAATTAATGCATATATTTATTTATACATACCCACTTATGTGTATAACCAAACTCACTGCCATTGAGTTGATTCTGACTCATAGCAACCTTGTAGGACAGAGTAAAACTGTCTCATAGGATTTCCAGGGCTGGAAATTTTTATGGAAGCAAACCGCCACACCTTTCTCCCTGGGAATGGCTGGTGGATTCAAACAGCCAAACTTTCAGCCAGCAGCCGTGTGCGTAACCACTGCATGACCAGGCTTCCTTACTCATATTTATAGGCAATATGAAAATCTGTATCTCTATATGTTAAAGGCTGCAGATACTCTACACAGAACATGCAGGCAAATGTGTTTCCTCTGGTTCTCTAGAGCTGGGATCTGACACTATTAGTGATATTTTTAGGCTGAATTTAAATGTTGGGAATGATTGAGACAGAGGCCCACTATTATGTTTCTAGTGCTTAAGCTATTTCAGGCTTCAGAAAATCCTAGTTTTGAGATATGAAACTGAGCATCTCTAGTTAACAAAGAAAATTTTTATTCAAATACAAGCAATTTGGCTATTCTTATGAATAAAAAAATTTTTTTTTTTTTTTTTAATGAATATGTGCTCTTTGATATGTCTTCTTGCTGCCTTTCCCTCTGCCCTAAGACGTTTTAGTTCAGATCTGCCTCTTTTTTTTTCAATCCTATTTGATCTGGGGTCTCACTCAAATTGACCCTATTAATAAAAAAAAACAAAAACCAAACTACCAAGGTATAGCTTGCATGACCCTGGTTAAAATCGCAGGGCAAGTTCAGAATTGCTTCATACATACAGAGCTCCCAAATGTTCAATGATTTTTAACATATGTGGACTTTGTGGCAAGTAGCAACAGACTTCATGTGAGAAACAATTAAAATGGCATCAATACCCACTAATGTCTTGCACCGAGGGATTGTAATTGTATAAAAGCTATGGACCCCAGGAGCATGATGGATATCATAAGAAAACCACAGTTGTCATGGAAAAGCTAATGATCATTATTTTTTCATGGATGAAACTTTCACGTTGCCAATAAAACCTTTCGAAAGAGTGGACGCGTGTCCCTCAGGAAACATGTTTAGGCATTGCTGAAATCTGTTTTTCTCTCTTCCCTTTCCCCGAAGCCTTTTTAAGAGATTGATTAATGTTAAGCCTTGTTTTATTTCATGTTGCTTTCTGTTGATATCTTGTACTTGAACTAAGAAGGCTCGTTTATTTACTGCTAAAGCAGCAGATAAAACATGAACCTTAAGGGGTTACTAAGGTAGCAAGGAAACCCAGCTGGCCTAGTGGTTAAGAGCTATGGCCGCTAACCAAAAGGCCAGCAGTTTGAATCCACCAGGTGCTCCTTGGAAACTGTATGGGGCAGTTCTACTCTGTCCTATAGGGTTGCTATGAGTTGGAATCGACTCAACGGCAATGGGTTTGGTTTTTTTGGTTTTTGAGGTAGCAAGGTGATAGGAGTGCTTTCTCAATACCAATAAAATCCTACTTTTAAGGACAGAAGGACCATTGTGCAAAATATTATCATGCAATATAAATGGTATTTTTATTTTGAAAAAAGAATCCACACTATTTGAACAATTATTAAAAAACCCAAAAACCAAACCAGTTTCTAGTGAGTTGATTCTGGCTCATGGCAATCCCATGTATTGCAGAACTGTAGAACTGTGCTCCATAGGTTTTTTTTAAGGCTGTGACCTTTCAGAAGCAGATCACGAGGTCTTTCTTCTGAGGTGCCTCTGGGTGTATTCAAACCGCCAACCTTTTGGTTAGTAGTCAAGCACTTAACCACACAGAGACTCTTAAACAATGATGGGAGTCTCAATATAATTGGAGTTAACAGTAATTGAGAGCTTCTTGTAAGCCAGGCACTATCCTAAGGGCTTTATGCATTATCTTATCTCATCCTCACAACAACCCTATAAGGCAGCTACTCTTACTTCACTAGTTTTACTGATGCAGACACTGAAACCTAGAGAATTAGGTAATTTGCCCAAGTGTTTATCAGCCAAAGTCCTGGCAGAAAACAGACCACACATTTTTATTGGTTAGATGGAGGAGAGTTTATTAAAAGAATATTTACAGGGGTGTGCACAGGGTCTAGGGAAACCAACATCGGAAGCTGTTTCTAGCCCTAGGATTGAGGGGACAAGGGAAGGAACAGTTCCTGGATCCGGGAGAGCAAAGCTATACGGGAGGACTGTCTGACAGGATCTGCAGATTTGAGCTAAGGAGCATAGCTGGGCTTGGAGACTTTGCAGGGAGGGATCTGAGAGAATAAATACCTAACCTCACTCTTCTTTTGCCCTCAGATATCCTGTTGGTGGCTTCTTTTGGCTGAATCCAGGGCAAAGGAGCCCACTGATGAAGTCCCTATGGCTCAGCCTCCGGGGCCACAAAGCTGGATGGAGGGTGGATATGGGGCAACTGGAAGATAGCCAATAGCCAACTGTCCAGATTTTAAGAGTTAGTAATTGGCAGGGCTCAGGGACAAATTCAGGCAGCCTACTTCCAGTGCCAGTGCTCCTAACTACCGCACATCCTTCGTCATGCCAGCTGCCTTCAGTTCTCCTGAGTGAATCTGAGTTTCACAAAAGTATAATAGAAATATCTTTTTTCAGTTCCAGTTGCTGTTCAGTTGATTCCAACTCATGGTGACCCCATGTGTGCAGAGGAGAACTGCTCCATAAGGTTTTCAAGACTGTGTCCTGTCAGAAGCAAATCACCAGGCCTTTCTTCCAAGGTGCTGCTGGATGGGTTCGAACCACCAACTTTTTGGTTACTAGTTGAGTACTTAACTGATTGCACCAGCCAGGAACTTTTTAGAAATGTCGAGAGAGAGATAAATGTCTTATCAGCCCCAAATATAATTTATTCCTTCTTTATTATTCACTTTTAATTTTCATTAAACCTCTCTTTCCAATATTACGTAGTTCTGGAAGAACATCTTGTCTTTCTTTTCCCCCACGGCATGAAATTCAGGTTTATCTTTGGCTCTCAATGACTGTTTTATTACTTTACCATTCCTGTGTGGTATGTTCTTTTGTTTTTGGAAATATTTCTCCAATAATTATTTTAGTTGAGAAGAAATAATTTCTTATCTTAAAATCATCTTTAAGCTGGGCAGATCTGAGAGTGTTTTTGCAGTGTCAAGAAAGTATCTGTTTCCAAAAAAGACAAGAAAATTGCCTTTAGCGTAAGTGTCAAGAAGCCAAAATGTCTGGAGAAAAATGATCCTCTCTGTGAACAAGCAGATAAGTGAATAAATGATGATCTATTTTTATATTGAAATGTCATTATTTCCATAGATATCTGATTCACAAGGGCTAATTATACAGCAGTGTTTTCCAAAGTCTATTTGAATTATATATAGCAATGATATGATAAGCTTATAAATTCTTATTCAAGTACTTCATATTTTTCTTTCAGAAATTGATATGCAGTGCCTTAAATTAATATTAATTGAATAGATTCAGATTTCCATTTTTATATTCACTTGCTGCAAGATAAATTTTGGAAATACACTAGGGCTTTCTAGTTACAATGATCTTGATTTTTACTTTTGACAAAAAAAAATAATAATGAAGACTGTGTAAGTTAAACTTGAATGCTATTGTGATATTTTGACCTGAGTAAGCCGTTCCGTAAAAAAAAAAATAATAATGAAGACTGTGTAAGTTAAACTTGAATGCTATTGTGATATTTTGACCTGAGTAAGCCGTTCCGTGTAGGGAATGAAAAGCCCCAGGGAGCTCAGGGGCTACATCTCATCATTAGGTATGTGATAGTTACAGAGCTTAGCATTGGTTCTGGAGGTACTGGTGGGCATCCAGTTTGATTAGTGTCTTGCTCACTAGTAGTAGTAATGAACATTTGTATACTACTTGAAAACTTACAAAGTACTTTTATGTAATAATATGGTACTTTATCTAATCCTTAACCCTGTGGGGAAATTATTTTTATCATCAAAATACAAACAAGGAAACTCAGTGTTTGATCTCATAGCCAATGGATGGTAAAGCCAGAATCCAAGTAAGTTTTCTGACTACTAAGTTTAGATATCTTTGTAATTGTTAAATGCTGGTTTTCCAAATATCACCAGCCCAATCTGCTGATAAGACAGAACTACATTTATGGCTTACCATGGGAAGAACAAACACCACTTGACAGAGCCTTAGTGGTATCTTGGATGGGAGCAAGGCAAGGTCAGATTTCATAGGGAATTTGAAATTTGGTTTAAGTCTGGTCTTTCAATGCGTGTACTTGACTAGGATTGACTAAACTGGTGTAAGGATCATGATACACCAGTTTAGAATTTTTGGAAACAGTAAGGTGAGGTGCTCAGAGAGTGATGATGATTTCTGCTCAAGAGTTGTTGGGTCTTTGGGAAGTTCCTGTAATGAACAGTCAAGTTATTTGCCTGGAAAGAGTCTCTTGGATAGTAAAGTTATGTTAACGAAGATAATGGAATAGTAAAATCATGTTAATGTAGGCAATCAGCTAGGAGTGTGTATGTGTGTGTGTGTGTATGAGAGAGAGAGAAAAAAAGAGAGAGAGATGGAAAGAAGGTAGTTTTGGCCCTTGGTGTCCAAGCTATGTGTGGAGGTTGATGGTTTGAGCTCTTAGTATCCCATCTGTGGTCATTCTTCAACCTGAGCTGAAGGCAGATCTTTTCATATCTGGAGATGTGATCAGTCTAGACTTTTGTCAGTACTTGAGGTGTCACAATTGCATACCAAGTTTCTTGGGGTGTAAATGTCAAAATTTCCTGGTCTTTTTGCCCAATTTGTTGGGTCATTTAATGGGACAGAGGCTGCATAGCAGCATTTAAGACTCTGAAGACCACACATCTGAACACTGTGGCACAAATACTAAGATTTTGTAGTCTGCTCCTCAGCCAGGACCTAAAAGTACCCAGATTAAATCAAGAGAATCCATCTCATACCAAATGTGAAGAGCCCACAGAACCAGATATGGGGTTATTAGCCAAATTACCCAATTTTCTTTGTTTCCTTCCCGGATCTTTTTAGTGCTATTAAAGATCCCAGAGAAGTCAATAGGGATGTAAGTATACCATTCTTCATCTAAAATAGCACATGTCCCCCTCAGGAGGCCTGTATTATGTCCAAGGCAGCTTCATACTGAACCACTGTCTGTCCGATTTGCTCTGTAATCTTGGTGTCATTGTTTAACTCACCTGTGAGTCTCTGAACCATGGCATCTAGGATTCTCCTCACTTTCCTGGCCTCTTATTAAATGATGAAATAAAGAGATCAGAGGAAAGAAGAGACAAATCCAGAAATTCCAGAAATATTTAGGTTCTTAAATCAAGGCCTAGTTTTTCTGTCTTTTGAACTAAGTTATCTAATAAGCTCTTTTTCCTATACAAACTGATGGATCAAAATGAACCCTGTATGATGTCAGGAATAATCCTGAAAGCACATATTAGTTTATCAAAATAAGAAGTTCCTGTTTAGTTTGTGGGCAGTATCGAATAGGTTTTTGTTCCCCAAAATGCAGTGACAATCATTGGGGGCTACCCAATGATCTGGTTTTGGGCAGAATACCAGATAACATTGTCATGCTTTGATTCCACTCATCAAGAAGATTTTGTCATCATGCAATGAAATTTGTCATACGGTCTCATGTCACTTAATGTCCACGATACATTCTGTGAAATAGGACGTTATGTGATTTGGACATTGTGCACACTCCATATTATATACAGGCAGCCCCCAGATTATGAATGAGTTCAGTCCCTAAGTATGTCTTTAAGTCAAATTTGTGCTTAAGTCCAAACAGTTAGGTATGGTTTGTATCTAAGGTCATTAGTCAAACGTTTGTCTTTATAGTATATAGTATATCTTTCTGTGCATAAAAAGTATTAAAAAAAAAGACTTCCAAATACGCTAAAATAATAATAATAAATGCTAGTAGCAAAGTAGTCCCTGTTTGTTATTAAGAGTCATTGTATTGTACCTTGAATTTTTAATATAATAAGATTTACAGGGGTTGGTTCCTAACTGTGGACTGTACATAAGTTGGGTGTTCCTAACCTGAGAACTGCCTGTATAACCTTATGGGACCGTGGATGTCTATGCAGTCAGACTTTGCCTGAATAGACATTATGCAGCATATGACTGTACTGAGATCATTACATACGTCTGAAGCAAAAAAAAAAAGTAACACTTTAATATCTGTGAAAGTGAAATGGTCTCCAATATACACCATCTTAATAAACCACAACCACCTGTCTAAGTAATGAATACTTTCTCAGAAAAGGAAATAATTCTTCCCCTGAGAATTCACTTATGTTTCCAGTTAATTTGGGGCTTTTTGAAATATGTCAAGCATTACATATATTTCAAAATTAATTGTCTAAGACCTTCTTCTTCCTTTTTGTCATACTGGAGATAAATAGTATAGCTAGTGAACCCTACTGCAGGGTCCCCCACGGACACTTCTACTGCTTCTGTGTCCTCAGTGTATGCTTCTCTTCCAAACTTCCTTGTGTTCCCATAGCAGGAGTGGAGGCAAAAGTACTTCAGAATCCTGGAGAATACCAATGTGAATCTAAGCCTGTGAAACTATGGATTTTTAAATACATGTTGATAATTATTTGGGAAATGGAATTGACAGTTTGGGGAGGAAAAAGAGAGATGAAATGGAGAGAAGAGAAAGGAATACAATGTTTTCACAATGTAGCCAGAATGATAAAAAGAAAACTGAGGTCTTGGGGCAGCATTTCTGTCTCTTAGGGATAGAGACATGGAATCCATATTAAGGAAACTGTGGATCCATATTAGAGTACTCTGCTATATTTTGATATGTCCTTGTATAGAAGTATCCTGGGCTAAGTTATGCCTATAAAGTCTTCAGTATTCAAGAGTTGGCCGAAGAAATACTGTGGAGACACATAGAAGGTTACTCCTTAGCTAACAATCATCATGACCACCACCACTACTGCCACACAACACTACCATTTCTTGTCTACGTGTTCTGTGCAAGAATTTTGATAATTGTTTTATGGCATTTTCTTATTTAATAAACAACCTTATAGCAGCCCTATGAAACAGTTACTATTAGTACTACCATTTTATAGATGAAGAAACAAAGGTAACATAGCCAAGGACATGTAGCCAGAAACGTGATAAAGCTCATGTTTGAACACAGATTCCCCTGACTCAGCAAAGTGTGTCAATGAAATTCCAACTTAACCACTAAGCTGTTGTGTGTGGGAGCTGTCCCTATGGGACCTGAAAGTAAATGTCAACAACATGGCACAGTTTAAGGGATCCCTAAATTCACAGCATGTATACAGTGGTGGTGTCATAGAAATACCAGTTGGGCCATTTGGGAAAGAGAAATTTTAAATGTATAATTGGGAAATTTCTGGGTAGTGGCTAAAACTCTGGGAGTCCTTTAAAGAGATGAAGTCTAGGTTGGGATCAATGAAAGGCACTTATGACCCTAAGTCAATTCAAAGTTTTGAATCCAGAAAATACAGTCATTTTTTAGTACACTGGAAAAAAATTTTTTTTTTTTTTTTTTGGAACAGCCCAACATGCTTGGTAGATGTAGAATCTGTAGGAGCTGATGGATATAGTCTTCTTAGTAATTGCATGTAGGCGCAAGGGGAGGTCTCTGACTCTGAGACTTATAGTTGGGAAAATCCAAATTTAAAGTTTTACAGCAAAGAGTGTGTAGCATGAGAAGGGGGATTTGTCTTTCAGAGCATCATAAATTCATTCTACTTTTGAGATATCTGAATTTCTTGTGAAGTATATGGGACTACTTTCATTTAGAAGAACCTCTTGGGAAGGTTATGAGGTGGAGATGCAAGCATTTACTGGAGACTTCCAGAGTTTAGACTGTTTGCTTTTCATCATCTTGACAGTTAGAATGGGTAATCAAAGTAGTGAGAGCAGGGAAATACCAACCATAGCATTTTACATCATCTTCTATTTTAAGAAAACTTAGTTTTTATTATTTGCATATTAAATTCCCCAACTAATTAAATGGGAAAATTTGAAAATCAGTATCTAGACTTCAAAAGATCTTGTGTTTTATAGGAAAGATTCACTCTAGAATTTCTTTATGTAGAGTTATTCCCTGGGCACTAAAGTACACATTTATACAGCATTAATTAATTCAAAGTGACTGAAGAGAAAAGAAACATAAGCTTAAAACATTAGGAGTCATTATCAATTGGAGATCAACGAGAAACAAAGATAAACTGCTAAGGTAAAACGTGAGTCAACAGGAGAACCAGATTTTATTTATAAAAGTTCTGTACACAGTGAAATCAGAACTGAAGCCACTTCCGAAGTCCACCTTTCAGTTGAAGATTAGACAAGCCTATAAAACAAATAATAACACACGTGAGCAATGTGCTTCTTAGTTCAATCAAGCATACGAGAACAAATGGGCAATACCTGCCCAAAAACAAAGACGAGAAGGTGGGAAGGGACAAGAAAACCAGATGAACGGACACTGAGAACCCAAGGTGGAAAGAGAAAGGGGGAGAGTGCTGACACGTTGTGGAGTTTGCAACTAATGTTACAGAACAATTTGTATATAAAATTTTTGAATGAAAATCTAAATTGCACTGCAAACTTTTACCTAAAACACAATAAAAAAATAAATTAAAAAAATTCTATTCATAGACCTGGTTTATCAAGCATACTTGTTTTGGTTTTGTGCAAGGTATTGCTGATCACCTCTTTTCATCTTGGTGTGTTTTGTGTAGGTGATTGCACAAATTACTGTTGTTAGATGTTGAGCTAAGGTTTGGGATCACCAGTAAAAGCATGACCGCAAAAGGCAATGAAAGGATCAGCGCTTTACCCACACAGAGAAGAAAGAAAACAAGGTCAGCTTTAATAGTGAGCATGGTCACCCATGGCGAGCAGGTCACTCCCTGCAGCTGACGCAAGCCTCATTCTGCACACACTTCTCTCATGTTGCTGTTGAGAGACACCATTCCCTCCCTGCTGGGAGCAAATACAGTAGTAGGTTTGGCCAGGTGCCATATGATGCTATGTGCGTAAGCAGAACAAAGAGGTTCTCATTAGGCCCATAACAGGGAAGGAGTTCCCTGATAAGGAAGAAGAACAAAAAACTAGGATGGAGGAAGACTCAGTTCCCAGTCTCTGTTGTTGTTGTTAGGTGCCGTCGAGTCGATTTCAACTCATAGCGACACTATGTACAACAGAACGAAACATTGCCTGGTCGTGCACCATCGTCATGATCGTTGTTATTCTTGAGCCCATTGTGGCAGCCACTGTGTCAATCTATCTCATCGAGGGTCTTCCTCTTTTTCCTCCTTAAAAAAAACAAAAACAAAAACAAAACAAACTGGTTGCCGTCAAGTCAATTCCAACCCATAGTGACCCTAAAGGACGTAGGGTTTCCAAGGAGCAACTAACTGGTGGACTAAAACTGCTGACCTTTTGGTTAGCAGCTGTAGCTCTTAACCACTACATCACCAGGGTCTCCTTTTTCTCTTTACCAAGCATGATATCTTCTCCAGGGGCTAATTCCTCTTGATAACATGTCCAAAGTATGTGAGATAAAGTCTCGCCATCCTTGCTTCTAAGGCGCATTCTGGCTGGACTTCTTCCAAGACAGATCTGTTCATTCTTTTGGCAGTCCGTGGTTTATTCAATATTCTTTGCCAACACCATAATTCAAAGGCATCAATTCTTCTTTGGTCTTCCTTATTCATTGTCCAGCTTTCACAAGCATATGTGGCAACTGAAAACATCATGGCTTGGGTCAGACACACCTTAGTCCTCAGAGTGACATCTTTGCTTTTTAACACTTTAGAAAGGTCTTTTGCAGCAGATATGCCCAATACAATACGTCTTTTGATTGCTTCCATGGGCATTGATTGTGGTTCCAAGTAAAATGAAATCCTTGACAACTTTAATCTTTTCTCCATTTATCATGATGTTGCTTATTGGTCCATTTGTGAAGATTTTTGTTTATGTTGATATGTAATCCATACTGAAGGCTATGGTTTTTGATCTTCATCATTAAGTGCTTCAAGTCCTCTTCACTTTCAGCAAGCAAGGTTGTGTCATCTGCATAACACAGGTTGTTAATTCTTCTTCCTCCTGTCTTGAATCAGCTTCTCTGAATATTTGCTCAGCATACAGATTGAATATAGTTAGTTGGTGAAAGGATACAACCCTGAGCCACACCTTTCCTGATTTTAAATCAATGTTGGAATGTCTGCCTCTTGATCTATGTATATTTTCCTAATGAGCACAATTAAGTGTTCTGTAATTCCCATTCTTTGAAGTGTTATCCATAATTTGTTACGATTCACTCAGTGGAATGCCTTTGCATAGTCATAGCCTCTACTGTAAGGTAATATTTCATACCCAGGGCTTCTGATTAGGTGGCTTGGGTGACAGTTGCAGGGCTGCAGAACAGAGTGCCCTCCCAACATCAGGAACTGGAAATCAGCTTCCAGGTACAGTTAAAAAAAAAAAAAAACTTTTTTTTTTTTGCCCCTAAGATATCCATATATTTATCATGTGTTTTTATAATTTCAAGTCATCATTAGTATTGACAGTTAGTGGATTAGAAAAATAATGATGCTCTGCTCTGGTGGCCCTGGTGTGCAGTGGTTAAGTGATTGGCTGCTAACTAAAAGGTTGCCGATTTAAACCCACCAGCCATTCCACAGGAGAAAGATGTGACAGCCTGCATCCTTAAAGAGTACAGCCTTGGAAACCCTATGGGGCAGTTCCACTCATTCTACTCTGTCCTATATGGTCACTATGAGTTGGAATCAACTCCATCACAACCGGTTTGGTTTTTTGGTTTTGGTAACTTGGTGGTGCGATGGTTAAGCACTCAGCTGCTAACAGAAAGGTCAGGAGTTCGAATCCACCAGCAGCTCTGCAGAAAAAAAGACCTGGCTATCTGCTTCTGTGAAGATATCAGCCTGTGGGGAAGTTCTACTCTGTCTTATAGGGTTACTATGAGTTGGAAAGGTCTTAACAGCACCTAACAGCAAGAACCACCACTTGTATATAACATATTTATAAAACTTCTGCATGCATTTCTCTATTGAGGAGTCTAGTGTTGTGTTTGGAACACTAGGATACAAAGGATAAGGCAAGTCCTAAGGCAGAGAGCGCATGGTGTGTTCAAGGAGCTTCAGTGTGGAATGAAGAGAAGAGAGCAAGTGGATGGGGAGGAAAGCAGGAGCCCTGTCATATAAGACCTTATAATCCATTTATAAGTATTTGGGATTTTCTTCCAGTATTCACATAACTGGCTGCTTTTTGTCCTATTGGTCTTGATTTAAATGTCACTTCCTTTTTTCCTCAGGGAAGGCTTGCCTATACCCAATTTAAAGGGGTTTTCAGTTGTTATTTTCTCTCTCGGCTCCTTGCTTGTTTCATTTATGATGCATGAAAATTTTGTTATTATTTTATTTGTTTGTATGTTTGGTTATGTATGTCTGTCTTACCAACTAGTATGTAAACTCAATAAGAAAAGGGACAATGACTTACTTCTTGAACAAGGCCTTGCTCAATGCCTTGCACACAGTAGCCAGTAAAACCAGTTGCCGTTGAATGGATTCCAAATCATGGCAACTGTATTTGTGTCAGAGTAGAACTGTACCCCATAAGGTTTTTCAATGGCTGGATTTTAGAAAGCTGTCTCCACGCCTTTCTTTTGAGGCCCCTGTAGGTGGACTTGAACCTCCAACCGTTTGGTAGCAGCTGAGTGTGTTAACCATTTGTACCACCCAGAGACTTATTATACACAGTAAGTACCCAGTAAATACTTGTTGAGTGAAAGATCTTGGAATCTACTTTCTCACAAAAATGTTAAAAATATTAGTTGATTCCCATCAACTCCATAAAAACCTATTTGTTTCAAGGATGTAATTTATGTATGACTATAGGAAGAGCAGCTTGAGTTAGTTATGGGTTCTGAGAGCAGGAGATAGGAAGTGGGATTCAGGGAAAGGAGAAGAAATAATTTCTTCTCATCTTCTTATATACAGATTCAACTGTAAGCAAATTGTAAAACTAATGAAGTTTGTCTTCAGCATCTTCATACTTCTTTTTCTGCAGCCTTCTTTATTTTATTTTTACTGTTGTAAGGAACACAGGTCCATTCAGGAAAGACCAAGAAAAGAGTACAAATAGGTAACTAAGGACAGGAACCAGGTCTCACAGAAAAAGGGAATTGAGAAACCATTAAGAACAATGATAGCTCTCTCATTTATGAGAGACTCCTGGGGTCCCTGCTGTTTTCTGTGCATCTGCTGTATTCTAGGTTGTCTGGTTTACTCTGCTTACTTATAACTTAGGGTTTGAATCAGCAATACTGGCCAGCACTCAGTCCCTCTCTGGGGCCTTTTATATTACAAGTCTTAAGCTTTAGTTTCCATTACTAACTGCCCTAGATGCTTTCCACTTATGAATTCCTGGCAGAGAAATGTGATTGGCTTTCTTCATATTTCTGAGCCAGGCCAAAGACGACTTTCTAGCTTATTTGCTGGCTTCCCACTGGGCAACTTGTCCACCTCTGCATCTAGGTGGAAGGTGAGGTCATGCGAAATGGGGCATGGTCATGGAGGCAAGAGGTCACATTCTTTTAGAAAGGAGCATGCATAGGCAGGAAAAAGCAGCATCTCTAGTAGTATGTCTTAGCTCATAATACCTTCTACTCAGGATGCTAACTCCCTTACCCTGACTGAAACATCCAGTCCAAGTCCCCAGCCCAAAGCCTGCCCAATAGATCCGTAAGTACTCACACCCTCCTTATCTAGTCAAAACACTTTACCTAAATGGAATGGGTGTGCCAAGGTACAGTGCCAGTCATTTGAGATAGAAAATTAAATAGAATATGAACCCTATATCAAGAAGTTTGTAATCTAGTTTAGGAGATGGACCAGTAGACCATTAACTATTTTTCAGTGTGATCAATGCTGTTAGAGATAGGTATGACTAAAGTGCTTTTTCAGAGTCCAGTGATGAAGGTGAATAATTCTGCTTAAGTAGAAAGAGTTAGCTAGATAAGAATTCACAGAAGACTTGACATTTCAACTGTTTTGAAAGGTGATTTGGGGTTGAGAAGGGGGTGAAAGTATTAGCAAAGCCATAGAGCTGGATGCTACAGCCTATCAGATACCTTCTGTGGCTGGTGCATGAAGAAGACGGGAGTAGGGATTCTGCTGAGATATGGGTTGGAAAGGTAGGGTGGAAGTTGGTTACTGGTCAAGGTGCAGCAATAGGTGGACAGGGATTCATGCAGTTATGAAAAAAAAGTGTGAGAGAGAGAGACATGAGAAAGATAAACTAGGTAATGACATGTTCCACATACAAACTCTAAGTTCATATTAGAAGCACACAATCTTTTTTTATTCAATTCAGTTTCATAAGCATTTGTTAGAGTATCTAATATGTATCAAGAAAGAGCTTAGAAGAGAACTAGATTTCTGAGGCACCATAGTTAAACCCATGGGTGTAGATGATATCTCCCAGGAAGACCATACAGAGACACAGAGGAAAAAAAAAAAAAAAAAAAACTTAGAGTCGGGGGTGGTACGGACAAATGTGATAAAATAGTGCAATTGATGAGGTAGTAGGACAGCCAGGTAGAGTAGAGGTGGAGACCAAGAGAATATATTCAGGGGAAAAAAGAAGTGGTTAGCAGTATCAGAATCAGGAGCTGCAGAATGATGAAACAGGATGACAACTGCAATTTGGCATTTAGGAAAACTGCTGTGTGTGGGATACAGAATGAGGAGGCAGTAGGGTCTTGGGGGTAGACAGTAACAAGAAGCCACCTCCTAATTTCACCTAGACTTGACCTTGATAGAGCAAATCGGTGCACTTGACTACTAACCTAAAGGTTGGCATTTCCAATCTACCCATTGCTACTGAGAAAGAAAGGCCTAGCAATCTGCTTCTGTTAAGATTACAGCCCAGATAACCCTGTGGAGCACAGTTCTGCTCTTAATACATGGGGTCATCATGAGTCAGTTTGGTTTCTAGTTTTGACCTTGCACAAAGGAGTCTCACTTAAGTCAATTTAAGTACTTTGTTAGCAGCTCTTGGAAAAGGTCTGATGGGGAAGGAGATAGAAATTCTCAGCTTACATGAAGGTTCTGGATTATTTATGGATTTAATTCCTCCCTGTGATCCATGTCCCCAGGTGACACAGGCTATCCAGAGTCAGCTGCATTCTTTTCTACTTGAAAAAGGAGGAAGAATATTTAATCCTAACTGAGTTGCACTGATAGAAATTTTAATAAAACCGGACCGAGCAAGGACTGGGAGGTTGTGTAAGCAATTGGAGAGTGTGAGTGTTCCTCTGGGGTGCACTCTGTGCACTGGGATCATTCTTAGGACTGAAATATAGGATTTCATCCCAAGAGCTCACAGGGTTCTTATAAACACAGTTTAAAGTCCATGAAAAGACACACAGCACAATTTTCTGGGAATTTTAAGCCTCTCGGAAACCCTGGTGGCACAATGGTTAAGATCTACTGTTGCTAACCAAAAGGTCTGCAGTTCAAATCCACCAGGCACTCCTTGGAAACTCTATGGGGGAATTCTACCCTGTCCTGTAGGGTCTCTATGAGTCAGAATCGACTCGATGGCAATGGGTTTACAACTTAGATAAAACTTAAAAAATTTTGTTTCGGATGAGTTTGATAACATGCTCATTTAAATAAGTTTACCTTCATTGGACTTATGGATCACACTGCTATGATCAGCAATCCAACATGCGGATGGTGTAGGATAGGCAGCGTTTTGTTCTGTTGTGCATGAGGTTGCCATGAGTTGGAGCCAAGTAGATGGCAGCTAACAACACAGCAACATCCTTCACTGGAAATCAAGGTAAAGGCTATTGACTGAAACCCTCCCTGTCTACATAGTCAGCTTTTATTTGGGGATAAGTGAGTTGAGCTGAAGAAATCTTGCTATCTGTAGCTTAGGAGGAAACCCCAGTGGTGTAGTGGTTAAGAGTTTTGGCTGCTAACCAAAAGGTCAGCAGTTCAAATCCACCAGGTCTCCTTGGAAACCCTATGGGGCAGTTCTGCTGTGTCCAGTAGGGCCACTATGAGTCAGAATTGACTTGAGGGCAGCAGTTTTTTTTTTTTTTTGTAGCTTAGAGGTCATCTATTACAGCCTCTTCATTTTGCAATGAAGGGCCATAGAGGAGAAGACTTGTCCAAGGTGCCTAACTTTAGTGCCAGAGCTAGAAGTAGAACTCAGTTTGGGGTACTTGCTCTAGGGTGAAACCCATATTAATGGGCAATGCTGGCAATATAAAAGAAACATGAGTACAAGCCTCTGTTTACTCCTAGGTCCTCTCTCATTCCCTTTTAATCCTGCTAGAGTTTTCTTTCCAACAACAATTCTGTCAGTCCTTCCATCTAAAAGTTTTCAGTGGTTCCCCATTGCTTATGGGATTAAGTCCAGGCTCCTTTGAATAATAACCAAACCATTACCTATTTCTTTAGTCATATGTACCCATCCTCTGCCTCTCAAGTTCTACCTTTTGGTAATACTTAACCATGTACAGTGCCGGACTCATGCTCTCTCGTACCTTTTCACTCTCTGTTCCTAGTATCTCCCTGCCTTCTGCCTGGTACTTAACCCCTGTTCATACTCCCATCCTCAGCCTAGATACCACTTCCTCCCAGAAGCCTTCCCACAGCATCATCCTTTGTGCTTCCATTATGTGCTGTGGATTCCTCTCCTCTAATACCTGCCACACTGATTGGCAGTTATTTGCTTATATGCTTGACTATCGGACTAGGAGCTCCTTGAGTGCAGACAGAAACTTTTACTCATTTGTGTATCCTGAGTGCATAATGCCTGGAACATAATAGGTGCTCAGTAAATATGTTTGGAATTGAATTGGAAAACAACAAGAACAGCAAAAAAGCAGGTAGTTACAAGTCTCTAATAGAAAATTTAGGTGATATTATATTTTTATATACCCTGAGCCATGAACATCCTGAAACTGTTCACCTCTCCCACCTGTTCTCCATAACCTTATGGAGAAATTGGCTTACTTGTTATTCCCCAGGAACATCACATGCATCTATTCCTTCCACTGTGCCCTTGTCCATTCCATTGCCCCTGTCTGGAAAGCCATCCTTTTTGCTTATTTAGTAATTATGGACTACCTATGTGTCAGACACTGTGCTGGGGTTCTATATTTACCTATGTAAGTAGGACTCCACTGTTCAAGACTCCTCTTAAGTCCTACTCATGCTTGCATCTTCTTCTAACCAATTGTCTCGGCCCTTGCTATCACTTTCTTGTTGTTGAGTGCAGCCGAGTTGGTTCCAACTCATAGTGACCCTATATGACAAGGTAGAACTGCCCCATAGGGTTTTCTTGGCTGTAATCTTTACAGAGGCAGATTGCTAGGTCTTTCTCCCATGGAGTCACTGGGTGGGTTCTACTTGCCAACAGTTTGGTTAATAGCTGAGCACTTAACCCCTGTACCACCAGGGATCCTTTACTTACCCGAAGGTGAGTGTTTCAGACCCACCCAGCATTATCACAGAAGAAAGGTCTGGCATTCTGCTTCTGTAAAGATTACAGCCAGGAAGACCCTACAGAGCAGTTCTACTCTATAATACATGGCATTGTCATGCATTAGAATTGATTTGACAGCAGAGGCTTTTTTTTTTTTTTTTTTAAGATACTGTAGCATCCCTGGGTAGTGCAAATGGTTAAAGGGCTCAGCTGCTAACTGAAAGGTTGGAAGTTCGAGTCCACCCAGAGATGCCTTGGAAGAAAGGCCTGGCAATCTACTCTGAAAAATCATCCATTGAACACCCTGTGGAGCACAGTTCTACTCTGACACACATGGGGTTGCCATGAGTTGGAATTGACTCAACGGCAACTGGTTTGTAGATTTTGCACATTGGTATTTAATATATGCTACCTTTTATGGTTATTTTTCTTTCTGGGCACATTATACCTATTCAACTAAATTATAAGACTCTTGAGGGCAGGAACTGTATCTTCCTCTCCTAGCTTCATGAAAGGGCTTAATAAATGTCACCCAATGATTGAGAGGATTCAAAGGAGTGTTCTAGGACTCTGTGGTGAGTCAACTATGATTTCGTTACTAGAGTCAGACGGGTGTGTTTTCAATGATGATCTTTGTGAAGGCAGATCAGGCTAGCCATAGTCAGGGATTCTGGAATTGAAGACTGACTGTGGGAAGTGTAATTGTCCAAGCTCATTAAAAGTAAATATCTACCAGATGGGAAGACTAGATCATGTAAAGATACAACTCTCCTGCAAATTGCAATGATTTATAGACTTAATACAATAGCAATTAAAATCCCATTGAGATGGGAGGTGGAGTTCTTCTGGAAGAATAAATAGAATTTACAAAGGCAATCCTGAGAAAGCGCACTGAGAGAGGCCATCCCTGTTAGATCTTAAAGCGCAAGAAGTTGTAATAGTTAAAAGACTTTATCACTTGTTCACAAGTTGAAAAATATATAACTCTTTTGTTGTTTTATATGTGTGTATTTTTCATATTGTATTATGATGCATGAGGGAAAAGATGCCTGTAACCAATCTTACCTTACACTCAGCCTTCATTCAGGCTGACAGTGGTAAAAGTCTTACTATGCCAAATTAAATACAAGTCAATCACTTCTAATTTGAAATAAGTCTTTTGGGGGTGAAATATTCAGTCTATGTAAAGTTCAAACCCCAAACTTTCTGAGGAGTCCTGCCCCACTTTCTTTCTGAGATGGCATATGAGATCTGGGAGAGATGTGTGTTCTCATGGCGGTGAGGTGAGGGTGCTGTTGACCCTGTGCTGTCCTCTGTGTGCTCTCTGGCCTCTGTTGTGTTGTCTCTTGTATCACCAGGTCATTGGACGTCATGTGCGTTGATGCTGAGCTATGGTAGGTTTTGACTTTTCAGGGCATCGTCCCGATACCCACTGCTGAAATCTGTGGTTCTGCCGTAGTCTCCAGCCATAATATGGTCACACTCCATGACCACCATCGGTCAATTTGTTGTACTGTGGTGGCTTGTGTGTTGCTGTGATGCTGGAAGGTATGCCACTGGTACTCAAATTCCAGCAGGGTCACCCTATAAATATTAAGAAGATTGGTTAGCAGTTTGGGGGAAAAATCAATTTAATACATCAAGCAAAATAAATCCCAAATCGATTAAATAATTAAGCATAAAAATCAAATCACAGTAACTTGAGATTTATCAAACTCTAGAAGGGATATGGAGTTCCTGGGTGATGCAGATGGTTAACACACTTGGCTGCTAGCTGGAAGGTTGAGGGTTTGAGTCCACCCAAAGACACCTCAGAAGAAAGACCTGGCAATCTACTTCCCAAAGGTCACAACCACTGAAAACCCTCTGTAGCACAGTTCTGCTTTGACATATGTGGGGTCACCATGAATCAGAACTGGCTGAAGGCAGCTGGTTAGAAGGTGTATAGTTTATATACTTGGGGCTTAAAACAAAAATGCGTTTGCTGTCCAGTTGATTCTGACTCATGGTGAACATATGTGTGTCAGAGCAGAACTGCTTTATAGGGTTTTCGATGGCTGTAATTTTACAAAAGTAGATTGCCAGGCTTTTCTTCCCTAAGCTTAATGATGGTTTCACTGCAAGTAAAGCTCTATAATAATTTTATTGACTTTGTGCAGCATTGTATCTCTAAGTATTTGCTACGTAGCAGGCTTGATAAATACTGGTTCAAAACATTTATTGAGTGAATGAACTGTTAGGGGCTTCCACTTAGGTGGAAGTTCCTAAGTGGCACAGTTTGTGCTTGACTACTGACCTAAACTTGGTGGTTTGAACTCACCCAGAAGCACTGAAGAAGAAACGCCTGGCAATCTATTTCCATTAAGACTACAGCCAAACAATAGACAGAGCTGGAGAAAAATGTAGAACAAAATTCTAACTCAAAAATAACGAACCAGACTTGCTGGCCTGACAGAGACTGGAGAAACCTCAGAGTATGGCTCCCAGACACCCTTTCAGCTCAGTAATGAAGTCACTCCTGAGGTTCACCCTTCAGCCAAAGATTGGACAGGCCCGTAAAACAAATCAAGACTAAAGGGGCACGCCAGCCTAGGCGCAGGGACTAGAAGGCAGGAGGGGACAGGAAAGCTGGTAATAGGGAACCCAAGGTTGAGAAGGGAGAGTGTTGACATATTGTGGGGTTGTTAACCGATGTCATAAAACAATATCTGTACTAACTGTTCAATGAAAAACTAGTTTGTTCTGTACATCTTTATCTAAAGTATAATAAAAAAAGATATATGCACATGAAAAAAATAAAAATATGAATGTTCATACTGCAAAAAAAAAAAAAGATTACAGCCAAAGAAACCCTAGGGAGCAGTTCTACTCTGTAACACATGAAGTCACCATGAGTCGGAATCCTCTTGATGGCAACACGTTTGGATTTTTTTTTTTTTTTTTTGGTTATGTGCCTGCAGAGAGCGATAGAGAAGAACTATAAGATGTAACCTTTGACTTGGAGTTCATCAAACTACAATATTTGATCTTTATTAAGAATATTCTTTGTGGCATGTGTTTTTCAGAGAATGCTCAATATTAAACTTCAGCACCTTAATCAGCCTTAGAGACATACGGATCCAGAATACATTATAATCATTTGTCTCGGTCCTGTTCGTGCTCTGAGTTTATCGTTATTTTATTTTCAGCGCAGCTCCTTCTTCCCCTCTGCACTGTAGTTATTAATAGTAATAGGAGCTTCCCCGCTTCAGTCAGGGTATGCCTCAGAGGGATGTTCAAAAGAGATAGGAAGGATTCATCTCCCAAGTAATTTGTATGCCAGGAGAGTGACACTCCTTAGAAGCTCTGTTCTTTGTAGCTGATGTGGCTCATGATAGGGCTGGCATGGAGGGGTGAACCACGCAACCTGGGTAGACAGAGAGAGACTGGAGCCTGGAACTAAAGCCCCCCTCCCCCTACTCCCAGGATTATTGTTGTTGTTAGTTGCCAACGAGTCAGCTCCATTTCGTGATGATGCCACGTATAACAGAAGGAAATGTTGCTTAGTTCTATGCCAACATCATGATCGTTGGAGCTATTGTGTCAATCCATCTTATGAAAGGCTTCCTTCATTTTTGCTGACTCCCTACCAAACACGATGTCCTTTTCTTGAGATTAGTCTTTCCTGATGATGTGTCCAAAGTAAGTGAGTTGAAGTCTTGCCGTCCTCGCTTCTAAGGAACATTCGGGTTGTCTTTCTTCAAACACTGATTCGTTTGTTCTTTCAGTAGTCTACGGTGTATTCAGTATCCTTCACCAACACCATGATTTAAACATATCAGTTCGGTTAGAAGCTAAGGATGGCATCTGGCAGCAAGGTGGCAGCTGGCAGTAGATAGAAAGAACAAGCAAGGCAGGCGACCACAGCACCTGAGCCATCACGGGCAGTCCTAGAAGAGGATCTGAATGGAGAGAGCAGGCATCAAGGCATATGGGAGATGGTTCCGTGTAGTGGTTAGGAAGTGTGACTTGGAAGGCAAATCCTACAGCAGACACTTACTAGATGTGTGATTCTGGGCTAGCCAGGTGACCCCTCTGAGTTTTGGTTTTCTTTCTAAAACAAACCAAAAACCAAACCAAACTCATTGCTGTCGAGTCACATAGAGTAGAACTGCTGCATAGCGTTTCCAAGGAGCACCTGATGGAGTGGAACTGCTGACCTTTTGGTTAGCAGCTGTAGCATTTAACCACTACACCACCAGGGTTTCCTGTATGTGTATTATACTATATACTATATATATATTACTATGTAGTGGAAACCCTGGTGGCGTAGTGGTTAAGTGCTACTGCTGCTAACCGAAGGGTTGGCAGTTCAAATCCGCCAGGTGCTCCTTGGAAACTCTATGGGGCAGTTCTACTCCGTCCTATAGGGTCGCTATGAGTCGGAATCGACTCGAGGACACTGGTTTTTTTTTTGGGGGGGGGTATTATATGTAATACTATATAGTATATATATATTACATAGTATATGATATTATATAGTATTACATAGTATATGTAATACATTTACAGGATTATTATAGGGATTAAATGATGTAATACATTGAAAGCACATGGCACTTAGGAAAGCACGATAGAGATTATTACTTTTCACCATCCTTATAAGGGGAGTATGTAATGTTTCAAATATCTGAGCAGGTGGTTTGCCTTAGAATGTGTGTGAGTGGGGAATAGGGTCACAGCTATCAGTCTCAGATTGAGAGACATGACTTCAGTTCTTAGTGGGATCCTCAAAGAAGGTGGCCAGAGTCAACAGAGATTCATGGAATACATACGAGGTGCCAAGTGCTGCTCCGAGAGGTAGGAATACAATAATTTGATTCTGTTCACAGTATGGTAAATGTATTGTCAGTTCATTAAGATAAAAATCTAGTTATCTAAATTTGGATACAATTTCAATATATTGTTGTTGTTAGGGGCCGTCCAGTCGATTCTGACTCATAATGATCCTACATACAACAGAATGAAACACTGCCTGGTCCTACGCCACCTTCACAATCATTGCTATGCTTGAGTCCATCGATGCAGCCACTGCATCAGTCCATCTTGTTGAGGGTCTTCCCCTTTTTCTCTGACCCTCTACCTTACCAAGCATGATGTCCTCCTCCAGGGACTGCTCCCTCCTGATAGCATGTCCAAAGTACATTAAGACAAAATCTCGCCATCCTCTCTTCTGAGGAGCATTCTGGTTGTACTTCTTCCAAGACAGATTTGTTTGCTCTTCTGGAAGTCCACAGTATATTCAATAGTCTTTGCCAACACCATAATTCAAAGGCATCAATTCTTTTTTGATCTTCGTGATTCATTGTCCAGCTTTTCTGTGCATGTAAGGCAATTGAAAATACCATGGCTTGGGTCAGGTGCACCTTAGTCCTCAAAGTGATATCTTTGCTTTTTAACACTTTAAAGAGGTCTTTTGTAGCATATTTGCCCAACAAAAAGCGTCGTTTGATTTCTTGACTGCTGCTTCCGTGGGTGTTGATTGTGAATCCAAGTAAAATGAAATCCTTGACAACTTTAGCCTTTTCTCCATTTATCATGATGTTGCTTATTGGTCTAGTTCATATACTTATGGATATATTGCAGAAGCCCAGTCAGTTATTAGAATTTAGGCACAAAATAAGAATTGGATTAACGGCTAGAGTGACTACATATATCAAGACTTTGTCAATTTCCAGTGACAGAAATCCCAACTCATACTGGGTTGTGCACAAAAGTTAATTTATTGCTTCACATAGTGAAAATTTGTTAGTGCCACTGGCTTCAGGCATGGCTAGATCCAGGTGTTCAAACAATGTTGGAAATCTGTGTCCCAGCAATTCTTGACTCTGCTTTCCTCTGTATTGGCATCATTCTCTGGGAGCTCCCCGATGGTGGTAATATGTCCACCAATGCTCCTTGGTTTATAGTCTATCAAATTAATATACTTCTTTCCTCTTTTTCTTTTTCCCTTTTGTTCCTGAACTATTTCATCCAAAAGCCATTAGATGAGGCTGAGCAATATAGAAGCTGGTGCTACGGTTAGGGGTAGGGAGCCATGGGGACCTAGAGCAGGGCATTGGAGCCCAATTAGGGTGGAAAGGGTACTCACTTGGGATGGTGGTACTGGCCCAGCATAGGGTGTTGAAGTCCATATGGGGTGAAGAGGGCAATCTTGTGGGAGAGTGGTCTGGTGCAAGGTATCAGAGTGCAAGGGGGGGCGGTCAATAGGGCATCCACACAGAAGTGCTGCTCAGTGTAGGGGTGTAAGAGCCAGAGTGGGGTGAGGAGGCCATCCATGTGGGTGTGGGTGCTCTGTGGGGTGTCAGAACCCATGTAGGGCATGGAGGGTTTCACAAGGAGAAGAAGGTGGAGCAGGGATGGGAGATTGGTTATATACAAGGGGGCCAATAAAATGAGCAAACATATTAAGGATAGTGAGAGCCAGGCCTCTCACTGTCAGAAAAATGAGTTACAAATATGTAAAAGGAGAAAACCGAAATGATCTCTGTGGAATTGGAGGTACTGTTATGAATTCACGCTTGGAAAGATAGATATAGATAGGTAGGTAGGTAGGTAGGTGCATGGGTGGGTCGGTAGGTAGGTAGGTAGGTACGTAGGTAGATACATAGTTGTAGAAATAAATGTAAGTGTAGATTTGTGTGTATGTGGTAGATAAATAGATGTATAATCATCAGATATTCTCTAGCTTTGACTGCTGAGAAGGCCTGGGAGTAACGACACCCCAATAACAATGAGAGACATTAGTGCCCAAATCTTGGATTCTAACTACCATTCTTCACTAAAATGTGTCAAGGGGCTCAGCTGAGCTGAGAGAGCTGATTTGAGCTGGCAGGTGTCTGAGTGATTGAGTAGTGGATTAACACAATGAGCCAAAATGAAAGTTACAGTCAAACCTTTAATCACTTGCTGCTAACCGGATAAGCCAGGGCACACACTCAGAAAGGGCCTCACTCCCTCCTGTTCCGTATCCCCAGGAACCACACCCCAGTGAGGGCCAGGTGCTTCCCTACAGATGTGGTGAAACCCGTGTGAAATTGTTTGCTGCAGATTAGTAAGTAAACATAGTTAAGCCTGTGCGTACCTTGCTTACTGTAAGCCTGTGCATAACTTGTTTACTGGGTAATCCCTCCCTGCTGCTGGGAGTGGAGGGAGAGACATGTGAAAGGGCGTGGCTGCTGCTGCTGGCGCGGTGCTGAGTCATTGGCTAACCCCGTTCGGACACTGCGCAGTGGTTGTGCACCACGTCTGCTGTGGGGTGGCAGCTTTTCCCCTGTGGCCTGCTACGTAAAGCCTTTGTAATGGCTGATGGTCAGACCTGAAAGGTCACACATAGGTTTTTAGCCAGGATCTGGGCTCCTCAGAATGAACCAGGAACCCCTGGAGAAATAATTGATGAAGAAAAGGTTGATGCAGGGAAGGTACAAGATGAGCCTGGAACATTTTGGGTCTGAAAGTGAGGAAGGACTGAAAGCATGAGAGGGACGTGTTAAAAGGGCTCAGGAGCAGCTTGAAGGGCTCCTACTGGCCACATCTAGGAAAATTTGAGCTCCAAAATAAATAATGGTGTTTTCGTTAGCCGCCATCAAGCTCCCCCACCTCTGTTTGTGGTGATCCCATGCACAGTGGAACAAGACATTCCTGATTCCCCACCATTCCTGGGATCGTTTGCAGATGGGACTGCTGTGATCCATAGGGTTTTCGTGGAAGTAGATCACCAGGCCTTTCTTCCTAGTCTGTCTGAGTCTGGAAGCTCCACTGAAACCTGTTCAGCCTCGTAGCAACGTGCAAGCCTCCACTGACAGATGAGTAATGGCTGAGCATGAGGTACATTATCGGGGAATTGAACCTGGGTCTCCTATCTGGCAAGTGAGCATTTTTCCACTGAGCCACCAATGTCCTCGAATAATGATAACTGGTTAAACCCATAGAGTAAAAGAGGAACCATGAGTCCAAACTGACATAAATTGAAGGTTGATAAAAGAACAAATATTTATGTAGCCTCCAAGTATCTCCCCACAAAATACTTAATAATTACAAAAGGGAAAGGAATGGGGAGGTGAAATTCCCTAAAGAAAAGCTGAAGTGCTAGAGCTGAACAGTCTCCTGTTTTCCCTCTGGATCCATTCCCAGTCCACCTGCTCCCTGCTCTGTGCACTGGAAGGTTGACCTGTACAGACTGGAACACACTAGCTCTCTTGTCCTCTGGCTTCCAGTTGGCTTTGGCCAGTGGGCTGCAGCAGCAGGTGATTGGAAGGTAGGAGGGTAACTAGGTTGGGATTTTATTTCAGGGATTTCTTACTAGCTGGGTCGTAGTTTGGCAGCGTCTGTGTTCTTGGTGAGTCCCTGGGTGAAGCAAATGGTTAATGTGCTTGGCTGCTAACAAAAAGGTTGGAGGTTACAGTCCACCCAGAGGCACCTTGGAAGAAAGGCCTGGTGACCTACTTGTAAAAGATCAGCCATTGAAAACCCCGTAGAGCACAGTTCTACTCTCACACATACAGGCTTGCCGTGAGTCAGAGTCGACTCAACGGCCACTGGTGGCTGGTGGGTAGTGGTGCTCCTGACAGCACCCTCTCTTACAGCTGCAGCTCTCACTGGTTGTGTAAAGCTTCCTTTCCTTGCCTCTTTGGGGATACAGGTTATAATCACTTCCCACTGTTGCTTGCCTGGGGTGATTCCCCATCCCTAACTGGTGTCCCTTAATTCTATCGACCCTTCTGTATGATGTCCGTTCATTAAGCTCTCTGCAGCCATCACTTTTGACTATGCCCTCTGTTTCCTGCTGGGACCCTGGCTAATACAGCAAAATAACCCTATTGCTAGAAAGAAGGAGATAGAGGCTGGGCAAGCAAAAAACATGTGTGACAGCAACTGACACTGACTGCCACTGCTGCCAGATTAAAATCCTCTAGTCATGGGGAATTCATAGCTGTCAAGTGATCCTACGTATTGCTGTTGTTGTTGTTGTTAGGTGCCGTCAAGTCAGTTCCGACTCATAGTGACCCTATGTACCACAGAAGGAAACACTGCCTGATCCTATGCCATGCTCACAATCATTGTTATGTTTGAGTCCATTGTTGCAGCCACTGTGTTTCAGTCCATGTCGTTGAGGGTCTTCCTCTTTTCCACTGACCCCTGTACTTTACCAAGCATGATGTCCCTCTTCAGGGACTGATCCCTCCTGACAGCATGCCCGAAGTGTATAAGACACAGTCTCACTATCCTTGCTTCTAAGGAGCATTCTGGTTGTTCTTCTTCCAAGACAGATTTGTTTGTTCTTTTGGCAGTCCATGGTATATTCAGCATTCTTAACCAACACCAAAATTCAAAGGTATCAATTCTTCTTTGGTCTTGTTTATTGTCCCACTTTCATATGCATATGATGCAATTGAAAATACCATGGCTTGGGTCAGGCACACCCTAGTCTTCAAGGTGACATCTTTGCTTTTCAACGCTCTAAAGAGGTCTTTCGCAGCAGATTTGCCCAATGGAATATATCTTTCAGATTTCTTGACTGCTGCTTTCATGGGTATTGATTGTGGATCCAACTAAAATGAAATCCTTGATAATTTGAATCTTTTCTCTGTTTATCATGATGTTACTTATTGGTCCAGTTGTGAAGATTTTTCTTTTCTTTCTGTTGAGGTGTAATCCATATTGAAGGCTGTGGTCTTTGATCTTCATCAGTCAGTGCTTCAAGTCCTCTTCACTTTCAGCAGGCAAGGTTGTGTCATCTGCCTATCGCAGGTTGTTAATGAGTCTTCCTCCAACCCTGATGCCCCATTCTTCTTTGATCCTAGGTGTAGGAAACTTGATTTTGACTCTTAGAGACCTCATAGGGTTTCCAAAGCTGTCAGACCTCCTTATAGGTGTGGGAAGAAAATACCAAAAAAAAAAAACACCAAACTTGCTGTTGAGTCAATTCTGACTTATGGAGACCTCATGCGCTTCAGAGTAGAACTGAGCTCCACAGAATTTTCTTGGCTGTTGGTCTTTTTTTTTTTAGCCAGTGTCTCACTTTCTTGTGAGTTTTCTCTGCTTTTTTTTTTTTTTTGAATTGTGCGTTAGGTGCAAGTTTATAGCTCAACTTAATCTCTCATACAAAAATTTGTACACATATTTTTTTCTATTGTTATGTGACACTAGTTGCAATCCCTGTAATGTGACAGCACATTCCCCCTTCCCACCCTGGGATTCCTGGGTCCCTCCAATCAGCTCCTGTCCCTTTCTGCCTTCTCATCCTGCCTTTGGAGAGGAGCCACCCATTTGGTCACATGTATCTGCTTGAACTAAGTATCACACTCTTCACGAGTATTATTTTATGTTTTACAGTATAGTCTAATCTTTGGCGAAGAGTGGGCTTTGGGAATGGTTTTGGTTCTGGGTTAACAGCGCGTCCAGAGCCATGGCTTCGGGGATTCTCCAGTCTCAGTCAGACCATTAAGCCTGATCTTTTTACGTGAATTTGAGTTCTGCTCCACACTTTTCTCCTGCTCTCTCAGGGACTCTCTGCTGTGTTCCCTGTCAGGGCAGTCATTGGTGGTAGCCGGGCACTATCTAGTTCTTCTGGTCTCAGGCTGATGGAGTCTGGTTTATGTGGCCATTTTGTCTCTTGGGCTAATATTTTCCTTTGGTGGTGTTCATTTTCCTTTGCTCCAAGTGGTTTGGGACCAATCAATGCATCTTAGATGGCCACTTGCAAGCTTTTAAGACACCAGACACCACTCACCAAAGTAGGATGCAGAACATTTTCTTAATAAACTTTGTTATGCCAATTGACCTAGATTTCCCCTGAAACCATCGTCCCCAGACCCCGCCCCTACTACTCTGGTTTGGTTGTGTTCAGGAAACTTCTCAGCTTTTTGTTTAGTCCAGTTGTGCTGACTTGCCCTGTATTGTATGTTGTCCTTCCCTTCACCTAAGATAATTTTTGTCTACTATCTAGTAAGTGAATTCACCTCTCTCTCCCTCCCCACCCTCATAACCATCAAAGAATGTTTTCTTCTGTTTAAACTTTTTCTCAAGTTCTTTATTTAGAGGTACCATACAATATTTTTCCTTTTGTGACTAATTTCAGTCAGCATAGTGCCTTCCAGATTCATCCATGTTGTGAGATGTTTTGTGGATTCATCATTGTTCTTTATAGTTGTGTAGTATGCCATTGTATGTATGTACCATAATTTGTTTATCCATTTGTCTGTTGATGGGCACTTAGGTTGTTTTCATCTTTTTGCGATTGTGAATAGTGCTGCAGTGAACATGGGTGTGCATATATCTATTCATGTGACCACTCTTATTTCTCTAGGATACATTCCACGGAGCGGGTTTGCTGGATCATATGATACTTCTATTTCTAGCTTTTTAAGGAAGTGCCAAATTGATTTCCAAAGTGGTTGTACCATTTACATTCCCACCAGCAGTGCGTAAGTGTTCCAGTCTCTCCACAACCTCGCCAACATTTATTATTTTGTGTTTTTTGGATTAGTGCTAGCCTTGTTTGGGTGAGATGATGTTTCATTGTAGTTTCGATTGCATTTCTCTAATGGCTAATGATTGTGAGCATTTCCTCATGTATCTGTTAGCCACCCAAATGTCTTTTTTGGTGAAGTACCTGTTTATATCCTTTGCCCATTTTTTTAATCTGGTTATTTGTCTTTTTGTTGTTGAGTTTTTGCAGTATCATGTAGATTTTAGAGATCAGATGCTGATTGGAAATGGCATAGCTAAAAAGTTTTTCCCAGTCTGTAGGTAATCTTTTTAGTCTTTTGGGGAAGTTTTTGGATAAGCATAAGTGTTTGATTTTTAGGAGCTCCCAGTTATCTAGTTTGTCTTCTGGTGTTTGTGCATTGTTATGGTTTGTATTCTGCTTATGCCATGTATTAGGGCTCCTAGCATTGTCCCTATTTTTTCTTCCATGATCTATATCACTTTAGATTTTATATTCAGGTCTTTGATCCATTTTGAGTTTGTTTTTGTATGTGGTGTGAGATATGGGTCTTGGTTATTTTTTGCAGATGGATATCCAGTTATGCCAGCATTGTTTTTTAAAGAGACTGTCTTTTCCCCATTTAACGGACTTCGGGCCTTTGTCAAATATCAGCTGCTCGTAGGTGGTTGAATTTATGTCTGATTCTCAATTCTGTTCCCTTGATCTATGTATCTGTTGTTGTACCAGTACCAGGCTACTTTGACTACCATGAAGGTGTAATATGTTCTAAAATCAGGTAGTATGAGGTCTCCCACTTTGTTCTTCTTCTTCAGTAATGCTTTACTTATCCAGGGCCTTTTCCCTGTCCCTATGAAGTTGGTGATTTGTTTCTCCATCTAGTTAAAAAATGCCTTTGGAATTTGGATCGGGATTGCATGTTTGGGTAGAATTGACATTTTCACAATGTTGAGTAGCTGTGTCGTTGGGTATGTAAATATTTATTATGGTTATGCCCTCCTGATGTATTGACCGTTTAATCATTTTATAGTGTTCTTCCTTATTCTTTGTGGTGGGCTTTGCTTTAAAGTCTATTTTGTCAGAGATTCATATTGCCACTCCTGCTCTTTTGATTTTTGTTTGCTCGATACATTTTTTTTCATCCTTTGAGTTTTAGTCTGTGTCTTTGAGTCTAAGGTGTGTCTCTTGTAGGCAGCATATAGACAGATCGTGTTTGTTTTAAGCCATTCTACCACTCTCTGTCTCTTTATTGGTGCATTTAGTTAGTTTACATCCAGTGTTGTTATTGATAGGCATGAGTTTAGTGCTATCACTTCGATGTATTTTTTGTGTGGTGTTGACAGTTTCCTATTTGCTGAGTCTTTATTTTTTTTTTTTCTTTTGATGTGTAGGTTTGTTAGTTTCTTTTGTGCTTACCTTAAAATTTACCTCTATTTTTCTAAGTTTAAACCAATCTTCTATTTCTTGATATCGCCTTAACTTCCTCTTCATAAGAAAGTTCTATGACTACACTATTTAGTCCCCCCCTTTTTTTAATATTGTCATATTTCACATATTAATGTTTTTGTTTTTCTATTTTCAGTGTTTTAGTTTTGACTTATTTTTGTGACTTCCCTATCTGGGTTGATATCTGGTTGCTCTGTCCTGTGTTCTACTCTTGAGTTGTTATCTAATATTACTGATTCTCTAGCAAAGGACTCCCTTTAGCATTTCTCATAATTTTGGTTTGTTTTTTTTACAAATTCCTGTAACTTCTGCTTCTCTGGAAATGCCCTAATTTCACCTTCATATTTGAGAGACAGTTTTGTTGAATATATAATGCCTGGCTGGCAATTTTTCCTTCGAGGCTTCATATATGTCATCCCTTTGCCTTCTTGCCTGCATAGTTTCTGCTGAGTAGTCTGAGCTTAGTTTTATTGATTCTCCTTTGTAGATGACTTTTCCTTTATCCCTAGCTACTCTTAAAATTCTTTATCTTTGGTTTTGGTGAGTTTGATTATAATATGTCTTAGTGTCCTTCTTTTGGAATTTACCCTTCGTGGGGTTCAATGAGCTTCTTGGATATCTTCTTGTCTTTCATGATATCAGGGAAGTTTTCTGCCAACAAATCTTCAACAATTTTCTCTGTATTTTATGTTATCTTCCCCTGTTCTGGTACTCCAATCACTCATAGGTTATTCCTCTTGATAGTGTCCCACATAATTCTTAGGGTTTCTTCATTTTTTTTTAATTCTTTTATCCGATTTTTCCTCAAATAAATTGGTGTCAAGTGCTATATCTTCAACGTCACTGATTCTGACTTTCATTGCCTCAATTCTGCTCTTATGACTTTCTGTTGAGTTGTCTAATTCTGAAATTTTATTGTTAATCTTTTGGATTTCTAGTTACTGTCTTTCTATGGATTCTAGCAGGATTTTAAATTTGTCATTTTGCTCTTGTTTTGCTCTCCTGAATTCCTCTATTGCTTTGTCTGGGTGTTCCTTGGCTTGGTCTGTGTTTTTCCTGATCTCCTTCCTGATCTTGAAGATCTCTGTATATTAATCTTTTAATCCTACCTCTCGTAATTAGAAGAGTTCTCTTTCTCTGGGAGGTTTCCTTGTTCTTTGTTTTGTTGCTTGCTGGCCCATCACGGTCTGCCTCTTTATGTGATTTGATATTGACTGTTGTCTCCAAGCAATCAATACATTATTATATTTATTTATTGTATGTTTTCTTACTGTGTCCTAGCTTCTTGTTCTGTTTTGGTTTGATAAGCCCAGATAGGCTGGGCATGTGAGCTACTTTGATTATTGGCATCTTTGTAGTTCTCATGTCCTGTCACCAGATGATTAGAGCTGCTACTAGGTATGTGAGCCCAGGAGTCCATTTACTTCTCTTGTGTGAATTTACCTCAGGCTTCCAGGTTGCCGGTCACCGAGTATGTGGTGCAGGCCCATGCTTACAGTCCTAGACGGACAGGGCTTTGTAGGGGTGAATGGAGCAGACACAGCTATCTAGCTGTAGTAGGGGGTTTGTGCTGAGCAAGGTAGGGGGCTGACAGCTGTCCCTGAGTGCCTGCGTAGAAGGTGCGTTCCTGTTCCCTAGAGCATGTAGGTGGGTGAGTTTTGCAGCCAGACTTTGGGCATCCAGTGCTGTTGGCTGTAAGGACTGGAGGCACCACTTATTCTTGGACCCCTGTCATGGGTGGCTAGGTGGAGTGGGTGGAGTCACCAGTCCTCAGACACCTGATGTGGGTCGGTGAGGATCCTGCTTATTGTGCAGGGTGGTGTCAGATGTCACGAATCTGCTGCTCTCTCTTAGCTGTTGCAGTTGAAAACAGGCTTTAGGTAGATACCCTATTGTACTAGGTTAAAGAGGGCCCACACTGTTGAATGGTCTCACACAGGTCTAGGCAAGGGTGAAAGGCATTTGAAGTCCGTGGACGCCTTATGCCTGTCCCTAGGCAAAGGGGCAGTGCCAGCCTTCAGTTCCTGGCTTAGGGGAGCTGGTGGTTTCTTTTTTCCTGTTTTTTCATTTGTTTATTTGTTCCCTCCCCAAAGCTGGGAGACTGGCTTGGGTGTGCAACTGGTCCCACTTCCGGCCTAAGGGGCGAGGCAACCACCAAACACTGCCGGATTGGGATGGAGTAGAGTGGGGAGGGGGCAGGTAAGGGGAAGAGAGGCAATTCTTAGGGAGGAAAGGATTATTTTGATCCCCCACTGTAGTTTACATGCTTGCAGTTAACTTTGCAGACCCAGCACAGCTTCCCCCGGGTCTGGAGGCTTGTGCAGACTATCCGCGGCTCAGTTTCTCCCCATGTGTTAAAATGCTTCATGGGCACTACCCATATGCATCAGCGGATCCAGCCTGCAGGGTTCCAGCCAGGTGAGGTCCGGCACGTCCTCGCTGCTTCTGAACTGTCTTTCTCTCTCCCTGCTACTCAGTCCGACTCCTCAACTTTGTCTTTGATATTCAGGGCTTGTAGATTGTCATATATAACTGATTTACTTGGTTTTTTTTTTTTTTTTGGGCCTTTGTTGTAACAGGGGCCACAGGAAGCATCTGACTATTCCGCCATCTTGACTGCACCTCCTCTTGAGACTGTAATCGTATGGAAGCAAATTGCCAGACCTTTCTTCCATGGTGCTTCTGGATGGGTTTTAGCTGCCAACCTTTCATTTAGTAGCCATCGCAAACCAGTTAGTAAAACTGGAGAAAGGGAATCTAGAAGGGTCTGACAGCAGCTTAAAGTGACCCGAAGGAATATTGTCTGATTCATTTATATAGACAGTCATTTCTACTTCCTCTGAAACGAAGGACTCCTTAAATCTCTGCTGGAGAGTCAGATGTTTTCCCTCTCCCAGCCAAGAAGGTGGTGGCCCTACATTATGAAAAAATTGCAGTTCTGAAAGTCATACCTGTTCCTGTGGCCGTAGAGTCGATTCCGCCTCATAGAGACCCTACAGGACTGAAAGTCGTAGGCCTTCTGAATTAGACTGTGATTTTTTCTAAAGAGGATTAGATTAGAAAACAATAACCCACAGGTCTGGTGAGTGTCTTCTTTCCATAGTGCAGTCTGATGGCACCGTTATCAACCTACATATCATTATGTTTCTGGAACCTTTCTATTCTGGCAATTTCCTCTTGTCTTCTGGAAAGCAAGCACAGACAAGGACACAAAGGGGGAGGGAGGCTTTCTTAATGTCACATCAACTCAGGGGTGTCCCCTGTTCCAGCATCTGAACATGTGGTGACATTGGTACAGCCAGCTAAGACAGCATGCTAGTACTTCTGTGAGTTATTGTGCTGCTAATCACCCCATTTGCAGAGTGATCCCACTAAATTACCCTGCAGCTTCCAATTAGGGGAACTCAGACCAGAGACCATATTTAAGAGCTTGTCAGGTTCATCCTGGGGGTTTAAAGTGAATTCTCTTATGTTGTTGAGCAAACTGAAACATTTCCTAATTCTGCTAAAAGTACCAGAAGGATCACATACTAGGGTCCCCTTTTTTATGGGCGCAAGATCACTTGTGGGGGAAATGGTGTTTGAGGCGAGAGGTCACCTAAATTTCCTTTTCAGAACTGCAGACTTGGATGTTAGAATGCTTGTTTTCATAAATAGGCCTGAAAGACGTAATCACGTTCACCCCTTGCTATTTTCAACTTTGGAGCGACTTTATAGAACACACTGTTTTAATTAACACATGTAAGAGTTAAAGTCAGAATTCTAGGACAGCTTGGTATAATTTGATTAGAGAAGAATTTCTCTTACAATTTTTTTTTTTTTTTCCTGCTGCTGCTGCTTCTGTGTGTGTGATGGACAAGGAAGGGAGTTAGCCTTATTAGGTAGGCGGCTTTTATTCAGATATCTTGAAGTCTCCAATCCACAAGTTAGGCACACCTCGCTTGTGAATGTTGCTTATATATATGATGTGAGTTACACAATAATCCTTCCCCTACATGCCCCATTGCAAAGCTACTCTGCTTTTCTTCCCTTCTTGCCATTTACTGGCCCCAGAGAACAACCCTGGGGTCCCTCAGCCACTGGCTTGGGTAAAGCCCATTAAAACCAAAACCAAACAAAGTTGTCCTCGAATCAATGCCGACTCGTGGTGACCCCATGTGTGTGGAGTAGAACTGCTCCATAGGGTTTTCAAGGCTGTGACCTTTCAGAAACAGATTGCCAGGTCTTTCTTCTGAGGTGCTCTGGGTGGTAAAGCTGCTAACCTTTAGGTTAGTAGTTGAGCACATTAACCATTGCACCACCCAGGAACATTGGACCATACTTCACTTGAGTGAGTTTCTGACCTGCTTCCTCTCTGTGTTACTTCCTTTCTTTCTCTTGAGGCAATTATTCATGTAACATGATTTCTGCTTATTCTCAGATTTTCACTAGTCTGTATTCAACTAATTCTTCCTTGGGTAGTTTTTCTTATATAATGAGTATAGTGTTAAGCATTTGAATCAAATGAATTCGGTTTATCAGTTTGAGTCTTGGTTCTGCCACTTAGCAGTATGACTTTGGGCAAATAATTTTCCATGCCTCAGTCTTCTTATCTATGAAATTGAGATAATAATATAATCACATTGACCTCTCAGCCATATTACAAAGATCATGTAAACCAATATATGTAAGCTGGGCGGTATAATGTGAATATACTGTAAATGCCGAAAAGTGTCAGTTATTGGTGCTGTTTGTTATTTTTATGTTAGTTTATTTTTTATCCTCCTTCTTTGCCCTATCTCTCCTTTCTTTTCTAATATTTACTCACTTGCTTGAAAAAGTACATTTTTTTTCACATTTGGATTGTCTTCCCCCTCTTTCTGTGTTTTTCAAGGTAGGGCGTGGCTGACAAAAGGCAATAGTCCCTTTAGAGCTGGCCCAGGTGCATTGTGACCTGCCACAGGTTGTTGTTCAGCAATCTTCTTGTGCTCCTGGTGCTCTTTACTGCTTAGCCATGCAAAGTGACCCTCATCATGGATGCAAAAAATCAGAGAAATGCTGATGATTCGCTTCAATCAGAGAAAAGGAAAACCATTTTCTTGGGAGGAGAAGGTGAGGAGATCAGACGTATTAGCACTGAATACTAGGTCTTAAAATTTCTAAAAATCAGAACTTCCAATATTTCACCTTTAGTCTCCAAAAAACAAAACAAAACAAAACCATTGGCATTGAGTCAGTTCTGACTCATGGTGATTCCATGTGTAACAGAGTAGATCTGTTCCATAGCGTTTTCCTGGCTATAATCTTTACAGAAGCAGATCGCCAGGCCTTTCTTCTGCAGTGGCTCTGGATGGGTTTGAAACATCAACTTTTCAGTTAGTAGTTGTACTACCCTTAGTCTCCATCTTCTTTTAATTAAATATATATATATGTACATATATATATATTTTCACACTATTGTTCAAGATGCGGCTCTGGTGGTTAAGAGCAAAAGGCCAGCAGTTCGAATCTACCAGCTACTCCTTGGGAATTCTACTCTGTCCTGTAGGGTTGCTGTGAGTCAGAATGGACTTAACAGCAATGAGTTTTATTGTTCAAGATATACAGGTTTCTTAATTGATTTGATCATTTTTCTGCTGTTTTGTGATAGTATATTACTTTTTATTGCAATTGCATGGCATTTCAGTTATATTAGAGGTTAAATAGACCTTTGTGGTACAGACTATAAAATTATTTCTATGCAGAAAATAAGCTTTAACTCCCGAATATCTAGTTTAGGCCTCTAAGGCCACCAGTCTGTAAATGGAGAATGACTGCACGACATGACAGGTATGATGCAGGTGACTTTGTGCTAAGCCCAACCCCCATGTTGTCTAGATAAGACATTTACCAGACAGACCCAAGAACCATTTAATGTCTAATGAAAATGGAGTTTCACTAAAATTGAATTGGCTTTTTTTTTCCCTTTATAAATGGAAATCTTGTCCTTTAAGTCATATTTACTCTTGTGATAAAGACTTTGAACTGTGTACAAAGGCTATGTCCATGGGAGTTTACGCCATTTAATATGGTAAAGTAGCCCATTTTTGAAAGTATAAATAAGCACAGAACTTGTGTGCTTATGGTTTTAAATTGGAGAAGTTAAAGGACTGTTGTAGATCAGCTTTTGGAGTAGTTTCAGTAATTTACTGACTTTCAGCCTGTTTCTTACTTGTTGTTAGGTGCTGTCCAGTTGATTCCAACTCATAACGATCCTACATACAACAGAACGAAACACTGCCTGGCCCTGCGCCAGCCTCGCAATTGTTGCTGTGCTTGAGCCATTGTTGCAGCCACTGTGTCGATCCATCTCCTTGAGGGTCTTCCTCTTTTTCACTGACCCTCTAATTTACCAAGCCTGATGTCCTTCTCCAGGGATTGATCCCTCCTGATAACATGTCCAAAGTATGTGAGACTTAGTCTCACTATCCTTGCTTCTAAGGAACATTCTGGTTGTGGCTTTTCCAAGAGAGATTTGTTCGTTCTTTTGGCAGTCCATGGTATATTCAATATTCTTCACCAACACCACAATTCAAAGGCGTCAGTTCTTCTTTGGTCTTCCTTATTCATTGTCCAGCTTTCACATGCATATGAGGCGATTGAAAACACCATGCCCCAGGTCAGGCACACCTTAGTCCTCAAGGTGACTTCATTGCTTTTCAACACTTTAAAGAGATCTTTGCAGCAGATTTGCCCAATGCAATGCGTCTTTTGATTTCTTGACTGCTGCTTCCATGGGTGTTATTTGTGGATGCAAGTAAAATGATATCCTTGACAACCTCAATCTTTTTTCCATTTTACATGATGTTGCTTATTGGTCCAGTTGTGAGGATTTTTGTTTTCTTTATTTTGAGGTGTAATCCATACTGAAGGCTGTGGTCTTTGATCTTCATCAGTAAGTGCTTCAAGTCCTCTTCACTTTCAGCAAGCAAGGTTGTGTCATCTGCATAATGCAGGTTGTTAATGCATCTTCCTCCAATCTTGATGCCCTGTTCTTCTTCATATAGTCCAACTTCTCGGATCATTTGCTCAGCATATGAATTGAATAGATATGGTGAAAGGATACAAACCTGACACACACCTTTCCTGACTTTAAACCATGCAGTATCCCCTTGTTCTGTTCGAAACTGCCTCTTGATCCATGTACAGATTCCTCAAGAGCACAATTAAGTGTTCCGGAATTCCCATTCTCAACAGTGTTATCCATAATTTGTTATGATCCATACAGTTGAATGCCTTAGCATAGTGAATAAAACACAGGAAAACATCTTTCTGGTACTCTCTGCCTTCAGCCAGGATCTATCCGACATCAGCAATGATATCCCTGGTTCCATGTCCACTTCTAAATCTGGCTTGAATTTCTGGCAGTTCCCTGTCAATACATTGCTGCAGCAGCTTTTGAATGATCTTTAGCAAAACTTTGCTTGCATTTGATATTAATGATATTGTTTGATAATTTCCACATTCTGTTGAATCACCTTTCTTGGGAATAGGCATAAATATGGTTCTCTTCCAGTCGTTTGGCATAGTAGCCATCTTCCAAATTTCTTGGCCTAGACAAGTGAGCACTTCCAGCATTGCATCCAGTTTTTGAACATCTCCTTTAGTAATCCATCAATCCCCAGATCCTTGTTTTTCACCAATGCCTTCAGTGTAGCTTGGGCTCCTTCCTTCACTGTCATTGGTCCCTGATCATATGTTACCTCCTGAAATAGTTGAATTTCAACCAATTCTTTTTGGTATACTGACTCTGTGTATTCCTTCCTTCTTCTTTTGATGCTTCCTGTGTTATTTAATATTTTCCCTGTAGAATCCTTCAGGTTTGCAGCTTGGGGCTTGAATTTTTTCTTCAGTTCTTCCAGCTTGAGAAATGTTGAGCATGTTCTTCCCTTTTGGTTTTCTAACTCCAGATCTTTGCACGTCTCATCATAATACTTTACTTTGTCTTCTCGAGTCGCCCTTTGAAGTCTTCTGTTCAGCTCTTTTACTTCATCATTTTTCCTTTTGCCTTAGCTTCTTGACTTTCAAGAGCAAGTTTCAGAGTCTCTTTTGACATTCATTTAGGTCTTTTCTTTCTCTCCTGTCTTTTTAATGATCTCTTGCTTTTTTCATGTTTGATGTCCTTCCACAACTTGTCTGGTCTTTAGTCATTAGTGTTCAATGCGTCAAACCTATTCTTGAGATGGTCTCTAAATTTACATAGGGTATACTCCAGGTCCTGCTTTGTCAACTCATTCTAATTTTCTCCAGTTTTAAGTTGAACTTGCACATGAGTAGTTGATGGTCTGATCCACAGTCGGCCCCTGGCCTTGTTCTGACTGATGATATTGAGCTTTTCCATTGTCTCTTTCCACAGATGTAGCCGATTTGATTCCTCTGTATGCCATCTGGCAAGGTCCATATGTATAGTCACCATTTATATTAGTGAAAAAAGGTATTTGCAGTGAAGAAGTCATTGGTCTTGCAAGATTCAATCATGTGATGTCTGGCATCATTTCTATCACCAAGGCCATATATTCTAACTACCAATCCTTTTTTATTTACAACTTTCGCATTCCAATCACCAGTAATTATCAGTGCCTCCTGATTGCATGTTCGATCAATTTCAGACTGCAGAGGTTGATAAAAATCTTCAATTTCTTCATCTTTGGCCTTAGTGGTTGGTGCGTAAATTTGAATAATATCATATTAACTGGTGTCACTTGTAGGTGTATGGATATTAACCTATCACCGACAGTGTTGTACTTCAGGATAGATCTTGAAATGTTCTTTTTGATGATGAATGCAATGCTATTTCTCTTCGAGTTGCCATTCCCAGCATAGCAGACCATATGATTGTCTGATACAGGATGACCAATACCAGTCTGTTCAGCTCACTAATGCTTAAGATATCGACATTTATGCTTTCCATTTCATTTTTGATGATTTCCTGTTTTCCTAGATTCATACTTCGTACATTCCACATTCGGATTATTAATGGATGTTTACAGCTGTTTCTTCTCATTCTGAGTCGTGCCACATCAGCAAATGAAGGTCCTGAAAGCTTGACTCCATCCATGTCATTAAGGTCGACTCTACTTTGAGGAGGCAGCTCTTCCCCAGTTGCATTTTGAGTGCCTTCCAACCGGAGCGGCTCATCTTCTGACAGTATATCAGACAATGTTCCGCTGCTATTCATAAGGTTTTCACTGGCTAATGCTTTTCAGAAGTAGGCTGCTGGATCCTTGTTTCTAGTCTGTCTTAGTCTGGAAGCTCAGCTGAAACCTGTCCATCGTGGGTGACCCTGCTGGCATCTGAATACTGGTGGCATAGCTTCCAGCATCACAGCAACACACAAACTCCCACAATATGACAAACTGACAGACATGTGGGGATTTCCACTTAGTTTAATCAATTAAGAATTTTAACATCAGGCACTTAAAAGTGAAAGAGAAAAGAGGCTCATTTATTCAGATTCTTCAAAGAGAAAGGGGGCACTAGCAGCAGTTTCCCATAGTTGCCTACTTCTTTTCCATCCCAAGTTACCACCATCTTGGCAGAACAGTGGTCCCCAATTGTCATTTGTAGATCATATATATTTGAGTTCCCCGGAGTGCTAGTTGGAAGCACATTCTTGAAAGCTGCACCAGACATTCTGACTGGGAATTTTTGGAGTTGGGGCAGAGAAAATTGTATGGTTGATAGGCTCCTAAATGATATTTACTCCATGTATGAAGAATATTGAATTTATCATGGACTGCCAGAAGAAGAAACAAACCTGTCCTGGAAGAAGTACAGCCAGAATGCTCCTTTGAAGCGAGGATGATGAGACCTGGTCTCATGCACTTTGGGTATGTTATCAGGAGGGATCAGTCCCTGGAGAAGGACATCACACTTGGTAAAGTAGAGAGTTAGCAGAAAAAAGGACAACCCTCGACGAGATGGATTGACACAGTGGCTACAACAGTGGGCTCAAACATAGCAATGATTGTGAGGATGGCATAGGAGTAGGCAGTGTTTCATTCTGTTGTGTTGGGGGTTGCTATGAGTCGGAACTAACTCGAAGGCATCTAATAACAACAACAAATGATGTTTGGGGGCCAGTGGTGGTTTAGTGATAAAATTCTCACCTTCCATGTGGGTCACAATGCGGCTGATGTGATGGTGGCTAACAACAACAACAACAACAACAACAACATGATCTTCGTGTCCTCTGAAGTTTGGGAACCACTGTTCCAGACATTCTTTCCCACGATGTATGTGGCTGGCAATGAATGTGATGTTTTTAGCATCTTTTGATTCAAGATTTGGTTCTGTCGGATGTCCAGTTTTTGGAATTTTGACTTTTTCTTTGGGGTGTATTTTCAAGGTTTAGAGGGATCTCAAAGAACTATATAAGTAAGAGAAAGATGAACACTACAGGTAGCATACAGTTTCTTTCCCCATCCTACCTTCTGTCCGTCAGAAGGAAGTCTGTTTCTGCTTGGTCTCTCTCGTCTAAAGTGGAAGGAAGGAGGTAGTGCCAATGATAACGTTTTTTTCATTGGCTCAGTTCCTACTAAGATCCATTTTTTGAATGAAATCCATTGGTATTGAGTCAATTCCTACTCAGAGCGACCCTATAGGACAGAGTACAACTGCCCCATAGGGCTTCCAAGAAGCATCTGGTGGATTTGAATTGCTAACCTTTAGGTTAGTAGCCAAGCTCTTTAACCAGTGGGCCAAGAAGGGTCTAATTACTATTGGTTCAACTGTTTTAAATGACTAAGGGCGGTAGTTCTTTAAGGGGATCCGTGAAGTCAAAACTATTTTTATAAGGCTATTAAGATGCCCTTTGCCTCTTTTATCAAGTGACATTTGCACTGACTGTGCAAGAGCAATGGTAGGTAAAATTGTTGGTGCTTTAGTATAAATTAAGGCTGTAGAACCAAACTGTACTACTGGTTGCTGTTGAGTTGATTCTGACTCATGGTGACTCCATGCGTGTCAGAGTAGAATTGCGTTTCACAGTTTTTTCAATGGCCAATTATTTTTTTGAGAGTAGATTGCTGGCTGAGTCTGTTTTCTGAGGTGCTTCTGGGTGGACTTGAACTTCCGACCTTTCCATTAGCAGCTAAGCGTATGTTAACCTTTTGTACCACCCAGGGATTCCTGAACTGTACTAGTAGTCATTGTAATCTCACCACTGTGTGTCTGCATTGCAGGAAAAAAAAAAAAAAAATGCCTGTTTCACTTAAGAATAACCTTGATGAAATAGCAAAAGTAATCAATTTTAGGAAATCTCAACCCTTGAGTCCACGTCTTTTTAGTATTGTATGTGATGAAATGGGAAGTGTACACGAAGCACTTCTGCATATAGAAGTTCATGGCTGCGTTGAGGAAAAACACTTAGGTGATTGAATTGTAAGCTACACTAGCCTCTTTTTTCATAAAACTCCACTTTCACTCAAAAGAACAACCAAAAGACAAACTGTGATTATTCAGACTCAAATAGCTGGCAGACATGTTCTCCAAAATGAACAAGTGAGCCTGTTGCTTCAAGGAAAGCCGCTAACAGTATTTGTTGCCAATGATAAAATTCAAGCTTTCACAGGAAAATTAGAATTTTGGTAACTTTGTGTCTGCTTCTGTGAGCTTGATAGCTTACCAGTAGTTAAATATTTTTTCTGGTAAGGTTAGTGATAAGCAAATGTAATTTAAAAAAATTATGTAATTGATGAAATGTGTTCACCCTTGGGAGAGCTGCATAACTTAGTGAACCACTATTGCCCACATGACCAAAGTATAATGCTACAAAATCACGCATGGGTAAAAGATCTATTCAAAATGTAAGGTAGACCAACAAATGTTTATGTAACAGAGTGTAAAATGTTCATTGATATGATTTCAAATTCTGCATTGCAGCTGAACTTTAAGAAACTAACACTTGTTGAGTTTTGGCTTATTATCAGAGAAGAATATCCACAATTACCTGAAAGAATTACTATAAGTAAAATTTCTTTTTCCAACTGCATATCTGGGTGAGGCCAGATTGTCTTCATTTACTTCAAACAAAAACCTATCAAAACAGATTAAATGTAGAAGAGGTACAAGAATCTAGCTCTCTTTTATTTAAGCCAGACATTAAAAGAGATTTGTAAAAATGTAGAACAATGCCATCTTTTTACAAAAGTTGTTTTGTTTTGGAATAAACATGAAATATGTTATTTATCTTAACATGTAATGTGTTTATTATTTTTATTTAAAATGTTAATAAATACATATAAAAAATTTCTTAGTTCTAATTTCTAATACGGTGAATATAGATAGATATAACCCACATAAAAGATATTTGGGGACCTCAGTAATTTTTAAGAGTATAGGAATCCTGAGGCCAAAAGATTTAAAGACTACTGACTTAGGAAGATGATTTTCTAGCTACATTATAGTAATCGGTTTAGAGTTAACTTTGATTCATAGCACATTTAAAGCCAAATGTATACACTATCTGAATGCTAAACATGTTGTTGTGTGCCATTGAGTCAATTCCGACTCATAGCAACACCATGTGACAGAGTAGAACTGCCCTATAGGGCTTCCTAGGCTGTAGCCTTTATGGGAGCAGATTGCCAGGTCTTCTCTTCTGTGTGACCCTTGGTGAGTTCCAACCACTGACCTTTCGATTAGCAGCTGAACACTTAACCATTGCACCACCAGGGCTCGTAGTAACCTTGATTCTTTGCTTTTTTTCCCATTGAAGAATGATGATAATAATATTCTGTACCGAAGTATTCTTATATGTAGTTCACTGCCAGCTTTACCTTTCCTAATAGGTTAATCATGAACAAACTGCAGAGGGGAGACTAGGAAAGAACAAATGTTTTTGTGAGCTGTGTTTCAATCTAATGACAATTTAAGCAGCAGAGATTCAAATCTGCGCTATAGAATCGCACTTGAAAATCTTGCCATAAAAGTGTTCTTTACTTCCTTCTGCTCCTATTTTCTCTGTTTCCAATCTATAGGGCATTTGTTTCTTTTCTCACCTTCTTTCTTCTTTGCCTCTTTTTGTATTCATTTCTCCCTCTTTCCCCTTGCCTTATTATAGCTGGAAGTATTTCCTCATGTGTTGTAGTTTTCGGTTTCTGCCGTGTCCTCTAGGAAAGATGCTGAGTTGGTAAATATGAGCACGGCATTGACAGAGTGGAGATGAGCTTCGCCTTCTCTGCTCTGGGACTAAACCTCCATGTAGAGTGTAAAATTCAGCACAGAGCTGATGCTGTGTTTCTATTCTTAGATTTCTAGAGGTTGTTAGAAAGGAAGGTTAGGGGAAAGGAGTTTAACTTAAAACTTACCCTTCTAGAAGAACTATTTCAGAATACGTCTTACTGTTATACTGTGTTCTTCATATATTTCTTTCTCATTTTTTCCTCTAGTCCAAAAGTCACTCCCGGGTTGGCCAGAAATCAAGCACCAAGGCAAAGGTATGTTTATTTCTCCTCCCGCATTGTTTCTTTGGAAAAGTTATTTTGGTGACTGCTTTTTTCTTCCCCCCCCCCCCCCCGAAGAGATGGCTTGTCTTTGGAAAACAACCATGCACCCAGAAACAAAGTATTTCTTTTATTTTTATTTGTTTTGCCTCCATAATAGGAAAACTGCAATTTGAGAGATATTCTTGAAATGAAATAGAACTGAAGAGAGAATCTTGAAAACTGGTGACAGAACCTAAGTATCTCCCCATGGCTTACAAGCAATTCTGAAAGCAAAGTCAGAAGGGACTCTGCTAGATTCAGTTCTGTATTTTCTAAGCCTTTTTTTTTTTCCCCCACAGTGAAGGCATTTGTTCCCATCTCAGTTCATATTTTTACTAAACTTGATTCTCTCAGCATCTGCTGTGGAGAATGACCCTCGCCTATGACCTGTGATGAATTGGTTAAAACAAGCTGTGTGATTCAGAAAAAAATTGGTTTCAATTCCTGCTTCTGTCACTTTACTCGTTACGTGACTTTGGAGGTATTTGTACAAAAAAGATGATCAAACTCGATAGCATAGTGTGTTTTGAAGTTAAAATGAGATAATATGTGTGAAAGTACTTATAACCCAGTACTTAGAACAAAATAAGCACTTAATAAGTTTTTTAGTTGTGCAATATTTCATTGATAGTTTAGAAATATATAACAATAGAAAACTGGAAATTTCAAAATGTTAATGCTCAGTTTAGAAATATATAACAATAGAAGATTGGCAATTTCAAAATGTTAATGCTCAGATACATGCTCATATATACATATATTTATATATATTTAATTTATGTTAATTCCTGGTCATACATAAGAATTGATAGGAGAAGAAGAAGAGCTTGGGGAAGTTTGTGTTCAACTTTGGAGAGGTTCATGTTAAAAAATTATTCTTTTAACGTAGATGCCTGTTTTCATAGAGTTCTTACCTAACCTTTTAGGGTAATGGACATATTAATGCAGGATATCTTGACGTCTATTGCCAAAGAAAACATACTGCAAGAGTGCAAGAGTGCAAAGCATCTAAGAGAGGCCCCGTGACTCGGTAGATAGCTATTTTTATTATCGAAACGTTGTGTTGATTGTAATAAACACGGACACACCTGCTTCAACCCAGCTTCAACACGTGCCAGACAATAATAGCTAACACTGACATACGGGGCATTGGTGGTTCAGTGGTAGAATTCTCGCCTTCTATGTGAGAGACCTAGGTCCAGTTCCTGGCCAATACACCTCATGTGCAGCCTCTCCTCGTGTCTGCCAGTGGAAGCTTGTGTGCTGTTATGATGCCAAGCAGGTTTTAGTAGAGCGTCTAGACTAAGATGAACTAGGAAGAAAGGCCTGGCAATCTCCTTCCACAAATCAGCCAAGGAAAACCCTGTGGAACACAACGGTCCAATTCACAACCAATCATGGGGATGGCACAGGATCTGGCAGCATTTGGTTCAGTTGTGCACGGACTCCCAATGAATCAGGGGCCAACTTCATGGCAGCCAACAACTGACATAGCAAATCCTATGCTCCGGGTACAGTTATGACCACTTTGCGAGGATTAACTCATTAAAAACTCTGAACAACTCAATGAGTTAGGCATTCTTGTATCCCTCAGGTCCTTCACGAGAACGAAACCACACCAGTTATTTGAACAGAAAGAATTTAATATGAAGAACTTAACCAGTTGTGACATTGTTGACTAGGCAAGAAAGGGCAAAAAGAGGCATCAGAGAGGTAGTATATACCATTCTCAGGGCTGGGGGAGCAAAGGGACGAGTTTCAGTTTTTAAAAATTCTTACATACTTAAAGGAAGCACCCTTTGGATCTGAAATTCAGACCTCTGAGAAGACTGTGCTGGCCACTCTGAGGGGTACACCATGAGGCTGGTTCTACGAGTACTGAGAAGACTGTAAACTGGATTGTTGGCTTTGCACCAAGGAAGGGTGATACTACTGAGGTGAGGCTCACAGGAGGAAGGACGTTCCTTCTTATTTCTCTAGCCCCTGTAGCCTTCCTCTAGTGCTCCATTGACAGAGCTAACAAGAAGCCTACTGACTATGCAGAAATGTGGTTTGCAGCGTCCCAGCCACAGCATCACAAAGCTGGGTATAGAAAGGTGGGTTTGGAGCTGACGGACAATAGCTTAACAACTGGTAAAATTATTAGCTCGTTTGCTGATGAAAAAACCAAGATGTGTTAAGCTGTGTTTGCCCAAAGTCACACAGGTAGGAAGAAGCAGAGTCAGAATTGAAACATAGTCTGGCTCCAAAGACTATGCTCTTAAGCTCTTGGACATGTGACCATGCACAAAAACACTTCTTTGAGCCTTATTTCTAAAATCTGTAAAATGGGTTTGATAATTCTTAACTTGTAGGGTTGTTGTAAGGATTAAATTTAAAAATATACAAATGATGTTTTTGGCATATAGCAGATGCTCAAAAAATACTAAAAAACTAGTTGCCATGGAATTGATGATTCTGACTCATGGCAACCCCATGCGTGTCAGAGTAGAACTGTGCCCACAGGGTTTTCAATGACTGATTCTTCTAAAGTAGATTGCCAGGGTTTTTTTCTGAGGCACCTCTGGGTGGAACCAAACCTCCAACCTTTCCATTAGCAGCTGAGAGCATTAATCGCTTATGCCACTCGGGGACTGCTCAGCAAATACTGTTGTCATTCTGTTAGTTGCCGTCGAGTCAGCTCTGGCTCATGGCAACCCCATTTGTGCACAGTAGAACTGCTCTATATGGTTTTCAAGGATGTGACCTTTCTGAAGCATGTATCTAGACCTGTCTTCCAAGGTGCCTCTGGGTGGGTTTGAACTCTCAGCCTTTCAGTTAGTAGTCCAATGCTTCACCGTTTGTACCACCCAGCTCTTGTTAAACATGGCATTTTTCTTGCATTGAGTATGAGAACTTCATTTTGCCCCAGTGAATTTATGTGTGGTTTCAAGAATATTGCCTTTGCCTTGGTGTGCTGCCATCCTCAATGAGTTGTTTATTTAGTCGATTATTCTCTTTCCAATTTAGCATATGTTAAGTTTCTCCTGTTGGAAACTGGACAGCAGAGAGAATGTAATGCTGGAGCCTGATCAATGAAGGCTTTATTGATGTCCTTAACATCAGAGTTTATCAGGGACTGTGCCAGAGCACTGAGTTTGTCTTTCACTTCGGATTTTAAGCGGTGGGGGAAGTCATTGAATTTATTCATTTATCCTTTAACTGAGCAGCTGGACTTTATTGGGTACCTAATTGCACCAGACTCTGCACTAGGCATCATGGGTTATATAAACACTGACATCGTGACCCTGCTTGACAAGTGTGGGTGATTCTCTCGTTACATAGCTGCAGTGAGTGTGATGTTATCCTGTGGGTGAAGTATCTACTGGGCCTACTGCTACGATGACCAAGGACGATTGCATAAGGAGGAGGGAGGGAGGAGGGGGCAGGGCGGGGCAGCACCTCCCCTGAAGGACGGTCATTATTACCTTGGAAAAAGGCACATGAGAAATATCTCAGACCAGACACAGGCGATGAGTGGGAGGGGCTGGGAGGCCAGCAGGACTGGAAAGTCCTTGGGTCCTTGGTGATAGCTCATGAAATGTTTGTGTGCAGGGATCTGAGACATGAAAGTTCCAGGTTGTGTGCCTGTGATGTCATATTGGCCCTTTTTACTCTAGCACGGTCGATACATGGGAGACAGGACCTGGAACGGCCAAGGCCTTAGAGACCTGCATGTAGCTGACTATGGTAGGGCCAGAAACAGCTACTGTATCAGACTGTTTTAAAATTTTTTTCCCTTCTATGTTTATCTTCCTTCTGTTTAAAAGTGCCAACTGTCTCAGTAGCCCTAAAAAACCTAAAACCATTGCTGTCGAGTCGATTACAACTCATAGGAACCCTATAGGACACAGTACAACTGCCCTATAGGGTTTCCAAGGCTGTAAATCTTCCAAAAAAAAATTTTTTTTTTAAATTGTGCTTTAGGTGAAGGTTTATAGCTCAAGTTAATTTCTCATTCAAAAATTTATACATATATTGTTTTGTGACATTGGTTGCAATCCCCACAATGTGACAGCATACTTCCCCTTTCCACCTCAGGTTCCCTGGGTCCATTTGACAAGTGCCTATCCTTTCCTGCCTTCTCATTCTGCTTTTGGACGGGAGCTGCCCATTTGGTCTCATATACCTGAGTGCATTAAGAAGTACGTTCCTCATGAGTATTGTTTCTTGTTTTACAGCCCTGTCTAATCCTTGTCTGAAAAGTGGGCTTTGGGAATGGTTTCAGTTCTGGGTTAACAGAGTGTCCAGGGCCCATAGTTTCAGGGGTTCCTCCAGTCTCTGTCAGACTGTTGAGTCTGGTCTTCTTACGTGAATTTGAATTCTGTTCTGCATTTTTCTTCTGCTCTGTCCGGGACTCTCTGTTGTTTTCCCTGTCAGGGCAGTCATTGGTGGTAGCCAGGCACCATCTAGTTCTTCTGGTCTCAGGCTGGTGGAGTCTTTGGTTCATCTGGTCCTTTAGTCCTTTGGGCTAGTATTTTCCTTGTGTCTTTGGTTTTCTTCATTCTCCTTGGTTCCAAGTGGGATGGGACCAATAGGTGTATCTTAGATGGCAGCTTGCAAGCTTTTAAGACCCCAGGAGCTACTTACCAAGGCTATAAATCTTTATGGAAGCAGGGTACCACATCTTTCTACCACAGAGTGGTTGGTGGGTATAAACCACTGACCTTTCAGTTTGCAGATGAATGCTTAACCGCTGCGCCACCAGTAGCCCTAAGGAAACTGATAAAGGTCTTTATGTACCTGCTTTGACCAAAGCTTTAAAGGGAAGCTGGCCTTGGAGGATAGCATGGTGGCGGTGGCCATGGGGTCCGAAAAAAACCCCAAGGTCATAAGACTATACTAGGTGTTGTTGATCTTTCTAGAAATTCTGGTGGAAATTAATGAGGTGAGGTTATGATGGTATATTTTCTGTAGGACATGGGAATATCCAAAACCTGTCCTTGATCCCCGAGACAGAAGAAAATAAGTGCACAGAGGACAATGACTGGCAAATGAATACTTTGTAACCCAATGTAGAACTCTATTGCAAATGGTTATAGTGCTGGGCTTCTAAATGCAAGTTTGGAGATTTGAGTCTACCCAGAGGTGCTTCAGAGAAATGTCTGGCAATCTCCTTCAGCAAAATCAGCCATCAGTAGAGCACAGTTCTACTCTGACAGGCACTTAAATACCCTCAGCTTCCCCTCCCCTGTCCATTTTTCTGGTTGTCAGTGATCTTGAATTTCCTGTATCCATTCTCCTATCAAAGACATCTTCTCAGATCTGATAAATGAATTCACAGTAAGTTACACTTGAATTATATGGCCGAAAGTCTAAACGATCCTAAGTGTATTTGCATTTTAATAGGTGACAGAAGCTAATGAAACTAAGTTTCAGGGGTGGCATTACTGGCCATAACAAGCCGGGAACAAATTTTTGGTTGGTAGAAAGATCTTAGGGTTGCTCCTAAAATCACATCATTTACCTCTAAGACCAGTTCAGAAGGAAATGTTAACGGGCTTGATGACCTACGGCCACAGATTTATAGAGTCAGCAGGGAACCAGTACTCTGACGTGGAGCACTGAGGCTGGTATGTTTATATTCAGCCCACGATCGTCTTTTCCTCCCACCCCTGTTTCCCGTCACGCTGCTTGTTTGTGATGTCCTTCTTTCCCACTGAACTGTAAGCTCTCATCCAAATTGAAATTGTGCTTTTCCCTCCTCCTTTCCCTCTGGCACTTAGTATCTGAGGGTTTCATAAAATGTTCATAAGTACACTAGGAGAACACCCCACATTCCCACTTTAAAGCTGAGCAAACCATGCCATGGACAGTATTGGCACCCGATGTTAGTCACTAGAGAAATAGCTCTTAGTTTTTCCTGCTAAAGACTAAAAGAAACTCTTGGTCATTTTCTGTGGTATTATTTTCATTTTCTAGTTCTATTTTTTTTTTTTCTTTTCCCTTCTGCCCCATTGGTAATGTTCTTTTGCCTTTCTAATCCCTCCACTCAATGTTTCCTTATCATTTTTTCCCCCACAGATGACTCACAGCCTTGGCTATGTTTTTTACATTTTATTTTTCCAAGTATCTGCTCTAAATTATATGTTTTCCCACTTGTATTTCCTGTTCTTGGCCAAATTTTTCCTGCCTTAAGCCTCTAGAGTCCGTAAGTATTATCTATGCCCAATGTGGAAAAATACAGAGAAAGAGAGAAACGCTAAGTAACAATAATATAGGGAAGATTTCATGTTGCAGGTAGATTTGGACAGGTTAAGAAGTAGAACTGTCACCTTTCGTGCAGGAGACTGGGTTCAATTCCCAGCCAAAGCACTTTATGCCCAGCCACTACTCGTCTCTCAGTGGAGGCTTGAGTGTTGGCTACTGTGCTGAACAGGTTTCAGGGGAGTGTCCAGACTACAACGAACTAGGAAGAAAAGCCTGGCGATCTACTTCTGAAAATCAACCATCAAAAACCCTGTGGATCACAACAGCCCCTTCTGCAACCAATCATGGGGATGGCGCAGGATTGGCCAGCATTTTGTTCCGTGTGCATGGGGTTGTCATGAGCCAGGGGCTGACTCAAAGACAGCTAACAACAATAACAGGTAGAAACCAGAGGATGAAGCTTACACCATCTGAGAGTTAAATTCCTGTCTTCTCATGTAGTTCCTAGTGGCATCAGGAAGAATGACTTGGGTCTCTTACGTCTCTGTAAGGGTCTGAACACTGAATCTATCTTAAGGGAAATCAGAAGTTCTAGCTTTCTGGTACCGACAATTCCCCTTGATGGCCCTGACAGGAGGTGGAAAGGGAATGAGACTCCCTATAGTGGAGTCCATATAACCTTTAGTTCACATTATCTTTTCATGGCCTATCATGAAAGATGCCCAGAGGCTTTCTGGGAGATTCAGCCTGAATAAAAAGTGAAAAAACAAACAGGTGAATTTAAAAGAGATGGCTCATCTCTATAGACTAACGAAATAGGGATTCTAAGGCAGCCTACTTTTTTTTGTTTCCCCAGAAAAATTTGAATTGGCACTATATTTTAGTTAGTTCAAAAATATTTATTTTTCTAAATTGAGAGATTTTTTGATCAGGTATTATTGAAAAGAGTGAAAAGTGTATATCAGACACGCTGACAGTAACATTTACAGTCATCTCCTCTTTAAATTTTAGCCATACAAAGACCCAGAAGGATAAGCCGGGCATTTGAGCAATGTAGGTCAAATTCTATTGCAGGGAGCTCCAGGGAGCTGGCTGTCCAGTGCTTTCATCCCTCTGTGCTACAATGAAAAGTGTTTGGATAATATGAGCCTTGGGCTGAGGCTTTGGGATGATATCATGGATTTTTAATGTCATGGCATTTGTTAAATGGGGATTGGACTCCTTTCCCTTCCTGTCTTGTCCTTTTTCCTGTCCCTTGCTTTGTTGGAGAGCACCGTAAGTCCTACCAAGTCTTCTTCTCCTTCCGTGTCTCACTGTCCTGTGGCTCAGGCTAAGGGTTTCCTTCGTTCCTGTCTTCTCCCCCTTAATTTTCCAACACCGTGAGACATTCCAAGGCTAGAGAATGCATGATCAGAATCACTCAGTAGAGTCTAGCATCTCAAACTCTGAAAAGTCTGCTCTCAAGGAAGGGTGGTGTAGGCCAGTGGTTTTAAAGCCTCAGCTCATCAAAGAGCAGATGCATTCTTATAAATCCCATGGCAGGTGAGGCCTGAGCTGGATTGCTCAAAGCATCTGCCTGGTATTTCTGAAGCAAAGGAAAAACAATAATGCCTGGGAGTGCAGCTCTTGTTAAATATTAAGGATGGTCACAGCACAATTCCCCTGTGGCTCTCTGCTTTTCAGAAAGCCTCTTCATGCTGGTCCTTTCATGTGCTTTCCTATCCTATAAGTTAAACCCAGTGTTTTGGAATAACAGTCACTCCACAAGGAGAACTGGGGAGCTTAAACCTGAAAAAGACGGGGGGACAAGGTGAGGGATTGCTGCGAAGTGCCATAAGGGACCTGTAGAGCAGGGCAAATGCAATGCAATTTCTTCTCAACTGCTGGGAATACTAGCTCTGAAAAATTCATGGCACTTCAACTCAGGAAACTTAGTCTGGATACACCTGTGTCAGGCTGTTCTGGAAAAATCTAACCTTTGATTTTGTATCCACAGTTTTCTCTAAGTGGCTTTTTACTTTAGGTTACTAAAACAAAGAAGGTGTTTCGATTAGCATAAGTTAAAAATCGTCCATGTCTCAGAAATGCTCCAGGTAAAATTTCAGAAGGAAAGAATAAAATGTAATTATTTTCCCCCTTTTCTTAGGACAAAGATGACATTCTATGGAGAGTGCAAATGCATAGTCCACTCATGTTTTATTTTGCCTACTCAAGTGGTTTAAAAAAATGCTGAGCCAGTGTTTAAAAATGTGAGAGTTCTCACATAAATATTTTTATTTCTGGCTTATCCTGAAAAAAGTTGAGTATCTGGAATGCTATCCATGGATTTCCAAATGACAACGATCAACTATCGCAGAGGAGCTCTTGCACCTTCCAAGCATGGCAAGGCACCTCCAGTTTACACCAGTCCTCACCTTTCCCTATTGCTTCCTGAAACTCTTCAACTCTGACACACCTTTTACTGGTTTCGTATATGCATTTGGGAGCTCTGGTGGTGCAGTGGTTAAGAGCTTGGCTGGCTGCTAACCAAAAGCAGTTCAAATCCACCAACTGCTCCTTGGAAACCCTATGGAGCAGTTCGCTCTGTCCCATAGGGTCACTATGAGTCAGAATTGATTCAACGGCAATGGGTTATATGCATTTGGGTTTTGATCTCTATTCTATGGGATATTATACTACTTCTTTCTTTGAGGAATTCTAAGTAGATGTTTTAGGTTGATCACAGGCTGGTTTGAAAACACATTCTGTTTATCAAATTCATTAATTAGCATTCAAGTTCTCTTAGTAACGTGCTTAGATTACAACAAATAATTAATTTAAACAAATATTAACTTAATCTTTGGTTTAAAATTATTTCTTCCAATGTATTATGGTATTTAAGACTTTCCTATAAAAGATAATTTTGTTTCATACAATATTTTGTTTTCTTATCAAGCCCGAGGCTTACATGACAGTTGCGCATTTTATTTACACTAAAAATCATTTTCCTTTAAGTGAAACTGAAGACCAGTGTCTAATACATTAATGTGCTAGCTTCCTACATAATAACATCAGTCCAAGACCAGACATTATTCTGAATGTAAATCTTTCAAACTAAAAACTCTTTTAAACATTAATAACCCAAATCACCAAACGATCAACAGAGGGATGAAATAAGAGGGAGAGATAGGCAGTAGCAAAGAAAAGGAGTCACGATGACACAGTGGTTGTGTTCGGTTGCTAACTGAAAGGTTGGTGGTTTGAACCCAGCAGCTGCTCTATGGGAGAAAGATGTGGCAGTCTGCTTCAGCAAAGATTACAGCCTTGGAAACCCAATGGGGCAGTTCTGCTCTGTCCTATAGGGTCGCTATGAATCGGAATAGACTTGACAGCAACAGCTTTGCTTTTTTTGTGTTTAGCATGGAAAATCTTGAAATTAAAATGCAAATGAGAGGGATTTGAGAGGCTGCTACTTCATCCAGAGCCATGGAATCAGTGCTGCATCCTGGGAGAAGCTGCTACAGGGCCAGGTCTAGGGTGAGACAAGTGGGGACGGTGAGGTAGGTACCAAGTTTAAGGAGCGCCAAAAAACTCAAAAATCAAGATAAATAATATTTTAATGCAATATTAAAAAAAATCAAACTTAATGAAAAAAAAATCTGTGATGAACAAATGGTCTTATTGGCTGACACACTAGAATTTGACCAGCATTTAGGAGCACTTAGGGTCACTTTAAGTTGGAATCGACTCAGTGGCAATGGGTTTGGTTTTAGTGCCCTACGCCAGGTATGGTGTTAAGCACTTTCTATACTGTTAAAAATTTAATAAGCAGAACAACTCCGCAAGATGACTTCTATTATTACCCACCTTTTTCCTCATTTTATAGCTGAGAAAACCAAGGCTTAAAGACGTTGAGTAATTTGCCCAAGATTACAGCTAGTAACTGACAGTGCCAGGATCCAGGCAGCTGGACTCCAGAAACTTCTCACGTCCCTGAACTGTTCTGCCTACTGGGATAACTCAGTGTACAGTTAGATCATCATGTTCCGTGGGTACTGATGTGATCCTATTACCCTGGCAGTAACTATGGTATCAGGTATAGGTTCATGACCTCAGAGCAGCCATGTATAGATTGGCCTCAGAGAGCTGAATTAGTTTGATATGAAGACACATCCTAGTGGTTTTCCTATACTAGTTGCTTTCTGTCCAATCCAATTGCAGGAGACAGGGAGAGAGGAGGTGGAAGAAAAGGAAAAAGGAAGGGAAAGAGAGGGAAGAAAAGCGGAAGGAGAGGGAGAAGCAAGAAATACACATATACATAGAGAGAGACAGAATCCTAAAGACAGTGAGATGAAGACAGCAAATAAAGTTGTTGGTAAAGGCAAGAACAGTCAGGAAGAGACAGCTTCATCACAAAATTGGAGCCCAGAATGGAGAGCAAGGGAAGCCCGCAGCTCAAGGGAACCCATATAACTCAATAGAGCTGTATTGAAATGACGGTCCAGTTTCAGGAGCATGTCACAGGGTCACTCGAGCCTGTTCCCTGGCTTCCTTACTGCGTGTTCTTCCCCTGTCCTTCCCTAGACATCTGTGTCTTAGTAGAGGCAGCCTGAAGCATTCACTGTGACCCAAAAAATCCCAGTGTGTCCTTGTTCCCACTTTCCCAGCCCCTCTCTTCCCAGTCTGAGTTGTCCTTCTGTCCTGTTGTCCTATCCAGTTGTCCTGTCCTTCAATCCTTTCGCTGCCTTCCCCTTTGTTCCTGGCCATCCTGCCTTCTCTGACTGTCAGTATAAGGTAAGCACTTTCATCAACAGAGCCACACTTTTGCAATGCTTCATGAAATCATAAAGAGCCCAGTTGTCTGAGATCCCTCAGCTGACTTTCCAAGCACTTCATTTTCTGTCAGTTTCTCCATGCCTGCAGAGCTGGAAGCAGAGGGAATTGTGCTGAGGGGGCAAAGGGCTGGGATCCTGGAACCAGTGCACAGAGAGGGAAGACAGTTCAGTTGAACTAGCAAGAGCATCTTTCTACTTTACAGGCATCTTTCCTACAGAAGGGAATTCTGGTGGCATAGTGATTAAGAGCTATGGCTGCTAATCAAAAGGTCGGCAGTTCAAACCCACCAGGTGCTCCTTGGAAGCCCTATAGGGCCATTCTACTCTGTCCTATAGGGCTGCTATGAGTCGGAACTGACTCAACGGCAACAGGTTGGTTTTCCTATAGAATATTTAGTTTCAATTTCAGACTTACTTCTACTGCTATAAATGGAATTAAAATACATATGGTAGAGTTACCAGCACCACTCAGCTCACTAAAAATAACAATGAACCGTCTAACTCAGTGGTTTTCATCTGTATCAAACTTAACACTCCGTTTTAACAGTAAATATTCAACATTTTGTTATGACCTTTTTACTATCTCTATTTTTTTTATGAATAATGTATACTACTTATATACGTAATTTTGGAAACCCTGGTGGCATAGTGGTTAAGTGCCACGGCTGCTAACCAAAGGGTCGGCAGTTCGAATCCACCAGGAGATCCCTGGAAACTCTATGAGGCAGTTCTACTCTGTCCTATAGGGTCACCATGAGGTGGAATCGACAGCACTGTGTTTTTTGGGTTTATATGTAATTTTAAAAATGCCCTAACTGTACATGAAGAGATAGAAGGAAATGATGTTTAATGAATAATGACTATTTCTATATGTAAATCTTGGGATGGGACTATACCAGAAGACGTATAAAGCCATTGGGTATTTTTCATCTCTTTGTAGAATCACTGAGAATGGGACTATGAATAATGCAGTTTGATACAGGTGCTTTATATTAGCCATTCAAAAACCATGAGCAATGTTGCAGTCAGTGACGTGATTTCCCAAAGTGGTCACTGTGGTAGGCAGAATAATGGCCCTTCCCCCAAAGACGTCTATGTTCTAATCCCCAGAACCTATCAATATATTACTTTACATGGCAAATGGGACTTTACAGATGTGGTTAAGGATCTTAGGATGATTATTCAGGATTATCCAGGTGGGCCCAATGTAATTACAAGAGTCCGTGTAAGAGGGAGGTAGGAGTGTCAGAGAAAGAGATGTGGTAATGGAAACAGAGGCCAGATGGTGCAGGCCATGAGCCAAGGAATGCGAGCAAATTCTAGAAGTTGGATTCTCCTCTAGAGCCTTCAGAAGGAAAACAACCTTGCGAATCCATTTTAGTTTTCTGACCTCTGGAACTAAGGGTTACTAAATTCCTGTTGTTTTAAGCCACTAAAGTTTTGATAACTTCTTACAGCAGCAATAGGCAACTAGTACAGTGACCAACTCTTAGAAAATTCTAAACAATTAAAGTATAATTTTTATACAGTTTGTATGATAGCTTCCTTCCTGGAAGAAGACCTGGTGGCACAGAGGTTAAGCACTTGACTACTAATAGAAAGGTTGACAGTTTGAACCCACGAGCCACGCTGCAGGAGAAAGATGTGGCAGTCTGCTTCCATAAAGATTACAGACTTAGTAGCCCTATGGGGCAGTTCTACTCTGTTCTACAGGGCCCCTGTGAGTGACAATCAACTTGATGGCACCTGGTTAATTTTTCTTCCTGGAAAATTCAACATGTAATGAACCTGTGCAAAAATATTTTGTGTTTATATGTAAAACAGAGCTCAGTTCTAGGCTCAAATAATTATAAATAAGTTTTTCACTGTGATAACTAGTCCTCTATTTCTTCACTCTCTTACCCTCTCTTTTTTCTGTTCTCACCTACTTGCAACTTACATTTCTTATTTCATGTAGCTGTCATTTTGTTTTGAAATCTCTTGGCAAGACAGTGGCCTTGTAGCTTCACCTTTCCTTTGCAAAGCAGCCCTGCAAGATGTTTTCCACAAACCCATGTTTCTCCCTAAGGCTGCCAAACTTAAAATATTGTACAAGCGATATACTCTTCCTTTAGAGTAGAATAGGAATTTTCAATGGCTGATTTTTCAGAAGTAGATCGCCAAGCCATTCTTCCAAGGCACCTCTGGGTGGAAGGGAACCTCCAACCTTTCAATTAGCAGCCAAGTGTGCCAAATGTTTACACCGCCCAGGGTCTTCATTGAGAATACACTAGGTGCTTAGTAAGGGGGAGGGATATTGGATAACAGGGAAATATAAGACCAGATCTTGTATTTGACATCTAGTTTACAATCTCAGTGGGAGTTGAAAAGAATACACATATAAAAATACTGAATAATAAGAGTATAGAATTATCTGGTGCTAAATTGTGTGACATAGAGCCTAGGTGCTAGAGAACTTCTTTGGGTTTTAAGTCTTCAGAAATAGATGTCAAGTTTTCCAGATATAAACATTTTAAGGACAAGGTGGTAGAACTGAAGCAAGAAAAAAAAAAAGGTGGCACAAATCTTCTTTAAGGGGAATTTAGTTTTTTTAGTTCTTACTCCTGTAGGACTCTCGTTTTAGGGCGCTATTTATGGAGTCTACATTTGATTCTAATTGCAGATAGAAAACTCTGTCAGGAATGCAGACAAATGATGTGTAGTATCTGGCACCCTAAGCAATGTGATTGCTTTCTTTGGACCCTAACCCGGTGTCACTGAAGTACCACGGAAGGGCAGATGCCTTATTTTTCCTGCTCTTCCCTATCACTCCCCTGTACTATGAACAACTGGGATTTGTGATCTCGATTTAGACTTAAAGTCAAGTCGAGAATATTCATTGTCCAGCACAGGACTTAGCCCATTTGGGGCTCTCAATAAATGATTATTGGAACATGAATATGCTAACAATATTTGTGTTAGTGAGATTATGACTTTTTTTTTGCATTTTCCAAGGTTTTTGTTTTCCACAAGTCCCAATTATTCATAACTCGGTTCCTGGTTATATTACCTTTGAAATAAAAAAAGCAGAAAGTAGTAATTTTAAAGGCATTATGCTAATAAGTACTTGTCCAGTTTGCACTATAGGTTTTTTTCTGCTAAATTTAATATTTTTGCTTCAAAGATTCATTCTTAAATCAATGTTTTCTTTTATTTTAAAGTGACTGTCACTGCAGGCGTTTATTATAATACCCAGTGTTCATACTATGCTTTTCACCTAACAATGTAAAAACATTTTTTGTTTTTTTGAAATTTAGTAATCCCCTAAATAAGCCTACCATAGCAGATAAGCAGCAGATAGAATGGCTTGGATGTTAGGTGACATTAAAAAAAAAAAAGGAAAACTAGATTGATTTTTCTTCAAAATGATAGAAATATAATTTTTTGCAAAGCTGCCTAACTTCTTAAAGCTGCTGTTAATGATGCTTCTGTAAGGGTTTCCGAAATATGGGTAAGTGCTGCTAGAAAGGATTCCCTGTGGTTCTGATTTATAATTTCATTAGGTGCAAAATCAAAGACGACATTCCACCTTGTTTTGTTCTCTGATGTTAGAATTCCAGGCAATGATCTTTACGTGCTGTGCCTCCTATGGGGGCCTTTGATTGGTTCTGCTCTTTGTACTATGGCAGTGTGCTAGTCCTGGGTCTGTACCTTCCGCTGCTCTGCTCCCTACTGGGGGCAAGGGGCGGGGTGAGCCTTTCAGATTGGGTTGTTTCTAAGGCTCCTTTTTGTCAGTTGGCCTCTGGCAGGGTTCAGCAAATGGGAGGCACTGGAGGGAGACTGGAGGCTTGAGGATGGAAGAAGCCAGGTACCAGCTCCCTCCAGGTGATCCTAGCCTCTGCCTTCTTCCTTTATCCCTCTAGCCTAGGGATTGTTGTTGTTAGCTGCTTGACTAATGACTAAGGAGGCCTGGATTCATGGTGACCCCCATGCACAACTGAACAAAACTCTGCCTGGTGGTTGTGTGCCATCTTCATGAGCAGTTGTGAATCAGCAATCAAGCCTCCACTGACAGACTGGTGGTAGCTGCACATGAGGTGCCTTGGCTGGGAATCAAACCCAGGTCTTCCAAGTCAAAGTGAGAACTCTGCCATGGAACCACCGCTGCTCCCACACTAGGGGTAGTGGTGACTTTCTGCTGTTGCTAATCTCTGTTTCTTTCCCATTTTGCTTCTCAGATCTTCCATTTCCTGTGTAACCAATTCCTTGTATTAAAGCTGGTGCTTTGGGTAAAGTGGTTTTTGATCTCCTAGTTAGACCTTGATCATCCCAGGGATGATTGCCAATAGAATGAATGAGCCATTGTCTTTGTGGAAATTTTTGGAAAAGCAAATTTTATGCAACTTGCTTTATTTTAGACTTCAAGGAAGAGAATAATATGTGGAAAACTGAAGAAATAATAACTGTACCATTTTATAGGAAGATATTTCTGACCCAATGAATCATTTTATGTATCTCTATAAAATTAGACATGTTAATTACATAGATCCTTTTTTAACATGGGCTTTATGTTATGGTGCACATTGGATTTATAACATTTTAAATTAGCAAATGATCTAATGTGTTATAAAGTGATGCAGCTGAAATATATTAACTGAAATACTTAAAGGTTTATATCTAATAGTATAATATTTCCGTCCTTATTTGAGGCAGACATACTCCTTAGTAGTATTATCATGAAATAGACTGGGAAATAAGTTTACATTATTTTTCTGTCTATCCTGGATCAGTTACTTGCATTGATAAGTTAGGAACGGTGTCTAGTGCCTTTCACATTTCTTTAACCACATGACATTCTGCATTAGGCAGCCACTGGACAGCATTATAAAACATGGATGTTATCTTAGGTTGGGTTCACTAGAAGCAGAGAATGAAGCAGGGATGTCCAAGTGATTTATTGAGGGATGGATGTGCAAGAAGTGAGGGAATAGGATAGGATGGAGAAAGTAGATAAGCAAAGATGTGTTTCTGCTGGAGGCCAGGCTCAGCCTGATTGTGTGGTGAACTCTAGAGCATGAAGGTCACCACAGAGACTCCCTACCTTTAGACAAAGTGGCTGGGCTCTGGCATCCCCATAGACCAAAAAAACCAGTTGCCATGGAACTGATTCCAACTCATAGCGACCCCATGTGTATCAGACCACGGAGTAGAACTGTGCTCCATAGGGTTTTCAATGGTTAATTTTTCAGAAGTTGATCGCCAGGCCGTTCTTTCAAGGAACCCCTGGGTGTGGACTCAAACCTCCAACCTTTCAGTTAGTAGTCAAGCCCCTTAACCATTTGTACCACCCAAGGACTTCACTGGTACTCCCATATAGTCAGTTATTCACTGTAAGCTACCCTGAGGTAGAAGTACATAACTTCCTAGGCATTTATGTATGGAGGGCAATTCTCTGGAGAAAGGTGCAGCTGTGAGCTCTGAGCAGCAACATCTATGGCAGCTGGGGGATGGATGCACTGACCCAATAAAAGAGATATGTGTGGGACACCCACAGCATCTACTACAGATAACAATACACATAGTAAGTATCCTGTCTCCATCACTTGCAAGTCATTTGGCTCTGGACAGGACATATAACCTCTCCAAACCTCAGAGATGTTCTGACTGAACCAATGAAGATGGAGTGCTAAGTGGGGTATGAAGCCAGGGGGCCAAGAAGTCTATCTGAGTATCCTCTTTGCCCTCTTTGTTTACCAGGTGAAGAAACGAACAGTCAAGGGAGGTTGTGTGTGACTTATCTGAGGCTAGAAACTGAATCAATGGAAGAATCTGAAACCCTTTCTGCTTATGGTTAGATTCTTCAGAAATCTTAAATGACATGTCCGAAATTTTATTTCATAAAATATTGGATTGTAATAAGATCCAATTAATAAATGTTGGCTATTATTATTTTAATCATTAACCAAAGCACTCAAACAAGTATATTTTTGGAGCAGGGAAAGACAGGGCAGGGATGGTTTGAATTTCTCCTGGGATTGAGACGGGAGAAGAGAAATGGGAGTTCCATGTCTGGGCTAGTGTTGGGAAGGCTCTTAGGAATTTTTCACACATGCCATGTCGCTATGAGTCTGAATCGACTCGATGGCACTGGGTTTGGTCTTTTTGGTTTTGTGCCACGTTCCCTGTTTTCTGAAATCATTCCAGTCTCAACATTAAGCTTGAAAAATCAGGCAAAAAGCTTGGAACTGAAGGTGGTGGAGTCAAGTTATATAGTAAAACCTGTGAAAGCTGGAACCTATGTAAGGCAGAAACCTGTCAGAGAAGGAATATGCAAATACTTTCCACTAATAGAGAGCAACAGGAAATGGTAAGCTGCACCCTGTCAAAGGCGGAAAGTCTGGAAAGACTGCCCAGAAAAACAAGGCAGTCCCGTCAAGTTCTGGCTCTCACAGGTTTCACTATAAGATACTTTACTTCCATGTTGCTCTGTGCTCTTATCTTTTGCCCTGTGGTGACACCTACCTTCCCTACCTTCCTCTTAATTTGATCCCTAAACTAGTGATCTCAGTTGAATGAGAGAAGAAAGGTACAGAGGGAAGGGGAGAGGGGAGGAAACACACCCACGGATGTTGGGTGGTAGGACATGAGAGCCTGCTAGAATTTCCCAGGAGTCCCTGGGTGGTGCAGACTGTTAGCGTTGCTCGGCTGCTAACTGAAAGGTTGGAAGTTAGAGTCCACCCAGAGGCACCTTGGAAGAAAGGCCTGGTGACCTACTTCCAAAAACTCAGCCACTGAAAACCTTGTGGAGCACAGTTCTACTTTGACACACAGTTGTAGAATTACTTGTGGAATTTTTTCAAACTACTTGCATCTCTGCTCCACAAGAAGAAATGCTAATAGACACCGCCCCCCACCTTGAAAGAGGGGCGGGGAATAGTGACCCTCCGGGCCATGGAATATGCCTTGTCTAGAGGCCTGGTTGCAGAGAAGAAAGGTTCAGAACTCCCGATTTAACCTTTGCTTCTGCTTCCTCTTTTTGATAAGTTGTGGGAGAGTCTTTTCTAATTTCAAGTTCTTTGTGCAAACTGGTAACTGTCAGCATTTATTATTGCAGGCTTTAGAGTTTATAATTAACCCCAATTAATGGTAGCATGATAAAATGACAAGTTTCAGTGCTAAAAGTCTTAGGTTCGTATGGTAGCTAGCTAGGAACAAATGTGAACATTTCTTCACTGATTTAGCAACAGGGAATGGAGTAAGAGGGAAGAGGTTTATTGTGTTTATTGTGGTCCCCTGTCATAAAGACATTCTCAAAACCCACAGCCATGGGTGATTCCAACTCATAGTGACCCCATAGGGTTTCCAAGGCTGTAAGTCTCTACGGAAAACAGCCTGCCACATCTTTATCCCACGGAGCTGCTGCTGGTTTCCAACCGCTGACCTTTCGGTTAGCAGTTGATCTAACCACAGTACCACCAGGGCTCCTTAAAGACATTTCCAGTCCCCTGAATTACTTTTAAACGCCTACGATTAAGAGTGAGTTATAATGAGAAGAAAAAGAAAGATGGCTGCACAGATTACCAACCTTGCATTTTAGTAATTTACAGGTAGTTATTATTATTTTTTTTTAACGGGAAACCCTGGTAGCATAGTGGTTAAGAGCTATGGCTGCTAACCTAAAGGCTGGCAGTTCGAATCCACCAGGCACTCCTTGGAAACCATATGGGGCAGTTCTGCTCTGTCCTGTAGGGTCACTATGAGTCAGAATCGACTCGAAGGCAACGGGTTTGTTTTGTTTTTTAGGTAGTAATGATAAATGGGGAGCAGTGGTGGCATTAAGTGATACAGCTACTAAACAAAAGGTCAGCAGTTCGAATCTACCAGCTGCTCCTTGGAAACCCTGTGGGGCAGTTCTCCTCTGTCCTATGGAGTCACTATGGGTTGAAATCGACTCTATGGGAGTGGGTTTGGTTTTGGTTTTTTGGGACGATGGATAAGGGGGAAGAATTAATACTTATAACCAAATCTTTTAAATAAGTTTAGTACAAATGAATAACTTAGCTTCATTTAATGGAGAATGGTTTCTTATTTCCCCAGTGTATTTTAGAAATATCTAAGTGGTAGAAAGGACATGGGGTTAACTGCTTTGTAATTTTGTCCAGTTATTTATTTACTTACTCAAATTAAATTTTTTATTTATCACACTAATACATGTACATGGTTTTAAAAATCAAATAGTGCTAAAAGACTTATATTAAAAAAAGAAAATCACCCCCACCAACCCTTATTCTCCAGAGGCAAGCAACTAATTACAACTCTTTTCATTGTTTTGTTGTTCTTAGGTGCCCTCCAGTCCATTCCGACTCATAGTGACCCCAAGTGTCACAGAGTAGAGCTGCCCCAAAGGGTTTTCTTGGCTGTAGTCTTATGAAAGCTGATCACCAGGTCTTTCTGCTATGGAGACCCTGCGCGGGATCAAACTGCCCGTTTTTCTTTTAGCAGTCCAGCACTTAACCATTTGCATCACCAGGACTCCTTTTTCATTGTTCTACAACTTGAAATGGTGAGACTTTGTCTCACGTACTTTGGACGTGTTATCAGGAGAGACCAGTCCCTGGAGAAGGACATCATGCTTGGTAAAGTAGAGGGTCCGCGAAAAAGAGGAAGACCCACAGCAAGATGAGTTGACACAGCGGCTGCAGCAGTGGGCTCAAGCATAATGACGATTGTGAGGATGGCGCAGTACCGAGCAGTGTTTTGTGCTGTCGTACATAGGGTTACCATGAGTTGGAACCGACTTGACGGCACCTAACAACAACAACCCAACTTCCCATTATGTGAAGTTGGAATTTTTAGTCTCTTATACCCTGTTTCCTCACTTTCTGTATTATTTCAGTATAGTTATTGTACAATTTTTGGTTAAATTCATACTTGGTTTTTATCATTTTTGCTAGGTAAATGTTTATTGCTAAGCCAAACAGTAGGCTATGATTACATTTGATTTATTTTATGACCTTTTGTTTTTTCTGGAATTAATAATTACCTCATTCATTGTTTTTATTTGCTTTGCCTTCTTCAGATCTCTAGCCCAACTCTTCCAATGGCTTTGTAAAATGCTTTTTACTAAACTTGTATCACAGTCAAACCTATCAAATAATCTGTCAGTTCCATTATTTAATTAGTTATTTTTATGAGATCTACCTTCCGTAGCCCTCCATTTTGCTGTCCACCCTGCTTGGTTGCTCTCTGGCCTGCTGCAGACCTGCCATCCTTTACCTAACTCACTTTGCTTCTCTCTTGTGTTCAGGATTCCGTCTTTTTCATTTTATGTCTTCATCCTCCAGTAAAAACAAAAAGCCAAACCTGTTGCTGCCCAGTTGATTCCAACTTACAGTGACCCTGTAGGACAGAGTAGAACTGCCCCAACAGGGTTTCCAAGGCTGTAGTCTTTACTGAAGCAGATTGCCACATCTTTCTCCCATGGAATGGCTGATGGGTTCAAACTGCCAACTTTTCGTTTAGTTAAACACTGAGCCACCTGGGTTCCGTCATCCTCCGTTAGCTTCCTGAAAAGTCATGGGAGGTAAATTTTCTGAGACTTTACCTGTTTGAAAAAGAGTATTTATTCTACCTTTACACATGATTGATAGTTTGGCTAAATCTAAAATCTTTGGTTGAAAATAATTTTCTCTCAGAACTTTGAAGATATTAATCTAGTGACTTCTAGCTTGTAATGTTGCTTTTGAGGAAATGGATACTTTGCTTATTCCTGTGACCTGTTTTTCCTTGCTAAGAACTTGTAAGATCTTCTCTTTTTCTCTAACAGTCTCACATTTTACAGTGCAATTCCTCAATATGGGTTCCTTTTTCACTCATTTTGCAGACTCTTTTAAGCAAGAAATTTATGTCTTTTGGTTCTGGTAAATTTCCTTGAATTTTTTTCTGTGAGAATTTTCTCATCAATGATTTCACTGTTCTTTCTTTCTGGAACTCCCATTGGTTGGATTGAACCTTTAACTTTCTTAACTTTCAGTCCTATTTTTCCCATTCCTTTTGTATTTTTGTTCTACTTTCTGGATGAATTCCTTGACCTAATCTTGCCTTCTTTTATTTATCCTTATTTTTTTTAAATTTTATCAATATTTTTAATATCTAAAGGATTTTCTCATTTTTTAGTGTTGAATTTTATAGCATCATGGTTTTATTTCATGAATGTAATTATTTTTAGGGAGCCTTGGTGGTACAGTGATTAAGAGCTGTGGCTGCTAACCAAAAGGTCAGAGGTTTAAATCCTACAGCCGCTCCTTCTAAACTCTTTGGGGGCAGTTCTGTTCTGTACTGGAGGGTTGCTATGAGTTAGAATCGACTTGATGGCAATGGGTTTGGTTTTTTTGGTTTAATTATTTTTTTAATTATTTTTAAACTACCTACTTCTCTTCCTTCCCTAGTAGAGGGATGCTAATATGTCCTCTTGGGAGAGGGGAGGGGACTAGTGAGCCGCTCAGCCACAAAGTGTGTCATATCCCTTAGGTATGTTGGGGAGAAAACTGTTTTAGAACCCCTGAGAGTGTTGATTATAGTGTCTTTGAAGTTTTTTTTTCTTCCTGCATTGTATCTGTTTCTTCTGAGGTCCTTTTATTTTCTCATGATTCCTTTGCTTGTCTCACTTTAATTATCGCACTTCCCCAAAAGCCTGGTAATCTTTGGCTGTCTGTTATGTGTAAGGTGAATTTTTAGAAAGCAAATTGGAAGTTCTGTGTCTATGAGTTGGACTTTTCAACTGGTGGGCTTCACTGGAGGGCGATCAGGATGACACAGCCTTTTTATCTGTTGTTACTTGGCATCAAGTGGGCTCTGACTGGTGGACTTTGTGTAGAGTAGAATGAAACACTGCCTGGTCCTAGCACCATCTTCATGATTTTTGGTATGTTTGAGTCCATTGTTATGATTATTGTGTCAATCTATTTCCTGGTGGGTTTCCCTCATTTTCACTAACCCTTATTTTACCATCCATGATGTCCTTTTTTAGTGATTGGTCTTTTCTGATGATATGTTCAAAGTAAGAGAGCCAAAGTCTCCCCTTCCTCACTTTTAAGGAGCATTCTGATTGTATTTCTTCTAAGGGTGATTTGTTTGTTCTTCCGGCAGTACTTGGTATATTCAATATTCTTTCTCAACATCATAATTCAAATGCGTCAATTCTCCTTACATCTCGCTTTTTTCATTGTCCAGCTTTTGTGTATGTATGAGGTAATTGAAAATACCATGGCTGGGTCAAGTGCTCCTTAGTTATCAAAGTGATGTCTGTGCTTTTTCACACTGTAATGAAGTTTTTTGCAGCAGATTTGCCCAACGCAATACGTCGTTTGATTTCTTAGCTGCTGCTTCCGTGGGTATTGATTGTTGATCCCAGTAGAATGTAATCCTTGACAATTTCAATTTCTTTTCTATTTATCGTAATGTTGTTTATTGGTGCCATTGTGAGAATTTTTGTTTTCTTTATGTTCAAGTGTAATCCATATCGAAGGCTGTAGCCTGTAACCTTCATCAGTAAATACTTCAAGTCATTTTTACTTTTGGCAACCAGGGTTGTGTCATCTATATATTATAGGTTGTCAGTGAGTCTTCCTTCATTCCTGACCTTGAGTTCTTCTTTATATAGTCCATCTTCTTGAATTATTTATTCAGTATGCAGATTGAATAAGTAAAGTGAAAGGGTACAGTCCTGCTGCATACTTTTTCTGATTTTAAACCATTTTCATAGAGGACTTCCAAATATCAGAATTTGTATTTTGTCTGGGGATGGTTCTATTTCTTTCTAGAGAAAATTCTTTCAATCTTTTGTACTTTCTGTTCAGTCTGAAGACTTCCACTTAATCTCCATCTTTTCATTTACATGCCTCATCTCCTCTCTACCTAGTGCCCCGAGTTTGGACCTTTACCTTCTCCAGAGACTTTGCCACCTGTTCTCTGCAGAGGTGGAGAAGCAGTCAATCCTGACCTCATCCCACCTTCTGAGTTACCTGGTGTTTCACCTCCTAACTTACTTGGATTCTGTGGTCATTTCCAATTTGCTTCTCATCAGTATCTTCCTTTGCAAATACTTAGTTATGTACTTCCTTCTCTCTGCTGTTAGTTGCCCTTGAGTCAGCTCGGAGTACAGCAGAATGAAACCTTGTCCAGTCCTGTGTCATCTTCAATAGTATACTCAAGTCCGTTGTTTCAGCCACTGTGCATCTTGAGTGCTTTCCAGCCTAGTAGGCTTATCTTCCAGCGCTACATTGGGCAATACTCTGTTGTGATCCATAGAGTTTTTGTTGGCTAATTTTTGTAAGTAGATTTCCAGGCCTTTCTTCCTAGTCTGTCTTAGTCTGGGAGCTCTGCTGAAATCTCTCCACCATGGGTGACCCTGCTGGTATTTGAAATACCAGTAACATAGCTTTTAGCATTATAGCAACACAGAAGCCATCACAGTATGATAAACTGACAGACTGGTGGTGATCCTCCTCTCTGCAAAGTCATATATGGCTTCTCCTTTGCTTTCTCTCATCTTATGATTTAGTTCAGAATTAAACCTGTCTCCTAGATTGATCAATGACTAAGTTTTTACTTCTGATTTCATTTTTATTTTTGAATAGCAGGGTGATTTTGAGATGAGAGGGGTTGGATGTATCTGCTATCTTGAAACCAAAAATCCAGTAATGATCACTTTGTTTTAATTATGAGGGAGAATAATTGAACGTGGGGAAAGACTTTTTTTTTTCTTAAGTTTCCTTTCTGCTAAAAGCTGACACACTGACCTTGCGAAGACATACATTTTTCTTAAGTTTGTGAGGGCAGGAGAGGGAAACAATGGAAGTGATGGATTATGTCTGAAAAATCACATTGCAGCCTTTTTCCCCCTATCGTTTATAGAGTAGGGATTTCTTCCCTTGTCTTTATATAAATTCATAATTTCGATGCAAAGTAGTTGTGTTTCAGGTGGTGTGTAGTACTCTGCATTTTTGCATGGAAGTCCCAAGTATGGTCTTAACCTGTGGAAAGAGTGCTCAGCATTCTGGGCTCATCTGAACTCATGCATGCAGTTAAAAGCAGCAGAGGAAATAGGAGACAGTCAAATGGCTGGATCAGAATGGGAGAAAGCTGTTAAAGTCTTTACTGAGAGAGAGTGGTTTTGTGGAAGTGGAACAAACAGGGTCCAGATTACACATGATCAAAGAGGACAATTAATGATAATTGATATTGACACTTACTTGTGGCAGGAACTGTGCTTGGAAGTGCTTTATATCTGTTATGTCATTTAATCCTCGCAATAACCCTATAAGGGCCATACTGCTGCTTCTGTCTCACAGATCAGAAAGCAGAGAGTTTACACAGGACCAGGATTCAATCTGAGGCAGTCTGACCCTAACCTATTCTGTACTGATGGCAAGACCTTGGGGATAAGCAATTCTAAAAAAGAGAGGCAGCATGTATAGACAAAGAAGGCCTCTGGTATTGACTGCACACCAAGGAAACTGTGCCCCAGGGGACTTGTGAGTAGTGCTGAGAAGAAGGCATGAGTGAAGGAACTATGTCCACATTTGCTTCTGCTTAAATGTATACCTCCCAGTGCTCCTCCATCAATTAGGAGAACCATCTTGAAGAATGCTGCCTCAGCTTCAGAAGAGAAGACCCCAGGACATACATTAATGAGAGAAAAGGGAGTCGTAGCTGACAGAAAAATAAAGCTTTCAGAGGGAGCTCTGGGCCTCCAGTTAGGCCTGAAGCTTGTTGACAGAGCAGCAGGGGCCCATCCTGGTGGGCTCCCCTGACTCCATGGCCTCCCTACTGCATCTTGGAAGAGCTCCTCTCCCCCATGACTTGCCTTATATGGGACAGTTAATGAGCAGTGTGATGACGGGAGACATCTGTCCATATTGTGCATGCTGGGGCTTGTGACCAGACGATTCTCCATTGCCCTACTGGTTCCACTGGAGAAGTGCCTTTTCAGCAGTTTGGAGAACTCTTTTTTTTTTTTAGGTTGCAAGAGCAAAGCACACAGAGTTAAATGTGTCATGTCTTTCATTTATTTAGTCAGTTGGTTTTGGAGAGAAGTACATTTTTAGAAGGGGATGCTGTTTTGTTTGAGGTGGAATCCCTCTTTAGTCATTATTAGAATGCTTATTAGAATTACTTTGAATGAGAATGACTGGATTCTGTTATCCACTAATTCAATATAGAAGGAAATCCTTTAAATAAATTAGGGTTTTCTTATACTTAACCTGTTTTGATCCTCACTCATTCTGACTCGTAGTGACCCAATAGGACAGAGTAGAACTGCCTCATAGGGTTTCTAAGGCTGTAATCTTTATGGAAGCAGACTGCCACGTCTTTCCCCCATGGAACGGCTGGTGGGTTCAAACCACTGACCTTTTGGTCAGCAGCCAAATGTTTTAACCACGGCACCACCAGATCTCCTAGGAGGAAGGTATTATTATCCCCTTTTTTAAGTTGAGGGAACTGAGGCTCAGAGACCTTTTTGTAAATGCTCCGCTCAAGGCCACACCGGGGTTGAAGTGGAGGGAATTAAGATTGATTTGCTGTTAATCCCTGGCTCTGTCCTGAGCACCACGTTGTGTTGCCTGTTCTTAAAAACTTACAAAAGCCAGTGACTCCTCATAGCTTTGAAAGGCCTCTTGTCATGAGTCCTGTCTTAGTCTCCTAGTGCTGCTGTAACAGAAATAACACAAGTGAGTGGCTTTAAAGAACAGGAATTTATTTTCTCACAGTTCTGGAGCTGTAAAGTCCAAATCAGGGTCTCGGCCATGTCGATTCCTTCCTTGTAGGTAGTTCGGGCATTCTTCCTTGGCTTAAAGACGATCCTCACATGGCATCTGTCTTCTCTGTGTGTGTGTATATGTGTCAGATCTGCTGTTTTTATAACTCAGAAGTGATTACATTTAGAAACCAAAACCCGTTGCCATTGAGTTGATTCCAACTCATAGCAACCCTATAGGACAGAGTAGAACTACCCAATAGGGTTTCCAAGGAGCAGCTGGTAGATTCAAACTGTCAACTTTTTAGTTAGGAGCCAAGTTCTTAACCACTGCACCACCAGGGCTCCTGATTACATTTAGAGTCCGCTCTATTCAGGTATGATCTAATTAACATAACAAAGAAAAGCCTATTTCCAAACAGGGTTATAGCCACAGGAACAGGAGTTGGGATTTCAACACATATTTTGGGGGCACAATTGGATTCATAACAGGCCTCATGAGATCATCCAAGAAGAGTCAGTTTAGTTTTTTCATTTTTGATTACACGGGTTCTCAGTACATTTCTAGGCATGTGGAGAAATTAAAAAAAAAGTAAACAGGTCATGTTTTCTGTCTTCAAGGAGCTTGCAGTCACAATTTTAAGACAACCTTGATGTGAACGAAATACTGAGGGAACACATAAAATTATAACTACAGTGAAATCGTAAACATAGAGTTGCTCAAAAAAGGGAAAGAGATCTTTGTGGTCTGTAATACTTGGATAATGATGAGGCTAGTGGCACAGTGGTTAAAGCCCTCAGCTGCTAACTGAAAGGTCGGTGGTTTAAACCCGCCAGCTGCTCCACAGGAGAAAGATGTGGCAGTCTGCTTCCATAAAGATTTACAGCCTTGGGAACCCTATGGGGCAGTTCTGCTCTGTCCTCTAGGGTTGCTATGAGTGGGAATTGACTTGAGGGCAGTGGGTTTGATTTTGGTTTGGCGTCGGAGTAGATGTGGAGGAGCAGATAAGGATGGAAAAATGGATGGGAAGTGGGAGGGTATTAGAAAAGGTTTTTCCTACCAGTGAGAACACAGAATTGGAACAGGAAAGAAAATATTCAGGGGCAGCTTTGGAGTTTGAGGTTGCGGTGGAATAGAGGAGGAAGTGAGGAATATGCGATGTGTACATATGCATTTCTTATATTGTATCTGCTCTACTTTTTTTTTTCTCTTATAAACCAAAAACCAAACTCGTTGTCATCAAGTCGATTCTGACTCATAGTGACCCTATAGGACAGCGTGGAACTGCCTCATAGGGTTTCCAAGGAGCACCTGGTAGATTCAAACTGCTGACCTTTTGGTTAGCAGCCATAGCTCTTAACCACTACTCCACAAAGGTTTCCATTTTTCTCCTACAAGAAGTCATAATTTCAAGTGAGACCAGGAAAGAAAAAAGCCATTTTTCCCCTTGCATCTTTATTTACTGTATTTCTCACTCTAGCCATTCTTACCAACTGATTTTTGAAGGCAGTGGACAAAAGTGACCTGACTCAAAAGTTATTTCTAGGACAGTTACTAATAATTGATGAATGCATTGTCTAAATTTAAATTCTAACCCCCTCTCGCCGTATTCTCCAGAATTGAGTTCATGGAATTTTTTTTCTCTCAAACAGGTCTCTATGTTTATCAGAAAATCCACACGGGAAGAATTTGTATTAATGTAATAAATTTAGGAAAATAAGTAAAAAATAAGATTACTTTGTGAGTGTTGTGTCCACACAGGGGAGGAATTCCATAAATGAGCTCAGTCAGGGTCAGTTATTCCCACTTAGTGTTTCTGCAGTTCTGTGAATAATTCCTCTTCACTATCCCATGAGCTCCTTAAAGGAAGAGACCATGTTTAGTAGTAAAATTCTTGCCTTGCATGCAGGAGACCTGGGTTCAATTCCCAGCCAGTGTACCTCATGTGAAGCCTCAGTGGAGGCCTGTGTGTTGCTATGATGCTGAAGAGGTTTCCGCAGAGCTTCTGGAATAAGACAGACATGGAAGAAAGGTCCGACAAACTACTTCTGAAAACCAGCCAATGAAAACCCTATGGATCACAGTGGTCCAACAGGCAACTGATCATAGGGATGGTGCAGGACTGGGCAGTGTTTTGTTCCATTGTGCACAGGGTCGCCTTGAGTCAGGACCAACTTGGTCCTGACTCAATGGCCGCTGACAACAATGTGTCATATGTATCTTTACATCTCCAGTGTCTAGTATATGCTTAGCTGATAGAGGTTACTCAAATAATGTCTAGTTGAATGAATAAGTGAATATATAAATAGGAGTCTAGGTTTCATCCTGTACATTTATTAGGGTACCACTAGCTGCTATGACAAATAAGCCCCCAAATTGCAGTGGCTTTGCACAATAGAATTGTATTCCTTACTCATATAATAGTCTAATGTGATGTTCATGATTAATGGGTAGCTTTCTTCTACCTGGTGATTCAGGGACTCAGGCTTCTTTCGTCATAGCTTGCTTTCCACTAGGGCTTCTGACTCCAGTGCATGTAGTTGGCAGATAGGGACTAGAGCATGAAGAAGACATACCTGCTTCTTAACTGCTTTGGCTGGAAAGTGATCCCTACCACTTCTGCTCACAGTTATTTCACTACAACTAGTCACACGACCCCACCTAGGGACAAGGTGAGCAGGGACATGTGGTCTCTTGCTGAGCAGCTTCCTCAAAGAGAAAAGTTAGTATAATGAATTTTATTTTTTTAAATATTTTGCAATTTATGGAATCTTTATTGTCTTCTGTAGCTGCAAAAATTTTCAGGTAATGTGAAATGAAATGAAAAAGGTGATGTAATTTTTTAGTCTTCTCCTTTTCAGATAAGATTACATCAATAGTGAACCACTGAATTAAAACTGAGACATTCAAATAGAGCTTAGAATTTGTACGCTTCCTTAATTCTAGTCACGATTTATGAGATTTTAAAAACATTTCAAATAAAAATTTCAAGCTTACAGGAAATTTCCAAGAATAGTCTAAAGAACTCTAATATCCAGATTAACCAGCTATTGTCATTTTGCCACATTTTTTTTTTTATTATTCCATCTTCCTGTTTATGTACACAATTATGCTTATTCTGAGTTATTTGAGAGTGGACTGCATATATCATACCTCTTCACTTTCATATTTCAGCATGTAGTTTCTAAGAAAAAAGAGGTCCTGTTATATAAACAAGGTAGTTACTAAATATAGGAAATTTAACATTGATAAAATATTACTATCTACTCTGTAGTCCATACTGTGATGTTGCCATTTGTTCACATAATGTCCTTTATAGCAGTTTTTCCCATAGAAGATTCCACCCAGATCATGTATGTCTGACCCTGTAGCCTCCTTTCTTCTTCTTTTTTTTTTTTTTTTATTGTGCTTTAGGTGAAAGATTACTGCTCAAGTTAATTTCTCATACCAAAAATTTATACACATATTGTTTTGTGACATTAGTTGCAACCTCTATAATGTGACAGCACACTCCCCCTTTCCACTTCAGGTTTCCTGTGTCCATGCAACCAATGCTTGTCCCTTTCTGCCTTCTTACCCTGCCCTTGGACAGTAGCCACCCATTTGGACTTGTGTATCTGATTGAACTAAGGAATACACTCTTCATGAGTATTATTTCATGTTTTATAGTCCAGTCTAATCTTTGTCTGAAGAGTAGGCTTCAAGAATGGTTTTAGTTCTGGGTTAACAGAATGTCCAGGGACCATGGCTTCAGGGGTTCTTCCAGTTTCAGTTAGATCATTAAGTCCGGTCTTTTTACGTGAATTTGAGTTCTCCCCCACGCTTTTCTCCTGCTCTGTCAGGGACTCTCTATTGTGTTCCCTGTCAGCGCGGTCATTGATGGTAACTGGGTACCATCTAGTTCTTCTGGTCTCAGGTTGATAGAGTCTCTAGTTTATGTGGCCCTTTTGTCTCTTGGGCTAATATTTTCCTTGTGTCTTTGGTGTTCTTCATTCTCTTTTGCTCCAACTGGGTTGCTCCAAGAAGGGAAGGACAAGACACAATACAGGGAAAGTCAGCACAACTGGACTAAAGCAAAAGCTAAGAAGTTTCCTGAACACAACCAAACACTTTGAGGGACAGAGTAGCTGGGGCTGGGGTCTAGGGACCATGGTTTTGGGGGCATCTAGGTCAATTGGCATAATGAAGTTTATTAAAAACATGTTCTGCATCCCACTTTGGTTAGTGGTGTCTGCGGTCTTAAAAGCTTGCGAGCGGCCATCTAAGATGCATCAATTGGAAGTGTGGATTTTAATGGACAGTTTGTATTTAGCATTTCCAAGCTGTCTGATCTTAGGCAAGTGCATAGTCTCTCTGAGTCTCATTTTCTTTAGTTGTTAATGAAGATAATATACTTACCCTGCAAGGTTATTGTAAGTATTAAATGAGACAATGTGTTTGAAGTGGCTAGCAGTAGTGCTGGACATATGCTTAATATATGAGAGCTATTTTAATATTGGAGCCCTAGTGGTGCAGTGGTTAAGAGCTCAACTGATAAACAAAATGTTGGCAGTTCAAGTCCACCAGCTGCTCCTTGGAAACTCTATGGGGCAGTTCTACTCTATCTTATAGGGTCACTATGAGTCAGAATCAACTCGGTGGCAATGGATTTTATTATAACATTGCTACTTTTAATATTTTGATTCAAATAAGATACTTATTGTATTAATGGTCCAAGCACCAGTCATTTATCTTTCTCCTGCTAGGATCATGGCACATACAAAGGTAGGATAACTCAAGGAGGGCATTTAGTCACATGTCTTAAGTTAGAAGAAGATGTGGAGACGTTTAGATTAATAGTTACTACTGGGACCATGGCATATATACTAAGGCGGGGGTGACTTATGGTACCCGTTTGGTAGTATGGAGTCTAGGTAAAAGGAAGAATTTTCTTTTAAAAACTTACTAGAGGTCTGCTAAGAGGAGTTATGTATTTTCAGTGTGAACAGCTGATTGTATTATATTTATCCCACACTAGTGGAGATAGATGGAATAGAATTATTAAAACTATGTCCTATCCACTAAAGAGAAAAAGAGGCAGGGCCCCAGGAAAAGAAGAACAAAGGAGCACAAGGGACTCAGGGCCATGGGAAGAGATGAGAAGGGAAGGAAAGGAAAAGGTACAGAGAGGAAGGGAAGAGAACTGCAGTTGCAGTACAACACAACAGAATTACTCCCTCCCTCCTCAGCTGCCAGAAGTGCTTTGCCTGTTGAAGGCTAACAGATGAGACCTTTCCCAGGATGTTTCTGCTTAGGCCATGGTTGCCACCCCTACCTAGTGAAGCTGGCACTACAGTGACTCATTGTATCATCTATGAAGGGCCTATGAGATTGACTGAGGCCTCTGTTGCATTGAGTTCAACTTCTCCTTCATGCCTCAACCTTTCACAGTTGTGGTCCCCAAGAGCAGTCCCCAATAACATTCCATCATGTAATTCTCCATCTCGGAATCTTTCCTGAGGAACTAGACCTAAGACAATAGAGAAAGGGAAAGCAAGGGAAGGGAAAGGGAGAGAACCCAAAGGAGAGGGACCTTTTCCTCATGGATTGCTATATGCAGAAGCCCCTGAAGATGTCAGTATTGAACTATCCCTTTCTCTTTGTTAGCTGTTCAGTCAGCCCCTCATGGCAGCCCTATGCACAATGGAACAAAATGCTGTGCAGTCCTGCACCATCCCCACGATGGATTATGGATCAGGCTGTTGTGATCCATAGGGTTTTCATTGGCTGATTTCCGGAAATATATCACCAGACCTTTCTTCCTAGTCCATCTTAGTCTGGAAGATTCACTGAAACATGTTCAGCATCGCAGCAACATACAGGCCTAATGGGTGGTGGCTGCACATGAGGTGCTTTGGTCAGGAGTGGAATCCAGGTCTCCAACATGGAAGAAGAGAATTCTGAACGATTCTACCACCGAATCACCAATGCCTCTCCTTCCTCTTTACCTCTGGGAAAAACGCGTTGTAGTTAGATGATATGACTAACTTGAGGTAAAAGGGTGCTTCGTACATTCTTCTGGATTCCCTCAATATGCTTCACCAGCTAATGGTGGTTTTGTTTAATAATGGATTGTTTTGCTCACCTTCCACTCTCAAAGGCCAGTACTGGGGTATACAGTAATGCCCTATACAGGGCCTGCTTTGTTACAAAATATGTTTTCTCTCCCTTTCTTCCTCCTTTAAACATAGTCTAACTTATTCAGTTCTGCTCTGAACAGAATAACAACGTAACTCTAAGTTTATGTGTTAAAAGAAAAAGGGAAAAACTTCTATTTATGGCTTCCGTAGTGTGGGACTTTCACCAAGAAGGCTTTTGCTAGTTTGTCTCCTATCAGTAGTGTATGGAAAAGGAGGTTCCATGCCCTTCTATGCCAAGCACACATGGGCTTGTGGTTTCACTAGTTGGGGTGAGAAGGATCTCTGGAAACATGACCCCCGAGACTGCAGTTCACCCCTAGACATTCTTAGTTATGCTTACCTGTTATTGTTGTTTCTAGGTGCCTTCAAGTTAATTCTGACTCATAGTGACCCCATATACCATAGTAGAACTGCCCCATAGACTTTCCTAGGCTGTCATCCTGATGGAAGCAGATCTTCTGGTCTTTCACCTGTGGAGCTGGTGGATGGGTTCAAACTGCCAACCTTTTGGTTGGCAGCCAACCACTTAACCATTGTGCCGCAAAAACCCACCCATTGCAGTCAAGTTGATGCTGACACACAGCAACCCTGTAGGACAGAATAGAACTGCCCCTGTTTCCAAGGAGTGGCTGCTGTATTCAAACTGCCAGTCTTTTGGTTAGTAGCCTGAGGTCTTAATGACTGCTCCACCAGCATCCCATTGTGCCACCAGGGCTCCTTTAACCTTATCTCTTTGCTGTTTTTTTTTTTTTTTCCTTTAATGGGCTTCTTTCATAACAAGAGCTCCTGCTTGAAGGATACTGTGAATATTCTAAAATTTCCCCCTATCTCAAGGAGTTATTTTCTTGGTGGGTAGGTTTGCTATTATGAGGTTCAATTTCCCTCACAGAAGTTCAATTTCCCTCATGGCGTCTTCTGGTCTCCCATGTGTAACTAATTCAGAGGAAGCATTTATCTGTTGTGATCTAAATGTGTATTTGTTTTGCCCTTAACCGATAAGACAATTACAAATGTTTTCTTGCCTGCAACTATATAGACTTGGAAATGCAGTTGTCATAGCGAAAGCCACAAAGCACCTGAGTTCCAAGCTCTGTGATGACACTTGACTAGATTATATGCAAAAGCCACAAAGTAGAAAATTTTTTATAGGAGCTGATGAATGTTTTTCCACCCTGCAGAATTGGCAATGGGTTTCAGTTGGACATCAATTTGACCCAAAGTTGGCCCTGAACGTGTGCAGAGTGGCATGACTGTCTAACTTCCCTATGGTACTGTGTGTCTGTAGGCACTTCAAGGGTATTAATTGTGATAGAACAATATGCGTACTAACTGCTTGATGAGAAACTAGTTTGTCCTGTAAACCTTCATCTAAAGTACAATTAAAAAAAAATATATATATATATATATATATATATATATAGTGTGGAAGTGCCCTGCCTCCTTCCTCCTGCTCCTGGGCTTTTGTCGACTCCAAAGCTGTGATGGGACCCAGCATCTGGGACAGACTCTGAGAGTAATGGGAACTTGACCAAGTAGCTCATCCCGTATTCATGAACTGGAATATAAACTAGCTCACATGGGAAAATGCGTGGATGGACCATCTCTCTTGGTATCCTGGAGAAGGTGGCATCCAGTAGATCATAAATCTATATCTTTCATACTGACAACTTATCTGCTTAAAACCCATTAGTCCTCTATTGTTCCATGCTTAACATTCATAATAAATAGTTTTCTGCTTTCAGGCCCAGACCAAATAGAGTTTTGAAGACAGAGATGGTAATGAAAAATATACTGATAACTAAGCAGTCTTTGTTATTAAAGTTGAAAAAAAATATAGCTTAGGTGGTGCCCTTCATAGTGACAACCCTGAGTGTCTGATGCTATCTTGAGATGGATCCATAGGGAGCAGTTTTATGTCATTTTCTTGTAACTGTCACTCTCATGTGCTGACAGGAAGTTTTGTTGTCATTTGCATATTCTGAAAGCGTGCTTGGAAAATAACTTATCCTGATATATTTGAACTTTTTTCCCCGGGTTGGAACTGCCAAGCCTGACTGCTGCTCTAAGCATTTAGTGAGTATAACTTTATGTGGACTTAATCCAAGTACTTGGGGTTTAAAGAACTAGGAGATATGACCCCTATCATAGCAAAGTGAGAGTGTCATACATCTATACAAATCCTTGGACTCCAGAATGTTCAACAGAGCTTTGGAACAAGTGCTCCAAGAAAAGAGAGGAAGGAGGTGGAAAAAGCTGACAGACTCAACCTGGGGTGCTTTCACAGCAAAAGTAGCATTTGAACTGGGTTTTGAAGAATAAGTAGAAATTTGAAGGATAGGAAAGACAGTAAAGACCATTCCAGGCAATTGTCAAAGCGCAGAAAGGCAAGCATACATGACAAAATGGGGGATGCTTGCAGAGCTGAGAAGTGCTCTGTGGCCAAGAAGTTACATAGATATTGTGAAGATTTCTGTTCTGTATTTGAAACTTGGGCAGGTAGAGCTATGGAAGACTTTTAGGCAGGAGAATCAGAGAGAGAAGGTAATAGTCAAATACTGCACATTGAGCAAGATGAGAATTGAGATGAGATACAAACCACAGCCAATAACACACAAGCTCCAGAGAACAAGCTAGATAACTGGGATCTTCTAAAAATTAAGCACTTATGCTCATCAAAAGACTTCACCAAAAGAGTAAAAAGAGAACCTGCAGACTGGGAAAATGTTTTCGGCTATTACAAATAAGACAGAGGTCTAATCTCTAAAATCTACAAGAAAATCCAATACCTCTACAAGAAATAGACAAATAATCCAATTAAAAAATGGGCAAAGGAAATGAACAGACACTTCACCAAAGAAGACACTCAAGCGGCCAATAGACACATGAGGAAATGCTCACAATCTCTAGCCATTAAAAAAGAGAAATGCAAATTAAAACTATGATGAGATACAATCTCACTCCGGCATTACTGGCACAAATTAAAAAAAAAAACAGAAAATAACAAATGTAGGAGAGGCTGCAGTAAGATCAGAAGTCTTATGCGCTCCTGGTGGGAATGCAAAATGATACAACCATTTTGGAAAATGACATGGCACTTCTTTAGGAAGCCAGAAATAGAAATACCATATGATCCAGCAATCCCACTCCTGGAAATATAAAAAAAAACCAAACCCGTTGCAATCGAGTCGATTCCAACCCATAGTGACCCTGTAGGACAGAGCAAAACTGCCCCATGGAGTTTCCAAGGAACGCCTGGCGGATTTGAACTGCCGACCTTTAGGTTAGCAGTTGTAGCACTTAACTACTATGCCACCAGGGTTTCCCCTAGAAATATACCCTAGAGAAATAAGAGTCATCACATGAATAGACATACACACAGCTATGTTCATTGCAGCATTGTTCACAATAACAAAAAGATGGAAACAATCTAGATGCCCATCAACAGATGAATGGATAAACAAACTGTGATACATACACACGATGGAGTATTACACAACAATAAAGAACAAGGATGAATCTGTGAAGTATCTCCTAACATGGATGAATCTGGAGCACATTATGCTGAGTGAAATAAGTCAATCACAAAAGGACAAATATTGTATGAGACCACTACTGTAAAAACTCATGGAAAGGTTTACACACAAAAATAATCTTTGATGGTTATGAGGGAGGGGTGGGGTGGGATGGAAAAGCACTAAATAGACAATAGATAAGTGGTAACTTTGGTGAAGGGTAAGACAGTACACAATACTGGGGAAGCCAGTACAACCTGTGTGCTGTGTCCATAGACACGTCCAAACTCCCTGAGGGTCAGAATTGCTGGACTGGGGGCTGTAGGGACCACAGTCTTGGGGAACATCTAGCTCAGTTGGCATAACATAGTTTATAAAGAATATGTTCTGCATTCTACTTTGGCGAGTAGCATCTGGGGTCTTAAAAGCCTGTGAGTGGCCATCTGGGATACTCCACTGGCCTCACTGCTTCGGGAGCAAAGAAGAATGAAGAAAACTGAAGATACAAGGGAAAGATTAATCCAGAGGACTAACGGACCACACCTACCACGGCCTGCAACAGACTGAGTCCAGTAAAACTAGATAGTGCCTGGCTACCACCACTGACTGCTCTGATAGGGATCACAATACAGGGTCCCAGATGGAGCTGGAGAAAAATGTAAAACAAAATTCTAACTCAAAAAGAAAGACCAGACTTGCTGACCTGACAGAGACTGGAGAAACCCTGAGAATATGGCCACTGGACACCCTTTCAGCCCAGTAATGAGGTCACTCCTGAGGTTCACCCTTCAGCCAAAGATTGAACAGGCCCATGGAACAAAACGAGACTAAAGGGGCGTACCAGCCCTGGGGCAGGGACTGGAAGGCAGGAAGGAACAGGAAAGCTGGTAATAGGGAAGCCAGAGTTAAGAAGGGAGAGTGTTGAGATGTCATGGGGTTCTTAACCAGTGTCGTAGAATAGTGTATACTAACTGTTTGATAACCCTTGTGGCGTAGTGGTTAAGTGCTATGGCTGCCTACCAAAAGGTCGGTAGTTCAAGTCCACCAGGCGCTCCTTGGAAACTCTATGGGACAGTTCTACTCTGTCCTATAGGGTCGCTATGAGTCGGGATCGACTCGATGGCAGTGGGAGTGGGAACTGTTTGATGAGAAACTAGTTTGTTCTGTAAACCTTTGTCTACAGTACAGTTAAAAAAAAAAAAAAGAATTGAGGTGAGCCTGTTAACAAGTCAGTCAAGGGCTCTGAAAACCTTTCGGGGACAGCCTCAGTGAAGTGTTGCTGATGGAACCAGGTTGCAAGGAATTATAGAGTGAGTTGAAGCCCAAGAATATTAGCAATAAAGGGAAAAGGAGAGCAGGGAGTAGCAGAGTGAGAATGAAGGATAATTAAGAGAAGATATATATATTTTTTAAAGTTGGGAGGATTTGTTTAGGAGTCACCTCATTTATGAAATACTTGTTATTTGTACTTTTTTTTTTTTTTTACTTCCTTGATACATTTGACCATCTTAAACTCCCCAGATAAAAAAAGAAAAAGAGCATTGTTTGAATTTTCTTACTTGGCTTCTGAAATACTACAGAACACTTGGCTGCTTATGTATTTGCCTTCCCTTCCCAGGCCATAAGCAATTTGAGGGCAGAGGTTGCATTTTATTAATCTTTGTATCCATATCTCCCACAGCTGGCAATTGGTAGGTGCTCACTTGGGGTTTTTTGAGAGTGACTGGATCATAACATACACATTAGAAGTTGAAGGGACGTCAACAGTGGAAGTGGAGAGGTTGTAGATAACAGAGAGAAGGAAGATACTAATAAAAAATTCAGAGGGTAAAAAAGAGTTGGCTCCTCTAGAACAGGGGTCAACAAATGTTTCTGTTGACAGTTTCTTTTTCCCACTTGATTTTATGTGCTGAGTAGATTTTCTTTTTTGTTTTTGTTGAGTCTGTATTTTTCCCATGTATTTTATTTTGATGAGTAGGATAGTTTGTCTCCTTTGTGGTTACCTTATTATTTACCCATATTTTTCTAAATTTAAAACTTTTATTTCTTTGTATCGCTGTATCTTCCTCTCCATATGGAAGGTGGATGATTACATTTCTTAGTCCCTCTTTATTATTTTAATGTTGTCTTCTTTTATATAATAACATCGCTGTTACCCTGTTTTGGGCTTTTTTTTTTTTTTTTTTTTTTAATAATCTTGCTTTGTTTTTTGGATTTCCCCGTCTGGGTTGAGTTCTGGTTGCTCTGCCCAGTGTTCTAGTCTTGGGTTGATACCTGATATTATTGATTTTCTGACTAAAGAACTCCCTTTAGTATTTCTTGTAGTTTTGGTTTGGTTTTTACGAATTCCCTAGACTTGTGTTTGTCTGGAAATGTCTTAATTTCACCTTCATATTTAAGAGACAGTTTTGCTGGATATATGATTCTTGGCAGGCAATTTTTTTCCTTCAATTTTTTAAATATGTCATCCCATTGCCTTCTTGCCTGCATGGTTTCTGCCCAGTAGTCCAAGCTTATTCTTATTGGTTCTCCTTTGTAGGTGACTTTTTGTTTATCCCTCGCTGCTCTTATAATTCTCTCTTTATCTTTGGTTTTTGCAAGTTTGATTATAATATGTCTTGGTGACTTTCTTTTAACATCTACCTTATGTGGCGTTCAATGAGCATCTTGGATAGATATCTTCTCATCTCTCACAATATCAGGGAAGTTTTCTGCCAACAAATCTTCAACAATTTTCTCTATATTTTCTGTTATCCCTCCCTGTTCTGGTACTCCAATCACTCATAGGTTATTTCTCTTGATAGAGTCCCACATGATTCTTAAGGTTTCTTCATTTTAAAAAATTCTTTTATCTGATTTTTCTTCAAATATATTAGTGCCAAGTGATTTATCTTCGAGTTCAGAAATTCTAGCTTCTGCTTGCTCAATTCTGCTCCTCTGACTTTCTATTGAGCTGTCTAATTCTGTAATTTTATTGTTAATCTTCTGAATTTCTGATTGCTGTCTGTCTATGGATTTTTCCAACTTACTAAACTTTTCATTATGCTTCTGAATAATCTTTCTAATTTCTTCAGTTGCTTTATCTGTGTGTTCCTTGGCTTGTTCTGTGTATTGCCTCATTTCCTTCCTGATGTCTTGAAGGGTTCTGTATATTAACCTTTTGTATTCTGCATCTGGTAATTCCAGGAATGCACTTTCATCTAGAAGATCCCTGGATTCTTTGTTTTGAGAGCCTGTTGAGGTGATCATGGTCTGTTTCTTTATGTGAGTTGATATTAACTGTTGTCTCTGAGCCATCTATAAGTTATTGTATTAGTTTATGCTTGCTTACTGTGTCGTAGCTTCTTGCTTTGTTTTGTTTTGGTATACCCCTATGGGTTGCTTGAGTGAGCTAGCTTGAGTATTTTCACCTTTGGAGCTCTGGTGTCCTGTCCCCAGCTGGCTAGAGCTATTATCAGGTGTATCAGTCTAGGAGTCCATTCAGTTTTCTTGTATGAATTCAGCTGAGGTTTCCAGGTAGCTGATCATCAAGTGTGTGGTACAGGCTCTGTCCTACAGTCTTAGAGGGGCAGAGGTGATTGGCGTATATACTGGTATCTGATTGCAGCAGGGGGTCACGCTCTGAACAAGGCAGGGAGCTGAGAACCGACCCCCAAGTGTCTCTGAGGAAAACACGTCTCTGTTCCCTAGAGCATGCTGGTGGGTCAGTCCTGCAGAGGGATCATGGGCACCCAAAGTTTTTGGTTGTAAGGACTGGGAGGTACCAGTTATCTTTGGACCCCTGTTGTGGGTGGCTGGGTGACCTGAGTGGGGCTACCAGTCCTTAGATCCCTGATGTGGGTAGGTGAGGACCTTGTTTAATAGGCAAAGCAATGTCAAACGTCAAACACCCACCTCTCCACTGCACAGCTGAAATGGTTGGAGTTTGCCAACAAGGGCCTATTCTCCTGAAATAGGCCCACACAGGTCCATGCAGAAGGGAAAGGTGCTCAAGGTCCACAGATGGTTTATGCCTGGACAGGAGCTGCTTCTGTCCTGAGCTCCCCTGGTTAATGGAGCTAGCAAATTATCTTTTCCCCCCAATTGCAAATTTTTTCCTTCCCCAAGGCCGGAAGAATGGCTCTAGGTGCTCACCAGAGTCTATCTCAGGCCCAGGGATTCTGCTGCTGAAGCCGGCTTGGGGGTGGGGAGGCGCGGTAAAATACACGCAAGTACTTAGCTTTTGCCGAGAGCACCGTTCTCCTCAGGTTCCAAAGGTGTGAGTAGGCTGTGTGGCTGGCTGCTTCTCCCTGAGGAAAGAGGAAACTGTGGCCGAATGCTAGTACAAGCCTGCCGCCACTGCTGCTCTGGGAATGGTGCCTGAGGACTCCCCACGATTCAGGTCCAGTAACTCCTCTCCACTACTGAACGGTCTCTTCCTCCCCCTGCCCCTCAGTTCGTTGTCTAAGCTTGCCTTTGTTGCTCAGGGCTCCCAGCTTGTCACAAATATACTCGTTTCACTTGTTTTTATGGGTCTTTGTTGTAAAGAAGGCTCGCCGGAAGTGTCTGTCTATTCCGCCATCTTGGCTCTGCCCCAGCAAATGTTTCTGTTAAGAGCCAGGAAGTAAATACTTTAGCCCCATCTTTAGGCTTTGTGGGCCTGATGGTTTCACTTGCAACTACTCAACTTTGTTATTATAGTGCCAGAGCAGCCATCAACAGTATGAAAATGAATGGGCATGGCTGTGTTCCAATAAAACTTTGTTTACAAAAACAGATCCTCTAGAAGATTTGAAGTGGAGGAGTGTGGCACTAGCTTGAAATGGTGTAGGACACTTCTTCCCCAGAGAAGGTGGGAGAAAGAGAGGAGTGGGAAGTTGAAGTAGTTCATATCAAAAAGGCTATGTTAAGAGAGAAAAGGGTCAGAAGCGGGGAACAGACTCTTAAGAATGGAAGATATTCCAAAAAATGCTCCAAAGAATCTTATAGGATATACCCAAACCAAACCAAACCCAGTGCTGTCGAGTCGATTCCAACTCATAGCAACCCTATAGGATATATACCAGGAAAATTGTGGGGCAGCAGTGGAACCAGATGTGGAGTAGGTGCCATGGTCTCAATTAGTATGGTTATGTGAATTTCACTTTAATCAGAGTGTCCCACTTTCCTCTTTCCTCAGCTTAGTGTGCACCTGAATGCCATGCCCCAGTCTTTCCCCAGGGTATTGGGCATCAGCCCCCATCCCTTGCTGTGGAAAGGCCAAGGGAATTCTCAAACAGCCTCTCATGCTGTGGGCAGGATGGTGAGTCAGGCTGACATCAAAGTAGCAACTTGCTTGAGTTTATTATATCTTAGGCATTATGGTTAGGGGTCCACCATTTCATGAACCCAAAGTCCTCCTTCCATCCCAGTGGTCTGGCACCTCCAATTTTTTGATCTTCAGTCATAAGGGAATTATTACATCTCATCTCAGGGAATAGGACTATATACTTGCCCATCTTATCAAGGGCAGCTGCTAAGACCATCTTCAGGTGATCCCTGCACCTTCTGTTGTTTGATTTGTAAACATTCAATACCAGATGTTAGTGCTAACTGGCCATTTTTCTACTGGTGACTACCCTGATTTGCATTTCAGAGATTTAAAGGCTCTCCTATAAAAGGAAATGGCAGTTACTATAAGAACCACATGTATAATGTCTGGCTGGGATTCTGTGGTGGTTACTGTGGACCACCACGCTGGATCTCCTTTTCAAGCTCCTTCTACTATGCCTTCCAGTCAGCTAGAGCCCAGAAGGTTAAAATCACATTTCTCAGGTTTCTTTTCAGTTGTGATTTGTATTCCTTTTATTCGAACAACTCATAAAGTATAAAAGGAGCAAGAGGCAAGGCAAGAGGTACTAGCTTCTTGATTCATTGGTTTCCTTCGTTGGCTGCAGAGCTGTTCCCATCCTGGTTGAAGAGGTATGGCTCTACAGTTAGCAGCTCTCTCAATAGATGTTTTTCCATAATTCACAACAGGAGCTTTTTGATCATAGCAGAGGTTGTATAGAATATTGACCAATACAGTGCTAGCAGATGAGCATCCTAGGTTGGAAGGCAGCAGTGGACTCAGGCATGTGGGTGATCATGAGCTTGGAACAGGAACAGGCAGCATTTCATTCTATTGGACATGAAATTACCATGAGTCGGAGCCCGACTTGATCGCAGCTAACAATAACAACAACAGAGGGTGTGTGATTATAGGACCTGGTCCTGGAAGCTCAGCTTGGTCTGTTCCTTCAGTTCCTCTAGAGATTGTGCACAGCACCCAATGCCTGGCAATAAAACCCTTTTTGCTTAAACTAGCTACAGGAGTTTCTGTTGTCTGCAATGGAACCCAAATTGACAACAGCATCCCACTAAGCCAGTGGGCTGAGCTAGGAAGTCAAGAGAGGGATAGCTGGGTTTAGTCAGGTTTAATGAGTGGGAGAACAGGTTCACAGGCAGCAGGAGCTAGGGCACAAAGGTAGGCTGAGATGGGTTGTTAAGCCAAACTGGAAGGCAAATGAAATTAGGAGCCTGAGAACTGGGAGACTGGGGAAACCCCCATGCTCTGAAAATCTTCATTAAGTAAGAACTGCATTCACCGGATGTAACGGGTGAGGTGCATCATGGCACTCATGAGGAAAACATATCAATACTTTTGTGAACCTCCAATATGCTGTTTATGTGTAACACTGACATTTGATCACAGAGCGCAATAAAGTATGACTGAAAATAAAACGAACCCCCTTTAGAGACTTAGTGAAAATCTTTTGTGTGTGTGATGATGAGTAGAGAGCAACGAAACTGCAGTGAGATGCAGATGCCAGGCAGTCGTTAGCACTCTCCGGCTGAGGGCTTCGTTCGCACACGCCAAGTTCCTCGTCAACAAGTCGATGGTCTTTGTCTGTCATGGCCCATAAGGGTTTACTTGCAAAGAGTGAAAGCACAAATGTTAAATCCGCAAATACTAATGGTGTTTGTTTTATGCCTTACTTACGGGCTTGTGTCTTAGTTAAATGAAAAAAAAAAAAATCTTTATTTTGTTCTTTAAGTACTTTACATGTTGATCAACAAATACCTTACAACTGAATTAGTATTGACCATATATTTGTAGGAGCTCTGGTGGCACAGTGGTTAAGAGCTTGGCTGCTAACCGAAAGGTTGACAGTTTGAATCCACCAGCTGCTCCTTGGAAATTCTATGGGGCAGTTCCACTTGTAACTGAGACCTTAACAATCTATGGATGAAAATGAAGTCATCTTGTCATTAATGTTGCATTCATAAAGCCCTTAGCTGCTGGAGTATTTTTGCTTTCTCTCAAAGTTTCCCTCATTTATAGCTAACACAGACTAGGGTTTGTATGTTGTTGGTATTCACTGCCATTGAGTCGGCCCTCAACTCATGGCAACCATGACACGGAACGCTGCCTGGTCCTGTGCTATTCCCATAATCATTTGCAGTATGAACCACTGTGTTCCATAGGGTTTTCACAGGCTGATTTTTGGAATAGATATTCGAGCCTTTCTTCCTAGTTCATCTTAGTTTGGAAGCTCTGCTGAAATCTGTTCAGCATCATAGCAACACGCAAGCCTCTACTGACAGATGGGTAGTGGCTATGGATGAGGTGCATTGGCCAGGATCTCCCTCATAAAAAAAAAAAATTCTGCCACTGAGTCACTGGTGCCTCTGCATTTGTATAGATAGCATTTTTTTTTTTCCTGGAATTTCATAAGATAATTAGAAGGTAGAGATATTGCTACAATCCTTCTAGTTGGATTTCATATTTGAACAGTTTATCAGCAATCACAAACTAAAGGCTGTTGGTGGCTGCAAATGTGATTGGTTTGCATGGAAAATGTTTAGTTATCAGCAGTAAAAATCGAGAGGTCTTACCAGAAAACCCAGATTTCCCAACAACATGGTGCGCTTTTCCTGGCTGAAGCTTAATAGCTGCTATCCCATTGGAAGGAGCATGGCAGGCCATCTCTGGGTGGCCCCAGCCTGCACCTTGCCCACTTCCCTCACTTACACTGCCTGCCTGACTCCTGTGGACATTTAAGTTTATGACCCATGTAATAGCTTATGATTGGATGAATAAAAATTGTCACCTAGAAATGGAATATGGCATCCTCTAAAAAATCATGATGTTAAGGAATATTAAACCATTGCTTATAAAAATTATATCTTTAATGTAATCTTTCTTGTGGAAACAAATATTTGGATATCTGATCTGGGCTCTACAGAGTTTGACAATCCACCAAGTAATTTCTATACTACATTATCATTATCTTCTTTATCCAGTGTCCATTGAAGACCTCTTCTTACTAAGTTATTATTTACGCAGGTTGGAAGACATTTGTGCATTTGTCTGGCCCCTGTTATGATCTTTCTTGCTTACTCATTTATTCTTTCATTTAGGCTTATCTACATTTGCCATTTTCCTGTAGGAACTGGTTTTGCTCTGTTTCCTTGTCTTTGTTCTTGTGCATTGTTTTGTGCACTAATATCTGTATCACCATTTCTTTTACTCTTTTAGCTTGAAAAATGTATCACATAATAATTAAGTGCATGCCTGAAAACTGAACCCAGAGCTGCAACCACTATTTCAATAAAATATACACAGGAAGGCAATATAGATACTTTACTGTAGGTTGAGAAATTACACATGTTTATTTATTCATTCAGTTGTTCATTTAGCAGGTATTTACTGAGCACTTGATGGGTCTAGATCCTAAGGATACAATGGTGAACAAAATAAAACAACATTTAGCTATATTCTAGTGGGGACATTGGCACTAAAAAAATAACTTATAATTTCACGTCAGGTAGGAGTCCATGAGTGGTGCAAATGGTTAACACATTTGACTGCTGACTGAAAGTTTACAGGTTTGAACCCACCCTCTGTTGCCTTGGAAGAAGGGCCTGGCTATCTACTTCTGAAGAAACAGCAACTAAAACCCCTGTGGCGCATAGTTGTACCCTGACACTCATGGGGTTGCCGTGGATTGGGGTCACCATGAAATTGGTGTCATGATGAGTTGGAGTTGACTTAATGACTACTGGTATTTAGTGAGGTAATATGAAGAACTGATGCAGAATAAGGTGGTAGAGTCATGTTGTGCTAATCTAGATGGGCTAGGCAAAGAAGGCCTCTAAGAAGAAGTGATATTTGAGCAAAGACCCAAATGAAGTAAGGGGTGGATCCGTGTGGATATTTGTCAGAAGCTCTTCTGGCTATTGGAACAGGTCTTGCAGAGGCCCTGAGGAAAGAATATTCTTGGTGTAGTCTTGGAAGAGCCTGAAAGCCAGTGTGGCCCAAGTGGAGTAACTGAGAGGGAGAGGGTGGGAAAAGGTCATGGTTCAGATCAAGTAGGCTTTGTAGACCATGGAAAGGAGTTTATGTTTTATTTCAATTGTGATGGGAAACATGTTTGTTTGTTTTTAAGATGGGAGGTCCTTCAACATATATTTATACGATGAGGCGTCAGTCAAGGAAAGTGTCTGGTCAATGGTGGATTTGTTCCTGATGTCCAGTTCAAGTTCCACATAATATAGGTGGTACACAGAGCTAATGGAGTCCCTAGGTGTTGTAAACAGTTATTGCCTTTGGCTGCTAACCAAAAAGTGGGAGGTATGAGCCCATCCAAGGGTACCTCAGAAGAAAGACCTGGTGATTTACTTCTGAAAAATCAGGCATTGAAAAACCCTATGGAGCACACTTCTACTCTGTGCTCTGATACACACGGGGTTACCACAGGACAGAAACTAGTCCACAGCAACTGGTACACAGAGCTAACGGGTATCAGTTGTTGTTAAATATAACTCACACCAGTCATCTGCCCTGGCTGTGGGAATGCCTCAGGCTCCTTTTCCTTTCCCTGAACCCCTACCTCTCTGCCCTCCTGCTGGTACAGAGTATTACCTACAGAGTGTAGCACAAAGCAAAAGCTACAGGATACATTTGTGATTTGTGATATACATGCATTGATGTTCATCTGAGTCTTCTGGGAGAACATCGATTCGGGGAACAATGGTCTACATCCTTTTGACTGTGCGATCTAACCAACATGAATATCTGAACGTTCATTCAGGGACACATCTGTGTGTATTGGAACTGATGGCAGAAGTCTTGGCTCTGCAGCATTCTGTTTGACATCCTCCAGGTGCATGTTTGGATGGATATGCCTTTAGTCAGGTGCCTCCATTAGGAGGGATCATTTTGATAGATAAACTAATTTATAATATATCATTGACCAAATGACAAAAACTTACACTTTCCCGTACTCTAAGGCACCTCAGGAATTACTTAACTGTTTGGAATTATTCTCATGTTAAAGGCCTTATTACACTTCCTCTTGTAACTCTTTGTCAGACAGACAGTGTTTTACCTGTTTTTTTTTTTTTTTTCCAGAAGTGAAGGTGATCCACCTTTGAATTCTAACTAAAGCCTGCTGATAGCGTTACCTTTGTTCGAAATCCATGTTCATCATAACACCCAAAGCAAACCCGTTGCTGTCAAGTCGATTCTGACTCAGAAACCTGGGAGGACAGAGTAGAACTACCCCATAGAGTTTCCAAGGCTGTAATCTTTATGGAAGCAGACTGCCACATCTTTCTCCCACTGAGCAGCTGGTGGGTTTGAACTGCCAACCTTTAGGTTAGTAGCCAAGTGCTTAACCACTGTGCCAGCAGGGCTCCTGTTTTCATCATGAGTTAGAATAGTTATCATAGCATTGTTTTGTTCCTATTTTCATTGTAGCATGACTTTAACTGAGTGATATTTCATGACAACTCAAAATATGTCCTCAGCTTCTACCTCTCTACCCATTGCTCACATACTCCAAGAACACTGGCATTCTGGTTTCCAGTCCCAGGTTTTGTACTTGCTATTTTGTCTACCATAAACACTCTACGTGGTGCTGTCCCTCACTTCTTTATGGTTTCTGTACAAATGTCACCTTATTATTGAGGCTTTTTCTGGCCACTTTTGGTAAATAAATGCCCCATCTACCTTTAACCGAGGCCTGACGCTCATCTCTTTTATTCTGTTATTTATTTTCTATAGAACTTACCACCCCCTGGTCTGCTGTTAGGTCTCTGGGTGGCACAATTATTTGTACTCTACTAACGAGCTATGAGTTGGAATCGACTTGATGGCAACAGGTTTTTTTTAACTGGAAGGTTAGTAGTTCGAATTCACCCAGCAGCTCCCTGGGAGAAAGACTGGCTGTCTCCTTCCATAAAGATTATAGCCAAGAAAACCCTATGTAGCAGTTCTACTCTGTAATACATGGGGTCTACATGAGTCAAAATCAATTTGTTGGCAGCTAGTTTATTTAACTGCTGTGTGTGCCTGTGTGTGTGTTTGGGGTGTGCCTACCAGGCCCAAGCCAGGGCAGATCTTCGGATAGCTTCGACCCCACTTTCTCCTCCCTGTTTCCTACTCTTACCCTTCTAGTGCCCTGTAGGGCCCATTTTTCAAATGGAAAAATTGATTTTCTGAGGAAAATGGTCACCACATTCCGTTTGAAGAGAACACTAGAACACCTTCGTCCTGGGATAAAATTCCAACTGATGTGTTACCTGGAATGAAAGCAACAACAACAGCAAGAAAGTTATTTGACAAAGCTTTTACTCTGTGCTATGTGCTTTACATCATAAATCTATTTCATCCTAACAATTTGATGAGATGAAAGTGGTACTACTGTTATGTCCATTTAAAGTCATGGAAACCCAGGCCTAAGAGAGGTCATTGGTTGGCCAAGGTCACACACAGTTACTGAGCGGAAAAACTGAGATTCCAACTCAGGCTGCCTGGCCCCAGAGCCTGAGCCTACCACCATTTCTGAGGGAGGATCTTGCAAACTTACTAATACCTAGCAGAGGGAAAGATGGATTAAACAGCATTGATAGAAGGCAATTGTAGACACTTTAGTGGGTCTCATTTGAAAGGCAAAGGTGGGAAATAACTGAATTTTGAGCCAAGTGATCAAGCTTTATTTATTCCTTTTGAGGCTCATCATTTTTAACCTTTTCTTATGCAAAGCTCAGTGTGATTTTACAATTCAAAAACTGTCCAGAATGATTAACAGGTTATGTTTATTATTCATTTTAACTAAGAAAAAGTAGAATTACTTGAGATTGTTAAAATTGCTCTCCAGCCACCTTCAGGCAATTATCAGCATGCTAGAGGAGGCGGCAGCCCTACTGCAATTCCACAGTTAGGAGGGGAGGGGAGGGGAGAGGAAAGAGAGAGTGTGAAGGAACCCACGAGGTGTGTTTAACACCTTCTGTGTGCTAGGCCTGGGCTGGGTGTCTTACATAGATTATCCAATTTAATCTTCACAACACCCAAATGAAGTACTATCATTTCCTCCATTTTACAAAAGAGGAAAAGCAAGGTTTGGAGCAGTTAAGCACTTGCTCTGAGCCTTACAAGTAACTAGCTGATGCAGGTAGGATTCAGAGTTGATTTTGTGATCACAAAGCTCATCTTCTTCCCTGTTTAGCACTCTGGAGAAAAACCAAGAGGTGCAAATGGCGTTATGATTAGAATATTAGAAATATGGATTTCAGGTCACTGTATAAAAAAAAAATAGGTATTTTCCCGTTCTGGATAACTGATATCGTTCTCGGTGCCTCCCAGCTCAGATCAGGAGACAACAGTAACAAACCAAAAAAACCTGTTGCTGTCTAGTGGATTCCAACTCATGGCGACCTGATGTGTTACAGAACAGAACAGCTACATAGGGTTTTCTTGGCTTTCATCTTTATGGAAGGAGCCCTGCTGGTGCCATGGTTAAGCACTCAGCTGCTAACCAAACGTTAGAGGTTCAAACCTACCTAGTGGCTCAGCAGGAGAAAGACTGTCAATCTGTTCTTGCAAAGATTACAGCCAAGAATACCCTAAGGGGGCAGTTCTACTCTGTCACATGGGGTTGCTATGAGTCAGAATCGACTCGATGGCACCTAACGATAACAGCAATCTTTGCGGAAGTGGATCTCCAGCCCTTTCTTCTGCATGCTGGTGCTGGTGGGTGGGTTTGAACTGCTAACCTTTCAGTTAGTAGCCAAGAGCAAACTGTTTGTGCCACCCAGAGACCGACAACAGTAATTAAAAAAAAACCCAAACTCATTGCCAGCAAGTCAATTCCAATTCGTAGCAACCCTATAGAACAGAGGAGAGCTGCCCCATAGGGTTTCCAAGGAGTGGCTGGTAGATTTGAACTGCCAGCCTTTTGGTTAGCAGTGGAGCTCTTACCCACTGTGCCACCAGGGCTGCAACAACAGCAATGGAACTGTATAACAGATAAGTGGTTTCTAAAGACGTCATTGGTTGTCTTAACTAAAACTAACAGTAAAGAAAAATTAGTTTAACTGTAGTTGGACACGCTATCCATTGTACCTCCAGTCCTGGTAAATGATCTGTTTTGTTCACTTTCTTTGAGGGAGGGATTGGCTTTGCTTGGAGGTAATTGAAGCTATAAATGTAGACATCTATCTTCAGCTCCCTTCTCGGCATTGTGTTCCCGGGCTGGTGTGCATCGGTCTCTGCTGTAAACACACTGGGCAGGAAATCCACCCCAAGTCTTCATCCCAGCCATATGCTTCACTGAATTCAGTCGCCCTAACGCTGCTGAATTCTCCAAATTAAAAACCCATGCTGATTTTACCTGTCCTTGTTTTCCACTGCCACCAAATCATAAGAGACTTTGATCCAAATAGGTCAGTCCAGCAGTCCCTATGGGGGGGAATTTCCTGACATATTTCCAGGCATGTCTAAGGCAAGTCTGGAAAGAAGAGGAGAATCTCTTTTTATTTAAAAAGGCAGGGCGTTTTTCACATTCCAAAACCTAGGCAGCTGGGCCTCTCGGTTCGCTGTGGAAGTATGCTGGCTTTTTGCATTTTGCAAAGTGGCGTTTGTAGCCTTTAATGAGGTAGCAGCCCCAGAAATTGCTAGGGAATCAGCATATTGAATGTTTTACCCCGTTCCTATTTTAAGTGGTTTCTCACCCTTAAAATTAAGGACTTCCTGGAAGTTCTCAAAACAACCCATTCTTATGCTACATCTTCTCTTGTGGTATTCCTTATACAGAGGTCTTGTTAATTGCCGTTGAGGCCTTATGTGTAGCAGAGGGAAGCCTTTCCTGATCCTGCTCCATCTTCATAGTCGTTGGTGTTTGAGTCCATTGTTGCACCTATAGTGTCAATTAATCTCCTTGAGGGTTTCCCTTGTTTTTCACTGACCCTCTACCAACCATGATGTCCTTTTCTAGTGATTGCTCTTTCCTGATGACGTGTCCAAAACAAAGTCTCACCATCCTCGCTTCTAAGAAGCAAAACAAAGTCTCACCATCCTTGCTTCTAAGAAGCAAAACAAAGTCTCACCATCCTCGCTTCTAAGAAGCTGTCCTGTTGTATTTCTTCTAAGACCAAAAACCAAACTCATTGTCGTTGAGTCGATTCTGAATCATAGTGACCCTATAGGGCAGAACAGAGCTATCCCATATGGTTTCCAAGGAATGCCTGGTAGATTCCAGCTGCCAACCTTTTGGTCAGCAGCCATAGCTCTTAACCACTATGCCACCAGGGTCTTAAATTCTAGTAGTTTGGGGAATCACTTGTGAATTTGGAGCTATTGAGCCTTACAGAGTGATCGTTCTCATTGGAATAACCCTTGCTGTGCCTGGTGCAGAGAGAAAAGGGAGGCCAGTTGTAGCTCTCAAGCCTTTCCCTCAGCTGGGCTCCTTAGAATCCTCCGGGTTATTCTCCAGTGAAAGTATTTTTCACTTCCTCAAGCAGCCGGCAAAACTCTGATGTAAAAAGATTTGTCATTTTGATTCCAGTCGAAATGAAGCATTTTGTACAGTACATGAAAAAATATAGAAATCTTTTCAGTGGATGAACAGCCTATTATCCATAGCAAACTACTGTGTTTTATGTCTGTCTGAGAATTACCGATTACAGCGGCAGCCCAGGCAGGAAACAACGAAGCTGGTGCTGAATTGTTCTGGCCTGGAAATAGATGGGAGCTTTATTTTTTTAAAGCACTTTCAATTGGTGCCATGGTCTCTATTTTCGAAAGTACAAATGAGCTCTTTGGTTAGAAATCCTGAGGGTAAAAGGCAGCTACATAAGTGGAGTAGACATTCTCTGACTGCCTGATGGGTTTTGGAGTTGGAGGGGAATGACAGATAACCTGGTTTACTCCACTAGTGACAAAGCCTGCCCCTCCTAAACCTGTTTACCTTTGGAGGACGATCCATTAGCATCTCTCAGCCGCACCTGAGAGGATGATCAGTACCTTTATGACTAATGCGTCTTGATTTTGTCAAGAACACAAAACAGTGTTTTATGGAGACTTAATACAGCTTCAGTGTTCAGACTTCATGACCACCCAGGCTCAGGCTTGCCTTTTTTTCTGCTCTTACAGCTTTTGTTTCTTGGGCAGAAAAAACCTGTCCCCAGGAAGGGAAAACAGGAAAATCTAGAAAAAATATAAAGTTGTTTGATGTTTTGGAAACCTTGGTGGTATAGTGGTTAAGAGCTCTGCTACTAACCAAAGGTTGACAGTTTGAATCCACCAGCTACTCCTTGGAAACCCTGTGGGGCAGTTCTCTGTTCTATAGGGTTGCTATGGGTCGGAATTGACTTGACGGCAACAGACTTGATTTGGTTTTGGTTGATGTTTTGAGAAATTGTTGTTGTTAGCTGCTATCCAGTAGGCTTCAACTCATGGCAACCCCAAGTACAACAGAGCAAAACTTTGTCTGGTCTACACTATTTTCTGGATTTTGGGTATGTTTGAGTCCATTGCTGGGGCTGCTGTGTGCCTTCCAATCAGGGGGCTCGTCTTCTAGCACCATATTGGACAATATTCTGTTGTGATCCATGGGGTTGCCACTGGCTAATCTTTGGAAGTAGATCGCCAGGCCTTTCTTCTAGTCCGTCTTAGTCTGGAAGCTCTGCTGAAACCTGTTCACCGTGGGTGACCCTGCTGCTATTTGAAATTTCGGTGGCATAGCACACAAGTTGCCACTGTTCAACAAAGTGACAGAGAGGTGGTGGTTTGAGAAATTAGTGGCCATCATAAACACAACGAGCACTTTAGGGCCAGCTTCATGGCCACGTGACTCATGCAGTCTCACTGAGCTGGGGCGCAGAAAGGTGCTGCACTCAGTTTAATGCTCTACTGTCATCATCTTGAAATTCTTAATAATTTGGAACAAATGATCTCATATTTTTTATTCCACACTGTGGTTGTTAACCTCTGTCAAGTTGGCCTCCAACTCGTGGCGACCCCACTCACAATGGAATGAAACTCTGCCCAGTCCTGTGTCATTCCTATAATAGGTTGTAGATTGAAGCCTTGCGATCCATAACGTTTCCACTGGCTGATTTTTCTGAAGTAGATTCCTGGGCCTTTCTTCCAAGACCAACTGAGTCCGGAAGCCCTGTTGAAACCTGTTCAGCATCATAGCAACGTGTAAGCCTCCACTGACAGATGGGTGGTAGCTGCATATAAGATGCACTGGCTGGGAATTAAACCTATGTCTCTCTCCTGCATGTAAGGTGAGAGTTTCACCACTGAACCCCCAATGTCTTCTCATTTTCCTAAGGCTCCACAGATTATGTAGCCATTCCTCCTTATAGTTTAGTAAGCAGGGACTCTGACCAAATGTTCCCATCTCTTGTTTTTTACCATTTGAGAGTGCTTTCCTTTTTCACTTTCGCTTTGTTTTTCTTCTTCCATTTCTTCCATACACAAAGGAAATATGTGTAATATATTGTTAAGAGACAGATTGAGCTGAGGTCAAACCCCATTTACTCGTTCTGTGATCTTGAAGAAGCAACTTCACGTCTCTTAAGTCTGTGTTTAACTGTTTATAAAATGGGAATGTTAAGAGCATCTAACTCAAAGTGTTGTGAAGATGAAATTAGATTATGCTTATAAAACGTCTATCGTAAGTGCTTGGCAATGGAAAGCACTCAGTAAATAAAAGCTATAATTTTTATCTTTTCCTGATTTTCTCAGACTTTATTATGAAAATTTTTAGCATATACAGAAAAATTGAAAGAATTTAACAGTGAACAAACATATTCATGTCCCAGATTTGCCCATTAACATTTTTTTGAACATTTTATTGTGCTTTAGGTGAAAGTTTACGTAGTAAATTAGTTTCTCATTCAATTATTCAGGTATAAACTGTCCCGTGGACAGTGGTTGCAATCCCTGCAATATGTCAGCACTCTCCCCATTTCTACCCTGGGTTCCCTGCTTCTATTCCTTGGGTTTCCACGCCCCTTCTTGCCTTCTCATCTTTGCTTTTGGGGAAATGTTGTCTTTTTTGTCTCATATAGTTGATTGTTCTAAGGAGCACTTTCCTCACGGGCATTGTTTATTTTATAGGCCTTTCTATTATTTGGTTTGGAGCCCCAATAGTACAATGGTTAAATGCTTGGCTGTTAACCAAAAGGTTGGCAGTTCGAATCCACCAGCTGCTCCTTGGAAACCCTATGGGACAGTTCTACTCAGTCCCATAGGATCCTATAGGGTCACTGTGAGCCAGAATTAACATGACGGCAATAGGTTTGGTTTGGTTTATTATTTGGCTGAAAGGTGGTCTCTGGGAGTGGCTTCAGGTCCATGTTAGAAGGGTGTCTTAGGGCAATAGTGGTTCCTCCAATCTCTATCAATCGGTAAATCTGGACTTTTTTATGAATTTGAATTTTGTTCTACATTTTTCTCCTACTCTAACCAGGACCATCTATTGCATTTCTGGTCAGAGCAGTGGTAGTGGTAGACAGTCACCATCTGGTTCTTCTGGCCTTGGCCTAGTGGAGGCTGTGGTTCACATGTCACCCATTACCATTCTTCTGTACATGTTTATTACACATCTGCCCATCTCTAGCCATCCACCAGTTCATCTGATTTTTTTTTTTGGTGCATTTCAAGATAAATGTCAGACATGAGTACACTTGCCCTAAATACTTCCACGTGCAAATCATGAACCAGAATTCAATATTTGTTTACATTTTTTCACTTGTAAGATGTTTCTTTACAAAGAATGCAAAGCCAATCTTAAATGCATATCCTCTGAGTTTTGACAAATGCATGTACTTGTTTAGCCCAAATCCTCCTTAAGTTACAGAACATGACCCCAGAATGGCCCCAGAAATTTCTCTTGTTTTTCTTCCAAGTCAATCCCCACTCCCACTCTCCAGCCCCCGAGGCAACCACTGTTCTGTTTTCATTTTTGTTTTTCAAGCTTTGATTAGTTTTCCCTCTTCTATAACTTTGTATAAATGTAATCATGCAATATGTACATTTTTGTTTAAGGCTTTTTGCACTTCACATAATGTTTTCGAGATTCATCCATGTTATTGTGTGTCCAGTGGTTCATTTTTTTTTTTTTTGCTGAGAACTATTCCATTGTATGACTGTTTATCCATCCTTCTATTGATGAACACCTGAGCTAGTTCCAGGGTTTGGCTATTATGAATAAAGCTGCTATAAATATAACTGGACATGTCTTTTTAATCTTATTTAATTCTTAAACCTTGAAAGCATATCTTTTAATTGTATAGATAGATGGATTAATACTGTTGTTGTTGTTAGGTGCCATTGAGTTGGTTCCGACTCATAGTGACCCTATGCTCAACAGAATGAAACACTGCCTGGTCCTGCACCGGGCTCAACAATTGTTGCTATGCTTGAGGCCGTTGTTGCAGCCACTGTGCCAGTCCATCTCGTTGAAAGTCGTCCTCTTTTTCGCTGACACTCTGTTTTACCAAGCATGATGTCCTTCTCCAGGGACTGATCCCTTCTGATAATATGTCCAAAGTCTGTGAGACATAGTCTTGCCATCCTCGCTTTAAAGAGGCCTTTTGCAGCCGATTTGGCCAATGCAATGAGTCTTTTGATTTCTTGACTGCTGCTTCTATCCTGGGAACATTCTGGCTGCACTTCTTCCAAGACAGACTTGTTCATTTTTTTTAGCAGCCCATGGTATATTCAATATTCTTCACCAACACCACAATTCAAAGGTGTCAATTCTTCTTCTGTCTTCCTTATCCATTGCCCAGCTTTTGCATGCCTTATGAGGTGACTGAAAACACTATGGCTTGGGTCAGGCACACCTTAGTCCTCAAGGTGACATCTTTGCTTTTCAGTGCTTTAAAGAGGTCTTTTGCAGCCGATTTGCTCAATGCAATGCATCCTTTGATATCTTGACTGCTGCTTTCATGGGTGTTGATTGTGGATCCAAGTAAAATGAAATCCTTGACAACCTTGACCTTTTCATTAGTACTAGCTTCTGCGATAGGGAAGGAGCTCTGGTGGTGCAGTGGTTAAAGCACTTGGCTGCTAACCGAGAGGTCAGTGGTTCGAACGGACCAGCAGCTCCTCGGGAGAAAGATGTGACAGTCTGCTTCCGTAAACATTTACAGCCTTGGAAACCCTATGGGGCGCTTCTTTTTTTGTTGTTGTTGTGCTTTAGAGGCACGTTTACAGAACAAACTTGCTTCTCATTAAACAATTAGTATACGTGTTATTTTGTGACATTGGTTACCAACCCTATGACCCGTGAACACTCTCCCCTTCTCTATCTTGGGTTCCCTATTACCAACTTTTCTTTTCCTTCCTACCTTTTAGTCCTTGCGCCTGGGTTGGTGTGCCCCATTAGTCTCGTTTCATTTCATGGGCCTATCTAATCTTTGGCTGAAGGGGGAACCTCGTGAGTGACTTCATTACTGAGCTGAAAGGGTGTCTGGGGGCCATACTCTCAGGGTTTCTCCAGTTTCTCTCAGGCCAGCAAGTCTGGTCTTTTTTTGTGATTTAGAATTTTGTTCTACATTTTTCTGTAGCTCTGTCTGGGACCCTCTTTTGTGATACCCGTCAGAGCAGTCAGTGGTGGTAGCCGGGCACCATCTAGTTATACTAGACTCAGTTTGGTGGAGGCTGTGGTAGATGTGGTCTGTTTGTCCTTCAGACTAATCTTCTCATTGTATGTTTGTTTAGTTTTCTTCATTTTTCCTTGTTCCTGAAGGGGTGAGACCAGTGGAGTATCTTAGATGGCCACTCACAGGCTTTTAGGACCCCTATGGGGCACTTCTACTCTGTCCTATAGGGTTGCTGTAAGTGAAAATCAACTCGATGGCAATGGATTTGGTTTTATTTTTGGTTTGCTGCAACAGGTAGCATAAATCTCACTAGTGTTAAGGGATTTGTCAGGCATGTAAAGTCCATTTCAAACTTTATCAAGATACAATTTGAATATCGTACAATTCACCCATTTAAAGTATACAATTGAGTGTTTTTTAGTATATTCAGAGAGTTATGCAGCCATTATCACAATCAATTTTAGAGAATATTTATCAACCCCAAGAAGCCACATTAGTAGTCACTGCCACTTTGCCCCAAACCCCGTGTCCAGCCCCTGGCAATCACTAATCTACTTTCTGTCTCTATAGATTTGCCTGTTCTAGATATTTTGTATAAATGAAGTCATACAATATGTGGTCTGTGAATGACTTTCACTTAGCATCAGGTTTCCAGGGCTCATCCATGTAGTAGCATGTATCATTCCTTTCTATTGCCGTGGATATACCATGGTATGCATATGCCACATTTTATTTTATCCAGACATCAGTTGATGGGCATCTGAATTGTTTCCACTTTTTAGCTATCGTGAATAATGCTACTATGAAATTTTGTGCACATTTTTGTATGGTCATATATTTCAATTTCTCTTGGGTGTATAACTAGGAGAGAAATTGTTGCATCATATGGTAACTCTTTTAGGAACTGCAGCGTGTAAGAGTTTCAGTTTCTTCACATTCTTAATAATACTTGTTATTATCTCTATTTTTTATTATAGTCATCCTAGTGGGTGTGAAGTGGTATCACAATTGTGTTTTGCTTTTTTAAAATTTTTTTAATACTATGTTTTTGGTAAAAGTTTACACAGCAAGTTAGGTTCCCATTTGACAGTTTCTATACAAATTATTCAGTGATGTTACAGTTTCCACAGTATGCCAACATTCTCTTTAATTTCATTCTGGTTGTTCTGTTTCAGTTATTCTGGTTTCCCTGCTCCCTTATCATCTCATCTTTGCTTTCGAGTAATTGTTGACCTTTTGGTCTCATATATGATGATTTTTTAATAGAGCACCGTACTCACAGGTGATATCCTTTGTTTTGTGTGCCAACCTGTTATTTCACCTAAAGGCAACCTCGATGGATAGTTTTGGTTCAGAGTTTAAAGAGTATCTCAGGGCAATAGTTTCAAGGAGTCCTCTAGTCTCAACTAGTCCAGCAAATCTGGGCTTCTTAAGAATTTGACTTTTGTTCCACATTTTTCTCTTATTCTGCCAGGGTCCATCTATTGCAGCCCTGATCAGAGCCAATTTAAGTTACCAGTGTGAAGTCATTGAGGGCAAAGATGGAAATCTTGTGAGCCAGAGCATGCTGGCCCCTGTGCACTACTGGTTGTACCATTTTATATTTCTATCAACAACGTATGAGAATTTCAGTTGCTGCACATTGTTGCTAACTTTTGGTGTTGTCAGTCTTTTTAATTTTAATTGTATGTGTAGTGGTAGTTTTTTGGAGTTTTTATTGTTCATTTCTCTAATGACTAATGATGCCAAGCAGTTTTTTGTGTGTTGTTGGCCATTCATATAATTTTTTTAGTGAAGGCTTTGCTCAAATCTTTTGTCCCCCCCTTTTTTTTTTAAGAGTCATCTAATAAACCTTTGTTTACCTCCAAGTTTTAAAAATATTCTCCTATGATTTCTTCAAAAAGCTTTATTATTAACTTTTATGATTAGATGTATGATTCATTTCAAATTAATTTTTGTATTTGGTTTAAAGTAGGGGTCAAGGTTCGTTTTTGCTCATATTAGTTATTCTGGCACCATTTATTGTGACATTTTTTCCCTATTAGATTGCCTTTGTCAAAAATTAAATGAGTGGTTTTGTTTCTTGGCTCTCTATTCTGTTACATTGACCTACTTATTTATCCTCATGCCAGTACCACATTATCTGGCTTACTGTAGCTTTATAGTTAAAGTCAGGTAGTGTAAGTTTTGTTCTTTTCAAGATTGCTTTAGTTTTTCTAGTCCTTTTACATTTCTGTTATTTTTATTATTTCATTTTTACTATATTTTCTGCTAATTTTAATTTGAGAACATAGTAAATATTATTTTGCAAGCCTATCAACTTTTGGAAATTAAAAGTTCTTTTTAAACATTTAGCACATTATGGATATTTTATAAATAATAACCAATCATTAATTCTCCCAACATTTTAGTGAAATGTTGTCCTTGCTACTTTATTTCATGCAAAGAGTATCTAGGGCAGAGGGATTAATTAATAGAGACCTTCTGGCCACTTGGTGAGTTTGAATCAGATTTTCTGCCTTTGTTGTTGTTATTAGTTTCTGAGAGTAGCCTCTGATTCATGGCAACCCTGTATACAACAGAATGAAATGTTGCCTGATCCTGTGCCATTTTCCTTTATCATTGTTTTAGTCCACTGTTGCAGCCACTGTGTATTGGGCGCATCTTACAGCACTATATTGACAATATTCTGTTGTGATCCAAAGGTTTTCCACTGGCTAATTTTCAGAATCAGATTACCAGGCCTTTCTACCCAGTCTTAGTCTGAATGCTCTGCTAAAACCTATCCATCATGCGTGAGCCTTCTGGTATTTGAAATACTGGTGGTATAGCTTGCAGCGTCACAGCAACATGCAAGCCACCACAGTATGATAAACTGACAGACAGGCGATGTTTTTTGCCTTTAGGGAAAGTGAATTACATTAGACCATGCTGCCTGAGGCAAACAGTTCTCGTATAAGGCAGGTGCTAGATTTTTATCTTCAGGTGGAGATTTCTGACTATTTCTGAGTAATAAATGTGCACCAACAATCACTGGCTATTGTTAGTGATCTTTGTTGCTTCCTATGAGTTTTATCATAGATCGGAAAGGCATTTTAGAGGACTATTCCGAACACTATCCTCATTCCAAACATCATCTTCATCCTGTTTTGAAATTTCTTCTAAAGAGATGCTAGAGCTTCAGGGAGCCAATTAATCATATCTCTCTCCTCTTTAAATCCTGAACCACTTGAGAAATTAAGAAGTTAGACAAGAATCAAACACTGATTCTAATGCTGAAAAAGTTGGTTTGGAATCACATAGTCCCAGTGGGCTTCCTGTTTCTCATGTCCTAGATTGAGCCCACCCCACAGACGCAGACTACACAGCTGGGTGACTGCAGGTCTCCCGACGCCCTAGATTTGGGACCTGTCCTGGTGAGCATTTCACACAGAGGAGGCAGATATGGGGAGGATGATGGATATGATCCATTTGCAGGCACTTCTGCAAAAGAGAGAGTCCAGAGACAGCTTTGCCTAAACGTCATGTCAAGTCTCTCTTCTCCCCATGGGAAGGAGCATATGTGTAGGAAAGAAGAGAAGGCAGAGGAGAAGTTTTCCCCTAAAACCAGAGAGGTGGACCTAAGGCAGGAATGCTGGAGGAAGAATCCCTGTTCTACCTTTTCAGTCCTGGGAACCCACTCCTTCATAGGGCAGCGTACTTAGTTATTTATTTTTAAATTTGTATTGTGATGAAAAATGTGTGACAAAATATTTGCCATTGCAACCATTTTTTATGTGTACAATTTAGTGATATTAATTATGTTCACTGTGTTGTGCAGCCATCATCATTTTTCATTTCCAATTTTTTCCATCACCGTTAATAGAAACTTGGAGCCCTGGTGGCACAGTGGTTAAGAGCTCAGCTCCTGACCAAAAGGCTAGCAGTTCGAATCTACCAGCCACTTCTTGGAAATCCTATGGGGCAGTTCTACTTTGTGCTATAGGGTCATGGTGAGTCGGAATTGACTCGATGGGCAACGGGTTTGGCTTTTTTGGTTTAACAGAAACTCAGTGTGGCTTAAGCAGTAATTCCCCATCTCTTCCTCTCACCCCCTCTGGTAACCACTAATAAACCTTGCTCTCTATACACTTGCCTATTCTAGATATTTCAGACAGGTGGGATTGTAAAATATTTGTGCTGTGTCTGACTTATTTCACTCAACATGTTTTCAAGATTCATCCATGTTATAGCCTACTTATTTTTAAACATTTCCTTTTCTGACAAAACTCTTCCTTATTTTAAGTTGAAACTGCTTCTGTAAAGTTCTACCTTTTGGTCCTAGCTTTCTGGTCTTCTGATACTCACAAGATAAATCTACGTAATGTTCAGCAGACTTGAGGTACTTGACCGTGTTTGTTGTTATATCTCTATTTCTTAGCTTACTTTTAAAAACCAGTTGCCATTGAGTCAGCTCTGACTCATGAAGACCCAAGTGTGTCCCACTAAAACTGTGCTTCACAGGGGTTTCAATGGGTAATTTTTGGGAAATAGATAGCCATACCTTTCTTTCGGGGTACCTCTGGTTGGATTCAAATCTCCAACCTTTCAGTTAGCAGCCAAGTGCGTTAACAATTTGCACCACCCAGGGACTCCTGGCTTACATTTAACCCACTGCCACTGAGTTGATCCTGACTCATGGCGACCTTATGTGTTCCAGAGTAGAGCTACTCCACAGGGTTTCCTTGGCTGTCATCTTTGTGGAAACAGTTTACGGAAAGCTATCTCTTTCGTGGAGCCAATGTGTGGGTTTGAACTGCCAACCTTTAGGTTAGTAGTTGAGTGCAAACTGTTTGTGCCTCCCAAGGACCGTGTCTTACATTTAGCACTCTTTAACTTTCTTAGGTTCTGAAATGCACACCTTATGTTTTCACCTGCCCAGAATTCATTCCTCCATTCTCTCTTCCTCAGATGACAGCCTTCCAATTTTTTTTAGGCAATCCTGTTTCCTACTTGAGCTATGTAATTAGGTGGGATTATCCACTGCCTCTACCCATCTACCTTACCTTTAGCTCCTGGAGTGGGTATTTGATCCCATAGCCAGTCAGTGAATTTGAAATCACTAAAGTCAGGAATGCACAAGATTTTGATTTCTAGGGAAATAGTTGTACACCTAAAATATACGTCCTTTGGTAGATTGTAATACCAGAGCACTACAGATACTCTAAGAGGGCAGTTATGGCTCAGTGTGAGACTTCTCACTGTTCCTGCAAGAAACCCGGGTTTGACTCTGAGCCAATGCACCTCATGTGCTGCCACCACCGTTTGTCAGTGGAGGCTTGTAGGTTGCTATGATGTTGAACAGGTTCCTGTGGAGTCTCAGACTAAGACAGACTAGGAAGAAAGGCCTGATAATTTACTTCCAAAAATCAGCCAATGAAAACCCAGTGGTCTAATCTACCACCAATCATGGGGATGGTGCAGGACAGGGCAGTGTCTCCTTCTGTTGTCCATGGGGTCTCCATGAGTCGGGGGCTGACTGCATGGCAGCTAACAACAGCATCACGGATAGTTCAAATATTGTATTGATCTCAAGCCCAGCATCCAGTCAAATTTCAGGAAGAATTAAACAGTAGCTAAATATGTCTTTAGTTTCATTGACTTGCTATCATTGGAGTGACACCTACAATGGCCAGAAAGACATTCTTTGGCAGTTTATATCTGGACCTTCTGCCCCTTGATTGCACATGGATTGCTGTGAGTATCCCGGCAAGGGCCTTTCTTCTGGATGTGATTGCCTCAGTGAAGCTGAACTGTTTTACTCCACAAAACAAAATGAAGCGATCTTTAGTTCTCCTTGGATTACTACAGATTACAATGCATGAGGAAGCTTTTTTTTTCTTTTTTTGCCCTCCTTATTTTCCATAATTAAGACAGAAATTTATTTAGTGAACTGGACTAGCTACTTAGCGTTTCTGCATTACCCAAGGTAATTGTTACTCAGAGCCAGTTCTTTATTGCCCACATTTAAAGGTTTATTTTTCTTTTGTTGTGGTTTCTTGGCTTTGCTACTGGCAGGGCTGACAAATTAATAGGCATCAGGTACTAAAAGTATTTGCAATTAAAGCAAAGTGGTAATAAAGGTCACCTGTTCCAGGAAAGCTTTTCTTGCGAAAACACCCACTTAAGTCAATGTGCATTGTGTATGGATTGTTCTCTGTGCTACAATCCCTTTTCCACAATCGGTTTTTAAATATTTTTCTGCTAATTTGAAACAATAATTGAAAATGTTAATCTTTAGCTTTACCACATCTTCTTGACTGTTTCAATAGTGTTTTGAACTAGGCCTCTCTGATATAAACAAAAACCCAAAACCCAGTGCCGTCAAGTTGATTCTAACTTATAGCAACCCCATAGGGTTTTCAAGGCTGTAAATCCCTGCAGAGGCAGACTGCCACTTCTTTCTCCCACAGAGCCTGTGGTGTTTTCAAACTGCCAACCTTTTGGCTAGCAGTCAAGTGCTTTAACCACTGCACCACCAGGGCTCCTTGATATAAACAAAGGAGAAAGATATAATCACACCAGTTTTCATCCTCATCCTATTCATTTATTCAGGAAATATTTATTATGTCCTAGCAGCTGGGGATGTAAAGAGGCAAAGCTGGACTCTTCTGCCCTTGAGAGATCACAGTCTAGCAGAGAGAGAAATATAGAAAGAGATAATCATTAAACAGTGTGATTAGTTCAGTAACACAGGAGTGTTGGAAGTACAGGGAGGCTGTGATTAATTCCATCTTGACAGATGCAGTGGGTGGCCTTTAGGAAAGAGATGTGTTTTGATGGATGAGTAGGAGTTCTTGAAAACAAGAAGGAGAAGAACATTTCAGGTGGAGAAAGGAGCTTATGCAAAGAAAAAAGAGGTGTCAAATAGTCTCCCATTTTGGGAGCTACAAGTGGCTTGGTATTTCTGGAATATAAGGTATGAGTTGGGAGATCTATAAGTCTAGGCGGGAGAATTATGCTGTGACAGAACCTACATTCTATGCGAAGGATTTGGATTTTTTTCTTGGGGGTGAAATGATTTTAAAGCAGGAGAGTGGCATGATCAATGTTATATTTTGGGAAGATCACTCTGGAAGCAATCCATGAGACGATGTTACTTGCTGACTTTAATGGAGCATGTAGTCAGCAGCCAACTAATTATAATAATTTGAGTCTATCATTGTCATCATTGTCATTGTTGTTAGGTGCTATCAAATCGATTCTGACTCATAGCCACCTCATGTGGCAGAGTAGCATTGCCTCATAGAATTTTCTTGGCTATAATCTTTACAGAGGAGCCCTGGTGGTGCAGTGATTAAGCACTCGCCTGGTAACTGAAAGGTCAGTGGTTAAAATGCATCAGATACTCTGCAGGAGAAAGATGTGGCAATCTACTTCCATAAAGATACAGAGCCTTGAAAACCCTACGGGGCAGTTCTACTTTGTCCTGTTAGTTGCTATGAGTCAGAATTGACTTGATGGCAACAGGTTTGGTTTGGTTTTGGAATCTTTACAGAAGTAGATTGCCAGGCCTTTCTTCTGTGGAACCTCTGGGTGTGTTCGAACTGCCATCTTTTTGGTTAGCAGCTGAGCACTAAACTGTTTGTGCCACCAGGGCTAGGAAAACATAAATAATTAAAATTCTTTAATAAAAATTACTTGGTATAATAATAGGAATCAGGAGAACTAGGTCCCATTACAGTGTCATTAAGTACCTACGTGATTTTGAGAAAGTTGCTTGACTTCTCTTGACTTTGGTTTCTTTCCGTTTCCTCACTTGACCAATGAGACGGTTGAAGAAACTCTCTCCAGTACAGATTCAGTTTCCTTCCTCACTACACCTGTCTTCTGGAGAGTAGAACGTATTTTATTTCCTAGGAATAGGATCATTTGCTTTGCTTTGTAGAGGATTGTTGGGCCTCTTCTAGGACCTCCTCAACACTATTTTTGTGCTTTGATAATACTGAAATTTTATATCATGGGCTCCAATTGAATTAAAAAATCTGAAAAGCTTTAAGGCAGAAATCATGTTTTATCTTTGTATCTCGATCTTTTAGTATATTTTCTTTCTAAAAAAGTTGCTGACAAATCTTTCTGGACTTTTAATTAGCTTTCTTCATGCTCATCATATATTCTATGCATCTACTTTTCTATTTCCTTTTATTTTGGGAAGTTATTTTTCATTTATCTCAAGGATTATACACTCAAAAGAAAAGGCAGTGGAGAAGGTGTTCTGTGTTACTGGAATACGTTGAAGAATAGGCTTTTTGATGTAATGGTCTTTATCCAAAGTCAGAACAGTACGGTGTCAAACAGTTGTTGTGCAACAGAGAAGTTAGTTAGAACAAATGGCCTCAGAGAATCAAATACTTGGAATTTTATCTTGTGCATTCATTTGTTTTAATCCAGTTGATTGATATAGGGATTTGAATATATTCATGGTCAGACTGAGTCTTCTAACCCTTATGATATTGTTAAAAATAATGAAAAAAAGAAATTGAAACATAAGGTTTATTCTGAGCAGTTATTTTACGTGCATGCACGGAGATCATTCCTTTCTAAAACGAAGCGGCTAGTTACAATTGATAAAAATAAACTTTTGAATTAGCTCAAAACAATAATATAACATTTGATTGGTTCATAATTTAATAAACAATTTGCAAGTTGGAGGAGCACAAGTCTCCCTGCATGAAGGAAGAAAAAGAAAAGCTCCAGAGAATTAGAGTTTCACAGAAGCTAAAATACATATATTTTTAAACGAATACAAGTTTCCATGGTGACTAAGTACTTAACAACATTAAAAAGTAGCTCTTGAAAATTTGGCTCTTTACTCGTTTGTAGCTATGAGACCTCTTGAAATTAAAATTGAGGAAGCCCGCAATCTTTTTCATTAAATCCCAAGGTAATGGTCTTGTCGTTGACTACGATTTTCTAGCCAGAAGAGGCAAATTTACAGTGCTGCAGAGCAGTTTCTGGTGAAAAAAAATTAGTCAATACATTTGCAGTTTGAATTAGGCTTTTTTAAGGTTAATTTTTTGTTTCATGGGTAAGAAAAATCCCTTAAAATCAAAGTAAGATGTCTGTGATTAATTTTTTTCTTCCACAACACCAATTCTGATGTCACATATTTGACTTATGATGTGACATTTCTGCTTTTCAACACCAATGCAAACAGGAGATGATACACTTTATGGAGGCTAGAGATCTAGAAGGAGAAAGAGTCCTAAAACCAAAGCAAAACCAAACCTGTTGCCATTGAGTCGATTCCAACTCCTGGCTACCCTATAGGACAGAGAAGAACTGCCCCATAGTGTTTCCAAGGAGCAGCTGGTGGATTCGAACTGCTAACCTTTTGGTTAGCACCTGAGCTCTTAACCACAGAGCCACCAAGAAAGAAAAATAAACCCAAACCCATTGCCATCGAGTCGATGCCAACTCATAACAACCCTGTAGGACAGAGCAGAACTGCCCCATAGGATTTCCAAGGAGCACCTGGTGGATTTGAACTGCTGACCTTTTGGTTAGCAGGTATAGCTCTAACCACTATACCACCAGGGTTTCCTCACCACCAAGATGGTATTTAAGAATATATATTTTTAATAACCGTAGCGACAAAAAGATCACAGATTTTTCTTTAGCATTCACATTTTTAAAAATGTGATTAGGTAAATTTTCTATGTACTAGACTTTATTGTACCTAGAAAATCATATAGTCATGAAATTCACATTTAATACCCTTCACTGTTCATTTCAGAAGGTGTTTACATAAGGCTTTAAGAAAGGAAAAACAACCACAGCTTTTCTCTCTCTATCTTATACCAATTTGCATTGTTTGCATATTATTTGCATAATTTACTGTCAAAATGAACACAATCTTCTTCAATATTTGCAACTTTTTTACCAGTGTCTTTTAGCCTTAATTTTTTTCTTTAAATAGCTCAAACTGTGTTTCGTGATTATATTTACTTGCCTCTTAGTCTCTATCTTAAATATGTATCGTTATCAGAAATTCAATCTTCACTTTGTCTAATAACATTTTTGAAAATCTCTGCATGTTTCAATGGAGTAGTTGCTTTCTTCATTATTTCAGCCTTCTGGGTGTATATTGCTACTGGCTGAAGTATACTGCATAAAGGCATAGTGTGAATGGCTTCATTCATGTGGAAGAATAATAAACGACTTCTATATATGGAAAAATATGTACTATACCTTAAAAGCATGAGAGACAGTAGAATGTTGTAGATAAGAGCATAGACATAGATCCTGACCACCTGGATGTGAACCCCAGTTCTGCTACTTACTGATTATATTGTTGTTGTATGCCGTCCAGTCAATTCCAACTCACAATGACACTATATAAGCTTGGAAAGTTACTTAAACTTTTTGTGCCTCGGTAGAGATAATATATTGTATCTATCTTACAGAATTTTTATGAAGACTAAATGAATTCATTAAAAAAACTGAGATCAAACTATTCTAAAATATTAGCTATTATCATTTATTTGGCCTCCCTATTCCTTCCTTATCAACTTGGTACCAGTAAGGGGTACAGGAAGGAACATCTGAAGAGTCTGTATATTTTAATGTTAAGAAGGGTTCTTGGCAGTTAAATTAACTATATAAAGCTGAGCTGCCTTTAAGTTAAATCCTGCACTTTGTCTCTTAAAAGCAAACAAGCAAATAAAAAATCACCTGCCCAATATCCCATTAAAAAGCCCTAAAAACCAATTTTAATTGTCTCAAAAATGCCTAATCTGGATTAGGATGTATTCCTTGTTGTCATGAGTTGGAAGCTGGAATCAATACAACGGCAACTGACAACATGGTCAGATTGAGTCTTCTGACCCTGCTGTAATATATAAACAGAGCAAAGTGTGTAAAAACCCTTTCCTCATCTTACTTTCATTGAATTCCACATTTTATCAGTAAATAAAATAATAATATTCCCTGATGAACAATAGCCTTTCTTTGATTCAATGAAATAGTATATCTCACGTTACATAGCAGTTGCTCCCATAACTTCTTTTCTTAAAGAACTTCTTCACCACAAAACAAAGCACGTTGAGTTTTGTCCTTGTTGTCTTCCCTGCATTTCTGGATCTCTTCTCCTCTAGTGCAAATCACATTAGCTGTTTGGACGCCTCCTGTTCTCCAATTTATGCTGTACCTCAAATCAACGCAACACAAAACCAAGACTAGTAATTGTCCTGGACACAAAAACCTGTTTTTCTGGCAAGGTAGCTGAAGAGGAAATGTTATGACTACACTAATTTGGGGGTCATTGTTTTATCAGTGTAGGTGCAGAAGCATGTTTCCAATCCAATGCCCACCCCGTCCAACCTGACTTACCTGAGTCCATCTCCACTTATCTCTGTTCCCATGTTTCGCAGACATCATCAGGTTAGAAGGTATATGCCCACTCCACCTCCATCTATCCTAGATGGAGAGCAGAACTCAATATATTAACAAAATGGCAGATCTCAGCGTTCCTGAGATATTTTTCATAGTTGAAAATGGATGGAAATATACATTTGGGAGTTTTGAGAAATGCGAAAGAAGAGGAATAGCTTGGAGAAATCAAATAATGAAGCTGGATGGGTAGGTGATTGTGGCCATAGATTATTACATTACGGTTAAAGATGTTAGAAGTTGAGCAGTTCTGAGTTATGATTAACTTTAGCACGAGACAATCCAAATTAAGAAATGATGCAAAATAGCTTATATTGTAACTTTTTTTTTTTAATGACTCTAATGTTTGGAGAATTCTTTTCAAATAAAATAACGAAAGTGCAACAAAAACCAGGATTATAAAGAGTCTGAATGTCTTATGCTCCAGCGGCCCTGCCTAAATCCTTGAACAGCTTATTCCCTGACAGAAAGTACTAATCATTCTTCAGCTCATATAAGCTTTGGGCCTTCTTCAGCCTTCTCTAAAAAACGCCGAAACCAAAAACCAAACCAGTTGCTGTCAAATCGATCGTGACTCATAGTGAATCTGTAGGACAGAGTAGAGCTGCCCCGTAGGGTTTCCAAGGCTATGATCTTTACAGGAAGCCCTGGTGGTGCAGCAGTTAAGAGCTTGGTTGCTAACCAAAAGGTCCCCAAAAACCAGAAGGTCAGCAGTTTAAATTCACCAGCTGCTCTTTGGAAACCCTATGGGGCACTTTTACTCTGTCCTATAGGGTTGCTGTGAATTGAAATCGACTCGACAGCAACAGGTTTAATTTTGACAGAAGCAGACTGCAGCTGGTAGGTTCAAACCGTTGACCTTTCAGTTAGCAGCTGAGAGCTTAACCACTGCACCATCAGGGCTTCTTGGCCTAAAAAAGGCAGTGGAGTTAAAAGATTTGGCACCTATGCACTTTTCTGTAGTCAAAATAAATAGAGGGAACCGAGTTTTCGGTAGAAATATCATGAAAAGATTAGCAACTAACTGTCACTAGTGAATGGTGAGGTGTACCAGAGTAAGGCAGGTAATTGACCAAGACTGATCTGCAAGTGACTGTAATTATAACGAGGTTGGAAGCCTTCTGAGGACTGCTTCTAGGTTCTGCCCCTACTAATGGCGAAGTTCACTTGGGTCGTAGGTGACTAGGGTGATTCTTGAGGATGTGAATAAACTTTATGCTGCTGCTCGTTCAGAGACTGTCGTCTTGATCTCAGGCCCTCAAGCGAGATCAACTCTCACCCTCTCCCCCCTTTCACCCTACACAGTTTCACAGTGATGTTTATATATGTTCAGTGATTCTTACCACTCTGGAGTCTTCTGAAGCAGTGATAGATTAATCCCAATTATTGGAAGCAGTTCTTCCTAGTCTATATATTTATGCATTAATCAGGTCAAGATGATTTTGACTATCATCAAGCTCTTTAAATCCTTAACTTGTCATTTACAACCAGTGCAGCGTCTGTAAAGGGATATACTACAAAATACAAGGCTAGACATGCATTTTCCTTATTATCTGGGGTTTTGGTCACACACCATCCTGTGGTCTCCTGGTCTCCTGGACTGGACTATGTAGGAGCTGTAAAAGCATCTTTCCCCAAAGTAGGTCTGCAGCTCAGGTTGAAAACATGCCTTGCTGCCGCTTCACCCTCTTTTCTTAAGTCTCATACTGTATCATTGGTTTTCTAGCTGTTTCCATCCTGGTGACCAGGAGGAGCAAGGATAGGCAACTAAAGGGGAAGGACGAATGTCTCTGGCTGGCCTAGCACAAAAGATCTAAGGCTGTCTCTACAGGCCTTGTTACTCTTGGGACTAACCCTGGTTTCAGTTTGCCTTTCTAAGGAGGGAATGTGGAGGCAATGTGAGCAGAAGGAGGAGAAGAATGGCACTCCTTTCCTCCCACCTGCTGTGGGCAGAGTGGGAAAGGAAGAAGGGCAGGAGAGAGAATCCAAAAAGAAGATAGGACTCCAAATTACCAAATCCAAAGGAAATGCTTCAGTTTTAACCTTTATTCAAGTTATACCAAAACCTTTACCTTCTGTGGCCCAATACTGTCCTTGCCCAGCTGTCCTTAATAGTGGGAGCAAAAGAATGGGAGAGAGCCTTGGGCTCCTTCCAGAGACCAAAATGATTTGTTTATGTGTTCATTCACATATATTATACTTATTGAGTACTTACTTTGTACAGGCATTGTTCTAGGCAATGTGTGAAAATGTACTGAGAGTGAGAAAGAGATTCAAAGAGACTAGAATTTTTATCATTATTTTGTCATTTAAACAGGAAAAAAAAATACTTTGTCACTTTGATATATTCAGCCTACCTTATGAACAAGTATTATGTAGCATGTGGGTGCGTAGTTTCTCTATCTCTGCCTGTGAGATTTTAGTCTTTCATTCTTCCTTCCACATATATTTAAAGAATTTATTAATATATTGTGTTGAATTACTGAGGATTGGGAAATTATCCAAGTCTATTTTCATTCTGAGTTAAGAAATTGTTTGAGAGATGTACCAATTTATTGTCTTGGCAGGTTGCTTAAAATGGCTCCATGGTTTTTACTCTTCTGAAAGCCAGGGTGAAGACTGCCAGGGTATTTGGCAAGACTTGTGTCCCACTGTGCAGTCAGACAGATGTATGCTGAACTATGGAATAAGCCCAAACCTTTCCCTGGTCTGTAAAACCCATGGACCCTCTGAGGATGTGGGTCACGGTCATTCATAGAACTTTACATTGAAGACCTGCCAGTAGATAGTTGATATGGTAAGTTTGTGGCTTTGTTTTGGTTGGAAGCAGAGATGAGCCATTCTGACTAAATGTGGAGTTTCTGGACTGCTGGTAAATTAGCTAGAGATTACCAACACATAGGGATGTCCCCATGCTGATATTTGGCCAGAGAAGCTTGGCACCGAAGAAGGTTTTCCTGGCCAGCCCCCATAAACAAACCTGGCGCAGAGTTGGACATTGGGAGTTGACAATAATCCAAGACAAAGGTGCTTCCTTGGAGAACACATGAAGTCCTATTTTTACCCATTTTGTTTTTATTTCCTTTTATAATTAATTTCTCTACAAATAGTTATAACCGAATGATAATTTCTTTCCTTTATCCATCTAGTAAGAATTGCATTTGAATGCAGCCTATCTGCTCCTCTGTATTACTTTCTAAGTGAAATAATCAGTTATTTCGAAAGAGAGAATTGGTAGAGTGCTCCTTGTGTTTTCGGTTGCTTAAGAACTAAAACTCTGTGTCATTGGATAGTTTAGGAGGTTCAGTACACTTCTCATGGTCAGGTTTGAAAACTCCTTTCTAAGTACTAGGAGTACAGAGGCTGGTGGGAATAAATGGATGTGAAGATGTGAAATTGATAACCACATTATCATCTTATAACAAGTTTCTTGCCGAATGTGGTGAACCTCTCTGTAAAGTTGGAGAGTTTGGACAGCAACAGGATGCTTTCTTCACTGAAGTAATTGTTTAAAAGTCCTTGATACTTCCTTGGTGCAAAGTGGGGAGATTTCCAACACAAGAGCAAAATCTGCAACTTTGGCATGAAGAGCTGCGAGCTGGACAGCTCCGTCACCAAGCTCGAACCTGGTCCAATCTTCTTGCTACTTGTTCCATGTTTTGAATAGATTAGTGTCCCTCTTGAGTGCATATGTATTTAATCATTCAATTGCATTTGGCATTGTTTCTCTAGGTCTCCATTTTTGTCTTGTTTATTCCAGGTTTTTATAGAAAGGCACATGGAGGAGTGACTTATGTGTCTTGTTTAATTTTTTCTGCAGTTATAAATTCTGTTTGCACTAGCAGAGTCAATGAAGTTTGCTATAAACTCCAAATAACTATAGCTTTTATTTTTTAGTACCTAGTCATGTGCTTTTATGATTTAGTCATGTGTTTTTATGACATAGGTACCTTCTTGCAAATCATGTTCCCTGCCTGTATTGCTATGTTAAAATAAGATTAGCTCTGAATTAGAATCATCACCTACTTGCAGACCTGATGCATTCTTGAAAATGTGCAGGAAAGACGAATGCATCAATGATGATTAATCGACTTGAGTGGTGTCAAGGTGCCATGAGGTAGGATAGAGAGCTAGTGACAGAGAGCTCAGACATAAAATCCTAATTACTCGTTCTCTTTAGGCATTATTTGCATTGATATATTTATCTCATTTCACGCAGGCTATTTAATTTCTTTCTTTTTTTTTTCCTCGCGCAATACCCACTTAAGTCCTATGATATACTGACTGAAAATTAGGATTTGCCATTTTTTGGTAGAGCTAAGAATTTGCTTCTTTTTTGCTGTTTTATATTAAAATTTAATTAGATCTACATTTCTTATTGGAGACCCTGGTAGCATAGTGGTCAAGAGCTATGTCTGCTAACCAAAATGTTGGTGGTTCAAATCTACCAAGCACTCCTGGAAACTCTATGGGGTAGTTCTACTCTGTCCTATAGGGTTGCTATGAGTTGGAATTGACTCGACGGCAATGGGTTTTTATGGGTTTATGTTTCTTATTACTTTTAGCATAGGAATTAATTGATTTTTGTTTCATTTTGATAAAAAAAGGAGAGGTTGCAAAAGGAAATAAAATTTTTAAATAATTACACAAAAAAGATATTGCAGCACAGGTGCAGATGGTGTCCCTGTTGAAAGTGAGCTGATGGCCAGCTGACAGCAGTACCATGCGATGGACTGAGATGTTTACTGGTTAGTTTATGTTTAAGAAAAGCCCACTTGAAGATAGAAAAAGTTTATTTAGGGAGTATCATTATATAAGTGTAAGTTATATCAAGTCTAAAGTTACAAACATTAGGTCTTCATGTAATAAATATGACTATGACTTTTTAAAAAATGCTCAGGAATTTTCTTAAAAACAAACAACGATTCCTGGGATTAGGCCACTAAGTATCGAGAATGAAAGAGGATACAATGTCCCATCTTCATTACCTAGAAAACAGAATCAAAACATGGTTTTCCTACAGTCTATGGGTTTTAGGCCAAAGTAAGTGGAAGTGTGAGGGCAGTGGCTGTTCAATGGTAGAATTCTCATCTTCCATGTAGGAGACCTGGGTTCAATTCTCAGCTAATGCGCTCAAGAGCAGCCACTATTTGTCTGTCAGTGGAGGCTTGCATGTTGCTGTGATGCTGACCGGGTTTCAGTGGAGCCTCAGACTAAGAAAGACTACTTAAAAAAATCAGCCAATGAGAACCCTATGGATCAGAACGGTCTGATTGCTGTTGTGCATGGGGTCATCACGAGTTGGGGGTGACTCAACAGCAGCTAACAACAACAAGTATACATGTAAAGTAAAAAAGAGGGTGGTGAATAAGAATGTATATCAGGAGAGAATTAAATTGCTTTCATGAACTTAAATTGTGAGGATCTTTAAATAAAACAAATTTAGAAATATAGTCAAACGTAAAATAATCTCTATGAAAAAATATTTTATGATAATAAAAATATTTTTCTTTTTGGGAACACCAAAAGATAACTTCGTAGAAAATTTAGCTGATGAAAAAGTTTAAAACCTTTTTTTTTTTTTTTTAGAGAGACTATAGCTTTTTAACAATAATAGAATAATATGTTAACAGCAACTCCTTAGAAGAGGTTTGATTTAGAATCCTCTGGGATTCTGGTGGTAGATCAGTGGAAAAGCAAAGTCATTCAGAGTGGGTGCGGGCCTCATGGCTGCCCAGGGTCCTGTAACCCAAGGGGCGGTCACAGGCACCCCTCGTGACATATCCAAAGATATGTGATGAGCTCTGTCTTGGTCAAAACTATTCTCCTTATCCTGTGGTGTCTGATTTGGTGGGTGGAACAGAAGAAGAGGTAGCTCAAGGCAGGTGGTATGACTGTAGTTTCAGGAATACAACCTCTCTGGAGAATTTACACTGATGCCTGGTAATTCTTCCTAAAGCACAAGTCTGAACTGCCTATCACTTCCATATTCACGAATCATCAAACTATCTCATTACCTGTGAACTAGAGTGAACTAGAAGTCTCATTTATTTCATGAAAACCACCCCTCTCCTCTCAAGCACTGGCTTCACTAATCCTTTTTGCATATCCAGTGTTCCCATCTGAAATTGCTTTTCTGCCTTTTTCACCTGTCAAACTTCAACCCAGTTTGGAAGGACTGACTCAGATTCTTTCTTGGTCTTGAATAGGTTAAGTAGGGGATTTTTACAAAACCTGCATCCCCTCCCTCCACCTCTCTACCACCAACCAAACCCTGAACTAATAAAATTGTCTTCTCTCCAAAATTCCATACCACTTTTTCCTTCTTTGTCACATTTTAGTTTGTACAGTAATTATTGTACATTTTGATCTACTAAACTAAAAACTCATTGAGAAAGAAAAAAAAGTCTTATTTATATTTTCATTGAATATCCTTCTCTGCCCTCCCCCCCTCACACTTCACTGTACATAGCATGGTAGACCTTCGAACAAATATTAAATTATCTTGAAGGTAAGTATTAATCAGCTCTGTAAAATAAGATCAGTGCACATGGTATGTACCATTTACAACTCTCTGAAACGGGAAATAAAGGAAGGTAATCAGTCAAGGGACTTCATTCATCTTTAAAGTCTCTTAAACCAAAATAATGATAGCACTGTATTTAGTAGAACAGGAAAAGGCCCTGTATTTGACTGTCTGTATCAGATTCCCTAGATAGGCACACGTGAAGATTTTTGTGCAAGAAGTTTATTGGGCAGTGCTGTTCGGATGGGATCAGCAGCTGTGGAAAGGAGGGGAAGGAAGCAGATCCCTGAAGAGTTCTGGAGCTGGGACAACTCTTCAGAGTTGTTCCATCTTGAGTCAAGAGGCAGTTTTGTTACCATCCAGACAATTCTGAGTCAAGAGGGCCAGGCTTCTGTAACACCATGTTGACCAATTGTTGGATATGGCTGGTGACCTTGAGCTAGGTGGCACTTTTTAGCTGAGTGCCATTACTGAAGAGTAATCAGCTGAGAGCCATCAGCTGCCAACACTCCCAGCAGGTGGGGCACTGAGTGCCTTAGTCCTGAAGAGGGGCTCTCGGCTGTGCACCATGGCATCCGCTGCTACACTAACACCATTGGAAACTGTTTGCTGTAATTTAAAAATTCAGTTAAAGAGAAGAATCATAAAAAATGATACTTACATCCACAAATATTCTATTTCAACTTAAAATATATAAATATGCATTTATTTGCTGATCTTATCATGGCCTTTATTTGAATATGGGTCCTCTGGTTGGTGTTTTACATCTTGTGCAAACCACATTGTGTAAAACGTCTTGTTTCAATTTCTTTAGTGATACTTGTGAAACATCTGAGTGCACAAATCTAGATTTCTCCCTGCACCCTCCAGGCTTATAAAAGTTGTGCTTTATTACACATATCTTGAAACAATATTTTTTTAGTGACTTGCCTTTATTAAGCTTTTCCAAAGTATACATCCTAGTTTTTGAATTTGGTTTTATTTTTGTCCTATTATAAATACACATGTTTTAAAGAGTCCATTTGATAAGCCTTATTATACTTCAAAATAGCAGCACTGCATTTTAGTCTTCACACCTTTCCTATCTTCTCGCCACAGGCAACCACTTCCACTCTCTTAACTTTCTCTTCTGGATTTGTCTTCACATCTCTATGTTTAAATTGTTACTTTTGTTTTAATTTTTAGATACTTTCTGTCATGGATTGAATCATGTCCCCCCAAAATGTGTGTCAGCTTGGCTAGGCCATGATTCCCAGTATTGACTGGTTGTCTACCATTTTGTGATCTGATGTGATTTTCCTATGTGTTATAAATCCTACCTCTATGATGTTAATGAGGCAGGATTAGAGGCAGTTATGTTAATCAGGCGGGACTCAATCTACAGGATTAGGCTGTATTTTGAGTCTATCTCTTTTGAGGTATAAAAGAATCAAGCAGAGATGAGAGGGACCTCACACCACCACGAGTGAAGAACCAGGAGAGGAATGCATCCTTTGGACCTGGGTTCCCTGAGCTGAGAAGCTCCTAGACCAGGAGAAGATTGTGACAAGGACCTTCCCCCAGAGCCGACAGAGAGAGAAAGCCTTGCTCTGGAGCTGGAACCCTGACTTCTAGCCTCCTAGACTGTGAGAGAATAAATTTCTCTTTGTTAAAGCGATCCGCTTGTGGTATTTCTGTTATAGCAGCACCAGATGACTGAGATACTTCCTATTAATACTTAGTACAGAAACTGATGTTATAGCTTTCTTACATTCACAATTTCCCCGTGCCCCACTGCCCACTTCCCAACACAATTTTCTCTCTCGTCTTCTAAATATGGTTATTTTCTAAACTTTTGGCTTACATTTTTGTGCCTATCTTACTATCATTTATAGCCGAGTATATTATGATTGCATTTCCTTTCCCATGTAGCTTTTAGTTTTCTTTGGAGTAATTACCAGAAACTCTCTGTGCCTTAATTTCCACATCTGTAAAGTGGGAATAACTGTACCTATCTCACAGGGTTGTTATTGCTGTTGTTGTTGGGTGCTATTGATTCGATACTGACTCAGATTGAAACCATGCAGCAGAGCAGAAGTGTCCTGTAGGGTTTTCTAGGCTGTAATCTTTACAGAAGGAGATCACCAGGTCTTTCTCCTGAAGAGCCACTGAGTGGGTTTGCACTGGTAATGTTTCACTTAGCAGCCAAGTGCTTAAATGTTGCACCACCAGGGCTCCTTTCTCATAAGGTAGTAGGAGGTATGTAAATTGTTAATTATTAGTTTTCATTGACTTTTTTTTTATGTTGTTGTTAGTTGCCATTGGTTCCAACTCACAGTGACCCCATGTACAGCACTGCCCTGTCATGCGCCCTCCCCAAAATCGTTGGTATGCTTGAGCCCATTGTTGCAGCCACTGTGTCAATCCATCTTGTCCAGGGTCTTCTGCTCTTTTGCTGACCTTCTACTTTACCAAGCGTGACATCCTTTTCCAGGGACTGATCCTTCCCGATAACATGTCCAAAGCACGTGAAACAAAGTCCCACCATCCTTGCTTCTAAGGAGCATTCTGGCTGTACTTCTTGCAAGACACATTTGTTCATCCTTCTTGCGGTCTATGGAATATTCAATATTCTTCACCAACACCGTAAATCAAAGGCATCAATTCTTTGATCTACTTATTCATTGTCCAGCTTTCACCTGCGTATGAGATGGTTGAAAATACCATGGCTGGGTCAAGTGTACCTTAGTCCTGAAAGTGACATCTTTGCTTTTTAATACTTGAAAGAGGTCTTTTGCAGCATATTTCCTCAATGCATTACGTTGTTTGATTTCTTGGCTGCTGCTTCCATGGGTGTTGATTGTGGATCCAAGTAAAGTGAAATCCTTCACAACTTTAATATTTTCTCCATTTATCATGATTTTGCTTATTGGTCCAGTTGTGAGGATTTTTGTTTTCTTTATGTTGAGGTATAATCCATACTGAAGGCTATAGTCTTTGATCTTCATAAGTAAGTGCTTCAAGTTCTCTTTGCTTTCATTAGTGTTGTGTTATCTGCATATTGCAGGTTGTTAATTAGTTTTCCTCCAATCCTGATGCCCTGTTTTTCTTCATATAGTCCAGCTTCCTTGCTCAGCATACAGATTGAGTAAGTACGGTGAAATATACAACCCTATACACACCTTTCCTGATTTTAAACCCCATAGTATCCCCTTGTTCTGTTGGGATGACTGCCTCTTTCTTAGTCTATGTACAGGTTCCTCATGAGCACTGTTAAGTGTTCTGGAATTCTCATCCTTTGCGATGTTATGCATAATTTCTCATGATCCACACAATCAAATGACTTTGCATAGTCAATAAAACACAGGTAAGTTTCTTTCTGGTATTCTCTGCTTCGGCCTATATCCATCTGATGTAAGCAATGATATCTCACTTTTCACGTCCTCTTGTGAATCAGGCTTGAATTTCTGGCAGTTCCTGGTTGATGTGCTGCTGCAACTGCATTTGAATGATCTTCAGCAAAATTTTACTTGCATGTGATATTCATGATATTGTTTGATAATTTCTGCATTCTGTTGGAATTGAATTTTTTATGTACCAATCTCTAACTCATATTAAACTTTCCAATAGAACCATATTCTATCCTTTTAATTCACTTGAACACAAATCAAGGACTGAATGAATGAGTGCTGAAAATATGTACAGCCAGTACTCTGATCTGCATTTTATGAGTAGTAAAGTAATTTAATTGAAGAAGCAAAGAACTCTGAATTGGAAGGTGTGGTTCAATGTTCAACCGTTTCAGGAGGTAGCGTAAGATCAAGAACTGATGGTATTGTAGGAAGAAGTCAAGTCGCACTGAAGGCATTAGCCTGGGTCTACCCTGGTTTTAGTCTAGCCTTTATGGATCACAGTTTCATAGTCCGCAAATGAGAGAATTAGATTAGATAAACCCTAGGGTTCCTTCAAATGCTATGATTTTATTATGGAGTAGAAACCTAACCTGTTGCCATCGAGCCGATTTCGACTCATAGAGACCCTATAGGACAGAGCAGAACTGCCCCATAGAGTTTCCAAGGAGCGCTTGGTGGATTCGAACTGCCAGCCTTTTGGTTAGCACCCATAGCACTTAACCACTACACCACCAGGGTTTCCTATGAAGTAGAGAATATGTAGAAAATTCCAAACTATATAAAATAGAAGATTGCCGTGATGTTAGCTGCTACCACCTCTAGAGCAAACTCCACGAGAACTCTTTGCATGCTCTGTCAGTCAAGATTATAGTGACATCACTCACAATGTGATAAAGGAGAACTTCGCTGAGTCATTCTATCCAAGCAATTGTCCTGCCCTTTGGGCTACTTAGTTGCAGTTGCAGTTTGAGGGAACTACCACTAAATGTCACTGTAGCTTACATAACTAAGTGATCAAGGGAGTGCCACATTAGTGTCTCTACAAGCCTAGTCTCTACAAGCCTAGAGAGCTACCATTTAGTGCCCTTTGAGATTTAGAACCAAGCATGTTGAATAGTTAAACTCAAATATAAAAAAAAAAGTGTAAGATGGACATTAAAAAAAAGGAGGGAATATGATTTTTGAAAAGGTGTGGTAAAAACTTCTAGAATGCTCTTTCCTTCTTCCATATGCCTTTCCCTCAAACACTATTTCCACAGATCCAGTCACTGGTATAAATTGGGTAAACTGGTATTTAAAGGAACTCCCAGTGGAGCAATTACCTGACTCCGACCAACACTTTTGTGAGGTGTTTTTTTTTTTTTTTTTTCTGTCAAGATAAAAAGATTGAGCCCCAGAGGAAAATATGGGTCTCTTTGTTTCCTGGTTTTTGCTGCTGTTGTATCTTCGAGATTTTATAGAATTCTAGACACTTACTGGATTTCATGAACTGGTTATCCTCGTAGGCATATGGATATTATCCTCTGGACATTAACAAGGAAGACCAGTTAATATGACTGTTATTCAAATTACCCACCAACTACTAATGCTAACGAGGAAGAAATTGAAGATTTTTACCAGCTTTTGGAGTCTGAAATTGATCAAACATGCAATCAAGATGCATTGATAATTACTGGTGATCAGAACGTGAAAGTTGGAAACAAAGAAGAACCATCAGTACTTGGGAAGTATAGCCTTGGTGATAGAAATGACGCTGGAGATCTCGTGATAGAATTTTGGAAGACCAACCACTTACTATTGGAAATGCTGTTTTTCAACAACATAAACAACAACTATACACATGGACTTTGCCAGATGGAATACACAGGAATCAAATCGATTACATCTGTGGAAAGAGATGATGGAGAAGCTCAATATCGTCAGAACAAGGCTGGGCTGGCTGTAGAACAGACCGTCAATTGGTCATGTGCAAGTTCAAGTTGAAGCTGAAGAAAATTAAAACAAGTCCATGAGAGCCAAAATCCAACCATGAGTATATCTCACCTGAATTTAGAGACCATTTTGGGAATAGATTTGACAAATTGAATACTAATGACTGAAGACAAGACAAGTTGTGGAATAACATCAAGGACATCATATATAAAAACATATAAAAAGACAGGAAAGAAAGAAAAGACCAAAATGGATGTCGGAAGAGACTCTGAAGCTTGCTCTTGAAAGTAGAGTAGCTGAAGTGAATGGAAGGAGTAATGAAGTAAAAGAGCTGAACAGAAAATTTCAAAGGGTGGCTCAGGGAGACAAAGTAAAGTATTATAATGAAATGTGCAAAGGTCTGGAATCAGAAAACCGAAAGGGAAGAACACCCTTGACATTTCTTGAGCTGAAAGAACTGAAGAAAAAATCCAAGCCTTGAGTTGCAAGGATTGGAATGATTCTATGGCCAAGATACTGAATGATGTAGGAAGCATCAAAAGAAGGAAGGAACACACAGCATCACTGTTCCAAAAAGAAGTGGTCGATGTTCAACCATTTCAGGAGATAGCATAAGATCAAGAACTGATGGTATTGTAGGAAGAAGTCAAGTCACACTGAAGGCATTAGCTTAAAATAAGGCTCCAGGGATTGATGGAATACCAATTGAGATGTTTCAACAAACAGATGCAATGCTGGAAGCACTCATTTGTTTATGCCAAGAAATTTGGAAGAGAGCAATCTGGACAACTGACTGGAAGAGATCCTAATTTGTGTCCATTCCAAAGAAAGGTGATCCAACAGAATTTGAAAAATATTGAATAATATCATTAATGTCACATGCAAGTAAAATTATACTGAAGATGATTCAAAAATGATTGGAGCAGGACGTCAACAGGGAACTGCCAGAAATTCAAACCAGATTTAAAAGAGGACATAGAATGAAGGATATCATTGCTGATGCCAGATGGACCTTGGCTGAAAGCAAAGAATACCAGAAAGATGTTCTGGTGTGTTTTATTGACTATGCAGAGGTATTTGACTCTGTGGATCATAACAAGTTATGGGTAACTTTTTGAAGGATGGGAATTTCATTGTGCTCAGGTGGAACCTGACATAGACAAAGAAGCAGTTGTTTGAACAGAACAAGGAGATACTAAACCAAAAAACCAAACCCAGTGCCATCAAGTTGATTCCGACTCATAGCGACCCTATAGGACAGAGTAGAACTGCCCCACAGAGTTTCCAAGGAGCGCCCGGCGGATTCGAACTGCCGACCCTTTGGTTAGCAGCCGTAGCACTTAACCACTATGCCACCAGGGTTTTCAAGGAGATACTACGTGGTTTAAAATCAGGAAAGATGTGCCACATGGTTGTATTCTTTCACCATACTTATTCAACCTGAGTGTTAAGCAAATAATCCGAGAAGCTGGACTATATGAAGAAGAATGCGACATCAGGATTGGAGGAAGACTTATTAACAAACTTTGATATGCAGATGACACAACCTTGCTTGCTGAAAGTGAAGAGGATTTGAAGCACTTACTGTAATCAAAGATTACAACTTTCAGAATGAATTACACCTCAACATAAAGAAAACCAAAATCTTCACAAATGGACCAATCAGCAACATCATGATAAAGGATGAAAAGACTGAAGTTGTCAAGGATTTCATTTTACTTGGGTTCACAATCGACGCCCATGGAAGCAGCAGTCAAGAAATCAAACGACGTATTGCATTAGGCAAATCTGCTGCAAAAGATCTCTTCAAGTTGTTAAAAAGTAACTGTGTCCCTTTGAGGACTTAGGTGTGTCTGACCCAAGCTGTGGTGCTTTCAGTTTTCTCTTATGTATACGGAAGCTGGATAATGAACAAGGCAGACTGAAGGAGAATTGATGCCTTTGAATTATGGTGTTGGTGAGGAGTATTGAATATTCCCTGAACTGCAAGAAGAATGAACAAACCTGTCTTGGAAGCAGTACAGCCAGAATGCTCCTTGGATAGGAGGATGGTGAGAATTGTCTCACATACTTTGGACATGTTTCAGGAGCAACCAGTCCCTTGAGAAGGACACCACGCTTGGTAAGGTATAGGATCACTGAAAAAGAGGAAGATCCACAATAAGATGAATTCACACAGCGGCTGCAACGAGGGGCTCAAATATGGCAATGATTGTGAGGATGGCACTGGACCAGGCAGTGTTTTGTTCTGTTGTACATAGGGTCGCTATGAGCCTGAACCAACCTGACAGTACCTAACAACAACATGATGTGCGTATTTTCGATTTAACACTTTTGAAATTGTGATGCTTCAAATAACCAATGGCAACGTACAATTAGAATTGGCAGAATTTTTTTTTCTCTCTCTCTTAGTGATCTGCCGGATAATCAATGGTGTCTTCTGTGTGATCAAGCACTCTATCCGATGTTATGATTTATCTATTTTATGTTTTCAGAATTTCAGGGCTGCCTTACAAGTTGTTTGACAGATTAGCTTCTTTTTTCAGTCTAATTCTTGTAAGGAGTTGAGAGAGGAAGAGAGAACATTTATTGAATTGCCCACCAGGTGTGTGAGCTATGTATTTTGATCCTCATGACATTGTGAAATGGGCTTTATTGTTTCCATTTTGCAGATGAGGAAACTCAGACCCAAAAAATTCGGTCACTTTTACAAAGTCATACTGCTGCTATGGGTCACTGTTTGAAACAGTGTATTTCTGACTTCAAAGCTTATATTCTTTCCACCATGTTATAATGATAAAGTCAGCTTACCATAACTCACCAAGGGGGCAAGCTGAGAAACAAAGGGCAAATTTCTTTCCTATGCATGCCTTCTTTGCTTAGACAGTCCTGTGTATGCAAATGGTACTAACTGGCAAAGTCAAGAAGGGCCTCTAGAGAGAGATCTTTTACTGATCATCATTGTGTTTGCACAGGCCCTGAGTAGCCAAATTTCAATCCCCAGGAACTTCCACAAATTGCTTAAATATAGTATAAGCAGTTGCCGTAGAACCCATTCTGGCTCCGCGAGACTCCATGTGTGTCGGGGTAGAACTGTACTCCATTGGGTTTTCAATGGCCGATTATTTGGAAGTAGATCACTAGGCTTTTCTTATGAGGCACATCTGGGTGAACTCGAACTTCCAACCTTTCATTTAAGAGCTGAACACGTTAACCATTTGCACCACCAAGGGACTGTTGCTCTATTTACTTGTAATTCCCCATCTCTATCCTGAAGGGCGCTTGTTTTCTACAGATTGATTTTATATTTTCCATTTTCAATCTTCCTTGTTTCTAGTTCCTCTCATTTGTAAATCAAAAAGCAAACCATCAGCAATCTGTCAGAGATTCTGTCCCATTCATTTGTCTAGGGATTCAATCATCAAAATATTCCTTTGTATCAGCAACTTGGGTCTTATGATGATAAATAATCTGGTTTCCCATTTTGCAATGATCCCTCAAATAGAGAGCGTATGATTACAGAATGTATAGGAAATAACAGCCAAAATTCAAGCTCACTATAAGGGATGAGTTGATTGCAATTGTGTAAAGTTTCCTTGACTTAAGGATAATGCTATTTGCTGTTGCAATTTTGAAATAATGTATTTGACTTTCCATCTCGTAAGGGACATAATGGCTCTATTATGTGCTATTTGGGTCAAAACTATCAGATAAAACCTATTTGCCCCTATTCAGAACCATCTGTCCATCTTCATAGTGATCACTCTGGGAGGAAGCCCTGGTGATGGCCATTGGCTTTTCATTTTATCGCAAATTCTTGAACCTTCTGATGTGAAACCAGTGAGAATTATATGAGTATATGCCCTGGAATAAAACACAAAAATAGAGATCAGCTAATGTATTTCTGACTGCTAAAACCAGGGGGCATCCCTTATGATTTCTTAGCTGCATTTCACTCACTTATTTAAGCACTTATTTCTTTAATTCTTTGAAAAGTATTTATTGAACATCAACTGTCATGGATTGAATTGTGTCCTCCAAAAATATCTGTCAGTTTGGCTGGGTCATGATTTTCTTGTATGATTGTCTACCATTTTGTCTTGTGATGCGATTTCCTTATATGTTATAAATCCTATCACTATGATGTAATAAGATGGATTAATGGCAGTTATACTGATGAGGTCTACAAGATTAGGTAGTGTCTTAAGCCAGTCTCTTTTAATATATAAAAGAGAGAAGTGAACAGAGAGACACAGGGACCTCATACCACCAAGAAAGCAGTGCCAGGAACAGAGTGTGTCCTTTGGACCTGAGGTTCCTGCACTGAGTTGCTCCCAGACCAAGGGAAGACTGATGTTTCACAAGGACCTTCCTCCAGAGCCAACAGAGAGAGAAAGCCTTCCCCTGGAGCTGACACCCTGAATTCGGACTTCTAGCCTACTGGACTGTAAGAGAATAAACTGCTCTTTGTTAAAGCCATCTACTTGTGGTATTTCTAGATGACTGAGACACCAACTACGTGCCATATGCTGTGCTAGTTGCTGAGAATATGCTGTCAATAAAATAGACCTTGGCCTTGAAGAACTAATATTCTATCAGGGTTACAGATTGCAAAGAGTTTGCAACTGGTTGCTAAACTAAAGATTGGCAGCTCAAATTCACCCAGTGGCCCCATGGAAGAAAGGCCTTAAGAATTGCTTCTGTAAAGATTTTAGCCATGAAAACCCTATGGAGCTATTCTGTTCTATAACACATGGTGTCACCAGGAGTCAGGGACTGACTCTAACAGCACCAATTACAACACTGTGATAAGCGCTGTGATGGGAATAAGCATGGCATGAGATGGGAGCACATGAAAGGAGATTCCAGTTCTGAATATTTCTCCCAGGATATGCTATCTTAGGCTTGCTTCCGTGATAATACTCTTATCTGTTTTTTCTCCTACTCCTCTGGCTTTTTTTCTCAATATCTTTAGATGGCTCTCTTAGGATGTGTAGTGGAGAAGGTCAGAATCTCACCGGATGAAATAAGGTTTGGGTCAGATTGTCAACAGACGCCATGCTTAGAAGAAAGGTCATATTCATGTAGACGTTATGGAGCCAGGAGAAATCTTTAAATTGGCAAATTGCAGACTCGAATTTGTTTTAGGTAGATGTTCTGATAGCAATGTGGATGATGGACAGCGACATTGAAATCTGGTAGGAAATTAAGAAAGAGGAGACAGAATTTGAACTAAGTCCTGATGTCACAGTGGTTAACTGTTTGGCTGTTGACCAAAAGGTTGGCATTTTGAATCCCCCAGTTGCTCCTTAGAAACCCTTTGGGGCAGTTCTACTCCATCCTATAAGGTCACTATGAGTAGGAATTGACTTGATGGCAATGGGTATTTGGATGGGTTCTTTCACTTCTATTATAATAAATATCTCTGTTGCCTGGTTATTTGTCTTGGTCTCTTATTTCCTATCATTTTACATTTTTTAAAATATATATACACATATATAATATTTTATTATTGTACTTTAGATGAAGGTTTACAGAACAAATGAGCTTCTCATTAAACAATTAGTACACATATTGTTTGGTGACATTGGTTACCAACCCTGTGATGTGTCAACACTCTCCACTCTCAACCTTCGGTTCCCTATTACCAGCTTTCCTGCCCCTTCCTGTCTTCTAGTCCTTGCCCCTGGGCTGTTGTGCCCCTTTAGTCTCATTTTGTTTTATGGGCCTGTCTAATCTTTGGCTGAAGGGTGAATGTCAGGAGTGACTTAATTACTGAGCTAAAAGTATGTCCGGAGGCCATACTTTCAGGGTTTCTCCAGTCTCTGTCAGACCAGTAAGTCTGGTCTTTTTTTTTTTTTTTATGATTTAGAATTTTGTTCTACATTTTTCTCCATCTCTGTCTGGCACCCCCTACTGTGATCCCTGTCAGAGCAGTCAGTAGTGGTAGCTGGGCACCATCAAGTTGTGCTGAACTTAGTCTGGTGGAGGCTGTGGTAGTTTTGGTCCATTAGTCCTTTGGACTAATCTTTTCCTTGTGTATTTGGTTTTCCTCACTCTCCCTTGCTCCAGATGGGGTGAGACCAGTGGAGTATCTTAGATGGCTGCTCACAAGTTTTTAAGACCCCAGATGCTACTCACCAAAGTAGAATGTAGAACATTTTCTTTATAAACTGTGTTATGCCAATTGAGCTAGATGTTCTCCGAGACCATGGTCCCACAGCCCTCAGCCCAGTAATTTGGTCCCTCAGGGAGTTTGGATGTGTCTGTGGAGCTTCCATGACCTTGCCTTGGACACGTTGTGCTGGCTTCCCCGGTATTGTGTACTGTCTTACCCTTTACCAAAGTTACCACTTATCTATCGTCTATTTAGTGTTTTTCCATCCCCACCCCTCCCTTCTCTCATAACTATCGAAGATTATTTCTTTTTGTATGTAAACCTTTTCATGAGTTTTTATAGTAGAGGTCTCATACAACGTTTGTCATTTTGTGATTCATTTATTTCACTCCGCATAATACCTTCCAGATTCATCCATGTTACGAGATGTTTAGCAGATTCAGCATTGCTCTTTATCGTTGCGTATACTCCATTGTGTGTATGTACCATAGCTTATCCATTCATCTGTTGATGAGCATCTAGTTTGTTCCCATCTTTCTGCTGTTGTGAACAATGCTGCAATGAACATGGGTATGCACATGTCTATTCGTGTGACGGCTCTTATTCTCTAGGATATATTCCTAGGAGTGGAATTGCTGGATCATGTGGCATTTCTATTTCTAGCTTTCTGAGGAAGCGCCATATTGTTTCCCAAAATTGTTGTTCCATTTTGCATTCGCTGTCACATATTTTATAATCAATCTCAGTCATTATTGTGGCTTCAACTACTCCTGTATACAGTTGGTGCCTAAATATGTACCTCTAACCAACTTCACACCATTAAATTATTGATCAGTTCCTTTATTTGTCAGCCTTTCATTGACTATTTACTGTGTACCAGGCTATGCCTGGGATGACAGAGTTGAATGAAGTTGCCTTCTCAAGCACTTACTGAAGTTGCAGTCTAGCTAGTGAGACTAATGTAAGATACTGTAAAATACACGAGAACAAAGGACTTTAGGAGCACAGGGAGGCAAACTAGTAACTTCTCCTGGAGGAATCATGGAAGGCTTTGCAGGCATTGGCCAGGTGATTAAGAAAAGGGATTTCTAGGCAGAGGGAATATAATAGTATTCTATGTGTAGAGATTTGAAGGTCTTCCTGGCTTATCCAGAGAACAATGAAAATTTAGTTTGATTAGCTTATAGGGTGTGTAGTGGAAGCGGTCAGAATCTAGCCTGATGAAATAAAGTTTGGGTCAGATTGTCAGCAGACACCATGCTTAGAAGTTGGTATCTGTTGGCACCAACCATAGGCATTATGGAGGCAGGAGAAATCTTTAAGCTGGCAAATTGCAGAATCAAATTTGTTTTAGGTAGATGTTTTGATAGCAATGTAAAGGATGGACTGTGACATTGAAATCTGGTAGGAAATTAAGTAAGAGGAGACAGAATTTGAACTAAGGCAGTGGCAAGGGCAATGGGAAAAGAAACTAGGATTTGAGAAAGCTTTCTGTGGTAGATTCAACAGGATGTGGTGGGTGAGGGAGAGAGGAGTCAAAAAAGACGTTGAGGTTTGTGGTTGAAGAGTGAATAGATGGTTTCAAGCAGTAACCAAAATATAAACAATCAGAGACAGATTTGGAATGAAGGAATATAATGCATTCAGCTTTGAACAAATCAAGTTGTAGGTGACTGTGGAACATTCCAGTGGAGATATTCAATAGGCAATTGGAAATAATGAATTATAAACATACACATACACATATAGAATGATCATCATATAGGTAATATTATTTGAAGCCATGGGAGTGGATGGATTATGTTTATATTCATTTTTTTAAAAAAATGCATCTACTGTATTGTTGTTATCTGCCTTCAAGTTGGTCCCTGACTCATGGAGATCCCATGTACAAAGGGATTGAATCATTGTGACCCATGGGATTTTCACTGGCTGATTTTCAGAAGTAGATTGCCAAGCCTTTCTTCCTAGTCTGTCTTAGTCTGGAAGCTCTGCTGAAACCTCTTTAGCATCATAGCAACGCACAAGCCTCCACTGAAAAATGGATGGTGGCTGCTCATGAGGAACACTGGCTGAGAATTGAATCCAAGTCTCCCGCACAGAAGGTGAGAATTCTACCACTGAAACACCACTGCCCTTTTTCTACTGTGTCTGGCATTTAGCATAGGATTATGAGTATAGCAGGGCCCCTACTTCCAAAGAATTCTCTGAGGAGAGGGACATAACCAAATAAAATATAGTGCCAAAAAGATTATTTTATAGAAGTATGTACAAGGTATAGAATGGCACAAAGAAAGAAGAGAGCACAGGAAAGAAATAAGACATGAAAGGGGATAAAACCAAGGACAAAACTCAATAGAGGTTCTCTGAAGAAGGTGGGAAGCTTCACAGATTTGCTTGTCATCTCTTGGAGGCGCTCATCATATTTCATTCATCTCTATACTCCCAGCAGCACCCAGTTTAATGACTGGAACATAAGTGCTCAGTAATGTTTGCTGAATAAATGGTCCCAGGGCAGTTGGAAAAGAATGAAAAAAAAAGGTATGGGATTTCCCCAAGCCCTGGGGAACACTTTAATCATCTCTTGTTAGCCTTTCACTTGGAGAGCTTGTGCAGGTGGAACTCAAAATAAACTCTGAAGAGATGAAGATGCAGCAATTTAGAACTAGGATAGGGACTGCGTCTGTCAGTGCTCTAATTATGAAATGTGTTATGGCAAGCCAGACCTCCTTATTTTTATTTCTCGTGTGGAGTAAAATTGCGTAGCCATTGATTTCCTGTCAAACCATCACTTAGAGTGTCTGAGCTAATGGCACATCACCGCTCATTTACTAATGACAGTGCTGGGCTTTTGCACAGGAACCCGTCACACTGGGCCTTGCAACCACCATTCCTGTTGTGCGTCCATTTAAATGATTTGTAATGACCAGTGATTATGGAAATGTCTCTCTTCCTTGACCTTCTCCCTACCCACCCCCATCTACCAAATTTACACATTAATGTTTCACCAGCTTGAATTAAAAATTAACATAGATGGTATTTTTGTTTTATGATTCATCTATTTAGGTATATGTTAACACAAGGAATTACTATGGAAGAGAAAAAGAAAAATGTGTTAAGAGCCTTATGATAAAAAATATCCACCCCCCCCGCCCATGCTAAGGATCCCTCCCAGCATTCAGCCTTCCCCTACACTGTCCAGGGCTGCCCATCAGGTTCATTCTCGTCTTTCTTGAGAAGCTTGAAGGAGGGACTTTTGTAATCAAGCCCCCCCAGTCAGGCTTGGTATCAATGTACTTTTTAACCCCAGAAATAGCTGTGCGTAGAAAGTAAGGTTTCTCATTATTTTATCTGGGAAAAATTTACTTTTTCAAGTTAAAAGCTGATTTGAGTTTTTTCTTCCTTCCTCCCTCCCTCCCCCCTCTTTCTTTCCTTTTTTTTTTTTTTCCTGCTACTCTTCTCTTATTACAGTAAAGATCATATTTCTTCTTCTTTTTTTTTTTTTTTTCCTGGAGGGTAAACCCATGGAAGCTTCCTGGCATGTTTTTCTCAATAGTGCAGATTTGCAAGCATAACCCTCTGTGTTTATTTATGTTGTGTGTGTTCAAAATGATCATCCGTAACACTTTTCTTTCTTCTCAGTTAATGTGTGGTATTCCCAGTATAAGCCATTACCATCCAGTTTAACTAGGAGAATAAAAATTTAAGATCATTTGAGGAAATAGAAGGACAATCCATACTCCCTGCTCTCAACCACTTGTTGGTCTAGAGCTCAAGTTTCGTGTAAGCTTGTAGCTTTTTCCTTGCTTCCCCTTCTAACATTCTGTGCTTTGGTCGCACATCCCTATATGTAGGCGTTTGTGAACTCTGTAAAGTAGGTGTGGTTGGAGACAGAACTGGAGAACATAATAATAATAATGATAATAATAATACCAACCTACCAGATGCTGTTGAATCGATTCCAACTCATGGTGACTGCACGTGTATCAGAGTAGAACCCTGGACAATAGGGTTTTCAACAGCTGATTTTTCATCTGGGGCACCTCTGGGTGCACTCAGACCTCCAGAATTTTCCCTAGCAGCCAAGAATATAAACCTTTTGCACAATCAAGGAAATAATATTAATAGCTGCTATTTATTGAGCATGTTGTTCTTTTTGTTGTGGTTAGGTGTCATTGAGTCAGTTCTCACAGTGATCCTGTGTACAACAGAATGAAACAGTGCCTAGTCCTGTGCCATCCTCACAATTATTCCTGTGTTTGAGACCATTGTTGCAGCCACTGTGTCAATCCATCTTGTTGAGGGTCTTCCTCTTTTCTGCTGACCCTGTACTTTACCAAGCATGATGTTCTTCTCCAGGGACTGATCCCTCCTGACAACATGTCTGAAGTATGTAAGATGCAGTCTCGCCATCCTTGCTTCTAAGGAGCATTCTGGTTGCACTCCTTCCAAGACAGATTTTTTCATTCTTTTGTCAGTCCATGCTTTATTCAATATTCTTCGCCAACACCACAATTCAAAGATGTCAATTCTTCTTCGGTCTTCCCTTATTCATTGTCCAGCTTTCACATGCATATGATGCAATTGAAAAACCATGACTTGGGTCAGGCGCACCTTAGTCTTCAAGGTGACATCTTCGCTTTTCAACATTTTAAAGAGGTCTTTTGCAGCAGATTTGCCCAGCAGTGCGTCTTTTGATTTCTTGGCTGCTGCTTCCATGGTTGTTGATTGTGGATCCAAGTAAAATGAAATCCTTGACTACTTCAATCTTTTCTCCGTTTGTCATGATGTTGCTCATTGGTCCAGTTGTGAGGATTTTTGTTTTCTTTATATTGAGGTGTAATGCATACTGAAGGCTGTAATCTTTGCTCTTCATCAGTAAGTGCTTCAAGTCCTCTTCACCTTCAGCAAGAAAGGTTATGTCATCTGCATAACGAAGGTTGTTAATGAGTCTTCCTCTAATCCTGATGCCGCGTTCTTCTTCATATAGTCCAGCGTCTCGGATTATTTGCTCAGCATACGGATTGAGTAGGTATGGTGAAATGATACAACCCTGACACACACCTTTCCTGACTTTAAACTATGCAGTATCCCCTTGTTCTGTATGAACAACTGCCTCTTGATCTATGTACATGTTCCTCACGAGCACAATTAAGTGTTCTGGAATTCCCGTTCTTCGCAATGTTATCCATAATTGGTTATGACCCACACAGTCATATGCCTTTGCATAGTCAATAGAACACAGGTAAACATCCTTCTGGTATTCTCTGCTTTCAGTCAGGATCCATCTGACTTCAGCAATGATATCCCTGGTTTCATGTCCTCTTCTAAAACTAGCCTGAATTTCTGGCAGTTCTCTGTATACTGCTGCAGCCTCTTTTGAATGATCGTCGGCAAAATTTTCCATGCATGTAATATTAATGATATTGTTCTATAATTTCCACATTCGGTTGGATCACCTTTCTTGGGAATAGGCATAAATATGGATCTCTTCCAGTCAGTTGGCCAGGAAGCTGTCTTCCATATTTCTGGGCATAGATGAATGAGCACTTTGTTGAAACATCTCAATTGATATTCCATCAATTCCTGGAGGCTTGTTTTTCACCAATGCCTGCAGTGCAGCTTGGACTTCTTCCTTCAGTACCATTGGTTTCTGATTATATGCTACCTCTTGAAACGGTTGCACGTCGACTAATTCTTTTTGGCATAATGACTCTGTGTATTCCTTCCATCTTCTTTTGATGCACAATACTTTTTCTTCTCGAGGTGCCCTTTAAGATCTTCTGTTCAGCTCTTTTACTTCATCATTTTTTCTTTTTGCTTTAGTTACTCGACATTCAAAAGCAAGTGTCAGAGTCTCTTCTGACATCCATTAAGGTTTTTCCTTTCTCTCCTGTCTTGTTAATGACCTCTTGCTTTCTTCATGTATGATGTCCTTGATGTCATTCCACAACTTGTCTGGTGTTTGGTCATTAGTGTTCAATGCATCAAATCTATCCTTGAGATGGTCTATAAATTCAGGTGGGAAATACCCAAGGCCATATTTTGGCTCTTGTGGACCTGCTGATTTTCTTCAGTTTCAGCTTCAATTGCATATGAGCAATTGATCGTCTGTTCCACAGTCAGCTCCTGGCCTTGTTCTGACTGATGATGTTGAGCTTTCCCATGGTCTCTTTCCACAGATGTAGTTGATTTGATTCCTGTGTGTTCCTTCTGGAGAGGTCCATGTGTATAGTCGCCATTTATGTTGTTGAAAAAAGGTATTTGCGATGAAGAAGTTGTTGGTCTTGCAAAATTCTATCATTCAATCTCCAGCATTGTTTCTATCATGAAGGCCATATTTTCCAACTACCAATCCTTCTTCATTTCCGACTTTCGCATTCCAATCACCAGTAATTATCAATGCATCCTGATTGGATGTTCAATCAATTTCAGACTTCAGAAGCTGATAAAAATTTTTGGTTTCTTCATTTTGGCCTTACTGGTTGGTGGGTAAATTTCAATAATAGTCATATTAACTGGTCTTCCTTGTAGGTGTATGGATATTATCCTATTACTGACAGTATTGTACTTCAAGATAGATCTTGAAATGTTCTTTTTGTTAATGAATGCAACTCCATTCCTCTTCAAGTTGTCATTCCCGGCATAGTAGACTATATGATTGTCTGATTCAAAATGGCCAATACCAGTCCGTTTCAGCTCACTCATGCCTAGGATGTCGATGTTTATGCATTCCATTTCATTTTTTATTATTTCCAATTTTCCTAGATTTATACTTCATACATTCCTGGTTCTGATTATTAATGGATGTTTGCAGCTGTTTCTTCTCATTTTGAGTCATGCCACTTTAGCAAATGAATGTCCTGAAAGCTTGACTCCATTAAGGTCGACTCTACTTTGAGGAGGCAGCTGTTCCCCAGTTGTCTTTTGAGTGCCTTCCAACCTGGCGGGCTCATCTTCCAGCACTCTATCAGACAATGTTCCTCTGGTATTCATAAGGTTTTCACTGGCTAATTCTTTTCAGAAGTAGACTTCTGGGTCCTTCTTCCTTGTCCGTTTTCGTCTGGAAGCTCAGCTGAAACCTGTCTGCCATGGGTGACCCTGCTGGTATCTGAATACCGGTGGCACCACAGTGACATGCAAGCCCCCACCGTACGACAAACTGACAGACACAAATGCAATAATATGTCCTTTGACGTCTTGACCGCTGCTTCCATGGGCTTTGATATTGGATTCAAGTAAAATGAAATCGTTGACAATTTCATTCTTTTCTCTGTTTATCATGATGTTGCTTAGTGGTCCAGCCGTGAGGATTTTTTTTTTTTGCTTTATGGTAAAGTGTAATGCACAGTTAAGGCTGTGGTCTTTGATCTTCATAAGTAAGTGCTTCAAGTCCTCTTCACTTTCAGCAACCAAGGTTTGTGTCATTTGCATATCAAGTGTTGTTAATTAGTCTTCTCCAATCCTAGTCCAACTTCTTGGATTATTTGCTCAGCATACAGATTGAATAAATATGATGAAAGGATAGAACCGTGATCCACATCTTTCCTGATTTCCAACTGTGCAGTGTGCCCTTGTTCTGTTCCAATGACTGCCCTTTGGTCTATGTACAGGTTCTCTATGAGCATAAGTAAGTGTTCTGAAATTTCCATTCTTCACAATGTTATCCACGATTTGTTGTGATTCACACAATCAGGTGTCTTTGCATAGTCAATAAAACACAGGTAAACATCTTTCTGGTGTTCTCTACTTTCAGCCAAGATTCATCTGACATCAGCAATGATACTGCTCATTCCATGCCCTCTTCTGAATCAGGCTTGAATTTCTGGCACTTCTCTGTTGATGTACTATTGCAAACAGTTTTGCATTATCTTTAGCAAAATTTTACTTGCGTGTGATATTAGTGATATCGTTCGATAATTTCCACATTCTGTTGGATCACCTTTCTTTGGAATAGGCACGTATATGGATATCTTCCAGTGAGTTGGCCAGCTAGCTCTCTTCCAGATTTCTTGGCATAGATGAGTGAGCACTTGCAGCATTGCATCCATTTGTTGAAACATCTCAATTGGTATTCCATCAATTCCTGAAGACTTGTTTTTCACCAGTGCCTTCAATACCATCAGTTCTTGGTCATATGGTGCCTCCTGAAATGGTTGAATGTCAACGAGTTCTTTTTGGTATAGTGACTCTGTATATTCCTTCCATCTTCTTTTGATGCCTGCTGTGTTGTTCAGTATTTTGCCCATAGAATCCTTCAATATTGCAACTTGAGGCTTGAAATTTTCTTCAGTTCTTTCAGCTTGAGAAATGCTAAGCATGTTCTTCCCTTTTGATTTTCTAACTCCAAGTCTTTGCATATTTCATTTTAATACTTTGTCTTCTTGAGGCACCCTTTGAAATCTTCTGTTCAGCTCTTTTACTTCATCATTTCCTCCATTCGCTTTAGCTACTTGATGTTTAAGAGCAAGTTTCAGAGTGTCTTTTGCCATCAGTTTGATCTTTTCTTTCTTCCTGTCTTTTTAATGACCTTTTTCTTTCTTCATGTTTGTTGTCCTTGTACAACTGGTCTCATTTTTCATTATTAGTGTTCAGTGTGTCAAATCTATTCTTGAGATGGTCTCTAAATTCAGGTGGGATATACTCAAGGTTGTACTTTAGCTCTTCCGGATTTGTTTTAATTTTTTTCAGCTTCAGTATGAACGTGCATATGAGCAACTGATGGTCTGTTCTGCAGTTGGCTCCTGGCCTTATTCAAACTGATGATATTGAGCTTCTCCAACGTCTCTTTCCACAGATGTATTTGATTTGATTCCTGTGTTTTCTATCTGGTGAGGTCGATGTGTATAGTCACCATTTATGCTGTTTAAAAATGGTATTTGCAATGAATAAATTGTTGGTCTTGCAAAATCCTATCGTGCAATCTCCAGCATCATTTCTGTTACCAAGGCCGTATTTTCCAACTACTGATCCTTATTCTGGGTGGATCCTTGTTCTGTTTTTGTAACTTTCACATTCCAATCACCAGTAATTACCAATTCATCTTGATTACATGTGTGATCAGTTTCAGACTGCAGAAGTTGGTAAAAATCTTCAATTTGTTCATCTTTAGCATTAGTGTTTGGGGAGTAAATTTTAGTAATAGTCCTATTAGCTGGTCTTCCTTGTAGGCGTATGGATATTCCTATCACTGGCAGTGTTCTACTTCAGGATAGATCTTGAAATGTTCTTTTTGATGATTCCTCTTCAATTTGTCATTTCTGGTATAGTAGACCATATGATTGTCCAATTCAGAAGGGCCAATACCAGTCCACTTCAGGTCACTAATGTCTAGGATATCGATCTTTATATGTTCCATTTCATTTTTCACCACTTCCAATTTTCCTACTTGGTGCATTCCATGTCCTGATTGTTAATGGATATTTACAGCTATTTCTTCTTATTTTGAATTTTGAATCATGCCACACCAGCAAACAAAGGTTCTAAAAGTTTTGCTCAACCCACATCATTAAGGTCAACATTGTCTAAAATCCTTAAATAATACTGTATGATACATAGTCTGATTTTTGTTTTACAGATAAAGAATTTAAACTCAGAAAATTTAAGTCAGGAACCCCAGTCCACATAACATGGGCAGAACTGGAGTTTGAGCCCATACCCTTTCTATTAAAATACCCTGTTTCTAACTGGGACATCTTTGGCCTACCCATGGTTTTATGTGAGCATCTTTTAGAAGAAGGGTGGCTAGCTGCTCAATAATCATTGATTTCCATCTCTGTTCTCTTGAAGACAGATGGTGGTGGTGTGGTAGGGGAATGGTGGGAATGGGGATAGAGGCAGCAGGTAAGATGAGACTATGGGTATTGGTAGCATCTAGGAGCTGATCAAAGATATGGATTCCACTTTGTTACCTTAAACATGAGTATAAGGAGTCGGGAACTTAGTGTAAATTTAGAGACATCTCTCAATATCAAGGAAATGTACCTTCTTAGGGACAGAGTTGAATTTGAATCATTAATTTTGAGAAAAATCCCTATTCTAAGGATTTATGACCATAGCAAGTTACTCTAGTAATTTGGAAGAATCCTTTCAGCTCCTCAATGGCATAACTCAGTTCCAGGGAGGGCTACAGCCCTATGCAGTGTTAGCAAAATGATATTTCCTCCTGTGAACTATTTTTTTAAATTTCTTGGTGCTTTCTTTGGCTTTGCCTTTTGCCAGACCTGAAAATCTGGAGCTATAAGCACACAATCAGCCCCCACAGAGCATAGTGGTTGTGTTCCAATTCCTTATGGCTGTGAGTGTGAAGATGTTTCTGCATATGGGGTAATAGTTAAGGCTTTGTCAGCCACTGGCACAACAGAAATGGGTTCAAGATGAGAAAGGTGTTTTAGTGTTTGATGAGTATATGCCTTGAATGATGATCTAGGAAACTAAGACACAGCACTTTCACCAAGCAGCAGGCCTCTCCTAGTCCAGAACATTCCGTAAAAGAAGACATTCTTGGTTCTTCAGAAGCCCAGGGTCAAAGTGTACCAAAGACAATGAATACTTGCTGTTGGAGCTGCTGCTTCTCTCAGAAGGTCCTCTGCTTGTTGGCACCCTTTTTTGTGTGTACGCACTTTTTTGATCATCTTTACTGATTCCATCTGAAGATGCCGTTGATTGAAGGGGCTTATGTGTTTGTTTCTGCCCCCACCCTTACTCTTTGACTCAGAGTCACTGGATCATCACCTTAGCCTTAGTGTTACTGTTTATTTCTTGAAGAATAAGATAGAGCTAAATATATCAAAGTATCAATATTGTTATCATGTACAAAGTACATGATATGATTTTCATCTCATCCTCATAACAACTTTAGAAGTGGGTAGGGAAGAATTTATTGTGTTCTTTTGGAAACTGAAATCAATGATACAGCCAAGGTCAAGGACTAATAATTCTTGGAATCAGGACAAAAGCCAGATTTTTCTAATCCCTAGAGCTATACCACAGACGTTGTCAAACTATAGCCTGCAGGCAAAATCTGTCCCACTGCTTGTTTTGGTACAGCCTGCAAACTAAGAATGGTTTTTACATTTTTAAAAAGTTGAAAAATATCAAAGCCAGAATAATATGTTGTGACATATGAAAATGATATCCAACTCATTGCCATTGAGTCGATTTCAACTCATAGTGACCTTATAAGACAGAGTATCTACTGCCCCATAGGGTTTCCAAGGCTTTTTTTTTTTTTACAGAAAATGTTTGCCAATCCCTGTAATAGATGATCAATAAATGTAGCCCCTGGTCTGTACCCTTTCCACTGTAGTGTGGTGTTTTCTCATCATCATTGTTGCTATTAGGTGCTGTTGAGTAGATTTTCAGCTCATAGCACCCTTTGTGACAGAGAAAAACTGCCCCATAGGGTTTCCTTGGCTGTAATCTTTACGGCAGCAAATCGCCAGGTCTTTCTTCTGTAGAACTGCTAGGTGGGTTCCAAATGCAAACTTTCAGTTAGCAACCAAGTGCTTAACTGTTGTGCCACCAGGGCTCCTTCTTATTATCATTCCTCTACCTTTTTTCCCTGCCTCCCTCCCTCTTTACCTCCCTCGGCTCCCCCTACCCCCGCTGACTTTTCTTTTTCTTCTCTCTGCCTCCCTTCCTTCATTCACTTAAATATTCAGTAAGTATTTATGAAGTCTCTACTGTGTGCTCATTACTCTGTCCATCACTATGCTAAAATATAGAACACAAAGATGATTAAGAATTGGTCTCTGGCATCAATGAGCTTACAGTACCATAAACCATGAACAATAAACCATGAGTGATAAGTTCTATAAAAGAGGTTTGTATAAGGTACAGGGGGGATCTTGAGAGATCTAGAGGATCTTTCGAATTCCCAAATATTGAGTGATAGGCTTTTTAAAATTATTGATATAGTCCTGTTATTACAAGTATCATGGCTATTGACTCAAAAAGTACAGATGTTAATATACTAGAATTTTAGCATGGAGCTTCCTTGCTACACTTTTAAAGCAAAAGTGTACAGAAAATGTTCTGTCCCTTCCCTTATTTTCCTCAGTTCCTTCAGTCCCTCTTCCCTTCAGCATTCATTATGTCAGATTAGGATAACTCTGATCTGGGAAAAAAAAAAAAAAAAAGGATGACCCTGAGTTGCTGCCACTAGCCTTGTTCCTTATATTATTGTTGGTAGCTTTAGGGATTTGTGGTCTGCAGCCCTGTGGGATGGAGCTTGTCACCGCTCAGTGCGTTTTCTCGAAATATGTTACATTTTGTTGTGTCTTCTACAAGGCTCTTTGTTGCTCTGCTGTGTCCTCCTGGCACTAATTGGCCACATTCAAATACTGCTGTGAAGTGCATGAAATGTGTTCTGACAGCTCCGCCTCCCCTTTTCCCAGAGCACAATGTCTTTCTGGTCTCACAGGATCCTCCTCCCTAGGGTCAGGGACGTGAGGACACAGCAGAGAGGAAGGGCTCCATGAGGGCTGTTTGTGGATGACATTGCCAGGGTTGTATCATTCTCCCTCTGTGCAGAGTGTAAACCACAGAATTCCTTCTGCTTCCTGCACAGCCAGATCTTCCTACTGGTTATTTACCGGAAGGCTTGGTGAAAGTGTCAAAGATCCAGTCCCTGCAGGAAAGGGATGGTACTAAAGAGTATCCCTCTTCTCCCAACAGTATTTTCTTCCTAGGGTTCAGAATTACTTCTGACTTTAACTTTTTTACCTAGAAAAAATATATATATTATATATACATACATACATATATATGTAGAGAGCAAGGAAACCCTGGTGGCGTAGTGGTTAAGTGCTACGGCTGCTAACCAAGAGGTCGGCAGTTCGAATCTGCCAGGCGCTCCTCAGAAACTCTATGGGGCAGTTCTACTCTGTCCTGTAAGGTCGCTATGAGTCAGAATCGACTCGATGGCACTGGGTTTTATATGTAGAGACAGTATACGTGTGTGTGTGTGTGTGAGAGAGAGAGAGAGAGATAGAGAGAGAGAGGGAGAAAGAGAGAAAGAGAAGTGGTGGTTCCATGGTGGAATTCTCACCTTCCATGTAGGAGACCCAGGTTCCATCACCAGTCAGTGCACTTCAAGCACAGCCACCATCCATCCTTCAGTGGAGGTTTGCATGTTGCTGTTATGCTGAACATGTTTCAGCGGAACTTTGAGACTAAGACTGACTAGGAAGGAAGGCCTGGTGATCTACTTCTGAAAATTAACAAAATTAACTATGGATCAAAATGGTCTGATCCTGTTGTGGACTCATGGGTTTGCCATGAGTCTGGGTGCCTACTAGATGGCAGCTAACAACATATATATATGTGTTTATATAGTATGTCTATAAAAAAATGTCTATATACATATGTATACACACACACACACACACACCAAAAAACCAAACCCAGTGCCGCCGAGTTGATTCCAACTCATAGCAACCCTATAGGACAGAGTAGAACTGCCCTGTAGAGCTTCCAAGGAGTGCCTGGCAGATTCGAACTGCCGACCCTTTGGTTAGCAGCCATAGCACTTAACCACTACACCACCAGGGTTTCCATATTTACATACACACACACATATATATGGAAACCCTGGTGGCATAATGGTTAAGTGCTACAGGTGCTAGCTAAAAGGTCAGCAGTTCGAATCCACTAAGCACTCCTTGGAGACTCTATGGGGCAGTTCTACTCTGTCCCATAGGGTCACTATGAGTCAAAATTGACTTGATGGCAATGGGTTTTTTTTAACAGGTTACACACACTCATATATATATATATATATATATGTATATGTATCAGTTTCTGTTCTGCCTAATCCTTTCAAGAGAGCTTTCAAAATCTTTTACAATTCAATGTGAAAAGGTTCCTCAGCTTTTATAAATGATGCTGAGTAAGAAGAAATTAATACTAATTTATTACTTAAGAAACTTCAGCATTGATATTATGAGACTAGAGCAACCTCACTTTGTTAGTTTTTAAATGGTTATATTGTACTCTGATGATCCCAGAGTACAAAGCTCATAGCACAATCTACCCTAGAAAATCTTCTGACAGCTGATGGCCTGAGTCCTGGCTTGACCACTTACTAGGTGAGAAACTTGGGCAAGTCACTTAATATCTGTTTCTGTGAGTCCTAAAATGAGATTAATATAACCACCTTATGGAGCCAGTTTGATGGCACCTAACAAAAACATAAGGTGAAGTCCCTGGGTAGCACAAATGGCTAAGCACTTGACTACTAGCTGCAAAGTCTGGTGGTTCGAACCCGCCTAGAGACACCTCAGAAGACAGGCCTAGTGATCTGCTTCTGAAAGGTCATGACCTTGAAAACCCTATGAAGCAGTTCTATGCTACTCATGCAGGGTCCCCATGAGTTGGAATCAATGGCAACTAACAACAATAACAACAAACTTATAGGGTTGTTTGAAAACTCAAAAGTAACAGTGTGTGTCAAGGGCTTTAGAAACTGGAGGTTTTATATAAATGTCAGAAAGTATTATTCATATTGTCACTAATTAAAATTATGTTCTGGAAATGCCAAGGATGATTTCTCTTTTGACAAGGTCATAGAAGGCATAGTTATCATCTTTATTAACTTACTTCGGGCATACCTTAGACTGCTCATTCTCTAGGTGTGGTTCTTGGACCAGGAGCATCAGCATCGCCTGGGAACTTATTAGAAATTCACATTCTTTGTCTCCATCCAATACTACCTGAATCGGAACCTCTAGGATTGGGGCCTAGCAATCTGTGTTTTAACAAGCCCTCCTGCTCATTCTCATACACAAAATTTTAAGACCCACCTGCATTCCTAGGTGGTACAAATGTTTTACATGCTTGGCTGCTAACCAAAAGGTTAGAAGTTCAAGTCTACCCAGAGGTGCCTTAGAAGAAAGGCCTGGCAATTCTACTTCCAAAAAAATCAGCGATTGAAAACACTATTGAGCACAGTTCTACTCTGACCCATGTAGGGTTGCCATGAGTTGGAATCAACTCCACAGCAGCTAGTGGTAGTGGTGGTGGCTTAGATAAATCTCTGCCCAACTGAGTACGTGCAGACTATTTTCGCTGATGCTGTTCCCCTGGCCTTCCTTTCAGAATTGGAAGGATTCTCAAAGAAACAGACGTGTGCACCTAAGACTGAGGTGTAACCATCAGTTAATTTCCCCTTCTAGAGCCCACAGACATGCCTGCCAGCTAGCTGTGCCATTTTTTCATCCTAGACATAAATCCATTGTTCAGCCTAGATACAGTTAAGGATTGAGTGTCCTTGAAGTATAAGTGTCCACATATACTAAACACAAGTCTGAGGCTACTGTAGGGGTTGGGAGAGGGGCTTTTAAGGTGCCACCTACTTACATGGAATGAGATGACTGGTAAACTGTTCAGCAAAGTTCAGCAGAACTACACTGAGCTTGGTTACTGTTCTGGCTACTCCTGAACATGAGGTCTTTGTCTTCCCGCTCACAGTCCTTAGTCTTCCTCACATGCATACCCACCTGTTAATGAGTCTGGGACCTGCCCATGAGGTGCTCTGCCAGGTCCCAGAAAAAGCCAGCTGCCCTCTTATACACCTCCTACTTTCCTGTCATGCCCTGGATTGCAGTTATACCAGGTCTGTCATGACAGGTGGACACAGATGGTAGTTACTTGGGTAAATTGAAAACAAGACCTATAAATTTAATTATGGTGGAAAGGAAAAGTGGTGGGAAAAGCATCAGGAGGATCTTGGTGGTGTCATTTTGACCCACAAAGGAAGGCACGTAGTAAAAAACCAAAAACCAAACCAGTTGCTGTCAAGTTGATTCTGACTCATGGTAACCTCATGTGTTGCAGAGTAGAACTGTGATCCATAGGGTTTTCAAGGCTTCAACCTTTCGGAAGAGGAGTGCCAGGCTTTTCTTCTAAGGTGCCTCTGGGTGGGTTCAAACCACCAACCTTTTGGTTAGTAGTTAAGTGCTTAACTGTTTGCAGGTGTTCAATAAATATTTATTGAATGAATGAGCAATGAATTTTGTGTTTTAGGATCTAACACCCTGGTGGTGTAGTGGTTAAGTGCTATGGCTGCTAACCAAAGGGTTGGGAGTTCGAATCTGCCAGGCACTCCCTGGAAACTCTATGGGGCAGTTCTACTCTGTCCTGTAGGGTCGCTATGAGTCGGAATTGACTCGACGGCGCTGGGTTTGTTTTTTGGTGGTTTTATAGCTACTTAACTTATGACCATCTATCTTATCCCAAATGAACAGACATTATGCCTTGATTGAGTGAACTATTAGATATGTTTAGCTTTAAATGGAGACATAAATAGATTTGATCTCTCCATGGTTCGAATTTTCTCCCATCAGCGTTCCCATAATTATCCACAAGTGTTCCAAACCTTCATTAACTAAATAGGATGCAGATGATGGTCATTAGTCTGGGATGTAAATCGTGCTGGCACATTCAATGGCTTTTCACTTGGTTAATTGAAATTTTCAGTATTCATGAACTACAAGAAAACACTGTAATTTTATCATTTATTTGGGGGTATAATTTTTTTTTCTCCTTCAACTGGTTGTGTTTTATATATATGCAGCTTTTTTTTTTTTTTTTTTTTTTTTTTAGTAAATGTGGATGCCACACTTTGCCTGGAGAAGATGCCGCCGTTTTCAGAGTATATGTATCAATACTGGTCTGCTGAAGCGTGAAGGCCAAATGGAAAGTCTTAGTCTAGAAATACTAGAATTGACCGACTAAAGTGTCTAAGAATCATCTGAGTAGTCTGCATCTTTTGGGACCCATAGATTCAAGTGTAAAGAGACCTCCAAACAGTTAGCCGTATGAATGGGTCTAGCCCTGACATCCGCCAGTGAGCAAGAAATCATCCAGTGTGTCTTTAGGGTGCAAATTGCAGGAATCAAATGGAGATACTTTACGCAGGCATCATTTCTTTAAGTGGCTTTTAGCTTTCAACTGTATTAGACCATTCATCAAAACTAGCTGACCTCTGGTGGTATCTGTCTGAGAGTGAAATACACACATACACACACACATACACATGCACATACACACACACACACAGACACATACATAGGAACAACTAACACTTGAAATAAAATTTCAAAACATTGCCAAATCAGAGACTCAACTTCTGAATGTCTTAAATTTTATAATCCAGTACTTAAAGAACTTTCTCCTCTTCTCTTACAGCCTGTATTCGCTCCAATCGTCATGTGTTTGTTGTTTTTAAAATATAAATCTTCGTTATAGACATTACATGGCAGAAATTGGTTCAGTAGAGTTAAAATCTATTTCTGCTTTTCTAAACCTAATTTAGTGGGAATAAAACGACATTGTAATAACTCTCAGAGGTAAAGTCTTCCTTAAAGAGGAGCATAGAACATACCGAGTGTCTTTTCAGTGCTCCAATCACTTTGCAAACATTCCCACCGGTGAGAGTCAGGCAAGCAGCTCACATCTGGAGTTCTGATTTTGTAGGTTGGACTGGGTAAACCATCCTCCATCTGTGAGCTCTCTGACTGAGTATTTATGAGGGTCAGTGTCTTGTTCCAAGTCACTTTTCCTTTTGGGTCACTTTTCCTTTCTATAAATCATTGATAATGTTGGAGCCTGGTGGTGCAGTGGTTAAGAGCTCCACTGCTAATCAAAAGATCAGCAGTTCAAATCCACCAACTGCTCCTTGGAAACCCTGTGGGGTGGTTCTACTCTGCCCTATGGGGTCACTATGAGTTGGAATTGACTCAACTGGAGTGGGTATGTTTTTTTTGTTGTTGTTGTTGTTTTGGTATTGTTAATGCTAATTTAAGGAAGACTTGGGTGCAGTGGTCATTTGTGATAGAATTCTTGCCTTCCATGTGGGAGACTCTGGTTTGATTCCAGCCAATGCAACTCATACACAGCCACTACCTGTCTGTCAGTGGAAGCTTGTGTGTTGCGATGATGTGGAACAGGTATCAACAGAACTTGTAGACTAAGACAGACTAGGAAGAAAAGCCTGGTGATCTATTTCTGAAAGTCAGCCAGTAAAAACTCTATGGATCACGGTAGTATGATCCACAACCAATTATGAGAATGGCACAGGACAGGGCAGTGTTTTGTTGCATTGTGCAGGGAGTTGCCACGAGTTGGGGGCTGACCCCATGGCAGCTAATAACAACAATAATAAGGAAGGCATATTTAAGCAGTTCAGAGTCTGACGTAAAGGCGTTTTGTAAGCTGTTTTTGTAGATAACCTGTAGAACTCTCTCCTTGTCTGTAGAAAATCAGGAGCTGACCTGGTTAGTCAGTTAAAGGTTCTTTCTTCAGAGAATGGAGGGGAGAAGTAGGCATTGATATTAAAAAAAAAAAAAAGTGTATGATAAGACCAGGTCCATTTTCTTCATATTGGCCAGGGTCTCATGACCTAAAAGGAAATGAACATGGGTTTCCTCATTTCATTATGAAGAATTTAAGACCAAAAGTCCCGTGATCCTTCTCAGGCTTACAATGAGGTATGCTAAGAAGGGGCAGGAATTAAGCGCCTAGCTGCCTGAGCAAGAGGTCATTTCTTTTACAGAAAACAAGCAAGGCTCTATCATAAAAGACAAGCAAACTGCTAAACTATGATAAAGGCTCATGTTCAAGTCAGTTACAGCCAGGATCTGCCCTTGGCAAAATTGTGTCAAAGTACGTTGTAGTGGACACAGCAGTGCACCCCTCAGGTCTCCCTCCCCTCAGCTGACAGCCCTCTCAAGAAATTGCCATTGGCTTTAAAGTCGTCTTATCCAGGGTCATGTCCCCTTCCCAAGGCAGTCCCTCCCTTTGCCCCGGCTTGGACCACTCTGTCCAGCTCCGCATTTGTTCCACTGAGGCTTTTGTGGAGCCTTCACTACAGCCCAACTGTAGTGAAGTCCCTCTTCTTTCCCTTTCCTTCTACAGGTGGCGATCCCAAGAGCACTCCCTCATAAACCGCCTGCAAGCTAATGTCCATCTCAGAGTCTGCTTTCTAAGGTACCCTACCCAACAACCTGTGTCTTTGGATCTTTTTTCATCACCATGAGTGTCTAACATCCTCACTTCCATAAAAATCTGCTTTTGAAATCATTAAAAAAACAAAATACAGAAAATCTGCTTGTACAAAATGATCTGACAAATTAATTCCCTCTGAGGTATAAGAGACCAGTGAATTATAATACATGAAATCTCTCCAGTTTCCCCCCTCTACAGTGACCCTTATACTGCATGGGTTTGTCTTTTAAGATCCAATGCCTTATACTAAAAACAGAGCTCTAATAAGTGACATGTCAGGCATCAGTATATAAACAGACAAAAGTGGGGCCTCACCTTTCTAAATCCATTTTGGGAAATAGCTAAAGCTGTCCATGTAAGTACTGTTCACCCCATGCTGGTCACTGGACTGATAGGGCCAGAAGTCAGTGCTCTAAAAAAGCCGTTGTGCTTTATTGTGCTTGTGCTCCTGTGATCGTGAAAACTTTGTGGAGGTGACTCACTAAGGGTTTCCCCGTTAGTAGAAAAAATATTGATGCAATAATCAAGAAGGGCACAACATGGGTAAGTCACCATGTTTTTTAACATCTTTCATTTTCGGTAATTAAAGTAGCACATTTTTAGAAGGTTTAGAAAGCCCAGCCAGTTATTCGCAATAGCTGCAATCTGGAAGCTGGAATGCCAGTTCGTCTTTCTAAGGGAATAGAATGAGACTGACGAAGCGTATAAGCAAAATCCTCTTAGAAAATGGCTAAATTAAGGGCATGGTCTGTCACTGATCCATGCCATAACTCTTTTGCATTCATTCCAGGTATTAAATTTCACTATACATTTGTCCTTTGGCTCAATTGGCTCTTTCCTACAAATGCAACATTTAGAGTTGCTTGTATTAATTTTTTTTTTTTTTTCAGTGAAGCTAATTTCATCCATCTCTGCCTCTCATTTCTTCTCCAAACATGCTCCCCAGGTCACCTGAGACTATTCTCAAAGATTCAATGGTGTTGTTTAATTTCGAAGATCATCTCTCTGGGGCTACAGAACTAATGTCTGAATCCTTAGTTGTGTTCCTTAATTTCCTCTCCCCAGGGTGGCACTGCTCGTGCATCTTAAGCTTAGTTAAAAATGCAATTAGGCTCTCTGGAGTTGCCCCCACGTGGAGTCTTCAGCAACTGGAATTTGGGTCTTCTCAGCTTCTGACTCTCATTTAGGACAAAGAATGAGACTTGAATCTAGGGGCATGGGGGCGGGGTTCCTACCACCAAACTTCTGTTCCCTGAAATAATTTAGTGGTACTAGCCAGAGAATCAGGTTCATTGCAGTGCTAGTCATTTAGAGTCTAGACTAGTGGTTCTCAACCAGAGGTTTTGCCATCCAGCAGACATTTCACAATGTTTGGAGCCATTTTTGATTGAAGCGGGTGCTACTGGCATCTTGTGGGTAGAGGCCAGGGATGCTGCTGAACATCCTACAATGTGCAGGACAGCCTGCCTCCCCTGACCCCCAAGTGTTTAATAGACAATAGAAACATGCTAAATAGAGAGAAAATGTATTTTACTACCATTTGGGAATCTTTTGTCTCTCTGCCTCCTTTCTCCCTTGGTTTCACTTTGTAATGTTATTATTATTATCTGTGGGGCTACTTTTACAGCACAGTGCTTCCCAAACAGTGATTTGGGATATGAACAGCAGTTTTGCCTGATGTCATATTTTTGGCATCTATTCAGTGCATATTTATTGGATACCTTTTTTTGTTCCAGGCACTGGGTTACCTAATGGGACTACTGCAATGACCCAGTTTCTTTGGATTTTTCTTTCCTGAAGCAGAAATCTGAGAGTAGCCATTGAAACCTTTCTCAAGACATGGGGCTCATGTGTGCAAATGATTAAAGATGAGGATTGTAAATAGTGTGGTTCACTGCAGCATGTGGAGAACTGATTGGCTCTTCTCTCCCCAGGTTATTTTTTAATGATATAACCCTTGAACAGCAAGCAAGAATATCTTCCTTTACATCTCCAAGGATTACAGTAGTGAGAAACTAAGGTACACCAGGCAATAGCAAAAGACAAGATTGCATGGACCTTACATGGCTAAACCTAGTCCTTTTCAAAACTTGCTGTTGTTTACAAGGTTGAAATTAGGTTATTGGGATAGATCATGATAGGAAGATTGAATCACTTGCCCTCATTCTCCTTGAGCACAGATAGCTGCTTCTCTAGGGGAGCCATATTCTCCCTTTAGTTGATAATTTTGTGACTGGTTTCTATGAACTTTTCATCTTGTTCTTTTGTCTTTTGCCTTTCCTCTTTTCTTCCACTACCAAAAGTTTTTAGTTCTTTTTCTCTTCCCTTTCTAATTTAGACTTCCTTGATAGCATTTGCCCCTTCCATCACACACACACACACACACAAATAAAGATCAAAAATAAAAACACAAATGAAAACTGCCAGCAAACCAGATTTAAGCATCACATCAAACCTAAACCTTGAGCTTAATTTTCCTTTTTTTTCTTCATTAAAGATGCTCTTTTGCATGTGGATCTACATCTGTGTTTTCTGTCCTTTAACACCATATGATATTTTTGGGCAGAATATGTGCTGACTCAGATTCTCACTTTTCTCTGCTGCTTGTTCCAAAACAAAATAAAATAAAATCCTTGGTGAGGTGATAAATATTCTTATGATGTTATTTGAGGAGAGAGTGGGAGAAAGTTTGTTTACATTAGGTTTTCTAGCCATGCCAATGTCTTTATTTGATATATATTTACACACATGTATACATATACCCGTTCTGTTGTTGGCGAGTCAATTCTGACTCATAGTGACCCTATAGGACAGAGTAGAACTGCCCCATAGAGTTTCCCAAGGAGCACCTGGTTAAGTGTTATTAGCCATAGCACTTAACCACTACGCCACCAGGGTTACATATATATACATATACACATACTTATATGTGTATGTATATTCATAAGGATGTTATATACAACTATATTTTGACACATACATATAATACATGGTTAAGCACTCAGCTGCTAACCAAAAGGTCAACAGTTCAAACCCACCAGCTGCTCTGCGGGTGAAAGATGTGGCAGTCTGCTTCCGTAAAGATTACAGCCTTGTACGGCATGTCCTATGAGGGTCTAAGCTCTAAAATCTACAAGATACTGTAATACCTCAACAACAAAAAGACAAATAATCCAACTAAGAAATGGGCAAAGGATATGAACAGACACTTCACCAAAGAAGACATTCAAGTGGCTAACAGACACATGAGGAAATGCTCATGATCATTAGCCATTAGAGAAATGCAAATCAAAACTACAATGAGATACCATCTCACCCAACAAGGCTGGCACTAATCCAAAAAATCCAAAATAAAAAATGTTGGAGAGGTTGTGGGGAGACTGGAACTCCTATGTGCTGCTGGTGGGAATGTAAAATGGTACAACCACTTTGGAAAATGATATGGCACTTTCTTAAAAAGCTGGAAATAGAAATACAATGTGATCCAGTGCTCCTAGGAATTTATCTGAGAGAAATAAGAGCCATCACGCAAATATAGACATATGCGCCCCCATGTTCATTGCAGAATTATTTGCAGTAGCAAAAAGATGGAAACAATCTAAATGCCCATCAGCAGATGAATGGATGAACCAATTATGGTACATACACACATGGAATACTACGCAACGATAAAGAGCAATGATGAATCCTTGCAACACCCCACAACATGGATGAATCTGGATGGCATTATGCTGAGTGAAATAAGTCAGTCACAAAAGGACAAATATATGAAACCATTATTATAAGAACTCAAGACAAGGTTTAAATACAGAAAAAAAGCATTCTTTGATGGTTATGAGGGTGGGGAGGGAGGGGGTCAGAAAATCACTAACTAGGTAGTAGACAAGGGTCAACTTCGATGAAGGGAAGGACAACACACAATACAGGGGAAGTCAGCACAATTGGACCAAAGCAAAAGCAGTTTCCTAGACACGTCCAAACACTTTGAGGGACAGAATAACTGGGACTGGGGCCTGGGAACCATAGTTTTGGGGGACATCTGGGTCAACTGGCATAACATAGTTTATAAAGAAATTGTTCCACATCCCACTTTGGTGAGTAGCATCTGGAGTCTTAGAACCTTGTGAGTGGTCTTCTGAGATGCATTTATTTGTTCCATCGTACTTGGAGCAAAGGAGAATGAAGAAAACCAAGGATACAAGGAAATTACTAGCTCAAGGGACTAAAGGACTAAATGAATGAGAGACTTTGTCTGCCTGAGACCTGAAGAACTAGATGGTGCCTGACTACCACTGATGACTGCCCTGACAAGGAATACAACAGAGAGTCCCAGACAGAATAGGAGAAAAATGTAGAACAGAATTCAAATTCACTTAAAAAGAACAAACTTAATGGTCTGACAGAGACTGGAGGAACCCCTGAAACTGTGGCCCCCAGACATTCTGTTAACCCAGAACTGAAACCATTCCCAAAGGGGGGGGAAAAAAAAAAGATTACAGCCTTGGAAACCCTATGGGGTAGTTCAACTCTGTCCTATAGAGTTGCTGTGAGTCCAAGTAGTCTCGATGGCACACAACAACAACAACATGTATACATATTGTGTATTATAGAAAGATGTTTATTACAGCATAGTTTGTAATAGCAAACAAACAAAAAACACAGATGAACCAAAAACTGGAAACCACTTGAATATCTATCAATAAAAGAAAGCATAAATTTTAGTAGATCCATACTATGAAATGCTATGTAGCTACTAAGGAGAATGAGTCAGTCTATAGGAACTGAACTAAGTAGGATAGTAAGATAGTAAGATCGTAAGATCTCAATACAGAAAGGAACTTCTATTTGTATATATGTACTTTACGTAAGAATAGAGAAAATATGAAAGGATGAACACAAATTTTTATTATTGGTTACCTCAGGAGGATAGGGTAGAAAGAGGGTTGACTCCGTAAGGATACATATTAGTTTTGTTATGAAAGATAAAGTAGAATGTGCTGAAAAAATATAACTCAAAAACATTTGTATAACATGGCTGTGTTTAATTCTTCATATCCATATAGTATAAAAGGAACAAACTTGCATATCAATCCCAATAAGGCCTTGGATATGAAATGCCTTCTTAGTGGTTACTCAGGTCAAGTAGATATACCCACAGATATGTAAGAATTTAACTGTGGAGAGAGTGAATATGTTGAAGAAAGTGGAGATGAGATGGCAAGCCCTGGTTTGTTGCTCAGACTCATAAATCTCTTAAATAGGGAGGGGCTCCACTCCACCACTTAAGCTCATAACATGTGTCCTTTGAAAGATTTTTTTGCCATTTGACACTCTAACATTTTACAAAAATCTTTTCAAGATAGGGTATAAAACCCCATTGCCATAGAGCTGATACCTACTCATAGCGACCCTATGGGACAGAGTAGAACTTCCCCATAGGGTTTCCAAGGAGCACTGGAGGATTTGAACTGCTGACCTTTTGGTTAGCAGCCATAGCTCTTAACCACTATGGCACCAGGATTTCCAATGTGTGGCTAAGAAGATAGTTTCTGGAATCAGATTGCTTGCCTTTATATCCAAGCTATGTGATCTTTACTGATTACTTAACCTAACTCTGCTTAACTTACCTTGTTAGTGAAATGGAGATAAATAAGAATCCCTACCTCACCTGATTCTTCTTGGCCAGTAATTAAAGTTGCAACTTGGGTAGGGTGGCTATGGGAACATTGAATGGAAGGCACATTTAAAATCCAGAGAAATCAGTGGAGTCATAGGGTAGAGTGCCCAGCTTGCATTGGAAATGAACAGGGCAGGATCAGTATCATTACACATTGACGTATTACATGTTTCCCACCTTTCTGTCTTGCAGACCACCATTTTCAGCACATTGGCCAATGAGAAGTCCTTATCTGACTGCAAAAAGGTAAGTCAGCCTTTAAGAATTCTAATATGCTGTCGGAGTAATAAAAGGCTTCACAGTTGGTGACATTTGATTGAAAAGTTTTGGTATCAATGAGAATGTTCTGATGGCATATTGTGGCTCTCCAGAGATGGTTTGAATGGTTCTCTTAAAGATGTGGGAAACACCGTTCCCTCTTTGACAACACATTGTTAGAGACACATGCTGATTTTGTGTATTTCTATCTTGCTCTTATCTGGCATTTCATTCAACAAGTTGCACATCATGGGAATCCAGGGCATGTTTTGCAAGGTGCATTGCAGGCTTCTATCTTTGCTTACAAATTTAAATCTAATAAACCTAAACCCAATACAATATAAAAATGATTTTATATTTTGAAAGCTGATCATATAGCATAAAAATCTGGTTTGGATTCACCACAGTCAAGTTTGAGAAGCTGTCATGCTTTGCAAAAGGATTAGCTTCACTACCATTTGATGGAAGACGTCCCTGTAATAGATCATGTCTGAAGACTGCCAGTTATGGCAGCGTGCCTAATGCCTGGACTTCGCAGTCCAGGGGTCACTTTTATCCGCCTCTTTAATCTCGGGTTTAACTGGATCTTCTCCTTCTTGCAGGGAAAGAAGTGATTTCACAGTCCAAACAACTCAAATAAATTCTTTGACACTATCTATTGATACGGAAAACCAGGTGCATAGAGTTGACCTGTGCATAATAAAAAAAAAAAAAAATACATTAGTTATTTGGCATTTCTTAGAATTTTATACCATGACATCGTTTGCTGTGTTGTTTCCGTTTCTAATGTTGCTTGATATGGAAGTAGTGAGGAGGGATATCTATCTTAAAAGGTGGTGCGAGGGCTGACTGCTCTGCATGCCAGACATTTTATTATTTTCATGATTTTTGATGGGCTATGAGATGTCTATCCTGACTGAGTTCTGCCATGTTTGTCTTGCTTTCTGCATTGAGTTGTGGACTCCCTGAGAATTGTTGTTATTGGTTGCCATGGAGCTGATCCTGACTCATGGCGTCCCCATGTGTGCAGAGTAGAATTGCTCTGTAGGGTTTTCAGGCCCTGGTGGTACAGTGGTTAAGGCACTGGGCTGCTAACCAAAAGGAAGACAGTTCGAACCCACCATCTGCCCTGGCTGTCCCTGTGGGGCAGTTCTACTCTGTCCTATAGGGTCACTATGGGTTGGAATTGGCTCGATGGAAATGGTTTTTGGATTTTGACCTTTTAGAAGCAGATCATTATTTCTATAGAGATCTATGTGTTAGATAGGCCTGTCTTCTGAGGTATCTTTGGGTGGGTTCAAACCACTAGCCTTCCCACTAGTAGTCAAGTGCATAACTATTTGTGCCACCAGGGACTCCAATCCCTAAGAGTAAGGACCATGTATTATTCTCAGAATTAAAAATCTTAGAGGGAAGGGACTTAGAGATTCTCTAGTCTGCTTTCTCCCAGGGTGAGACTGCTATCTATTTCATTCACAGATGAACCTCCAGCCTCTAAATATTCCATTGGCAGGGAGCTCAAGAAGTCTGACTGTTCAATGGTGAGGCAATTCAAAGTATTAGAAAGTTCTTTATTCCCTGAACTAATATCTACCCCCTTTTGATTTCTGTCTAGGAAGAATAAGGCAATCCCCTCTTCCACAAGTTAGTCATTTAAGTTATATGAAGCCAGTTAACATGGTTTCTTTTGAATCTCTTCTCCATCCTACTCCAGACTAATGATTACGCTTCATTGTTCCTTATAGGACATTCGTATGACTTTGTTCCCAAAAGCATGGATTGCTAGGAGCTGTACTGTCTGGTTTTGAAACCTGGCTCTGTCACTTACTACTTATGTGATCTTGGGTCGGTTGAATAACATATTTGTACCTTGCTTTTGGAGTCCGAGTGGCAAAGTGGTTAAGAGTTTGGCTATTAACTAAAGGTCAGTAGCGCGAATCTACCAGTTGCTCCTTAGAACCCCTATGGGGCAGTTCTGCTCTGTCCTGTAGGGTTTCCATGAGTCAGAATCAACTTGGCAGCAATGGGTTTCAATGGGTTACCTTGCTTTTATCATTTGCAATACCAGGATAATAATCGTACTTATCTCATAGGCTAGACTTATTAATATACATAAAGTGCCTGGAGCAGTGCCCAATACATAACAAGTGCTTTATTAGCTATTATTATTATTGTTCTAGACCAGATTATCCAACCCATGGAGACCTCATGGTCTGAGTAGAACAGTTCTCCATAGGACTTTCAATGGCTGATATTTTGGAAGTAGATTGTCAGGCCTTTCTTCTGAGGTGCCTCTGGGTGGATTCAAACTTCCAACCTTTCAGTTAGCAGTCAAGTGTGTTAACCGTTTGCAACACCCAGGGACTCCAAGCATGACTTAGAGCATGTGCTATAATGAGAGGGCAGGCTGTAGGGTTTCTTGAGTGCAGTACTCTTCCTCTATTAATATAGTGAAAGATGGCATCTGTTTCTGTTTATAAGCCATGTCTTTCTCTTGGCCACATGAAGTTTGTTCTTCTATGTACTTTTAAGACTTTTTTAATATGAGCTGCTATTAAAACATTTATATTCATGTAAGTGATTCTCTGAGTATGAATGTAGGGCATTCTATTTATTCCTATTCATTTTTCACTTTGATCAATCATATACCAGGAGAACACAACCTAATCTAGGGACCAGGGAAAACTTCCCCAAAGAATTGACTTTCACACAGAGAGTCAGAGAATGAATTGGATTTGATCACATGAAGACAAGGCAGAGGCAGAAGAAATGCAAGTGTGAACATCTGAAGGTGAGAGATGGAGAACCATAAAAAATTTGGAGTGCTTGAAAATAACAGTTTGAAATGGAGAATGGTGAATAGAGAGACAAAAGGTGGCTGAGGCTTGATCATGGAGGACCTTGTAAAACTAATATTAAGAATTTAGATTTATTCTAAAGGAAACAAGAAAATTTTAAAGAGATTTGAATATGGGAGGGTAGGTATGTATGACATAATATGACTTTTATTTAAGATCATTTGGCTGCAGAATGACAAAAGGAGGAAGGTTTTAGACATGAAGTCTAGATTTAGACATGAAGTCAACTGTGATAATCTAGGACAGCAATAGTAGTGGCCAGGATTAGAATAATGGCAGTGGGGATCAAGAGATATTTGGGCGATAAAATCATTAAGATATCATAATAGTTTGGCTTTATGGAGAGGAAGTAGCTAAGGATGATTCTCAGATTTCTGACACGGGCAACTGGAAAAATAGTGGTGTCATTTTCCAAGGTAGGGACCTCCTATGGAGGACCAGGTTTAGGGGAAAAGTTGGTGAATTCATATTGGTACATGTCAAGGTTGTGGTATCCGCAATATCTCCTAGTAAGGACAGTCAGTAGGTGGCTGGTAATATAGATTTGTAATTCAGGAAAGCACTATGGACTGGCATTATGGCTATGGGAGTAATATGTATATGGATAATGACTGAAAGAGTGGGAATGAATGAGACTGCCCAGGAAGGGAGTGTAGAGTGAAAAGGAGGAGGGTTTACAAGAATACTGAGGAGCATTAACATATAAGGCCTGGAAGAAAATGATGGGCCTGGGAAGGAAACAGAGAACAGAGCCATAGAGGCTGGAAGAAACCAGAAGAGTGTGATGTCGCAGAAGTCAGGTCGATAAAAAAGTTAAGTCAATATAAAAAAGACTGTCATTAGTATGAAACTGTTCCTGAGAGGTTAAGTAAAATAAAGTCTGAAAATTATCCATTGGCTTTATCAACAATGTAGTTCATTGTTGGCTTTCGTGAGATTAATGTAATGGGTGCAGAAGACAGATTGCAGTGAGTTTGGGCTTGAGTGAGGTGAGTAAACGGAGATGGTAAAATAGAGCTATCTTTAAAGGAGTTTGTTGCAGAAGGAAAGAGGGAGATGAGTAGTTGGAGTGGGATTTTGGGAATGAGGGGAGTTCTCTTTTAAGACAGGATATATTTGAGCAGGTTTAAAGCCTGTTTAAAAGAATAGAAGGGGGAGGGATGAGGATCCTAGGAGAGAGAGAGGAACATCCATTGAGTGAGATCATTGAGAAGACTGAAGACTTTGCCTACCAATGCAGAGGAGAATTAACCTAAGATAGTTTTATATGGAGAGATTCATTTTGCCTTGCAATAGGAGAGCAGAAAGAAAGGATGGAAATCATGTGGGTAAGAGTTATGGCCAGGAGGGAGCCAAAACACGGCCATACCATTAGATCACTGGTTAATTCATTGACTTATCTTTTGTTTTGGAGGTGAAGGTGGGTTGATTGTTCAGCCAACTTTGAGTCTGCTTAACTATATTATTCATTCATGAAGTAGAATATTTAGAAAAAAAAACATTATACATTGTTTGCATAAGTGTTTATTTGGTTTTAATTTCATAGACATGGAAACCAAGAGGAGCTTTGATAGATTGCTAATGTCACGGTGTACTATTTCTACGTTACTTGTTTAATCTACCAGATAGCCTTCACAATATTTTTACATAGATAGTATCATTAATGTAATCAGCAATGCCTGGGCAAACTTGTCTGTTCAAATGGGGTCTGTTTTAGGAAAATCACTCTCAAATCTGTGTCCATCATAATGAAATCTCTTCTAGCTCTAGGTCTGTGCTGCTAACTGCCTAAAGGTCTTTTCCACTTTGGTTCTCCACAGACCATGACTAAATATAAACATATTTATTGCCACAGACCCTCTCCCATCCTATATTTACTTCTTACATTCACCACCTCAGTTAATGGCTTCACCATTCCAACCTAGAAACCTCAGTGCTATCCTTGACTCCTCCTTTCCCTATCTGTCAAATCCATAAATTTAATCTTTGAAATTTCCCTAGGATCTCTTCCATGTCTCTTCCCTTGCTTCCTCATCCTTCCTTTAAAATGTGTAGCAACTTTCTCTCTCTCTGCTCTTTCCTGATACTGTTTTCTCCTTTCATTTCATTTTCCAAAATGCTTCTAGAGATACTTTGTAGAAAACAAACAAGCGAACACATCTGTTTATGTCAAACCCTTCCTTAAAAACATCTAATGAACCTTAATTTTATTAAAAATAAATCGCAACTCCTCTGCGTAACACACAGCATCATTCCCTTTATCTCTAGCCTGATCTCCTGGTACTCTACTCGTGGTGGAGTCTGGGGGTCTTGAGCACACTGGTCCTACATGTGAAACTCTTTGATAACTTTGTGCCTGTGTACAAACTGTCCCCTCTTCCTGAAATGCTCTCCTCTTCCTCTTGTCTGCCTGAAAAGCTTTTACTCTTACATTGTCCCTTCCTTTTCTGAAGACTTTCTTGATTCCCCAAGTAGGATTAGTGGCCTTTTCTCCCCAGATTTGTAACACTTTGGAGGTACTCCTGACATAACACCTAACAACAATGACACATAACAACACTATAAAGCTAAGACTTGTGAAATGTTTACCCTGTTCCCAGCCCTGTGAGAAGTGCTGTACATGGATTATCTCCCTGAATTCTTACAATATCCTTCTGAAGTAGGTAACATTATTATTTCCATTTTATATAAAAGGAAATTGAAGCCTAAGGTGTTAAAGAACTTTCTTGAAGATACCCCAATAGTAAGTGCTGGAGTCAGGATATGAACCTGGGCAGTCTGACTTTAGAACCCTCACTTTTAGTGTTTTGCTACTTCCTTCTCCCACTGGATTATAAATACTTATTTCTATGTTCTACTTCCTCCCTAAACTACCCGAGCTTGGAGGGGAGACGCGATGACTAATTCTGTTAGGATTAGTAAACTAGTACCTCACAGGCAGAAGAAGGAAATAAAAGTTTATTCAATAAATAGGTTGGCTCTATACATGGTTATCAATTAGTGTGAGATCATTTGGGGACCATTTTGCTCTAAAATGTAGTTTTTTTTTTTCCCATAGGAATTGAGAAAAGAATATTTGCAATCAGGATTTATTCATGAAGGCCATTTCTACACAAAAATAAGGTGTTAAGGGGTAGCTGGGGAGATTGAAGTATTTGGTTTAACCAAAGATAGAAAATCCCCGAAAGCTTGCTTCCTAAATACCACCTTACAGAAGGGTAAGAACCCCTGCTCTTATTTCCAGTCCATGATGAATTCACTTCTTAATTTGGAAAGCCTAGAAACATTTAGGGGAGATACATGAATTCCTTCATATATTAATGGCTGTTTATGTAGTGCCTCCAATTGCAAGGACATTGTTATCGCTGACATGTTATAGAGGAAAAACGAATGTGCTGTGACACAAAACGACGTACTCCGGGGCAGAGATTAAGGTAATTCACAGCTTTGGATTTTCCCTCTACAACCTCTCCATCCCACACTGTCTGACTACCAGTTGGCATCTGGGGGATGTGTTTTAGGCTGATGAGAACCAGGGGATGAACCTCAAACACACTCTACAACATCTCATGCCACCTGCTTTATGTTCATTGATGTTTATAGTTTTGTGCCTTGATGCTCTTTCAGTGCCAGACGTTTGGCCACAGCTATTTTGACTGAGCCATATTTGTGCAGGGACATTCTGACATGGTGCTATTCAACTATGTACTCACATTTTTATTCAAGGGTAATGTGCAAAGCAGATACCCCCACACCTTCTCACAGGCTCACTCTGTTCCTGATTCTCATTCCACCCGTGACCACCAGCCCTGGGGCACAGGTCAGAGATGGGCTGGGAGTCACACATGCATGAGTGATGGATGGGGTGAGGGTCAGAGATAAGATGAATCCCAGGGATGGGTTAAGGTTAAAGATGTCTGTTTCACAAATTACTTGGAAATGAAATACAGTGATTTTCCAGTTTGGCATCAAAATATCCTAATTTATCCTGCTGTAGCTTCTGTCTACATGCGGTCACCTAGAATCCCTATTCAGAATCTCTGTTGGTAGTCATAGATATAGGTTCATCAGGCTGGAGACTTTATTTTTGTAAATTTAACGTTCATTTTGATATTATACCTTTTTTTTTGAGGAGATCTCTGTTTCTCTTTCTGTATGGCTCTCACTGCTCTCTTTCCCCGGATTTTTGATATCTTAATCCATGTAAGTGACAATGTTGAAGAAAATAGGATACTTAAAAAGGTATTCCTATCATATAAAAAATGTTGGTTTTAGAATTTGTGGGAACCTAAAGGAAATCCATCTGTTGCTGCTGTTGGCTGTGCTATCTATCCCTTCTGACCCCTGGCACTGATATGAGCCTTTGCCCTATTATCAATGCTGTGTGAGTGTACAGGGAATACCTGGGAGGTGCAAGTGGCCTCCTCATTCCACTGCTAACCAAAAGACTGGCAGTTTGAACATATCCAGAGATACCTTGGGAGGAAGGCCTGGCAATCTACTTCTGAAAAATCACCCATTGAAAACCCTGTGGAGCACAGTTCTACTCTGACACACACAGGGTTGCCATTAGCCAGAATTGACTGTATGACAACTAAAAAAAAGGAAAAAGAAAAACAAGTATGCAGAGGACATGCCCATGTCATCTCTTGGCCCAGTGGATGATGTTTTTATTTTTAATGGACACAGATGATGTTCCACTCACATATACAAGGTAATTTTCTTCAGGGGGAAAGTGATTAAGTAGGTAGAATGTAATGGTCCTTTGGAAAATTGAAGCTTTCCATCAATGTTGAGGAATAATTTCTGATAAATACAGCCTAAGTTGATAATACCAGTGGTTAAGATATTTACTTACATTTGGTCCCTCAGCCTTTTGAAATAATACTGTATCTGGCTTCCTCTTTTAAAGACCAAGACTTAGTGTCTAGAGGAGTTCAGTGACCTCCACAAAGCTTGCTGGACAGGTTCCCATGACTCTCAGCCTCTTGGCAGAATTTCCAGGCTGGTAGGTCACAGTGGCTTCTTCCCATGCCCTGAGAAAGGGCACAAGACTAAATCAACCACATCAGCATTTAGGAAATTCCTCAGTTCCTCTCTGGAATGACAGATCCTACGTTCTGGAGCACCAAAGCGAAGGCTGTTGTTTCAAGTGAATTTGAAGGCTGTTTACTTTTAAAATAGATTGTTTGGAAGCAATGAATGCTAATTTTTGATAGTATTGTTTTGCTGACTTGCTATAGGGCTTTCTCCTGGAGAAGGGATGATACATACACATATGCAAATTTCCTATCCTTTTCTTTGTCTGTGCAACAACAGGCCACTAGCTTATGGGAAGGAAAATTATATCACTGTTGAACAGAGGAGAGGAGCTGCCATCCTTCTTCCCTTTCTTCCCCCTTCTCTCCTTCCCTATCTGCCTCCCATTCCCCTAGAAATGAAAGAGCTCGTAGCACTCATTTTCAGTGTTTGGGATAAGAATAGGCAGTCATGGTTTCTGTGTGCTCTCTTGTTAGGTTGTATTGCCTTGTTTGGTTTTGGTTTTTGCATCTTCCCAATCCCACTCTCCTGGGAGGCTGTGTAGTGCAGGTGTTAAGAGCATAGCCTCTGGAGCCTATCTGCTGTGATAGAGTCACATGAGCTCTCCAACTTTGTTCAAGTTACTTAACCTCTTTGTGCCTCACTTATCTTATTTCTAATAATGGTATCGCCCTATAGAATTGTGAGGATTGAATATGTGGATCCATGTAAACTTAAAACAGTGGCTCAAAAAATGTTGGTTATTATTATTTCTCCACTGTGAATATAGGGAATAATTTGAATCTTGGGAACTTTGAATCTGATTTAATATTTTTTGTTCTAAAATAGCAATGATATCAAGGAAAGTACATTAATAGACTTAGGCTAGCATCAGCATTTTGAAAGAAGGTATAGTTGCACTGAAGAAATAACCTTGTATGAGTCTCTAATTCTTAATAATTAGAATGCATTCAAGTTAAATATCAGTATAGGTTCCAGCTCTGTAAAAATAAAGCATTTCTTAAAAAATGAAGCATAAAACATTCTTAACGGTACAATGAATGGACTTTTTTTTATATCTTCAGCACCTGACACACTTTCGGGTATATACCAAACCCAAACCCACTGCCGTCGAGTCGATTCTGACTCATAGCGACCCTATAAGCCAGAGTAGAACTGCCCCATAGAGTTTCCAATGAGCGCCTGGCGGATTTGAACTACTGACCTTTTGATTAGCAGCCGTAGCACTTAACCACTACGCCACCAGGGTTTCCTTTTGGGTATATAGCAGACATTTAATAATCTTCGTTAATTTACAAGCTTGGCTGCAAAGGGAGCCATTGATACAGTGGTTAAGAGGTTGGCTGCTAACCAAAAGGTCAGCAGTTTGAATCCCCTGGCTGCTCCTTGAAAACCCAGTGTGGCAGCTCTACTCTGTCCTATAGGGTTGCTATGAGTTGGAATCCACTTGGCGGCAGTAGGTTTGGCTGCAGAGGATAATAAGTCAGTCTTCACATGTCAACTGTGTATCATGTAAATCTCAGAATCCCACTGTTCTGTTCCTAACTATGAGGATATAACAAATTCTTAATTTACTCTTTCCTGTTCAGTTCTGACACCAGCCATACATGCGACACCTCTTTCTCTGATTGAAAGAATTTAAAAAACTATCCAGATTGAAAGAACTGAAGAAAAAATTCAAGCCTTGATTTGCAATATTGAAAGATCCTAATGGGGAAAATATTAAGTGATAGAAGAAACATTAAAAGAAGATGGAAGAAATACACAGAGTCACTACACCAAAAAAATTGGTTGACATTCAACCGTTTCAGGAGGTGGCATACGATCAGAAACCTATGGTGCTGAAGGAAGAAGTCCAAGCTGCGCTGAAGACATTTGTGAAAAACAAAGCTCCAGGAATTGACAGAATACCAGTTGAGATATTTCAACAAACAGATGCAGTGCTGGAAGCGCTCACCCATCTATGCTAAGAAATTTGGAAGACAGCTACCTGGCCAACTGACTAGAAAAGATCCGTTTTTATGCCTATTTCCAAGAAAGGTGATCCAATTGAATGTGGAAATTATTGAACAATATCATTAACATCACATGCAAGTAAAATTTTTCTGAAGGTCATTCAAAAGCAGTTGCAGCAGTATATCAACAGAGAGCTGCCGGAAATTCAAGCCAGACTCAGAAGAGGATGTGGAACCAGGGATATCATCAGATGGATCCTGCCTGAAAGCAGAGAATACCAGAAAGATGTTTACCTGTGTTTTACTGACTATGCAAAAGCATCTGACTGTGTGGATCATAACAAATTATGGATAACATTACAAAGAATGGGAATTCCAGAATAATTAATTGTGCTCATGAGAGACCTGTACATAGAGAGGCAGTCATCTGAACAGAACAGGGGGATTCTGCAAGGTTTCAAGTCAGGAAAGGTGTGTGTCAGGGATGTATCCTTTCACCATACCTATTCAATCTGTATGCTGAACAAATAATATAAGAAACGGGACTATATGAAGAAGAATGAGACATCAGGATTGGAGGAAGACTCATTAACAAACTTCGATATGCAGATGACACAACCTTGCTTGCTGAAAGTGAAGAGTACTTGAAGCACTTACTGATGAGGATCAAAGACTACAGCCTTCAGTATGGATTACACTGCAACATAAAGAAAACAAAAATCCTCATGGCTAGATCAGTAAGCAACATCATGATAAACAGAGAAAATATTGAAGTTGTCAGGGATTTCATTTTACTTGGATCCACAGTCAACACCCACGGAAGCAGCAGCCAGGAAATCAAATGACATATTGCATTGGGCACATCTGCTTCAAAAGACCTCCTTAAAGCGTTGAAGAGCAAAGACGTCACTTTGAAGACTAAGGTGTGTCTGATCCAAGCCATGGCCAATCACCTCCTGTGCATCCGAAAGCTGGACAATGAATAAGAAAGATCAGTGAAGAATTGGCACATTTGAACTGTGGCATTGGCAAAGAATGTTGAATATACCATGGAGTGCCAAAAGAATGAACAAATCTGTCTTGGAAGAAGTGCAACCAGAATGCTCCTTAGAAGCAAGGATAGCGAGACTACATCTCACATACTTCGGACATGTAATCAGGAGGGATCAGTCCCTGGAGAAGGACATCATGCTTGATAGAGGGCCAGTGAAAAAGAGGAAGACCCTCAACGAGGTGGATTGACACAGTGGCTGCAACACTAGGCTTAAGCATAACAATGATTGTGAGAATGGCACAGGACCGGGCAGTGTTTCGTTCTGTTGTACATAGGGTCAGTATGAGCTGGAACCAACTCAAGGGTACCTAACAACAAGCTATCCAGAACTAGGTCAGATCTTATATGTTAAAAGGACACCTTCCTTCAGACTGCCAAATAGTTAGACACCGATCACAAGATTGATTGTCCACATGACACCCTTACTTCTGACTTGCCAGCCATAAGTTTGATGCTTCTCCATTATACCTTCAGGATGCCAGCTGCAAGCTTGGGGGACTTCCCTGGATTCCTTCACTTTCACTTGCTGACTCTCACTATTCCTGTGGGTTTGATAATTCTCTGGAGGGACTCACAGAATGCACAGAAAATACCGTACTTACATCACAGATTTATTATTACAAAAGCATACAATCAGGATCAGCATAAAGAAGAGATGCATGGGGTGAAGTCCAGCAGGGTTCCCAACACAGAGCTCCCATGTCTCAAAAAGGGCACACTACTCTCCCATGTGTATTGGTGTCTTTCACCAACCAGGAAGCTTTTTAAACGTCTGTGTCTTTATTGGCTTCATTAGTTATAATTGAGGCCTCAGTGAATATACGTGATTGATTAAATCACGTTTGCCTCCCATCCTGAGTTTAGCTGACTAGTTAGCCTTTGTGGTCTGGCCAGCGCCTGATTCATTTACACAAATTCTCAAGTATTGTCTGTAGGTTTTAGGTAGTAAAACCCATATATCGAAGATCAGGCCAAGTAGTCATAGTTTACAGGATTAAAGTTGGTTGTGCAAAATAGTGCTATGACCTGGAATACTCAGGAAATTCCTAATTCCAAGGGTTATCTCTCAGAAACAAAGGACAAAAGCAAAATTGAGATCATCGTCTCACATTGGCCTAGTATTATCTCTCCAGGAGTCTCCAGAAGAGGGCTAATGTTGAGAAGAAGGGGAGGGGCAGAGTCCCCTCTCTCTGTATGCCTTTTTGTACTGGCACCTAGGACAGCCACAGGTAGATAAATATACCTATTTACCTGCTTAGAGTTACAGAAGACAGTATACAATATCTCTCACCCTTAAATATTTATATATTCATTACCTATTCTAAATGTTAAAATGGGCCCCTTTTGACAATTAGATAGATAGCTGCCGTTGAGTCAACTTCAACTCATGGCACCGTTATGTACAACAGAATGAAAAGTCACCTGGTCCTGCTCATCTTCACAATCCCCAGCATTTGCAAGTCCACCGTTGTGGCTATTGTGCCAATCCATCTTACTGAAGGTCTTTCTTCCCCTCACTGGCCCTCTTCTCACCAAACATGATGTTGTCCCACATTTGACCCCTCCTGATGATGTGTCCAAAACAAGTGAGTCAGACAATATTCTGTTGTGATTCATAAGGTTTTTTATTGGCTAGTTTTCTGAAGTAGATCACCAGGCCTCTCTTCCTAGTCTGTCTTAGTCTGAAAGCTTTACTGAAACCTGTCCACCATGCGTGACTCTGCTGGTATTTGAAATACCAGTAGCATTACAGCATTATAGCAACACACAAGGCACCACAGTATGACAAACTGATAGATGGGTGGTGGTTAGTATTATATATTGGAGAATAACCTTTATTTATGATTGTGGTATGGGTCAAGTAAAGCCAACACTGTTGGGAAAGGGGACTTGTGAGCTTTTCTTTTCATTGAATGGAGGCATTTCAATGGATGGAGTATTTGGTTGGGCAAATAGGAAATACACTGGAAATGTGAACTTCTTATTCTCATAGCAGTATTCAGGGAGATAATAGTGTAGAGTGAATATTGGTGATTCCCCGTAATGTTATCCTGTTATATCCTTAGTGAAACAGTTTTGATTCTTAGGCTATGGTAGTGACATTTTCAAAGGGAAAGACCCATATATTGAAGACCAGGCCAAATAGTCATAATTTACATGATTAAAGTTGGTTGTGCAAAATAGTGCAGAAGAAATGCATTGCCTGTTTTTGTGTATCTCATTTTTTTTTTCATACCCTAAGCAGGAATCAAGGAATAAACTATAATCACTTTTTAAATTAAGATATATTTTACATAGGGTAAAATGTGGTAATCTTAAATTTATAGTTTAGTTATGTGAATTTTTTAAAATTGAGCATTAGAATCACATCTGGAACATGGCCTGGTACCTTTGAAGTGGGGACATTTTTATTGTGCCTCACTGCTAACCACATCACTGCCAATGCTATGTTGTTGTTGCTGTTAGATGCCATTGAGTCAGTTCCAACTCATAGCAACCCCAGAGAACAGAGTAGAACTGCCCATTAGGGTTTTCAAGGAGTGGCTGTTGGATTTGAACCGCCAACCTTTCAGTTAGCTGCCGAGCTCTGAACCACTACACCAGCAGGACTCTCATTATTCTTTCCCAACAGCTGTTGTAACCCTGTCATTACTGAATTTCTTTGTGTTTTTCTTGATGGCATGGGTTTTCAGTAGTGGGATACATGCAGATTAATAGACTGTTTAAATTTTTGGAGGGTAATATAAATTTTGAGAAACATTATTAATATATTTTCCAATCTGTTGCTGGTGGCACTCTGGCGCCATGATTTGTGGGGTGAAATCTGTCCCAACAATTCTACAGAGCACAATTTATTGTGGGCGTCTTCTATTTGATTACATTGGGTACCTCTTGTTTTCCAAATATAACAGTAACAAAAAAAACCCAAACCCACCAGGCTCCCTAACTATCACAAAGAAAACATAAATATGCTTACAAGGCTTATCTAAACCTGTTGCCATCAAGTTGATTCCAACTCACAGTGACCCTATAGGACAGAATAGAGCTGCACCATGGGGTTTCCAAGGAGTGGCTGGTGGACTTGAACTGCCAACCTTTTGGTTAGCAGCTGTAGCTCTTAACCACTGTGCTGCCAAGGCTCCAAGGCTTATCTAGCTGTACAAAATCCAAAAGAGAAAAAAGTTAGAATCAATTACACTTCCTAGATGCACTGCCACATACATAAGCCTTCTACCCCAGCTATTTTGCACCAACGAGTGTTTCTTTCATTTTTTCACCATTACACATGTCCCCAGTGGAGGGCTGCAAATACTTGTAGTGGGAAAAGTAACCTTCCAAGAAACCAGAGAGGCAGGAAGTAAGGGTGGGCAGTGGAATATCCTAATGCTGATGAACATGTTGCTGGACCTCCAGGTCTTGCTCTATGTGACACTGAAGCATGAGTTGGGTGAAAGCAAAAGAAGAAAAACTTTATTTGGTTGACCAAGCAAAGGTGCACACCAGGACCTGCATCACCAAGATGGCTCCTCAATCGGCAGGCACAGGGGTTTATATATGGGGAGGAAACAGAGTAGGGGTCGGCTCTTCTTCAGGGTGTGTTCGGGGGCATGGTCCATCAGGATTGGTGGACAGCTCCTGTAATGATGCCAGTGTCATCAGGTCAGTATAATTGCACTGGGGCTGTGATGGAGGGAAAATGGTGGCTTAGCTCTGCCCAGCCACTGTCCAGCGGCTGCCCATCTCAAAAGGGAAAATTGTCCCTGTGACTTTAGAATAAACAGCACATTTACATCCATGGATTGTGTAATATAGTCCTTGTCTCCAGCATAGTATTGCTAATAGGAAGGCAAGTGTTGTTATTAGGTGCCATTGAGTCAGTTCCAACTCATAGCGACTTTATGTATGACAGAACAAAACACTGACTGGTCCTGCACCACCCTCACAATTGGTGCCATATGTTTGGGCCCATTGTTGCAGCCATTGTGTCAATCCATCTCATTAATGACTCTCTACTTTACCAAGCATGATGTCCTTCTCCAGGGACTGGTCCGTCCAGAAAAGATGTCTGTCCAAAGTACATGAGACGAAGTCTTGCTGTCCTCACTTTTAAGGAGCATTTTGGCTGTGCTTCTTCCAAGACAGATCTGTTTGTCTTTCTGGTAGTCCATGGAATAGTCAATATTCTTTACCAAAACCATAATTTAAAGGCATCAATTCTTAATTCTTCTTCAGTCTCCCTTATTCATTGTCCAGCTTTTGCATGCAAATGAGGCGATTGAAAATACCATGGCTTGGGTCAGGCGCACCTTAGTCCTCAAGGTGACGTCTTTGCTTTTTCATGCTTTAAAGAGGTCTTTTGTAGCAGATGTTTGCCTGATGCAATATGTCATTTGATTTCTTGACTGCTGCTTCCATGGATGTTGACTAAGATCCAAGTAAAATGAAATCCTTGACAACTTCCGTATTTTCTCCATTTATCATGATGTTGGAGCCCTGGTGGTGCAGTGGTCAAGAGCTATGGCTGCTAACCGAAAGGTTGGCAGTTTGAATCCACTAGCTGCTCCTTGGAAACCCTAGGGGGCAGTTCTTCTTTGTCCTATAGGATCGCTATGAGTTGGAATCGACTTGACGGCAACGGGTATCATGATAATGCTTATTGATCCAGTTGTGTGGACTTTGATTTTCTTATGTTGAGGTGCAATCCATACTGAAGGCTGTAGTCTTTCATTTTTATCAATAAGTGCTTGAAGTCCTCTTCACCATCAGCAAACAAAATTGTGCCATCTGCATATTGCAAATTGTTAATGAGTCTTCCTCCAACGTTGATGCCAAGCTCTTCTTCATCTAATCCAGCTTTTTGGATTATTTGTCCAGCATATATCTTTCCTGATTTTAAACCACCCAGTATCCCTTTGTTCTTTTTGAATAACTTCTTCTTGGTCTACGTACAGGTTCTTCATGAGCACAGTTAAGTGTTCTGGATTCCCATTCTCCACAATGTTATTCATAATTTGTTATGATTCCCACAGTCAAATGACTTTGCATAGTCAGTAAAACACAGGCGAACATCCGAACATCTATCTGGTATTTTCTGCTTTCAGCCAAGATTCATCTGACATCAGCAATGATGTCCCTCTTTCCATGTCCTCTTCTGAATCTGGCTTGAATTTCTGCCAGTCCCCTGTGAATGTACTGCTGCAACTGTTTTTTTTTTTAATTATCTTTAGCAAAATTTTTCTTGCCTTTGATATTAATGATATTATGCCAGAATTTCCACATTCTATTGGATCACCTTTCTTTGGAATGGGAGCAAATATGGATCTCTTCCAGTCGGTTGGTCAGGTAAGCCGTCTTCCAAATTTCATGGCATAGATGAGCGAGTGCTTTCAGTGTTGCACCTATCTGTTGAAACATCTCAATTGGCTTTCTGTCAATCCTGGAGCCTTGTTTTTTGACAGTGCTGTCAATGTAGCTTGTACTTCTTGTTTTCTCAAGTCATCCTTTGAAATCTTCTGTTCAGCTCTTTTACTTCATCATTTCTTCCATTCACTTTACCTACTGTACTTTCAAGAGCATATTTCAGAATTTCTTCTGACATTCATTTCGGTCTTTGTTTCTTTCCCGTCTTCTTATTGACCTTCTGCTTTCTTCACGTATGATGTTCTTGATGTCATCCCACAACTAGTCTTGTGGTCTTGAACAGTCTTCAGTCATTAGTGTTCAATACATCAAAACTATACTTGAGGTAGTCTCTAAGTTCACATGGGATATACTCAAGGCTGTACTTTGGCTCTCATGGACTTGTTTTAATTTTCTTCAGCTTCAAGTTAAATTTACATAGAAGCAATTGATAGCCTGTTCCAAAATTGGCCTCTGGCCCTGTTCTGACTGATATTGAGCTCCTCTCTCATATTTTTTCTATAGATATAGTTAATTTGATTCCTGTGTATTCAATCTAGCAAAGTCCAGATGTATAGTTGCCATTTACATTGTTGAAAAAAGGTATTTCCAATGAATAAGCCGTTGTCTTGCAAAATTCTGTCATGTGATCTCATGTGTTGTTTCTATCACTAAGGCCATATTTTCCAATCGTTTATCCTTGTTTTTTGTTTCCAGCTTTCACATTCCAATCACCAGTAATTGTCTATGCATCTTGATTGCATGTTTGATCAATTTCAGACTGCAGAAGTTGATAAAAATCTTGCATTTCTTCATCTTTGAAATTAGTGTTCGGTGTATAAATTTGAATAATAGTTATATTAACTGGTCTTCTTTGTAGGCATATGGATATTATCCTGTCACTGATAGTGTTGTATTTCAGGATGGGTTTTGAAATGTTCTTTTTGATGATGACTGCAATGCCATTCCTCTTCAATTTGTCATTTCAGGCATAGTATACCCTATGATTGTCTGATTCAAAATGGCCAATACCAGTCCATTTCAGCTCACTAATGCCTAGGATATCTAGCTTCAAGTGTTCCATTTCATTTTTGACAACTTTCAATTTTCCTTGATTCATACTTTTTACATTCCATGTTCTGATTATTAATGGATGTTTGCAGCTGTTTCTTTTCATTCTGAATCATGCCACATCAGTAAATGAAGGTCGCAAAAGTTTTACTCTATCCATGTCATTAAGGTCATTTCTACTTTGTGGAGGCAGCTCTTCCCCAGCCATGCTTTCAGTACCTTTTACCTAAGGAGCTCATCTTCCAACACTATATCAGACAATATTCTGCTGCTATTTATAAGGTTTTCACCTATCAGTTTTTTCAGAAGTAGGTCACCAAGTCCTTCTTCCTAGTCTGTCTTAGTCTGGAAGCTCCGCTGAAACCTGTTGGTGACCCTGCTGGTATTTGAAATACTGGTGGCATAGCTTCCAGCATCACAGCAACATGCAAGCCACCACAGTAAGACAAACTGACAGGCTCGTGGTGGTAAGGTGAGTAGTTAAGGGCAAGTGTCATGAAATATGTTGCTGTGATCTCTTTTTCAGCTGTGATTATCATGGCTCCATCTGCACAAGAACGACCTTCAAGAATATGACCTTTGAAGACTGGTTCATACATACTTGGCCATGTAATACATATTTTAGGATAAAATTGAAACTACAGTCCTGTAGAAAACTGTTTTGAGCTTAAAAAAAAGATTGGATTTTTGTCACAGCAATTGCAGACTGCTAAAATAGTTTAAAGGGGGTAGCTTTTTTTTTTTTTTTTTTTAGCAGAAATAAAGGGGTGGATTTCTAGCCATTGCTGGCTAATCTTGCAAATTTTACATGTAAAAGTACACTTAATGACGATACCTTTTTTTTTTTTTTTGTGGGCAAATGCCACAAACTACTCTGTTCAGCTACTGTCATCCCTGGTGGGATTCCAACAGTTTCTTTTTCAAGTACTAGAGATACTATGGTGAACTTCTGGCTCTAAATTGTGAAATTCCTTTGTGATCCTAAAGAGTTTTGTTCTTGGCTGTTGTATTAAGGAGCCTCAAGAGTACTATGGCAGCTTTTTCTCTTTCCTTTGTGGCCCATTTTCCTTTCAGGTTTTCCAGAATCTTACGTAATCAAGACTCCAAAAAAAACAACAAAAAAAAAACCCACTGCCTTCGAGTCGACTCATAGCGACCCTACAGGATGGAGTAGAACTGCCCCATAGAGTTTCCAAGGAGTGCCTGGTGGACTTGAACTGCCAACCTTTTGGTTAGCAGCTGTAGCACTTAACCACTACACCACCAGGGTTTCTAATCAAGACAAAAAAAAAAAAAAATTTTTTTTTTTTTTACTAGGCTGCTGTTATTTGAACACACACAGACACAGACACATTCAATCTTATAAAATGCACTCTGAAGGATGAGCATTCATAGAGATTTGTGTCTTTTGTTTTGTTAGTCTAAGCAAAGTGTGCTAGATGTGCAAAGAAGTAGAAACAAAGATGAATCAATATGAAGAATGAAGAGGAGTTTACGTAAATTGGATCTGTGTTCTGGCTTGCAACCCTTAAAAAGGTGGTGTATTCAGAACACTCAATTTAACCCAATTAAGAATTATCACTCTTGCTATTGTTGCTCAAAATGGGACCAAGTCACTCTACAGTCAAGCTAATTGCAACCTCTGATTTAGCAGTTTAGCTCTGTGCTTTTCTTTTTGTTTGCATCAATGACCTGTATAGGACAAAGCAACCCCTCCTCCCTCTCCCCTTCCATGCTGATTGTTTCTCTTTATTATTTTAATCCTACATTTGATGATTGCTCTAATCTCCTGAAGTCATTCCTCAAACAACCACTCAATGAGACAGCTGTGATAACTTAGTGTCAGAGCTGCTCATGCTCAGTTAAAGAGCCAGTGTGGTGGCTGCATTGTGTGGTCCAGAACCAGCACTAGACTGCACACCTGGACCTGCGACCTCTCCTGCTGGCTCAGGCAAGACACACAGTCAACAAGACATATCTTCTCCAGGACTCAGTGTCTTCCTTTACAAAAGGAGGAGTTATGCTAGTGATGACCTCTACGGTCATGTCCAATTCTAAAACTCTTAGTGGTCTGCTACTTGCAATGATTAAAAATAGTGATGGTAGTAATAATAGTAGTACTAGTAAATCATTTAACAATGTGTAGTTTTTGAAGTGTCCCTGGGTGTTACAAATGGTTAAGTGGTGTTACCAATGGAAAGTTTGGCTGTTTGAATCACCTAGAAGTGCCTAGGAAGGAAGGACTTCCTAAAGATCACAGCCATTGAAAACCCTGTGGAGCGCAGTTCTTTTCTGAAGAACATGAGGTTGCTGTGAGTCAGAATAAGCTTGACGGCAACTGGTTTGGCTTTGGTTTTGTTTTTTGAGGAAATACATGTGAAAGGCCCTGCTCACATAAGAGAATGAAACAGATTAAAAAAAAATCCTGTCATCTTGGAATTTATTCTAGTGGCAAGAGAGGCAATAAATAATACACAAAATAAACTAATTCCATAGTAACTTAAATATAATATGAAAAAATAGAGTAGGGCAAGGGATAGTGGAGATTCTTTGGCGAGGGGCAGGTTGCAATTTTAAATGTGATAGAGAAAGTATCGCCTGGGCAAAGAAGAGGTGAGTGAGTGAGTCACACGGTTATCTGGGGAAGAGCATTCCGGGCAGAGGGAACAGCCAGCACAAGACTCTTAGATGAGAATGTGTCTGGTGTGTATGAAGAAGGGCAAGGAAGATAGTGTGGCTGGAATGGATAAAAATAATAAAGACTAATATTTATTGTTTGTTTATTAGTGCCATGGACTGTAATAAACCACTTATAGGATTAATACCTTTCATCCTCACAACAGCCTTATGAGGTAGATTTCTATTACTATCTGTACTTTCCAGGTGGTAAAATGGAGGCACAGAGAAGATAAGTAACTTGTCCAAGGTCACCCAGCAGTAAGATGCAGATTGCCTAAGTTTGAATCTGGGGATCTGACTCAAGTTATTCAAGTTATTTCCTTATTCACTTATAAAGAACACAAGTGCATTCCAAAGTGGTTTTCATTTATGGTTAATAGCATTACAGGTCAATGTGAGAATAATTCGTTGATACAAAATTATTAGTAAATATTAATTAACTGATATTAATAATAATCAATCATTATTATTATTATTATTATTTTTAAATATAGATTATGTATCTACCGTGGGCCAGGAACTGAATCCGGTACTGTGCCTGGCCGAAGGAAGGTTCCTTAGGCTTCTTTTTTCCTTTCACTTAGATGAGTTGTAGGAAGTGAAATGAAATTGGCTTATTGGAAGCCAAGTCTCTAGCTTAATGGCTGAACCTGATGAAAGTGGTGAGGGCTGAAATTTTTGCCTGTATTTTATTTAATTAGTCATGTGTTTTGCATGGAGTTATTAACTCTCAGCTTCCACTGAAATAAAGAGACAATGTAGGCAAATTGAGTGGACAGAGCACTGTGATCCTGAAGGGACTTAGCCTGTGTTCAGAATGTGTCTTTTTATTTATTTGTCATTCATGAAATGGAGCTACAAATACTTGCTCTTTTTCTGAAGGATTTGATGTAAATCAGCTCACATGGGAGGCACCCACCCTGTGGGAATTTGAACTCTATGCAGTGTGTTTGCAAATGACGTATGAGTAGCCGGTGAGTCACCTTCAATTCATGGTGACCCCATGTGTATCAGGGTAGAACTATGCTCCATAGGGTTTTTGGAGGTAGATCACCATGCCTTTCTACCAGTGGACCTCTGGGTAGACTCAAATTTCCAACCTGTCAGTTAGCGGCTGAGAGTATTAACCATTTGTACCACCCAAGGACTCCACAAACGACATACACCAACTCAAATCAGCTTAAGAAAAAAGACCTACATAATTGAAAAAGGCCAGGCATAACTGACTTCAAGTATAATTGGAACTAGATTCTTAAGTGATGTCTCTTTCTCTCTTTCTCTGCATCACTTGGTTGTGCTTTCCCTCAATGTTGGTTTTATTCTTCATCAGGCTCTTCCCGCGAAGTAGCAAAATGGCTGAATTCACCGTTATGGCCTTGGCTTGGGCATGTAACCACCTATGAATAAATCACAATATTTGGGGAGTTGGGATATGTTGATTGATCAGGCCTGAATTGTGTGCTCACCTCTGGAGCTGGGGTTCAGACCAGTGCCACCCAAACCTCTGAACGCTAGAGTGGGGAGTCTAGTTTCCCAAAGGAAAATAAAGGTAGATGAATAGATGTTAAAAAAAATTAGGCAGGTAAAATTGACAAATGTCTACTACTTCCACCACTACATCTTGTCATTCCTATTCTTTTCCTCATAGTTTCTCATGCCCATTGGCTCTTGTTGTTATTGTTGTTGAGTACCATTGAGTCGATTCCAGCTCATAGCAACCCCATTTGACAGAAAAGAACTGCCCCATAGGGTTTTCTTGGCTGTACTCTTCACAGAAGCAGGTTGCCGGGCCTTTCTCCTATGGAGCCGCTATGTGGGTTTGAACCAGTGTACTACTAAGACTCTTTGGGCTCTTAACCTTTATATTTTCTCTCATATCTTTACTTCTGCTACTTTGTAAGGCAAGAATTTATAAGCATTAAAAAAAAAAAAAAAAAAGGAAAAGCAATCACCAGAGATAGGGGGAATGAGAAAATGGGAAACACTTTATGAAGAAAAACTTTACAGTATTTTATAGAGCTCCGTGTGTGCTATTTCGGTATATTGTCTTTCAAAGCTCCCATTAAAATGGGCCTTATTATGGTAAATAATATGAAGTATTTAACACAGATCATGTCTTGCATTATCAGGGGCCTTCAAATATTGATATTAAATTAGGTAAGTGGCAATTGGGGTTGCTATAATAATATGTACAGAAAATGAGCCCTGCTGAATTAATTTAATAGTATTTTAAACTGTTTATCTGAACACGATGAAATACCTTGATGAAAACATACTCTGAACGGCGTATGTGATGTTTCCTGCTCCGGGTATGTTTCGTATTTCTTTTCGTATTTCTATAAGTAATAAAGGTAAAAATATCAAAGAGGTGGATGGTTCAGGGCCACATCCTAAAGTTACAAAAGCATTGCTAATTCACCATTTGATTATAAAAGGCTAGAGAGTTAGAGGTAGATTTGGTAACATTTCATGGAGTTTGAAGCCTCCAGGGATCCTGTACTTATGCCCTCCCCCTGGCCAAGCTCTGAACCTATTACCAAATTCTCATGCAGCCAGTTTTTGGTAGTTTGAGTTTTATGTTGCTGCTTAGCTCCAGCAGAAATAAATGTCAGATTAGGCAAATTTAGCTTGACCCCTGAAGCCTGCTTATATTTATGGAGATTGTAGCTGCTAAAATACATTTATTTTAAGGATTAACAAAAAGATTTAGCTCTTCAGCATTTCACTATTTCTGTGGCTTTGACCACAAAAAATTCACTTTATTGGGGAAAGAGCCTGTATTTGTCTTTTTTATAAACATAACCTGAGTGTTTTTGCAACTATAATTTCTAGCCTGTGCATCTCAACAACTTTGTATAAATCTTTTTGCTGTTTTTCTTTCTTCCTCATTCTTTTTTTCTCTTTAGGTTTTTCTGCCCCTCCCTCTCTCCCATCCTTTTCTTTTTCTTTTTAAACAGATCACAATAGAATGAATCCAAATTAACAATACAGTCCCTTATAAGCTCACATTGGCCTCAGACCTTGGCCAACACTGTAGGATCAATATTTTTCCACTACAGAGGCTGGTGTAACTCGTAGCTTTCAAGTCGATTCCATCTCATAGCAACCCTATAGAACAGAGTAGAACTCCCCCATAGGGTTTCCAAGGAGTGGCTGGTTGGTTCAAACTGCTGACCTTTTCGTTAGCAGCCAAGCTCTTCACCACTGCGCCATTAGGCCTCAAGGCTAGTCTAGATCCTTCCAAATTTTAGGACAGCCTACATGACCTATTCTTATTTGGCACAGACTTGAGAGATCTGGTTTATCTCGGAGCCTGATCTGGAGGAAATTTATAGAGTTTAGGACAACTTTGAAGAAAACCTAGAAATTTAATCTACTGGGAATTCTAGGCAGTCCATGTTGAAACCAAGTCCTAGGTCTTTTCTGACAGTCTTTCATCCTGTGAATAAATCTCCTCAAGGTCCAGATAACCCACTGGACTATGGTGAGTTCTATATACCCAGGTCTCTCCTGGGCTTATGTTATGGGCTGCATTTGTGGGACAAGTTTTCAAACAGGGCCAGGCAGGGAAGATGTTAAAAAAAAAAAATTTTTTTTTTTCTGGGTGAGAAAAAAATTAATATAAGTTGAATCATATGAAATTGCAATTTTTTTGTAGCTAAAATAGTCAAATATTGGGAATTTTATATTGCTTGACAATATAAAATTTTACCTTCAGGTAATCAGGTAATAAGGTATAAGTTATAGATTGTTTCCGTCTCTCCACTCTGCCCCCTAAATACACACCAAATTTATTCAAATCTTCTTTAGTACCTGGATGAGAGGGTAGTTTGGTTTCACCTAGACCCAATTAATTTATTATTTAATGCATACTGAAGGCATTCCATGGATTATTTGGAGGACAAAAGACAAATAAATCCTTGTCATAAATGAGCTCATGGTTTAGTGGGAGAAGACAAAGCTATACTTGTGTAAATCACAACAGGGTGAGTTCTATAATAAAAGCATGATGGTAAATAACTCTCCATGGGAGAGCAACTAAATGGCTCTACCTGTTCCATTCTAAGACTATTAGCAGGGCAGTATCTCAGTGCATCCCTGGGTTACTCTGTCTGGTGGTTGCCTTGGGCTATTTATGTTCTGAGGGTTTGGAGAATGGTCTCAAAGACTTGCCTGCACCATGGAAATGAGTGGGGGTAACTCTCGAATTTTGGTAGCACTTTAAATATTGTCAGAGGAGATCCTGAGCTCTGGCTTGCTGTTTGGAGTTGATCCTACATTTAATGATCTTTTTTTTTTTTAAAACCGCAGACCATGCATGCTTATAGAGCTGCCTACGTATGTTGAAAAAATAAAGATGGTGCTGCTGGCTGGAGTTGCAAGATCAGCAGAGAACCAAATAAATGACTCAGTGGGAGTGTTCCCCAAGAGAAGGATAAAGAAAAGAGCCCGCTGCTTTTTGGCAAAGGAAATTGACACTTAACATGATTATTGCAACTCTGGGCACTTGGCTTTTCCCACGAGGGAGATCAAACGTGGTAAAGGCAGAGCTGCTCTTCCAAAGCTGAAACTTCATGAGCTCAAGTCTCCAATTGAGATGCCAAAATGGCCAATATTCCTGGCAAGAAGAATCCTTTAATTAATTAGAGCCTTGAGCTGGCAGCTTGCCATGAAAGCACCTGAACAATGTGGCTTGAAAAGAATGACAGAGGGCCATTGCCAGTGACCTGATGCTCCCCAAAAACCAGCTGCAAGTGCCCACCTGTGTCCAGGTGAAAGCCAGGTGACCATGTCCTCCTGATGAAGGATGCTGATTCCACCTGACACTCTTTGGAGAGAGGTCCCTGACAAAGTCTTTCCTCTCATACAGTCCTAGAGGGGGGACAAGAATGAAAAGGAAAGTTCTGTTTTCCACTTTTGTTTAGAGAGCCTCAAAAGTCTGCACCTGGCAGGAGCAGGTGTCTAATGCCAAGGCTACCCACCTGGCTGAGTCAGAGCTTGTCAGCTTGCATTAGCTCTGGAAATTCAGAGGTTATTCAGGTAGGAAGAGGTCTTGAGGCTCTCACACCATCATCAAGGTGATGTGGTGTTTTTGAGGGGCGTCCCCTCTGTTGCCTCCTAAGGGGATTTGGGACTCAGTTGTCAAAAGCAATGTTGCCAATTGTCTCAGCAGGTTGGCAGGTGTCTTGCATGCCCTTGTTTTGCTTCCATGCAGCACTTTCTGCTCCTGTTGCTAAGAAGTAATGCCCTTGGTAGAGGGCTGCAGGGAGACTTACTTTGATTTACTTAGAAAGGACAGAATTGCTCATCTTCACTTACAGAGATATGCCAGAGTGGAAGCCATATGATTATAGTAAGGGCCACTGACTGTGCAGCTTCTGATCCCAACCCACCCCAGGAAATTGGGCTTCCTTCCCTGGCTTTAGCCCTCGGCCACTCTTAATCTTGCTAGGGGAAATGCTTTTTAGGACCATGTTCCTCCTAGCTTTCTAAAGTGTTTCTAAAACTCTTAAGTTTCTAAGGACACAATAATGTACTTTCACATATCAAATGGGAGTATTGGTTATGGATTTACTGGTAAACATAGGCTATGTAATATGTATAGTATTTAAAGCATCAGATGATATAATTTCTAGGTTGTATGTAACCACTAGATGATTTTTGGATCCAACTGCTCATATTAAAATTTTACCTTCAGCACTCATTCATTCTGTGATGCTAGACCAAGTCACTAAACCTCTCCGTACCTCTATTTCTTCATTTTTAAAGTGGAGATAATAATAGCACCCATCTCATGTCCAGACAGGACATCAGACTCACAGTTGAGGATCATGTGAGAGTCTTCACATCATTGCTGGATGTAGCTTCTCTCTTGATTTGGAGATAGATCTACCCTCGTTCCCATGACAAATTATCCGTCCCCACTCACCCAACATTCAATGGTGCAAAAGAAAGAAGATTTCGTATTAATGACTCCCTTTCAGAAAGGGGAAACTTAGATGCTGATAGCAGCTGCTGGTTGTGGAAATCCTGAAATTGGGCTAGAAAGGCAGTGTAGACTGCCTACCCTTGACTAGATCTTACTTCTGGTCCCAGGGAATAATTTCCCAGGCCTCTGACTCTGTCCTTTGAGAGAATAAATTACTATAATCTAAAGTTCCATGTTTCCCCTTTCTCCAGTGTTGCTCACAGAACCTGCATGAGGAAGCAGACTGTGGTAGTCTACCTAAAGACCTCTGCTGGAGTTTGGTATACCTTATCTTAAAAATATATATATATTATCTTTAGATTTATGGACTGTGATTAAGTTGGTCTGATCAAAGGCAGAAGGGGTGGACAAATACGTCCAAGGACATTCTAGGGAGTGACTTCTAATTCTTCTCAGGAACCTGGTTGAGAGGAAGATCGAAGCTAGAATCTTTGTGCTTTTAAGCAGGACTACATTTACTCCTTTCATTTGCAATACTTTTATTTCATTTGAATTTTTCCTATTACATTTTAAAGCAATCGACTGTACTATTCTTTGCTTAATCCTAGTGTGTTTAACCTGAATGCCATAGTTCTCACCAGGCTAAGCACAAACGTCAACATTGGATGCTGTATCTTGCCAGCTCCTAGCTCCCAACTGCAGACCTGGGAAATTCAGTTCCCACCCAAGTTTCTCTCACCAAGTGTTCCTGGAAGTCCCTAAGAGTTTTTCACAGGAGCTTCTCAGGTTTCCTCATGGAAGTCTGCTAACTTGAGTCACTTGAGGTATCTTGCCACTGCCTCAGCTGTCAGCTTTCTATGATAACATTGTTTCCTTGTTAGTCTGGTGAGCAGACACCACCACTGCATAGCCCTTCCCCAGAACCCTCCAGGATGTTACTAGGCTTCAGTGCTGAAATGGGAGAACACCCCTCTCCCCAGCTCTGTGTAGACCTTGGGGTCTTTGGCCTCAAAGCAACACTGCTTGTGTTCAGAGCTTCACCAAATCTTTCCTGAATACAAGGCCTTTAGCTTCAGGTCTTACCCTTCTCCTCACTGGATCTCAAGACCGGTTCATAAATCCCAGAGGAAAGATTTATATCTCAGCATTCTGCTCGATTGTGCTCATCCACCTACCACTCATCATCTTATCTTCTCATTGCCCTGAACACCATGCACCAAGAATTCTCATCTTTTTCATTCAGAAACAGCTCCCAGATATCTTAGTTCATAAACATGTGAGCTTAGGTGGTCACCAGCCCAGTTCCTAAAACAAAAAACCTTTGAGGATTAGCCATGCACCTCCTGGAACAGCACTAATGCGGCCCCTTATTGTGAGGGTGGAGAAGAGAAAAAAGAAAGAAGTGCAGAAAGCAGACTGTTTAGCTCTCTGTAAAGTCCATGGAAGGGTTGAGGGGAAAGAGAGAAAAACTGTGTGACTTTTGTGAAGGGAAGAAGAGAACAGAAGGATTTAATTAAGGGAAAATTTGTTGCGATGTCTTATCCCTTTCTAAAGAGAGATGCTGCGTAGTGCCCTTGCTTATGAGTAAACGGTGATGAATTCTATGTACTGTTAGCTCCTCAAGAACGGGGCAGCCATATCTCCATTTCTGTAAACCCAGCATATCTAGACCAGACCCTGGAGCAGAGTAGGTTTTCAGTAAATGCCTGTTGAATGATGAATAAATGAATGAGTGGATCCAAGGGATAACCACATGAGGATACTAAGCAGTCAGTATTTGTCGGATGAATGAATAAATGAATGCACAACTTAAATCCTAGGACTGTGCAATTAGAATAACTTGAAGACTATGAAGTACACCAGTAGGTGGGTACAAAGTAGTTAAAGTGCAAAACACCAGTAAAACAGCAGGTAGACTGTTTGTAACCCCTGTTGCTGCTGCTGCTAGTAATGGCTAAGAATCTGTTCATGTGATAGAGGGACTGGTCATGTAAACATAGTTTTAGGGCTTACAAGTAACAACAACACCTCTTTGGTCCCTTTCAGTCTGGAGATTTGTCTTTCAAACACTAGTGTGGCTTGTAAAATCCCTGTCACCATAAAAAAATGTGTCTTGGAAAAGAGCTGCAGCCCTATAAAACTGGGTGAATTTGTAGAAATTCTCAGAGCTGTATTAATAAAGTATTTAAAAGACTGAATTTAGAGATTTTTTTCAAAAATTTAGATTTTAAAGAAGTGTAAACCCATCAGGGCCTCCTTTTTACTCTGTCAGTTCTCTGCAGACATTTGTCACATGAATGAGTGGATCAAGGAAAATTGCAATTTTAGCACTTTCTATTCTTCTGTTTAACTGCCCAGTCTAGTTGCTATTGAGTCAATTCCAACTCATGGTGACCCATGTGTGTCAGAGTAGAACTGTGCTTCACGGGGTTTTCAATGGCTTGTATTTCAGAAGTAGATTGCCAGGCCTTTCTACAGAGGCACCTCTGGGTGGAATAGAACCTCCAACCCTTCAGTTAGCAGCTGAGCATGATAACCATTTGCACCAGCCCAGGACTCCTCTGTTTAGCTTACCAAAACATGAACTCCTAGAAAGGTTGAACAGGTAGTGGATTAAGTAGATGGAAGACATTGTGATATTTTAACAGCTCTTAAGAATATCTGCAAGACACCTTTTTCTATGGTAATTCAGTGCTAATCCTGATAGGCTGCAGGAGTTAGGAAAATGATCTGAATGGAAGAAAACTTATTCTTCCAGCACAAATACAAAACTCATCCCAGACAATATCTGAAAGACCACTCTTTGGAACTATTTAAAATCAAGCAAATTATGCCATTCTGTCCCCACTATCCTCGGTCCATGGACCCACCCTTGCTTTCACTGCTCCCTGTCACATCTGCCCCTCAGAAACTCTGCCCCAGCTCACATTTTCATTCTAGCCCTCAGAGCCTATGGGAGAGAAACGGAGGACATGGGAGTAGACTTCATTACTAGAGTGAGCAATAGTAGCTTCTGGCACCTGATGTAAGAGAGATGTATGGACTCGTCCCACTGCTTACCTCAGTCATGCCAGTGTGTGCTACCAGGCAAACTGGGGTGGTCTTGAGGCCACACTTCCCAGGGAAAGGCCAGGGGAGAAGACCATGTGCCAACACTTACCCCATCCTGGCCTTTTCAGATGGGGCCAACTGTGTACACAAGCTGCAAAGTTAAGCTGGTGGTTGTTCAGGGCCCCCTCTAGTATCCTTGTCCTTAATTTTGAAGTATAGTGCTCTTGAAAATCTGGGTCATACCTGATTTCAACAATATACCTGTCTAGATTTGTCATGCTTTCTAACTCTCCCATAGGGATTTTAGAATTCTGTGTTGGCACAGTGGCTAAGCACAGTGGCTAAAAGTTCAGCTGCTAACCAAAAGATCAGCAGTTCGAATCTGCCAGCTGCTCCTTGGAAACCCTATGGAGCAGTTCTCCTGTGTCCTATAGGATTGCTGTGAGTTGGAATTGACTTAATGGCAATGGTACAGGTACGGTACCGGTATTCATTACCACCACCCGTCTGTCAGTTTGCCGTGCTTTGGTAGCTTACATGTTGCTGTGATGCTGGAAGTTATGCCACCAGTATTTCAAATACCAGCAGGGTGGCCCATAGTGCACAGGTTTCAGTGGAGCTTCCAGACTAAGACAGGTAGGAAGAAAGGCCTGGCATCTAAAAAAAATTAACTAATGAAAACATGTGGATCACAACAGAACATCGTCCAACTTGCTTGCTTTGTGCGTGTCATCAGAAGGGATTAATCACTGGAAGAAGACATTGTGTTTGGTTAAGTAGAGGACCAGCGAGGGTAAGGAAAACCCTTGGTAAGGTGGATTAGCAAATAGCCCAATGATGGACTCAAACATGCTGGTGATCATGAAGAAGACATAGGATCAGGCGACATTTCGTTCTGTTGTACATAGGTCACCAAGAATCAGGGTCAACCTGACAGCATCTATCTATCCCTCTATCTACCTATTTACCTACCTACCTATCTATCTATCCTCCTTTAAGGCTTCTAACTTAAGTCATGTACCCCACTGCCCACCTGCACCTGCACAAGTCTGTACACACCTGCATATGCATACACATTTATGCACACATAGGTTCAGGCCAATGGAAATGTGATTTGAGATGATAAAGGAGTAGTATCTATGGGTCAGATGATGAATGACATCTTTAGTTCAGATTTCTACTTGCAGACTATAGGGATTCTTGGAAGAATAAGCAGAAGAGTTTGTGCATTTTAGCAAGGTCCCCCTTTCTAATGCAGCATGGGAGATGATTTAGAAATGGTCATCACTAAAAGCAGAATGCTTTTGTACTAGCCAAAGCCAAACCTAAAGGCATGTGTTGTGACTTATTTGTCCTGTACCTCTCTCTGCTACTTGAGTCTTAGCTCTTTAATTCACAGGACACTCTTTGTCTACCTCTGGATTCTTCCAGCCATATGCTGGCTGCGCCATCAATGTTTGTAAATCTAGGCCAAGACAGCAAGCAAGCAGGATCTGCACAGTAAATGCAAATAAGTTGTCTGGAATCATTAGAGAAGGAAATAGAAAAAGGAGATCAAAGGGAAGAGTGGGGAAATAATAGGAAAGTAGGCTTTTCCTTAGGACGAGGGCAGATGGGAGTGGAGAAAGCATAAAGTTGCCAGGGAAGAATAAGTTCAAGTTAACGTAAGCATATACAACATTAAAAAAAGTAACAGGGAGGAAGACTAATGCTGTAGCTTATTTGGCTGGAGAGGAGAGAAACCTGATGTGATTTTAGTACCAACAATCAAGCTAAACACGAAACAGAAAGCTATTGTTCGTGAAGAAGGGAAGAGGGACCATACATAAATTTCTCTTGCATGCAGTCTGAGTTGGAAGATGTAGTTCATGAAAAATTAGAGATTTGTGAATGCATGCCCTCCTCAAAAGTTACCTAACATTGAAAATTATTTCAGGAATTAACACCTTTCTGCATTGTAAGAAGAGCAGTTTGGGGAAGAATTTAATTTACATCTTGGGAAAAAGCGTGCATCCCCACACAACCAATGTCTGATAAATAAAGCCAGCTACTTAGAATAAATTGGCCAGAATATGGGATTGAAGTATACTATTCTAATTTGGTTTATAACATGGGCATAAAACAAGGAAGCAGATCAATGAAATCGAAAATAGTTATATGAGTCACAACAAATAACAATAAATGTGAAATATAAAGTAAATCAAATATCTTTTTAAACTTCAGCTATGGCAACAATTGCATTTTTTTCCCCCTAAAAAGCTGGGGAACCTTGGCAGGTAAAAATTTGAAGATGTTAGAATTCTTGCTAGAACAATGAAGACGAGGTGGTAATTAGCTTACGAAATAAAAGTGGACAGAGTCAGGTAACACTGAAAGAAATGCTGTGGAAGCTAGAAATCTTCTTTGTAGAATTGTCTTATGAGCAAGAAAAGTGATTAAAAATGGGAAAATGACAAAAAAAGGCAAAGAACAAAAAAAAAAAAAAAGAAAGAAAATACTTAACAGCAAACATTGTAGCTCAGGAAATAAACAGCATAATCAAAATATATAAGCATTTCTGGACTTAGGGATTCACCGTTGTGTTGTACAAAGGTTTTGAGGACTGTTTGAGAAAATCTTTGTCAAGAGTGGGAAGAAGGAGATGTGAAAGATGCGTATTGAATACCAAGAAATATACTATAAACTGGAAGCCACCATCATTACTGAAATCTTATTACAGTAAGTTTTACCTGAAGGACTATCTACAGTGATTGCTAGACACAGAAGGCATTGACATAGAGACTTTGTAATATAGCATATTCAGTGGGCAAAACATGAACTGAAGAGAAATAGAAACTTCCAAAGGCGAATGCAAATAACATATGTGTTATATTTGAATTAGGACTATGCTTTTGTTTGAGCCAACACATTCTGATCATTTTTCTTGAAGGCCGTATAAAAATTTGAGGTGCTTGTGAGATGCTCTGAAAGATCTTGAAGTTACCCTTAGCCTGTGTAACCAGCATTTCTAAAGTCATTGAGTAGAAGGGGTAGGAAGGTAAAGCATGAGGCTAAGGAAACAGAAGCACAATCTGCTGATACAGTCAGGGTTCACCGAGAGAAGCAGAATCAATAGGAGATATGTATGAAGAGATTTATTGCAAGCAATGGGCTTATGCAATTGTGGGGACTAGCTAGGGAAGTCCGAGATCTGTAGGGCAGGCCATCAGGAAGGAAAGGCTGGAGCTGTTGGGCATGGGCAGAAGCATCCGTCTACAGGTAGAAGAATTTCTTCTTCATCAGGGAAGCCTCAGCTCTGCTCTTAAGGCCCTTCAGCTGGTTGAATCAGGCCCACCAGATAGATTATCTAGGATAATCTCCCTTGTTTAAATTTAACTGATTATGTACATTGGAGCCCTGGTGGCACAGTGGTTAAAAGCTCCTCTGCTAACCAAAAGATCGACAGTTGGAATCCACCAACCACTCCTTGGAAACCCTAATGGGCAGTTCTACTCTGTCCTATAGGGTCACTATTAGTCAGAATCGACTTGATGGCAGTGGGTTTGGTTTTTTGGCAGGTAGCCTGGTCAAATTAACATACCAAAAGGCCATCACACTCTGTTAAGAAAATTTGGTAAGAATGAGATGTTAAATGAAAAGTGGTATAATTATAGGAACTCACAGCATACGCTGGTCACTCATTCTGACAATAAGAGAAAGGGAGAATGCATTTAAAATATATGAGTGGAATGTCAGAAAGCCGGATGGAGCAAAAGTCATTCACTCAGTCACCCACTCATTCGTGTACTTGCTCATTCATCAAATATTTGTTTCTATTCAATGTATGAGACACTGGGGTTATACAGTGAAACCTGTGAGAGCCAGAACGTGATGGGAATGCCCTGTTTTTCCAGGTCTCTCAGGTTTTCCGCCAAGTGCAGTCTTACCACTTTTCTATCTCTCAATTTAGTGGAAAGTACTTGAGTTTTCCTTCTCTGACAGTTTTCTACCTTATACAGGTTCTGGCTTTCACAGGTTTTACTGTAGCAATAAGACATAGCCCCTTCCAATAAGCATCTCCCAGCCTGGTGAGACCAAAAAACAAAACCAAACCTGCTGGCATCAAGTCGATTCTGCCTCATTGTGACTGTGTAGGACTGACTAGAACTGCCCCATAGGGTTTCCAAGGAATGGCTCGTGGATTCAAACTGCTGACTTTTTGGTTAGCAGCCAAATGCTTAACTATTGCGCCACCAGGTCCCCCAGCCTGGTAGGGGAGATAGAGAAGTAAAAAAATAAAAAATTATAAAATGGTGTAATCACCAGTATTATTGAAGTATGCACAGATGCTACGGGAACAGCAAGGAAGAGCAGTGGGGATGGTAGCACATGGAAATGAGTGTGTTAAAGGTATGGAAATAGATGATGGGCCAGGGAGGATTCTTGGCCTATATGAGAAGAGGACAAATAAAGAGAATTGGGAATAAAATAAAGGAAGTGAAAAAATAAGCAAGCATGAGAGGATAACATTTCCTATGCTTGCTTTCCTCTTACATATTCATGATCTGTGGTTCCCACTGACAGTATGTGTGATCCCACTAATGAAGATCCTTTCATGGCCTATGGAAAAATAGCACAAACTCAGGGGGCAGCTGTGTGTCTGCTAGGCTCTAGGAGAAAGAACATGCTGCATAGAAGTTTTTCACACTTCGGGTTACTGTATGTCAACTTTAAGAAGCCAGAAGGTGACAATGATAGTTGAACATGTACATGACATACCAGATGCCTGAGTTGGATCAGAAGGCTCCACCGGAAAGAAATCAATTTTAGAGTGAATATATTGGTCCAAAGTGGCACCAGATAATTTCTTTCTCTTTTTTTCCCCCACCTTCCAAAATAGATTCCCACTGTATTAATGTGGACTTTTGGTTGCAAATAACAGACATTCAACCTAGGCTGAACAAAAAATGATAATTTACTTGTAAGAATGTGGGCGTAGCTCGTAGAACCAGGGCTGGGTTACCCAATAAGCAAGGTACGCATGGGTGCAATTGTGCCTTCCCACCAATCCACAGTGCACAATTTCACCTATCCTCCACCACGTCAAAAATGTGGTGAAACCCATGAGAAATTGTTCATCACAGATTAACAAGTAAACACAATTAAGCCCGTGCATACCTTGCTCAGTGCAAGCTGGCGCATGCTGTATATACTGGTTAATCTGCCCCTGTGTAGAAGCAAGGGAAGGAAGGTAGCCAGACCTCAGAAAAGGGATGGGCTTCAGCATTGGGATTTTCACCTGTCTCTTCTACTCTCCTTTCCACTCATTAGCTTCTTTGCTCTCCAATCCACGCGGCGGAATATCTGCTGCACTGTGGAGTTTTGACCCAGAGTTAACTATTATAGCTGCAATCACATGGAGAGTGTCCCTGTTCCAAGTTCCAAACCTGATTGGTCTGGTTTGGGTCAGGTGTCCACCCCGTTCCATCAGGCATGGCTCAGGGCTGGGGAGGAGGGACTGTGAGGTCTGTAGTGGAAGGCATTGCTCACAGGCTAGTTCCATCTCTCCAGGGAAGTGCACAGATGGAAAAAGGAGATGTGGAGCACATTATACACCTTTAGACCCATCTGTGAAGTTCTTGGTGCCTGTCTTTATTGCCTTTTATCCTCACCTACAGGATGGGCCTTACTTTCACAGCCCTAGAAAATTATGATGCCTGAGAGCCACATTGAAATCCTCGGGAAACAATAGGCAACCTGCTTCATTGTGTTTCCCACATCAGTAAAATCATAATAACACACTGAATTAAGCATCTACTCTTTTCCACTTCAATCCACTTACCCAAGGAATAAGAATAAAGAGAAGTCCAATAGATCATTACGTATTCACTTAGTCCCTCCTATGTGCTTAGCATTGTGGAGACCAATGTTGGGGATACAGAGGAAGCATAAGAAATTTACTTGTGAACAAGGTTTGTTATCTATTGAAAGAATAAAATGAAAGATTGAGAATAGGCTAGATTATGTCAGATTGATATTCTAATATAACATATTAATATTATACACACTGTATCACAAAGAGCTAAATGCATAAAATACTTGGGTGCCTGTTCTCCTTGAGGCCCATGTGCACCTGCTGAGTCATCCTCTCCTAGACACTGGAAGGAAAAGGCTTACCCTGAGGCCGCTCCCCCTTCCTCAGGGTGTGAGGAGAAAGGTCAGTGAGACTGAGGCAGAAACCCTTAGAAATGCCTGACTGGGGAGAAGAGAAGATGAACCTGAATACTGAAATATTTCTGAACCTGTCTAGTGATTTTTGAAATCAAATTTATTGGCCTTCTCTCTCCAGTAGGCCATACTGCCTCTTCATGGGTCTATAAGTGATGATAATGGCTCTATTTTTCTAAGCCATAGCCCTTGTAATAGTCTTATAATAACAATATATTTTACAGGGTAATATCTTAATAATAGTACTACATATAAGATTAGGTGAATTGTATTTGACAAATTTAATTTTAAAAAGCCAACAGGAAAAATCACATCCCAATGAGATTAAACGCTGACTTAAGTCTTCAAAGTGGGAAATTGCTACAAGGTTAATTTTGCTTTTATCACAGCTCCACTCCTACTCCTAGAGGGCTTTGCAGCTGCTCTCGGAATCTGCACCCTGGAAACCCCTGAAGCAACTGTGGGCACCAGGGTAAATGGTTGGTGAACTTCAAAGTGAGTTTTTTTCTGGTTACTGTTATTACTTTTCTCTCAATGGACCATATAAAGATCACTTAAGCAGGTGAAATATCAGTGAAAGAGTTTAGAGGTTTGTGGAGAAAGATGGTCAATAGGTTTAAAAATAATTCAGTGTCTCTTGGTCTTAGATAATTTTCTCCTTCTTTTATAAGTAGTTCAACAGAGTGAAATCTCTATTAGTTTTCGACAGGAAGAGGCTGTGTAATTTGTCAGGGTATCAGTGATTTCCAAGGTTGGTTTTATAAGAAGACAAAATTTGAATTTTTAAAGTAAATGTATCATTCATGTTTTTAGGAAGATAGAATGGAATCTCCTTCAGAAAAAGTACCACAAACCCAGAAAAAGACTGCTCTGTGATCTGTCTGACATATTTCCTAGGGTGTGAAGAAAGTGACTTCAGTTGTAGGGACTCATTGGAAGACTAGCCATAATTTTATTATAATGAAGTAAATATAAAGTAGTAATGGTAACAAAAGATATAGTATTTTTCCTCTTGTTTGTAATTGTACCCAGTGTATATAGAATATTCTGTCTTGGTTTAAGTTTCATTATTTGACAGGGAAAAAAAAAGAGAAAATGAAAGAAAAATAAGGCATCTCCATTTAAGAGTAGCTCCCCTAAAAATTTTATTTAAATGGCGTAGACTCTATTCATCATTTCCTTTGAAACACTGCCTCTTGAATGTGCAAGTTTATAAATCATTTAAAAGGTGTTGTATTTAAGCAAGCACTTAATGAATTGGTACGAAAGATGCAATAAGAAGTAAATTATGTAGGACACATTTTAGCAAGTATTAGATTGTGAGGTCATGGAACATAAGGTCATTTGTACCATGTCTAGTTCAATCTCTGATCCATTGGATTGAACCATATGAAATCACCAGGATTTGAGCACATCTGACTTAATTTTTTTGGAGCAATTTTGTATAGTTCAGTCTCATAAGAGTATGTATTTTTTATATGATAATGGTCAGGAAAGAATATTGTCTAGATTCCTTCCTTTTCATTTAGAACCAGTTGTTCTGGGACTAGTAAGGTAAGTATAAAATGGTGATAATCAAATATTTTATGTGAAGAATACACAAACTTGGGCAGGCTGTTTGATTCTATTACGTAATTTTCGTCAAACTTTCACATTTTGGCTCTTTTTTGAGTACAATGCAACATTCTAGAATCATAGATACAATCTACCTCCCTCTTAAGGTAGCTTCTCACCTAAAGCACCATTCTGTGCCAGTGGATAGGTGATGTTCCAGGTGTTCATGATGATGCTATTGAAAAGCCACTTGATATTGAGTATGTCTCTTAGGTGGTATATTAGTTTCGTAGGACTGTGTAACAAAGTACCACACACTGGGCAGCTATAAGATCAGATCTTTATTGTCTCACAGTTCTGGAAGCTAGGAGTCTGAAATCAGAGTATTGGTTGTGTTGATTTCTTCTGAGGGCTGTGCAGGAGAATCTGTTCCATGCCTCTTTCCTAGCTCCTGGGGTCTCCTAGCAATCCTTGAAGTTCCTTGGTTTACAACTCTGTCTCTAACAATCTCTGCTTCCATCGTCACATAGCTGCCTTCCCTGTTTCTGTCTCTGTGCCTCTCCTCCTTTTTTATAAGGACAACACTCATATTGAATTAGGACCCACCCTGCTCCAGTATGACCTCATGTTGACTGATAACATCTTCAAAGACTCTTTCCAAACAAGGTCACATTCACGGGTACCATGGGTTAAAACTTCAGCATGTAAATTTTGGGGGACACAATTCAATCAATAGCAGATAGTTTGGACAAACCTAAGCAAGAATACTTTATAACATCTCTAGTAGACAAGGATCCATAACTGCGTAATAGTATCTTACATTTGGACAGCAGTTGATAGTTTAGAAAGAGCACTCTCCTTTCATCTTCACACAAACATTACTGAATATATATTCTTTACCTTATTCATAATGGAGGAGATGCAGCCCAGACAGCCTAACTCATTGGCTGAAGTTACATAGCTTAATGGAAGGGGCCAGGACTATATACCACTTTGGGCACTTCTACTTTACCACCTTGACATTGATTTCCAAGTTTCCTGAAACTTGCCCTTCTCCTTCTATTTTGATTCTACCCATTTTGAGGATTAGCTTATTGTTGGACCCCAAGCTGCTTATGTAGCAGGATTCTGTGAATATTTTTGAAGCTGTTCGGTTTAGCAGTTCCCTGTTGCACTCCTTGCATGGCCTTGACCACCTCTGAGCTTGTTCTTGTTCCGAAAGACAGTGCTGACTTTGCAAACAGCCCGTAAAGTGCATACACTTTGAGAGCATAACCATCTGCATATAGCAAATCTTGAAGTGAGGCATCAAAGCAGCCAGCTGTTTACAATACAACCTTACTCCCCTAGACTCAGTCAACAGAAGGACCACATCAGGATACCCATGTAGGTTGTATGGCAAGCCTATTTCAGACTGTACAGAAAATGCTGGTATAGAATTTTGCAAGGGGCTTCTTAAAGCCTTGCCTCAAGGGCTGGAGAACAACTGGGGGTAACTAGGAAATATGTGACTCATAGACCAGCTCCTAAGGAACGTGAATGGATGTGTCCCTTAGCAGTGAAGTGCAGACTAACCTTTAAGTCTCAGAGGACACACATTTGAGTGCAATAGCTCCGCCTGACTCTGCTTTGTGTCTGCCCCAGTGTTGTGCGTGGAGCCCAGACCTACAGATGAGAAGGAAAAAATGGTCAAGACCAGCAGAATATTACTTGTGTCACCGAATAGCACTGACTTTCCACTTTGGGCAAAATTACCCACCTCTTCCTTTCACTGTGCTCTAGGGTCCTTACTGGTATCTTTTATTCTTTGAAGGAAAAAAAAAATCCAATTCTCTTTTACTATTTGGTTATCTGAGTTTGTCTTCACTACTGCATAAACTCACAGAGATTGTGAATATATCTTCAAATTTAGTTCACAATTTCCCTAATTATAGATTTTCTTCCTCATGAATTTATTTTTCAGGCTTTTGCCTAGACATTTATAGCTGTTTTCATTCTCTCTGGCTCAGTGCCACAGGGACAATTCTGGCACAAAACAGACATTAGCAGACTAGAATACAAGATCAATCTCTTATCTTACTAATTACCACTCGTTCCTGCTGACAGAATCTTCAGGTCTTAAAGAGAAAACAAACAATTTACCTGGGAAACAGAGGCAAGATATGTGTGTAATTTCACGTCACCGGATGTGCTCTGCCAGAAGAATTGTTTGAAGCTGACTTTTCTGGTTGGCGTACAGCTGAAAAAGCAACTGTACTAGCAAGGTCACCTCTGGGCTTCAGTCCCGTAGCTAGTAAATGAAACCTCAGCTTCCCTACCTGTACAATGAGAATAGTCATAGCTTCTTCACAGTGTGTGAAGATCAAATGCAGTAATGAATGAGAAGTACTTTGTAATCTGGTTAGTGCCCTTTGAGTATTAGCCGTAATGGTGTGAGTATGAATTTTGGAAGCTAGGGAGTCTCCACTGTGAATTTTGACTTGGCCTTTGCTTTTCGTGTTCTCTTAAGATGAGAAAACCTGTCTATCTGTATTACAGTAAAAATGCGCATGCACGTGCACACACACACACACGCACACACACTTCCTTGTAGATTTCTAAGAATTGTTACAAGTTTGGTCTTAAAAATTACAAGACTACACAGAGATTTTTCATCAGCCAGAGAGGGTTTGACAAAGAATGGCCTCGGGGCTAAATCTGGCCAGCTGCCTGTTTTGGTAAACGGAGTTTTCTTGAAACACAGGACCTTCCTTTTTTTTTTTTTACAGATTTTCTAGGCCTGCTTTCGAGTTAAGAAAGCAGTCAAGGACTTGTGATAGAGACATGTGGCACACAAAGCCTAAAATATTCACTTTACAGGAATATTTGCTGACCCTGAACGACTAGAAAAAAAGGATTTTTGTTAAATAAAAGAGATTTTAAGTTCTCAATGTGAACATTTCCTTTAAAATTCCCAGTGTTGCGGTGAAATGGACATTTGGATATACGGACGGGGGAAATGTAAATTGGTGTAGCCTTTCCGAAGGGCAATTTGGCCATATGCTTAAGAGCATGAAAAATTCACCTCCATTTTTAGTCATTGGCTAAAAATACAATGAATGTTAACAGTGTTTACTTCTAAGCTATGGTATTTCAAATGTCTTAGAAAACAAACAAGAAAAGCTCTCCTAACTTTTAAAATTCTCTGCTAACATCTTAGAATCTTCATAAAAACCAGTTAAAACACTGACATACCAGTTTACCTGACTTTATAGAGGATATATGCCCCTAGTTTAATGCCCACCAGCCTTCTGTCGGTTTTCTGTACCGTGGTGGCTTATGTGCTGCTGTGATGCTAGAAGCCATGCCACTAGTATTTCAAATACCAGCAGGGTCACCCACAGTGGGCAGGTTTCAGGGGAGCTGACAGACTCTTATAGACGAGGAAGAAATGCCTGACGATCTACTTCTGAAAATTCCAAAACCCTTGCGGTCAAGTCGATTCCAACTCCGAGCGATCTCACAGAGCTTCCGAGGCTGTAAATCTCTATGGAAGCAGACCGCCACATTATTCTTCTGAGGAGCGGCTGGTGGCTTCAAATTGCTGAATTTTCGGTTAGCGATCGAGCACCTTAACCACTGTACCACCATCTCTTTTCTTTGCTAGACATGAATTACAGTGGCTGAACATGTTATTCTAAAGATTCAGTAAAAAATGTTTGCAGTATAAAACTACAGCTAAAGTTGCAATAGCAAAACTTCTCCCTATTCCCCTCCCCCCAAAAAAAAGAAAGAAGGAAAAGAAATGAAATACAAGTTTACAGCCTTTTGCTATGGCTTAAAAATGACTTTGTACTAGAATCCGTTTGCATTTATTATTCTTTTGTAGTCAGTGATATTTCCCTTTTTTGGTACCTTAGGCCTTCCTCCAGGGATAAATCCATCAGGGAAGGTGGTAACCCATGGCAACCAGCCAGGGTGTAAGAAGGGCAAACTAACTTGGAGGTGGTTCTTAATGTTTTCTTGGTGAGGAAACCTCATGGAAGTGATTCTTCTTTTTCCTGTTTTCATAATTTACAGTGAATGCAACGTGCTGGATGTCATAATGAATGCACTCACTGTCAGATGTGCTGCTGGTGGGTGGCAGCTACTTAACAACTTTTTGAAGTTCAGTTTCAAGACTGCAGAACTGTATTCGAAGGTCTGGGGGCTTTTAAGTGCAAATGCAAAAGCTAAAGTGTGTGCTTATCCGAGAACATGGGTTTTCACACAAGGAAAGGTATAATTTTGGTGATTACAAAGTAGGTTTTTCTTCAAGAAAACCAGGAACCATGCTTATGAAAAAAAATAGGCTGTGCATTTTGTATATATATTAATATAAGCATGCACATATGAACATAATTTGTAGATAAACGTGTCTCTGAGTAGAGGTAGAATGCTACTTTCTTGGAAGAACTGGGTACCTTAATGAAAAATTCTAAGAACTGTCCTCGCCTGCATACGTACAAAGACACTACAATATGGAATTTACTTCAGAGTGGAAATGGAATGCGTATTGTTTCTATTTTTACTGCTAATATTTTTTATGAACTAGGAAAACTTGCCAAACTAATTATTAGATCTAAGAATATAGACAAGGTATGAAATAGGATGTAGGACAAAAAACTCATTGTACTTCACTCTCTAGAACAATGCTCACTGGCAAACTCTTCTCAAATAAAAAGAAACTATTTGACCTTTAAGGATAAGAGATTAGAGGTGATTCTTTGTGATCGCAGAGTGTACTACCTTCATTCCCAGGATCATTACCACGTGGTGGCCTTGTTTTTAATTACACTTTGTTCCATGAAATAAATAGCAGTGCATAGGGGGAAACATCTCAATGTAACATTTACCAGAGTACATCTCCGGTACATATACATACCTATCTCTGATTTATATATATATATACACACACACACATATATATTTATAATATAGATAGATATCACATACATACATACGCATATGATACAGCATAATCTGCAATAGCAAAAGACCCTGGAAACAAATGTGTTTCAATAGAGAACCAGCTAAATACATCCTGGTACTATGCAGCCGTTAAAAAGAATAAAGTTAATCTCTGTGTGCTAATATGGAAAGTTCAACAAGATATAAAATAAGTAAAAACAAAAAATAAAACTAAAGTGCTGAACAGTGTGAATGATCCCACTAAGTAGATAAAAGGACACACGATCGCTAGTTGATAATAACTTTTAATTCTGGAAGGATGCCCAAGAAATTGTTATCAATAGTTAAATTTGGGGAGAGAGACTGGAGTTTGGGAGAAGAAGAATTTTTACATCTTTTATGTTTTTCTAAACTGCATGAAATTTTTATTATATGCATATATTAACTTTATCATTTAAAAGTGTTATGTTTTATCTACAGGGTAGAATTATGTTTTGTTCTATATCCTTTTTGACATTTGGAAGTATCTGTTATTTAAAACAATTATTTTTTATATATAGCAGCACTGGACAGCCTTTTTTAGCTGTACAGAGTACCAAGAGAATTGCAAAGTTTTTGTTTGTCTCCTTTCATTTAGTTAATAATGAGGTGAAGTGGAACCTAGTGTCATGCCCAGCCCCGCAGTCACTTCTGTCACCTATGCTGTCTGCCTGCAGAGAGGAAACCCAGCTGAGGATGCTCTCTGCAGTTATTTGGTGCTTATATCTAACCACCACACTTGCCTGTTAGAAGTTCACTCCCTGACAATGCAGAGTTGAGCGCGTCTAATACATAGTAGTCTGATAACGGGAAACATCAAAGCTTACAGTTCAGGGTTTAAATTATCTAGTGGCTTCAAATTTCAGAATCAAGAAAGCCTAGATTTCTGAGCTATGACTTTTCTCACACAGAAGGCACCAGAGAAGAAATGTACAGATTAGTGTAACATCTAGGTGCAAGTGGTAACTATATAATCACCTTTAGCACCTGATTTCTACATTTCATGCAGCTAGTATGTCTTTATGGAAACCCTGGTGGCGTAGTGGTTAAATGCTACAGCTGCTAACCAAAGGGTCGGCAGTTCAAATCCGCCAGACACTTCTTGGAAACTCGATGGGGGCAGTTCTACGTTGTCCTATAGGGTCGCTATGAGTCGGAATCGACTTGATAGTGATGAGTTTTTTAATGTCTTTAATAAATGTATAATACATATTTAATCACTGTATAAACTTTTATTGAAATCCTCTTGTGAGACAAATCCAGGAGCAATACTTAGGGGCTAATGAGGTACTGGAACCCTGGTGGTGCAGTAGTTAAGAACTACAGCTGCTAACCAAAAGGCCAGCAGTTTGAGTCCACCAGCCGCTCCTTGGAAACCCTATGAGGCAGTTCTGCCCTGTCCTATAGGGTCACTATGAGTCAGAATTGACTAGATGGTAACAGGTTTTTAATGAGGCAGGTGGTTCGGCAGTGGAATTCTTGCCATCCGTGTGGGAGACCCCGATTTGATTCCAGGCCAATGTACCTCAGGCACAGGCACTACCTCCAGTTGGAGGCTTGCATGTTGCTGTGTTGCTGAACAGGTTTCAGCAAAGCTTCCAGACTCAGACAGACTAGGAAGAAAGGCCTGGTGATCTACTTCTGAAAATCAGCCATTGAAAATCCTTTGGAACATGAAGGTCTGATCCATAACTGATCATGGGGATGGCACAGGACCGGGCAGGATTTTGTTCCCTTGTGTATGGCATCCCTATGAGTCAGGGGCCAATTGAGTGGCTGCTAACAACAAGAACTATGATTTAGATATCTCTGGAATTAGTCTTCTTTTGGTTGGTTCACCCCTGGAATCAATATTTTGAGAGATAATATCCCCAAATAACATTACTGACTCCCCTAACTGGGAAGTTCAGTGGTAGACTTCAGTCATGACTAAATGGCTAAATCTAAGAGCTTAAACAATATTGCCTTTATCTTCTTATTTGTTTTACTTTGCATGTTGGTATAATTTTCTCCTATTTTTTCCACATAACTAAAAATATGGTTTCTGGAACTGTAGTCTCATTGGCTAATACTTTTCTGTTGAATAGGATAAGGATAGTTTTTTTTCCTCAATGACCATTATTAAGAATGGTCTTAAGGAGGACTACTGTTGGCCTCCTAAGTGTCTTGTGCCAGTTCCATGGCCAATCATTGAGTCTAGAGGCCTGTGGTCCTGTGATTGAGCTGGCTTGGCTCATCTGCTCATTCCTGTACCAGGGCTGTGTAGTTGTGGGGACAGCATGATTGGTAGCCCTGATAAAGTTCTTCAGAGGAAACCAGAATCAGTGTGACAGGACAACATTTAGAAAATGAAAAAACTATAGCTCTTGGAGTCTACTGTAGGTGGCATCAAAAGTCATCATTTCCCTTTCATGCTCACACTAAATGTAAATCTACTCAATCTTGCTTATATCCACAAGTGGACTAGATATATCTGAGACAAGGGATTAAGATGGAGTTTGGGTACTCCAGTTATTAAGTAACCTTTTATTTATTTATTTTTTTAAAAAAGACAGTTTTAGACCTAATTACCTCCTATGAAAATTTTCTCACATATTTTATAATAAAGTATTGAGAATCTGAAGTCATTACTATTCTGTATTAATTTTTAAAAATAAACATTTGTCATCCTAACCCTTAAAAAAACCCTTAGATTAATAAAAATTGTTGAGAAACCAAACCAAAATAAAAAGTCTTGATAAGTTACCTGGGTGCAACATTAAACAAAAGTCAGAAGAAATTAATCATGAATATAAAGTTTGTATCTTGCTATGAATACTTTTATTACTTAAGGGAAGGTAGAAACCCCAAACTCAAGTATAAAATAAATCCTGGTGAAGATTTTACTTTTAAGGTCAATGACCCATTGCCTTCCAGTGGATTCTGACTCACTGCGACCATATAGGACAGAGTAGAACTTCCCCATGGGGTTTCCAGGGAGCAGCTGGTGGATTCAAACTGCCAACCCTTTGGTTAGCAGCTGAGCTCTTAACAACTGAGTCACCAGGGCTCAATAGTGATGAAATTAGGGGACCATCATTACTTTATGGACTGGCATTAGTTAGAGATGAGTGGAAGATACTGAAAAGGCTATTTCTATTAGGAGAAATTATTAGAATTTTATAGACACTGGGTCCTTTTCTGAATGATATTTTGTAATCAACCATCACATAGCAATTCAGCTAATAAGCTGCCTTGAGCTCTAGGTGACTCTTTCTTAGTTCTACAATTGTTTCAAGGCTTATTCTAACTAGGAAGTTCTGATCCATGAAAAGTTGCTTCAGGTATGATGCTTCAGGTATGAGTCCTTTAAATGGCTTCAAAGTGTAGTTTGCACAATAAATTATGGAATATCAAATCTATGGAATCATCACTTTCCTGAATATTCTATCATATTTTATTCTCTTTCTTCTAAAAAATTGAATATGTGAGTCTCTCAGTTCAATATTTTACATGAAGAAACACATGGGTTCGCCATGAGTTAAAATAAACTGTATCACAACTGGTTTTTTTTTATGTTCCTAAGGGAGGCAACTTTCAGAAGAAACTCTGAAAGTTGCTCTTAAGCTTAGAGTAGGTAAAGCAAACAGAAGAAATGATGAAGTGAAAGAGCTAAACAGAAGATTTCAAAGGGCAACTTGAGAAGACGAAGTACTGTAATGAAATATGCAAAGACCTGGAGTTAGAATACCAAAAGGGAAGAACATTGCTCAGCGTTTCTCAGGCTGAAAGAACTAAAGCGTTCAATGTGTCAAATCTATTCTTGAGATGGTCTCTATATTCAGGTGGGATATACTCACGGTAGTACTTTGGCTCTCATGAACTTTCTTTAATTTTTTTCAGCTTCAGCTTGAGCTTGCATACAAACAATTGATAGTTTGTCCACAGTAGGCCCCTGGCCTTGTTCTGACTGGTGATACTGAGCTTATCCATCACCTTTTCCACAGATGTAGTGTTAGTTAATTTGATTCCTTTGTGTTCCATCTATCAGGGTCCACGTGTATAGTTGCCCTTTATGTTGTTGAAAAAAGTATTTGCAATGAAGAAATCGTTGGTCTTGCTAGGTTCTATCGTAATCTCTGGCATCATTTCTGTCACAAAGGCCATATTGTCCAAGTACTGATACTTCTTTGTTTCCAACTTTTACATTCCAATCAAAAGTAATTATCAATGCATCTTGATTGTACATATGATCAATTTTAGACTGCATAAATTGGTAAAAATCTTCAATTTTTTCATCTTTGGCCTTAGTGATTGGTACATAAATTTCAGTAACAGTCTCATTAATTGGTCTTCCTTGTAGGCGTGTGGATATTATCCTGTCATTGACAGGGGTGTACTTCAGGATAGATCTTGAAATGCTCTTTTTGACTATGCATGTGATGCCATTCCTCTTCAATTTGTCATTTCTGGCATAGTAGACCATATGATTGTCTGCTTCAGAATGGCCAATACCAGTCCATTTCAGCTCACTAATGCCTAGGATATGGATCTTTATGCACTCCATTTCATTTTTGATGATTTCCAATTTTCCTAGATTCATACTTCATGCATTCCACATGCCAATTATTAATGGATGTTTGCAGCTGTTTCTTTTCATTCTGAGTCGTGCCACATCAGCAAATGAAGGTCCGGAAAGCTTTACTCCATCCACATCATTAAGGTCGACTCTACTTTGAGGAGGCAGCTCTTCCCCCAGTCATCTTTTGAATGCCTTCCAACCTGGGGAGCTCATCTTTCAGTAGTATATCAGACAGTGTTCTACTGCTATTCATAAGGTTTTCACTGGCTAATGCTTTTCAGAAGTAGGCTGCCAGGTCCTTCTTCCTAGTCTGTGTTAGTCTGGAAGCTCTGCTGAAACCTGTCCACCATGAGTGACCCCACTGGTATTTGAGATACTGATTGTATAGCTTCCAGCATCACAGCAATGTGCAAGCCATCACAGTATGACAAAGTGACAGACTAGTGGCAGTATATATATGTATGTGTATATGCGTATATGTATATGTATGTTTAAATGTGTAGGTAAACATGTATGTAAATGTGAACATGTATTTATTTTAAAAAAGACCAAACCCATTGCCGTTGAGGTCGTTCCGACTCATAGCGACCCTGTAGGACCAGAGTAGAACTGCCCCATAGGTTTTTCCAAGGAGTGGCTGGTGGATTCAAACTGCCAACCTTTTGTTTAACAGCCGTAGTTCTTAACCACTGCACCACCAGGCCTCCACATATACGTGCACGTGTATGTGTATGTGAATGTAGAAAAAACCAAAACAAACCCAGTGCTGTCGAGTTGATTCCGACTCATAGCAACCCTAGAGAACAGAGTAGAACTGCCCCATAGAGTTTCCAAGGAGCACCTGGTGGATTCGAACTGCCGACCCTTTGGTTAGCAGCCGTAGCACTTAACCACTAGGTATATGTATATGTATATGTAGGTATATGTGTATGTATTTTGTTACCGTTTTTAGTGCTGCCATCATGTCAGTTCTCACTTATAGCGACCCTATGTGTTACAGACCAAAACACTGCCCAGTCCTGTGCCATCCTCCCAAATGTTGCTATTTTTGAGCCCATTGTTGCAGCCACCATGTCAGTCCATCTCGTTGAGGATGTTCTTTTCCTGGAATTGGTCCCACCTGATAACATGTCCAAAGTACGTGAGAGAAAGTCTTGCCATCTTTGGTTCTAATGAGCATTCTGGCTGTACAGATTTGTTCCTTCTTCTGACAATCCATGGTATAGTTATAGTCAATATTCTTCACCAACACCATAATTATATATATATATATATAAAATATATACGATAAAATATTTCTGCTTTAAGATATATATATCCTGTTGCTATTGTGTTGATTCCAACTCATAGCAACCCTATAGGATACAGTAGAATTGCTCTCAGGGAGCAGCTGGTGGATTAGAACTGCCGACCAAGGCATGCATATATATATATATATATATATATATATATATATATATATATATATATATATATATATATATAATGTCTTAGTGAAGAAAATTTTTTACCTTATTAATATTTATTTGAATACTTGATACCCAGGTTTCAGTTTTCAAATTAGAAACTCCCTTAACCCGACCACAAGTTACTGTTGATTCTGCTCATGGCGACCCCATGTGTGTCAGGGTAGAACTGTGTTCTGTAGGGTTTTCAGTGGCTGATTTTTTTTAAAAGTGGTTCACAAGGACTTTCTTCTGAGGTGCGTCTGGGTCCACTAGACCTCCGACTTTTTGCTTTGCAGCTGAGTGTATTCATTATTTGCACCACCCAAGGACTCCTTTAACCCAACGAGTTCTCTCTTTTCCCTTGGTTTGTTTCCTTCATATATTTGTTTAACAAAAATTTTTTTCTTATCCAATATGTTGGATTTTTAAGTAAGGAAGGTGCTATGCACATGAATCGAATTGACACCAGGGAGCTTATAAGATCCTACTCACAGATATGGACTCTTGAGGGGAAGTATAGTCCTAAAGAGATCAGAGTTGCTTTCCATAAAAAAAAAAAGAGAGAGAGAGAGAAATGTAAATATCATGCTGTTAATTCTGATAGAAAACAATAGCTTGGAGAAGGGCATGGGCTTTTTTCTGACGTTATTGCTGAATCCAGTGGAATTCCACTAGCTTGCCCACAGTCTTAGATGAAATTGTTTTTTTCTGTTTGATATCTTGCTGTCTTTTCTACAATGGCTACAAATACGATGTCCTTTTGTTATCTGTGAGAAAAGAGAAAGAATTTTTGTTTTGTCACATCCCTGACTAGGCTTTTAAAGTCAGGGAAAAAATATGGCTTAAGAGCCCCTTCTTGTTGAATCCCATTTTCTTGTCATTTTGTACTAGACTTTTTGGATATTTCTAAGGATGACTTACTATACTCGCTTAATGTTGTTATACTTTCCTTCTGGTGGTTGTTTAAGGCAACAAGGGGCCTTTTATCCTATTTCATGAGGAAATGAGATGTATTATTAATCATGATTATTTTATTCATAAGGTGACACTGCCTTGGCAGAGCCTGGACCCACCAAGGCTCACTCCCAGGCAAAGAGTTGCTTTCAGGACATGGAGCCTTTTAAGGAATGTTTCTTTTCATTTCAGAGAATGTTTCTTAACTTTAACCTAATAGTACACTTTACTTAGGAAAGCTGCTTCCCTGTGTTAGGGATAATGGTCCTCATTTAGGACCTATTTTCTCAATGCCTATTGAAGTACCACTGTGAGTTCTTTGTCAGGCTGGGCTCTGGACTGAACATAGCTGTTATATTCGGTACCTTAAAAGTCTGGAAATAATAATATAAGATAGTTTGTAGGTATATAATTTAGTTGATCTTCTCTCAACTTTTGAGTCTAAGAACATGGGGGGAGAGGAGGTGGCTTTATAATTTGATATAGACCAAAGCTGGCTGACCAACTGTCCTGATTTGGTTTTAGCACTGAAAGTCCTGTGTCCCAGGAAACCCTTCAGTCATGGGCAAACCAGAACAATAAAAAAAATAGGTCACCCTAAATTTGAAGCTCAAACAGAAACTATACCATAATACTACCTTAAATATTAGGGTCCGTTGGGTGGTCTTCACACAGTGGGGTTTTAATTTCTAGTGAGACTATCTTAGACACAGCATTTTGTTTGCAAGGACTAGACATCTACTTACTAGTGTAACTAGAGGAGATTTACTATAAGGAGTCTTAGGGAAAGCAAGGAAAAACTGAGCAGCAAGACTTCAGGAAACGTGCAAATCAAGGTGGCTCTGTTCAAGGAATTTTAATCTAGTATTTTGCCATTAACGTGAACTAACCCTGAACTCCTTTAGACTATTTATCTCTTAGTTCATTAACAAAAAAAAAAGAAATCTCATTGGCTCAACCAAGTCTATAGACTCATTCTTCTGTGGTCTTATGTCTAAACCTGGTCCATTTAGCAGTGGCTGGGAATCCATGTAGAGATCATTACAACTGATTTCCTAGCATTCAGCCACCCAAGCTAATTATTATTCCCTTTGCATGTGTACATGTAACAAAATTCTGGCCAATGAGACCTCAGGGGGAATCTTCTGGAGGACTTCTGGGAATGATTTATCAGCCCTCAGGAGGAGAGACAATGTCCTCTGGATACTGAGTCTACTTGTATTGCCTGGAACTATGGCAACTCTCTTGCTATAAGCCAGAGGATTAGGGCATCACAAGATGGGCAAAGCACAGAGCTGGAAAAAAATGGGAGTCTTTGATAATATCTTTGAGCTACTGACTCAACCAACCCAGGGTCTACCCTACCTCTGGACTTCCTATAATTAGAGATTTAAAAAATTACTTTATTGTTTAAGCCATTTTGAAAAAGAGCAATTATTGCTAATTCTATAATGCATTCTAACAAACATGGATCATGGGCTGGTGCTATAGTAGAATGTATTATTTAAGAAAGCACGAAAGGAAAGAAAATGAAGGGTATGACTTCTACACAGGCAAACCAGAGTATGTGCTGCAGCTCCTCATTTTTTGAACCTCTGCCTTTATGACTTGATAGCCTCTTTTAAATGTGCAGGTTGCATGGCTCCTTTTTCGTCTCTCCTCATCCCCTGTAAAGAGAATAAGAATATCCTACATCCTCTTACCCTCAAATGGCATGGCTCTAGTCACAATCTGAGAGTGGCCCCAACAGGCAATGAGCCCTGCTATCTATTAGCTTCCAGAAGGAAAGACCTCACAAATAAAGTCATCATGATAGGTTAGAGATCTTCTAATACCAATTGGCTTATAAATAGCCTTATTCAGGAAAGTGACTTATCTAGTTACCCAAAGTATATTTTGCAAGCCATTCATTTTGGAGACTATACACCGAATTTTCATTGCTGAAGGGTCAACAGTTCACAGGTGCTTTACTGATAGGCACGTGCACACACACACACGTGTATTTATATATTATTTTATCAGACATTATATATAAAATGTAATTTATAATATATAATTTATTATATATATTTATTTTTAATGGCAAAGGTAGGCATTTAATAATGTTTATTTTTATAGTTGTCCAGGATTAAAATATTGAGACCATGTTTGTGTCATTGCATTCTGGGTGCCATGGTTGTTAGACTGTGAGTTAGACTGGCAGACTCTTGACTTCTCTGTGGGAGGAGGGAAGCTCGCTGGGAAGGAGGCTATTCTTTCCAGACCACCTAAGGGCATTGTCTAAGAATAATCTGACTGGCTGCCAAAACATATGGCCAGGTGCTACCTATGCAGTCACAAAGGATCTGTGCTCGGAAGGGTCTCATGCTTGGTATAATGTTCTGCTGTTGCCATCTTGAAATTCTTAATAATTTTGAAAAAGAGGCCCCATAATTTTACAGTAAATAGACAGATAGATAGATAGATAGCTGCCATTGAGTCAGCTCCGACTCATGAGCCCTTATGGACAACAGAACAAAATATTGCCTGGGCCTGTGTCATTCTCACAATCACCAGCATGCTTGAGTCCATCGTTGCAGCTATTGTGCCAATCCATCTCACTAAGGGTCTCCCTTGCCCTCACTGGCCCTCTCCCTTATCAAACATGTTATCCTCCTCCAGCAATTGATCCCTACTGATGACATGACCAAATCAAGAAAGTCAGATAATGTTCTGTTGTGATCCATAAGGTTTTCATTGGCTAATTTTCAGAAGTTGTCAGGCCTTCCTTGCTAGTCTGTTTTAGTCTGGAAGCTCTGCTGAAAATGGTTCACCATGGGTGACTCTTTCTGCATTTGAAATACTGATGTTGTAGTTTCCAGCATCACAGCAACACACAAGCCACCATGGTACAACAAACTGACAAGATAAGTGGTGGCATTTTAGGCCCTGAATATTATGATGCCTGTCTGTGGAGGGTTCTGTACTCTGTCTGGATCTGGTCACACCAAATAGTTACATTCTTTGTCCTGATGAGGCAATAGAATTTTGAACACACGGCCCTTTGTTCTTATCAAAAACTCATAGCACAGCACTTGTGGAACACTGGCTGAAGAATTTGTGGTCTTTCTGCTCCTCTAAACATGCTAAAATTAATCCTGGGTCAGGCCAGACCAGTACTGATCCCTGTGACTGAAGCTCATCATTTACTGCTCTCATCCCCATACCTACCGCATTGGTTTATTGAATTGTACTTTGGTGGTTAGCCCTCATATTGAAGAATGTCTGAAAAATCCCTGTGGCATTCATCAATGTATTTACTGGAAAGATGTTGAGGATGTTGTTTAGTGTCCTTATTATGATGATCAATGTGAAAGATTTATTTTTGTTCTAAGTACCAGGAAAGGCTATGCTTCTCCTGACCAGCTTAACTGGTTTCTCTCTTGGATATAGAATCATGTGATTGTGTCTCTCTTTGTCTTGGTTGCTAGAAAGCTTAGAGATTGTGACTAACTAGCAAGTGCACGAACCTCATAGTTTACCTCATTTTCCATCTGCCTTCGTTTTCTCACCCACTTGTATTTCCTCAAATAATATTTTCTGTTTGTTGTAGCATATGCAATTTTGCAGTACGTTCTTTCTGGAATATGGTAATACCTATGAAATGAAAGTTTTTTGTTGTACACGGTATGTTCCCACCTGGGAACATGTAAAGGAAACATTTTAAAAGTAGTAGCAAGTTTTGAAAGATTAAAAAAAAAAAAAGATGGGGTCTTTGTTATGCAGAGATACAAAAGAGTTATTGTAGAATGGTGTTAATGCAAGAAATTATAAGCAAAATGTTTGGTGGTAATAAAATATGTCTTGAAATGGATAGAGCCTTACCCTGCAAATAATTGTATTAAGTTTTACTTCATGATGACTCTTGAAAAATCCCTTCGCCAATTTATGCCTCACTTTCCTCAGCCTCAAGATGTGGATACTCATCCTTATTCTCAAGAGTGGATATTAACAAAACTTATGTCTCTAGTTATTTAGGAGAGGTATTTAATATTACCAGAGTTAAAAAAAAAAAAAAAAAGTGGCCTTCAATATAGGCATTTTGTAAGCACAAAGAATTTATTATTGTGGATTTTTAATAAGGCTATTTTTTTTTTCAGTGCTGTTTCTTCCAGTTTTTTTTTTGTAAAGGGTGGAAAATTACTAACATTGTAGCTATAAAATAAGTATAGGGAGAAATACATAGCATTGAATGGTCTAAATAATACATAGCTTTGTTTTGTTATTTTGAAACTTGCATTGGCATGTTTTTCTCATGATGTTATTGACCCAAGAATTTATTCGATATTCATTCACAATTATTTATTGAGGACCAGGCACTGTTCTAGGCAATGGGAATACACTGATAAACAAAAAGCAACTTGCCCTCAGAGAGCTCACATTCTAGTGATCTCCCCCAGATCATCACTATGTATGTCTTGAGTTTATATCCTTTTTCCAATGCTGTATTTTATTTTCTTATTGGCATGGAAAAATCAACTTTATCTGAGATATAAATCTACCAGTGTTTTTAGGTTTTCTTCCTCTGTCTTTACTGATCAAATAGCTGAAAGTTTTACACGATTTGCTAGTGAGCTACGTATTTTACTGATTATAGGGATTATGTGATGTGCTTGATTGGGGCTAATTTACATAATTTTCTGATTAAGCTACATATTAGCCTTTTGACCTTTGCACTTCTTCAAAGGTAGAGGATAATTAGTCTGCACAATTTGATAGAAAGAATTCACATCTGCTATTTTTTTGCCTCAATTAAGAGATACTTCTGAAAAAAAATTTTTTTTTTTTTCTGATAATATATAGATTTTCTTTCAGGCTAAATATGAATAAGTTATTACATTCTGGTAGACACTGCACCGTTGAGCACTCTTCATATTTTTTAAAAACTATGCCACTTCTTGTTCAAATCAAGTAGGGGAAAAAAAAGGGACTTTCCAATGGAAAACGATAGTTTTAAGCCTTGGAAGCTTGTTTACTTCACCATTTAGAAGAAGATGGAAAGGGTTATGTTATTTAGTTAGCACACAAATGCAGTCGTAGTACAAAGCCTTGTTAGTTGAGAATTTGAAATTTATTTTATTGAAGGAATGCCATTTAACTATGCAAGTCAATTCTCTCACTAGATGGAGAAAAGTCACATTGAAACAGCTTTGTTCTGAAGATAATTATCCTGTAGGAAAAGAATAACATGACCTTTGTTTTTGTATGATTTAGCAAAGGCCAAGGTGACTTTAAGACTTGATCCTGTACTTTTTGAGGCTCCCTGTTAATAGATACGCTTCATTGGATTAAGATGGCCCTAGAATGCACGATCCCTTCCCACCTCAAGAGGGCCTCGTCAGGGAGGAAGGAAGAGTCTCAACTGGCAGTGGGTTCAGCCCTGGTGCCTTCAGGATCAGGACTTAAGGTCAAAGTGGAGGGCTGATATTGACTGGAAGGGTCTCCCCACCCAGCTATGCTGGCACGGCATTACTGGCTGTGTTACTATAGCTAAAGAACAAAGACCTTGGAAGCGAAAAGGTTAACCTTGACAGAACAGACTCTCTTTCCCTTAGAAAACCAGCTCTGCCTGTGCAAGGATCTGGGCCAGCAAGGGGACCATCAAACAATGGGCAAAGGCCTTTTGAGTTGTCTGAATTTTCAACAGCAATGTTGTGTGGCAGCCATGAGAGCAACATCAACTTAGAAATGAAAATTACTAGTGGGGTAGGCAGAGTTTCCGATTTTCTCAATGTGAGGCATTTGGAATAAAATTTTTCTCCTCAGAATTTTTAGTAAAACTTCCAAGGCTGTTAAACAACTCAGGGGAAGAGGAAGCTTCTCAAAGAGGGAGATGTTCTTTTAATCTGTCATGCTAGAGTGAGTGGTGGGTGCTAGAGATAGATATTTTTAAATTTGAAAAATAAAACCAGTGAAGTGGGATTATCTGATTACATGCATATTATTGGTGTCAAGATGTTTGCAGTTGGGATGGGTGGTACAGCTTTTCTAAAGCAATAAAAGACAGTTGTGGGGGCTAGGAAAACAGGCAGTATTTGAATTAAGCATTTCAATTAAGTATTAAATTTTTCAACATCTGGAGATACGTTGGTGAAATAACTAGTTGGGTCTTTTACGTAGTTAATGTCAGTGATATCATTTCAGATTAAACTACTACCACTTGACTATGTCTATGAATCTTTGAGTTGGTCTCCTTACTATTGGAGAAAGCCTATGTGGAGTTTTAAGCCCAAAACTGTAATTTTACAGTTCCTCCTGACCCAGGGAAAAAGAAGTGAGCTTGGTGTCTTTTTAAAAACTGCCTCAAATGACCCTTTTCTTTTCTTCTTTATACATGGAAATCATTTTTTAAGGATCCAGTACCCAGTACTCATATTTTTAAGGATATGAGGAGCTTTATTTAGTTCTCTAAGCCCAGGTTGTTACATTGCAGGGTTTTAGTATGGAATTCTTATTCTTTTGTTCTTCCAGTCCTCCAATAGACATCATTATATTTTTTCCATGGTAAGATGGGTCGCGATGCCCACGGACCCCAGATAAGCTCCCCCAAGGCACATTACAGAATAGTAGTTCTGCAAAGTGTGAGAACTGGTTTCTCATAGACCTAAAATATGTCCTAGAGTACATTTTTGTGTTTTAAGAACTATAGACAGTATTTTAAAAACTCGACATTTAATGACCATGAAAAGCTATGGCAGGAGTATTAGGTCTGAGAGTGCTCCCGCACGATGCCTAGCACATAGCAGATGTTCAATAAATACCTGTTGAATAAATGAATAACTGCTTATTAAAAAAAAAAAAGGATCTGTTTGGAAGGGATAAATAAGAAATTGTGATACAATGACTGTCATTTGCTAACTTACAGAGAAGCTTCATGAAATCCGAAGGACTAACTACAAGAATTCTAATTAGTGTTACTTAGAAAAAGTGCATGGCCATTTTGTACACCTGCCGTGCACCAGATAGGTGACATTAAGCAGGTTAGCCAAAGGTCTCCTGCTCCTGTTCTAAAAACTAATCACAGCAGAAGCTCAGGAATAAGGATTTTGCTTCTTAAATTTTTTTAGTAAACTTTCAAGGCTCTCAAACAAGTCAAGGAGAAGGAGAAATCTGAAATTTATACTGTACTTTTGTCAAATCCAATGAGCAGGATTAATTTTAACTCACAGTATTTCAGTAAGCCCTGAACTACCACAAATTGCCCTGTATAAATTACTGAGATACTTTATATTGTATAAGAGGGTAGAATGGGTATGTGTCAAGATCCCAACTATTCATAAGCATAATAGCTTGTTTAAAACTAGTAATGTTAAGCCAGAGAAAATGGAAATAATGTCCTCAAAACAGGTTTGGACTCCACTTCGTTATACCTTCTCTGTACAAACCGGGCATGGCTGAATTCTGTTCTTGAAATAAAAACTTCACCACGAATAAAAGATCCTCAACTCAGGCAATGATTCCAAGCACTTGGTGGTAGACCAGCTTGGTGAGGGCTTCACTCTCAGAAATTATGATTGCATAGTTTTTTTTATTTCTAGTGCTAGAGTAGATTAGGTGATCAGAGAAATCTTTCCTAATACAGTATATCCAAAGATGCTGGTTAAGATCATTACCTTTTTTTAAAATGTCTAGCTGGAAAGAATAATGACGATGGAAGGAATACACATAGTCATTATACCAAAAAGAATTAGTCGACGTTCAACCATTTCAAGAGGTAGCATATGACCAGGGACCAATGGTACTGAAGGAAGAATTCCAAGCTGCACTGAAGGCATTGGTGAAAAATAAGGCTCCAGGAACTGACGGAATATCAATTGAGATATTTCAACAAATGGATGCAGTGCTGGAAGTGCTTACTCGTCTGTGCCAAGGACTATGGAAGACAGCTACCTGGCCAACTGTAAGAGATCCCTATTTATGCATATTGCCAAGAAAGGTAATCCAACCAAACGCAAGAATTATAGAACAATATCATTAATATCACATGCAAGCAAAATTTTGCTTAAGAACATTCAAAAGGGGCTGCAGCAGTATGTAGACAGGAAACTGCCAGAAATCCAGGCTGGATTCAGAAGAGAATGTGGAACCAGGGATATCATTGCTGATGCCAGATGGATCCTGGATGAAAGCAGAGAATACCAGAAGGATGTTTACCTGTTTTTTATTGACTAGGCAAAGACATTCAACTGTGTGGATCATAACACATTATGGATAACATTGTGGAGAACAGGAAGTCCAGAACACTTGTGAGGAATCTGTACATAGATCAAGAGGCAGTTGTTTGGACAGAACAAGGGGATGCTGAGTGGTTTAAAGTCAGGAAAGGTATGTGTCAGGGTTGTATCCTTTCACCATACCTATTCAATCTGTATGCTGAGCAAATAATCCGGAAGCTGAACTGTATGAAGAACGGGGCATCAGGATTGGAGGAAGACTCATTAACAACCTGCGTTATGCAGATGACACAACGTTGCTTGCGGAAAGTGAAGAGGACTTGAAGCACTTACTAATGACTATTAAAGACCACAGCCTTCAGTATGGATTGCACCTCAACATAAAAAAAAACAAAAATCTTCATAACTGGACCGATACCACATCATGATAAATGGAGAAAATATTGATGTTGTCAAGGATTTCATTTTACTTGGATCCGCAATCAACAGCCATGGAAGCAGCAGTCAAGAAATCAAAAGACACATTGCATTGGGCAAATCTGCTGCAAAGGACCTTTATCAAGTGTTGAAAAGCAAAGATGTCACCTTGAAGACTAAGGTGCACCTGACCCAAGCCATGGTATTTTCAATCCCATGATATGCATGTGAAAGCTGGACAATGAATAAGGAAGACCGAAGAAGAATTGATGCCTTTGAATTGTGGTGTTGACGAAGAATATTGAGTATACATGGACTGCCAAAAGAACGAACAAATCTGTCTTGGAAGAAGTACAACCAGAATGCTCCTTAGAGGCAAGGATGGCGAGACTGCATCTTACATACTTTGGACATGTCATCAGAAGGGATCAGTCCCTGGAGAAGGACATTATGCTTGGCAAAGTACAGGGTCAGCAGAAAAGAGGAAGACCCTCAACGAGGTGGATTGACACAGTGGCTGCAACAATGGGCTCAAGCATAACAACAATTTTAAGGATGGTGCAGGACCAGGCAGTGTTTTATTTTGTTGTGAATAGAGTAGCTATGAGTCGGAACCAACTCGACTGCACCTAACAACAACTACGACAACAGCTGAGTTGGAGACAAGTAATGGAATTCTTTGGGACTGGCTGTGATAAGAAAGCTTGATCCCAAAGAGTTAAGCAAAGTACTTGTGTGGTAATGATCAGGGGTATCTGCTGATCTCAGGTGGTCTGTAGTATGAATTTTAATTAGCTAAATGTAGACTGAGGGAGAAGTCCTTGGGTGGTGCAAACAATTGAAGTGCTGGCTGCTAACCAAAATGTTAAAGGTTCAAATCCACCCAGAGACACCTTGGAAGAAAGGTCTGGTGATCTATTTCAGTTCTATTCATGGGGTTACTATGAATTAGGGTTGACTCGATGGCAACTGGTTGATACTGAGGAAAGAATCAAAGCAGAGTTCTGAGCAAGCTGGGAGTTCAGATCTGAGTTTGTACATAAACCCAGGACTGCCACATGGCAGTTGTGCCAGAAAATAGTCTTCTCTAAAGAGAATGTGCATATATACTTGTTTTACCTTTGACATTGGGTAGAATAAACAAATAACAAAGATTGCTTCCTTTTAGACTTCTTGAGCACAAACTCACACTCATGCAGGACTGGAGCTTGAATTCACACTATCTTGTAGGTGCCAGAGCATTCCCAGCTGTACATTTAATGTGAGATGCCTCTGGCTGGCACAGCCCCAGGTGTCACGTAAAAGCTAAACAAATCCTACCTGAAGGTATGCATTTTAAACAGGGCCTCAAAAATTCCCACAGATGAAGTTCTAAGTAAAAGGAATAAACTCACAATTTAAAAAATCCTTATATTCCTGAGGAAACAAGGCAGTAAAAGTGAGAAATAGCAGTAACAAAGAACTATAGAAATGTATCTACAGAAACTGTAGGCATTGGAAATATCAGATATCAAATATACTAATTGAAGATATTCATTTGAATATCAAGAATTATCATTGCTGTATATTCTCTACTATGGCAGAAATAGATCAATACACAGAAATTCATGTTTGTATTTTTTTGACTTATGAGTAATTAAAAATACATTTTCAAGGGTGATAAGTGCTATAGGGAAAAATAAGGTAGGGAAAGAGTCTTGGAAATATCTAGGGGCTACAGTTTTTTTAAACTGGTTTTCTTTCTCGCTGAAAAAGTGACATGAGCAAAGACTTCAAGGAGGTGAGAAAGCAAGCTGTACAGATATCAGTGAGGAAGTAGTACAGGAGAGGAAATAACAAAAGTGCAAAGGCCCTGTGGTTGGAGTGTCTGGAATATTCTAGAAACAACAATGAGATACCATTTGATGCCCACAAGATCAGAAATAACTAAGAGGTCTAATGATACTTATGTATTCAATCTGTGTGCTGAGCAAATAATCCGAGAAACCAGACTATGTGAAGAAGAATGTGGCATCAAGATTGGAAGAAGACTCATTAACAACCTGCAATATGCATATGACACAACCTTGCTTGCTGAAAGCAAAGAGTACTTAAAACACTGGTGAAGGTCAAAGACTGCAGACTTCAGTATGGATTATACCTCAACATAAAGCAAACAAAAAATCCTCACAATAAGTAACATCATGGACCAATAAGTAACATCATGATAAATGGAGAAAATATGGAAGTTGTTGAGAATTTCATTTTACACCAACAGCATTCTTTAGAGAGATAGAAAAACTTATCATTAACTTTATATGGAAAGGGAAGAGACCCCAGATAAGTAAAGCGCTATTGAAGAAGAATAAAGTAGGAGGACTCTCACTACCTGATCTCAGAAACTACTATACAGCTACGGTAGTGAAAACAGCCTGGTACTGGTACGACAACAAATACATTGACCAATGGAACAGAATTGAGAACCCATATGTAAATCCATCCACCTACGGTCACCTGATCTTTGACAAGGGCCCAAGTCCATCAAAGGGGAAAAGACAGTCTTTTTAACAAACGGTGCTAGCAAAACTGGATGTCCATCTGTAAAAAAATGAAACATGACCCATACCTCACACCATACACTAAAACTAATTTAAAATGGATCAAAGACCTAAATATAAAACCAAAAACTAAAAAAGATCATAGAAGAAAAAATAGGATCAATGCTAGAGGCCCTAATACATGGCATTAACAGGATACAAACCATAACTAATAACACATGAACTCCAGGAGATAAGCCTAGATAACTGGGCTCTTCTAAAAATTAAAGACTTACGCTCATCAAAAGACTTCACCAAAGAGTAAAAGGAGAAACTACAGACTGGGAAACAAATTTTGGCTATGACAAATCCAACAAAGTTCTAATCTCTAAAATCCACAGGAAAATCCAACACCTCTGCAACAAAAAGGCAAATAATCCAATTAAAAGTGGGCAAAGGAAATAAACAGACACTTCCCCAAAGAAGATATTCAAGAGGTTAACAGACACGTGAGGAAATGCTCATGATCACTAGCCATTAGAGAAATGCAAATCAAAACCACAATGAGATACCACCTCACCTGGCATTACTGGCACAAATCAAAAAAACAGGAAATAACAAACATTGGAGAGGCTGCAGGGAGATTGGAATTCTTACACACTGCTGGTGCAACCATTTTGGAAAACAATATGGCTGTTTCTTAAAATGCTAGAAATAGAAATACAGTATGATACAGCAATCCCGTTCCTAGGAATGTATCCTAGAGAAATAGCCGCCATCACATGAATGGACATATGCACACCCACATTCATTGAAACATTGTTCACAATAGCAAAAGGGTGGAAACAACCTAGATGCCTGTCAACAGATGAATGGACAAACCATGGCACATAAACTCATTGTAGTACCATGAAATGATAAAGAACAATGATGAATTGCAGAGCATCTCACAACATGGATAAATCTGTAGGGCATTATGCTGAGTGAAATAAGTCAATCACAAAAGGACAAATACTGTATGAGACCACTACTATAAAAACTCACGAAAAGGTTTTACACAAAAAGGAAACAATCTTTGATGATTACCAGGGGAAGGGTGGGGATGAAAAAACACTAAATAGACAATAGATAACTGGTAACTCTGGTGAAGGGTAAGACAGTACATAATACTGGGGAAGCCAGTGCAGCTTGTCCAGGGCAAGGTCATGGAAGATCCATGTTGTTGTTTTTGTTGTTAGGTGCCATCGAGTTGGTTCCAACTCATAGTGACCCTATGCACAACAGAAGGAAACACTGCCTGGTCCTATGCCATCATTAGAATCGTTGTTATGCTTGAGCTCATTATTACAGCCACTGTGTCAATCCACCTCGTTGAGCATCTTCCTCTTTTCTACTGACCTTGAACTTTGCCAAACATGAAGTCCTTCTCCAGGGACAACATGTGCAAAGTATGTAAGATGCAGTCTCGCCATCCTTGCTTCTAAGGAGCATTCTGGTTGTACTTCTTCCAAGACAGATTGGTTCGTTCTTTCGCCAGTCCATGTATATTCAATATTCTTTGCCAACACCACAATTCAAAGGCGTCAGTTCTTCTTTGGTCTTCCTTATTCATTGTCCAGCTTTCACATACATATGATGCGATTGAAAATACCATGGCTTGGGTTAGGTACACCTTAGACTTCAAGGTGACATCTTTGCTTTTCAAAACTTTAAGGAAGTCCTTTGCAGCAGGTTTACCCAGGGAAATGCGTTCTTTGATTTCTTGACTGCTGCTTCCATGGCTGTTGATTGTGGATCCAAGTAAAATGAAAACCTTGACAACTTCAATCTTATCTCCATTTACTATGATGTTGCTCACTGGTCCAGTTGTGAGGATTTTTGTTTTTTTTATGTTGAGGTGCAATCCATACTGAAGGCTGTGATCATTGATCTTCATTAGTTAAGTGCTTCAAGTCCTCTTCACTTTCAGCAAGCAAGGTTGTATCATCTGCATAACGCAGGTTGTTAATGAGTCTTCCTCCAATCCTAACGCCCCATTCTTCTTCATATAGTCTAGCTTCTTGGATTATTTGCTGGGCATATAGACTGAATAGGTATGGTGAAAGGATACAACCCTGACGCACACCTTTCCTGACTTTAAACCAATCAGTATCCCCTTGTTCTGTCTGAACAACTGCCAGTTGATCTATGTAAAGGTTCCTCAGGAGCACAATTAACTGTTCTGGAATTCCAATTTTTTGCAATGTTATCCATAATTTGTTATGATCCACACAGTCGAATGCCTTTGCATGGTCAATAAAACACAGGTAAACATCCTTCTGGTATTCTCTGCTATCAGCCAGGATCCATCTGACATCAGCAATGATATCCCTGGTTCCACGTCCTATTCTGAAACCGGCCTGAATTTCTGGCAGTTCCCTGTCGATATACTGCTGCAGCCGCTTTTGAATGATCTTCAGCAAAATTTTGCTTGTGTGTGATATTACCGATATTTTTCTATAATTTCCACATTCGATTGGATCACCTTTCTCAGGAATAGGCATAAATATGGATCTCTTCCAGTCAGTTGGCCAAGAAGCTGTCTTCCATATTTCTTGGCATAGACGAGTGAGCACTTCCAGCGCTGCATCTGTTTGTTGAAACATCTCAATTGATATTCCATCCATTCCTGGAGCCTTGTTTTTCGCTAGTGCCTTCAGAGCAGCTTGGACTTCTTCCTTCAGAACCATCGGTTCCTGATCATATGCCACCTCTTGAAATGGTTGAACATCGACTAATTCTTTTTGGTATAAAGACTGTGTATTCCTTTCATCTTCTTTTGATGCTTCCTGCATCATTTAATATTTTCCCCATAGAATCCTTCACTATTGCAACTTGAGGCTTGAATTTTTTCTTCAGTTCTTTCAGCGTGAGAAATGCCAAGCGTGTTCTTCCCTTTGGTTTTCCCTCTCCAGCTCTTTGCACATGTCATTATAATACTTTACTTTGTCTTCTCGAGCCGCCCTTTGAAATCTTCTGCTCAGTTCTTTTACTTCTTGAATACTTCCTTTTGCTTTAGCTGCTCGACATTCGAGAGCAAGTTTCAGAGTCTCCTCTGACATCCATTTTGGTCTTTCTTTCTTTCCTGTCTTTTCAATGACCTCTTGCTTGCTTCATGTATGATCTCCTTGATGTCATTCCACAACTCGTCTGGTCTTTGGTCACTAGTGTTCAATGCGTCAAATTTTTTCTTGAGATGGTCTCTAAATTCAGGTGGGACATACTCAAGGTCATGTTTCGGCTCTCGTGGACCTGCTCTGATTTTCTTCAGTTTCAGCTTGAACTTACTTATGAGCAGTTGATGGTCTGTTCCACAGTTGGCTCCTGGCCTTGTTCTGACTGATGATATTGAGCTTTTCCATCATCTCTTTCCACAGATGTGGTCAATTTGATTTCTGTGTGTTCCATTCTGGTGAGATTCATGTGTATAGTTGCTGTTTATATTGGTGAAAGAAGGTATTTGCAACGAAGATGTCGTTGGTCTTGCAAAATTCTATCATTCAATCTCAGACATTGTTTCTATCACCAAGGCCACATTTTCCAACTACTGATCCTTCTTCTTTGTTTCCAACTTTCACATTCCAATCAAAAGTAATTATTAATGCATCTTGATTGCATGTTCAATCAATTTCAGACTGCAGCAGCTGATAAAAATCTTCTATTTCTTCATCTTTGGCCCTAGTGGTTGGTGCGTAAATTTGAATAATAGTCATATTAACTGGTCTTCCTTGTGGGCGTATGGATATATATCACTGACAGCATTGTACTTCAGGATAGATCTTGAAACGTTCTTTTTGACGATGAATGCAACACCATTCCTCTTCGAGTTGTCATTCCCAGCATAGTAGACTATATGATTGTCTGATTCAAAATGGCCAATACCAGTCCATTTCAGCTCACTAATGCCTAGGATATTGATGTTTATGAGTTTCATTTCATTTTTGTTGATTTCCAATTTTCCTAGATTCATACTTTGTACATTCCAGGTTCCAATTATTAATGGATGTTTGCAGCTGTTTCTTCTCATTTTGAGTAGTGCCACATCAGCAAATGAAGGTCCCGAAAGCTTTATTCCATCCACATCATTAAGGTCGACTCTACTTTGAGGAGACAGCTCTTCCCCCAGTCATCTTTTGAGTGCCTTCCAACCTGGGGGGCTCATCTTTCAGCACTGTATCAGACAGTGTTCTACTGCTATTCATAAGGTTTTCACTGGCTAATGCTTTTCAGAAGTAGGCTGCCAGGTCCTTCTTCCTAGTCTGTCTTAGTCTGGAAGCTCAGCTGCAACCTGTCCTCCGTGGGTGACCCTGCTGGTATCTGAATACCGGTGGCATAGCTTCCAGCATCACAGCACCACTCAAGCCCCCATAGTACGACAAACTGACAGTAAAAAATCGTAAATGTTCAAAATGTCCACCAACAGAGGAATTAATAAACTTGGTATATTAATAAATGAAATACTATATAGCAGTGGAAGTGAAATACATACGTACATGAATACACATATATATGTATATACCCAAACCCATTGCCCTTGAGCCCATTCCAACTTATAGCGACCCTATAGAACAGAGTGGAACTGCCACATAGGGTTTCCAAGGAACAGCTGGCGGATTTGAACTGTCAATATTTTGGTTAGCAGCCATAGCTCTCTTAACCACTGTGCTATCAGGGCTCCATATATATTATATATTGTTTATATAATATTACATAATATATAATGTGATTCTAATAAGCAAAGTTCAAAAATAAGCAAAGCTAAGGGGTTTCTTTTAGGGATATATGTCTTTATGGTAAAACCACAGAAAAAACAACAGGATGATTAACAAAAATTCAGGATGAAGCTTCTCTGTGGGGAGAGAAGAGAGAGTTTGGAAAAGGGCACACAGGGAAACTTCAAGCTGCTTTTATTGTTTCATTTCTCAGGCTGGTTTATAACTGTATGAGTATTTAGATATTCGGTTGTTAAATCCTTGGCTTGTTAAAGTTAGCATATACGTAAAGTATATTATTCAGAACATTACCACATAGAAAATAAGTTAAAAACATTTTTTTTTCTACATCATCTCATCTGGTGACTGGAAATATATATTCACACTTAAAGCTGGAAAATAGGATGTTCTTTAAATACACCTCAAAGTCTTGAATTTTTTTTTTTAATGCAGATATTTTCTGTGAGAGTTGGGAGAATTCTACATAATTCCTTGTGGCAACACTGATGCTATATTTACTAATGTGCCTTTTATTTTCACACATTAAAGAAAAGCTAGCATTTTATCTCTAAAAACTGTGAAGCATGTTCAGCGCCCAGTCGAGTCAGAAACACAATCTAATTCAGAGCAGGCAAAGATTTACTTTAAGGAGTCTGATTTATGTAAGAAGCCTGATTAAACCCTTATTTAAATATTCATTTCTTTACCTCATAGGGACATTTAGCTTTTCTGACCAGTTAGTTCTACTGATGACCCAAGTAAACTACCAAAACTGCTTCTGAAAATCAGCCCATGAAAACCCTACAGATCACAATGTCCTGACCTGCAACAGATCATAGGGATGGCACAGGACTAGACAGAGTTTCGTTCTGTTGTACATGGGGTCACTGCGAGTCCGGGCTGAGTTTTGCATTAGCCAGCCTGCAGTGTTTGCCTCAGGAAATTTGAGGCATAGTTTAGGTGCTAATGTTGACCAAAAAAGCCCGTTACTGTCTAGTTGATTCTGATTCATAGTGACCCTGCAGAATGGAGAACTGCCCCATAGGGTTTCCAAGGCTTTCAATAATTAATATCTACACACCCATTTAGCTTTTAAGCTTAAAAAATTCTTTCTAAAGCCTTCCTCTATGGGGTGTTCCACCAGTGAACTGTAAGTAATTTCTGAGAGTCTATCAATTAAAAAATGTGATTACCGGGAAAGTTAACACAATCATTAGCAGCGAGCCTCTGTGACTTTCTGGTCAGTCTCTCATAGGTGTAGCAGCTGGCCTTGTCCTTGGGCACTTCCAGTTTTACCTTTTGCTTTTATGTAACATCAGACAACTTGAGACTCAAGAAATCAAACTGGGGTACAGATGCTAAGGGCCATTTTTTTTTTTATTCAGCAAACATAACTATAAGGGATTATAATTGCTTTCTTTATATACATTTATCTATACTCTCCATTGCCATTGAGTCGATTCCGACTCATAGCAATCCTATAGGACAGAGTAGGACTGCCCCATAGGGTTTCCAAGGAGCGCCTGGTGGATTTGAACTGCTGAACTCTTGGTGTATGCTGTAAAGCAGGGGTTGTCAAACATTTTCTGTAAAGGGCCAGATAGTACACATTTTAGGCTTTGTGGGCCTTGCAGTCTTTCTGTTACAACTAATCAGCTTTGCCCTTGTAGAAAGAAAACAGCCATAGACAATACATAAATAAATAGGAGTTCTGGAAAAAATTAGTAGCTAATAATAGCCAAACTTACACAGTACCTGTTGTGTGTTAAACCCTGTTCTAAACCCTTTGAAGATATTAACCCATTTAGTTTTCATAATAATGTAGCTACTATTATTAACTAATTTCACATATGAGAAAATAGACCCAGAGAAGTTATTTGTCTTGTCCAAGGTGCCCAACTAATATGATCCCAGTGTGTATTCAAACCAAATAGTCTAGCTTAAGTGTATTATATACTCTCCTAAAAAAAAAAAAAAAAATTTTTTTTTTTTTTTTTAGATAGTTTTTGTAAATGTCTTTTTAGGAAAATTGGACAGTTAATAAAGCAAATGAGTGTTTCTCCCTAATCCATCCATCTACCCATCTATCCATCTATGGGCTCATTTAACCAAGTTAAATGTTTATTGACTGCCTCCCATGTGGCAGGCACCATTCTAGGATGCGGTGACACAGCAGTGAACAAGGCTGACAAGATCCTGCTCTCATGGGGGGCATGTGATCTAGTGAGCAGAACCAGTCAGATAAACAAATAAGACAGGAAGCAGAAGGTCATGCCAGAAACTAAAGACAGTCAATCTGGCTGAGGTGATTGACTGGGGTGGTCAGTAAAGGCTCTCTGAAGAGATCTTACTTTGGTATGAGACATAAATAATGAGAAACCAGTTACACAGAGATTTGGGATGAAGGGAGTTCTTGATGGAGAGAAAACCAGTGCAATGCCCTGAGGTAGGTATGGTCTTGGCTTGAGGGATATGCAGAAGAGTGTAGAAAAGAAACAAGGGGTGTGAGATGTGGCCGGAGAGTTAGGAGCAAACATACAGGGCTTTTTAGGCAAGGATGAAGGACTGAGGGGTTTAAGTAGGAGAGTGAGTGATCTGATTAGCAATTTTGAACAATTACTATGTTTTATTTTTATTTTATTTTTGTAGGTAGGGTGGGCAGAATTTGTGGATAGAAAGGAATATGGGATGAGAGGAAAAGGGTAATCCAAGACAACTCCTGTGGTTTTGGCTTGAACAGATGGTCACATTTACAGAGGTGGGGGCACCTAGGGAAAGAGCAGACTCGAGAGGGAATGGGCAATCAGGAGCTCTGGCTGGTTTTATATGTTAGTTTAGTTAGAGCTTTGTTAGTTATACATGAATATTAGATATCCACAGGGCTGGATTATCTAATAAGCAAGGTAAGCATGGGCTTACTTGTGCTTACTTAGTAATCTGTAGTAAACAATTTCAACCCATGTGAAATTGTTTACCACAGATTACTAAATAAGCACGAGTAAGCCCTTGCTTACCCTGCTTACTGGGTCATCTCTCCCTGTCAGGCACTGTAAATTTGAAAAGAGGCTTTGCTTTAGTGGGAAGGTCATGTGGGGTTGGGAGAGAGATAGATGCCAGCCATACCTAGACGCAGATACTTTGATATGGTTTAAAAAAAAAAAAAAGTGAAAGTGTTCACTGCAGATGACCTGGTAAGCGAGGTAAGCACCGTGCTTACCTTACTTATTGAATAGACTACCCCTTGATAGCCAGTTGAAGATGTCAAGTAGGCAGTTAGATATATGAATCTGGATTATAGGGTGGATGTCATGGCCAAGATAAAATTTCAGTCATCTGCATGTAGGAGATTGAATCAGAATATTTCCTGCTACATGTAACAGGAAACCCAAATCAAATGAGGTTAAATGATAATGACATTTATTATTGCACATAAGAGGAAGTCCAGAAGTAGGTCAGGCTTCTGGGTTGGTTTATCCAATACTTCAGTGATTTCTCTAAAGACCCAAGTATTTCCTTCTCTTCATTATGCTGTGCTACAGCCTTTCTTCAGCATTTCAAGGTTATGTTTTGCACTGTTGTCGGACGGCTGGCAGAAGAAATCAGGGCTGTGCATTTCCTCATTCAAAAGTCAGGAGAAAGAGGAGAGAGAGAGAAACAGAGACAGAGAAACTGCTGACTCACTGCCTATGGCTTGCTCTTTCTTTCCCAGAAGCCTCAGCAAGCCTCTCCTCATATCTTATTGGTCCAAATTGCATTAGGCCTGCACTCCTCTGAACCAGCCACTGTCATGGGTCATGGGGCTTCCACTATTGGCTTAGAGAAAGCACCTGGAGTGGAATAAATTTGGGAAGTGCAGTGCAATGAATTACTCAATATGGCCCTTCTAGCCATGGTCTTTGTGACTTACACACAATGGTAGAATGGAACTGTGCAAATAAGTATATGAAACCTGTGATGGTTGGGGTTATGTGTCAACTTGGCTAGGCCATGATTCCCAGTATTGTGTGGTTGTCCTCCATTCAATGTGTTGTGGATCCTGACCTCTACATGCTGTTGAGGCAGGATTGGTGTAAGGTGTGTCTTGAGTGCAGTCTTGCAGGAGGGTGTGACTCAAGCCCCACCTTTACTGAAGTTACACCCTTCCCTAGGGTGTGGCCTGCATCTAAGATCTATGTGTGTGTCCTGGTGAGGCTCTGTCCAGTTTGTAATCAGTTGACCTCCCCAGAGGCTTGCCGTCTAACTTGCTGATCCTGGGATTTGCTGGCCTTCACAGCCCCTTGGGCCGGTCGGCTATCACGTACCTGATTCGCCAGCTTCCACAGCCTTGTGAGCCAGCAGTCTGTAGGCTGAACAGCTGGTTTGGGTTCGTCAGCTCCTGCAACCATGTGGGTCGGAATAAGCCTACGCCTGACCCCCGAATTTGGGACTTGCCAACCTCTACAACCATGTGAGCCATTTCCTTCGTACGGTTCATAAGTTCTATGAGACATTGCAGTGAATCAGGGAACCCAAAGACAAGAGGGAGAGTACTGAGGCGAGAGGGAGTAGCTGATGTTAGAGATGATGGAGTGGTAGAGCAGCTTGGAAAAGCTGGACGTTTGGGACATCTTTGACCTCCACCTCAAAGGAACCAGCTTTCTGCTGATCATTATAAAAGAAATTGTTCGTTTAGAAAGTCAACCTCAAAGTTCATTATGTAAACTCAGGTGATCAAATAGAAGAGAGCCCAGGCCTGTGCCCTGCAGGATTCTAACATTCAGAGGATGACCTGAGGATTAGGAGACCACAAAATAGACTGAAAAACAGCAGACGGTGTCGTGTCACAAAGATCAAAAGAAGAAAGTGTGGTGAACTGTTCAAAATGCTGCTGAGGGAAAATAAAACTAGGCAAATAAGTGATCGTTAGATTTGACTAGTCAGAAAGCCATTGTGCTGTATTCATTTTGAATTGGGTTGGGCGTGGAAGCAGGGCACTGACTGCAAAGGCATAAATTCCAATATTGGTAAATTATCACTGCTGGGGGAAGGATAAGAAGCGGCCAGAAGTTATGGTTCTTCGTTTTTCCATTTACTGTGAATTGATAGCAATGATGGATATTACTTTTCCGTAACTGGTCTTGTTACGCAGTAAAAAAAAAAGTCTCTTTTTCAAACACTTGTATAGATGGATAAAAGTTCAGGTTGGACATTTCATTATTCAGTTTTTGATCATTTAGCATATCATAAACTAAAAAAAAAAAAAAGCAAAATGAAAATGTTAAAATCTGATCTCTTGCTCCTCCTCCTTACCAGTGTGCACATCTGTATTTATATGTACATGACTGCATAGAGCACAGCTGCTCAGAGGTCAGGGGAGCCAGACCTTCAATGAGAAGAATGTTGGGGGAACATAGGAAGGAAAGAAAAGAGAGAAGAAGATTAGACAGTGGGATTGGTTGGTAGAGGACTGTAAAGAAAATTAATAATTTTGGATCTTTTCTGTGAAGGTATTATATTGTGAAATCTGCCAAGAGGATCCCCACGTTTAATAAAAATAGTTTCTAAAAGGCCCAACAATCCCCTTTAGCCAGTGTTTCTCAACAAGGGACAATTTTACCTCCCTCCCCATACCACCCCCCCCACCACCACCAGGGAACTTTTGATAGTATCTAGAGATATTTTGGGTTGTTAACACCTTGCAGGCTGCTGTTGGCATGTAGTAGGTAGAGACCAGGGATACCACAAAACATCCTACAATGCACAGGACAGCCCCCACAGCAGAGATATACAGCCCCAACCTGTTAACAGTGCTGAGGCTAAAATTTTTTTTATACATACAATGGAATATTACTCAGCCATAAAGAGAAATGAAGGCCTCATACATGCTACAACATGTATAAGCTTTGAAAACATTACACTAGGTAAAATAAGTCACAAAAAGACAAATACTGTGTGATACCACTTATTTGAAATTATCTAGAATAGGCAAGTGTATAGAGATCAGAGTTTATTAATGGTTCCTAGGGGTAAAAAAAAAAAAAATTTTTAGGGGTGGGTGGGAGGGAAGGGGAAAGACAGACAATACTGAGGGACACTGACCTTCTGTGAAAGGTGATGGAGAATTTGGGCGTGGTGATGGACGGACAGCATGATCCACACATCTAATATCACTGAACTGTACATGTGAAAATTGTTGAAATGGCAGATGTTTTGTTGCCTGTATATTTATGATAAGAACAAAACCTACCTTATGAGATTGGGGGCCAAGATGGCGGACTAGGTGGACGCTCCCGCGGATCCCTCTTGCAACAAAGACTCGGAAAAACAACTGAATCGATCACATACATAACAATCTACGAACTCTGAACAACAAACACAGACTTAGAGACGGAAAACGAACAAATAACGGGCAGACAGCGACCGTTTTCAGAACTAGGAGCCAGCGTACCAGGCAGGTGACCTTCGGAGCCCTATCTGGGGCAGAGCCCAGGGGGGCAGATGACACAGACAAGGGACGCAGCCCTACCCCCCCGAACCCATCCCGGGAGGAAGTCTAGCTGGTTGGCGCGGGTGGCGTAGTGGCGCAGTTGGTGGGAGAAGCACCCGGGAGGCAGTGACTGATCTTGGAGCGGGGAGAGCAGCGTCCCAGCCGGCGAGCCGTCCCGCCGGGATTTTGGCGGGAAGCGGGCGTGGCGCGAGCGGGGGGATCAGCTATATTTCCCTAAAGCGACCCCGGGGCGGGGCCCACACGTTCGTGCGGGGGACGCCCACCCAGTTCGCGCGTGCAGTGCCACGCACCGGAGGGAGAAGTCCCCGGGAGGAAGTGACTGGTCTTGGAGCGGGGAGAGCAGCGTTCCAGCCGGGGAGCTGTCCTGCTGGGATTTTGGCTAAAGCGGGCGGGGCGTGAGCGCGGGGTCCAATTATATTCCCCTGAATAGACCCTGGGGGCGGGCCCACCCGTTCGTGCGGGAGACGCCCTCACAGTTCACGCGAGCGGTGCGGCGCACCGGAGGGAGAAGTCTCCGGGAGGAAGTGACTGGTCTCAGAGTGGGGAGAGTAGCGTCCCAGCCGGGGAGCCGTCCCGCCGGGATTTTGGCAGACGGGGGCGGAGCGTGAACGCGGGAATCAGCTCTATATTCTGTGGTGCTACACTCCTAGCTCTCTGATCCCTCCCCCACCCTCCCCAGGCGGCTCCATTAACATCCGAATACCCTGAGCCAGAGGGAGAATTCAGATAGGGATCTGACTGCATTTTTTTTTTAGCTGATTACCTGGAAAATCTAGTTTCCCAGTGATGGCTCGGAGACAGCAGTCCATATCAAACCACATAAAGAAACAGACCATGACAGCTTCTCCAACCCCCCAAACAAAAGAATCAAAATCTTTCCCAAATGAAGATACAATCCTGGAATTATCAGATACAGAATATAAAAAACTAATTTACAGAATGCTTAAAGATATCACAAATGAAATTAGGATAACTGCAGAAAAAGCCAAGGAATACACTGATAAAACTGTTGAAGAACTCAAAAAGATTATTCAAGAACATAGTGGAAAAATTAATAAGTTGCAAGAATCCATAGAGAGACAGCATGTAGAAATCCAAAAGATTAACAATAAAATTACAGAATTAGACAACGCAATAGGAAGTCAGAGGAGCAGACTTGAGCAATTAGAATGTAGACTGGGACTTCTGGAGGACCAGGGAATCAACACCAACATAGCTGAAAAAAAATCAGATAAAAGAATTAAAAAAAATGAAGAAACCCTAAGAATCATGTGGGACTCTATCAAGAAGGATAACTTGCGAGTGATTGGAGTCCCAGAACAGGGAGGGGGGACAGAAAACACAGAGAAAATAGTTGAAGAACTCCTGACAGAAAACTTCCCTGACATCATGAAAGACGAAAGGATATCTATCCAAGATGCTCATTGAACCCCATTTAAGATTGATCCAAAAAGAAAAACACCAAGACATATTATCATCAAACTTGCCAAAACCAAAGACAAACAGAAAATTTTAAAAGCATCCAGGGAGAAAAGAAAGGTTTCCTTCAAGGGAGAATCAATAAGAATAAGTTCAGACTACTCAGCAGAAACCATGCAGGCAAGAAGGGAATGGGACGACGTATACAGAGCACTGAACGAGAAAAACTGCCAGCCAAGGATCATATTCCAGCAAAACTCTCTCTGAAATATGAAGGAGAAATTAAGATATTTACAGATAAACATAAGTTTAGAGAATTTGCAAAAACTAAACCAAGACTGCAAGAAACGCTAAAGGAGATTGTTTGGCCTGATGACCAATAATATCAGGTACCAGCACAATACAAGGTCACAAAACAGAACGTCCTGATATCAACGCAACTCAAATAGGGAAAGCCCAAAAACAAATTAAGATTAATTCTAATAAATAAATGAATAAACAAAACAATACACATAACAGGAAATCATGGAAATCAAGAGATAAACAATCACAATAATCAAAAAGAGGGACTAAATATAGGAGGCATTGAACTGCCAGATGGAGAGTGATACAAGGCGATATAGAACGATACAAGTTAGGTTTTTACTCAGAAAAATAGGGGTAAATAATAAGGTAACCACAAAAAGGAATATCAATTCCATAACTCAAGAAAAACGTAACGACTCAACAAACATAAAGTTAAACATTATGAAAATGAGGATCTCACAAGCTACTAATAAAAACGTCTCAGCACAAAAAAGCATGTGGAAAAATGAAATGGCCAACAACACACATGAAAAGGCATCAAAATGACAGCACTAAAAACTTATTTATCTATAATTACACTGAATGTAAATGGACTAAATGCATCAATAAAGAGACAGAGAGTCACGGACTGGATAAAGAAACACGATCCATCTATATGCTGCCTACAAGAGACACACCTTAGACTTAGAGACACAAACAAACTAAAACTCAAAGGATGGAAAAAAATATATCAAGCAAATAATAAGCAAAAAAGAAGAGGAGTAGCAATATTAATTTCTGACAAAATAGACTTTAGACTTAAATCCACCACAAAGGATAAAGAAGGACACTATATAATGATAAAAGGGACAATTGATCAGGAAGACATAACCATATTAAATATTTATGCACCCAATGACAGGGCTGCAAGATACATAAATCAAATTTTAACAGAATTGAAAAGTGAGAGAGACACCTCCACATTTATAGTAGGAGACTTCAACACACCACTTTCGGAGAAGGACAGGACATCCAGTAAGAAGCTCAATAGAGACACGGAAGACCTACTTACAACAATCAACCAACTTGACCTCATTGAACTATACAGAACTCTCCACCCAACTGCTGCAAAATATACTTTTTTTTCTAGTGCACATGGAACATTCTCTAGAATAGACCACATATTAGGTCATAAAACAAATCTTTGCAGAATCCAAAACATCAAAATATTACAAAGCATCTTCTCAGACCACAAGGCAATGAAGCTAGAAATCAATAACAGAAAAACTAGGGAAAAGAAATCAAATACTTGGAAAATGAACAATACCCTCCTGAAAAAAGACTGCGTTATAGAAGACATCAAGGAGGGAATAAGGAAATTCTTAGAAAGCAATGAGAATGAAAATACTTCCTATCAAAACCTCTGGGACACAGCAAAAGCAGTGCTCAGAGGCCAATTTATATCGATAAATGCACACATACAAAAAGAAGAAAGAGCCAGAATCAGAGAACTGTCCCGACAACTTGAACAAATAGAAAGTGAGCAACAAAAGAACCCATCAGGCACCAGAAGAAAACAAATAATAAAAATTAGAGCTGAACTAAATGAATTAGAGAACAGAAAAACAATTGAAAGAATTAACAAAGCCGAAAGCTGGTTCTTTGAAAAAATTAACAAAATTGATAAACCATTGGCTAGACTGATTAAAGAAAAACAGGAAAGGAAACAAATAACCCGAATAAGAAACGAGAAGGACCACATCACAACAGAACCAAATGAAATTAAAAGAATCATTTCAGATTATTATGAAAAATTGTACTCTAACAAATTTGAAAACCTAGAAGAAATGGATGAATTCCTGGAAAAACACTACCTACCTAAACTAACACATTCAGAAGTAGAACAACTAAATAGACCCATAACAAAAAAAGAGATTGAAACGGTAATCAAAAAACTCCCAACAAAAAAAAGTCCTGGCCCGGACGGCTTCACTGCAGAGTTCTACCAAACTTTCAGAGAAGAGTTAACACCACTACTACTGAAGGTATTCCAAAGCATAGAAAATGACGGAATACTACCCAACTCATTCTATGAAGCCACCATCTCCCTGATACCAAAACCAGGTAAAGACATTACAAAAAAAGAAAATTATAGACCTATATCCCTCATGAACATTGATGCAAAAATCCTCAACAAAATTCTAGCCAATAGAATCCAACAACACATCAAAAAAATAATTCACCCTGATCAAGTGGGATTTATACCAGGTATGCAAGGCTGGTTTAATATCAGAAAAACCATTAATGTAATCCATCACATAAAGAAAACAAAAGACAAAAACCACATGATCTTATCAATTGATGCAGAAAAGGCATTTGACAAAGTCCAACACCCATTCATGATAAAAACTCTTACCAAAATAGGAATTGAAGGAAAATTCCTCAACATAATAAAGGGCATCTATGCAAAGCCAACAGCCAATATCTCTCTAAATGGAGAGAACCTGAAAGCATTTCCCTTGAGAATGGGAACCAGACAAGGATGCCCTTTATCACCGCTCTTATTCAACATCGTGTTGGAAGTCTTAGCCAGGGCAATTAGGCTAGACAAAGAAATAAAAGGTATCCGGATTGGCAAGGAAGAAGTAAAGTTATCACTATTTGCAGATGATATGATTATATACACAGAAAACCCCAAGGAATCCTGCAGAAAACTACTGAAACTAATAGAAGAGTTTGGCAGAGTCTCAGGTTATAAAATAAACATACAAAAATCACTTGGATTCCTCTACATCAACAAAAAGAACACCGAAGAGGAAATAACCAAATCAATACCATTCACAGTAGCCCCCAAGAAGATAAAATACTTATCAATAAATCTTACCAAGGATGTAAAAGACCTATACAAAGAAAACTATAAAACTCTGCTACAAGAAATTCAAAAGGACATACTTAAGTGGAAAAACATACCCTGCTCATGGATAGGAAGACTTAACATAGTAAAAATGTCTATTCTACCAAAAGCCATCTATACATATAACGCACTTCCAATCCAAATACCAATGTCATATTTTAAGGGGATAGAGAAACAAATCACTAATTTCATATGGAAGGGAAAGAACCCCCGGATAAGCAAAGCATTACTGAAAAAGAAGAAGAAAGTGGGAGGCCTCACTCTACCTGATTTCAGAACCTATTATACAGCTACGGTAGTCAAAACAGCCTGGTACTGGTACAACAACAGGCACATAGACCAATGGAACAGAATTGAGAACCCAGATATAAATCCATCCATGTATGAGCAGCTGATATTTGACAAAGGACCAGTGTCAATCAATTGGGGAAAAGATAGTCTTTTTAACAAATGGTGCTGGCATAACTGGATATCCATTTGCAAAAGAATGAAACAGGACCCATACCTCACACCATGCACAAAAACTAACTCCAAGTGGATCAAAGACCTAAACATAAAGACTAAAACGATAAAGAACATGGAAGAAAAAATAGGGACAACCCTAGGAGCCCTAATACAGGGCATAAACAGAATACAAAACATTACCAAAAATGATGAAGAGAAACCAGATAACTGGGAGCTCCTAAAAATCAAACACCTATGCTCATCTAAAGACTTCACCAAAAGAGTAAAAAGACCACCTACAGACTGGGAAAGAATTTTCAGCTATGACATCTCCGACCAGCGCCTGATCTCTAAAATCTACATGATTCTGTCAAAACTCAACCACAAAAAGACAAAGAACCCAATCAAGAAGTGGGCAAAGGATATGAACACACATTTCACTAAAGAAGATATTCAGGCAGCCAACAGATACATGAGAAAATGCTCTCGATCATTAGCCATTAGAGAAATGCAAATTAAAACTACGATGAGATTCCATCTCACACCAACTAGACTGGCATTAATCCAAAAAACACAAAATAATAAATGTTGGAGAGGCTGTGGAGAGACTGGAACTCTCATACACTGCTGGTGGGATTGTAAAATGGTACAACCACTTTGGAAATCCATCTGGCGTTATCTTAAACAGTTAGAAATAGAACTACCATACAACCCAGAAATCCCACTCCTCGGAATATACCCTAGAGATACAAGAGCCTTCACACAAACAAATACATGCACACCCATGTTTATTGCAGCTCTGTTTACAATAGCAAAAAGTTGGAAGCAACCACGGTGTCCATCAACGGATGAATGGGTAAATTGTGGTATATTCACACAATGGAATACTATGCATCGATAAAGAACAGTGAGGAATCTCTGAAACATTTCATGACATGGAGGAACCTGGAAGGCATTATGCTGAGCGAAATGAGTCAGAGGCAAAAGGACAAATATTGTATAAGACCACTATTATAAGATCTTGAGAAACAGAAAAAATGGAGAAGAACACATACTTTTGTGGTTACAAAGCGGGGAGGGAGGGAGAGGGCTTTTTATTGATCAATCAGTAGTTAAGAACTGCTTTGGGTGAAGGGAAAGACAACACTCAATACAAGAAAGGTCAGCCTAATTGGACTGGACTAAAAGCAAAGAGGTTTCCGGGATAAAATGAAAGCTTCAAAGGTCAGCGGAGCAGGGGCTGGGGTCTGGGGAACTTGGTTTGAGGGGACTTCTAAGTCAATGGGCAATATAATTCTATTATGAAAACAGTCTGCATCCCACTTTGAATTGTGGCGCCTGGGGTCCTAAATGCCAACAAGCGGCCATCTAAGGTACATCAATTGGTCTCAACCCACCTGGAGCAAAGGCAAAGGAAGAACACCAAGGTCACACGACAACTAAGAACTCAAGAGACAGAAAGGGCCACATGAACCAGAGACCTACATTATCCTGAGACCAGAAGAACTAGTTGGTGCCCGGCCACAATCGATGTCTGCCCTGTCAGGGAGCACAACAGACAACTCCTGAGGGAGCAGGAGACCAATGGGATACAGACCCCAAATTCTCATAAAAAGACCATACCTAATGGTATGACTGCGACTAGAGGAGTCCCGGAGACAAAGCTCCCCAGAACTTCTGATGCCACAGGACAGGAACCATCCCCGAAGACAACTCATCAGGCATGAAAAGGACTGGTCAGTGGGGGGGAGAGAGATGCTGATGAAGAGTGAGCTAATTAAATCAGGTGGACACTGGAGAGTGTGTTGGCAACTCTTGACTGGGGGGGGATGGGAAGATAGAGAGAGAGGGAAGATGGCAAAATTGGCATGAAACGAGAGACTGAAAGGGCTGACTCAATAGGGGGAGAGCAAGTGGGAGAAGGGAGTAAGATGTATGTAAACCTACATGTGACAGACTGATTGGAATGGTTAATGTTCACTTGAAGCTTAATAAAAATTAAAAAAAAAAAAAAAAGACCAGACTTACTGGTCTGACAGAGACTGGAGAAACCCTGAGAGTATGGCCCCTGGACACCCTTTTAACTCAGTACTAAAGTCACTCCTGAGTTTCACCCTTCAGCCAAAGATTAGGCGGGCCCATAAAACAAAATGAGACTAAATGGGCACACCAGCCCAGGGACAAGGACTGGAAAGTAGGAGGGGACAGGAAAGTTGGTAACAGGGAACCCAATGTCGAGAAGGGGAGAGTGTTGACATGTTGTGGGGTAACCAATGTCATAAAACAATACATGCACTGTTTACAGAGAAGCTAGTTTATTGTGTAAACTTTCAATAATAATAAAAAAAAAACCTACCTTACACAAATTTTGGTATCTTTTTCTTCTTAGTAACTCTGTGCATTTACTTCCCCTTTCCTTGAAGAGTAGAGCCTATAGTTTCCCAGGTAATAACATCTGGAGAAGAGCAGAACCAATCTTAGACTCTAGGGTCATGCGGAGCTTTTCTTTATACTCCATGAGGTGTGTTTGTATAGAACTTACACACAACCACCTTGGCTGTAAAGAAACAGTGTTTCACCTGTTTATATGTTTCCTTGGATACAGACTTCATTGTTCTTTACATGAGGACCCACCCGAGCATATCTGGAGTGTACAACTATGAGATGATGGTGAAGAGAATGGCAGAGTACGTAATGAAATGTGCCCTGTTTTGCACCCCCACCCCATTCCCTAAACTGTATTTGTGTGACTGACCTAACACTAAAACATAAAACAATGCTGCTGTGTCCACTAGAGTTTCCCATTTAGAAATGAACAGCAGCTTGTGTCTGATACACTACATAAAGGCCCACACAGCTGTAAATACTGGGGCTCTCCCCGGGATAAGGCAGGCAGTGTCTGGATTGTTCCAAACCTGGCAGGCGTCTGTGCAGTCACATCTGCATGCGTAGTTACGAGGTCTTTCATTACAATTTTAAATGACGGGCTTATTTTTTAATGCACATAAATTGCCTCGAATAGACTTGGTGATTGAACACAGTAAATATTTTTCTGTAACACCAAAAATAGGAAGAACTTTGGGAAGCTTTTCTCCTTCCTTTTCTGCAAAGACTTGTTTTTCTACAGAGCATAAGCTCTCAATCATGGTCACGTACACGCACCCTTCTGACTGCATCTTGGCCATCTCCTTCATGGGAGGAGCTCCTTCACATCTGGTCGGCCCTCACTGCCCTTATTTTGGCTGAGCTGGCCTGGAGAGTCTGTTGCCCTTGGTGTGTGTGCACGTGCATTGGGGGTAGGGGAGTGCCTTTGGGAAAAGTTTCTGGATGAGGAACAGAAAGGGCCCTCCTCTAGCAGACTGCCTTGTCACATGACTGGGCTTTTACACCTCTGTTCATTATGGCAAACAAACAGTTTTGCTCTTTCTGGACATTTCCCAGGGCCTGTCCTGTAGGGTCGCTATGAGTCGGAATCAACTCGACGGCACTGGGTTTGGTTTTGGTTTTGGCCATTCCCTGAGGAGCTGCTCATGGAAATTAGGAGTGGCAAGGATTGTCGTTCACTGTCTTATATTTCCTTTGAGCTCTCACCTTTACATTGTTACCTTAGTAATCTTGGTGTAGGACTAAGGGGTCCTACCATCCAGACCCCAAGAATGTGTTCCTCTACCAGACCTGTTAGGGTAGGGGGCACTTGTGTAAAAGTAAATAAATAAATCTATGCTAGTCTTTGGTAGCACTAAAAAATAGCTCTTCTTCAAATTCATACTAAGGACAAATGAATTAAAAATGGGAACTAAAAATCTACAGCCCAAGACAGAGCTCACAGATATTAAGAGGGATAGCTTCAGACATTTCTCTTTAGGGTCACTACATATTTCCAGAATGCCAGTGCATTTCTTGCTTGCCTGGTAAACCGTCGGTCGATTCTAACTCGTGGAGGCCTCATGTGTGTCAGAGTAGAACTGTGATTCATAGATTTTTCAGTAGCTGATTTTTCAGAAGTAGATTAGTAGACTTTTTTTCTGAGGCATCTCTGGGTGAACTTGAACCTTCAATCTTTTGGTTAGCAGAGCAGTGCTTAACCGTTTGCACCATCCAGAGACTCCTCTTGCCTAATAGTTTGAGAAAAATGTTAATGTCTGTTATGAGTTGAATTGTGTCCCCCAACAATGTGTGTCAACTTGGCTAGGCCATGATTTTCAGTATTGTGTGATTGTTCTCCGTTTTGTGATCTGATGCAATTATCCTATGTGTTTTAAATCCTAACCTCTATGATGTTAGTGGACCAATAAGCAACATCATGATAAACAAAGAAAAGGTTGATGTTGTCAAGGGTTTCATTTTACTTGGATCCACAGTCAACACCCACGGAAGCAGCAGTCAAGAAATGAAATGTTACATTGCATTGGGCAGATCTGCTGCAAAAGACTTCTTTAAAGTATTCAAAAGCAAACATGTCACCTTGAAGACTAACGTGTGCCTGACCCAAGTCATGGTGTTTTCAATCACCTCCTATGCATGTGAAAGCTGGACAATGAACAAGGAACCAAAGAAAAATTGAAGCCTTTGAATTGTGGTGTTGGTGAAGAACATTGAATATACCAACCATGGCCTGCCAAAAGAACGAACAAATCTGTCTTGGAAGAAGTACAACCAGAATGGTCATTAGAAGCAAAGATGGGGAGACTACATCTCACATACTTTGGACATATTATCAAAGGAATCAGTCCCTGGAGAAGGACATCATGCTTGGTAAAGTAGAGGTCAGCAAAGAAGTGGAAGACCTTCAATAAGATGGATTGACACAGTGGCTGCAAAAACAGGACTCAAGCATAACAACATTTTGAGGATGGCACAGGACTGGGTAGTGTTTTGTTCTGTTGTACATAGGGTTGCTGTGAGTTGGAACAGAATAAGTAGCACCTAACAACAACAACAGTGATGTTAGTGAGGTAGGCAACAATCTATAGGATTAGATTATATCTTGAGTCAATCTATTTTGAGATATAAAAGAGAGAAGTGAGCAGAGAGAATAGGGACATCATTACCACCGACTAAGAAAAGCCAGGAGTGGAGTGCATCCTTTGGACTCGAGGTCTCTGCGCTGAGAAACTCCTACACCCAGGGAAGGATTGATGACGAGGACCTTCCCCCAGATCCAAAAGAGATAGAAAGCCTTCCCCTGGAGCTGGCACCCTTAATTCAGATTTCTAGCCTTCTAGACTATAAAAGAATAAACTTCTTTTTTTTTACAGCAGCACTAGATAAACAGTGTCCGAGAGGAATGAGTTTTAATTTGATTCTGCCATGTTTTTTCTCATGCTATCCCCATAAAATAGATTAATTTATGTCTTGGTAATCTTATCAAGAAAATGTAAAAATATTGCTAGCACCTACCCTTACCATTTCTCAAAGTCCCCCCACATGGATAAATCTTTTTTTTTTTTTGAGGGGTCTGGAAGGCAGCAGCTTGAATGAGCAGTGCTGGTCAATGGCAAGGATACTACCCAGGAAGTGGTACCATCTCTGCCTCTGAGTCTGTATGTGCCAATCTCTCCTTTGACTCTTAATACTCTCTGCCCAGTTCTTCCAGCTGTAAAATGAGGAAAATATATTCTGTTCTACAATCCCTCCTACTTTTATGCCTGGAGCCTCTGAACTCATTGGTGAAAAGGTAGTAGGCACAATGTTCCTATTAAACACTGTGGTCATTTGACTCAACTGACTCCATCCAAACATGAGACATTGGAGAATCTATTCTTTAAGGGTCAGACACTGGCTGAGTGGGAGTGCCATTCCCTATCTAAGGAGTGAGTGTATGTGTGACTGTGTGTGAATGAGTGTGTGTGTTAGTGTGCATGTGTGTGTGTGTGTGTGTGCGAATATGTGTGTTGAGGTCACTGAAAGCTGCTGTCAGGGAGCAGAGCCCTAAGCCCAAGTTCCGATAGAACCTTGACCATAACCAAACCAAGCCAGTTGATGCCGAGTCCAATTCCTGGTGACCCTATGTATTGCAGAATAGCTCCATACGGCTTTCACAACGACCTTTCAGAAGCAGATAGCCAGACCTTTCTTCCAAGGCACCCCTGGGTGCGTTCTAACCGTCAACCGAATAACAAGTACTTAACTCTTTGCTCTCCTATGGACTCCTTTAAAGTGGACTATAGGAGCAGGAAAAAGGCTTGAGGGCTTTGCAGCTCTACTGTAAGGTTCTCACCACTGTTGTTACAGTGCCAGCAGGCAAGGAATTGCCCCCGAATCAGCTGCTCAGAGAGCAAAGGGGCTTCTACCAGAGAGGCTGCTGTTTGACAAAGCATGAAGGAGAAGAGCTGTAAATCCATCACCCTGCTGGCAGTGGGCCTGGTGGTTAAAAAGAAGCAGCCTGGATGCACAAAGCAGAGGAACTCTAGCTGTGATTTCTGAGTAGACCTCTTCTGGCAGCTCTTCCCTGGAGCTAAATCCACAGGAATGAATAGATGACATAGACTCTCAAGTCTTTTATGAAAACAAGCCTACTAGTAATACACTCAAAAAAAAAAAAAAATTAATCAAATTGCTAAGGAAACACAGTCACATAATTATCTTTTATTTTGCAGAAAAAGTGCAAAACCCTCCATGGTGTTTTCATTTTATTTTATTTTATTTTAAAACTTGTATAATGTTAAGATTCCAGGTCTAGTAACTAGCTCAGTTAAAATGTGTTCTTCAGGCGTTGTGAAGAATGCCAATGAGGGTGCTTCTCAAGAAAAGGGAAAGGTTGGAGCGTGCTGAATCCCAGCACACAGCTGTACATATTTACCTACTAATTCACTTGAGAGTGACATGAAATGGGCTGCAATCTTGGTCTAAAAAGGCCTGCCTCACCTGATATGCAAAAGAAAAATATGATTAGGATGTGTTCTTTCCGACCTAACCCAGCCAGTGATGCAAAGAAGCAGGTCAGGGAAATAGTCACTAAAAGAATATTTTGTTACTTTCAGTAAAGAAGAGCAGTTAAACTGATCTGTGAGCTTTTCCTTTGAAAATTTCTCTCTCCCTTTTCCTTCTCCTTTTCTACACTTCTTGCTCCCCTTCATCCACCAACCCACATATAACCATGTTGCCATTAGGTGCTGTCACGTCAGTTTCAACAGAGCCCCACGTAACAGAGCAGAACTGCCCTGATAAGGTATTCTAGGCTGTGGAGACCCTGGGTAGGTTTGAACCACCAACCTTTCGGTTAGCAGAGCACTTAACCATTGTACAACCAGGGCTCCTACATATAATCGTGCACGTGATCTTTAGGCCTGTGGTGGGAGGGAATATTCTACATGCTTTGGAGAATGTAGGAGGCCCGTGTGGCTGGAGTGCTGGGAGTAGGGGTGAGGATGATACCCAGCGAGGCTGGAGAAGTGCACAGGGACTCAATGGTTATTGACTGTGCTAAGAATTTTGATCTTAATCCTAACAGCAACAGGAGTTCCTGGGTAGCACAAACAGTAAAGCACTCGACTACTAGCCAAAAGGTTGTTTGTTCAAACCCACCTAGCAGTGCCTCAGAAGACAAGCCTAGTAATCTGCTTCTGGAAGGTCACAGCCTTGAAAACCCTATGGAACAGTTCTACTTTCCACACATGCAGTTGCCATGAGTCCGAATCAACTCTACAGCAACTAATGGCAACAAGAAATCATAGAAAGATTTTATTTGGGGAAGTAACATAATCACATTTGAATTGAAAGTACTGCTCTATCTGTAGTGTGGGTAATGGTTTGAAGAGTGCCTAGAGTGGATCTGAACTATCAGTTATGATGGCTTTGTCATAGCTCAGGCTGGGGTTGTGGCAATGGAGATGGAAAAATGTGAATGGATTCAAGAATTAAGAAGTAAGATGGACAACCTGGTCATTCAAGAATTAAGAAGTAAGATGGACAACCTGGTCATGGATTGGATATGGAGTGAGGGACAGAGGGTGTCAAGAACTCCCAGGTTCTGACTTGACAATGCCTGGAAAGTGGGTTTACTGATATAGCGGACAAGATTTTAGCAGATACACAACATGAGTTCTATCTTGAACATCTTGACTTGGAGATGAATTTGAGACATTCCAGTGATGACATAGAGTATGCATCTGGATATGTGAGTATGGAGCTCTGAGAAGCAGCATAGGCTGGTATTATACAGGTCGCTGTGTTACATGTGGATGAGAATGTGGGAGAGAGGACTAAAGAACTAGAAGTCAATCAGAATCGCTTGAGCAGGATGGTATTTTCTAGTCTGGTGGGAGAAGGTAAGGGACTGAACTAAGTAAGGGTAGAGAAAAAATAATTCCAGAGGTATTTGTGAATCTGAAAAATGAAAATATAGGTGATAATTGATGTGGGGGGATACATGAGAGGAATCCTGGATAACTCTGCCAGGTTTCTAATTTTGGAGGTTGTGAAGATGGGTGAGGTCATTACCTGAAACCAGGAATTTAGGAGACAGAAAAGAGACAAAAAGGCACCTCAAGTTCTGAACCTGTTGAGGTGTTTATGGAACATCCAAGTCGAGGCATATAATAGTCCCTCAGAAAATTATTCTGGGGCTCTGTAGAGAGCTCTGTCCTGGGGCCGGGGGGGAAGACCTGGAAATCAACAGTCTATAGGTGATAGAAAATAAGAGAGTTGGAGACAGAACCCTGGGGGAGCAGAAAGATCAGGTACAAAAAGAGAAAACCCAAAGGAGATACTGGGTTAGAAGAGAAGGAGGAGAGAATATTGTTACAGAAACCAAGGGAGACTTTAAGAAGGAAGGAGGTATAACTGCTAACTGTGGGACTGGGAGGAGTAAGGTCCAGGAAGATTATTACTGAGTAACGTCACTAAGGAAACCCTGGTGGCATAGTGCTTGAGAACTGCGGCTGCTAACCAAAAGGTCAGCAGTTCAAGTCCATCAGGTGGTTCTTGGAAACGCTATAGGGCAGTTCTCCTCTGTCCTGTAGGGTCGCTATCAGTCAGAATTGACTTGATGGCAGTGGGTTTGGTTTTTTGGTTTTAACATCACTAAACTGACCAACAAAGAGGCCCTTAGTTAACTTTAGTAAGAACAGTCTCAGGAAAGGGGTTAAAGGACTGGAACAGGATTTTTCTGTAAAAAATAGACTATTTTTTAGAGCAGTTTTAGGTTTATAGACAAATTGTGCAGAAAATACAGGGAGAGAGTTTTCTTATACTCTCTCCTCCCCCCACACACAGCCTGTCCTATATTTGCCTTTAGAGGCAAGCTCATCTCTAAAGAGCAGCAAATAGGGGATAAAATAGGGGCTGTAAGGTATGGATGAAATTTTGAAATAGCTCTTTATGAAATGCAGGAGAAAGTTTACCAGCTCAAGCAAAAAGTATTCCTGAATGGTACTGATATTTAACAGAGCTTGGAAGTCATGAAATTTTAGTGGCAGCACTTGACATGATGGTTTAACCTTTTTCGAAAGTGAATCATGGTCCGGGTGGAGGAACACAGAAGCAGATGGTACATTAATTAAGGAGTCTGAGGGGCAGGTGTAAGGCCAAAGGTTAAGTGGGTGAAGGAATTGAAGATGTTAGCCATGGAGGCATTGAAGTAATGCCCTGATGGGTCAATCTTAAAACCTGTTGCCATTGAGTAGATTCCAACTCATAGTGATCCTATAAGACAGAGTAGAACTGCCCCATAGAGTTTCCAGTGAGTGCCTGATTCGAACTGCCAACCTTTTGGTTAGCAGCCATAGCTTTAAACCACTGCACCACCAGGGTTTCCAAATTAGAAGAAGAAAATGAAGCCTGGATGAGAAAAATAAGTTAAGCAGCATGCAATTGTAATGAAATCTAGAAGCAAAAAAAAAAAAAGAAGCAAAGGTATTCCGAATTACGGATTTGAGAGCTGGTGGGATGGTATTTTGTGGTCAGAGAGTATAAATTTTGGAGTTTAAGATTTGGAGAAGGAACAGTATCAGGTAAAGAAAAGGGCCATAGCATAGCCAAGAGTAGGGATTATTCAAATAAAGTGTGCTTGGAGGTCATTGAAAGGAAAGAAAGGCAGTGATTAGCATATATTTTAATTTCCCATGGTGGGAGGAGAAGGTGAAATCTCTGACCAGCCAGGGCTTGGGTTGCAGAAAATATGCTTAATGATGATTAATTAGGAGACACTTTCCCCTTGAGGAAAGAGCAGTTGCTTGTTTGTTTTTGTGCATGTTTATTTAAATAAAGAGAATGGACAATCTGGGTTTTTCCATTTTTAATGTCAAATAAATCCCTAGGAGCTGGAGGTAGGGCAACCCAGATGTGATTACTGCTCTAAATAATGAATTCTCAATGCTTCCAAACTGCAAATGAGTCATGATGCACTCATGATTATTCCTTTAATGAAAATGTGACATTAAGACATTCCCAGCAACATATTAAACTTCTGTTTGCTGGCACACTGAGCCTTTCTTTGACCTTTTCACACGCGCCAGAGGATCCATCTTCTGTTCATCAAAACTTTGTATTTGAATCCCTCATTAATGTTTAATATATGGAGAGAAAAAAAAATATATATGGACTTGGAGAGTTTTCCTTTCTAGCATATGAGAGAAGGAGGCTGTACCTTCTAGTTCTAGTTCTACAAACACCAAAACAACTAAAAGTCAAGACTGGTGAGTGGAGCCAATTGAAATTTTGGATGACAGATGTCATGAGAAGTTTCTGATCTCTGTAAAGCTCTCCCAGTGAAGTGCTATTACCTAACTAGTTCAAATTTAGTCTTCACGTTTTGTGTTTTTTTCTTGCTTGCCTGTTTTGAGAAGGAAGCTGGTAGAGACACAGAAAAGACGTAAGACAAGTTGCTTTAAAAAAAATTATTTAGGTCAAAAAAAATCTATAAGACAGTGATCTGTTTGGTTTCTAAGACTCAATTCTTTCACTTTTAAGTGATTTGTTAAGCATATCAGCTTTCAGGCTATTTCCTGTAAATTTTTCATCTAGAGCATTCCAAATTATATAGGTGCTGTTTAATTCCTCATATTAAAAAACAAAAAAGCATTGCCCTCAAGTCAATTCTGACTCATGGTGACTCCATGTGTTAAGAACTGCTCCACAGGGTTTTCTTGGATGTAATCTTTACAGAAGCAGATCACCAGGCCTTTCTTTCGAGGCACCACCGGGTGGGTTTGAACTGCCAATCTTAGGTTAGTAGTCAAGTGCAAACTATGTGTACCAACCATCCAGGGGTTTATTCCTCACAGCTGTGTCTTAAACTGCTACATAGAAAAACTACGGCAAATTTCCCTGAGTATGGCTTCTATCGGCTGATGAGGCGTTGAAATAGCCAGTGTACTGAGAAACATGCATTTTACAGGTTTAACTTTAAAAGGCTGGAAAACAGCCTGCTATGGTTTTCTTCTGCCTGCTTTCATTTATGCATTTTGAATGACGCTTCCATCAGTTAGAAGGTTAATTGTGCTGGTCTGGATCAAAGAATTTAGTCAAAATGAGTGGGCAGAAGAAATACTGGAAAGCCACTGAAATGTTATTGAACAGAACCAGACATGAGAGGTGGTCAGCAAGCAAGATTGTGTGACTGATTCCCGAGCTGCCAAGGGGGCATGCAGCCTAGTGCAGTCTCTGCAAACTGAGTGGAAGGAACACGCCCATGCCTCTGGTATCTTAGGAACTGAAATCTTCTCAAATGGACTCATTTACCTGAAGTCCACACCCATACATTATTTCCTGAAGCTGTTATTCTCACCCCACCCCATCCCGCTGTTCAATGTCAAAGTATATGGATTTGCTCTTAACCAACAACGCTGAGTACCTGCACCTCGAATACTTAATCTCTTTCCAGTCCAACCCCATCAAAAGCCTGGCTGCAAAAAAATCATCATTATGAAGGATTGTTTATAGATGTGACAGCCCACCTATTCTTCTAGATATAAAAAAGCTTTTCCCTTGGATCAACAAGACCATCAGAGAATGACTGGTCCTTTGAAGAAGTACTTCAGCTGAACTGCACTTCAGTACTTCAGCTGCTTCTGGTTCACAGTGCAGGTTGTGATCAGCAACAGCTGAGAGGCCTTGCTATTGATTTTGCTCTGGGATATATCTGAAGGCATTGCCCACCACACTCCACAGTGCCCCCTCTATGAGGTCTCACAGGTGGCGTTGCTTTCAGGTCTCAGCACAAGGAACAACTAGATTGCTTCTGAATTGATATGTTTTCTCCTTAAGGGTATGATGCATCTGGTAACATACTTTTCCCTCTTTGCTTTAGAGAGTTCTGTCTAATGAGAAGAAATTACGGTGCATCATCTCAAGGGTTTTCACATGAAATATTAAAAATATAACTCCTAATGCTCAAAGAAAATGAAAGGGTGAGTGGAACTGGAAAAAAAATGTCAGCTGTGCAGCAGGGTGTCATTTATTTTAAGTCAAAAAGACATGGTTAGAATCAGTGTTTCCCACAGTGAAACATTAATTCTTTGTAAAGGGGTCTGTGGTCAGATAAGTTTGGGACACTCAAAGAATTTGCTTAACTTTTTTTTTTTTTTAACCTAAACTGAAAAATTTCCCTTAACATACCAGCATACATTGTGAACCTCTAGGAGGTGAACTATGTGAAGAGTTTTCCGAATTTATTTGACCATTTACTTTTCCCGGAGCATCTCCAAGAGCTAATCTTTTTTGAGAAATTCTGGGGTCGAATAATGCTATTCTAATGAAAATTATTATTAGAGGGGATTTCTGTTTTCTTTTGAAAAGTATAGGCAAAGGCTTAAATATTAATTGCTAGTACTCTTAACTTCTTATTTAAAAATTTTAAGTGGCAACATACTAAGAAGAAAAACAATAAAAACGTTTATAAGCAACATGTGGCATTTTGTGTATTTATTTCTTGGCATCTTGAATACCTAGATTATTCCTCCTTAATTTAATGTTTATATGGTTACAAATACAGGATGATGTGATGTTGACGTAGAATCATTGGCATCATTTTGATGACACAGTTACACTTCAGGAAGGCAGAATAGCATAGTGGTTTAAAAGGCTGGACTCAGAAGTCAGATGTGATTTCAGTTTCTGGCTCTGTTCCTTAACTAGATATATTACCTTGGAAAGTTACTGGAAGCCTTAGTTTCTTTTTCTGTAAAATGGAGATTATAATATACCTACCTCATAGACTTGTTATGAGGATTACAAACATTTAACACCGTGATTTTCATATAATAAGTACCCAATAAACTGTAATTTTTTTTTAATAAACTGTAACTATTGTAATTTTTGTTTATTTAGCAAACATTTATTGAGCAACTGCTAGATACTGGCTACTAGTTGTATATGAGGATACCAATATGAATGAGTCATAATTCCTGTCCTTGAACAGCTTGTAGCCAAGTAGGCAAATTATCAAACAGATAAATAAATGTGTGCAACAAAGGGTTTGTGGATCAACGATAAATATAAGTACAGTACTTTAGAGACTCTCTGAAACAGTAGAGTCACAGAGGAGACAGTTGTCAGTTCTTTTGTGCACAGGTGGGAAGGTGGTTTGAATGGGGTTTCATAGTAGAGGCTACATTAGAGGCGAATTTTAAAAGGTGAGTAGGTGTTTGCCAAGGAGATGACAGGAGGCCAGGTGTGGTGATGAGAGGATTTCCAGTAGGGCTATGTGCATGACAAAAGATAATTTCAGAAGACTGCAAGTAGGTCAGATTAGCTGAGAATGGCAGGTGCAGGGAAGCAATGTGATAAGAACCAAGATTACAGGGGTAGAGAGTGGCTAGATTATGGAGGTTTTTAAATCTCAAGGTGAAGAGTTTGCAGATTATATTCCAGGCAATGGGGAGCCACTGAGAGGCTTAAGTGGTGGAGTGACCGTATCAGATTTGTTTAGGACCAGTACTGTTCCCAGCGTGGTCTGTGTACCTGTTGCAGTAGCATCACCCGGAAGCTTGTTAGGAATGGCAATTCTCAGTTCCCACCCCAGAGCTACTGAGTCAGTCCTTGGGGATGGGGCCCAGCAAGCTTTGTTTTGGCAAACTCTCCAGATGATTATTTTGTATGCTAAAGTCGGAGAAGAAGAGTTTTAGAGAAATCCTTCTATCCACTTAATAGATGATAGATTAGACAGTCTGCAATTAGAAGCAGAAAGATTAATGAGTTAAGAACCATCAGGAATAGGAGGAGGCTATAGAATGTGTAGCTAATTGCCTCTATGAACAGCTGCCTCATTGGCCATGAGACCAGGAGAACTAGATGGTGCCAAGCTATCATTACTGAATGTTTTGATAAAAGATTCTATAGAAGAACCCTGATAAAAAGAGGTAAAATGCAGGAGAGAATTTCAAATTCTCATGGACTCCAGACTCTTTGGAACCATAGAGGGTAGATGAACCCCTCAAACTCTTGCCTTGAGATAATCTTTAAACCTTAAGCCAAGAATATTCCCTGATGTCATCTTAAAACCAAGCAAAAGTTTAGCTTAACTAGTGAAAATTGTCTGCCTTGAGTATTATGCTCTTTTAAGAACTATCCATATGGGATCAAAATGACAACAGCAACTCAAAAGATTAGATAGGAATCTTAGGGGGCAGTAAGTTTATGTTAATGGAAGAGGAAAAACTCAGAAAAGGAGGGTGAGAATAGTTGCAAGAACTGAAGAATGTAATCACTGTCACTGAATTGCACATGTAGAAATGGTTGAATGAGTGTATGTTTTCCTGTGTGTATTCTCAACAACAGCAAGAAAAATTGAAAAAACAAATAAGAGCAATCATCCAGGCAAGGAATGATGGCAAGGTCTGAACTAAAACAGCAGAAGTAGAGAAGAAAGAGGAGGGGATAAATAAAAGAAATGTTAATAAAGTTTACTTAAAGAACCTCAGGCATGACCTGGATACCCAATTAGGAGGGAAAGGGAGGATTCAGGGATAACTCCAAGGTTTCTTGCTATAGTAAATAATATGCTGTGTCATGCATTTAAGATAGGGAATAGAGAAAAAGTATAAAGGTTTTTTTTTTTTTAATTTTGGTTTGTTTTTGGTTTTTTGGTAGTGACAGGACTAAATTATAATTTTTGTTTTTGATATGTTGAATTGGAAGTGCCTATAGGTCATCCCTATGTAATGCAAAAGGTTAATGTGCTTGGCCGCTAACCAAAAGATTAGAGGTTTGAGTCCATCTAGGTTTGAGTTCACCTTGGAAGAAAGGCCTGGAGAACTGCTTTTGAAAAGTCACTCATTGAAAACACTATGGAGCACCGTTCTACTCTGACAAACATGGGATCACCATGAATTGGAATCGACTTGATGACAATTAGTGGAACATTCAAATAAGCTTCCAAGCGATCATGTAAGATAAAGGATGAAAATGTCCATAGAAATTGATAATTAGGTCAATGCTGACCCTTGCTAGGATGGTTTCAGTAATATGAGCTCTCACAGTAGAAATCAGATTGCAGTGGTTTGAAGAACAAGTAGCAGATGAAGGAGTGGAGCCTAACACTTTGAGGGACTGGACCATGACAGAAAGGATAGAAGGAGACATGAGGTCAAAGGAAGGCTCTTTGAAGTGAAAAGTGACAACATATATGTGCTGCTGAGTGAGAGGTCCCAAGTGGTTTACTATTGGTTACTCACTCAGCGACTCTGCAGGAAAGAGATATGATGACGTGCTCTGTAAAGATTATAGCTAAGAAAACCTTCTGGAGCAGTCCTACTGTATAACACATGGGGTTGTCATGAGTCAGAATCAACTCAACAGCAACAGATTTGGGCTTTGTGTGTGTGTGTGTGTGTGTGTGTGCTGCTGAGTAAGGACCTGGTAAATGAGGAATCTAAAGTAAAGAAGGAGAAGAAAGAATGATAACTGAACAAAGTCCCAGCTTTGAGGAAAGGTATCAAGATTTATGAAGAAGAATTAGTCTTAAACTGGAGGAGGGCATGGAAGGAGGTAAAAATGGATGTGGGGTGTAGACAAGTTTATAGCGATGGGGAAAGAAAGTGTAGGGAGTTAAGAATTGATAGCTACATTTTCTCAGTGAAATAGGGGACAGGTTTATCTACTGTGAAACTCTGTGGGTGTGTGAATGTGTGTGTGGGAGTGTTTGGGGGTGGTTTGGACAGAGAGGGAGGCCTGCGGATGTGCTTGTAGAGAGGAAGGAGAGTTCCAAGAGGTCATGAGAGACCTGTCAGAAGGAGCCAGCCAGGAACACATTTCTTTTTTTTCCAGAAAGAAGCCCCATTATTTTTAAGTTAGTGTCCCTTCAAATTTTGAGAGTTTATTATTTGTTTGTTTGTTGTGGTAAGTGTATATATAACAAAACATTTGTCATTTCAACATTCTTCACATGTACAATTCAGTGACATTACTTACGTTCATCATGTTGTACAGCCATCGCCATTGTCCATTTCCAAATTTTCCCATCACCTTAACAGAAGCTCAGTGTCCCCTAAGCAATGACTCCATCTTTCCTCCTTGAGTTTATTAATTATTGATGAGTATATAAGCCAAACCCACTGCTGTCAAGTCGATTCTTACTCATGGAAACCCCATGGTGTTTCCAAGGCTATAAATCTCAATGGAAGCAGACTGCCACATCTTTCTCAGAGCTGCTGGTGGTTTAGAACCACGGATCTTTTGGTTAGCAGTCGATCACCTTAACCATTGCGCCACCAAGACTCCTTATTGAGTGTATAGGGAGTACCATTCTATCATTATTGCCTTACGGTATTATGCTCGATAGACTATTACAGAGGAAAAAAATATTTTTAAAAGGCTATCCTTTTGTAATCACAAAAACTATTATCTCACTATCTAGATATTTATATGCCATGCAAACCACCTGAACGTTTAATAGCAGTGTGATTCATGTCAGCCTCCCACATTACAAAAGGGAGAAGAATCCAACCATGTTATTACTTTGGTTGGATTGTAATATCCCTTAAATTTATGAGCCAGCTGTGGTGTTGTGCCTTGAATTAACTATTAACTATTAATCCATTTAAAAGTATAAAGATATGCACCTTAAAATCATAGTCTCATGTCCTGAGTGGCACCATAATATTAAACATTAACATTTATTGAGTTCTTACCAATGCCGTATAATATGCTACAAGCTTTCCTGGTATAATCTTATTTAAACTTCATAATAATTCCTGGAGGTAGGAAATCTTTAAGTCCTATTTAATACATGAGGAACCTGAGGATTAAATATAGGTACCTTGCTTCTGTTTTAGTTTTCCATTCAAAGGAGAAGATGTAGAGTTCAGGGGGACTGATATTGAATCACTTTAAAATCACTTTGGAGTTCTGCATTTTAGCCACTAGTTTACAGTTAAATCATTGAATAACCTAGGTAGGGAAGTTCAGAAGTCTAGGTTAGCATGGACTAGCCATTATGCTCATGATGGGCAAATACATAGCATATGTGACATCTCATCCCCTCTGTGCCGATTAAGCCCCTTGCCACTGAGTTGATTCTGATTCATAGTGACCTGTACCCATTACAGACGTTAAAAATCCCTTGTGACACACTTTCCTCTGTGCCCAGACTTGATCTCAGAGACTTTCTCAAGATGGTGTTCCAAGCAACCCCTACTGATTTATTTGCCATATTGAGATTAATAAATCCACTTATTTTGTGAATCACACCTGGTAGACTTGAGTGTAAGTACGAATCCTCTAAGAAGCAGTGAGATGGAATAAGACCTATGTGATGGTTAATTTTAGGTGTCAACTTGGCTAGGCTATGATGCCTTGTTGTTTAATCAAATACTGGTCTAGATACCATATGATGTAGGTAGTTACATGTGATTAAATCAGTTGGCCTTAAGTAAACAGATTGATCTCCATAATGTGGGTAGGCCTCATTCAATCAGTTGAAGGCCTTAAGAGCAAAAAAGGAGTTTTCCCTACAGTGTGTTTTACTTCCATACTATAAACAGATATTTTCACAGAACTCCCTCACTCTACATTCTTCCTGTTGCCTGACCTCCGAATTTTAGGACTCATGCCCGCAGGAATCTTCACCCTGCCTCCTAACCTACCTAATTTGGACTTGCCAGCCCACTCCAATTGCATGAGCCAATTCCTTAAAACCAATCTCTCTCTGTCAAATCTACCTAATCTGTCTTGAGCCCTGGTGGCCCAATAGTTAAGCACTTGGCTGCTAAGCAAAAGGTTTGCGGTTCAAACCCACCCAGCTGCTCTATTGGAGAAAGGCCTGGCAATCTGCTCCTGTAATTATTATAGCCAGTAAAACTCTACGGGGCAGTTCAACTCTGTCACATGGGACTCTGTGAGTTGGAAATCCGCTCGACAGCACCCAACAACAACAACATATATATATATTCAATAGCAACTAACAACAGCATATATATATGACAAACAGAACCAGTAATGTTCAGAACCAGTAAATATGTGTGTGTGTGTGTATATATATATATATATATATTTATATATATATATATATATATACACATATACTCGACTTGAAGAGGACCTGAGTGCACACTTTCATGGACATCACCCCAGAAATCCCTGGAAATGTCTTAGCTGGACCTCTGTAGATCAGCTATGAAGTGCTGTGGATTGGTTCTACCAAAGCTAGCAATTCACAAAGCCCCTGAAAGTTTCTTAGCAGCTAAGAGATTAGAACTGCATTTCTCCTTCCTGGAGTTGTGGCTCTTTTCCCTGAGATTTACAGCATTTTATGTGGAAGAAGTTCCTATTTTGGAACTCTCGGCTCCTTCCCTATGAAACCCTGAGGAAGAAGGGAAAGGGACAACCACTCTTCTCTTATTTGCCAAATGATCCCTGGTCTTATCACTTCATCTGGTTGGAAATTACTTTCACTTTCACGTAGCAAAGGCTATCCTCTTTGTTACAAGGATTATAAAATAATAAAATGTGGTGTGTAAACTATGATAAAACATTGGTGTCATTAAGGAATATGTTTAAGATCTCAAATATAGAAATGTTTATACAGCTGATTGGCTTTCTCCCAAATCATATTTTCACTGGAGGACGTAGTGTATTGTTTTCTCACACGATGGACTTTTTTTTTTTTTCTTTAAAGGAAACAAAGATTTTGCTACTTCCAGAGTCACTGAACCCTGACAGTGAGTAGCAAATCTGCAAAGCTGTTTGGCCTAGTAGCTAAGTTCACTCACTAAGTAAGTGAGCTGGCCCTTCCACCACTGTCATAGCACATGAGATTCAAGGGTGTGCTTCGGTAAACTCACACAGTACCACACATTGTAATGATGATGGCAATCACAGCTATTACTACTATTATTGATTGCCCAGTAATAGTAGAAATATTATTACTATTATTGATTGCCAGGACACTGTGTTTGAAACACCTTAATTCTGGGTCTTTATAATAACCCTCTGAGGTAGGTGGTATTATTCTCCTTTAGAGATGAGGAGGAAAAAAGCAGACAAACAAAAACCAAAAGGATCAGATAGGTTAATAAACTTATCGAAATGAAAGTGAGTTGCAGAACTAGGATTTAAAGCCATACATCATTTGGCTCCAAAACCCATGCTCTTTATTACTATTTTGGGGAGTCAGAAACTGCAAGTCAAATCAATTTACACCAAGAGTCTGTTACATACAGTAATAGGTAGGTAGACAGATACTGTTGCATTGACTCTGACTCATGGCGAACTTACATACAATAGAACAAAACATTGCCAGATCCTGCATCATCCTCATTATCACCAGCATGCTTGAGTCCATTGTTGCAGCTTATGTGCCCATCCCTATCACTGAGGGTCTCCCCTGCCCTCACAGGCCCTCTGCTTCACCAAAGGTGATGTCTTCCTCTAGGATTGGTCCCTCCTGATGGCATGTCCAAAGCAACTGAGTCAGACATTGCTCTGTTGTGATCCATAAGGTTTTCACTGACAAATTTTCAGAAGTAGAACGCTAGGCCTTTCTTCCTAGTCTGTCTTAGTCTGGAAGCTCTGCCGAAACCTGTCCATCGTGAGTGAACATGCTGGTATTTGAAATACCAGTGGCACAGCCTGCAGTATCATAGCAACATCCAAGCCACCACAGTACTACGAACTGACAGACAGGTGGTGGGCCTATGCAATACACCTCTCAAATCTGAAGCATCGGATTTACTTTCAGACTGGATGCAAATATCATTAAATACATTTAGTACACATAAAAGTATACATACAATTAGTAAGGCAAAGCTTATCTAAACATTGTGTCTCTCACCTTAAGGCAAGTATCAGAACAAGGAGCCTTTTAAAATCATTGTTCCAATCCACATTAAATTAGAGAATAGTTTATTTATCTCTTCTCAAAGTTATCTTGAGGCCAAGAATAGTGTTATAAGCTATAGGCAAGTGAAGGCTACATCTAGCTTATCCCCAGCTCCTAACACAGTGCCTGGCACATGAAAGAAGCTCCAGCAAGACTTACTGAGTAAAGAGTTGCCGAGTGTATTTGACCGCTGAGATTTAGGACATGTGATATCCATTTAATAGGAAGTCATAGGCAGGGAAAGACTATCACAAATTCACCTAGTTTAAGATGGAAAAAAAATCTAGAAAACTTGATTCCCTGTGTTTGATCAGTAGTCTGCACTTCTTTGGGGTTTAAGGTGATTCTTTGTGGATCTGATTTTCCTAAAGAATGCAAAAAAGAGGCAATTGGCTTAGGGACTGAGGAGAGAAAACAAAAAGGAACATTTGACCACTGTTTAAAAAAAGAAAAAACCTTATTTCAAGTCCTGCAAAAATGTGTGCAGCAGATCAAAACAGCCAGGTGTTTGGATAACAGCCCTCTGTGGCCTCTGGCAGACGTAGCTGGTCATCATAGTAGATGAAAGAAATGTCTAAAAAAAAAAGAAAAGTTAGCTTGAAGAAGGTCACAGGAAAGCACGCAATGCGGAGGAGCCTATGGTCAGAGCAGAAATGTGGATGAGCGAAGCATTCAAGGAGCGCATTTCAGAAGGTGCCAGGGCCTAAGTAAAGGTGTGTTGACTCAGCAGAGGCAGATGTCCTGCTAGGGAATCAGTTCAGATGTTTGGCGGAGAAGGAGACACACTCAGCATTAAGGAGCTGGAGAAACTCGCTGCAGTGCGTGCTCTGATCACACTGAACACCTCCAGGAAGTGAAACACCGAGCTTAGCAGCCTAAATAATGAGGCTACTCTGTCCAGGTTGAATGGAGAGGACGAAAATGGATAAAATTTAAAGATGCAAAGAGTCTTATAGGGAAATAATTCAAAATATCTATCTTGGATTTTGAGTTTTTCATCTAGTAAATTTATGTAGGAATCACTGTAGATTATGTTTGTAAGTGAGAAATTCAAAGTATTACTGCTTTCTTTCTAATCCCCACCCCCTCTATGCCTCTCTTGCCCAGCCCCCTCCCCGTCCCCTGTATTTCTAAGCCAACAACTTACTGTAAATGATAGCAACAACAACTAACATTCCTTGGCACTTACTATACCTAGGCGCCATTCTAAGGCTTTTACATAAATTGACTTGTTAGTCCTTACAGTAACCCTCTAAAATAGATACTATTACATTATCCCTATTTTATATATGAGGAAACTGAGTCACAAAGAGGGAATTGTTAAAAAAGAGCACCTAACAATAAAAAACCGTTGCTGTAGAGGCCACCTCCACTCATGGAAACCCCACATATGTCAGAGTAGAACTGAGCCCCACGGGGGTTTCAGTGACTGAGTTTTTGGACGTAGATCGCCAGGCCTTTCTTCTGAGGCATCTCTGAATGGACTCAAACTTTCAACCTTTCGGTTAGCAGTCAAATCCATTAACAATTAGCACCACTCAGGAACTTGTAACACCCAATGTGGGAAGAAAAAAATACTCCCGCCATCGTCGAAGTGATAGTCTACTGATTACAGTAACTGAAAGCTGAAGATGAAACAGGAGAAATAGGCAAGAAACTGAAGGAGCAAGCTTTTTGAGGAAAAAAACCCAAAAAACTAGTCTTAAAAGAAGAAAGGTAAGAAATACGCCTGAAGTCTTATAAAATTAGACCAATATTTACTTATTACCCACCTCTAGAGCTAGAAGACACTTTCTTAATCTTGAAAGTAAAACACATTTGGCCTGAAAAAAAACAAAAACAAAAACACACATTTGGCCTGTATCTTCAAGTCAGCCTCATGATTTTAAATCTTGGGAAGAAGCACTGGGAATGAAAGGAAGCTGGTGGTGTATGCTGCCAGGGTGGGCTGGGGTGGAGAGGGAGAGCGGGCGGAGATGCGAGGAGACTGGCAGACGAGGCTGCGCAGGAGGACACACAGTGGTGCTGTTGACTGTGTGGTGATGACCATCTGTCATGGTCCACAAACCCTCAGGGCTTTGGCTCCCAAATCCGAAAACTCTGGCGAGTTCTGTGGGGTCCTCAGAGAGAAATTAACCAGGCTCCCATTCCCCTGGCACAACAGTCTGTTGTTACACATATGTTCAAACTGAGACCCCATCTTCCATGAGAAGCTGTTTTCCATTTATGCATATGGGAGCTGAATGAGCCAACACCTGTGTCCCAAGGCCACTCCTAGCCCTTCTCTTTCCCTGTCGCTGTAGTTGCCTGTCCCGCTCCTTTGAAGCAGGTGCCCTCACCCTGAGTCTTATAGACTGAAGTCCCTGCTCCACATATAAGGACTTTCTCTGATATATGAGTCTTGATTCTCTGTTCCGGTCACGGCAGGAGACTGTTACCGAGAACTGGACCAGAGAAAATACAAAGATTTTGTTCAACCGTGCAAAAATACGCAAACTGCTTCGAAGGGGGAAAGAAAAAAAAACCGAAACCCACGACCATCAGAGTTTTGGCTTCTGTGCTAGAGCAGAAGGAGAGAAGACAGGAATTACGTGTGAAACCCTGATGGTGTACTAGTTAAGTGCTATGGCTGCTAATCAAAAGGTCAGCAGTTCAAATCTACCAGGTGCTCCTTGGAAATTATGGGGCAGTTCTTCTCTGTCCTGGAGGGTCACTATGAGTTGAAATTGACTCGATGGCAATGGTTTGGTTTTTGTGGTTTTGGATCTGGGGTCCAAGGAGCCCTGGTGGTGCAGTGGTTAAAGCACTTGGCTGCTAACCAAAGAAATTGGCGATTTGAACCCACCAGCAGCTCTGCAGGAGAAAGATGTGGCAGTCTTGCTTCGGTAATGATTACAGCCTTGGAAACTCTGTGGGGCAGTTCTACTCTGTTCTACAGGGTCACTATGAGTTGAAATCAAGTCAAAGGAATTTTTTTTTTTTCAGTCTAGGGTTCAGAAGTGGAAGTATAGGGGATTCATTGCTATCAGTATCCTTCTGGAACCTGAAAGCTGAAAAATAAAACATGAATTAGTCCAAAACTTATCAAATTGGAACTCTCAAAATTCAGGTTTAGATTAAAACCTATCTTCTCTCGTTTCATAAGATGGCTGTTGTGGCCTATTTGGGGGCTTGACATGGCAAATACTAGAAGGTATTAGAAGGTGCAGTCATCTCCCTTTCTAATATGCCCTCTGCGCTGGTGTGACATTTAGCACAAAATTTGAGATTGCCCACTTCCTGGCCATTCTGACCCTCATCTGTTGTAGTTGTGCATGTAAAGAGAAGATTCTCCTCCTGCCTATTTTTCTGTATTTCAAAGGTTGCCATTCTAGTTGTGAGGAGTTACTTAACCTCTTAAACCATCATGTAGAGGGTGTGAGATGGGTACAGATAGTAAACTTCCTCAAAGGAGAGAGGAATGGAAAATACTCCTCATCCAGCTGGAAACCATAGCACAGGGGAAGGCAAAAGATTGAGTGTGTGTGTGTGTGCTTATAAACACATCGACTCGATTGCCAGCAGTATCCATCTTGTAAATGTATCAGGTAAATATTTAGGATTAATGGATTACCAAACTCTATTTAGGTTTACTTCTTTGTCTACTTTCTTAATGTATTGTTCAAAATCAAACTTAACCCATTGCGACTGAGTCAATTCCGACTCATAAAGACCCTATAGGACAGAGTAGAACTGCCCCATAGGGTTTCCAAGGAGTGCCTGGGGGATTTGAACTGCCGACCTTTTGTTTAGCTACTGAGCTCTTAACCACTGGGCCACCAGGGCTCCCAATGTATTTTTAGACATATTTATATCTGCATTGTTTTGTTCCACAGTGGTTGTTAATGTTGGCTGCACATTTTCATTATCTGGGGGCTTTAAGGAAACCGTGGTAGCATAGTGGTTAAGAGCTACGGCTGCTAACCAGAAGGCCGGCAGTTTGAATCCACCAGATGCTCCTTGGAAACCCTGTGGGGCAGCTCTACTCTGTCTTGTAGGGTCACTATGAGTCAGAATCGACTCGAAGGCCATGTTTTTTTTGGGGGGAGGGGGGCCTAATTTGCAGACAAGATTAAGAACCAGTGGTTTAGAATTGCTTCCTTATGAGAAGCTTAAGATGGTTCCTCAGGCTACTGGGCCAGATGAAAGGCTATGTTATAGTAATGCTGTAAGTTAAAGTGAGGAGAGGACACTGAAAATAAGAGTCTAAACGCAGATCTTTCTGTTAACAAAACAGCAGCACCAATGGCTATAAGTCAGTAGAGGAGGCCACAGACATCACTGATCTCTTTCAATTTGTTTTCTTTTATTGCCTTTAATACATTCGTGTCAAGGAGTATTATGGTGCCCCTGTCTTAAACTCTCATACCCCTTGATGCTGTAGCCAGGAACCCTGGAAAGCCAGGTACAGCTTTATTAGCAGTGTGTTCACTGGTCTCCCTGGAGTTCAAACAACAGAGTAATTCCTACAAACAAAAACCCACTGTTTTCAGTATACATCAAGATAGATGCCAAAGCTAAGTCATGACAGATCTGGGTGAATAGACTGTGAAGCCAGAAAATTATGTCACTGGGGGTTTAGAAAGGAGAATGTCAGTCAGATTTACTTTGTCTTCCTGAATCTTGGGACACCCAAGCATTTGTCAAGACATGGCTTAATTTTAGTCAAGGGATTCCCTTCTTTGTAATTCTATCAAATACTATCAGTGATAACACTTAGCCTTTGGTGAACACTTGCATTCTGTTAAGGGCTTTATATGGATGATCTCATTTAACCCTCACATCAACTATAGGAAGTAGGTGCTACTTTCCTCATTTTACAGGTGAAGAAATTGAGGCTGTATGTGGCTGTATAACTTGGCTAGTAAAGAGTAGCTCACTTACTTTGAAGACATCATCAGAAAAGATTGATTGCTGGAAAAGGACATCATGGGTGGTAGAGGGTCAGTGAAAACTAGGGAAACCGTCCATGAGATGAATTGACACAGCAGCCACAGTGGACTCAGGATGGTGCAGGACCAGGCAACTTTTCATTCTGTTATACGTAAGGGCGCCACGAGTCAAGTGACTTGATGGCTATTAATAACAAGCAAATAGTAGAGCCGGGATTTGATCTGAATCCGTGACTTCACAATCTAAGCTCTTAATACTAAATTACTGCCTCTTGATTTGTAGACCTCTGGATAAAACAATTCAGTTTTTGCTAGTTTTTCAGTCTTTTGGTTTATTCCTTCCTAGAATCTAAACCCCAGTAATTGTAATGATATGTATTTTTGGCTTTGCTTGTTTATTTTAAAGTGAGTCTTTAAAAGAGTTTGACGATGCATATGTGAACTTCAAACAATAGCTGACTTTAGCATTGAAGACTGAGATGTTTCTTTGTTCAATCTGATTAATCCCAAGAAGGAAGCCGCAGCAATAAAAATGGAGTTGCTGAATATGCTCACGTGCTGGCTCATACCATTGGTGCTGCTATTTTGTCCGCACTGAAGACTAGATTTAAAATGTTCTTTTTCTGTTTTATCTAATGGTCGTGTTATAACATTTTGTTCAATCTGCTAGAGACGCTTGAAAATCTTCCCAAAGCTATCATTAGCAGATAACTCAAAACAAGACCAGTATTTCTTTGCTGTACAATACTTGGATATATTGGGTGAAGACATGAGGCATGATGAAGCTTGAGCTTTTCTAACATTAACTGTATTGCTGCCAAGCCAATGAACAGCTACCAAAACCAAAAAACCAGACCCAGTGCCATTGAGTCAATTCCAACTCATAGCGACCCTATAGGACAGAGTAGAAGTGCCCTGCAGAGTTTCCAAGGAGCGCCTGGCGGATTCGAACTGCCGACCTCTTGGTTTGCAGCTGTAGCACTTAACCACTACGCCACCAGGGTTTCCTGAACAGCTACAGAGAAGAGAAAATGAAGGTATTGCTGATCTGCGTTTGCATATGTGTGTATATAGGTGTCTCCATGGATGTGTATTTCCCTAACTTCTATCCTGCATATTTCGTGTGATGCTCCAGCCTCTGAGAAATCCTGTCATTTTAGTGCATGCTGAGTGAATGGCTTGGGTATAACTACCAAGTGGAGGCTTTACTTGGACAAGGATGTTTATCTGGGCATTAAAGAATGACCAGGGCTTCTTGCTGGGACTCTGTACTTGAACTCTCATTGTCAATGGGTAAAGGCCATCCATGTGGATTTACAGAATCTCCAGAACTTCAAAAACCTGTTGAAACTTCTCAGAGTCTTCTAGGGCCAGAGAACTTAGAATTAAAAACAGCTCTCAAAGATACATTTATTTCCTTTTAATGATTTCCCTCTCTGAGGCCAAGACTGCCTTTTCAACCTCCCCAATGAATCATATAGTAACATGCCTTTTTATATTTTGGGCTCATCTGACTTCTAGGCTCAAGACAGAACAGAAATGAGGAGGTAGCAGAAGGAAGTGATGCTTTTCCCAGTTTATTGACTGAGAAGACCAGGCGTTCACTTTTCTTGAACTATGGAAAGAGGTGTACATGGCAGAACACTGGAGATGTCCTTTGATGGTGGGACCAGGTGTTGTTTCCTTCTGAGGAATTGTGTAAGTTAAACAAATTATAATGAACATGGATTTGGGAAATAATGGAAAGATACGTACAAAACCTAGAGAGACTCTAGAAAGTGGCCGGAAAGACGTTCTAGGATTCATGAGGTACTTCATAGTTCTCTCTCCTTCTAAGCCCAAAATAGAATTGTACCTCTCCGTCATCCCCTTGAATTAAGTGTGATGTTTTGGCTGCTTTGGCCAAAGTGTGCATGGAAGAGAATCTCGTGACTCCTGGGCAGAAGCTCTAAGAACCAGCATGTGCTTTACAATGCTGTCCTTTCCAGTGAGCATGGTGAATGGCTGACCATTAGCTCAGGTCCTTGATGGGATCTTCTTATTGACCCACTATGGACATGTAAAATCAGCAAGAAATAATCTGCTTTTATTTGAAGCCACTGAATTTTCAGTTTTTGGATTGGCAGCAGAGTCTGACTGATAAGAAAATCATCACATTGAAACTCCCATATTGAGGTCATAGGAATATGACAAAAGAAATTGCTCAAGAGGAAAACACATAAAGATTTCTTATTTGTTAGTTTATTTTAGCCTTTAGGACTGTTAGCTAGCAAATGTAGAAAAAGGTTAAATAGATATTAAAATGCCTAGACCAAGTCCCATTATACCTCTGTTCTTTGTGGGGGGAAAAAAAAAAAGTGGATTCTAGCTTTTGCCGGCAAACTCTATGTCTATTAGCTATTCTAAGAAAGACTTTTTCTAAGAAAAGACAACAAGAATCTGCCATAAGGACCATGTCTGGTTGCATGCTTTCCAGGTCAGAGGTCAGCAACCTTCCCAAACTGGAATGCCAAGGTTCCAATCCCTGTTCTTCCCTTGGGTCAGGGGTTAGGATGCTTTTAAACCCTGAATAAGTTCCAGTGACCAAGTTCTACCTCCTGCTGATAATGAGGAAGGCAGACTGCCTTTTCCTGCAAATTGAGGGGAAGAGAGAGGTTTGATTTCTTTCAGTAGCACAGTGAAGTTTGGCCTCAGTGACAGAAGGTGGTTACAGCTTTTAGAAGGGCTGTGACAATGGTGACAGGCTCAAAAGCCATGGAAAACCATCCTATGGACCATCTGAGACAGAGGGAGGCTTGTTTATCATTCTTTTCACATGGATAAAAGTAACTTGTCTGAAGTTGTCTGAGGATGTGATTACAATTTCGGTGATTTTCTATTTTTCCAAATTACACTTATTAAAAGAGCACGTGGAGTCCACGGTGGCCATCAGAGGGGTAAAGAATAGCGCTTGGCATGGGAGTGGGGCCTGAGGACTACAAGTTGGAGGAAGCACACTCATCCACATCAATATGGTCCCCTGGACTTCTGCTCACAGAGATGGGCCAGCTTGAAAGGGCCACAGGAAATTTCAATAATTGTTTGTCATTGAGATAACAAAACTGCAGTCTGGTTCACTCATTTGCTCAATAGACATTGCCTATGTGTGGGGCATTTAACTGGGCACTGGGAACCCAATGGAAGCATACACATGCCTGGTTTTCCTCCTTTATGGAGATTATAGTCCAGTGAGGACACACATATTAATTAGTCAGTAAGTTGGTATTTATTGAACGTGCATTATGTTCCAGACACTGGGGATACAAAAGGAGACTCATCAGACAAAAAATCATATATACCAAATGTCAAATTATAACTCTAATGAGAATTAGGAAAGTGAGGTGCCTGGTACCATGAGAGCCTATAATCTGGGTCTAACATAGTCAGGAAGAGTTTGTTCAGATATCTGATGGATAGAACAGTTTAACCAGGTGGAGGTGGAAGAGACGTGCATTCCAGGCAGAGGGAACAGCACATGCAAAGGCCCTGTGGAAAGAAGGATCTTGAATGAGAGATGAAGGGAGATTATTTGTGGTTGGAGTGGAGAGAGAGGGATTGGTGGGTAAGTTAAGGTTGTAATAGTAGGCATCAGCCAGTCATGAAAGGCATCCTAATAAAAATGAGAGGGGTCTGGCTTGTCATTTTCCTTGTTTAGGATGTCCATATCCTCTTCTTTTCCTCTTCAGCAGGGTACCATCATTAAGAGGGTGGATTCTGGACCCCGTTTGCCAGGGTTTAATCCTAGCTCTACCACTTCCAAGCTTTGTGACTATCCCAACCCCACTGCCATCGAGTCGATTCCGACTCATAGCGAGTCTGTCTATAAGCAAGCTATTTAATCTCTCTGTGCTTCAGTCTCTTTATCTGTAAGTGGGGAATATAATAGTACCTACATCAACCTCCACCAGACTGAGTCCAGCACAACTAGATGGTACCCAGCTACCACCACACTGACCGCTGTGACAGGGATCACAATAGAGGGCCCCAGAAAGAGCTGGAGAAAAATGTAGAACAAAATTCTAACTCCCTCCCCACCGCCGCCCGCCCCACAAAAAAGACCAGACTTACTGCTCTGACAGAGACTGGAGAAACCCTGAGAGTATGGGTCCCGGACATCTTTTTAACTCAGTACTGAAATCACTCCTGAGATTCACCCTTCAGCCAAAGATTAGACAGACCCATAAAACAAAATGAGACTACAGGGGCACACCGGCCTGGAAACAAGGACAAGAAGTCAGGAGGGGACAGGACAGCTGGTCATGGGGAACCCAAGGTCGAGAAGGGGAAAGTGTTGACATGGTGTGGAGTTGGCAACCAATGTCACAAAACAATATGTGCATTAATTGTTTAATAAGAAACTAATTTGCTTTATAAACCTTTATCTAAAGTCCAATAAAAAAATTTCCATAAGGAAAAAAATAGTACGTACATCATAAATTTGGTAGGAAAATTAAATGAGCTTATGTATTTAACTTAGAACAGTGCCAGGCACTCAGTATAAATAGCATATAAATGTGATATATCATTATAGTTGTTGTTATTGCTTGACGTGCTGGAGAGCATCACTTTTCACCAGCTTTTTCCCCATCAGTTTATAAATAAGAACTTCACACTAAATTATACCTCGAACACATAAATATTTGCATTATAAGCAGAAAATAACCTAAAACAAAGTATAGGTCTCTTCAGTGTCCATTTATGGTATAAAAAAAATGCATTTCTCAATTAAATCATCTTAGAAAAGTCCTCTTTCAAAGTTAAGAGAATTAAAACACCTTCTGCTTTGCTCATTGTGTATTTGAAATTTTTGGAAGACAGAGTATTCTTGATACAGATTCAGGAGATACTGGGGACTGACTAAAGACAGAACCTACCTCCAGTCTTATTATTTTATCACTGATGCAATTGTGTAGTCTTAGGATAGCGGAGCTGGAGACACCCTCAGAGATCAGCTAGCCATTCGTTCTGATTTAATTGGCTGTTGGTTTCTGCATGAAATGAACAAGAGTTGCCAGCTTAAGAGTTGAATAGGCAAGTAATTTAACTGAGATGCTTCTGTGAAAATAACAAATACCATCTGCAGCTTCTCCTTCGGAAGGTGGGAATGCATTTTTGCTGAAATTCTTTTTTCAATTTTTTTTTTTAAACTATTTCTAAAAAAATAAGCAACCTGACTTCGTACCAATAGATCTGGGAAAGCTGAGTTATCATGCTCTCCATGTGGACTGGAATATATTTTTAAACAAACAAGCTTTAATTGGCAGCTTGTTATAGACTAGGCCTTGTGATGGGTGTTTTTATATGATGCCTCATTTAGTCCTCAATTATATGGAGTCTTGGGCAGGTCTTGGGCCTATTGGCCCTTGGGTCTCTTCTTCACCCTTCCTCTGCTCTGCTCTGTATTTCAGGGGAATTGATGCCTGCAGCTGTGTTTCTCAGCCTCTCCTGTCCACTGGTTTCTTGCTAGGTTTGGGCATTGGGAGGTGCTGGTAGAGACTGTAGGGTAGGGTGAACAGAGAAACCAGGTTATTTCTTCCCTCCCTCTCTTCCTTAGCTGCATCTCCTCTATGGTTCTAGCTCCCACTGGACTGGCAGGCCATGCTGCTAGCTTCTACCTGATGGCTCCACCCATAGACTCCAATAACATCCTCCTTTTGTCTCTCCAGCCAAAGGATGGTGGTGGCTTCCTACTCTTGCTAATTTCTGGACTACCCTGCTATCTGTTCTGGGTTTACAGAGTCTTCATCACCAGTGTAACCAATTCCCTGCTTTAAATTCCCTGTATGAAAAATATTTTAAGTAATTTTTGTTTTCTATTTGGACCCTGATAGAGTTCAGTATCATTATACCCCTTTTTTAATAGATAAAGAAACTGAAGTCCACAAAGCCTCAATGACTTTCCCAATTTCACATATCTACTAATTAAATCAAAGTCATCTCACTCCTAAGCTCATGTATGATTTTTCTATTATTATACTATGGTGCCTTCATAACTATCTGGAAAGGGGAAACATGACTAAATAGAGGAGATCCCTTTCTTGAATGATTAGTGTCATGATGGGTTTTACCACAGTCCAAGGCTAATTTAACTGCGGGATGCATTTGAAAGCCAACATCTTACAATCTTTCCAAAGACAGAATTATTAGGTCCTTAGGCAGCAAATCAGAAAGATGCCCTTTTAAATGTCCGCTAAAGTTTGGTCCTTTGGGAAATCCTGCTCAAAGCCATGGAGCTATCACATTCTGGCCACAGGTCTAGGCCAGATGATGAGCTCTCTTTGTTTTCAGTTTGAATAGAAAATTAAGGTCTTTATACCTCACCCTGAATTATTCAGAATCAGCACACAGATACTCTAGCATTATTGGTAAACCCCACATACGATCAAAGACTTTGGACTTTACCATAACTTGAAACTTAATTTTCAGACTCTTCTCATAGGAATAAATTGTAGGCTAAAATGTTTGTGGTCTGAAAGAATCTCAGGATAGCATCAATGTACTTGTAGAGACTCTTGTAAAGAAGTTGGCATTCTAAAAAGAACAAATATAATGTCAAATTTGTAGTAGAAAAATTGTCACCAAGTTCTGTCCTTCTGTTAAATAGTAAGGTGTGATATGTGAATGTGTGTGTGGGGGCTATGTGGATTGGTGTGTGGGTGTGTGTGCTATGTGTAAGTGTGTGTGTGTGTGTGTGTGGTGAAATAATATGAAACCTTCAAAGCAGTGAGTAATTTGATTTTGTGTTTAGGAAAATAGGTAAAATATTCTTGGTTGAACTTAAAGACGGGGAAGAGGGTCTGGGTGGAGGGTATGTATGCTACTGTAGCAGTTAAGAAAATTAACAAAGTCTTGAATCAAGTAACTTTGAAGTAGAAGCAACAGGTGGATGCATGGGATGATGTGGCTGTAGAATGGATAAAATTTGTCTCTGATTGGAGTAGGAGACGGAGGGGAGAAGAAATTTGAGGGTGACTCTGAGGCTAGGATTCTTTACAATTTTATCTTTTCTTTTTTCACTTAATATACAACCCCAATAACTTTCCACTCTGCTGTGGATTTTTCACATTATTGCAGGAAACTGGTTGATATTCATTTTCCCTCTGACGAGCAGACAGAAACACACAAAGTAGCTTAGAGAGCCCAGTACTGTATTTCCGTTTGAGGCAGAAAAAGCGACTAAGAGATTCTTAGGTCATTAGTGCTGTCTGAGACTATGGTATGTAAAGCAGCGGAGCAACTTACTCATCTCACACTGAGTGACAAGACTCCACAGGACTTTACAGATATCTGTAGATCTCTAGAACATCCTTATCAGGTTAGAATTTTGTACGGTTCAAGCAAGGGATGAAGTAATTTTCCACCCTCAGACTCACCTGGGGTCAGAGGTAATCTTTAAAGGGTGGTTCTCATACCTAGCATACCCCTGCGCTCTAGTCAGTCTGGTCTTCACGCTGCCCCAAGGGCAGACCACACTTTTTCCCACCTTTGTGATTGTCTATCAGTCTTCTTAAGGAGCTCTGGTGGTACAGTGGTTAAAGCACTCCACTGTTAACCAAAAGATCGGGAGTTTGAACCCAACAGCCACTCTGTAAGAGAAAGACATGGCAGTCTGCTTCTGTAAACATTTACAGCCTTGGAAACCCTATGGGGCAGTTCTCCTCTGTCCTACAGTTTTGCCATGAGTTGGAATTGACTTAACAGTGGTGGTTAGTTTTTTTGGTTTATCAGTCTTCTTACCTGCAATACCCATGCCTTGCCACCATTCAAATCCTTCCTTCTTCAAAACGTGAGTGCCTCATGCAGCCCAACCCCAACCTAAATAATGCTTTCCTTTAAACTACCACAGTGTGTACAGATTCACATAATTTTGTCCTTCAGTGTATATATTTTATTTTAATAGATAAATGGATAGACAGATAGCTTCTGTTGAGTCAACTCCAACTCACGGAGACCCTGCGTGCAACAGAACAAAACGGTGCCTGGTCCTGTGTCATCTCATCACTGGAATGTTCGATTGAATCCATCTTTGTGTCTACATATTGTGTTTTATTACTCTTTAATTTCTTAACTTGTGTTAGTCTTGTCTTTCCAACTAGATCGTAAAGTCCTTGTGGGCAGAATTATTTTTTGCTCTTTCTTTTCCTTCACAGCACCCAATGCAGAGTAAGTACTTGTGGAATTATTGATTTAGGCTGAAAAATTTGCTTCAGTTTTCTTCCAGCCACCTTACTGCTTAGTTACTCTATGACTGGCTTCTTCAGCTATTGAATTGCCACCACACATTTGAACAAGCAATACGAAGTCTAGATTCTAAAAAAAAATCCAGGTGAAAGAATACTATAGCCATAGAGAGCTCTAGATATGATTGTGAAGAGAGAGGGAGAAAGAAAGAAGAACGTGTTTGGAAACAGAGCTTGTTCTTTCCTCTGGGAGACCTTATTTTCTGGAAGTTACTGAAAAGCAAAGCTGATCAGAATAATTATCAGTCCATCTTCAGACTCTGGTGTGTCTTAGAAAAACAATACAACAGGAAATGACATAGGCCAAGAAATTCTTAATGAGTCATTTGGGTAAAAAGGGTTTTCTGCTTTAAGAACATTAGCTTCTTCATCAGTACAAGAAACCAGTAGTTAGTGTTTCAGTAATTACCTTTTATTGAGCCAGGAATCTTATGGCAACTTATAGCTACATGTTGAGTTTTTCACAATAACCATCACGTGTACGTATTTTAAGTTCCATTACGGTACATAGGGTTGCTATGAGTTGGAACCGACTCGACAGCACCTAACAACAACAGCAACGTTATCAAAATGAGAAGACTGAGATTCAGAGAGTTTAAGTAACTTAACTTCAAAAAATCACATCCTCCAAGAAGACTTCACTGAACCTTCAGGATGGGTTGGCATCATTATATTTCCCATAGTATCATATTATATCTTTATCACACCAACAAGTTATCGGTTGCCATCAAGTTGAATCTGACTTATGGCGACTGCATATATGTTAGAGTAGAGCTGTGCTCCTTGGGATTTTCAATGGTTGACTTTTTGGAAGCAGATTGCCAGCCCTTTCTTCTGAGGCACCTCTGGGTATACTTGGATTGCCAACCTTTAGGTTAGCAGTGGAGTATGTTAACTATTTGACCACCAAAGACTCTATCTTTATTAGGACCCCTGCCATATTATTTTATATAATAAATTTAATTGCATAATAACCTGGTTTATATATCTTTCCTCCCTAGTGGATTGCAGCCTCCTTGAGGATAGGAAAGGTTCAGGTTCTAAGTCTAAGTCCTTTTTTTGTTTATGTTATATTTACATTGCCATTTTCATGCATGTTGTAGACAAGTTTTTAAAACACAGAATTCCCTTCAGTTATTGAGATATTACTAGCCTTTTTATATAGTCATGGTTACATGGTACGTCCTCCTTTTCTATGGAAGAGACTAATTAAAATGCCTTCTCTTTTTGAGACATCCAGCTCAGTGTACTTCTGTGGGACAGGAGGCTGTTTCCAGAAATAAACATCAAACAAGAAGAGTTTCTAGTTATAATTACTCCCTGACAGAAAGGTTACCACAGATACTGAAGAACATTCACGGTTAATTTTGTAGCACCATGGCTAATGGGACAAATCACTGGCCATGAGGACTCCTCAAGCTGAAAGAGTGTAAAGAGAAGCAAAAGGGGAGCAGGTCATGGGCTCTGCCCTGTGGGTCTGAGGGAGGGCTAATGGCAGAGAGGAGGCAGGCAGATGTGACTCACAGTCGGCCGTGGGTGGTGTTAGACTCAGCCGTCAGGTCAGCAGCACGTACTTCACATAAGTGCAAAACCCACAGCAAGCCAGCCAGCCAGAGAATTTTGGTGGGGACAACCAGGGTTTGAATCATGTGAGAAAAAAAATCATCTGTTGGGGGACACCAAACAAGAGCATCAAACCCCTCTCTTGCCATCCGCGGTCCAACTAGGCTCATGACTTGGAGGTTTTATCTAAGAAGTGCTGTGACTTTTCCTAGATCATGCAGAAAGTTAGAGACCAGGCTGGGACTTGAAACTGGGTTGTCAGACTCCCAAGCTAGTGCTCCTTCCACAAACCACACAGAAAAGGGAGGTGTAAGTCAATTTTTTAAAAGTCGTGACACTAGCTTAGGGACATCCTGACCCTTGGACAGCTTGCTTCTTCAAAGCACAAAAGTTCTTTTAGGGGTTCAGTGACTGCAGTGATTTGACAGGACAGAGTGACATTATTTCCTGGAAATGATTCTTACACCTGAAGTCAGAGAAATATCACAGTAGTGCAGTCATTACACATGTGCTGTATCTTTATTGATGTATAAAAAATGACAACAATGATGCTTGCAAGAAAGAGATTTAAGTAGGAATTCCCTCCTGCATTAGCAATGCTATCTCCTTAAAAAAGGATGCAGTAATGCATAATTAAAACCATAATAATATTCAAAATAATAAGATAATAAACAGCTTGAATTTACTTAAGACTTCATTTATTCAAAATGCCTTGATGAATCCTCTCATTTGAGCTTCACAGTTACTTCTGCACAACCCAGGAAGCGATAGCTGTTGCCGATTTCATATATGAAGAAATAGAAACCAGAGAGGTTTGGTGATTCGCCCAAGTTCACACAGTCATTGTCAGAACCAAGACTAGAATTCTGTTTTTTTAACGAGTATTTTTTTTTGTGGTAAAGATCACAATCCCTTATCTGAAAATCTGAAATCTAAACAATAACAAAACAATCTTTTTTTTTTTCTTTCATAACTTATTTGGTGGCAAAACTTTACCTGTCCTGAACTACTTTTGGCATCAAAACCTATTTTGAGGTGATATGAGACTCTTATTGTTCTCTTTAGGGAGACTAGTCATATGTTTTACTTTGGATGTTAATGTCATCAATTACAGGTGGTATAGTGGTTAAGAGTTACGGCTGCTGATCAAAAGGTCGGCAGTTCAACAGCACCAGGTGCTCCTTGGAAATCCAGTGGGAGAGTTCTACTCTGTCCTATAGGGTCGCTATGCGTCAGAATAGACTTGACGGCAATAGGTTTTGTTTTGTTTTTTTGGTTCCCGACTAATGCCTTATATTTATTATAGGGGCCATATTGTCTTTCCAAAGTCCAAAAAAAAAAAAAAAAAAAAAACCTGATTCAAAAGCATATTAGAACCAGAATTTCGGATTATAATTGTGGCCTCCTAGACTACCTCTGCCATCTAAAAGAGCCAGGCAGTGAGGTGTTTAGGTTAATCAAATATGCTGGGTAACAGTCACTGTGGTCACCATACATGTACTGCTAGGGTCGAACAAATCAGACCTTAATGAAATGCGCTTAATGTCAACTCAGCAGTTGTTAGGGGAGTTAAATAAGATAATTCACTTCAATCATTTGGCAGAGTGTCTGGCTCATAGGATACACTCTAACTAGAGCATTAGCTGTTATCTTCTTTAATAAACATTGTATCCCCATATTACAGATGAGGAAACAGTGATGGGCAGAGAGGTTAAATAACTTGCCCAATAACTAGCTAGTAAGTGGCACCACCAGGACTAGGCACCCAGATTTCCCATGACACCCAAAGCATGTGTGTAACCAGTAGGGTAAAGATAATTTTCACATCTTCCAGGGGGCTCTAGAAATCCTTCCAGGTCATCATTATGGAAATTAATTACTGAATCATTGGACTGTAGCTTGTGGAAGTGCTGTTTAATAACCTGCTGGCTAAGCCAGATTTTGCTGGCTAAGAGAGAGGGAGAGAAAGAGGGGGAGGGAGGGAAGGAGAGGGGAAGGGAAGGTTAGCTGGGGTAGAAGAGAGGGAGGGAGACAGACAGGGTGAGACAGAGGGAGGGAGAAGGAGAGGGGTAGAGGAAGATCTTAAGCTTCTAGAAAATGCTTTTCAAATTAAAAGCTGGAATGACTTCAGGATGCGAAACCTCTATTCTAGAAAATTATTACAATTACGTAAACTTCCTTGGATGAAGAGGATGAGGCCCTTCTGGGAATTAGAACAGAGAAAAGACATTCTCAAGAATTTCCCAAAATTCTGTGAATCAGGCCAATGAAACCTAAGGTTTTGAGAGAAAATAACCTTGACTTGCTTTGTGTCTACGTAATGAGATTTGCTCTACTTCCATCCTCCTCCCTGACCCCCTCACCTTGGATTTTTTGCCTTCTCGGTTTCCTTACTATGAACTTATGGCTTCCCTTTTCCTAACCTGCTTTGGGAGTGAGTGCCTGCCCTCCGAGGGTGGGGACAGTGGGTGGGCTGAGGGAGGAGTGGGCAAGAACTGGAGCCTGAAACAAAAAGACGCGGGGGATGAGAGGAGAGAAGTGCTTGTTTCTAAAATTTATCCTCACCCACACACCTCCCTCCCTGTAACAACTCGAATCCCAGATGGCAAGAGGAGAGTTCGAGTGTGTGGTGCTTGTGGACTGTCAGGACAGTCTGGCAAGAATGTGAGCTCTGTGGTTGCTAAACCCGAGATTAAGGGGACCTTGGTGCAATTGTGTTGGCAGCTGCTCCGACCCACCCTGGTGTCGTGTGCACACTTGCCAGCAGCAAGGGCGCACGTCTGGCTTTATTCGCTGTTTAGGATGCGGCACTTGAAAGCTGCCCCCTCCCCCAGACTCCTTGACATTTGTCCAGAGATTAATTGGGCTAATCCTCTTCTGGGAAGAATAGGTGGGAGGGTGTGTATTCGGGGAGGGTGAGGAGGCAGGCAGGGATTGAAGAGGCAGGAATTAATGAAGGCACTGGGTCTGGCTAGACCCTTTGAAGAAAGAAAAGAGGAAATTTCTCTGCTGTTCCTGGACAAGGCTGACAGGTGGGCAGGGAGACTGCGGCTCCTCTGTTGCGCTGGCCTTGCCAGAAGGCCTGTGCACAGCAGCAGTAACGACTGTTGACAGCACCAGCTGTCACTCAGGGAGGAAGTGCTCCCAGGACACCTTGGCCTGCCATTCCCTTCTCTTGTACTGGGGGCAGAAGGCGAGAGCCCCAAGGAAGGCCATCCTGACTGTGGAGAATATGCCTTGCTTGAATTCACGTCTGGGATCCTTACAAAGAGCTCTTTTAAGTTTTATTTTGAATTAGGCCTTAAGAATAAGCAAGATTTATTACTTTAGATTTTTGGTCAAAGGAAAGGAAGGAACCATAGACAGTGTTCTCTTATGCTATATAAAACCCACTGCTGTATATAGCCATTCATATTTTGGAAGGGGATGCAGAGCTTTTCAACTTATTGTTTAATAATAATTAAAAAACCAATTGCCATTAAGCTGATTCCAATCATGACAGCCCCATGCATGTCAGGATAGAATTGTGCTCTCTAGGATTTTCAGTGGTTAGTTTTTTGGAAGTAGGCTTCCAGGTCTTTCTTCTGAGGCCCCTCTGGGTGAACTTGAACCTCCAACCTTTGGGTTAGCAGTGAGCATGTTAACTATTTGCACCACCCAAGAACTCCTCAGTAATAATAGCTTGCATTTATTATAGAGAGCCAAGAGCCAAAGCACTGTTCTAAACAGTTTGCATGTATTGATTAATTTACTCTTCTTAACAACCCATATAACAACCCATATATGATAGGTGCTAATATGGCCTCCATTTTTTTTTTGTATTATTAATTTTTATTGTGCTTTAAGTGAAAGTTTACAAATCAGGTCAGTCTCTTACAAAAATTTACATACACCTTGCTATACACTCCTAATCGCTCTCCCTCTGATGAGATAGCACAGTACTTCCCGCCACGTTCTCTCCTTGTGTACATTCGTGTAGCCTCTGGCCACCTCTGCCCTCTCATCTCTCCTCCAGACCCGAGATACCAACATAGTCTCATGTGTTGACTTGATCCAAGAAGGTTGTTCTTCACCAGTCTAACGTTCCATCCCCTCTTCCAGTCCAATCCCTGTCGGAAGTGTTGGCTTTGGGAATTGTTCCTGTCCTGGGGTAACAGAAGGTCTGGGGTCCGTGGCCTCCGAGGTTCCTCCAGTCCCAGTCTGACCATTAAGTCTGGTCTTTTTATGAGAATTTGGGGTCTGTATCCCACTGCTGTCCTGCTCCCTCAGGGTTTCTCTGTTGAGTTCCCTGTCAGGGCAGTCATCGGTTGTGTATTGCCTCTATTTTATAGAGGAGACAGAGAGAGGTTAAAGTTACCTGTGGAAGGTTATTTGTAAATGGTGGTGCCAAGACTCAAACTCTGGCAGTCCAGTTCATGGCCCCACCTTCTTGACCACTTGTCTAGGCTACATCACTAACGGAGAGAGGGAATAAGCATCTTGCCTTGGCTAGTCCCTGTTGAAGGAATCCTGGTGGCACAATGGTTAAGCACTTAGCTGCTAACCAAAAAGTTGGTGGTTCAAACCCACCAGCAGCTCCGAGGGAAAAAAGACCTGGTGATCTGCTTCTGTTCTACTCTGTCATATGGGGCTGCTATGAGTCAGAATCAACTCGACGGCACACAAGTCTCAGGCTAGAACATGACAAGTGAGATTGAGCAGTTAGTTGAGGTTAATACATCCAGAGAGAACTGAAGATAAAGAGCCAAGGAAATACTTAGAGGTTTCTGGGATGCTCTGAAAAATATGTGCCTAATTGAACCAGTGGACAATTTCCTTCAGCTAACAGGATTCCAGTTTAGTGCCATGTTTCCTTGGAAATCACAGCAGGCAGAGGCATAACGAATATGAAAGGACTGGCAATTAATCAAATGAACTTTATAAGAAGGGAGTTCTTACGAGTGGAATTTCTATATAGATCCCGTTATAAAAACTATTAATAATGAGGAGTTTAAAAAAGGTCATTGCAAAGTGAAAAGAAATCTGTGAAGGTATGAATATCTGTTCATACCCAGTCTCCACACCTCTTCCTGCTGAGTCCTCTATTCCAAGCCATGAGATGGCCAAGCTGCCTTTGGACACTGAAAGTACCAATGAGAATGAATTAATTAGGAGGAGATTCTCACTCTTGATCTAGGCTCTAGTTATAGCTCTTTAAGCAAAGTATCTGTTTTCACAAGATGCTTTAAAATAAACAGGAGTGGGTGATGGGGACCTCGCCCCTGGTAAGGCTGCTACCCCAATAACAGCATCACTACCTCTGGAGATGGCTAATTTTCAGAAATAGGTTCTTCATATTATCATACACAAAACCCTATTTCTCTCTTCCAAGTCTTGTCTTAGCATTCAGAGAAGAAAGGGAATGCATCTCATTGACTCTACATGCATTTAGGGTGGCTTATTTTTTGGCTTGGCAAAAAGGCCTGATGATCTACTTTTGAAAATAGGGAATGAAAACCTGTGGATTACAACAACCTGATTTCAATTTACATGGGGTTGCCAAGAGTTGTCGGCCGACTCAGATGGCTGCTAACAATGACGACATTTTTTGGCTCAGTCCTGATAATCCCCAAATTCATCTTAAAACAGGAAAGGTGACCAGACCTCAATAGACCAGGATATCCTCAGTACATCTATGGCCCCTCCGTTTATTCAATAAAGCCCTGGGAGCCCACTGTGGAAAATAATTCCTCCAAAACGTGCATACACGGTTTCAGATATATTTTCTTAGACTAAGATCTTATTTTGTTTCAAATCTTGTATTTGTTTATATTTACAGTAGTTACTAGAATTTCCACTGTGACATTTTATTTAAGTGGCACTATAATATCCAGTGTGGACTCAAAGTAGAAAATGACAGGGATTGTTCTAATCGTCTTCAGGAACACTTTTCATGTTTGCATTATCAACTCTTTTGAGTTGAAAAATAATTTCCTAAATTGTGGCCTAAGGTGCTAATTTCTAAATACAGTCTCCTCTCTCAGTGAAAGGCTGGAGTCCTTGTTTTGTTTACTGCCTTTGAGTCATTTATAGATTTAAAGCCACCCCACTGAGCATCAACTCATCTCTGCCAGGTGCACTGAGCCTCAATGGGTTGGAAATGAAATATGGGGTCCCAAGGAGGGCAAGTGATGGAAACCACAGTCACAGTTTATTTGCTCACAGATGTTCACATGAATGGAGCAGAAATTTAAGAGCTAATTTCTTTTTTTTTTAAACATATTTTAAAGTGTAACATAAAAATAATATAAATTCATATATAAAATTTTTTCTTTTCTTTAGAGATTTCTGATTTAATGATAGATTCACTGGACCAATCAGTTAAGGAAATCCATCCTAGCAATCTACTTCGTCCGGAGTTGGATTTTTAAGTGTGTAATTTCGCGACATGAATCATATTCACAATGTTGTGCAACCATCATCATCATCTATTTCCAAAACTTTTTTATCACCCCAAACAAAAACTCAGGACCTGTGAAGCAATAATTCTCATTTCCCCCGCCCCCAACCACTGGTAACCACTGATCTACTTTTGTCTCTATGCATTTGTCTATTCTAGGTACTTCATATAAGTAGAATCATACAATATTTGTCCTTTTGTATCTGCCTTTTTTCACTCAGCATAATGTTTTCCAGATTCATCCATGTCATAACATCTATCAGAACTTCATTTCTCTTTATGACTGAATATTCTTTCTCTTTTGATTTGACAAGAGACAAAGAAAAACAGTGCTTGGGGGTTGGGAAGCTGAGGGCCTAAGAAACTCTGAGAAAAGCTGGAAATGACCATGTTCACCAACGCTGGCAGGAGAATAAGCTCATTGACAAGGGTATTGATTTTCATTCCCAGGAACACAGACTAAGGCATTTGCTCCTGAGGAATCATCAGCAAGTGACTTTTACATGAGGAAAGGACTAGGGCTTGATCTTGGATGATGACTTGAAGACCTGACCATTGATTTCTGCTCTCTCCCAGTACCCTGAAGTGCTATAAGGAAATCATTATACAGTGTCAGGGTCACGGCAATTCCTGAAGTGTTGTGATGCTGCTAAAACGTCAGCTGCTCCATTAGTTTACATTTTTAGCAAGCTTCTCTGTGATTCTTGAGCCTAGTAAAGCTTGAGAAACACTGCAAGAGAGCAACAGCGTGGCAGGCTGAAAATACCACCCCCTCTCAAAATAAAGATATCCACATCTAATTTCTGGAACCTGTGACTGTTACCTTATATGGCCAAAAAAGGAACTTGGCAAATATAATTAAGTTAAGCCTTTTGAGATGGGGAGATTATCCTGGATTATCCAGGTGGACTCTAAGTGCAGTCACATGTATTTTTATAAGAGAGAGGCAGAGGGAGATTTTATACACACAGAAGAGTAGGCGATGTGAAGATGGAGCAGAGAGAGATTTGAAGATGCTGGCTTTGAAGATTGGAGTGATGTGGCCACAAAGCAAAAAAATTAGAAGAAGCTCCACAGAGAGTGCGTCCCTGCCGGTACCTTGATTTCAGCCCAGTGATACTGATTTCAAACTTCTGGCCTCCAGAACTGTGAGATAATAAATTTCTGTTGTTTTATGCCACCAAGTTTGTGGTAGTTTGTTATGGCAGTCACAGGAAACTGATACAAGCAACGTTCTCCAATTCTTTTTTTATTTGTACCTATTATTTTTTTTTATTAGTAATATGGCACCCTGGTAGCGCAGTGGTTAAGAGTTCAGCTGCTAACCAAAAGGTCAGCAATTCAAATTCACGAGCCACTCCTTGGAAACACTATGGGGCATTGCTACTCTGCCCTATAGGGTCGCTATGAGTCGATAAACTCCATGGCAATGGGTTTGGTTTATTTATTTTTTAATCAGTAAAATATTTTGAGCACCTTACCCAAAATATGTTTATTCATAAATATCATCAGATAACACTATGCAAAAATATTATATACATTATATAAAACATGCAAAATCAGAATTAAAGTAGAAGTACTCAAAGGGGAAAAAATAATATTTTGTAGATAATTTTATATTATTAAAGGTACAAAAAATCTTTTACTAAAAATGTGATCATATTTTAGTAAAAGCAATGTGATTGAATGTGCTACAATATTTTGAAAATCTTGGTTGAACACTGTGATAATAGCAATTTAAAATCTGGTTCTAAGTTCTGTTTATTTTGATATTTGATTCTAATGTCTCTTGTTGCTGAAAAAGATACCTCCCAAGAATATGCACAGCCAAATGGAAGAGGCACATCCTTGACTATGCTTTTTAAATCATGATATTCTTTTATATTCCAAACCCATTCAATAATTATGCAAATAATTTTTTGGCCACATTTGGCTAATACATTTCCATCTTAAACCAAACCTGTTGCCGTTGAGTTGATTCCAACTCATAGCAACCCTATTGGATAGAGTAGAATGGGCCCACAGGGTTCCCAAGGCTATAAATCTTTACAGAAGCAGACTGCCACATCCTTTGTGGCTGGTGGGTTTGAACCACTGATCTTTTCGGTTAACAGCTGAATGCTTTTACTACTGCTCCACTGGGGCCCTTCTGACGTCAATTAGTTGCTTTTAAAAATGAATCAGATGATGTTAAGTCTCTATATTTTTATCAAATGGATTCAAAGTCCACTGAATTTCTTTACTTGGAAGATTTAAAAATAGATGCAAGTCTTTAAAGTGGTCAGATAAGAGAATATTTTAAGTGAGACATACTGGTTTTAGGAAACAAGCTCATGTAGTCATAGAAACATTTCAAACATGTTTTCAAAATGCTCTCTCTTTTAAAAAGCTTTTTTTTTTTTTTTTTTGATTCAGTGTTAGAACACTCCTCCCAATCTTAGAGGGACAAATAGCCCTGATGACGCAATGGTTAAGTGCTCATCTGCTAGCTGAAAGATTGGTGGTTCTAACCCACCAAGTGGCTCCATGGAGGAAAGACTCGGCAATCTGCTTCTATGAAGATTACAACAAAGAAAACCCTATGGGGCAGTTCTGTTCTGTCACATGAGGTCACTATGAATTGGAACTGACTTGACAGCACCCAACAACAACACCATAGAGGGACAAATTAAACAGATTTATTGTTTTGGAAGAAAAAAATCTACATATCTACCAGGGTTGACAATTTCTTACATTCACAAAAGGTCAGAAAACCTGAACGTATGTTTTTGTAAAAGAAAAGCACAAAACTCATCTTTAGATTTGACAGCTCTTCAATACTTTGCCTTGAGATATCCAGTGAACTCTGTCTTTCATGAACACTCATGCCATTGTAAAACACCATAAGGATTCTACCTTTTAAGATTAAATAATCCATAAATCCACTGAGATAAATATTTGGAACATGTGGGAAGCAAATCAATGGTGTAGGATGTCACTGTCAGTTCCCCTGATTCTCCTGTGACACCTCACTCACCATGGCCCATATTTAACTTTCTGACACACAGACCAGGCCGAGCAAGTGTGCTACAGCCATCCGTATACTGAAAATTATTCAAGCTTATTTTTTCAAATTAAAAATAAATATAAATGGATATTCTAATTTTTTCTTTTCATACACTGATGGGAGTTTTCAAAATTCCTAAGATGCAGTCTATTTTGGTGACTACTGCTCTAAAATGAAGAGAGGTTGGTGTATAGATTATAGAGAATAGGAACAGGATTTATCAAGATGTGAAACAAAAGAACGACTGGGAGACAGTAAAGGCTAAAGCAAACAAGAATGAATGCCAGCAGGGGATGGGGACCAACATATGAAAGTAAAAGTGGCTGTGCAAATGTCACAGTTTGTTGTTGTTGTTGTTATGTGTCGTCTAGTTGGTTCCAACTCATAGAGACCCTGTGTAGAACAGAATGAAACGCTGCATGGTCCTGCACCATCCTCACAATTGTTGTTATGCATGAGCCCATTGTTGCAGCCAGTATGTCAATCCCTCTCTTCGAGGGTCTTCCTCTTTTTCACTGACCCTCTACTTTGCTAAGCATGATGTCCTTCTCCAGGGACTGATTACAGGGTGGGTTCGTCAAAAACAGACTATGAGATGGAAACTGACATGCAGCAAGCTTATTAGGGAATGCTTGTGAGATCGAAACCTTGGAGGAAGGAGAAATTGGGCTGTCAGTTGACCTTAACCAATGGTAAGGGGTGCTCTGAAGCTGGGATAGTCCTTGAGTGTTGTCCCAAGTTGGGGTAGGAGGTGAGCTTTTATAGCCTACACTGATCAGTTGTTGGATTCGAGCTGCCTCAGGAAGGAGTGTGACCTTAGGAAAGGCAGCAGTTTCCCGAGGGTGTTGACAGATAAGGAAGTCAAGCAACACCCTTCTCAGGAGGTAGAAGAGAGGGCCCCCAGGGCTGCAGCCCAGTCTCTCCAGCAGCAAACTTCCTTCATACCAACCAAGAAGATCTGAGTGTAAGGGAATTAAATAGTTTTACTCTAAATGAAGCAAAAGTTAAATTAAAATTAGTATTTTAAAATATTAAGTTGCTTAATTTCCCTCTCTAGGCCAAAGGGGCAAAAATTGGCTCTTGGGGGTGAAAAAAAAAAATCTTACTCTTTTTATGTATAAAACACATATATACATGTAGTACATAAACAAATATACAGTATATCTGTGGTATTAAAATTTCATGAGGGGCAATCAGGAAAAAAACATCTAAAAAGACTCCACAGGGGGGTGATAAGGAAAAAAGCAGTTTCAAAACGCTGCGCTAGGCAATTCAATTAATCAGTAGTAATAGAGTGTGTGTGTGGGGGCGGAGGGGTACTATGAGTATTTTAAGTGAAATACTTAGAATTCAGATCAAGAAAAACAGATGCAAGAAGAGGAGAGCCCTTCTTTTCCCACAGAAAACCAAGAAGTCTTTAAAGGAAAGCCATTTCCCCCCCTTTCTGTTGTGTCTTTTCAAACTCCCAGGCAATTCCAAATCAAGTCTTGAATCTTCTCCCTGCTGCTGGTGATCAGTCTTAAACGGGCAGGTGGCCCTTGTTTACAGTAGCCCTGGTTGGGAATATCAATTACCTATTATGGAGAAGGCAGTAGAGGCCCAGAGGAGACACTCAATCCATTGAAGGTCACATGAATCAGTGACTACTTAGGAACTAGAACATTAACTGAAGCTTTATTCACTTAACACCCAATTTTCTGCGACAGAAAGCAAGCCGGTTTTCTCTGAAAGATGGATATTTCTTTTGTGGCATCTGACACTCCATTTTTCTTAATTACCTAGTTGTGGTGCTCAGGAAGATATGATTGTGTCTTTGTAGGACTGAAAGAGAAAAGTCAGACTGCTCAAATCTGAAGCATTGTGTAAATTAAAAGGGACATGTTATGATTAACAAACTGTCATAAGAAATAACAATGAAAAATTCCATTCAAAGAAAACTATTTTGCCAAAAGAAACCAGTGTTTCCAAATATTCTGCCATGTTGTATATGAGCTATACTGGTCTTAACTCATGCTTTCCACAGGGGCACAAATGAAACCTGCTGAGTGCCGATCACAGAGGTCCTGATCCCTGATGCGGGCAGTGCTAGGCACATAAAAAAAAAAAAAATTATTTATTTATTTTTTTAAGGCACAAAGTAGGTGTTTAATAAAGATTTACTGAATGGGTAAATGAACTGGCTGTCTCTCCCAACTTCCATGATCACTTCCCTCCTGTACTGTAGTAGTTTAATTCTAGTGGTTCCAGGTTGTGATGTTGAAACATAAGAAGAGTGTGTGACCTATTTTGTTATAAGGTATTATTGTTGTTAGGAGCTGCTGGGTAGGTTCGAACTGCCAATCTTTTGGTTTGCAGCTGAGTGCTTAATCATTACACCACCAGTACTATTTTATCCTCCTTTTACAGCTATGTGTCTGAATGGGCCAGTGTATACACAGTTTAGAAACCAGCATACCCCTGGTTTCACCTTTGCCCTAAAGTTCTGACTTGCTGTGTTGTCAAACAACAGTGAATTAATCTGGACCAAGAGAATAGGAGCCACCCAACTAGCCACTCAAGAAGAGTTTTTTGAAAACTTACTGTGTGTCAGGCACTAGGCTATTTGGAAAAAAGTCAGCCCCTAGAAGGGAGGGGGGTATGAGGACAGGGCAAGTCTACCAGCCGGAGGCTGCCCAAGGTATCTGCACTTGAAAGAAGACTATGTTGTTGGCATATTTTGTGGGCCCCATGGAATATGGTTTAAGACATAGATGTCAAAATTGAATTTTAATGATATTCAGAAAAGAGGAGAAAGATGAAGCTTCTGCAGCTCACTCTTACCTGGGGCAGAAGGCAGCTTCCTTACCCAAAGATTGGGCCTGGGAAAATCACTGTAGCAGCAATATGAGAATGAGAAGGAGGGTACAGTTGAAGTGTGAAGACAAGAAGACTGGTTAGGAGTCTACAGAGTAGTGGTAGTGAGGTTAGAGAAGACAGACTGTGTATAAAAGAAGTTATGGGAACTCATAGTAACTGATGTTTATTGACTGCCCCCCATTTGCCAGGCACTCTTCCCAGCACTCTCCATTCATTACATCATTGAATCTTTTTAACCCCCTTATGGTTTTTTTTTTTTTTTTTTATGGGGTTAATATTATTAGGATATTTTTCAGATGAAGGAACTAAGGCATGGGCAGTTACTTGCCTAAGAACACACAGCTACCAAGTGGTAGAGACAGGTTTTGAACTCTTAATCACTACTCTACACTGCACTATGCTTGATAAATTGGATATGAAGAGTGCGTCAAATAGAAGACCCAAGGTTGAAGCCCAACTTTCTGGTTTAGAAACCACTCCCCATGGTGCATTCACTATGATGGGGAACACCAGAGGAAAAGCAGATATGGCGGGCCAGGGAAGAGTGTGGTTTGGGATTATTTGAGATTGAAGTGGGTGTAAGACAAGCAGGTGGAGATGCTCAGTTAGCAGATGGCTCTGGAACTCAGGAGAGGAATCTGAACGTAAGAGAAACCAGACTAGGTGTAAACAAACAAACAACAAACAATCATACATAGCAGGAAACTGAAAATTTTTAATAATGCTTTAAAATATGACCGTGTATTTTGAGCTGCTGATACTCTGAATCCCCAGATACACTAATTCCCACCATCTATACAACATATTAAGCCTTCATACATAAACTTGGTATCTCTGGCCTTTCCTGTAAGGAGGCCAAGCTTTCAGTGATTTTTTTTTTTTTTTTTTATGTACAGCCACTCCTCACTTATTGACATGGTTAGTTTCCAAAGACCAGGTCGTTAGGTGGAAATCAGCATTATGTGAAAATGGAAGACGAACACACCAGATCACAAAATGGAGGATGACTGCATTCTTACACAACTGTCAGATTATATCACTGCAGTACCTAACTGCCAAATTACATCATTACATAATTGCCAAGGCAGGAAAAATCAAAAGGAGATGGAAGGAATACATAGAGTCACTGTACCAAAAAGAATTGGTCAGTGTTCTAACATTTTGGGAGGTAGCATATGATCAAGAATCACTGGTACTGAAGGAAGAAGCACTGGGGGCATTGGTGAAAGCAAGTCTTCAGGAATTGATGGAATATTAATTAAGATGTTTCAACAAATGGATGCAATGCTGGAAGCACTCACTCATCTATGCTAAGAAATTTGGAAGACAGCTACCCGGCCAACCAATTGGAAGAGATCCATATTTGTGCCCATTCCAAAGAAAGAAGATCCACCAGAATATGGAAATTATTGGACAATATCATTAGTATTACACACGAGTACAATTTTGCTGAAGATTATTCAAAAGTGGTTGCAGCAGTACATGGACAGGGAACTGCCAGAAATTCAGGCTGGATTTGGAAGAAGATGTGGAACCAGGGATATCATTGCTGATGTCAGATGGATCCTGGCTAAAAGCATAGAATACCAGAAAGATATTTACCTGTGTTTTATTGACTACACAAAGGCATTCGACTGCGTGGATCATAACAAATTATGGATAACATTGTGAAGAATGGGAATTCCAGAACACTTAATGTGCCCATGAGGAATCTGTACATGGATCGAGAAGCAGTCATTAGAACAGATCAAGGGGATACTGCATGGTTTAAAGTCAGGAAAGGTGTGCATCAGGGTTGTATCCTTTCACCATACTTATTCAGTCTATGTGCTGAGCAAATAATCTGAGAAGCCAGACTAAATGAAGAAGAATGGGGCACCAGGATTAGAAGAAGACTCATTAACAACCTGTGATATACAGATGATACGACCTTGCTTGCTGAAAGTGAAGAGGACCTGAAGCACTTACTGATGAAGATCAAAGACCACAGCTTTCAGTATGGATTACACCTCAATATTAAAGAAAACAAAAATCCTCACAACTGGACCAATAAGCAACATCATGATAAATGGAGAAAAGATTGAAGTTGTCAAGGATTTCATTTTACTTGGATCCACAATCAAGGCCCTTGGAAGTAACAGTCAAGAAATCAAACTATGTGCATTGGGCAAATCTGCTCCAAAAGACCTCTTTAAAGTGTTCAAAAGCAAAGATGTCACCTTGAGGACTAAGGTGCTCCTGACACAAGTCATGGTATTTTCAATTGCCTCATATGCATGTGACAGCTGGACAATGAATAAAGAAGACCAAGAAGAATTGATGCCTTTGAATGATGGTATTAGCAAAGAATATCGAATATGCCATGGACAGCCAGAAGAACCGACAAATCTGTCTTGGAAGAAGTACAGCCAGAGTGCTCCTCAGAAGGGAGGATGGCAAGACTTCGCCTTGTATACTTTGGACATGTTATCAGAAGGGACCAGTACCTGTAGAAGGACATCATGCTTGGTTAAGTAGAGGATAGGCAAAAAAGGGGAAGACCCTCAATGAGAGGGATTGACACAGTGGCTGCAACAATGGGCTCAAACGTAGCAACAATTTTGAGGATAGTACAGGACCTGGCAGTGTTTCCTTCTCTTATATTGTACTTAGGGTCCCTATGAGTCAGAACCAACTCAAGAGCACCTAACAGCGAACAGCATAACTGCCAATCCACTGAGAATCATGACTTAGCAAAGGTGATGCATAACCTTAGCTATCACAGCCAACAGTACTCTCACCTCACACCCTGTCATTCATTACTGCCAGACGTTCATTAATGAGCAAAACCGTCATAGATTTTTTACTGTTATCATAAATGCAAGATGTTGGATAACGAAATAGTCGATAAGTGAGGGGTTGGTGTAGTAGTGATGGATCTGCAACGATCTATCCGTACTCTTTCATCCAGCATTTGTGGCACTGTTAGGCAGGATTGTTGGTATAGTTTGTGTCCATAGGACAGTTTTCTGAGTGGAACTAATTGACACACATGGCAATAAAATACGCAGCATTGGTCCCAGTAGCACCATGTACCAACCAAAGGAGCTAAGTGATAACAACGCCAAGAGAGAAGAGCGACACTGCTGACATTTTTAAGAGTGGATAAAAAAAATGTTTCAGGGCTTATATGTTCAATAAATCTACTTGCAAAATGAATGGAGAATTCTATATTGTGGGGAAGGGTAAATTATCTTAATGGCTGTGTCATTCTTTGTTCTTTGTTCAACAAAAGGGGCCTGCTTACATGCAGCTGTTGCCATCAGGAAATTGCATTTCAATCTTTAATGAAAGATGTCCTTCAAATGCAACAAGTTCCCCCTTCCAACCCCAAACTGGAATTCTCCCCCATATTCTGACCTTTGTTGAATGCCTGTCACAGAATAAGTTTCATGGAGATCATAGGTGATGAATCATTTAAACCAAAGGTCTTCAAGCATTAGGTTAGTGGTGGCGTCTGGTGGTCATTCTTCCATCATCTCACAAAGCTTCTCTCTGCCCTTCTCCAGAGCCTCAGAGCCGGCTGGGACTTTCTAGTCAGAAAATGGACATAAAATTACAAAAGAGAAAGAAAAATGGCAACCGATACATTAAAAAGTGCAAAGTCACTCTGAAGGAAAGCTGGGCCTTCCTGTTTCTGGATAAGCAAGATGATAACTGCCCTAGGACATGCCTCTAATTTTCCCTTTCTAATAGGAATTGCTTAAAAGACTATTTCTTCTGTTCCTCCTTCTTTGTGGTCAAATCCCAGTTCATGTGCAGCCAGGATAGTTGTTATGAGTTACCTGCGAGAGAAACTGATGTTTTCTTGAAAAGGATTTAGAATCATTCTCCTTTCTCTCTTTCAACCACTATTCTTTCAACTTTATTATTAGCTTCCTCTATCAATAGAAAAAATTGAGTAAACACTCTGAATAAATTCCTTGTTGTTGTTAGCTGTCATTGTTTGGCCACTGACTCATGGCGACCCTATATATAACAGAACAAAACGCTGCCTCGTCCTTCCCCATCCCTGTGATTGGCTGAGGATCAGATCATTATGACTGATAGTTTTCACAGGCTGATTTTTGGAAGTAGATGGCCAGGACTTTCTTCCTAGCCTACCTAGTCTGGGAGCTCCTCTGAAACCTGTTCTGTATCATAACAACATGTGAGCCTCCACTGACAGATGGGTGGTAGTTATGCATGGGGTGCATTGCCCAAGAAGATATTCTTAAATCCCACGTGCATATTTGTGCGCTGTTTGCTGTTTTGAATATTATAAAATTCTGGCCCTTGCCCACCCAAGTGAAGCATATTGTGATATACATGAGAAAGAATGGCATTGTTATTATTTCTGTTATTATTAGTAAGTACTAATAAAACTAAACATTCCTTTTAATGCTGCATGTCCACATACATCTCAGTATCCCAACTGAGAAAGCCTGCATTGGAGAGAGATAAGACTGGAAGAGACTTCTATTCAAGTCTAACAGAAAAGTATTTATAGAAATCAGCATATTCACCCATTCAAAAATTATTTATTGAATGTCTACTTTATGCCTTTGAACAAGACAAGCCCTCGTCCCAATAAACCTCTGTTCTTTGGGTAGAGCTTAGCTGACGTGTTATACAACTCACCAGTAAATAGTTGCCATCAAGTCAGTTCTTACTCATGGTGACCCTGTGTGTCAGAGTAGAACTGTGCTCCGTGAGGTTTTCAATCACAGATTCTTTGGAAGTAGATCACGAGGCCTTTCTTCCGAGGCACCTCTGGGTAAACTCAAACTTCCAATCTTCCAGTTAGCAGCTGAATGAGTTAACTCTTTGTACCACCCCAGGACTTCTGTGGGTGCCATTTGCATTGTTTACATGGCAGCCCCTTGAGGGGGCCACACTGGTGAAGGAAACAAACATATGTATGTTTTATCAGGTAGAGATAAGTGCTAGGAGGAAAAACAATACAGGGTGAGAGGGTAGAGAGTGAGAAAGGTTGCTGTTTCCAATTGGGGAAATCTTCTGAGACAGTGGAATTGAATTTGAGCATTGGCCTGAAGGAAGGGAGGCAGCTAGTCCTGTGAATATTAGAGGAGGAACATTCCGGGTATTCACTTTGGGTCCCCTCCTTGCAGCCCTCGCTGTAGGCAACCAAACCCAGCAGGCCTGAAAATGACCTCCTGAGGGGCTTGGCAGCTCCTGGGGAGCAGGAGGCCCATCCTTGGCAGCTGTGAGCTGCCATAAATAAGGCACTGGGTCTTTGTTACATCCAGTCTGCTCCCTGTCAGGCCTGACAAGTAGCACCCTTTGTGCTCGCTAATAATGGATTTCCTTTCTAAGGCGCCATCAGGGACTGACTGAAACACTAACTTTAAATTGGTAAGCTCCAACTTGCCTCTTCCCCCTTCTTCTAGATTCCCGGGTCCTCGGAAGCTTTTAAATAACTTTAGGAACAGGCATTGCTGTTGTCTTGCATAAAATGAATTTCCAAGCCTGTAAGCAGTTTAACTGAGTCAAGCAAAGTCACCAGATGTACTCAAGCCTTCTGCCACCAGCTGGCTAGACACTAACCTTTAGTTACCAAGTATTTTAGAAAAATGGGTTTAAAGGACACTGCTTGTGAGGGAGTAAGTTTGAACTTTTGTTGTAAGGACAACTGGAGGTCTTTGGGCCTCTTTCCCCATATGTTTCCGCTGAATTTCTTTTTAATTATAGAAGTAAGATTATTTTAACAAATCCAACAATACAGAGGTACAAAAAATGAAAACAAAAAACAACCTCCAACCCTATCCTTCTGTAGTAATACGTACAGCAGAATAGCACACAAGTCAAGAGTACAGACCCCAAGCTAGTGTAAATCCTTGCCTGCCACTTGCTAGCTGTGTGACCTTGGGCTAGTTACTTAACCTCTTTTGGCCTTAGTGACTTTATCAGTAAAATGGGAATGAGTATATTTTACCTACCTCAGGGAGTGGTTGTAAGGAATAAATGAGTAGCATAAAAAAAATTTTTTTTAATATAATACACTTAAAACAATACCTGTACAAAGAAAGCATTAAATTCATATAGCACAGCTATTATAACACTTTTTTCTCCTAAAAGGGATTATTATATAGAACTTGACAACTCATATTTTTTCACTTAATCTATCACAGGCATCTTTCCAGATCCAAATCCAAACATATGTAGACATTATTAACTTTTAGCAGATATATAATATTTCTTAATATGGATTGCCAGTTATTTGAGTATTACATATAGTGAATATTTGATTGTTTCTAGGTTTTTACTCTTACAAACAAGGTAGCAATAAAGAAGATTGTCCACATATACCTTTGTACCATTGCTTTTGTTTCTACAAGATTAATTCTTAAAAGTGGGATCCCTGGATCAAAAGACATGAGATTTTAAAATTACAATTAAAAACTCAGTGCCATTGAGTCAATTCTGACACATAGCGACCCTATAGAACAGAGTAGAACGGCCCCATAGAGTTTCCAAGGAGCGCCTGGTGGATTCAAACTGCCGACCCTTTGGTTAGCAGCCATAGCACTTAACCACCACGCCACCAGGGTTTCCTAAAAAATTATAATAAAAAACGGCCCCATAGAGTTTCCAAGGAGCGCCTGGTGGATTCAAACTGCCGACCCTTTGGTTAGCAGCCATAGCACTTAACCACCACGCCACCAGGGTTTCCTAAAAAATTACAATAGAGATCCCAAAATATCACAGCAATTTTTACTCCTACCACAAATATATACATGCTCATTTCCCCATGTGGTTACCAGCAATGGATATTATCAATCTTTAATTTTGTACTGTCCAACAGGCAAAAAATAGAATCTCATCATTCTTTCACTTGACGTTTCTCTGACTACCAGATAGGTTGGGTACATTGAAGGATTCTAAGCAGGGAATTAAGTAGTAATATTTCCAGTATGAAAGATCACCAGGTCTACAGAATGGAAAACTGTTTGGGATGGGAAAGCTGATCTGGAAGTAGGGACGATGGTTAGGAGACCATTTCTCTTCTTCTACCTACACCCATTATTTTGACAATAACCTCTACGACCAAACATCAAACTCCATCCCTGATGTTTGTACTAGGTTCCAGAGTCATTTCTTTTTCTGTACTGAACACTACTGTATGGATGTCAGGTGTGAAGGCACCTCAAGCTCCACATTTCCAGAAAAATTTCTATTTCTCTTCTTTTCTAAACCTCCCCTTTTTCTGATGTACTTGACCTAGCTAATGGCCTTGGAGAAGTACAACCAGAATGCTCCTTAGTAGTGAGAATGGTGAGACTTCATCTTGTTCACTTTGGATACATCATCAGGAAAGACCAATTGCTAGAAAAGGACATCATGTTTGGTAAAGTGGAGGGTCAATGAAAACGAGGGAAACCCTTCATGAGATGGATTGACATGGTGGCTTCCTCTTAATTTAATGATTGCTTTGTCATCTGTAGTGGAATGAGTTTTTCTCCTCACCTTCATGTCCCCATTCCTAGAGTCTGGCAACCCCAGGCTAGATTGAAAAGAAGACGACCTTCTGTAATGTCATTTAATACTGGGAAAAAGAAGGGCAATCTTTTAATCATATACAATTAAAGTGAAGGCAGTGTGGTGTCCCGAGTGTCTAGAATTAAGGTTTTGTGGGAATTCAGCTTGGAATAAAATAGATTATGGGAGCCCATCATGGATTGAGTTGTGTCCGCCCAAAAATATTTGTTGTAAATCCTAACCCCTGTACTGTGGTTGTGATCCCATCTGGGAATAGAATTTTCTTTGTTATGTTTATGAGGCCATATCAGTGTAGAGCTTATCTTAAGCCAATCACTTTTGAGATATAAAAGGAATAGGTTAGGTACAGAAGCAATGACAGACTGGGGAAGACGCCACATGGAGATCACCAAGGAACCAAGAACAGATGCTGAGAAGAGACAAGGCCCTTACTCAGAGCCAGCGAAGAGAGAGAAAGCCTCCCACTAGAGCCAGTGTCCTGAATTTGAACTTCTAGCCTACTAACTGTAAGAAAAGAAATTTCTGTTTGTTAAAGCTACTCACTTGTGGTATTTCTGTTATAGCACCTCTAGGTAACTAGACTGAGTCCATCCTTAATCCCCATCACCCGATGTATGCTTTTTCACTAATCACTGTGTATTTTTCTTTTTCTTAATAGGAAAGTTGGTCTGCTGAGATCAGAGTCTGATATTCTGCCTTATTATTTTCAATATGCAACTAAAGTCATCTAGTATTTATTCATTGTCTACTTGGTGTGGGCCTTGGAAAAGGCATGAAAGGCTGCCCAAAGCGCGTTTCACCAGATCTTTATATCCTGAGTATCAGAAACAAACTGGTTAAACTTTCTTTGGGCTTTCAGATGTGTGTTTCATCAGCTATAGAACAAATTTGTGTCGTAACTGACTTTTCTACTTCCCTCCCTGTCATGAGGAAGGGTGTGGTTGCGGTTCCCATTGTTAAGCATACCATAATTTGCATATTTAATCCCATATTGTTGAGTATTTGTTTTCCATTTTTTACTATTATAATAATTATAATAAAAATTTGTAGCAGTAAATTTTTTTTTATGTATTTCAGTTTTGATCAAGTCATTTCTAAATGTAGAATTACTGAATCAAAAGAAGATAAGGACAGTTTGGGGCTTTTGATAAATTTTGTCCAAATTTTTTCCAAAAGAATTTTTCAAATTTACACTCCCTCCAGTAATGTATGAAAGTTGCAAGTTTGTCACACCATTTCCAAAAGTGAGTGTTAACAATTAAGAAAAAAAAAAAAAACCCTGATAATTTGCTAGATGATAGAGTGTTATAGAATTTTTACAGATTATATCCTCACCTTTTCAGGAAAATCTTTTTTTTTTTCTTTTTGTACTTTAGATGAAGGTTTACAGAACAAACTAGTTTCTCATCAAACAGTTAGTACACACATTGTTCTTTGACATTGGTTAACAACCCCATGACATGTCAACACTCTCCCTTTTCAACCCTGGATTCCCTATTCCCTACTACCAGTTTACCCTGTTCCCTCCTGTCTTCCAGTCCCTGCCCCCTTAGTCTCGTTTTGTTCCATGGGCCTGTTCAATCTTTGGCTGAAGAGTGAACCTCAGGAGTGGCCTCATCACTGAGCTGAAAAGGTGTCTGTGGCCATAATTTCAGGGTTTCTCCAGTCTCTGTGAGGCCAGCAAGTCTGGTCTTCCTTTTTGAGTTGGAATTTTGCTCTACATTTTTCTCCAGCTCTGTCTGGGACCTTCTATTGTGATCCCTGTCAGAGCAGTCAGTCAGTGGTGGTAGCCAGGCACCATCTAGTTTTACTAGACTCAGTCTTGTGGAGGCCATGGTAGTTGAGGTACGTTAGTCCTTTGGACTAATCTTTCCCTTGTATCTTTAGTTTTTTTCATTTTTCCTTGTTCCTGAAGGGGTGAGACCAGTGGAGTATCCTAGATGGCCCCTCACAGGTTTTTAAGACCCCAGACCCTACTCATCAAAATAGAATGTAGAATATATTCCTTGTAAAGTATGTTATGCCAATTGAGCTAGATGTTCCCTGAGACCAGGGTCCCACGGCCCTCAGCCCAGCAATTCGGTCCCTCAGCGAGTTTGGATGTGTCTTTGGAGCTTCCATGACCTTGCCTTGTAGATTGTACTGGTTTCCCCAGTATTGTGTACTGTCTTACCCTTCACCAAAGTTTCCATTTATCTATTGTCTATTAAGTGTTTTTTCTTCAGGAAATCTTTGAGACTGACCCAGAGTGTTCATCTTTCTGGAAAAGTTTTAACTGGACTAAAAGCCCGTTATAGATGACTTTAAATTTTCCGATAGCCCTCTAATTCTACGCTTCCCTGAGCGTCATTCCCATTTACAAGGTGCACAGTTGCACTTCAAAAATGGGTAGTTATAAATAATATGGGCTGTGTTGTCTTTGTGTAGGAGGGATAGCACCTTGTAAGGGAGATGGCAGCTGGAGGCCCCAGGGAGAAAGGAAAAGGAAGAAGGTGCTTGATTAGAGAGTGGGCTGGGTGGTGTGGGAAAGGATGAGCTCACTAAAGTCTACTAACTGTAAATCATAGTTTAATGACCAAAGGGCTGTTAAAGAATGTAACTGGGGTTTGCTTTCTTTTGCAGCTCAAAACAAAGAAAAAACCAAAAATAAAAACCTTGCCTTTGAGTTTAAGGCAGGGGATGGAGAAAGGCACAGCCAAAACCTTTAAAATCATGCACCCTGAACACTCAATTCATTGAGAATCCCTGCCTTTCATGACATTTGGTTGCTTCTGCATAGCCATCCTGCCTCTCCTGAGCTTATAAACTGCAAAGTCAAGGTTTAGATTTCAAAGCACCATTTGGAAATCGTAATTTCAAAGCCACCCAGAGTAGGAAGTTGCTATTTGTGGCAAATGCTTCCCAAACTATTTCTAGCACTTTACAGATATTTTCTCACTAATCAGCATTTTTTTTTCCTTATTAGGAAAGTCATTGTGATGAGATTCTGCTGCTCTCGTTTATCTTAAATGCCGAAGTACAGCTATCAGCAAACCCGTATTTGTTGTCTAATTTGTGTTTATCACCAGTTACCATGGAGTTGATTGACTCATGGTGACCCCATGTGTTCCAGGGTAGATAACCAAGACTTTCTTCCAAGGTACCTTGAGGCAGACTTGAACCTACAATCTTTCAGTTAGCAGCCGAGTGTGGGTAACCATTTATCCCACCCAGACTTTGTGTTAGGCCTTGAAAAAGGCAAGGGAGGCTGGGCAAATCTCATTTCACCAGATCTTTCTGTTTAGAGAAAAACATCCAAGATGATTATTAAAATGTCCATAAAGTTCTGCTTTCAAATAGGTTATAATTAAGTATGGAAGAAGCACACGTGCACCAATAGTGGGAAAGTTTCAGTGGGTGATGGTTTGGTGCCAAATGTTGTGGTACAAGTGTGAATGCAGGCCAGGATCAGTAATAACTGATTTTTTTCTGGCACCTAAAAATTGAGAAAGAATTTGCAAATGAATTATTCTTATCTGAGCCTCACAAAATCCTGACTGGTATTATGATTTCCATTTTATAGATAAAGCAATTGAGGCTCAGAGATGTTAAATAAATACCTTGTCAAGCAGAACTCCCTAAGTCAGGATATAGACAGAAATAAATATAACACATTCCTGACCCAGTGAGGTTGGTCTGCCTGGATCAGAAGATTCAATACAGTGATTTGTAAAGAATAAGATTTCAGAGGTAGGGTGGAGCCTTTCGAACTAAATTAGACGTCTTTGATTCTTTTTTTTGGAAGTTGTGAGCAGGGATATCATGTATTAAGAGTGATGCCTGGCATAGGCATACAGGTTGAGTTGGAATTTAGAGAAATTGTTTTAGGGAGGTTGGCTGAAAAATGATGTAATAACCAAAGTATGATACTCTGGGCTTATATGTTGGTTGGGTAGATTACGTAGGGTGGAGGAAAAAATCCAAATAAGGGACATATCAAAAGAAAAACATAGAGGTCTTATAATGGAATGGTTGGGGGCAGTGGTGGTTCAGTGGTGGAATTCTAGCCTTCCATGCAGGAGACCCAGGTTGGATTTCCGGCCAGTGCACCTCGAGCACAGCCACCACTTGTCTGTCAGTTGAGGTTTATGTATTGCTATGATGAACAGGTTTCGGTGGACCTTGTAGACTAATGAACAGGTTTCAGTGGACCTTCTAGACTAAGACAAAAGAGAAAGAAAGGCCTGGTAATTTACTTCCAAAAAATTAGCAAATGAAAACCCTATGGATCACAACAGTCCCATCCTGTTGTGCATGGGGTTACCATGAGCAGGGGCCAACTCAAAAGCAGCTAACTAATGACAACAATGAAATGGACATGGTAGATGAAGAAGGAAGGAATAAAAGGTGCTTTGGTTTTGAAGTTGGGGAAAAGCAGAATGCAGTTTAATTGTCAAGACCTGGTTCTTTGAATTCTCAGGCAGGCTGGCAATTCTCTGAAAGAATCCCCAGTGCTAGAGGAACACAGGGGTGGAGCTTAGTTACCCAGCTGGGGTTTTCTGCCTTGTTTGTAATTGCCAAGCTAATTTGATGAGAAAAGCTATCAAGTAGGAGATAGGAAGATTACAAACCTGATGAGTAACTTTTGTCAAAACAAGTTTCCAGTGTTGATGAGTGGGTTTCTCTGCTCCAAGAACAGCAACATCAAACCGCTTTACTGAGCTCTACCTTGTTTAGTGATGAGGTACCTTCAAGTGTAGCATGGAACGGGTAGAGACTTTGCTGTTATTAGTTGCCAGAGGCAGATTATCCAGTAGGCAAGGTAAGCACTGTGCTTACCTTGCTTACCAGGTCATCTATAGTGAACAATTTCACATTTTTCTACCACATCAAAGATTCTGCTTCTAGGTTTGGCTGGCATCTGTTTCTCTCCCAACCTCACAGCACCTTTCTATCAAATCAAAGCCTCTTTTCAAATTCACAGTCTCTGACAGGGTTGGATGACCCAGTAAGCAAGATAAGCATGGGCTTACTTGTGCTAATTTACTAATCTGTAGTGAACAAAACTACATATTAGTAAGTAAGCACGAGTAAGCCCATGCTTACCTTGCTTATTGAGTAGTTCACCCGTTACTTGCTGTCTAGTCCATTCTAGCTCATGGCAACCCCATGTGCTAGAGTTCTTTAATAACAAGATTTCTATTTGTAAGGATTTGTAAAGTTTTCCGTCTCCTTGCAGAAAAGTAAATCTAACTACGGTGAAAACTGTGAGGGTTGAACTCAACCGGACTGACTTGTTTTTCCAGGTCTTGCCGAGTGTTCCATCTTTGACAAGGTGCAGTCTTTTCTATTACTTGTTTTAGTGGAAAATATTTGAGTTTTCCTTTTCTGACAGATTTCCACCTTACACAGGCTCTGGGCTACACAGGTTTGACTGTATTATGATGATTTGTATTTCTCTGGCATCCCCTGACTTGGCACAGTTTCTGAATGTACCCTTAGAACATATTCGTGATACTTTAGTGATTTGGGGTTTGAATAAGTCAGTGATAATGGAGACCTTTGAATACAAGGGTGTTCTAAGCAGATTTCAATATACACTAACTAGTAGTTTAAGGAATAATTATATTCTAATCTTCCAAAGTTTTCCTCATTCGATAATGACTAGTATATAAAAGAGGAATATTATATAATTAGAGTCCAGATTTCACTGCTTTCAGTGAGTTATGGAGAGGAGGCTAGGCCGGGTATCTTGAATGGACCAAGAATAATCAGAATTTTAAAATGAACTTCTTTGTAATTTATGTGAGTGCCATTGTGTGAGGAAAGAAGCAAGATGTTAATGGAGTTTTTAAGTTCTTTTGTTCTAAATCTTTCATGAGTAGATGAGATCTTGAGCCAAGAGCTGTAATCAGTGGCTTCCACATGTCAATGCTTTGATCTGAAATGGAAAATGGGGTGTGACCACTGACCTTCCAGTGTCTGGGGCAGAAAAGAAGTGAGAGCTGTTTCCTCCTCCTCCTCTTCCTCCTCTTTTCCTCCACACGCTCCTTCTGTTTACATTGAATGTTTCCTACATTCTCCCAACTTTGCTAGGTTAACTATACATTAATCTATTTAGGTATCTATACTCTGTAAATTATCATGCATTGTGTTCTAAAAATGTAGTGCAGGTTCTTTAGAAAAACGACCATTATGCGCTGAAAATCTACTATGTGTCCTGTGCTAGGTACTATGCAAAAGATATAATCCATGTTCATTGAACCTGGCTCTTTGTCTCCATTAAAACTTTGATAGAAAGCTAAGCAACATTCCCGGGTAGGATGCCATCAGTTTTGGATTTGGACAATGTTGGGGCAAGAGCTCTTTAGTGAATTAGTATCATATGTTGCTAAGGCTTCCCAATGCTAAACTCCTTTTCAGCAAAGCTCTCTGATATGTGTATGTGTATATATACAGATATCTTTCTAGTTGCTGTTGATCTAACTCTGACTCGTGGTGACCCCATGTCTGTCAGAGTAGAACTCTGCTCCATAGGGTTTTCAATGGCAGATTTTTCGGAAGTAGATCACCAGGCCTTTATTTCAAGGTGCCTCTGAGTGGACTTGAACCTCCAAACTTTTGGTTAGCAGCCAAGAGTCTTAACAATTTGTACCACCCACAAACCTGATACAGGGACATGATAGGAACATATTTATGTCAGACCTGTTAAAGAGATAGGATGTAGTGGAAAGAAATCTGATCTGAGGATTACTGGACTAGATTGGGATTTTCCCAACCTGCTGTGAGACTTCATCCTGATTGTTTGACTTCTTTGGTCTCTCTATACCTCAGTTTCCTGTCTGTAAAATAAATGGTTGGAAAAAACACAAAATAATGTTGGAAAGGTCATGGAGAGACTGGAACACTTATACACTGCTGGTGGGAATGAAAAATGGTACAACCACTTTGGAAATCAATTTGGTGCTTCCTTAAAAAGCTAGAAATAGAATTACCATACGATCCAGAAATCCCTCCTTGGAATATATCCTAGGGAAATAAGAGCCCTTACACAAACAGATATATGCACACCCATGCTCATTGCAGCACTGTTTACAGTAGCATAAAGACGGGAGTAGCCAAGGTGCCCCTCAATGGACGAATGGATGGATAAATTATGATATATTCACACAATGGAATACTACGCGTCGATAAAGAACAATGATGAATCTGTGAAACATCTCATAACATGGAGGAATCTGGAAGGCATTATGCTGAGTGGAATTAGACAGTTGCAAAAGGACAAATATTGTATGAGACCACTATTGTAAGAACTCAAGAACAAGTTTATACACAGAAGAAAATATTCTTTGATGGTAACAAGGGTTGGGAGGGTGGGAGAGTGGTACTCACTAATTAGATAGTAGATAAGAACTATTTTAGGTGAAGGGAAAGACAATACACAATATAGGGGAGGTCAGCACAACTGGACTAAACCAAAAGCAAAGAAGTTTCCTAAATACAACCAAGTGCTTCAAAGGCCAGAGTAGCAGGATTGAGAGTCTGGGGACCATGATTTCAGGGAACATCTAGGTCAATTGACATAACAAAATATACTAAGAAAACATCTGCATCCCACTTTGGTGAGTGCCTTCTGTGGTCTTAAAGGCTAGCAAGCAGCCATCTAAGATGCATCAATTGGTCTCAACCCACCTGGAGCAAAGGAGAATGAAGAACACCAAAGACACAAGGAAAATATGAGTCCAAGAGACACAAAAGTCCACATAAACGAGAAACTACATCATCCAGAAAAACTAGATGGCAACTGGCTACCACGGACGACTGCCCTGACAGGGAACACAACAGAGAATCCCTGATGGAGCAGGAGAACAGTGGGATGCAGATCTCAAATTCTCATAAAAAGACCAGACTTAATGGTCTGACTGAGACTAGAGGGACCCCGGAGGTCATGGTCTCCGGACCCTCTGTTAACCCAAGACTGAAACCATTCCTGGAGCCAACTCTTCAAACAGGGATTGGACTGGACTATAAGACAGAAAATGATACTGGTGAGGAGTGAGCTTCTTGGCTCAAGTAGACACGTGAGACTAAGTGGGCAGCTCCAGCCTGGAGGGGAGATGAGAATGCAGAGCGGGACAGGAGCTGGTTGAATGGGCTTGGGGAATACAGGGAGGAGAGGAAGAGCGTGCTGATTAGGGGGAGAACAGCTAGGAGTACGTAGCAAGGTGTGTATAAGTTTTTGTATGAGAGACTGACTTGATTTGTAAACTTTCACTGAAAGCACAATAAAAAAATAAAATAATCTAATTTTGAAAAATAAATAAATAAATGGTTGGGCTAGAGGCTGCTTATAATCTATGCCCCTTGCCCCAGCTCTAACATTGTTATATATTTTACTTTTCGTTGGGAAAACAGTAGAACCTCATATACCCTAAGAGTGCTCCATAAACTGGTTTAAACGATATTGAATTTATAATAGTAAAAGATAACTTTGCTTGCCATTCAAAAATCACACTTTTTTTCTATCTTTGGAAAATAAAACAACTCGAATGAATCATTTGTATAATGTTACTGGCATGCCTCTTTTTACTTGGATGTTTTATGTCTGGAAAATGAGGGTAACTTTTTTCAAAACAGATAAAACTCCAGAGTTTAACTTGACTGTTTTACTGCATCTGCTTTCTGGAGGAAATATATTTTTTTTTAATGGAAAATGATGTCTTTTTTTTTTTTCAATAGATGAATGTGGACACAAATATTCCCATGTGGGAATTGGGAGGGGATTTGAGTGTAGGGTTGGAAGAATACAGAGGAGAGAGCATTTTAAGTAGAAGCAAAAGGAATCCTAGTAAAGTCTATGTTTCTTCTAGGAAAAAAGAAAGGATATAGCTGCTCCTATGAATCTAAAATATAAATAAGAATTCATTGTTTTAATTATTCAGTCACAAACTCCTTGTAAGTGATGAGAATGGAAGGAACTGAATAATCTTTTAAATTAAACTGTCACAGGGCATTATTCTGGGCCTGAGGTACTTCTCTGCCTAGCACTGGGAAGTGACTTTCTGGGTTGGCATCGGCCCAGTCATGATGGTCCTGTTGTTCTTTTCAACAGTAGCACTTAAAGGGGTGGGGAATGAGCGTGGGTGGGAAGGGAGAGAGACGTGGGACACCTGCGTTTGCCCTCCAGGACTCAATCAGGGAAACACATTGCCTATGAGAACATGTCTTCCTCTGTGATATATTGTGCCCTGTAATTCTAGGGCAAAATCATGATTCCTTTGGTTGCCTTTGAGACCTGTCCTTTTGAACGAAAGTTGGACTCCCCCACAAGACTTTGTAACCAGAGTTTAAAGCTCTCTCTGATCTATCCCCAGTTGGGGATAGCTTTTGTTGCATTTCTAGGGTTCTGTAGCCTTCAGTTACAGGACCCAGGTGAGACTTTGCTGGCAGCTAAATCTCCTTCCTTGATAACTACCAAAGGCAATGGCTTCCAACAGGAGACATCTTGGCCTTGTTGTGTGGACAGACTACTAATTGCTGCCTCAGATGTTTGTCACAGATGTCATAGATTCTTTCTACCTCTCATGTGAATTTGAATTTGCACATAGCTGTTTCCAAAGGGAGTCATGTGAATTGCCTGCTGTTAACCAGGTCACATTCCCTCTCTGAGTCTCACCTTACTCATCTGATAAATGAGAAAGTTGTCTGAGGTCATTGGCAGCTGTAATGTACCAAGATATTATGATACGCACATCTCTAGCACTGTTTTCCTCCCAATTTTCTGCTCAGATCCCATCTGCTTTATGAGTCCTCTTTCGTGAGATTCTCCTACCTCCAACAAAATTAATGATCATTTTGAACATTTTCTCACCCATACATTCTGTTAAAACCCTTTACATTTTAGGCCTTGGACCTGTGCCTGTCTCCCTGACTAGACTGCTAACTCCTGGATATCAGGGCTGCTCATGTCTTATTTATCTTTCCATTTCTCATAGTGCTTTCTGCATTGCAGGCAGGCATGCCCGAAATGTCTGAGTTAAACAGAACTTCTCACTTACAGGAACAAGGAAATTGTCTGTAAGCAAGTCTTTAGGAATACCGCAGGTAAAAATTTTGATTCCTATTAACCTCTTAGAGACTAAGCATTTGAGCAGGTGGTTAGTTCCTTGCTCCCAGACCAAATTAAAAGGACAGCTGGCTTTAAGAATTCTAGTTCCCTAATGCATTTTTAAAGTTCGATAGCAAACAAGGTCATTTCAATTCCTGCCAAATTAATGACCCCAGCAGAGAAGCAGCCTGTACAAATATTCCAGATAGCAAGTCTTAGAATCTGTAGAGAACAGGAACAATTCAGATAGGACAGACAATTCAAAATGGTATAATTTCAGTTTATTAATCAAACATTTACTGAGTCTATAATACATTCAAGGTATTGCAGGATATACAAAGTTGAAGGGGACACAATCTCTCCCCTTAGGGAGCTTTCAGTCTTACAGAAGGTTATAAGACATGACTTTACTGTGAGGTTGTTTACTAAGTGCATTAAACTAAAAAAAAAAAAACTCGCCATCGAGTTGATTCCGACTCATAGCAACCAGTTATGGAGTTCAAAGGACAGAAAGTATGCATCTAACTGGAGAAATTCAGAAAAGCTTCTTGGACAATGTAGGAATTGAGAAAGGCATTGAAGGATAAATAAGATTTTAATAGATAGAGGAACTCTATGAGCAAGTATGTAGGAAGTAGGAAAACCTGGACCACGTTTGGAGAAATAATAGTCCAGTTTGTTTAGAATGAAGATAACATGTCAGAGCAGTGGTAATAAGACAGGGAAGGTAGGAAGGATTCATGCTGTGGAATATTGGATCCCAAATGAATGGCTTGCCCTGAAATTGCTAGGCAATAGAGTGCTATAAATAGATTTTGATTAGGGACTGAATATAAACCAGGGATTAGTAAACTATGGCTGGTGGGCAGATCTGGCCTGCCTTAAAGCTTTATTGGAATACAGCCATGCTCATTCATTGATGTGTTGTCTATGGTTGCTTTTAAACTATAGGAGCTACAGTAGTTGTCACAGAGACCATATGGCCCACAAATCCTTAACTATTCACCTACTGACGCTTTATAGAAAATTGTTCCTTTTTTCTAACACCCTTGACTAATCCTATCAAGACTAAAGTGCAAACAATGTTTATATCAATGATTCAGATGCAAAATAATATAAGGTTAGAATTTAAGTAGCACAGTAGAAAAGGTTACTATAAGTTAAAGACATGGAGGCCAATTGTACTATATGTTGTAAGAAAAATTAATTTGATCTCTTTATTGAAAACTTCTTGGCTAAACTTTTCTTTAAGGAGAGATGGCAGCAGAAGGGAAGAGTAGGGGCCAATCTTCCATTACCGTCAGGACCACCACCACCTCTACTTCTGCTACTGCTGTTACCGCCACTACCTTTGCCAGTCTAATAGTGCTTCTTCTGATATTCAGTATGGAACATGAACATAGTCCTATAACCACCAATTTGTAGAATGTATGCTTTGTTTTTATCTTTTTTAATTTAGTTCAAATTATAACTATTCATATGAACTAAATGTTCATGTTAAGAACTACATTAATCTTAGTTCCATCTAAGGACAAAAGTTGTGCATCTGTCTGTATAACAAAGAGAAATTAGTTAATATGTGTATTAAGCATGGATTCCATCTTTTTATCACCATCTTTTACCCAGCTGACCTCCAGCAGAGAGAGACCTCCAGTGTCCCTCACAACAGTGCTGTCAGATTCATCTTTCTAAAGAGCAACTCTGATCATGCCTTTCCCACTACTGTCAGCCTTCTGAGGAAAGAGATTGTGTCTGATTTACCTATGAATCTCAGGAGCCTAGCATAGTGCCTGGTAAATAGTAGATAGTCAATGAATGCATAGTGAAATGAACATGAGGTGCAACATGCATAAAATAGATGCTGTTCCAGTTACTAATGCTGAGTTAAAAAAAAAAAAAAAAGATGCCAAGATATAGGTCACTCAAAACAACTATCATTTAGTTATCATGGATTATGTGGGCCAGGAATTGAAATAAGGCACAGCAGAGATGGCTTGTATTTGCTCCATGAACCTCAGCTGAAGAGACTTGAGGGCTTGGAGTGAGTGATGGGCTTGTTTCACTCATGTATCTTGCACCTGGACTAGACTGATGCAATAGCTAGGAATGCCAACTGGAGCACCTACTTGTGGACTGTCTATGTAGCTTGGCCCTCATGGCCTCAGAGTAATCAGATTTCTTACCTGGGGGTTGGGGCTCCAAGTATCGGTGTTCCAAATGAATAGGACAGAAACCTCATCACCTTTTATTACTCAGCCTCAGAAGTCACACAGCATCATATCTACCTAACTGCATGGAGCAAGGTAGTAAGGAGCCTACCTACATCAAGGAGAGAGGAATTAGACCCCACCTCTTGATGAAGTAATGGCATTATATAAGAAAATGTGGAATGGGAGTTATTGTGTGGCCATCTTTGGAAAATAAAATCTGCCATGTTTCACAAAAATCAAACCAACCCAATCAACAGATACTATAAAGAATTCTTTTCAGATATCAAATGTCAAAGAGGCTTGGGGATAAATACTAAATCGTTCTTCCAGGTGTCAAAAACAGAGAAACAGTTAAATAAACCCTCTCATTAGTTTAATTCAGCCACTGAAAACGGAATTTACAAAGATACGTAATAACATGGAAATGTCAGCTATGTCGTAGGTTAAGCTAGACTGGAGAGAGCAACTTGACTTATGGCCACAAACAGGCTTCCTTTTAATCCCATTCCTGAATTAAGCTCATCCACCCAGGTTTCCAGCATCATGCTCCAGCTGAGTTTCTTCATAGAGGATCCAGGCACACAATTCCTGAACAAAGGACACTAGCGAGTTCAGGTTTTTGTTACGGATTGAATTGTGTCCCCCAAAATATGTGTGGGAATCCTAACCCCTATACCTGTGGGTGTGATGGGTTTGGGAATAGGGTTTTCTTTGCTATGTTAATGAGGTCCTGTCAGTGTAGGGTGTGTCCTAAACCTAATCACTTCTGAGCTATAAGGAACCTTACAGACACAGAGACAAGCCAGCATGAACAGACGTGAAGGGGAGGAAGTAAATGCCATGTGAAGATCATCAAGGAATGCTACAGAAGCCGAGACAAGGATCTTCCCCCACAGCCAACAGAGAGAGCAGCTTTCCCTCTAGCCGGTGCTCTAAATTTGGACTTTTAGCCTTCTAAACTGTGTGAAAATAAATTTCTATTCTTTAGAGGCACCCACTTGTGGCATGTCTATTACAGCAGCACTACGAAACTGAGACAGTTTTTTAACTCATGAACGCCACTCAAATGGGAAATGTGAACTAGTGGAATGATGGATGCTAGACTCACCAGACTGCCAACCAACGCACCACTCATCCTGCCTTGAAAGTAGAGAGTGAGACCAAAAGTGTTTTCCCTGCCCAGGAGAATTTTTCCCCTTAAGAGAAGCATGAGTAGTGGGGGGGGTGGGGTACATTCCCCAACTAACGTTTACATCACAGATGACAAAGCATGTTACCAAAGTATGTGATTGTAAATATACATACATGCAATATGCACATATGTGTGCACGTGTCCATATATACACACATACGTGTTTAAACCCTATGTATAGAAAAAGGAGACTGGAAGAAAATACAAAAAAATAACAATACCAACTATTTGTTGTAAGAGTATACTTTTTTCTTTTCTCCGTGTTTTAATATTTATCATTATCTTGGTTAATATGAATTACTTTTTAATAAAAAAAACTATGCTTACTAAAAATTAGGAAGTAAATTATTCAATGATTCATCCAGATATGTTATTTATAACATAACAGTTGACACTTCCCACTGTCTCTTTGAGAAGAAGCCTTGCTATAGAATTACTGTAAGAATTAGTCAAGCATTTTGAGGAATATTTTAAGAATGCATTTCTTTTTAATTTTCTGGAAACTGGAAAAAATGTGAAAATGTAAAACTCGATTAGTCTAAGAGGGAGTGAAAAAACTATCTAATAAAAAGGCAGCATTCACAACTGGTAAAAATACAAAATACTAACATATGTATTTTAAAAACTATTCCCAGAAGGATTATGCCAATATGGTAACTGGTTATCTTTGGGTCATGGGTTTATGAGTGCCTATTATTTTCTCACTAATACTTTTTTTTTAATACTTTACTATGTTGTCATTAATAATGTGTATGTTAATAATAATCAGAAAAAAATAAAAGAGATGGAGTTCAAGAGCTAATGAGCCAATGAGTGAGATAAATAAAAAAAAAAGAGAGGTCAAATCAGTGTACTGACTCGAACTGGGGTTTGGTCAGCATCATTTTTGCTGGGAAGATAAGGACATTTCTTCCAATCAGAGAAGTAACAATCTTGGGCAGTCCCCCTCCCCCACACACACACATTGTAGCTTTTGTTCGTACAGAGGATGGTCACTGGCCTGGGTTTGGGCTCAACAATCTAAGGCTTCTTGAAAAGTTGAGAGCAGCCTTTGTCTTCACAAATCATTGTGTGTCACAAGGCATAAAACAAGGGCTGCCTCCAGGTACCATATGGAATTCAGACAGTGAGCCTGAGTTCTGAATCCAGACCACTCGTAGGTTTTCTCTGGTATTTTAAAAACATTGGGAGACTTCACATAAAAAATCTAGAATTCTGGCTTCTGAAAATCTGAAAATATTTCATTTGCATTTCAGTACGGACACAAGCTAATGGAATGGGATGGTAGCTGATTGGTTCCTTTGTTTCCTTGACACTGGGGTGGAGTGTTGGTTGCAATTATTATCACATTTGTACTGCTTCTGTAGAATAGAGAGCTAGGGTGTCAGTGCCACACGTGTCAAGAAAATGAAGGGGAGTTTTCTTGAAGGAGACGTGGGAATTTAATAAATGTTTGATATGAAAGTAAATGCCTGTTTACTCGTTTAAGTCACCTCTCTGTCCCTGTAGTCATTTGAAGTGGTGACCCATCTGGAGACACTGGGAGAACAGTGCTGGAAGTCTCAGAAACCAAAGGAAACAGGTCTCATAGCCCAGAACTAGACTCACTATGACTGAGGGGACGGTGAAACGGTAGGAATATTACACATCACTCTGCCAGCTTCCCAGAAGTTCCAAGGAGATCTTCACCCAGGTGGAAAGATGAGTCAATCGGAGAAGCTTAGTTATGCTATGGAAACAGCTGCAAATTTCAGTGTCTTAAGGCAGCGAGTTTTATTTCTTGCTTACACTACGCCTGTCCATTGGGCACGAGCTGGGGCTCTTCTTCACTCTGGCACCTTAGCTGACAAAGCAGGCACCATCTGAAAATTTGCCAGGAGCTGTGGGAGGAGAAAAGAGACCTGTGGCAACTTACTCGCTAGCTCTTAAAACTGCCACCTGGAAATAACACACATTATTTCTGTTCACATTTCATTAGTTAAGGCAAGCCACACGGCCAAGCCTCAATACAAACCTACTGTTATAGATTGAATTGTGTCCCCCAAAATGTGTGTCAGCTTGGCTAGACCATGATTCCCAGTATTGTGTGATCGTCCAACATTTTGTCATCTGATGTGATTTTCCTATGTGTTGTAAATCCTACCTCTATGATATTAATGAGACAGGGTTAGAGGCAGTTATGTTAATGAGGCAGGACTCAAGCTACAAAATTAGGTTGTATCTTGAGTCAATCTGTTTTGAGATATAAAAGAGAGAAAAGAGCAGAGAGACAGGGGGACCTAATGCCACCAAAAATGAAGAACCAGGAGGGGAGCACATCCTTTGGACTCAGGGTCTCTGTGCTGAGGAGCTCCTAGACCAGGGAAAGATGGATGACAAGGACCTATCCCCAGAGCCAACAGAGAGACAAAGCCTTCCCCTGAAGCTGGCACCCTGACTTCTAGCCTCCTAGACTGTGAAAGAAAAATTTCTCTCTGTTAAAGCCTTTCACTTGTGGTATTTCTGTTAACTAAACACTAGATAACTAAGAGGCCTAAAAAAAAAAAAAAGAGGCCTACCACACCAAAAAGTGAGAAAGCTAGAAATATTTGGCTCTCAGCACTGAGGATTACCACATAAACTTCTAGAATCCCTCTGATTTTTTTTGGTCCTGGTGAAGGGGTTTGAATCACCGTGGTGACACAACACTTAATTTAGCACTGGCTGCTAACTGAAAAGTTGGTGTTTCTAACTTACCCAGGGGCTCTGCAGGAGAAAGACAGAGGCGATCTGCTCCTGTAAAGATGATAGTCTGGAAAACTTTGTGGGGCAGTTCTACTCTATCACATGGAGTCGCTATGAGTCGAAATTAACTCAATGGCACATAACAACAACAACAGCAACCCTGAACTGAGTTTTAGAAAGGAATGCCTTATAGATAGTCACCTGACCCATCATGTTGGCAGCCAAGGAATCAGGGGCATATGCTTGGGCACGAGCTTTAAGCGGGTGGGCCCTGCTCTTTGGCTGGACCTGAGGAGTATTTTAAGGATATCTGACCCAAAGTATTAAAAAATATTCCCACTGTGACAGCTCAGCAGAGAAACTGAAGCCTTTGCATTCTTCAAGGAAAAAAAAAAAAAAAGAAGAAGGAAATTAAACCATTACCTTGGCCCCTTCTTGTTCTCTTATCTCGTCTTCAAAATGACTTTTTCATAAAACATACTTCAAATGTTTTGACACTTAATTTGGTGTACTTTTTAAAGATTCAACAAAATTACACATTTTCCAGGTATGTTTGTATAGTGGTAGTGAATAGCTTGCTGATTATCTAAGATTATATCATCCAAATAATCAAGTATAACTTCATGAAACTCTCAGGACTTTTAGTCACTAACTCAGTGCACTTGGTGGGTTCATGTTTTCCTAAGGGAACGCAACAGTATTACTCCCTGCAAGACTTCAGTGGGTGTTCAAAAGTATTCAGGTGGTACAGTTTGCCCTTGGCCACTAACAGAAAGGTTGGTGGTTCAAATCCACCTACTGCACCTCAGATGAAAGGCCTGGCAATCTACTTACATAAGATTATTAAAAAAATTTTTTTTTTTTTTTTATAGCTGTTGAAAATCCTATGGAGTGAAGTTCTACTCTGAAACACATGGGGTCACCATGAGTTGGAATCAACTCGACTGCATGGGTTTGGTTTTCAGAGGTATTGAAATGGGCACTTAAATCTTTCAGGGGAATTTTAGCTACTGAACAGTCACATTTACTGTCATTGAGATTTATATTGCTTTTTATTTTTTAAAGTCCCTCCATGTGATTTGCCTCTGTAGAGAGTTGTTGTTGTTAGGTACCATTGAATTGGTATTGACTCATAGTGACTCACTGCCCAGTCCTGCGTCTTCCTCACGATATTGTTGTGTTTGAGTCCAGTGTTGCAGCCACTGTGTCGGTCCGTCTCATTGAGGGTCTTTTTCTTTGTCACCGACCTTCTGTTTTACCAAGCATGATGTCCTTCTCCAGGGACTGGTCCCTTCTGATAACTCGTCCAATATATGTAAGACAAAATCTTGCCATTCTTGCTTCTAAGGAGCATTCTGGCCATACTTCTTCCAAGATGGATTTGTTTGTTCTTCTGGCAGTCCATAGTACATTCAATATTCTTTGCCAACACCATAATTCAAAAGCATCAATTCTTCTTTAGTCTTCCTTATTCATTGTCTAGTTTTCATATGCATACAGAGCAATTGAAAATAAGGTCAGGAGTACCTTAGTCCTCAAAGCGACATCTTTGCTTTTTAACACTTTAAAGAGTCTCTTGCAGCAGATTTGCCCGATGCAATATGTTATTTGATTTCTTGTCTGCTGTTTCTATGGGCGTTGATTGTGGATCCAGGTAAAACGAAATCCTTGACAGCTTCAATCTTTTCTGTTTATCGTGATGTTGTTTATTGGTCCAGTTGTGAGGATTTTTGCTTTCTTTATGTTGAGGTGTAATCCCTACTGAAGGCTGTAGTCTTTAACAGGGCCAGATTACCCAATAAGCAAGGTACGCACAGGCCTAGTTGTGCCTTCCCACCAATCTGCTGTGCACAATTTCACTGGTCCCCACCACATTAAATATGTGGTGAAACCCATATGAAATTGCTCACCACGGGTTAGCAACTAAATACAATTAAGTCATTTGTACCTTGCTCAGTGCAAGTCAGCGCATACCATGCTTACTGGTCAATTCACCCCTGGTCTTTGATCTTCATCAGTAAGTTCTTCAAGTCCTCTTCACTTTCAGCAAACAAGATTGTTTCATCTGCACGTTGCAGGTTGTTAACAAGTCTTCCTCCAATCCTGGTGCCGCATTCTTCTTCGTATGGTCCAGCTTCTCTGATTATTTGCTCATTGAATTGAGCATGGTGATTGCGGATCGAATAAGCATGGTGAAAGCATACAACTGAAAGGATACAACTCTGACGCACAACTTCCTGATTTTAAACCACACAGGATTCCCCTTGTTCTGCTCAAAAGACTTCCTCTTGGTCTTTTGTAGAGAGAAAAAAAGTTAATTATTGAAATTATTTCTTACAGAGGAGGTGTATATTGCCTGAAAATACAGCCTACAGCTAGGAATAGTCTGGTCTGACTGGCCATTTATTTATTTTTTTTTAAGCAAGGAGGTGTGAGGAGAAATATTTCTATATTTCAATTCCACAGCAGGCATAGAAGACACAGATAACTGAAGTTCCATGTGTTGTAGGAAATAAATGCTGGAAAAGTTCGGTATTGTAACTTTATCATTCAAAATTCTTCTCTTTTTCAACGAATATGTTTTTACTTAGCCTATTAAAAAAGAAAAGTAAAAAATGTTGTTAGAATTTCTTCTTATAACACTCTCTAAAATATCAATTATTCGATCTCCCTAAGTCAGGATTCAGGGAAGACCCAGTCTAGGGGCTCACAAAGCAAGATCGCACAGTTCAATTTGGTTGGTCATCTAATAATACACAAAAGGTCATAGTTCATGTTGTTAACGTCAATGGATTTTTAATGACTGGTTTTGTATAAGTATGGAAACCCTGGTGGTGTAGTGGTCAAGTGCTATGAGTCGGAATTGACTCGAGGGCACTGGGTCTTTTTTTGTATAAGTATAAATTCTTTGGATAAAAAGAAGGAATTAAGATGGCCTCAACAAAAGGGACCTTAGAATCAGTTGCCTCTTTGAGAGAATGAAATGTAACCACCCTGTAGGACAACAAACAAACTCCCAAAAGTCCTCGTCTAGATCCTGACTTCCTGAGGCTTGGCCATTCTTACACCTTTCTTTCTACAGGGCCGCTGGCACTCTAGTTTTCCCCAGAGAGAGGCAATTCCATTCACCCCAGGCAGCAGGAGGTTGCATTTCTTCTTTTTGTAGCAACATGTGCCTTCTCTTCATCTCAGGATCATTGAAGGCCTTTGCAAAGAATAAAGAAATAACTTGCAGATCTTTTTTACCCCATTTTGCAGATGGAAAAGCTGAGCCAGAAAGACTTAAAAATATATAAAGGCCATTTCTCAAATACAGCAGAAGCCCAAAGGCAGAGCAGAAGTCAGGACTGCGATTCTAATTAAGTGATCTGATTAAATCACAATCCATAGGCACTTTTTTTGGCATCTTCAAAACGAACCCTGCAATTAAAGCCTAATTATACTTTGCTTTTTTGTGGTACCTTTCACCCAGGGAACAGAAAGTGCTGTACAAACATTAATTAAGCAGCACAACACCCCTGTGAGGAAGGAAGGAATTATCCTGCTGTTAGACGTGGTGACATTAAAACAGAAGAATTTAGCAATTTATCCATAATCACTTGGGAATTATTGCCCAAGATGCCTAATGGTGGAAGTTTCTCCATGTTCTCATGCTTCCTTGGAGAGGCTTTAAATGCATTAATATTCTTTTGTGAAAAGTAAAAAAAAATTTTTTTTTTCAATTGCTTTTTGTTATTAGCATTTTATGTTTTTATTTCTTATCTGTGCTTTGGCCAATCATTTTGGCAAATCATTTCATTACATACAGGTTTTTAATTTTAAATCAGAGCTTAAATTATGTAGAACTTTTTGGTACTTTTATTGATTAAATCATTTGCCATGGAGTTGATTTCAACTCATGGAGACCCCGTGTCAGTCAGAGTAGAACTGTACTCCATAAAGTTTTCGATGACTGACTTTTTGGAAGCAGATCACCATGGTTTTCTTTGGAGGCACCTCTAGGTAGACTTGAATCACCAACCTTTTGATTAGCAGCCAAGGGCATTAACCATTTGCACCAGTTTTTATCAATTGGAGTACTATAATGTCTAAGGTCTCACTAGAATCTGAAAGTCACTTTAAGTATGAATCCTTTAGAAAACTTTTTATTGAACTATATGGAATTCATACATACAGAAAAGTGTACAAATCATAATGTAAAACTTAGTGAACTTTTACAAAGTAGGCACAGCCGTGTACCTGTGCAGACCATTACCAGCACCCCAGAGATCCCCCTGCCCAATGTGTTTACTTCTAGTCCCTGCCCTCCCAAAGGTAACCAATATCCTGTCTTTTAACAGTATAGACTAGTTTTACCTATTTTGTTCTTCAGGTAATGGGAATGTATTGTAAGTATGCATTTGTATCTTTCATTGAGCACAATGATTGTGAGATTCATCCATGTTGTGAGGTGTAGGTGTAGTAAGTTCATTCTCACTGCCCTATCACATTCAAGGGTATAAATTTACTACAATTTTTTTATCTTTTCTACTGTTGATGAACAATTGAGTTGTTTCTAGGTCAATCCCATGCCATTGAGTTGATTCCAACTCTTAGTGACCCGATAGGTAGAGTAGAACTGCCCCATATCTTTTCCAAGGAGTGGCTAGTGCATTTGAACTGATGAACTTTGGGTCATCAAAAGCCTTCGTTTTCAAGTTGCGGCTATTTAAGATTGTTTTTAAAGGTACATTGCTGCACACACTCTTTTGCAATTAGGCTGAAATAAAGTGGTCCTTCTCACACTCATTACCATGAAGGCATTGAGACAAATGAATTGTGTGTACTATGAGTTGTTAGGTGTTATTTTTTACAAAGATGACTGAGAATCTCGAGAACCTGTTTTCCAATTGTGGAGGAGGGAATAACTGTAAAATTGTTCTCAAAATCTGAAAATATCCTGCCTTTATTGGTTGGTCAAGTTCACAAGAGGCAGCTTACAGAAGCAAAAAGAGCACAGGTACCAGGTAGGCCTGGGTGTGAATTCCTGCTCTACCACTTACTGTATGACCTTGGCAAACTCGACCTCACCCAACGCCAGTTTTCTCAACCATCAAATGGTATCTAATGTTGTTGAAAGAATTGAAATTAAGTACATAGTGCATTGGGAAATCTGCTGCACAAGACCTCTTTAAAATGCTAAAAAGCAAAGATGTCCTTTTGAGGACTAATGTGCACCTGACCGAAGCTGTGGTATTTTCAATCACCTCATATGCATGCAAAAGCTGGACAATGAATAAGGAAGACTGAAGAAGAATTGATGCCTTTGACTTATAGTATTGGTGAAGAATATCAAATATACTATGGACTGCCAGAAGAATGAACAAACCTGTCTTGGAAGAAGTACGGCCAGAATGCTCCTTAGATGTGAGGATGGGGAGACTTCCTCTCATGTACTTTGGACATGTTTTCAAGAAGGACCAGTCCCTGGAGAAGGACATCATACTTGGTAAAGTAGGGGTCAGCGAAAAAGAGGAAGACGCTCAATGAGATGGATGGACACAGTGGCTGCAACAGTGGGCTCAAACATAGCAACAGTTGTAACAATGGCATAGGACCAGGCATTGTTTCGTTTTGTTGTCATAGGGTCACTATGCATTGGAACTAACTCGAGGGCACCTAACAACAACAAGGTAGTACTAAGTAAGAACTCACTGATTTTGTAATTATGTATTCTCAGACTTAATAGGGACCTAAATTCAACCAAATGGTAGTTCGACTGACCTGGATGATTGTTTTAGATTATTTAGACTATTTGAAAAATTCACAAATAACTGTACAGTGAATGTAGAAACATCTATATTCAAAGGGAACTCCAACACTAAAGGTACCTTCAACACTTAAGAATTTCTGTATTTCTTTTTGAGAGATATTAATGATGAAGTTAGTATTCAATTGATTCATTCTTGGCCTCCCAGAAGGCATAGATGTAAACAAAAAGCAGATCAACTATTGTTACAGACATGTTCTGTAAACAGCTTGACTTAATGTATGGTTTAGGTTTGAAAATAGTTGGCTTTAAGCTGAGACTCTGTGGAAGTGGCTTAGGCAGAAAATTGCTATGGGACTGTACATTTGTTGGATCCCAGATCAAGAAGTCTTACATTAAATGAAAAAAGGACAATGACTGGTGTGAACTGAACGGGAGGGGTGTATATATATATATATATATATATATATATATATATATATATATATATATATATACACATATTTTGCCTGGTTCTGATACAGATACTTGCCAATTAAATACATGTTACACGTTCCTGAATTGCCACTGAAGAGTCGTTTGTCTGAATCCAACTCCTTCTATCGACTTGTCACTACCTGATCCTCTTCTGTGTTTTCCCATCTCAGTAAATGGCATCTAGCTGCTCAAACCAGAAGGCTGAATGTCCTTGACTGCTCATTCTCTCCATATCCAATCAGTCCAAGTCCTGCCAATTCTACCTCCTAAATATCTTGTGAATCCATCCACTTCTGTCTATCCCACTGCCACCACCAAAGTCCGATCTGCCAATATCTTCTACTTGGATCACTTCAGTAGCCTTCTACCTGTCTACCAGCATTTTTTTCTTGCCCCATGTGTTAGGCTCTGTTCCCTAGAGAAGCAAAACCTCTGTCTTAGGCTGGGTCCTCTACAGAGAGAGAGAGAGAGAGAGAGAGAGAGAAAGAGATTTTTATCAAGTAAACAGCTCACGTAATTGTAGAGGCTGGAATGTCCCAAGTCCGTGGATCAGGATGGAGGCTTCTGATTTACATAGTCGCAGGTGCTGGCGAACCCAAGATTGGCAGGTTAGAGAGCGGGGCTCTTGCTCACAGGCTGTGAAGGTTGAAGAATTCATATTTTAGACTATTTAAAAAACTTGTACGTCTTATGGTAGCAGTGGGGTGGCAGAAGTTGTCACAGATCTAGTTAATAACTGAATCAGGATTTGAACAGAAATTAGTTTGCCTAGGACTTCAAGCTCTCAACTCTGTAATCGTCACCTCTGGGATTTCTAAAATATTTCATTAATGCTGGGGCCCCATTCCAGACACTCTGAGCTACAAAGGTGAAAGGCAGGCAAGGTTGAGAACAACAGTCACAGCCAATCTGTTCTCCTTTCTCTCCGTGCCCCTTGTTTGTGGTCTGCTATTAAAAAGAAAATATATCACTGTCCACATATTATTACCTTATTCAATTATTGTTGCCCTATTTTTGGCCACCAAACTCTTCAAATGCCTTGAATTGTCTCAGGGAGCAGGGGTCCCCATTTGAAAGCCCTTGATGAAGAAACCTAATTAGGTCCAGATGCACTGGAATATTTGTTTTATATTCTAATGGTTGGGTGTAGGTTTCCCTCTTTCCTCTCCATTCTAGGAAGCTGAGGTTCTGAGGCAGCCACAAACTGCAACATAAACACAGGGAGGAAGGGAGGGAAAATCTTGGAAGATGCAAAGGCCTGATATTTCCCAGACATAACCCAATCTTATTTGACCTCGCTCTGAAGGGAATGGCTTCCATAACAGAGAATGTGTAGGATGTAATGTGACCCAGCTGGAGCAATTATGCTTTAGACTTCAGCCTTTCCTTTCTTACAGCCTGCTACTGGATTCTTTGGTTCCATGTTGCTAGCTGCTAAGCAGGGGAATGGTGGTCAGCTGTCAACTGATAGGAGTCTCTACAGCTCTGGATATCAATGCTGCATCCTTCTCTGCCAGCATCACCAGAATGGGTGGGAGTAATTTGTGCCCTAAAATCAGGTACCATCGAGTCGACTCTGATTCATGGCAACATCATGTGTGATAGGGTAGAATTGTGCTCCACAGGGTTTTCAGTGCCTGATATTTTAGAAGTAGATTTCCAGGCCTTTTTTCCAAGGTGCCTCTGGGTGCACTTGAACCTGCAACTTATTAATTAACAGCCAAGCGTGCTAACCCTTTACACCCCGAGGGACTCTAGTGTGTGCCCCACATTATATGCAGGTGTAGTTACAGGTGTTCATTAATTGCATTCTCCTACTTCTAACCAGCCCGGCTTGGTAAGTAATCAAAGAGCTAAAACAGTTTCTCTGTATTTGGTGCAAGAAAAGATTGAGAAAGATTTGGGAGGTGAAAGAATCTGCCCAAACCTGTTTGGGGACGCAGACAGAGCTCAACTCCTAGCGTTTCCAAACTATTAGGCAAGATTACCTCCCAGTTTGCCATGTGGGCCTTCTCACTCTCCTTGTAGCATCTGACCTGTGCTTCCGTTCTAGGACAGACAATGAGGTTAGAAGAAGGATCAAGTGTCTGGGTGACTTGGGGAGGCTTCAGTTAGGACTGCTTCTTCCTGCGTGATGACAAAATTCAATCTCACAGTTTAAGTGCTTGTCCCAAAATATTTCAAAATGTGAAATACATGCAAGCCAAATGACAAAAATGTTTTTTGAAAAAACAAAAACATGGGCTTCTTGTCATCCACCACACTGGCTGTTTCCATGTCTGTTCAGTCAGTAAATTATTCTTTCTGATCTTCATTTCTGATGATATCCAGATGGCCTAAAAGTCAATCTTTGCTGTGAAAGGAAAATTCCCTGTGAAGTTAAATGTGAGTAGCCATCTTATTCATATGGTGTAGCTAGGAAGTAAGTGGAATGACATAAGGATTGTCTGCACCGAATTAATGGAAATTGATATTTAAATAATTACAGTAGCTATATATTCAGCTTGGGGTTGGGCTTAATTACTAATGTTCTTAGCCTTTAAACTGAGACTCTATCTTTCTCCCTAAATTATAGGGCACTTGTAAAAGCCAAGATTGCTAATGTTAACTTTTTTTTCCTCTTTGTTTCCCCCAAACCTTCTAGAATTCAAAGATGTTCTACAGCCAGACTACCACAGGTAGATTCTGAGAGATTGAATTGGGTTACGGTGTGGATTATGGTGTTGAAAGTTTAATCTGTTTCTTTTTAAATATATCCTTATAATGTTAACTCGATCTTTATTTAATTCATCATGACTTAGCAGACTTTAAAAAAAAAAAGATCTTCTTTATCAAAATGAAAATAGAAATATTAGCTTCTATTTGAGCATCTTTCCTGTGCTAAGCACCAACCTGATGCTTTCATTTATTATCTCATTTAATTCTTTTTAGGACCCATAAGATAGACTTAATTATCCATATTTTACAAATAAAGTAAGAGAGACTCAAAGAGTTTCAGTAATTTTCTCAAGGTGGCACAGGTTGTAAGGACAGGAACCACGGATTGTTGGACTCAAAATCCAGGCTCTTTCCATTTTGCTAGATCATTTACCAAATTCCGAACCTACACAGGCTGTGCCTATATACAATGAATGAAAAATTAGAAGCAGTTGCTCATTTACTGTTAGAAGCCGGATGGAAATAGGTAATACTTCACTTCTCTTTTCCCACATATAAATATGTTCATACCAGATTCTAGAATATAGATTAGTAATTGCTGGTTTTCTTATTGGCTAGGATTAGGGAAGAGAACCCTACAAATCCATACATTATATGACGGATATTTAGGTACAGATTTTCAGAAATGCATTTAGTTGGAATAATCAAAGCATTAGGATTTTTTAAATAAAGCTCAAAAGAGCAGAAAACTGTAAAATAGGTGTTGCCATAAAAATACTATTCAAAGAATATCAAAGACCTAAAATCTCCCACTTTTCCTTTTCTTCCTTCCTCCCTCTTTCTCTCCCTCCTTCTCTCTGTCCTCTTCCTGTCTCTCTCTCTTGCTTTGGTTTTCATTTTCACTATCACTCTCTAGCCTTCTGATTATAAATACTTTTCTTCTCTAACTTACCAGAAAGATATGACATACTCCCACCAGTATGAGAACTCCTTACTACAATAATGGAGGTGTTGCTGAACAGCACTATATAGTTTGAAGTTGTTTTCTAGGTCCTTGCTACTCATAGATGGCCCGTGAACCAGCAACATTTAACATTACCTGGGAACCTGCTGGAAATGCAGAATCTCAGGTCCCACCCTAGACCTAAAGAATCAGAATCTGTATTTTGTCAAGAACTTCAGGAATTCATATGCACAATAAAATATGAGAAGCACTGCCTTAGATGACTGTAATGGGTCCTTCCCTCCAGAGCAGAGTCACTGCTTTAAAGGGAAATGGAGTCCGTCAAACAACAGAATTGGGTTCTAAGGTCCTTCTGTAGTTTGCCATAGTAAGAACGAGGGCTGTTCTGTGCTTGGAAAGACTTGTATTACTATGGCAGCCAGACTATGATGATACTGCACAGCTAACAAAGAATCTAAAAGGAATTCTGGTTGTCATTTTACTACCATCACTGATGGGATTGCCACAGAGCAGGTCCTTTAGGGTCTGGGCTCTTGTGGCAGCCACCCCCTCAATTCCTTATCAACGGATACACACAAAAATACACATACATACGCATGCACACACACACACGCACACGGCTATCCACATAAAAAATAGCCAAGTGAGCACTTAAAGGAAAGAGAATAGAGAAACCTAGACCTATTATGTGCTTACTATGTGCTAGGATTGCAGTAGGTGCTTTCAGCTTAGGGACTAGAAAGGTTGTAGAAGAAAATCAGGTTACTGTGAGCACACATTTAATTACTAGTTAAACTTTATTAACCAGGGACTCTGATGTTAAATAGATCTATAACTGTGTTTTTAATGATGACCTCATTAAGTGGCTAAATTAAATGATGAGATCCTGAAATTTTCTAAATCATAGAAGAATAAGTAAATTATATTAATTACAGTACTCATGTTTATAATACCATCTTGAAAGTCATTTTCCAAGTGACTTCAAATAGAAAAATTATGTTCTAGCCTAAACATTATTCTCTTACCTCCAGATGTTAGTGACTTGAAAGGGGATACTCTTTCCCACTTTCCCAGTGTGTTTTTTTTGGAGTTGAAGACTGTGTATGCCATGAGTACTGTAACTAAAACAGTTACTCTCTTACCAGTCTCTGGGAAGCCTGTCTTTTACAATGTTTCTTTCTTTTACAATGTATTAAAAGTCCCTCAGAGCCACCCTCTAAAGTGACCAGTGTTCCTAGCTGGAATCATGCAACGAATCCTTGACTGGGATTCCAGTCCGATTACTATGAGTGGGTGGATGATTTGGGAATGGCACTGAATTTCTTTGGGTCTGTGTTTTGTCCTCTGTAAAACGTTTAGAGGATTCAGCTTGACTGGGCTGTAAGGTTCCTTCCATGTGAACAGAATATTTTATAATAAAATGTTTAAATGGATTCAGTTGGAGCTGATCACATGCTTCTGGTGCTTTCCTGTACCCCAAGTCTGAGTCTCCTATACCACCTTTCTTCTCAGAGGCTTGACTGTGTCAGACTTAAGCCCAGCTTCTGGTCAGGAGGCAAGACAGCTGGTGATGAGGTACCGATTGGATATCACCGAAAAAAGAATTTTGGTTTCCTGACTGTACCATGTCTTCAGAAAAGAATTTGAGTCTCTGTAGTCAATTTATAGGTTTAATGTAATTATAGGTTACATATTTTGTATTTTTTGTTTTTGAAATTTTCACCTTATATTCAGGATAATGCAGAATAGATTGTGTTCTAATTTTTTCAAAATTATTGATGGCATGGGGGTAACTCTCTACAGAACTAAATTTTTGATTGGCAGCATATACAAGAGAAAGAATACACAAGAATCAAATCAACTGGTATCAGTAGAAAAAGATGCTGGAGCAGCTCAATATCATCAGTCAGAAGAAGGCCAGAGGCTGACTATAGAACGGACCATCAATTGTTCCTATTCAGGTTCAATTTGAAGCTGAAGGGGCTTAAAACAAGTCCATGAGAACCAAAATATGAGCTTGAGTATATCCCACCTGATTTAGACACCATCTCAAGAACAGATTTGATACATTGAACATTAATGAACAAAGACCAGATGAGTTGTAGGATGACATCAAGAACATCATACATGAAGAAATCAAAAGATCATTAAAAAGACAGAAAAACAAAAAAATTCCAAAATGGGTATAAGAAGAGATTGTAAAAATCATTCTTGAACATGGAGTAGCTAAAGCAAAAGGAAGAAACGATCATGTAAAAGAGCTGAACAGAAGATTTCAAAGGACAGCTCAAGAAAACAAAGTAAAATATTATAATGTGCAAAGACCTGGAGTTAAAAAACAGAAGGGAAGAACACGCTCAGAATTTCTCAAGCTGAAAGAAAGACCTGAAGAAAAAATTCAAGCCTCAAGTTGCAATATTGAAGAATTCTATGGGCAAAATATTTAATGATGCAGGAAGCATCAAAAGAAGGTGGAAGGAATACACAGAATCACTGTACCAAAAAGAACTGGTGATGTTCAGCCATTTCAGGAAGTACTAAAGAAGTCCAAGCTGTGCTGAAGATATTCACGTAAAACAAGGTTCCAGGAATTGACAGAATACTAATTGAGATATTTCAACAAACAAATGCAATGCTGAAAGTGCTCATTTGTCTATGAAGAAATTTGGCGAACTCACTGGAAGAATTTCACATTTGTACCCATTCCAAAGCAAGGTGATCCAACAGAATGTGGGAATTATTGAACAATATCATTAGTATCACACACAAATAAGATTTTGCTGAAGATAGCTTAAAAGTGGTTGCAGCAGTACATCGACAGAGAACTGACAGAAACTCAAGCCAGATTCAGAAGAGGGCCTGAAACAAGGGATATTATTACTGATGTCAGATGGATGTTGGCTGAAAGCAGAGACTACCAGAAAGATGTTTACCTGTGTTTTATTGACAATGCAAAGGCATTTGACTGTGTGGATCATAATAAATTATGGATAACTTTTTGAAGAATGGGAATTCCAGAACACTTAATTGTGCTTATGTGGAACCTGTACAGTCATTTGAACAGAGCAAGGGGATACTGTGTGGTTTAAAATCAGGAAAGGTGTGTGTCAGGGTTGTATGCTTTCACCATATTTATTCAATCTATATGCTGAGAAAGTAATCTGAGAAGCCAGACTATATGAAGAAGAACATGGCGTCAGGGTTAGAGGAAGACCCATTAACAACCTGTGATATGCAGATGACACAACCTTGCTTGCTGAAACCAAAGAGGACTTAAGGTACTTATTGATGAAGATCAGAGACTACAGTCCAGCCTTCAGTATGGATTACACTTCAACATGAAGAAAACAAAAATCCTCACAACTGGACCAATAAGCATCATGATAAATGGAGAAAATAGTGAAGTTGTCAAGGATTTCATTTTCCTTGGATCTACAATCTACGCCCATGGAAGCAGCCATCAAGATATCAAACAATATATTGCATTGGGCAAATGTGCTGCAAAAGACCTCTTTAAAGTGTTAAAAAGCAAAGATGTCACTTTGAGGATTTAGGTGCTCTTCACCCAAGTCATGGTATTTTCAGTCACCTCATACACATGTAAAACCTGGACAATGAATAAGCCACCTGAAGAACTGATGCCTTTGAATTTTAGTGTTGGTGAAGAATATTGAACACACCATGGGCTGCCAGAAGAAGGAACAGATCTGTCTTGGAAGAAGTACAGCCAGAATACTGCTTAGAAGGGAGTATGGCAAGACTTCATCTCACGTACTTTGGACGTGTTATCAGGAGGGACCAGTCCCTAGAGAAGGACCTCATGCTTGGTAAAGTAGAAGGTCAGTGAGGAAAAGGTAGATCCTCAGTGAGATGGATTGAGACAACTAGGCAGTGTTTCTTTCTGTTGTACATAGGGTCACTATGAGGGGGAACCAACTCGGGGACACCTAACAACAACAAAAGAAAAACATAAGCTTTGAAGTTAGAAGGACCTGTGTTTACATACTTCCTCTTACTAGCTGAGTTACTCTGGGCGTGGTAATTAAATTCTCTGTACCTCAAATTCCTCCTCTTTTAAATAAGGGTAATGATACCTACTTTATAGAACTACTATAAGGTTTAAGATAATGTTCATAAAGCACCTTGCATATATATAGTAAATGCTCAAAAAATGGCGGTGATTATTTGCAGCTAAAACAATGATTCTCAAATGCCAGTTTGTGAACCAATATGATATTTGACATTATTTTTACCATTCCATATGTAATATTTCTGAATATTAAATAAACTATATATACTGTATAATTATAGTATACATAGTTTTTCATAAAAATTAAATTTATAGGGTGTTTCTCTTTACAAAATTAGATTGACAATAGATGGTAATTATTGTTTTTAAATACGCTTACTTAGCAAAATCCAGAATTGGTAATCCTAAATCAGCCACCTATATTTTGTCAATTTTTCTTACCTATGAATCCAAAATAATAGGACTCACTGAATTAAAATTTGTAATTGTGCCAAATACTTAGGCCCACCGAATCAAATGATTTTCACTTTCACATCACTTTAATGGAGCAACCCTTCCCAGTCACTTAATGCTACAGCCAGTTACTGTCTCCTGAATTCCTGTAATACTTATGGTCAGGATAACTCAGTTCACACTCTGTGCGTGTTCTTAGCACTAGTGCTTATTACGTTCTCAGTCTTGCATCTTCCTGAAAAGATTTTGAAGTCAAACACAACAATGGATAGAGGCTAAACACTGTCATGTTGGAATCTAGGCTCTGCCACCAGACTGCCTGGGTTCAAATCCTAGCTCCTCCACTAGCTTGCTGTGTGACCTCAAGCAAGCAACTTATCTTTTTTGTGCCTCGGTTTTATCATCTATCAAATTAAAAAAATTTTATACTTACCTAATAGGGTTGTTGTGAAGATTTAATGAGATAAGCCATGTAAAAGTTTAGTACAATATCCGATGCATAGTAAGTGTTCAGTAAATGATAGCAAAAACAAATAAACAGACAAGCAAACAAAAACCTACTGGGAGTCAGACGGAGGTCTGACACACCTGCCTCCATCACCATCCCCTCCTACTAGATTTAGCCATATGACTTTAGGCAAGTTACTTAGCATCTCTGCATCTTATTTTCCCATCTGTATAATACCTGCCTCACACATTTGTTAGGATCAAATATGTAAGGTACTTAATATGGTGCTTGACTCATAGTAGTTGCTCAATAAAGTTTTATCTACTCCTTCGCCTTTTGTAAATTACTCTTCTGCACAGCCCTAGCTCTAAATTAAAAAAAAAAAATTATACATCATAATAATTAATAAGTATGTTTTGCAGCCCTGTGCCCATCTCTTTGCCTCTCATTTCATTGCCTCTCACCTGCATTCTCAGGTACTTCAGGAGGAAGCTCAGAGACTGATGCTCTTTAAACACAGAAAAGGAATCTGGTTGGCTGGTAACCAGGTTAATGAGATCTGTTGGTCACTCTCTGTTTTCGCCAAGATTGCCTCCTGATAGACTTCTCTAATGACAAGAGAAAAACATATCAAGAAGGTCACTGAATTTGGACACATTTGTGATACCTTGTGACAGTTACTAGAGTTATGGATCCAACACATTATTTTAGAGACATGGTACATTTTAAGAATGCTTTTTTGCTTTTCTGACTCTCTTCTTTCCTAAGAGCTCCAAGCTCAATCTCCTTCTTTACATGATTCTTATATTGCCAGCCCATGAGATGAAGATGGACTCCCTTGTTAGGACTCTACTACAAATCCTGGCATGAAAGGGAAAACTTGTGAGACATATTTTTGAGTTCACTATTATGGCCCTTAAGTGAAATAAATTCCATTGCTCTTTAAAAAACAAAACTATGCATTTCTAAGGGCCACTTTGGAGAGAGATAATGCTTTATCTTTACTGCTGGAATTGAAAGAATGAATAATTGCAGAACAATTCATGAAAATATATTTTTAAATATAAAAATGGAAAACCTGCTTCCACATTCACACTCTAATATATTAGGATGCAGTTATTCTTGCACTAAACCCTCTTTTTGTGTCTTTTTCTCTTCCCAACGCCTTATAATCTGGAGCATGCTTCGTCTTCTTTTTTTTTTAATCAATATTTTTCTTTTTGCTGCAAGTATACACAGCCAAAGCTATACCATTTCAACCATCTCTGTATGTATAATTCAATGACATTAATTACATTTTTCACGTTGTGCCACTATTCTCACTATCCTTTACCAAATTATTCCACCATTATCTTAAACTCACTGCTCCCTTAGCTTCCTATCCAGCCTTTCGAGTCGCCGTTGTCATTTTGATCTCACCTAGATACTTCTTTAAAGGAGCACATTGGAGCTGCTGCTTTTATGTTTCTTTCCAGTAATATTTTTAACTAACATAGAGACTCCTATGGAATGTGAAAATTTAGAAGGAATGGTTAAAATGCCCTTATTTATGACGTGAAGATGTGCTCTAAAAATGGAAGCATCATAAAGCAGAGGATGTGTTCTATAAAGGGCCAAGCAATAATGGACGTCAGGTCAGCCAGCAAATGGCATCTTGCCAGAAACAGGAAAGGACACAGTGCTGTGGCTTGTCTGAGCACTTTGGGCAAATTCTTTGCAATGTGTTGGTCCTCAGGCATCTCTACCATGTTCACTGCTCAGAATAGAACTCTTCTTCACCATAATTCACACACACATGCGCCAAAAGCAGTTCTGTGTGCTGCTGTTGGGGAGGAGACTTTGCAAAATCTGGTTAAATATTTACGCTATTGCTAAAGTTCCGTCAAAAGAATGAGTGCAGACTCTGATTCATCGCTTTGGTGCTCTTTCCCTCACATTCTTTTAACATACCTTTTCGTTACTGTGTCGCACCCTATCTTCAGTAAAATGTGATTAGAGCCTAGAAGTGCATCACCCTCTATTAGGGAGAGAGAGAGGGCTGAGAAAATAAACGTTTATTAATATCAGCCAGATTCAATTAGCTTTTCCCAAACTTAAGTTATTTTGAGTGTTCACAATATTTTTTCTTTACCATATCTGTGCATCACCTCTCCTATTCATGCTTTTTTTTCTTTGAATCAATGCACTTTTAAAAACATAGCTTTTTCTGAAGAAATAATATCCAAGAAATTATAGGTTTTATGTCCTAGTTTCCTAACACATATAAAAAGTAAGCCATGACAACTAAAATTAAAATTTTAAATGTGTATGTCACTTAAAATCATCCTGTATACCACTAATGTTAAACATACTAAACTTTGGGAAGCATTAAACTGGGCGACCCACTGTTGAAGTTGAAAGGAAATCAAGAATCAAGACTACATTCCTAGTATGTGAATTGAGAAGGTTGCAGTTAATTTGCAAAGCTAAGTTTGGTAGGCAACACCTGTAATTGTGCCCAGGTGTTTAAAGCCTCCTTCCCTCTCTGCTCTTAAACCTACTTTGTTCTAATCCTGTGTGTCTGAAAATCAGGACTTCTCCTCTCCCAGACTTTTCTGGTTTTGGCTTCCATTCTTAACTGCAGCCTCTGCTTCATTAGTGATTGTGTTCTGTGGGTTCCCAACCTCAGAATGATGATTTGATGCCCACATGTGGAGATTCTCTTTGCATTGGTTTCCTTTTGGCCTTTTTGACAGTGAGATTTTCCCCAATTTTTTTATTGATAAGGGACTAGTAACAACAATTTGGAGCCCTGGTGGTACAGTGGTTAAGAGTTTGTCTTTCAACCAAAAGGTTGGCAGTTTGAATCCACTAGCCACTCCTTGAAAACCTCATAGGGCAGTTTTACTCTGTCCTATAGAGTCGCTATGAGTCAAAATTGACTCGACAGCAATGGGGGTTTAACAACAATTTAGTACAAAAAGGATGGGACTGATTTGGGAAGAATTTGATCTGGAATGGCCTTTGCTTGACTAGGAATGGGGCTATCATTAAATAAAAAGCAAAATTCATGGGAAGATAAGTTTGTGAGCAGCTTAAAATAAAAACAATGTGTCTGCCTATATCTTTTATAAACATTTTATATCTTACATGTGAAAAATGTGGACCACCCTGATGTCTCTCTCATTATTTCCCAATTCAAAATGCTGTTCAGTGCTGCTACAGTAATCAATCACTTCCAAATATTCTTAAAACATGATTTCATCATTATTTACACATATCTCACAGATGGTGGACAGTTTTAGGGTTGGAGAAATGGAAGTTCAACAACTCGGAGGAAATTTACTAGCCTAAAAGTCCATCTTTTGTCTCCTGGTTTAGAACTCTCTTCAGTGATCTTTGTTTCCTTATTATTATTATTATTGTTGAGCTGAAAGTAACATGTATAATTTGGCACCAAATAAAAGTACATAATACTTTTCCTTTAAAAAAATTCTTTGAATGAGATGTGAATTTTCTAAAGGGCAAAATCTGTATACAGCACTGCTAAGTAATATTACTACTATAGTTGGCTTATTGAAATCATAAGAATTCCTTTGATTAAAATACAAACCAAATAGTATGCTTATAGTACATACCGTACTTCTAGTAAATGGGAAGGAGTCCCTGGATGGTGCAAATGGTTAATGCTGTGGACTGCTAGCTAAAGGGTTGTGGGTTTGAGGCCACCCAGAGGTGCCTCAGAAGAAAGGCCTGGTGATCAGCTTTGAAAAATTAGCCATTGAGAACCCTATGGAGCACAGTTCTACTCTGACACAGGATCACCATGAGTGGGATTTGACTAGATGACAATTGGTTTAGTAAATGGGATAAAATGCCAGGGCCATGAAGTGCTTTTGCCTACATTAATAGTTTTTACCTGGAATATTATTTGTACTGATGCAACTTTGCAAGTCACCTAACCAAAACCCAGTGCTGTCAAGTCGATTCCCACTCATAGTGACCCTATAGGACAGAGTAGAGCTGCCCCATAGAGTTTCCAAGGAGCGCCTGGTGGATTCGAACTGCTAGCCCTTTGGTTAGCAGCCGTAGCACTTAACCACTACGCCACCAGGATTTCCTGCAAGTCACCTATTGGGCAAAAAAGGTCACACCAAGTGGTAAAGCACTAAAGTGGAGAAATACACGGAGGCCCCCAACTCTCCTGGATCCTTCTTTCCTCTAAAATGCCTAAATTTTAGCTGGCTTTTGGAAATATCAACTTCCTGAGTCATAGTACCAACATAAGCAAGTTTCAAGCCAAAGTGGCACATTTGAAAGTGGCTTATTGCCAAGGGTGGAGATAGAAAACATGTCAGTGTCTCTGAGGCCAGGACAGGATATTATTCCCATTGTGTGGGCAGCTGTTCTGTTGGACCTCTTCGGTAGATAACAGATCGTGCCGTGCCTGCAATACTGACTCCTTTTCTCTGTCCCAACCACAAAGTTGCATGTGTCTGAACCCTTTACGATGATGTCTAGAAATTATTGCTCTTGGTTTCGCTGGACATATAGAACTAATTAGAGGTAGTTTGTCCCTCATCAAGATTTGAGTATCTTAAAACCTAAAACAGGCTCAAAATCAAGGTGAAGGAAAAGGAAAAGCAGAGAGATCTCACCAAGTGTTTCTGGTGATTGTTCAAGAATTGTTAGCAATAATAAAAAAATTCTTACTAACATAGTAGAATCAAAACTAACACTTTTAGATTAAGAGTAGCAGAGACTTGGGATTGGTTGATGAGACACACCCAAAAATGAACAATGGGAGTACTTCAAGGAAAGCGAGGCCAATTTTCTCTCCTTAGAAACAAACAAACAAACAAAAAGAACCAAACCCACTGCTGTCAAGTCAATTCCAACTCATAGCAACTCTATAGGACAGGAAAGAACTGCACCATAGAGTTTCCAAGGAGCACCTGGTGGATTTGAACTGCTGACCACTTGGTTAGCAGCCATAGCACTTAACCACTAGCCACCAGGGTTTCCTTTCCCTCCTTACCAGTCTGCTTTTCTATCTTACCTCTGATAGATACCTACCTTGGATTTCCATACTTTGTAAGCAAAGATGAAGCCCTTTAAGATTAAAATGATTTGTTTACTCATAACTAAATTCATAGCTCGACTTGAAATAAGTAAATAAATAAATAGTTGTAGATTTCCTTAAATCTAGAGCTCTATCTTTGGCTCATTTAATTTCTTACTTGATTTTAACATCATAAACACTGATAATTCATGTATGCAAACAATATGATGTTGTTTGACTGATGTCTTGTTTTTGTTTTTGCTGTGCAGCTACTTATAAGCAGCTTTGTCTACTGGATGAGTGTAGGCCTTTTAGAAGGGACTTCCTTGGCAGTATCAGTCAACCAAGTCCTTAGACTACACACACACACAAAAAAAACCCAGTGCCGTCGAGTCGATTCCGACTCATAGTGACCCTATAGGACAGAGCAGCGAGTCGATTCCGACTCATAGTGACCCTATAGGACAGAGCAGAACTGCCTTGTAGAGTTTCCAAGGAACACCTGGTGGATTCAGACTTTTGTTTAGCAGCCGTAGCACTTAACCACTACGCCACCAGGGTTTCCATCCTTAGACTAATGGATGGGAATTCAGGATGCATCAGCCCATAGACCAAAACCCTTTGTAGTTCAAGTAAGGCAATTTGCCACAGTGGAAAGAGCACTGGAAACCTGGTTTCAGATCCTCGTTTTGCCACTAAATAGTTCTGTGACTTGAAGCAAGTTATTTAGCCACTCTGGTCCTCATTTAAACATCCACACAATAAAAACATTTTATCACATCTGTGCTTGTCTAAAGTGTCAACTCAGAGTCATTGGTAACGGTGTGTTGGAGGGTACTGATGATTCTAAGGCCATGTATACAGTCACAGAGGGAACAAGTGCCTTGTGTGTGTTTACCATAGCTAGAACATCTCTAAGGTGCATTTCCTCTTTAGTTGACAGCAATATGACATAGTTTCTTGAAAAGCAGAAAGACTATGCTATAGTTTTTAGAACCAGAAGTAGAAAATTTTTCTTAAGCAAGCTAGGTCTTTAGAGACTGTATTCATTCCAAGTCCCTGGCCCAGCCTCTCATATACTCCTTCTGACTATTAATAACCAGTTGGAACAAATGCCCATACGAGGCACCCTATCTGGGGAATGAATGGAGGCACCCAGCCATTCCTTCCTCACTCACTCTCATTAGACAGATGTGGAAGGTTTATTCTGTGTACTAGTCAATCAACTCATGTTATATTGTAATGCTGTCTTCTATATATCAGGATTTATGATAACTGTCCTGCAGAGCTTCAAATATCCAAGTCTATCTTTTGTTTGTTTAATGAAGATTTTTCTGGTTCCTAAGTATTTCAGCCACTACCCATCTGTCAGTTTGTTGTACCGTGGTGGCTTGCGTGTTGCTCTGATGCTGGAAGCTATGCCACCAGTGTTGCAAATACCAGCAGGGTCACCCTTGATAGACAGGTTTCAGTGGTGTGTCCAGACCAAACAGACTAGGGAGAAAGGCCTCGTGATCTACATCCAAAAATTAGCCAGTAAAAACCTTATGGATCACAACAGAACATTGTCTGACTTGCTTGCTTTGAACACGTCATTAAAAAACCAACCAAACCAAACCTGTTGCCATTGAGTCAATTCCGACTCATAGCAACCCTACAGGACAGAGTAGAACTGCCCCCGTAGAGTTTCTAAGGAGCACCGGCTGGATTCGAACTGCCAACCTTTTGGTTTTCAGCTGTAGCACTTAACCACTAGGCATCATTAGGAGGTACCAATTGCTGGAGGAGGACATCATATTTGGTGAAGTAGAGGGCCAGCAAGGGTCAAGGAGACCCTCAGTGAAATGGCTTGGCACAATAACCTCAAGAATGGACTCAAACATGCTGGTGGTTGTGAGGATGACGCAAGACCAGGCAATGTTTTGTTCTCTTGTACATAAGGTCACCATGAGTCAGAGTTGAAATTGACAGCAACTAATAACAACAACAATAAGTATTTCAGAAATTTCAGGGAGAATTGGACCACTATTTATCCATTAGAGTTAATTCGTTTGAACTAAAGCTGAAGCTTTGTGACCACCATTCATTACCATCTGGCAGTGCACTTTGTATTTGACTAGCAGTAGGAGATTGGGGTTTCTGGTTTGTTTCACTGGCTCTATTCCTAAATTTGGGGAAACTGTTGAAACACAGTGTCTGCTTCTCTCTTCAGACAATGAGATATGTGTTTTTGCCCCTTGACTCTACCCGAAGAATATTCAAGGAATTAAAGGAGAAAATCCAGGAGGTCCTTTGAGGCCCTCTGGTGAAAGTCACCCATTACCATTGCCATTGTCAGCTAGGTTGTCACCTGCTCTGTGTTACCATGTTAACTACCCCTGTGGGTTCTCCAGAACTCGGGGAGACTGTCTGTATCCATGATATTCACAGCACTCGGAAATTGCAGAGACTCCAGAGGAATCACTTCGGATGTGCGATACTAATAATATTTTTACCTTAATCCATGAAACAAGTTCATCCACTCTGGGATTTCTCAAATGTCTAGGAGAACTTACAGAACTAAGTCTGCTACCAGAGTATGAGGGTGTGTTGGCAGATGTCCTAAGCCAGCTTTATCCCCTTCAGACTCTTATAGCCTTTTCTCTCACATTCAGTTGTTCTGTTAAAGGCAAAAAGAATAGGGATACCGTGTCATAGTTTTATTGCTCTTAAAATCTATTCACTTCAAAAGGTCAAATCAGAACATCTTCAGAGTGAACACAATTTGATTTCAACTGATTCCTTTCCTATACTTTGAATTTGAGTGCACTTTCTTCAACTGACTGATTGATATTCTTCTGATATTCTTTTTCTTCTTCTCAACTAATTTCCCCATTCTTTATTCCATATGAACAATGGTGTTCTCATAAATGTTTAACTGCTGGCTCTCTGGAGGAAAAATAAGAGCCTTGATCTGTAGAATTTGCCAATTTTTATGGTGTAAATATTCCCACTGTGGCTGTTTTCAAGTTACAAATGCAATATCGCTGAACAGAGTTGTGAAGAGATGCACAGTAGAACATCATTACATAGTATTACCATTACACAGAAACAATAAAAAAAAATTTTTTTTTTAATAGGTGTTTAAAATCTTACCAGTACTGGTTGCCATGGAGCCAGTTCCAACTCATGGCGACTCCATGTGTGCCAAGGTGGAACTATGCTCCATAGGGTTTTCAGTGGCTGACTTTTCAGAAATAGATGGTCAGGCCTTTCTTCAGAGGCAGAACCATTTAGTGGACTCAAATTTCCAACCTTTCAGTTAGCAGCCGAACATGTTAATTGTTTGTACTACCCAGGGACGCCAAATAACCTCAAGAGCATAGGTGACAGTAAAATGTAGTAAAGTAATTAGGACGTGATAAATTTTAAGGCTATATTATCTTTAACATAATTTATTTAATTTCTAGTTTATATAATTTTTAATACTGGTTCTGATTAGCAACCAACTCACAAAATTTCTGAAAATTTAGCAGTCAGTTAGCTTGAGCTGGCGTAGGCTGGCTCCAGCACGCCATTACATGTGAGATATTGAAAGACTAAAGTTGATGAATTTCCTGGGGATGCTTGAAAACCTGGGCAGGGTTAGGAGTGATTCTAAACTCCCATCCTGAGCAAAGTACATTAAAGAGCAGGGATGTGTCCACTTAACATACTTTATTTGGTGCTAGCGCAGAGCCCTGGCATCTGTGCACTTAGTGGATAGATCATATCAACAGCAAAGAGTGAGGAGACCAAGCTTGCCAGGTAGGCCACTCCTAAAAACACCAAAAGGCTCTTAAAAATTTTGAAAACAAAATAAACTCAACTGAACATGAAACCAGAAGAACTTGGAGAGACACATTTTTAAAAAGTTACTTTAATCTACACAGTATAAACACATAGAGATAGTATTGAATCTGTCTGGGAAGGCAATACTGTGGGTATCATTGTTCACTGTGTATGAAATGAAGGAATTAAAGAAGAAAGGCCAAAAGGGAAACAAAGCCTTAGGGTTTGATGTATGTAGTTAGATTAAGAGAGTATCATTTGTATTTACCTTGGCTACAAATGAGTAAGTCTGAGACCACCATAAGTCAGTCTTCAGAGATTTGGCTGCTTGGTTACAATAGTTCAAGGTGCCAGGAGGGAATTTGAATTCTAAAATGTCTAGCAATAATGGCAGAAGAAAGCAAAAACATCCTTGTATTCTACAGCTCTTTCTTCTTCTTCAGAAATTGCCTCCAAGTCACACACTCCCTCACTTCCCACATCCTGTTGATTTGATCTTCAGTACTGTTGCCAAACATTTGCCTGGAAGTCTGTTTATCTCTTACCTAGTCCCCGTAATCATCTTCTTATCATAACTTCAGCTGTCCTTGGAATGGTAGCTTCACCATCAGTTCCAGAAAGCCTTCCCTGATCCACAAGTCCCAGTTGAGAGACATACTGTGCAGAAATTGCCTATTGGTCTGTTTTTCCCGAAGACTTAAACTCTTTGAGGGTGGGAATGTGTCTTAATCTATTGTATCTTAAGTGCCTAGAGGAAATCTTGATACATAATAGGTACTCAATAATTTCTTTTTTTAGAATGAGTAAAATAAATTACTTAGTGCTCCCACTGGAGATAGTAGCCGAAGAAGCCTGGGAGGTTTCGCATTGCTCAATATACATACTAACGTCTGTATTACCAGATAATAATCCTGTATTTATTGGACTCCCTTGGTTTCCCAAATGGTTAATTGCCCAACTACTGACTGAAAGGTTGGTGGTTTGAACCCACCCACAGGCAAGCTGGAAGACAGGCCTGCAGATCTGTTTCCAAAAGCACATGAAGTGTACGGAGCAGTTCTACTCTGCACACATGGGGTCACTGTGAGTCGGAATTGACAGCAACTGGCCTGGTTTGGTTTGAATGCCTTCTCTGAATAAACAAGCTGAATAAAATCGATTGAGAACTTTCCTCCCATGAACATAGTTCCTATGGCCCTGCTTTGTGCCAGTCCCTGTTATTTCTCCATCAGTTTTGTTAGTGGCCTTTCCCTTCTTTCCCCTACTTGCTCTTCTGGGCCTCTTTGCCTACCATACCAAGTACAATAATGTCTGTAATTACTCAGGACGAACTTAAGGAAAATGACAGCTGATTTCAATGCTAGGGACTCTCTACCTTTGCGCACCTGTGTTACTTCTCACCTCCCTTCACCTCCACCTAAGTAATTAAGTGCATGCTCCTTTGTATTGCACCTCAGCACTCTGGCAACTACTGCTATCTACGTATTCATGAAGTCAAAGATAAAATGGAGTAAGGGAAAATTACAGGTTAGACAGGTGTCTGGTGGTAGCCTAAATTATTATCTTTGAGGAAAGCAAAAGGTTGATGTAGGCTTTTTACACACCCCCAAAGACATGAAATTCAGGTTCTAAATTAGAGGTAGGATTCCATTATGTAGCTTGATATTTTATTCTCAGGCATATAGGAGATGCATAGAAGTAAAATGGTTTTAGTACCTATTTAAAAAAAAAAAGTTGCTATCAAGTTGATTCTGACTCATGGTGACCCCGTGTGTGTCAGAGTAGAGCTGTGGTCCATTGGGTTTTTTACAGTGGGTGATTTTTTGGAAGTAGATCACCAAGGCTTTCTTTTGAGGCACCTCTGGGTGGATTCAAGCCACCAACCTTTCAGTTAGTAGCCGATAGCTTAACCATTTGTGCTACTCAGGGACTCCTTCAGTGCCTGTAGACTAGGACTGTTTAAGTTAGAAGGTATGCCACGGGCATTGTTTTAAATAGGCAGATATGCCTTATATGTTGAGTTTTCAGAGATTCGCTTCCTTCAATCTACTAGGCCAAACATAAATTTTATTCACCGCCCTCAATGCCGTTTAGGCACAACTGATGGCAATCTGTCAACCGTGAGAGAATTTCTATTTTATTTGTGGCCACAGCATCGATATGTTGCATTGGTATGGGTGAGATGGCTGATCCCGCCCTGCACTTTTTCTGTTTGATCTTATTCACCAAGGATGAGAGTCTCAGGTACTATGCTAGGTTCTGGGAATATAGATGTGAACAGAACAGATGTGGTTCCCACCTTCATGGAGCTTATAGCAGCCTGGGGAGGCAGATATTAAATTAAAAAAGTTGTAAGTGCTTTGAAGGAAAACTACATGGTGCCAGAGGAATATGACAAGAAAACCTAATCCAAACCTGGATATAATATTTCAATTTGTAGTTCAACTGATAACGCAGTAGGACAACCTGGTTGCTTCTCCTACGTTTCTATGTAATATATTTATCATCAAAATAATAGCTACTATTTTTGAGTGCCAACTATCTGCCATGAGACCATGTTGTTGTTGTTAGGTGCCACTGGGTTGGTTCCAACTCATAGCAACCCCATGTACAACAGAATGAAACACTGCCTGGTGCTGCACCATCCTCACAATTGTTGTTATGCTTAAGCCCATTGTTGCAGCCACAGTGTAGATTTTTGACACTGTAGGATATTTTTACAGATGTTATCTCATTTAACCTTCTCAGTGACCCTATGAGGTATATCCCATTTCACAGATGGGGAAGCAGAAACTAAATGCCTGAAATGGGACTTGCATTCTGGTCTGCCTGATCCCAGTGCTTATATTCTGTTCGCTATAACACATTAGACATGTATCATAAATTCATAGCTTGTTTAAACTAAATAGTACATTAGAAATTATCTAGGCCACTACCCACATCCCATTTTATAGATGGAAAAACAGGAGGTGAACATCTACCAAGGCCCATGTCAAAACCAGCTGATGGTAGAGCTACAGGTGGAACTCAGGTTCTTACTCTACCATGTTGCCTCTATGTATCATAATTGTGTGTGTCCTGCTGGGAATTTAGCATTTAATTTACTCTCTATGGGTATGCTAGATTAAAAATAATAATAATAATAATAATAATAATAATAATAATAGAGATGGATTTATTTTTTCTGCTTTTCACCCTGGGCTACAGTAATCCTGAGGTCAATGACAAGGTACCTGGGTCCCATAGAGCTGTAGGATAAACATGGTACATCTTTCTAGAACATTTACTTAGTCAATGGCAAGTATTTTTTAACCCTTTTCTTTAACATTACAGCAAATATAAGTATATTATGGAATAAATGCAAAATTAGAATGAATTTTTATGATAAATAGAAAACTTCACAGAAATAATGTACATGCAGTGGAATGCTTCAGATTAACATCCCCCAAAGCATGCTTTATCCGATAACTGTAAACACATGCGTGGACACACCCACCTGGACATATTCATTCCTCTCTACCTTTAGGGAGAGTTTGGTGAAAAAATTAGAGAATATCTGACTTAAATTTATTATACCCTCAGGCTGTGTCTATTCCTCAAAGTAATATAGAAAAGAAACCTTGGGCTTTGGAATCAGTAAGACCTGAGTTTAAATCTTGAAACTACAACACTTTAGTTGTAGGACTTCTGTATTCTGAGCCTGTTTCTTCAGCTGTATAATAAAAATGTTATTGCATAAGCCATATGTCTATTCTGATGGTTGAATGAGACAAATGTAAAGTTCCAAGTGCAGTACCGGGGCACAGAAGGCCCTCAATAAATGACCGTTGATCTTGTTGACATACTTGTCAGATAGCGGGTAGAGGTTAGGGGTATGGAGTACGGCCAGGGAATGGAGAAAACTACTGGTCCAAGAAGGGTTGCTACCGTGTCTTGGATTCTAGAGCAATGGAACTGTGAAGTGAACACATCCTACTTTCAGAGATCATAAGGGTTGGTATGTAAAAATTACTTTCTCCAAGACTGTATCCTCTGCCCATCTTACCCCACCCCCCAACTCCTGGTTCTTACGGAAATTGCAGTGGAATAGAAAGGAAGGCAGAAGTATTATATTTCTTTGAAACCTACCATGATTTCTTTCAGCCTGGGCTGCCAAACTATATGCCGAATTTCATGGACAATTTTAATTGCATATCAATGCATGGATACAGCTCATTACTGGATTCGAAACGAAGAATGAAAAAAACAATGAAATGACTTACCTTTGGAGGCTACTGATGAAATAGCTATCCCTTACACACACATACACACGCATGCACACGCACACACTCACATGCCTGCGCTTTTATAAAAAGAGAAGCATAAAGTAGGTGACTCAGATTGGACCATGGGACGGAATCTCAAGTGGCGAGCTCTTGAGAAATGGAGAGTATGAATAAAACCTTGATAAGAAGACCAAGAGTCACTCTTCTACCTTGTTGCTTGCCCTGATACATCCTAGTTTATTATTTTTTTTAAGTTGAAGAAACAATTGAGATCTTTTCTTTTCTCAAAGGTTTTTTTTTAAAAATCTAGTCTTATTTTCTTCCAGCTATTGCTAGACTAATTTTATTTCTGTTGCTCAATATTAGAAAATACATTGTGCCAGAACTTCTGTGACTCTTGGATTTTGCCCTAAATTTGAACCTTTTGATTTTCCAGTATGTTTTCCCACTTCCTGTTTCCAAGGCCAAGAGCTTTAAAATGTTCAGAAAATCATTATCAGACAATGTTAGGCCTATAGGAAAAAATGTTTTTATGGTTCAAGTGAAAATTAATCACAATGATATGGCTTAAAATATCTTCAGAAAGTTATATATAAGTTTATAGGCCCAAAAAAAAAAAAAATCTGGATTCAAATCATCTGAGCTATGAAAACTCTACTGTCAATTGACAAATCAGCCAAGAAATTCATGTACTCCTTATGCATTATGTTTGTAAGGGTCTTCTCACATATGCCTACCGTGTGTGGAGGCCCAAACAACAGTTCCATGTAGATCCCCCTCAATCTGGTTGTTCCAGAGAAGTGTTAGAGAGAGGACCATGGCTCTCAAGATCAGAAGAAGTTTGAGCTTGACTGCTGGTCAGGGGGAGGTAGGTAGAATAAATTCTAGACCCTCCTCCAGAGAAGATATTCAACCCACCTCTGATCTATCCCAGCTGCCACCTGCAGATCACCCCACTGAGTCTCACCACACCCTTTGGAGATGAGAAGATAAGGATCCCAAGAGAACCTTCTAAAACTATAGAAAAGACGGTTTCATGGTCTCTATCTTCAAACTCAGCAACATCTCCAAGTGTTTCTTGACTAAACATATAAGGATTTTTAATATCCCGGCACTTTTCCTTTGGACTTTTAATTTTATTTGTGAAAATAAAAAATACCTAAGAGAAATAAGAACCTCCCTGAACCACGTTCCCCCGTGGCTCTGTCATACTTTCCTCTCAGCTAGGCTTCTCAAGTGTCTCCTCATTATATCTGTTGAAGATATTCAGAGATACCTCTCTGTTTAAAGCACAGCAAATAGGTGGAGGTGACAAAGTTCTCAGGAATGCTTATATCTCTTCTCTTCCCTGTCAAACATCTCTGGAACATTGCATCACACCTAGATCTGCCATGATAAATTCTTGCCTAGCTTGAAGGTGTTATTGGCTGGTCTGCTTGAGAGAAGACCCACTGATCTTCTCAGTACTGTATGACTAAACCATAAATAGATGAACGGAAATACTGACAGTTTTGATCAAAGACTGGGATGGCCTAAACCGGATGCAGGCAGTTGTCACAACTAAAAGCTTAGGCCTAATGAGTCATGCTTGCTTCAAAGAGATGTCATAAACCATGAAGCTCTCAGGAACTTGTTCTGTCTTGTGCCACCAGGACAAGGTGAAAAGAGATGGTATTGAAGGGGTCCTTATATGCACCCCTTGAGCATCAGTTTCCAAATAGATTTTTACCTAGTAAGGAGTTTTTTTTTTTTTTCTTTTTTTTTAAGGAGTTTAGTTAAATTTCCTTCTTCACTGAATTGATTATCATATGTAGATACAACCACAATTAGGAACACTTGTTTTCATAATATGTACTTTCAGATGACAATTGTCAGTGAAGAAGGTCAGTACTGTTAATAAACTGAGACCAAGAGCACTTGGCACGTGGAATGAATTATTGGTGCTTGTTTCCCTTTTGGCAAGAGAGGGAAGTTCAGTATTTGAGGTTAAGTGCAGGCTTTCCTGAGATTCCTCTTAGCCATACGCATTGCCTACAGAATGTGATATAAGGGCATTTCTTCATTCAGGAAATATTTAGCCAGGCACTATGCTAGATGCATCAGTCGTAGATGAAATACAACCAGAATGCTCCTTAGAACTGAGGATGACGAGACTTCAGTTCATTTGCTTTGGACACATTATACAGGAAAGACCAGTCACTAGAAAAGGACATAATGGTTGAAAGTAGAGGGTCTGTGAAAACGAGGGAAACTCTCAGAGATGAACTGACACAATAGCCATAACAATGGATGTGAGTATACCAACAATCATGAAGATGGTGCAGGACCAGGCAGTGTTTAGTTCTGTAATAGGTAAGGTAGCCATGAGTCAAAGCCAACTCAATGGTACCTAACAACAAGGACAACAATATGCTACCTGCTGGGAGAAGGCAGAAGAGGCAATACTTTGCCTCACAAAGCCTAGAGACTAGCATGGGAGAAAGACAACAAAAATACACAGGTAACTGACATACTCAGACCTACGCTGGACCCCTGCCACCCTCACTAAGTGCTCTGATTCCTCAGCTCTCCACCAAGAGTGTCCTCCAAGTCTGCTGCACTGACTGGATACATCAGAGTCACCTGGGGAGCCTGTTGAAAATGCATATTTCTGGGAGCCACCTCAGCCCTACAGGAAAAAAAAAAATCTTTGGCCTTTTAACAAGCTTGCTGATGTCTTTCTGATGCCATAAATTCTCTTCGTACATTTTAATTGTGATAAATATTTGCAATATTTCTGCAAGAGGAAAGGAATGAAAAAGTATGCTGGCTTTTGGTGGAATAAACAGTGGATTTGTGACTTTCAGATATAACTTAAAATGTTGATTCATCAGTTACAACTTTGCTATTAGCCTCAGTTTCTTTATCCCTCGACCTCTTGAAAGACTGTTGGGAGGATTATGCTAGGTAATGTGTGTGATAGTATCTAACCCATGGACTGTGCTCAATTATTTCGTCATTTTTATATAGCTAATATTATTCCACAGCCCATCGGTCAGTTTGTCTTACTGTGGTGGTATGTGTGTTGCCATGATGCTGGAAGCTATACCACCGGTATTTCAAATACCAGCAGGTCAGTCTAGGAAGAAAGGCCTGGTAATCTACTTCCAAAAATTAGCCAATGAAACCCTATGGATCACCATAGAATATTATCTGATATAGTGCTGGCCAGTGAGCCCAGTAGTTTGGAAGGCATTCAAAAGACAGTGGCAGCAACAAGGGACTCGAGCATACCAAGGACTGTGAAGACGATGCAGGACTGGGCAACGTTTTGTTCTGTTGTACATGGGGTCAACATGAGTTGTAGGTGACTCGATGACAACTAACAACATTAATCAATTATTTATAAAAAATGCGAAAAGACAAACAATGGACAGGGAGAAGATATTTGCAGTGTTTATATATAACAGATAAAATGCTATTTTTCAGGATATGTAAAAAAGAATTCCTGCAAATCAATAGGCAAAAGGCAAGTAACCACATAGAAAAAGAGGCAAAGGATATAAACATACAATTCACAAAGAAGGAAATCGGAATTGGGGAAAACCTCAAAGGTTTACAAGGAAATGCAAATTAAAGCAACAATAAACAAACGAAACGACCAACAATTAGGTGCCTTTTATTGTAATCTGTTAGACTGGCAAAAACCAAGAGTTGTCAGGATGTGGATGAAATGGTGCAGTCCTCCATTACTGTTGGGAATGTAATTTGATACACTCAAGTGATATTAGCAGCTTCTAGCAAAAATTCAAGATACAACAACTCGATCTCAAGAACCCCACTTTTGTGGCTATATCCAATAGAAATTCCGGTCCGTGTACACACAGTCACATAAAAGGAAGAGTATTGCAGCATTGTTTGTAAGAGTGAAAAATTGGAAACAACCTAAATGTCCATTTATAGAGAAATTGGGAAATAAAATAAGCAGTTAAAAGTGATGAACTAAATCAGTCAGGTTAAACTCAAGAACATTATGTTGAGTGAAAACAAGAAGAAGAACAAAACAGTATGAATCATTTATATAAACAAAAGGAACAAAAATAGTAGAAGTATTGTTTTGTGGTACATATTTATATGTGGAAAATTAAATAGAAATGAAATGGAAGGAATCATGCAAAATTCATGATACTTGTTGCCTGAGAAGGATAATGGGAAAAGGATAAGTGGCTAAAAAGGATTTTAACTGTCATATTAATTCTGCAAAACCAAAATACTAAAACCTGGACAAAGAAATATGATCGAATGTTAACTGTTGCTGTATCTAGATTATAGGAGTGTGTTTGTTGTTATATTATTCTTTCTAGTTTTTTTTTTTTTGGCAACATTAATGTTTTTGAAAATTAAAAAAAAAAAAGAAACCAATTACTCTTCATTGTCCCATGTTTTTCCTGTTAGCTACTGTCAAGTTGGCTTCTGACTCACGGTGACCCATGTACAACGGAATCAGACTATTGTGATCCATAGGGTTTTCCTTGGCTGATTTTCAGAAAGGTCACTAGGTCTTTCTTCCTAGCCTGTCTTAGTCTGGAAGCTCCACTGAAACCTGTTCTGCATTATAGACTCCACTGACAGGCCAGTGGTGGCTACGCTTCAGGTGCATTGGCCAGGAAATGAACCTGAATCTCCTGCATAGAAGACAAGAATTCTACCACTGAACCATTAACAACCTCAACATAGCTGAAGAAATTCTATTTGGATAGACTAGAGGTAGTGACCAAGCTGTAATGCAGTGAGGGACCTGGTAGGCATGCTGGAGGGTCAGTGTTGGCTGGGGAGCATTGGAAGTCCCCCAAAGACTTTCAGGGCTCACCCATGGAGGAAGGCTCCAAAAATAGGAACTGTATTTCCCATATTTGTAATATGATTGTATTTGTTTTTAATGCTCTCAGCTACTGTTTATGTAGACACTGAAATTACTGCTCAGAGACTCAGAAAATAAATAGCACTTTCTCCTCCTCCATGCCCCTCCTCCATCCCCACCCTCACCCATGTGCGGTTTGGCAGCCACACTTGACTGCTTTACAATTGGCTGTTCCTCTCTTGGTTTCTATTTTATCTTCCTGTCTGGTAGGTGGTTGCTGTGGGAGTACGAGGGAGGCAAGGAAAGGAGAAAAGACAGAGGGAGAATGTAATTGACTTTGGATAAAGGAGAGACATCGCTTGGTTTATCATCCAAAGGATTAGGTTTCATGATGTGACTAAAACACGCTTTTGGAGATGAAGACATGAGGAATTCCAACTCCCCTGAGTAGTTTTGTAGAGACCCTTAAGTTCCTTGCAGCTCGTCCTCTAGAAAAGCTGCACACCCACATAAGCTCTTACATGCAAACCCCACCCCCGACCTCCCACACTTTTGTAAAACCTCCAGCTTGTTTGGGCAGCGTCTATAGCATGAATAGAAACCAGTGTGTTCAAAGAGAATGAAGTAGAAGACAACACATTTATTCCGAAGTGCTTCCCCATATGTGCATTTAACTTTCAAGCTCCAAATGATACAACTCAAAGAAAAAGAGGGTTTGTTTGGTTTATATATTTTTCTTTGCAATTAATGTTAGAAGTCTTTTGGCTTTCCTATAACACACAGGTTTTCCTCTTCTTGGGAAGAGGGTAGTCAGCTCATAGTGACTCATAGCGACCCTACAGGACAGAGTAGAGCTGCCCCACAGAGTTTCCAAGGAGTGCCTGGCAGATGAGTCAGAACTGACTCAACGGCACTGGGTTTGGTTTGGTCTGGTTAGGGAAGAGCTAGGAGCCCTGATGGTGCAACAGCTAAGGGGTCGGCAACTAACCGAAAGGTTGGCGGTTTATCCCACCGACGTCTCAGTGGGAGAAAAACCTTTCGATCTGCTTTCCTAAAGATTACAGCCTAGAAAACCCTATGGGGCAGTTCTACTCTGTCACATGGAGTTGCTGTGAGTCAAAATCCAACATCACCCAGCACCCAGCAACAACAACAAAAGATTGGTACAACCTAAAGCAGTCATTTCCAAAAGGTGTGGTCCCAGCACAAGGAGCATCAACATCACCTGGGCAGTTGTTAGAAATGCAAATTCTTGGTCCCTACCCTAGATCTAGGATCCCTAGTGATGCAGTGGTTAAAGTGCTCGGCTGCTAACCAAAACGTCGGTGGCTTGAATCCATCAGCCTATCCGTGGGAGAAAGATGAGGGGTACAGCTTCTGTAAAGATTTACAGCCTTGGAAACCTTATGAGGCATTTCTACCCCGTCCCATAGGGTTGCTATGAGTCTTTTTTTTTTTTTTTTAAACCCTGGACCTAATGAGATACTGGTGGTTCAGGGGTAGAATTGTTGCCTTCCACGGAGAGAGCCGGGTTCAATTCTCAGCCAATAAACCTCAGGCCCTGTCAGTGGAGACTTGCATGTTGCTATAATGCTGACGGTTTCTGGGTTATAATGCTGAACAGGTTTCAGCGGAGTTTCCAGACTAAGATGGACTAGGAAGAAAAGACTGGCAACCTACTTCTGAAAATCAGCCAGTGAAAACCCTGTGGATCCCAACTGTCCAATCTGCAACCGATCATGAGGAGGGCACAGGACCATGCCCCATTTTGTTCCGCAACTAACAACAATACTCGGGACCTATTGCTGGGTGAAAACCCAACAACCTGGTTTAACAAGCTCTTCAGGTTATTCTGATGTGCCTGATTTGAGAATCTGTATGATAAACAGCACTGATCTACAAATCAGAAGATGAGAGTTCAGGTCTAAGCCCCTTAACTTACCAGATGTTTGACCTTTGGCAAATAACTTGTAAAGCAGGAATGAATTTTTCTATATTTCACGAGGTTATTGTTAGGATGGTGTTTTCTGTTTCTTTTTTTGTCTTTTAATATAGTGTAAGCCCAGCACTGTCTCTGTTTTTAGCATCTCTTTTGCTTCTTTTAGAAGCTACTTGTCACTATCCATGAAGAATTGCCAAAGAAGAATTGCCAAACTTAGCAAATAAAAATACAGGACACCCTGTTAAATTAAAAGTTCAAATGAAAAAAATTAAAATATAAGTATGTCCCAAATATTGAATGAATATACTTTTACTAAAACTTACTCCTCGTTTATCTGAAATTCAGATTTAATGGGGCATCCTGCATTTTATCTAGCAGCTCAATACCATACTATATTATTTCTTTTGTGAGTTTAGGGACCAAATTTTATTGACTTCAGAATGTTTACATGTAAGAAGGATTGTGTTCAGCTGCAAGCAACAGGAAAATTTCGTAGTGGTTTTAACAAATGGAGCTTATTTTTTCTTACACAGCAGGTAGTCCTGGAAAGACATCAAGTATCTGGCTCTGGGTTCCTGTGATTCTCTTTGCCTTTGCCTGTCATGAAATGGCTACAGTAGCTTTAAGTATCAGATCCTCACAGAGCTTCTTGCCAGGCAACTTTATAATATCAGAAAGAAGAATATCTTTCCCTGAATATTTCTGAGAAACGGGATAACAATTACCTTTTCCAGTCTTTAAAGTGGAGGTAACGAAGGGAGAAAGGGCTAAGGAAGCATTTGGGGTAGTTAATTGAAACCATCTGCCAGTGTTGAGCAAACATTTACTGAGTGTATACTCTGTGTCAGAGCCCTGGTGGTACAATGGTTAAGAGCTCAGCTGCTAACCAAAAAAGGTCAGCAGCTCAACTCCATCACCTGTTCCTTGGAAATACTATGGGGTAGCTCTACTCTGCCTTACAGGATCTCTATGAGCCAGAATCAACTCAACCGCAACGGATTTGGGTTGTTTTTTTTTTTTTTTTGAGCGGGTGGATATATACTATATGCCATTCCCTCTGCTTAGAGTTAGAAATAGAAAGATGTATGAGACAAAGGTTATACTCTATTCAGGGAGGCAGATTTGAGTCAAATGAATTGAATACAATTAGCTATGTGCTTTGTTAGACATCTGTACAAAGTATAATGGGAGCTTACAGGACACTTCTCTCAGACCAGGAGTTCCCAAAAGACTTCCAGAAGAAAAGCTACTTAAAACATGGTAGGTGCTTGAGATTCTGTGAGAATTAAACCAGTTTATGTACATAGAAATCTTTATTGTAGTATCTGGCATATAATGATACTGTAAATGTTAGCTCTTATAATGGTTATTATCCTAGTGGGAATCAGTGGTTCACCTGTCATGTGGGTGTCCATCTTTTCTGGCTGATCCAAATTAGAAGATGTGACCTGCCTTACCTTTCTCAGGTTAAGAAAGTTAAGTAAGGAGTAGCGAAAATGAGCCAAAAATAAGCAGCTAGTAGAACAAGGAAAATTAAAATTCATAGATCTAAAATACTACCTGTTGTTTTTAGTTGCCGTCAAGTTGATTCCGATTCATTGTGATACCATGTGTGCAGAGTAGATTGCTCCATAGGGTTTTCAAGGCTGTGGACTTTTTGGAAGCAGATTGCTTGACCTGTCTTCCAAGGTGCCTTTGAGTGGGTTCGAACTGCCAGTCTGTTGGCTAGCATTTGAGTACTTAACAGTTTGCACCACGCAGCCAACTAAATAGCCACCTAACCAACGTGAAAACGTGTCCTACTGTGGGGGCTTGTGTGTTGCTGTGATGCTTGGAGCTATGCCACCAGTATTTGAGTACCAGAAGGGTCACCCATGGCTGACAGGTTTCAGCTGAGCCTCCAGATTAAGACAGACTAGGAAGAAGGATCCGGTTGTGTACTTCTGAAAAGAATTAGCCAGTGAAAACCTTATGAATAGCAGCAGAACATTGTCTGATATAGTGCCAGGAGATGAGCCCCTCAGGCTAGAAGGTATTCAAAAGACAACTGGGGAAGAGCTGCCTCCTCAAAGTAGAGTCAATCTTAATGTCCTGGATGGAGTCAAGCTTTCAGGACCTTCATTTGCTGATGTGGCATGACTCAAAATAAGAAGAAACAGCTGCAAACATCCATTAATAATTGGAACCTGGAATGTAGAAAGTATGAATCTAGGAAAATTGGAAATCATCAAAATGAAATGGAATGCATAAAAATCGATATCCTAGGCATTAGTGAGCTGAAATGGACTGGTATTGGCCAGTTTGATTCAGAAGATCATATGGTCTACTATGCTGAGAATGACAACTTGCAGAGGAATGGTGCTGTATTCATCATCAAAAAGAACATTTTAAGATCCATCCTGAAGTACAACACTGTCAATGATAGGATAGTATCCATATGCCTACAAGGGAGACCAGTTAATATGACTATTATTTAAATTTACACACCAACCACTAACGCCAAAGATAAAGAAATTAAAGATTTTTACCAACTTTTGCAGTCTGAAATTGATCGAAAATGCAATTAGGATGCCCTAATAATTACGGGTGATCAGAATGCAAAAGTTGGAAACAAAGAAGAAAGATTGGTAGTTGGAAAATATGGTCTTGTTGATAGAAACGATGCCGGAGATCACAAGACTGAATTTTGCAAGACCAATGACTTCTTCATTGCAAATACCTTTTTTCACCAACATAAACAGCGACTGTACACATGGACCTTGCCAGATGGAATACACAGGAATCAAATCAACTACATCTGTGGAAAGAGATGATGGAAAAGCTCTGTATCATCAGTCAGAACAAGGCTGGGGGCCAACTGCGGATCAGACCATCAATTACTCATATGCAAGTTTAAGTTGAAACTGAAGAAAATTAGAACAAGTCCAAGAGAGCCAAAGTACATCCTTAAGTATATCCCACCTGAATTTAGAGACCATCTCAAAAAGAGAATTGATACGTTGAACATTAATGACCAAAGACCAGATGAGTTGTGGAATGACATCGAGGACATCATACATGAAGAAAGCAAGAGGTCATTAAAAAGACAGGAGAGAAAGAAAAGACCAAAGTAGATGTCAGAAGAGACTCTGAAACTTGCTCTCGAACGTCGAGTAGCTAAAGCAAAAGGTATAAATGATGAAGTAAAAGAGCTAAATAGAAGATTTCAAAGAATGGCTCGAGAAGACAAAGTATTATGATGACATGTGCAAAGACCTTGAGATAGAAAACTAAAGGAAAAGAACACACTCAGCATTTCTCCAGCTGAAAGAACTGAATCAAAAATTCAAGTCTCAAGTTGCAATACTGAAGGATTCTACAGGGAAAATATTAACTGGCACAGGAAGCATCAAAAGAAGATGGAAGGAATACACAGAAAGTCACTATGCCAAAAAGAATTGGTTGACATTCAACCATTTCAGGAGGTAAATATAATCAGGAATCACAATGGTACTGAAAGAAGAAGTCCAAGCTGCACTGAAGGAATTGGTGAAAAACAAGGTTCCAGGAGTTGACAGAATACCAGTTGAGATGTTTCAACAAACGGATGCAGCACTGGAAGTGCTCACTCATCTATGCCAAGAAATTTGGAAGATAGCTACCTGGCTAACTGACTGGAAAAGATCCATATTTATGCCTATTCCCAAGAAAGGTGATCCAACCGAATGCAGAAATTATAGAACAGTGTAGAACAATATCACATGCAAGCACAACTTTACTGAAGATCGTTGAAAAGCAGCTGCAGCAGTATATTGACAGGGAACTGCCAGAAATGCAGGCTGGATTGAGAAGAGGACGTGGAACCACAGATATCTGGTGTCAGAATGATCCTGGCTGAAAGCAGAGAACACCAGAAGGATGTTTACCTGTGTTTTATTGACTATGCAAAGGCATTCGACTGTGTGGATCATAATAAATTATGGATAACATTGAGGATAATGGGAATTTTGGAACACTTATTTGTGCTTATAAGGGATCTGTACGTGGATCAAGAGGGAGTCATTCAAACAGAACAAGGGGATACTGCATGGTTTAAAGTCAGGAAAGGTGTGCGTCAGGGTTGTATACTTTCACCATACTTATTCAATCTATATGCTGAGCAAATAATCCAAAAAGCTGGACTGTATGAAGAATGGGGCATCAGGATTGGAGGAAGACTCATTAACAACCTGCATTATGCAGATGACACAACCTTACTTGCTGAAAGTGAAGAGGACTTTAGGCACTTACTGGTGAAGATCTAAGACCATAGCCTTCAGTATGGATTACACCTCAACATAAAGAAAACAAAAATCCTAACAACTGGACCAATAAGCAACATCATGATAAATGGAAAAAAGATTGAAGTTAAGGATTTGATGCTTTTGAATTTGTTGACAAAGAATACTGAATATGCCATGGACTGCCAAAAGAGCGAGCAAATGTATCTTGGAATAAGTACAACCTGAATGCTCATTAGAAGCAAGGATGGCAAGCCTACGTCTCACATATTTTGGGTATGTCAGAGGGATCAGTCCCTGGAGAAGGACATCATGCTTGGTAGAGGGTCAGCAAAAAAGAGCAAGACCCTCAACGAGATGGACTGACACATGGCTGCAACAATAGGTTCAAGCATAGCAACAATTTGAGGATGGTACAGGACCGGGCAGTGTTTTGTTCTGTTATGCATAGGGTTGCTATGAGTCAGAACTGACTCAATGGCACCTAACAACAACAACAACAACAAGCCAATATGAGTTGGTAGTTTTTCATTCTGTGATTCCAGGCCTCTGAAGAGTCCCATAAAGCCTGTCTCAGGGACTGAAGAGAAAGTCAGATTTTCTGGACTCCACTGTATTACCATGTTTTTGTGCAAATAACACACACCTTCTACATTTGTTTGCCAACCATGCCCTCCCCCCACAAGGTATATTTCATAAGCACTGCTATGCCAGTTTTTTTTACACGTTGCTGTAAAAAAAAAAAAATTAGAATAGCACACTTACAAAAATATCTTGTGGGGGGGAGGGTGTGGTTGGCAAATAAACGTAGAAAGGGCGTGTTATTTGGGTAAAATATGCTAACAACTTCACATATCCCCTCCCCCAATACATACACACACACACACACACGCGCACACACACACACACACAAAACTATGCCAAACAGGACTTCCATTTAACCTGGAGTCTAAGAGTCAAGTCTGAAGAGTCGATTATCTGCCCTCTACTAAAAAAAAAAAAAAAATTTTTTTTTACTCTACTAAAAAAAAAAAAAAAAAAAACTATGTGAAATTGGGCAAATTTCTTAACTTCTCTGTGCCTCAGTTTTCTCAACTATAGAATGACAATGATAATAAAATTCCTTTTCTCATAGGGTTGTTCTCAGTGAGAATTAAATGAGATAGCCCACCTAGAGTACGTAGCACAACATGTGGCAGATTCCAAGCACCTAATATTTATTAACTATTATTGGTATAATTTTTATTATTAGATATTGAAGGTTTGAATACGATTTTTCTTAACAAAAATTTCCACTGCTAAATAAGAGGAAAAGAAAGAAAATTCCCTGTTCTAATCAAATCCTCAGCACTGTAGGGCTAATACCGTCAAGGCCCAGAGAAGTTAACTGAATTGTCTAGGTCAGTCGGTAGAGTTGGGTCCAGATATGAGGTCCCCATGCTATTGCGCTGCAAAACTAGTACGTACTCTCAGCTTGCAAAGTTTTCACTGCTCTAAAGAGTTTTACTTGAATTATTATAAAACTGTCACCATATAGCAACAGTTCATATGAATATATTTTGGCCACTGGTTTCCACACTTCGAGGTCTCATTTAAACAATACATATACCTACTTTAACGGCAAGTATTAATATCCACCTTGCCCGCTGACAGGGTTCCCTTCTAAGGGTCTTTTCAGTTGCTACCCCATGCCCACTTCCACTCTCAGCAGTTTTAGGGAACAATCCCTCCCCAGAGTGGGCTGATTCCTCACTAAGTAACTCTGTAAATTCGTAGGGATCGGCCTACAAAACAAATAAATTTTCACATACTGAGGAAAAAGTCACCTATACTCCTTATAGCTATTATGAGTTTCATGGGCTCCCAGCCTAGAAGCCCAGAATTTATCTTTAACTCTCTCTTTTTATCTTTCCATATTCCTACATTACTTTCTTCAAAACCTTCAAAGGCCTTTTCCAAAACCTGGACCTTCTCTGTTTCACTAACATAATCTGTTCCATTAGCAGGATCGTTCTCTTCTCTCAACCCAACGAGTAATAAATTCAACTAAAATGGGCTTAAACTATAGGAGTTATTGTCTTACCTAAAAAGAAGTCTAAGGAAGGCAGTTGCAGGGTTGGTTCAAGGGTTCAGGGACAGCATCCCTGTAATTCTCTTGTGTCCTCTTCATGAGTACAGGATGGCTACTCCATCTCCAGAGGTTACATCCTTTCAGAGTAGTATCCTAGTACATCTCCCAGTATGTCTCTCCTTGTTTATAACAGAAGAAAACCTTTCCCAGAATCCCTTAGTAGACTTTTCCTTATGTGCCAGGACAGGTTTGAATGTCCATGTCCCAGCTGCAAAGTCAATTGGGAGAGGAATTAGCTGGCATTTTTAGACTGTATAGTGGGAGATGGGCTCTGCCAGGTGGAAAGAATGGAGAGGGAAATGACCGACAGCCAGCAAACTATACCTGTCACATTGCCAGTGACAAGTTTCTTTCTACCCCTGAGCATTTGTTGATGCTATTCTTCCTATCTGGAATCACTGTCTTCTCTCCAGATATCAAAATACACTCATTTTCCAAAACACATACAAAGCCCACTTGTCCAAGAAATCCCATCTCCTCTGCCTTTCCTCATTTTTCCAGCCTGAGTCGATTGATCTCTACCTCAATTCCTATGCATGTGTCTTTATCACTGAACATTTTTCATCCTGGGAATGACTTGATTAGAGCTGGAGAAATATTATAGGCAAGTCAGGACAAATCACACAGTATGAATGCTTGTTTGGGAAAGACCTGGCTTTTAATTTTAATGAACTTTGGCTGAAGTGGGGGAAAGATTCATCTTGCCGAGATGGGAATCATGCTGATTGGAAATCTTTTCTAAAACCTGTGTGTTAGTTCATCAGTGTCACATGTTGAAGAGGGAACTTGAGAGCCCGAAATTCGTTTCTGGAATCTTTTAAAGGGTCTTGAGAAAAAGAAACATGAAAATGAGTTTTCAGGTGCACGAGAAATAGATTAGGTAACTTTTTACATACCATTAAATTCCTGATCAGGAGATTCTCAACAGAGTTACAGTCTCATGCTATATGCTTTCTCCCCTCTACCAATTATCCTTATTATAATGCGTTATTGTGGCAATCGGAGAATGGCATTTTCAAGATTAAAAAACTCAGCTCATCGACTTTTATAGCAGCAACTGTGCCTCAATTTGATTTTGAAATGTGCAATTAATTTTTTAGTCCTCTGGAGGGGTGGAAGAGTATTTTTCTCAGAGGAGGGATCTGGAGTCCCTTATTGATGAGATCCTCCTGAGTGTGGAATTCTTATTTGTCACAGCGTCCCTTGGTGACTTTCTAAAATGGAATATGCCACGGTTATTTTGAATCTAGAATTTTTTTTTTTTTAAAGAAACTTCTACTATGTGTACCTGCTTAAAGCATCATGCTTTTAAGTTTAGCCCCCTCTGTCAGTGCAAGGCTCTTTTTATCTCTGATCAAGGATGGACTTCAAAGAGGGGGGCACATTTGGCACATCTTGCCTTTCCACCATCTCCTTTCCTTGCACCTTTCTTGAAAGGAAGCTACCACACACCTACACACAGGACACACACAAAATAGCAGCCATCCTGGGCCAGGGTTTTTTGAAGGCCAGCCAGCGCCCCTCCCCCAATTCCTCTTCAGTGGTGTTATGAACTGTGAAAATGATCTTTCAGTTCAACAGCACTTTGCTGCCAGGCTCCTAAGGAAAACACAGCAGCAGCAGTTTTGCTTTATTATGTTTGAGTGAGCCACTATTTTGCAACATGCACATTTGCCATGCTTCCTTGTTTAAAATCAGCAGAGGTCTACTAACTATAATACCTTGTTATGTTTTATATGAGTGGTGTCAGTAAAGTGCAATAGGGACATGAAGGAAGGCACCCTTAGTTCTGTCTGGCAAGGGAAGAATCATTAAAGAGTTGAGAGAGGAGGAAGACTTGAAGAGAAATAGAACTTTGCCAGATTAGAAGATGAATTCTGGGTGAAGGCAACAGCACTAGCCAGAGCCTGGGAGAGTGAAAATGCAGGGTCTCTTTAAGGAATGAACAGTGGTAGCACAAAGGTCAAAAGCTTCTGGAGAAGGGTGGTTTGCAAGGTTCCAGAGAGAGGAAACAAATGCGCAAGTTAGATCTTAAGGATGCAGGGTACTGAGGAGTTGGAAAAAAGTATCAATGGAATAACAATGTGTCCAAGGAAAAATCTTGGCACTAGTGTTTCATATTATTGGAGGAACTGTAGACCAATGTTTGTAGAGTAGTTAGAGAGCAAGAAAAAGTATTGTACTATCATGCACCCAACGGCATTGTCTAGACTGTAAGTATATATTTAGATATAATTAGATATAGGGTTTGTTTAAAGGTCAGCATTTTAAGGAAGACTTCCTGGAGTGGGTAGAGAAGGGGCAAGGTCTGGCAGGTTGGGGACAATTGAATTATCAGAGAGGAAAGGAGAAGGTATTATTCCTGGGCAAAGTCCCAACAATGAGAAAGGGTAGGATTGTGTGAGCAAATGTGGTGGATATAATAGACAATAAAGAGATTAGCCTAATAATTAGAAGGGAAGTTTAAGTTGTGGAGTCAATTGGCTTACTTCTGTGCTTTTCAATTTTATCACCCATTTTAATCACCTACAGGTGATTTAAAAAACAAAAAACAAAAAAAAACACTGATGCCTGGTTTCATCCCCAGGAATTCTTATTTAACTGGTCTGGAGTATGCAGCCAGAGTTAGAGAGAGCATATTATGGAGAACCACAAGTTCTACACAGACGTACCTGGATTTGGTTCTGTAGGCACAGGATGTTCTTAAGTGATGAAGAGATATGATGGAAGTAGTCTGTTAGAAAAAGGAAGCTGGTGATTGCAAGACAGATTGGAGAGAGGGTGACACTCATGGAAATGAGTCCGACCAAAAATTCGTAGAGAAATCCCGTTGTGAATTATCAGAGCAGCATGGTGCCCATGGAAAATGGAAGAAAAGGGCACATCCCAGAGACTCATTAAAGAATCATCCCAAGGGCCCGATGACAGAGACAGCAAGATTTAGGAGAAAGAATGGTGATTCTGGAGTTGGGTGGGCTTGGGCTTAAACTCCAGCTCTGCCCAGTTTCCAACGTTATGACCTAGGCAAGGAATTCAACTCTTCCTTTAGATTTTCCACTGCAGAGATAGAGATGATAACATCTACCTAGCAGAGGTGTGGTAAAGGACAAGTGAGATAGTATACAAAAAGTACCTGGCATAGAGCAAGTATTCAATAAATGTGATCTATGTTATCATTCCTATAGGGAATAAAAAAGCAAAACAAAACAACTGGTTATGAACATGCACTTTGGGAACAAACCTGTGATCTAAACCTAACTCTACTTCTTGAAAATTGTGTAACTCTGATGCAATTTCTCTAAACATAAATATTCCCATCTTTAAAATGGGATTAATGTCTCACGGGACTCCTAGAAAATGGATAAAGACTTGTTAAATAAAACATTTAATAAATGAAGACTTTTGAGGATTAATAATCAAAAATACTTGTTGTAGTTAGTTGCCATCAAGTCACGGGGACTTTGTATATAACAGAAGGAAGTGGTGTCTGGTCCTGCACCATCTTCATGTTATTGGTTTCTTTGAGTCCACTGTTGTGACTATTGTGTTAACCTATCCCATTGCAGTTCTACTCTGTCCTATAGGGTCGCTTGACTCGACGGCAGTGGGTTTTGGGTTATCCCATTGAGGGCTTCCCTCATTTTTGTTGGCCCTCTACTTTACCAAATGTGATGTCCTTTTCTCGTGATCGGTCTTTCCTGATGAAAGACATGTTCAAAGTAAGCAAGTTGAAGTCTCACTTTCCGCACTTCTTAGGAGTATTCTTACCCTGTTTCTTCTAAGACTGATTTGTTTGTTCTTTTGGCAGTCTATGTTATATTCATTATTCTTTGCCAATGAATGCATCAGTTCTTATCTAGTACTTATTATGTGCCAATCACTATTCTCAGAGTTTTATGTATATTAACTCATTTAGTCTTCACAAACCCAGTAGCATGGTGCTCTATTGTCACTTATAGATAAAGAAACTAAATTAAGAGACTTTCTGAAGGTTACTTAAGTGGTAAATGGTGGACTAAGGCTGTCTGACTCAGAGTTTACACCCTTAACCACATCTGCACACGCAGTACCTAGCACCTAGTTGTTGTTATCCTATACCGTTGAGTTGATTAACGGTGACCTCCATGTGACAGAGTAGAAGTGCCCCATAGAGTTTTCTTGGCTGTAATCTTTATCAAAGCAGATCACCAGATCTTCCTCCTGAGGAGCTGTGAGGTGAGTTTGAACTGCCAACATTTCAGTTAGCAGCTGAGCATATAGTTATCACTAAATAAATTCATATATTTCATGCACACATAATTAATATTATCAGTGTTTAGGAAGCAAACTTGTGGAACTATCACCACTATGTAATTTCAGGACATTTTCATCACCCCGGAAAAAAAAAGAAAGAAACCCCATACCCATTAAGCAGTCAATCCCCATTTCCCCCACCCCCAGCCCTAGGCAACCATACTTTCTGTCTGTGTACATTAGCGTATTCTGGATAGTTCATGAAATGGTTTCATACAACATGGGGTCTTTTGAGTTTGCCTACTCTCATTTAGCATATGTTTTCAAGGTTCATCCATGTTGTAGCTTTATTCCTTTTTATTGTTGAGTAATATTCCATTATATGGCCATGTCCATTTTATTTACTCATTTATCAGTTGATGAACATTTTGAGTTTTTCCACTTTTGACTATTATAAATAATGCTGCTATGGACATTTGTGTACAAATTTTTGTGAGAACACATGTTTTCATTTCTCTTGGGCATATACCTAGGAGTAGAATTGCTGGGTCATATAATAACCTTAAGGAGCCCTGGTGGTACAGTGGTTAAACACTCGGCTACTAACCAAGAGGTTGGCAGTTCACACCCATCAGCCACTCTGCAGGAGAAAGATGTAGCAATCTGTTTCCATAAAGATTTCAGCTTTGGAAATCCCGTGGGGCAGTTCTTCCCTGTGCTATAGGGTTGCTATGAGTCAAAACTGACTCCACAGCAATGGCTTGTTTTTTGTTTGTTTTTGGTTTTTAAATAGTAATCTTTTATGTTTAACCATTTGAGGAACTGCCAGCCTGTTTTCCACAGTGGCTGCACCATTTTATATTCCCACCAGGGATGTGTGAAGGTTCCTGTTTCTACCCATCCTCCCCAACACTTCTTGTTATCTCTCTTTTTTATTATAGCTATTTTAGTGGATGTAAAGGGTTGTCTTATTGTGGTTTAGATATGTATTTCCCTAATGGGTAATGATGTTGAGCATCTCTTCATGTACCATTGCTCATTTGTATATCTTCTTTGGTGAAATGTCTATTCAGATCCTCGGCCCATTTTCTAATGTTTTCTTTTTCTTTTTATTATTGAGTTGTAAGAGTTCTTTATGTATTTTGGATACAAGTACATTATCAGATATATGATTTATAAATATTTTCTCCCATTCTGTGGGTTGTCTTTTCTCTTTCTTGATGGTGTCTTTTGAAGCATAAAAGCTTTTAATTTTGATGAAGTCCAATTTAGCTAGTTTTTTCTTTTGTCACTTGTGCTTTTGGAGTTGTGTCCAACAAGGAGTGCCTAAGCAAAGGCCTTGAAGAATTACTCCTATGTTTCCTATTAAGAGTTTTCTAGTTTTAATTGTAATACTTAGATCTATGATACATTTGGAGTTAAATTTTGGTATGGTGTGAGGAAGGGATCCAACTTCATTCTTTCGCATATGGATATGCACTGTTTGATGAAAAAACTATTTTTGCCTTCATTGAATTGTCTTGGCACCCTTGTAGAGAACTGATATGACTCTCCTTATTTTTGAAGAAGTAGTCCAACTTTACAAAATCTTGTAGGAAATGGCTGCTATTGTGTCTTTTGTCATATTTATGTCGTTAAAACATTTTAAATTATCTGTTTTTATTTTTTTATAGCTGATTATCTGCTTTAGCCTTTATTCCTATATTTCACAAAAAGAAATTCCTGGTGAGAAAATTATCCATTTTTTTTCCCTTGTCAAAAATAGAAAAGAAATAAAGTAAGCCATGAAGACCTGCTCGAGGTCACAGCTGTGCATGCAGGCACACTGCTTACTGCCACATGTTCCCAAGCATCTCTGTGCTTTGGCATTCTTTTCTTAATGCTTAATTCAGTTGGACTGAAAGTAGGTTTTGTGGCTAGGTAACCATGCACAATTCTTTGTTTATCACTGTGGATTTTTAATACATCTGTAGCAGTTTTGATTATCTACTTCAAATACCTCAAAATCCTTTTCAAAATATACATCATTTCTCTGCCCTGAAGGTAAAACACAACAACCTTTTTAAATAGTAAAGCTCACATGGCCAGTGGTTCGTGAACAGAATTGATTATTCCCCCTTGGGCATCTGGTCTCATCCTCCTTTACTTGGCCAACGGATGAGGAGCAGAAGCTGACAAGGCGTGAGCTGACTGGCTGCTCAGAGTCTCTCTCTATTGAAAGGTAAAGCAGCATATGAAGCTGTCTTTCACTGGATGTTCTGCTTGCACAGTGTGTGAGAGGCAAAAAGATGAGCAGCAGGCCTTGAGGCAGAGTTCATCTTCAGTCTCACGGGTCTGGGTGCCTGCCAAGTCTAGAAGCTGCCTGATTGTGGCCCGGAGATGTTGGGCTAACAGAGCAGAGAGTGATTTGAACCCAAAGCGGCAGAAGAAAGTGACTCTGAAATGGAACCTGGTTTCTACCGACCCATTATCTTGGCTAGAGACTCGGTAGTTATCTTCTTAATGGGATATGCTGTGGTGTTTTATCATTTCCTTGTGGGGAAGCGGGTGAACATAGGAGGAAATGGAGTTTCAGTCCATCCAGTAATAGTGCTGAAAAGACAAACAAAATCTGATCAGCCTTGAATCATTTTTGTAAGATGATGTAAGGAATTAACTCCAGATTTTGTTTCCTCTGAAGCTAGTGCCTGGATAACTCTTTCTAATATCCTGAGAAATTAATTTGCTGACAATTCTGAAAAACACCTACAATTATGCCACTCGTATAATTTGTCCCAACTTCTGCCTTGTTCTCTGTGTTTGCTTGCTAGAGATATAGAATTGGTCTATTCCCACATCAGAAATGAAAAGTTACTATTCTTAGTGAAGTAATTTATTCTTTATGGGTGAATACAGGATAGAAAAAGAAAGGTACAATTAACATGAATATCATTTATTTAATTTGGCTTTTCCTTTGAAGCACTGTATCAATTTGAATTTGTAGCATGGATGTATTCTGAAGTACATACCTTCACAAAGGAGCCTTCTACTATGAAGTTCTCAGCCTCTCTCTAAACCTACTGCTAGGCTAAGAGTTTTCTACTTTCTTTGACTAGGAGATGCTTTCAAATTCAAAGTGTTTGTGGTTAATGAGCTAGTGTAGTGGTTCTCAGTAGTGGACAGTATTATCCCCTGGAGGATGGTTAGAAAAGTGTTGTAATCACAAAGATGGAGGGAACTACTGGAATATAGTAGATGAGGCAAGAGATGCTAATGTCTTGCAGTGTGAGGAACAGTCCCACGCAACAAAGAATTTCTCCAACAAGAAGTTGAAGGCCTCCTTGAGAAATAGCAATCCATTCATCTGAGCCTGAATCCCCATCTCTGTGCTTTTCAGTGGGCTGATGGACTGACATGGGCCTGATAACCAATAATGAGGAGACATAGGATGGTCTAATTGCAGTTGTGGCATCACCTGGGGTTTATGGTGCCCACTTCCCTTCCTGATTCCACTGTGATCTAGATTCAGCCAAGCTCTCTTGGTAGCATCTTCCTTCCACAGCCTCATTCTTGCCATCTGAACTTAATGTTCATCTTGTTATTCTTATTAATAATCCTAATGATCACTTTCTAAGTGTTTACTTGGGGGAAAGAAAGATGTTGGATGGTTTTTGTACATTACTTCATTTTGTCACCATAATAACCCCAAGAGGTAGACATTATTGTATGTTCTACAGAGGTGGAAACTGAGGTTTTTAGGGGTTAAATAACTTCCTGAAAGTAATAAAGAGGTAACAGAGTAGGTTGTAGAGCTGAAATTTAATCCTAGGTCTGTGCGACTTCAGAGTCATTTAGCTCAGACACACTGTGCTACACCACCTCCCCAGCACTTGTCTCTTGGAGGATGAACTCAGCATTGCCTCCCCAGACTTCTCACTCACCGTGCACTTCATCTCCTCTGTTAGAAACTTTCTTCTGTCCTTATGCTTACCCCATCCTCCTTTGCTTGGCTAACTCCTACTTAGTATTCAATGCACTTCCTTAGGGAAGTCTTTAGTGATTTCCCCTATTTTGGGCCAGGGGCTTCCCACCATTTACTAGTTGCCATGGAACTGACTCCAACTCATGGTGACACTATGTGTGTCATAGTAGAACTGTACTCCATAGAGTTTTCAATGGCTGATTTTTCAGAAATAGATCACCAGGCCTTTCTTCTAAGGTGCCTCTGGGTGAACTTCAGCCTCCGGCCTTTGGGTTAGCAGCCTAGTGCATTAACTGTTTGCACCACCCAGGATTTCCAGGGACCTCTCATATCAAAAACCCAAACCCGTTGCCGTTGAGTCGATTGCGACTCATAGAACCCTATAGGACGGAGTAGAACTGCCCCATAAGGTTTCTGAGGAGGGGCTGTTGGATTTGAGCTGTCAGTCTTTTGGTTACCAGACAAACTCTTAACCACTGTGCCACCAGAGCCTCCAGAGCACCCTCTATTTCCCCAATCAAGATCAAGGGTAATAATGACAATGTTACAGTGCTGTTCCCATGTCTATGCCCCTTACTAGACACTAAGGGGTGTTGACCTGTGAAGTACTATGTCCCTGATGCCTAGCTGTGCACCTGCCGTCGATCATGTGCTAAACATATATGTGTGGAATGTGGAGAAGGTGGGATGGGCTCCCCCCTCTGGCTCTTCACATTCTAAGAGTGGTTCAGGTGGGCATTCCCCTAGCCCCAGCCTTCCTGTCTCAACTAGTTTCTTGATTGGGACCCTCTACCAGGCCCATTCTAAATGGGGAACATGAACAGAACCTGGGTTGAGGGGCAGTATAAGGTGGAGTCTGGGAGCAGGGGTTTTCATGAGAGAGCTGAGAAGGAATTTATTGTCCCAGAGCAGGACCTATGGAACAAGCAGAATAAATTGATGGTGTGGGCAACCGGGGCCACATAAAAAAAGTCAAAATAGCTTCTTGAACAATTTCCTCTAATCTGGCTGCAGTTAAACTAGTTACCAACTGGGGTCTGGTGGATCCGCATTCCCCAAGCCTTCCAACCAGCTTGATAGGAAAAAAAGTTGTGGGTTTTATGAGAAAAACAATAGGGAACATTTTTGAGTAATGCTTTTGGCATTTAACATTTAAAAAAAAATTGACTCATTACTTCAAAGTCAACAACTCAGGCACATTTTTATAGGATTTTATAGATCTGCAAGCTAATTATTATACTGTGATGGAGCCTCCTACGTGCCAGGAACGTTAAATATTTGTACGCATGGGTCTGCATGTGTCCATTTATTTGCTTATTAATTTTCCCATTTTATTCTCACCACAGCCATAAGAAGAGGGTATTATTTTCTCTACTTTACACATAAGGAAACAAACTTATGTAACTTGCCCGACCGAGATCATGTACCTTCTAAGTGGCTGAGATGGAATTTCAGCTCAGGTCCGCCTGATTCCAAAGTCCAATGCATTGTTGCCTCGTGGGCAAGTATCACCACTCTTCCTGCCTACCAGCTAGCTATTTCTCTCCACAGTGTCTCTGGGTGGTACAAATGGTTAAAGTGCTCAGCTGCTAACTGAAAGGTTGGTGGCTGGAGTCCACCCAGAGGCACATAGGAAAAAAGACCTGGAAATCCATTTCTGAAAAAAACCAGCTATAGAAAACCGTATGGAACACAATTCTACTTAGACATGCATGGGGTTGCCAGGAGTTCGAGTCCACACCTTGGCAACTTTATTTTTATTTTTTTGCTCCTCCCAACAGTCCTCTCACTTCCTCATTCTTAACAGAGACAATGCTCTCCTGGAGGTGAGCCAGGTGGGTGAAGGATGAGCAAAAGGCATGACAGGAGTGGGTGTGTGGGAAGGAGGGACTTGACCTTTCTTTGACGGAAAATGGGATAAAACTTCTGCCAGACTGCAGGTGTAAATGATATAAATTGGAAGCGTTTCTCCTCCTATAGGACTGTTCTTCATCAAGCAGAAAAGGTTGAAAAATGCACTGGAACAAAACATTTACCTAACTCTGTGGATTATTATCCAGATTTTGTTTTTTATATCCAGACAAAATATTCAGTCTGACTCTACCAGGAAACCTGTACTCATAAATAGATCCTCCTGCACACAATCAAAATGATAATTTCCTCCTCTGGGCTGCCCAGCCCTGGTTGCCTGACTGCAATTATCGTCTATCTGCCAGTCTACTGTGCTATTTCATTTTGTCAATCCACACTAATTTCAGGCATTGCAAAGAGTTGGACTTTTTTTTTTTTCCTGCAGCTCAAATCCACCCAGCCTCCAGAAGCCAGTGTGACTGCTGTAAGTCGAAATGAATTTGCAATTCCAGTGGTAGCCTTTATCACTGTTGTGCAAACAGCATCCTCCGAAAAAACTATCCGAGGAGCAGCATCTGACACCTGTGCGTCACTTGACTCAGTGAGGGTCAGAGTGGGACAGCTCACTTTCTTCCACATGTCTTCTTGTCAGGCCAGCATGGGTATGGCCTCCTACATGGAACGGAATGGCTATTCTTTTCCACCGAAGTCTTATTCTCTACACATGCGGCTCCATTAACAGGGCTGGGTCATCACTAAATAAAGGAAACAAGTGGGTGGAGGTGGGGAATTGTAAGTGTTCCCTGAAGGCTGAAAAATTTTAAGTGTGTATGTAAGTGTGTCCATTTATGACAGAGTCACTTCCTGCCCAGCGTCCCCTCTGCCGCCGACATAGGACAGTGTCACGAGGTGTATGACGAGGATAATTACATGGAGTGCTGCGGAGACATATTTAGAGCTTGTCATTAGAGGGCTTTTGATGACAGGTAGGTGAGGACTCGATTTCCATGGGTTTCTGTCAGCACAGATGTAATCAGCTTTTGATAATTTAGAGCCTGTTTTTTAGCTCAGTGAGTGATTTAAGGCCTTTTATTCTGTGATTGCCCGTACTTCTTCCGCAAGGAGGGGTGGGGGAGGGGAAACCTGATAAAACTCAAGCCCATTTCCCTGCTTATTGGCACCTTTGCTAAAGAACTTCCTGTAGAATGGGGAGGAGAGCACCAATAGCTGTGATGCTTTGGGGATGGTTTTGGGGAAGGTATATTTAATGCGTCTGTATCACCCTATTCTTTAGAGTTGACACAGATGAAAAAAAATATTTAAATGGAAGGTTGGAACTCCCATTTCTGTGCCCCAGCTATAAGATATAATGATGGCAATGTTTTTATCCACCACCTGTCTGTCATTCTGTCACACAGTGTTGGCTTGTGTGTTGCTATAATGCTGGACCTTATGCCACTGATATTTCAAATACCAGCAGGGTCACCCAAGGCAGACATGTTTCAGCAGAGCTTCCAGACTAAGACAGACTAGCAAGAAAGGCCTGGTGATCCACTTCTGAAAATTAGTCAGTGAAAACCTGTGGATCACAGCAGAATATCATTCGATATAGTAGTGGAAGATGAGCCTCCTAGGTTGGAAGACATTCAAAATACACAATGGCCACAACAACAACGGACTTGAACATGCCAACGATCATGAAGATGGCACAGGGCGGGGCAGTGTTTTGTTCTTAGGTACATGGAAACATCATGAGTCACAGACCACTCAAAGGCACCTACCAACAACAGTGTTCTTCTATGATTGGCAATAGCACGCAGCATTTGGCATCTTAGTCCACACCTTGGTTCTTGAAACAGTCTCTCTTGTTTCCCATAGTCTGCACTTTCTTTGTTTCCCTCCTATCTCTCTGACACATCCTCAGCCTTCTTTGCTGATTCCTAACTTTTCCACTCAGTTCCTTGATAGGAGGATTGCCTCAGGTTATCTGTAGTCGCTCCTCTTCTCTGTTCCATTCTTGCCCCAAGAGCTAGAGCTATCCCGTCCACTCCAATGACTTTCCCTCATCACCTATGTCCTCACTTATACTTCGGTCTCTAGTGCCAAAGCTAAACATCTCCCTGCCTGCTGAGTATATCTGCTAGGTATTGTCATACGAGTGCCCAACAGACATCTTAGAGAGAGTGTGCCGGAAATCATACTATCTTTCTTCTCCTTCCCCTGCTCCACCCAGGTTCCCAATTCTCACAATTGCTTATTATAGGTAGGAATTCTCACATATCGTTGCTGGAATGCAAATTGCTTTACCTTCTTTGAAAAGAAAGCTGGAAGACAAAGTTATAATTAAAAGTACATATACCCTTTAACCCAGCAATCTCACCTTTGGGTTCTATCTTATTGAAATCAAAGCATCTCTCTATATAAGGGTATGGTGTCCTTGGGTGGTGCAAACATTTAAATGGTCAGCTGCTAACAAAAAGGTTGGAGGTTCGAGTCCACACAAAGGCACCATGGAAGAAAGGCCTAGTGATCTACTTCTAAAAAATCAGCCATTGAAAACCCTATGGAGTACAGTTCTACTCTGACACACATGAGGTCCACCATGAATTGGAGTTGAGTGGATGGCAAATGGTAGACGAGTAAGGATGTTTATTGTTGGTAGTGAAGGGAAACTGGGAATGACCTGAATGCCCACCAGAGGGGAATGAATGCCTGTGTATTATGGCAGTTATGCAGCAATTCTATGTTCATGATACATTCTAAAGTAAAAAAAGCAAGTTGCAAAATAAAATGTATAATATTATCCCATTACTGCAAAAACAAACCAAAAATAACCATGAACTATATGTGTATATATGTTTGTGTGCTTAAACGGACGTTGGGGAAGACGTAGAAAGCTCTTCAGCAGACTCTTAATATCGTTTCCCTGGGCGGGGCGGTGACAGGCAGGCGTGAGCACATGTTGCTTTCGTAATATTTGAAAAATATTTAATTGCTCATCCTCTCACATTTTTTGCTAGTCAGTCAAGTAAGAATCTTAGCATCACCTGACTCCTCCTCCCTTCTTCCTCTTTCCAGTGATTCATTGTTTTTATGTACATATTCTCAACCCCTGGTGGCACAGTGGTTAAAGCTTTTGGCTGCTAGCCATAAGGTTGGTGGTTCAAACCCACCAGCCGTTCTGTGGGAGAAAGATGTTGCAGTCTGCTTCCATAAAGATTTACAGCCTTGCCAAGGTCACGGAAGCTCCACAGACACATCCAAACTCCCTAAGGGACTGAATTGCTGGGCTGAGGGCTGTGGGGACCATGGTCTCGGGGAACATCTAGCTCAATTGGCATAACACAGTTTATGAAGAAAATGTTCTACATTCTACTGTGGTGAGTAGCATCTGGGGTCTTAAAACCTGTGAGCGGCCATCTAAGGTACAACACTGGTCTCATCCCTTCAGGAGCAAAGGAGAATCGAGAAAACTAAAGATACAAGGGAAAGATTAGTCCAAAGGACTAATAAACCACATTCACCACAGCCTCCACCAGACAGTCCAGTAGAACTAGATGCTACCACCATCAACTGCTCTGACAGGGATCACAATAGATGGTTCCAGACAGAGCTGGAGGAAAATGTAGAACAAAATTTTAACTTACGAAAAAAGACCAGACTTACTGGTCTGACAGAGACTGAAGAAACCCCTAGAGTACGGCCCCCAGTCACCCTTTTAGCTCAGTAACGAAGTCACTCCCAAGGTTCACCCTTCACACAAAGATTAGATAGGCCCATAAAACAAAATGAGACTGAAGGGGCACAGTAGCCCAGGGGCACAGTAGTCCTTACTAGAAGGCAGGAGGAAACTGGAAAGCTGGTAACAAGGAACCCAAGGTCAAGAAGAGAGGGTGTTGACATGTTGTGGGGTTGTTAACCAATATCATAAAACAATATGTGTACTAACTGTTTAATCAGAACCTAGTTTGTTCTGTAAACTTTCATCTAAAGTACAATAAAAATAAATAAATGAATAAATAAAGTCTAATTTAAAAAAAGATTTACAGCCTTGGAAATCCTGTGGGGTAGTTCTACTCTTACTATAGGGTTGCTATGAGTCAAAATTGACTGCAATGGGTTTGGTTTTTTTAGTAGGTCCTCTACTGCACTATAAAGTCATTGAGGGCAAGGACTGTGTGATGTTTTCTTGTCTCCTGTATAGTGCCTTGCACATTATCTTTCAATATATGTTTATTGTCTTGAAATGAAGATTTTCTATGTTTGTTTAGTGTGTTATTGCTCCATATTTCTATTATACAGACACAGGCTTTTATTTCTAACTCAGAGGGATACCAATACTTACACCAAAACCCTCAAATCACATATTACTCTCCTGCACCCCACTTTGGAAAATGTGGCCTTGGAATATATATTATTAGATCACCTTTCTTCTATCCCAGGTTTAGTTATCTTGTCTTCTGTTACACATATGTTTACCTAACTCTGCATTCTGCTCTCAGTATCATTTAGAGTCCTGTGGACTGGCAGGCAGGTAAATGGGGGTGAACAGCCCCCTAAAGGGCTGTGTGCATATTTGCACTGAAATAAGCAAAGAACAGCATCTGTATCAAACATAATAATGAAGAAATTGGTCAAACATCCAGATTTCTCCAGATGTCAAATGTGTGGCAATGTGAAACTATATAACCTCTAGACATTTTAAAGTCAGTTCTTAGAATAATTTTACTTCTATATTAGAGATTGGATAGAGAATCCAATCCAGGGAAACTTTTACCACACCCGTGGCCTTCTTCACACACATACATACACACACACTGAACTTTACTGAACCCCAGCTTGCTGAGTCATTTTTTCACTGGCTTTGCTCCAGTGGTTCTCCAGGACTGATGGTTAATGTCTGAGTTGCCTGAAATAGGAGTGGCAGATGCTCACTCAGACTTGATGGATGACTTGCTCCACCAATCTTTCCATCAATTCTGCATCCATTCCTCCATTCTGCATTCCAAAACCTTGAACACATTCTGATCCAAAGACTTGTGACTGGCTATCCTCACAGTTGATGGGATTGCACAGTAAATTGAATGACAAGGAATGGTGTCACTTACATGCAAAGAAGCAACAACACACCATCTCCTAGAGCTGATTGAGTTAAGTCATCAATGTGCTACTTATATCTCTAACACTTTTTAGGCCAAGAGTTTAGCCTGAAATCCTTCTTTGTTCCTAAAGTTGCTATATATTACCGTTGCTGTTTTACTAATAGGGGAAGTGAGACACAGTAACTTATCCACAAAAAAAAAAAAAACTTGCTGATAAGAGATAGAATTTGGCATTCCATTAAAGAATATAAACCACAGACTTTAAGACCTGGGTGGTTAAAAATAATTGACATGAAATAAATCATGGTTCCTAAAGAATGCCACCCTTCATGCTACTATATACGCAATTAGGATACGTCAAAAAGTTTTAGGCTGTCTTAGTTGTCTAGTGCTACTATAATAGAAATACCACAAATGGAAGGCTTTAACAAAGAGAAATATATTCTGTCACAGTTTAGGAGGCTAGAAGCCCAAATTCGGGGCCCCAGATCTATGAGAAGCCTTTCTCTGTCAGCTCTGGGGAAGGTCCTTGTCATCAATCTTCCCTTTTGTCTAGGAGTTTCTCAACACAGGAAGCCTGGGTCCAAAGGACACACTCTTCTCCTGGCTCTTCTTTCTTGGTGGTATGAGGTCCCCCTCCTCTCTGCTTGATTCTCTCTTTAAAGAGATTGACTCAAGATACAACCTCATCCTGTAGATTGAGCCCTGTCTCATTAACATAACTGCCTCTAATCCTTCCTCATTAACATCATAGAGGTAGGATTTACAACACATAGGAAAATCACATTAGATCACAAAATGGTAGACAGCCACACAATACTGGAAATGATGGCCTAGCCAAGTTGACACTCATTTTTGGGGGACACAATTCAATCCGTAACACTGACTGTAGGCAGTAAATAGAATCTCATGCTTCTTAAACCTCTTCTCTTTATGTTTTGCATTTTTAGAGAGTTGATGTCAAGCTAGTAACTATTGAAGGGCTACATTTTCCTATATTGACAGCAAATTCTGACTATGGCATCCCTCACTCTAATCAGTTGGCTATTCTGATTGCAATCAAACCTTTAGAAAGGTATTCTTATACATCTTAGCTCTTTATTGACCCCTCACTCCCCTACCACCCTCTCTTCAAATAAACTGGAAATGCTATCCCAAGCAGCAGAATATCCTCTGAATGAGCATAATCTCCTAACATCAGAAATTAGTAGTGGGAGCTTTGCCCAGAGAGAGGAATTAGAAATCAGCCCATAAAAATAAATGAATCTGTTTCCATAGTGACGGGAATCTTTCTCTCCATAGTTTTTATCCTGTGTTCCCCCAAAGATCCCTTAGGCAGAATAACAATAAACTTGAAGAAAACATTTTATTATCTTAATGGATTCTTAATTTAAAGCCAAAAGCCTTTAAATTATCTTCCTAAGGATACCGTTGGCCATAACTTTAGGAATTGAATACCTGAGCAAAGTTGCAGGAGGAATACCATCTCCCAGAACCCAGCCAAGCGGGAGGAGCAAGGTGGGGAAGACCTCGTGACTTACACATGCGTTTTGTATGCAGCCTTTCCTGACAGGTAAAGCACCTGTCATGTTTAATATTTCATTGGTGAAGGAAATGTGCATCTGCCTGTGTTCATCTGCTGAGTGAAAATTTGCACTGATGAAGCCTGCATGTGGTGAACACAACAGGGCTCCCTCATTACTCCCTGAATCGTATTCCACAGCAACCAGAAAGAATCTGTGTTAGCAGCAAAGTCTGAGCCACTGCTCTTTACCCAGAAGCCAGCTCCAGGGGGTCCTTTACCTTTCCTTTCTGCTTCCCTTGCTGTCCATCACACTAAGGGGCTTAGGAAGGCCCAGCAGCTGTAGTTTCAGAATCATGGCTGCTGAGAGAAAGGGCTCAGAACAGCAATTCCTGGGCAGAAAATGTCCTAGGGTGCAGGTGAGGGACTAGGATCCCCACCAAGAAGGTAGAACTGGTAGAAATGACTGAGCGTGTGCATGGCAAACACACAAGGCAGGTGGTCCACTTGTGGAATGATGCAAACAACACGAATGGAAATAATTTCAAAATTGTCACAAAACCCAAGTGTCTTAGTTTCCTGGTGCTGCTATAACACAAATACTACAAATGGGTGGCTTTAATGAACTGACAATTATTTTCTCACAGTTCTGGATGCTAAAAGTCCAAATCAGGGTCTCAGCCATGTTGGTTCCTTCTTTGTCAGTAGTTGAGGGTATTCCTTGGTTTCTTGGTTTGTAGACAACTGTCATGGGTTGAATTATGGCCCCCCCAAAATTTGTGTATTAATTTGGCTGGGCCATGATTCCTGGTATTATGTGATTTTCTTATATGTTGTAAATCCTGCCACTATGATGTTAATAAGGGAGAATGGTGGCAGTTGTGTTAGTGAGACAGGACTCAGTCTACAAGATTGGATTGTGTCTTGAGGCACTCTCTGGAGATAAAAAAGAGAAAAGAGCAGAGAGACAGGAGGACCTCATACCACCAAGAAAGCAGTGCCGGGAGCAGAGTGTGTCCTTTGGACCTGGGGTCCCTGCATAGACAAGCTCCTAGTCTGGGGGAAGACTGATGAGAAGGCTGTCAGAGAAAGCCTTTCCCTGGAGTTGACACCCTGAGTTTGGAATTTTAGCCTACTTTCCTGTTAGAAAATAAACTTCCCTTTGTTAAAGCTATCCACTTGTGGTATTTCTGTTATAGCAGCACTAGATGACTGAGACAACAACCCTTGCACAGCATCTGTCTTCTCCTTATGTGTGTGTTTTTGCGTCTAATCTTTTTTTTATAACTCAAAGTGATTACATGTAGAACCCACTCTAGGTAGGTATGACCTTGTTAACATGACAAAGAAAGCCCTATTTCCAAATAAGATTACAGCCACAGACATAAAGGTTAAGATCCCAACACACATTTTGTGGGACACAATTTAACCTATGACACCAAGGCTGAATGTAAAAAAAAAAATAAAAAAGGGTAAGTAATTATACTTGATCCTCTGATAAGTTCTCTCAATAGAAAAAAGCCTTGACTCTCTTTCTTAATCCCTTATAAGGGTGACCATAAATCCCAGTTTTCCTGGAGGAATTAGGATTCATGCCTGTTTTCCCAGGGTAATTATTAATGTTTTCTCTTCCCATTCTCAAAAGTGTCTCAGAGGTTTGAGGAATAAATGCTAAGGTCACCCTACTTACAGTCCACGAACAAGTCTTCCACCACTGATGTTCTCCCCCCTCGACTTCTTTCCATAAATATACATGCTGTTTCTAGAAAGATTTGTGTCACTTCCATATAATGTAACACCTGCTAGATGTAGACTCTTTCAAGCTAAAGATCAATGGAGCTGTGAAGACATTTTTCTCATGATGAAAAGGAGTGGCTTCTCCCTTATACTGTAATGCTTATGCTGTGTAATAATAACCTATCAATCTGTTTTTCCCTCTAAGTGTGAGTTTTTTGAAGACAGAGGAGAATATTACTTATCTTTCTATTGCCAGGGGCAGTTAATAGGTATTCAGTAGAAGTTTATAGCTGCAGTGGTAAATGAATGGCTACAGAAATAATAAGGGCAGAGTTTACTTGGGCCTAATGCCCAACAAACTTTGGAAGAATGCCCTTGGGGATTAGTGCATGGCAGTAGGGTAGATGGGGCAGAAAAAATGGAATTTTTGAGATGACCATTTTCTTTCTTTTCATCATTTGTTAACTTTTGCCTAATTATAAACTGTTAAATGTTCATTGTAGAACATTTCAAAGAAAGAAATAGGCAAATGGAAGAAGCTAAAAAAATTACTCACCTTGCAGAATGATCACGATGAATTTTTTGGAGTATAGATGACTTGTGTTTCTCACTCATATTCACTTATATGTGAATGTGTGTCTGTATATTCATTTTTTTTTTTTTTTTGGAATTCAATCTCTTATCAGGACCACTGCTCTGGCGATTCTGCGTGTCCTCATTAGCAAATTTTCTCCTCAAGTGCAGTTACTGCTTTTTCAGGTGGCAAGTGAGAGCTCAAAATCATTTGGAGAGTTTATGTTAGTACCCTAAGTGGTGGGAGAGAAACATGAATAAATAGTGAGGATCATTTTTTTAATTATTATTTTGTTGTTGTTGTTATTGAGAATATACACAGCAAAACATATACCAATTCAACCATTCTTACATGCATAATTCAGTGACATTGATTACTTTCTTGGAGTTGTGCAGCCATTCTCACCCTCATTTCTGAGTTGTTCCTCTCCCATTAACATAAGCTCACTGCCCCCTAAGGTTTCTATCCAATCTTTCAAGTTGCTGTTGCTACTTTGATCCAATATAGATAGTTCTTAAAAGTGCATAATGCTCAAGGTAGACATTTTTTACTAGTTAAGCTGAACTATTGTTTGGTTTTAAGAAGATTTCAGGGGATATTTTCGGTTTAAGTTTTAAAGAGTATCTAAGGGCAATAACTTCAGGGGTTTTTCCAGTGCCCATGACTCCAGAAAATGTGGAGTTCACGAGAATTTTAAATTTTGTTCTGCAATTTCGTTCTTTAGATCAGAATTCTTCTATAGAATCTTTGATCAAAATATTCTGTAATGGTAGCCAGGCACCATCCACTTCTGGTCTCATGGCAAAGGGCAGTTGTTCGTGGAGGCAATTAGCTACACATTCCATACCCCAAACCCAGTGCCATCGAGTCGATTCCGACACATTCCATTTTCTCCTCCTATTCCTAACTCTCCTTCTTCCTCTATTGCTCCAAGTGAATGGAGGCCAATCGCTGAGACTTGGATGGCCTCTTGTAAGCTTTTAAGACTCCAGGCACTACTCAATGAACTAGAAGGTAGAACAGAAGCACTAAATATTTTATTAGGCCAATTAACTGGGATGTGCCATGAAACCATGACCTAGACCTCCAAAGCAAGGAACCAAATACCATAAGGTTTTTGGTTATCCATAAGCAGCCTCAGCAGCTACTCTTTTTTTTTTTTTTAAATAAATATATTTATCACACAACTTTTACCAGTTCAACTTTTTACAGGTGTACAACTTATTGACAGTAAATACAATAATTGACTGTGCAACCCTACCCTTAATCAATGCAATTTTCCCACCACTGGTAACCCTCCCTTTGCCCCTCCCTCTCGCCAGAACTCAAATCTTCTGTCCTTTCCCAGGCTATTCTGCCTTTGCCAGAGTCTTTCACTACTAAGGTTGAGTAAGTGCAGTCCAGGAACACTGGACTTGGAATCAGAAGGCCAGTGCATAGATTATGAATTAGTCACTTAGCTGTTGTCTGAACCTTGATTAGTTCTTGAACCACTCTGAACCTCAGTTTTATCATGTTACATGGAGTTATGTATTCTCACTGCCTAGCATCAATGTGAGGATCAAATGAAATCAGAAACATACTTGACTGTGCCTAGCACATAGTACTTGATAGATGTTGGCTGATACGAAGAGAGTCAAATATGTTCCTTAAAGTTTCCTAATGGAATGTTGCTGGTATAGAGAACACAAGATTTGGAACATAGAGATGGGTTTGAGATTATCGACCACCTGAATCATTTATATAATCATGTGTTAATTTAAAAATAAAATTTTATAATATAATAAGAAGAAGAAATGGACGGCAGTGATGACAAGAAGATGAAGAGGAAGCTAAAGAAGAAGTAAATTTTCTTCCTGGTAAAGTTGGAAGGAGAAGGAAGAAAATGAAGGAGACGACCTATCTTATAATGTTATTATAAAGATAGAGATGATATTTTATTTTTATTTCTTAAATCCTATCTCTTCAAACTGAGGTTATATTTTAGCTTTTCTGAACCATGGCTGCACAGTAGAATCATTGGCAGAGTTAAAAAAAAAAAAAAAAAAAAAAATCAATGCTTGGAACCCAATCCAATAAGAATCCCTGAGGTGTTGGGCTGGATATCATGGCATGCTCCTCTCAGCCGGGAAGACCCCTGTGAAGTTCAAATGTGTGGAATCATTGAGGTTCTGGGCATTCATCCCATGTCTGGATTACTGCAATAACCTCCTATGTGTCTCCTGTCTCTAGTTTTAACCCTCTCCAAGCTGTTTTTCACACAGTTTAGTAGAAGCCTATATTTGTTTTCTGATGTTGTGTAACAAATTACCACAGACTTAGTGAAATTGTTGTGACCCATTTACTAGCTCATAGTTCTGAAGGTGGTATAGTGGTTAAGCGCTACGGCTACAAACCAAAGGGTCGGCAGTTTAAATCCGCCAGGTGCTCCTTGGAAACTCTATGGGGCAGTTCTACTCTGTCCTATAGGGTTGCTATGAGTCGGAATCAACTCGATGGCACTGAGTTTGGTTTTTGTTTTGGTTTAGTTCTGAAGGCACAGAGAAGCTGGGTTCTCTGCTCAGGGTCTCACCAGGCTGAATCAAGGTGTCTTTTGGCTGCATTCTCACATGTATGTCCGGGTCCTCTTTCAAGCTCTTTCAGATTGTCAGTAGAATTCAGTTCCTTTTCCTTTTCATTTGTTTCTTTGTTGGCAGTCAGCTAGGCCCTTCTTTCAGCTCCTAGAGGCTTACTCACATTCCTTGCTCCCTCCAGCGACAGGGAATATCTCTCATATCAAATTCCCCTTACCTTTTGTTATGGATTGAATTATGTCACCCAAAAATATGTGTTGCAAATCCTAACCTCTATGCCTATGGTTGGAGCCCTGGGGGCACTGTGTTGAGTGCTCGGCTGCTAACCAAAAGGGCAGCAGTTCACTTTCAACCAGCTGGTCCTTGGAAACCCTATGAGGCAGTTCTGCTCTGTTCTGTAGGGTCACTATGATTCAGAATTGACTCAACAGCATGTGGTTATAATCCCATTTGGGAATGGGTTTTCTTTGTTATGTTAATTAGACAGGATTAGTGTAGGGTGTGTTTTAAGTCAATCTCTTTTGAGTTATGAAAGGGATTAAACAGGCAAGCAAGAAAAGCAGAGATGGTGGAAGAGAGATAGCAAACCACATGAAGATCACCCAAGAGCAGAAGCTCAAAGAGGCAAGGATCTTTCTCCAGAGCCAACAGAGAGAGAAACCTTCCCCTAGAGCTGGCACCCTGAATTTGGCCTTCTAGCCTCCTAAACCATGACAAAATAAACTTATGTTTGTTAAATTAAAGCCACTCATTTGTGGTGTTTCTGTTATAGCAGCACTAGATAACTAAGACACTCTTCAAACCTTTTTTTTGCCAGGAAAAGCTCAATTCCTTTAGAGGGATTATCCTAGGTATACCTGATTAGGTCAGGCATACCTAGGATGACCTTAACTTAAGGTCAGCTGACTTAGGACTTTAATTACATCTGCAAAATCGTTCCACAGCAGTACATAAATTAGAATTTGATTCAATAACTGGGAGAAGATGTTTGTACACAAAGGGCTGGGAATTTTGGAGAACATCTTAGACTTCTGCCTAACACAAAGTCCAAATATATGCTTAAACTGTTGCAACGGGTAATCATTTTACCTACTGAATAAAGCCCATGCTCCTTCACATGACCTATAAGGCTCTCCAGAGTCTGCCCTATCTATCCAGTCTTGCCTCCAGTTATCCTATGCCCTGTACTTTACCCAGCTGTATTATATCTGCACTAATTTTTTCATACTTTGTGTGGGTTTGTGTACTGTTTTCTCACCTCTAAGCTTTTGGTGATGGTATTTCTTGTGGTTAGAATAACTTTCCCCATCTATATTCACATGAGAAATCCTCCATGACCTAGCACAGGCATCATCTCCTCCAAGAGTCTTTCTCTGGAATCATTCATTCATTCATTTACCTATTCATTCACACACCAAATATTTATTGAGCACCTACTATGTGTCAGTCACTGTCCCAGGCACTGGAGATACAGTAGTGAACCTGACAATGTCTCTCTTGCTGAGCACACTTTCTACTGGGAGGAACAGGCAAACATAAAAATATATCAGATATAAAATATGTCCGATAGTGATAATTCTAGGAAAAAAGAATAAAACAAAGTAAAGGAAGATAGAGAGTAACAGAGGAGTTGTCATTTTATGTACCATCAACTTGTCATGCTTTTGTCATAGGTGACATTTAAGCAGAGACCTGAAGGAAGTGAGGGAGTAAACAATGATGGGATATGGGGAAAGGGCCTTTGCTCTTTGACCTTGCTGTTTCTTCTGTGTCCATTATTTGCTGAATGAATGAATGAATGAATGAAAGAAAAGGATATTCCAGGTGTAAGGAACAGCAAGTACAAAGGCTCTGAGGTAGGAAACCCTGTGATGCTCAGTCAATGTTTCCTTGACCTGATGTGAGCAATCAGACTTCAGGAAAGAACTCTAGCCATTGGAAGCTGGGAAGGGAGGAGAAAGAATAAAGTCCGGTTCTTGGGCAGGGACACTGGCAAGCGAGACTGAGAATCAAGCATCAGCTAAGTAGACTGAGTTCATGGCAGAGTATGAAGCCCCACGGGGCCCATGCACCTGAGGTAGAGAAACAGGCCAGAAGCCCAGCCATAGAGACAGGACCAGTATCCTGAGGATCAGGCTAAGAGACAGTCGATATTTGGGCTGATCCTTGGTTGTGGCTGCTGATTGGAGTTGTCATCCTCAATACTCCCATTGCCTTTCAGAATATTGTCGTTTATATCTTTTCATCGAAATTAATGGTTTATAGGTCTGTCTCCTGAAGGTAGGAAGTAGTAAAGGCTTCCCTGGTACCCAGCACAGTTACCATCAAGCAGAGCCTCCTCTGGCATGGCCGAGGAGCCAAATGGAGCTGGAGAGTCATGAAAGTAGACAGGTCTGTTAGGGTCTGGTCTTTTGATTAGGTTTTTCCAGTTGTAAAGAAGAGAGACCTTCTTAAGGTAAAGTTAGGCAAATAGTATTGTTGTAAGAATATATATTAACTTAGTATTCTAATTAGAACTGAAACTAGAAAACTTTCATTGTACAACTCTAGGGAATGATAATGATAAAACACACTCACTCACTCACCTGCTCTCTCTGTGAATGTCAGCTTTGTTTTCTTTCCTTTGTCATGAGGCTTTTTCTGCTTACTCATAGTTTTTACTGCCTCATAATTTTGGATTGCATGTGCCTTTGGCATGCTATGGCATCTTTTGGGCTCAGTTCATACCACCAACGTGTACACTCTCTCTGCATGACTTTTAATTCAAAGTTAGGGGAGAAAGAATTTAGTTGTCCCAACTTGTCTTATTTTATCCCATCAAGTCAAAGGATTAGTATAGCTTAGATGCCCACCATTAACCTAATTACCAGATGAAAGTTGGAAGAAGGAAGGAAAGAAAAGAAATCATGTGGTATAAAATGTAGTTGCTTAAATACCAGGGGCTAGGAATGGGAAAAGTTCCTTTAAAAGACGTGATGTGTGAGCATACACCAATTGACATCTCTAAGTCAGGGAATGAGGAAGAATCAAGAGTTAACTGGGGAGTTTAAATACCAGCATTAAATACAAAGAGTCTAGAGTAGGCTTGTGAAGATGGCTTAACCCAACCCAACATGTGCAATACTGGGGGACAGGAGGTTCTGCTCCACATAGTTACTCAAGAATCCAGGCTGACAAAGGCTCCACCAAAGTAACACCATCACCTTAACATGATACTTAAGAGTTGGCTGCTGCCAGCAAAGAGGGAACATGGAGAACTAAACAACTCTCTTCATGTTTCCTGAGAACTTGTTCACCAGAACCACACCATTCCCTAGTATGACTTCAAGGGAGACTGGGAAGCCTTCCTGTGTTTCCCAGAAGGAGAGGTGAACCAGTGCCCAGTGCTGTGGAACTATCACTAATATTTAAGATGAAAAGCTCTTGGAGAGCGTGGAATTTACTTTTTGGGTTAAGTTTGGTCTAACAAGGTTTGAAATACAGGTTATAATTAAATAATGATAATTACATGAATGTTATTGCATTTGTACAGCAACAGTCAAAGCAATTTTTCTAGTAAATTGAGGGAAAAAAATAACCGGGGATATCAAGAAGTGGTCATTAACCCTCTCAAGTGATTCATTCAGTCAAGACACTGGCCTGTCATGAAAATTTGTTTTGTCACCCTCACCAAGCCTGATCTGAACTAGCACCTCTCTCTACTCGTTCCCTTTTCCCTCACTGAAAGGAGTTTCTTCTCATCTTCTGTTAGTGTGAAGTAGATCCAGCTGAATGCTTCTTTCCGAGTAGAGATGTTCACGTGGACCTGACCTCCCAGGCCCCATTAAACCGGAAAAGCAATTGTGCGCTATCTTCTAAAGTCAACATGTTCTGGCTTTTTATCTTATTATGAGGGAAGTTTCGTCATACCAGCTCAGTTACTGACCTCGAACACTTAGGCTTGGCAGGAGGGGTTGTGCGTAGTATCAACGGGCTCAGTTTTCAGAAATTCACCCTGCTCCTTGTGGGAAATGTTTGGAGAAGGCGATTGTAGAAGCAGGTACTACAAGGAAACAATTAGACATTTCTTATTCCCTTTCAATTCTTTTTATTTTAATTTTTGGGTAGACGAGTTGACAAATTGGCTTAGGCAGATAAATAGAATATTAGGCTTTATGAAAATAACATTCTTTTTATTATTGTAACTGTAATGCATGTTCACTGTAAATTTGTAAAAAAAAAAAAAAATACAGAAATACGCACAGGACATAACTCAGCAACAAGGATTCAAAAATATATACTCATTGTCACCTGTTCTGTGCAAGGCAGAATGGTAGGTGTTGGGGATAAACAGTGAGTAAAACAGGCAGAATCTCTGCCTCCATAAACTACTATTAAGAGATAATCACTGTTAAGCATTATTATGTACATCCCTCCAAGTCGTTTTTATTTGTGAGTGTGTATGTGTGTGTGCATGTACATGTGTGTATCTGAAGCCAGAATCATGCTTTAAGCATTCTCTTATAAACCCCTTTCCTTTTTTATTTAGCAGTGCTTTGTGATGATCTCCCCATGTAATTAACAGATATTTATTTAACTTCAGGAGACTGAAGCTAATGGGCACAGGCACAGCTTACAGCAGTTTGTGTGTAGACTGTTTTCAAATCAGTGTCATTCTCAGAAAGTACCAGACCCTCCAAATCAGGACATGTGCATGGGGCTGCTTTTAAAGCGAGTGATCATATGCATATGCAAGGTGATTTTTAGTACATAAAGGCAACTCAGGAGTGTGGGTGGTACCTCTAGAAAGTGACCAAACAAGTGAAGCCTCTCAAGGTTTAATATTAAGCTAAATTCTTAGTAAATGTTAAACCTAACATTGACATTAGCTAGATTCTAAATTTCAGCCAAAACAAATAGGTTTCACAGAAACCAGAGTTCAGATTCAGCAGAATAGCCAGGAAGAGTCTCCCAGACAAATACAGAAAGAACCACTCTTCCCTCTGTGAATTCTGTAACGCTCTCATATATTTGGTGTTCAGGTACTAGAATTTCTTAGTTCTCATCATGCTGGGTCAAGCAGAGTCCAGACACAGACCAGATGTAATGAATTAAGGTGGATCAACTTTGTATTTTTCATTTCTTTTTAATCCAACTACTTACATACACAAAAGTGAAAGAATGAATCCTGAAGTTAAAAAATGAGTATAATGGTTGTGCTACCATGCTTTAGTTGCCTTTTCAATGTGTTCTTAAGAGTTTAAGTTTAAAAAAAAAAAGTATTAAATCATACATTGGGGAGTCAGCAATTAGGGGGAGGGTGGTTCAGAGGAACTAAACACCAGGTTCATGACATCATTAGCAGGTCTCCCTAAATAATAGGTTCCAAACCAGCAATGGTGGCTCATCGTCTAAGTTTCTTAGCTGGGGTTTTTTTTTTTTTTTTCCCCAGAGTCTAAATTGACCGTTCTTCAAAAACTTAACTTCTGCCTCAACTTGTCTTTACTATCAAATCCATTCTTTTCACAGTTGAGAAGAGTCGTATGTTCTTCTATGATCATAAATCAATTGCTGGGGACACTCAGAAAGAATAAGCCATCCCTTCAGAGTATTGGAGATTGGAGAGAGTGTTATTTGAACGCTATTACTAGGGTTTAGGTTTTCCTGATGTTGCACAAGTGGGTTTTACATCTGCTGAGTGTCTGTCCGTCTGCAGAAGGGGTTTCCTTGTCTATGAGTATGACTGAGGATGAAGTGCATTGTGTTCAGGTTCACCTGGCGTGATTTATGAAGGAGTCAGCTGCCCATATTCAGAAGGCTGAAGTGGCACCACTGGGGGTAGCAGCTGGTATGCACGTGGTTGCTAAGCACTCACATCAGCCCAAGCTGCAAAAATAGAAAGTACCAACACTAATCTCAGCTTTGCATTTGGATGGAGGGCATAGTTACCACTTCTCTTCAAGGCTGATTAATTACACAATTTGCATCTAGCAATCACTTGTAAATTATAAGCAGCAGGCAGCAGATGAGACTGTAACTGTGTCTGTCTGCTCCATAGTAATTTTTAGAGAGGGGTGTTCAAAATAGAATTGGTTTAGGAAACAATGTAATTAAATAAGCTGCGAAGAGAAAATATTTCAATTCTTCTTATTGTCCTACTCTACTCTTGTCTGCTTGGCCAAGGGAAGCCCTTTCTTTGGGGTTGATGGTTACTGCTGATTTCTAGACAGAGTCTAGTGTTGCCTTTCGATGTGGTGTGACTTGTTAGCTGCAGCTCTATGATATTCAAGAATGCCCTTTTATGTGCCAAATCTGTTCAGCTGTTTTAATTGTCATTTTATGTTATCTATGTTTAAGAATCATAGAAAAAACTTAATAATTAAAAGAGAATTAAAGGGAAATTTCATCCAATGAAGGAATCCTCTTTCTTTGAATAATGTGTCCGTGAATCAAGGGTGGTGAACCAGTAACACTCTGTTCCAGTCAAACAGCAAAAAGCCATCAACAGTATAACAAGAAAGCCAAATACCTCCACACATAAACCAACTAACCAATCCACAAAGCCCCATCCATCTTATAATCTGTAAGATGTTTGCAGTTTAAATCAGTACAGATTTTGGAAAAGTGGTTTGAATTTTTTATCTGCACGAGTGAAAACAAAATGTAACAGCAACCAGTAAAATTATATTCTGTCTCTACTCTGTACTCGTGCTAAAAAAAAAAAAAAAAAAAAGAAAGGCATCTTTTAAAGAAAGACTTGAAGTAGATGGTGAAGAGATTGCTCTTTATGAGTTAAGCAGCATTCTGACCTGTAATAGTTTAAGAATATTTTATGGATATGAATTACCGTTATTACCTATGACTTTGTTTTTAACAGAATTGGAATGCAGCTGCCAGGAATTGAAGAGTATAGTTTTTCATGTTGTGTACGCCCTGGAATCTTCTGTCCTTTCCATGACGCCTCTACCTTCTTCCTAGGATATTCTACATAGACTCTGGGGACAATAATTAACCTGCGACATGGTTGGGGCTGTTTGATATCATTTAGAATCTAGAGAATCTGCTCTAAATACTCTTCAGAAATTAATCAACTCTTTTCTTGGCTTTGAAAAAGAGTCAGTACTAACCAGTGTAGCATACATAGCCTTTGGAGCCAGATGACCTTGGGTTCGAATTCCTGCTTTGTCATTAAATATGGGTGACCTCAGCCAAGTTATCTCAACTTACTACATGTCAGCTTTCTAATCTGCATAAATGTTAATCACACCTTCTTCATACAGTTTTGCCCAGTACAGTGCCTATCATACGACTGGGAAGTAAGAATGATTGAGATCTATCTCCCTACCTCTATGTGTACCTACCTACCTACCTACTTACCTATTTATGTGTCTAAACACTAATGCATGGTATCTGCATGGTAAGCAGCCAATACAGTATAACAACCTCAAGGCCTTTCTCCGTGTTATTCTCAACTCCCCAGGTTTTTCACACGTCTGGTGAAGTTTATATTTGCAAGCAACAGAAACCAGCTCTGGCTAATATAAGCAAAAAAAGAAATGTATTCAAAGATACTGCTGAAGAAAATATAAATTCAGTGGAATGTGCATTTGTACAACTGCCTTGGAAAACTATTTGGCATTGGCTACTAAAACTGAATATATGTGTACTCTGTGATCTGGCAATTCTACTCCCAGTTATATACCGAATAGAAAAAAAAAAGTACTCATGTGCTCCAAAAGACATGGATAAGGATCTTCATAGCAGCATTATTTGTAATAGGCCCAAACTAGAAATAATGCAAATATTCATGAGGAGTGAAATAGATAAGTTGTGATAGCCACATAATGGAGTACTATGCAGCAAGGAATAAGAATGAACTATAGCAACACACAGTAGCATGCATGAATCTCACAAACATAATGTAAGAGAAAGGAGGCAGATTCAACAGAATACACTGATTATAAGTTCATCAGTACGAAGTTCAAGAACAAGCAAAAAATCTCTGGTGTTAAACGTCAGGTTAGTGATTCCTTTGGCGTAATCACTGCGAGGAATTTCCACCTTGCCGAGGTCTTGATTGGCCTTCAGGTTACTGAGCAGGGGACTCCCCAAGGGAGGTGACCATACCTTCTACTCCCCTTGGCCTGAGAGGTTAGTGAAGCCCGAGACTGCTGTGTTTGGAGGTGTGAAAGCCAGGCCCACAAGAAGACATGGGGTGAGGGAGACTCCATGTCCTAAAACTTTTTGTTTTCACCTTTCTACTTTTCATTCTTTACCTTTCATAATAAAGTTTCAAATAAAAATGTTATGGCAAGCATCCTCTCCATTAAAACAGATTTTAGTATAAATTGAATTTCTTTTTTTTTACAGAGATATATAAATATTTGTGTGGTCTTGTACATTCTAGTTTTTAAGTCAAACTCATATGCTTTATCTCATATGAAACACTATTGAGAGAATTAAAGACAGTGACTAAAATGCCCCTAGCACTGTATTTGGCCAGAGTGACCATTCATAGAAGAACTATGAGTCGGATAGGGCAGGTAAAAGAAATGGTAATGTGGTTTTTAATTTCTTTTTAAGAAATCAAAGCAGAGAAAAGTCTCAAGCCCAGATCTTCTGACTCTATATTCCATGCTCTTCAACCCGAATGGTTTGGATAATGGATCAAACCTTCTAATAATGAAAGTGAGTGAGACAGCTGGTTAAAATGACTGAATACAAAATGAGCACACAATGCTGTGCCCTAGAGCCCCGCCCCAGATGTTTCCCTGGACATGTCCACGTAGGGGTCACCTTTGGCCTTGTATTTAAGCCAAGCACAGAGAGGGCTCTCCTGTCATCAGAAAGACTGCATCTATCGATGAGTCAATAACTGCTTCCGTCAAACACTTTTTCTCAGAATTATAATCATAACCACAATTAAATATCTAAAATAGTGTAGATCACACGGTGTAGTCTACAATGTAGATAATATTTTTAGCAATGCCTCCCCCCCCCCCCCGCCTCCCCATTAAACTGGAGATTAAAATGAAGAGGGCTTTAAGGAAACCAAAGACTCAGAGAAGAAACTAGTCTACAGGATTAATTGCCTACATGAACTATGGCCTCGTCTATCCTGAGACCAGAAGAGCTAGATGGTATCCAGCTACCACTACCAATCGTCCTGACCAGGGACACAATAGATGGTCTCAGATAGAATGGGAGAAAATTGTAAAACAAAACTCAAATTCTTAAAAAAAAAAAAAAAGCCAGACTTATTGGACCGGTAGATACTAGAGGAATCCCCAAGACTATCGCCCTGAGGTACCCTTTAAACTTTCAACTAAAACCACTCCCGGAGGTCATTTTTAAACTAAATAACAGATTTGCTCATAAAATAAACAATATCACCTGTGAGTACTGTGCTTTAAAAAAAATCATTTATATGATACAAGCAGTCAACATGTACCCTAAATTAAAGCAAATATGAGAAAGTCGGGGGAGGGGTGGCGGGGAGGGTAGAGAAGCTAGGTTAATGGAAATGAAACAACTAGAATGGAAATAATGAGAATATTGATACGATGTGAAAAACGCAATCAATGTCACTGAACAATATGTATAAAAAACCAAACCAAACCCACTGCAGTCGAGTCAATTCCGACTCATAGCGACCCTATAGGACAGAGTAGAGCTGCCCCATAGAGTTTCCAAGGAGCTCTTGGTGGATTTGAACTGCCGACCTCTTGGTTAGCAGCTGTAGCACTTAACCACTACGCCACCAGGGTTTCTGAACAATATGTTTAGAGATGTTAAATGGAAACCTAATACGCTGTGTGAACTTTCACCAAAAACACAATGAAATATTTTTTGAAAAATGGAGAGGGCTTCTCTTGGCTCATAAATCACTGTTGTATAGAACATGCGTTCAGGGAAGGCCAAGACCCTGTGATGGGGTAGATGGAGTATTGTGTGTTCCCTGCACCCCTCTCTTGGTTGCAATCATTTGTCACTAAACCTTGCTGTTTCCTATCAAAACCTGATTTTAAGAGATTGTTTCCTCAAGTCATTTTTCCTCTTATTCTGAATTTAAGGCAGTGTGCCATCTATCCCAGGAAATCTTTTGCTAATAATCAACCATAGAATGAAAAGAAATTGCAGGAGGGGGTAATCAGTGGGCGGAGCATGCTTACCCTTTGCACTTGAAATTGCACCACAATCTGCCTATGGGTCATAGCTCCATTTAGCACTTGATATGCCAGCTGATCCCAGTTCAACTTATAGTAACACAAGACGTTCTTAGAAGAATAGTTTTTATTGTTTGGAAATTTTATACTTCTTTGAAATATTAGATTAATTCTGTACAGGCTTTTAGCTTCAGGGAAAGAAAATTGATTGTGATATCTTCCATATTACTATATTCAGAGCTGTTTGTCTTATAGGAGCTAATAATAAGTGGATCCAAGAGTTACTGTATGAGTAGCAGCCAAAATGCATCTGTTTGGGAAGCAAAGAGCTCTGAAAATGTGAGAACATGGGCTTATTCCTTTTTGCTTACAAGTTGTATTTAAGTATAAAGGATGCATGGACATTTTCTTTTTTTTATTAGTTTAACAAAGCATAAAACAGAATCTGCTCTATACTAATCTTCTATCATATATATATATATATACACACATATATATGTTTTTTGTGTGTGTGTGTGTAAATACTTATATGTAAATATAGAGCCCTGGGGCACAGTGGTTAAAAGCTTTGCTGCCAACCAAAAGGTCAGCAGTTCAAATCTACCAGGCGCTCCTTGGAAACTGTATGGGGCAGTTCTACTCTGTCCTATAGGGTCGCTATGGGTCAGAATCAACTAATACATACGTGTGTGTGTCTGTGTGTGTGTATTAGTTGTTGTTATTAGTTGCCATAAAGTGGATTTCAACTCATGGCAACCTCATGTGTTCAGAGTAGAACTGCTCCATAGGGTTTTCAAGGCTGTGACTTTTCAGAAGCAGATTGCCAGGCCTGTCTTTCAAGGTGCCTCTGATTGTGTTCAAACCGACGACCTTTCGGCTAGTAGTCAAGTGCTTAAGGGTTTGCACCTCCCAGGCACACTGTGTATGTGTGTGTGTGTGTGTGTGTGTGTGTGTGTGTGTGTGTGTGTCCCAGAACCCAAAGCTGACCTTGAGTCTGTAGTTGAGTATTCACAGCTTCTTGGACCAGGTGGGGAAACCCTAGTAGCATAATGGTTAAGAGGTACATCTGCTAACCAAAAAATCAGCAGTTCGAATCCACCAGGCGCTCCTTGGAAACCGAATGGGGCAGTTCTACTCTGTCCTATAGGGTCGCTATGAGTCGGAATCGACTCCACAGCAACAGGTTTGTTTTTGGGGGGGATGGTACCAGATGGAGCTCTGATGTTTTCGTGGAGATTTTTTTGATGATTTTGGAATCTAATTTCGACTATCTTTGTCCCAAGCACAGTTTATCATGGCCCTCTGACATGATAAATTTGCCTAAGTATTTAAGTTTCACCTGTCAGGCCATGCACTTTATGACAATTTATATGGACAAACCAGGTTTTAAAATACAGTTGTATTTTGTCAATTGTTTTTAAAATAGTTGCTGACCAACAGGACTAACGATTGTCTTGCCTGTGCTTTGGTGCCTTGTGGTGCTTTGACTTTCAGCAGGGCTGGCGGCTATGCAATTTGTAAGGCCCAGGGCAATGTGAAAGGCAGGGCCCTTTGTCAGAAAGGGAAAAAAGCGCCATTAAACACACTGAAATAAAAAGCTTTCTCCTTTCTTTTACAGTCTCTCTCTTGACTTATCATAGTGTTTCTTATTTGCTCTTTCCTGTCATTCTAAGTAAAAAAGAAATTCAAATTTTCAATTATTGGAATAAATTTTATTATTCATTTTTATATTGGGCAATATCAGTTTTAAATGTAAATAGAGCATTGTATGCAGATTCACTGAAATTATATAATTTATATTTCGTATCTCATGCATCAATATGTATTTCATTCTTACCAGAACAGTGGAAACAGTGCACAACTAACTTAGCTGTTCTTATTCCACTTCTCGATCGACACACATTGTACCAACACTTTCTACCTTTGACTTACTGATGAATAACAAAAGACTGAAAGGAAAAGGAACTATGGGTTGCCCTATTTTTCCCTTTTTTCTATAATATTATTTTCAGCATAAGTGGTTGGCAAAAACAGGGAAGTAACAGGTGAAAACAAAGTATATGATGGGGCTCCTTGCCTATTCATGTCTCTTAAAACATCACTGATGTCACGTTGTGTATAAACCAATCTGGCCGAAATGAAAAGCATGGTCTCTTGGGGCTGTCGGTGGCTCTGTTAGTCAGTCGTAGGCAGAACACTTACCTTGTACTCCCTTTGAGTCTCTGACTTCCCACACGTCATGGGTCTACCAGACTTCTGTGTTCTTGGGGCTTTGCAAACACTACATACAAATGGGACAACAAGGGGCAGCTAGGAGCAGCAACGGGCACATGTATTGTGTGTGCCTCCTCTGCTCATGCGCATGCTCCGTTGTCCCATTGGACTTCACGTACAAAACAAAGCATGAAGGTAAAATCATTAAGAATTTCAAAGTGACAACAGCAAAGCATTAAACCAAACACAGGGCCCTCCTGAGCGGGGTGCCTTGTACTACTGCTTAGATCATGTGCTCACAAAGCTGGCCCAGAATGTCAGAGTGGAACTACAGCAAAGATAATTTGTTTACAAAACTTCCTCTAGAAGGGTACCTACAATCTTTTTTTTTTTTTTAATATCTTGATTATTTATTCACATCACCTGTACACATTTTGTTCCTTTACTGCTGAACAGAAGTACACCTTACTCTGAAAGGTAAGGTGAGTCTTAGCATCCCCAGTCAATGTGCAAGTAAGTGCTTATGCCTTTGTTGGACATTTTTCTTTCCCATTCTGCACCCAAACTCTGGGGAACCCTTCAGTCCGTTCTTTTATTTGGGACCACAAAGACTTAATACTAACTCAACGTGGATCTGGATATATATAGAAGATGGAGTGAGGGCATTCACGAAGTACAGGCAAAGAGTAACTTTAATGTTACTCTGATATTAAACTACTGCTCTAATATAAATATTAAATATCTAACTTTAATAATAATCTAAGTATATAAATATTAATTTAAATGTAAGTTATGTTTAAAGTCAGAGTACATTTAATGTAACGATTACTTTTGACGAGGGTGGTGGATTGATTCTTCTAAGTCTGACCTCTATATTCCCAATTGCCACCTTATTTCAGGCTCTAGGATCCTACCTGATCTCTGGGCCTCTGGCCTCACACTCTTCTAATATGGTCTTCACTAGTATATGAAGTGATTTTTTAATGCACACCACAAACTCAAGTAATCCTTGCCTGAAATATTTTTCTGGCTACAGCTGCTATCCAAAAGGTCAGCAGTTTGAATCCACCAGGTGCTCCTTGGAAACCCTATGGGGCAGTCCTACTGTGTCCTGTTGGGTTAATATGAGTCGGAACCCACCCAATGACGATGTGTTTTTGGTATTATAACAACCATTTCTGACTCATGGCAACCCCGTGTGAGTACAACTGTTCTCCATAGGGTTTTCAGTGGCTTTGAAAGTAGATTACCAGGCCTTTCTTCCAAGGTACCTCTAGATGGACTCGAACCTCCAACCTTTTGCTTAGCAGCTGAGTGCATTAACCGTTTGGACCACCCAGGGACTCCCTACTATACCTTCATGATCATCGAGATCCTTGGTGGTTGGCTTTACCCACCTCACCAGCCTTCTAGGTACTTTGTAACCTTTCAGACAATTTGTAATTATTTAAATACTTTTGCTCTGTCATTTCTTTGTACATGTGTATTGGCCCACAGCCTACAAAGCTCTACCTCATGTTCTTTGCCTACCCCTCTCTTACTTGTCTTTTAATAATTGTCTTGGAATTCATTCATTGTTCATTTAACTATTTATTTATTTACTCAAGAAGTATTTATTGAATGCCTAGGGTTTTTTATGATATGCCAGGTGCTGTGCTAGAGTTAGGAGCTTAGGATCATCAGGAGTGAAAGCAATTAATATGTGCTTTCTTATTAAAAAAAAAAAAAAAAAAAAATTTTTTTTTTTTCTTATTAAAAGTCACACAAATGCATGTGGAAATAAATGCCCCCAATAGATTGAACTACAATAAGGGCTACAAAGGAGAAATGCTCTGTGGTCTGAGAGCACATATCCTGGCAAATCTTACCTGGGAAATTACTGTTGAGCTGAATATGGAAGGAAAATTGGGTTAATTTAGAAAGGGAAGTGAGGAGGTGGAGTGGTATGCTGGAAGGTGAGAAAGTTTTTCTAGGGGAGCAAAAAGTTCAAGTTGAGATAGGAAGGCAATTTAAGGACAAAAAGAAGTACAAAATTTAGATCAAAGGATGATAATTTTAAAATCAGAGTTCCAAAGTCGTGAGTGTCCTTTTGGTGCCCCAGGGAGCAAAACCCCTTTGCATTTTTTTTTTCTTTGCTGAGCCAATTTCTATTTAATCCTCCACATAAGCCTATGATGTAGGTATCTTTCCTTTTTACATATGGGAAACGAGGTTCAGTAACTTACCCAAGGTCTCACAGCTGGTAAGTTATGGAACTGGGATTTGATCCCATGCCTCTCTAACTTCGTGCTCATTGCTTTATCATAACACAAGCTGAAGAAATTATAGGATAGGGATAGTCAGCAATTACTCATTGAAACCGGGGATAAATTGGGTACAGACACATGAATCCAATGTAGCCCATAAAAGGGACATTGCTTTGCTTTGGTCAGTCACTTGACACTGAGTTACTTGACCTCTGTGGCCCTGTGTCTTCCTCTGTAAATATGAGATTAGTTATGGCATTTCCCTCATAGGTTTGCTGTAAAGAAAAAAAGTATGTGTGTGTGTGTGTTTGTATGTGCATGTATGTATGAGGTACAGAGACGGCTGTGTAATCTAGTCCTTTTGGAAATCAAAATTGAATTATAATTGAATGATAAATTTTAAAAAGCCTAAAAATGTCTATATCCATGGCAAAGGAACCCTCCTTTTGGAAATATATTTTAGAGAAATGATCCAAAAGACAAAAAAAAATGTGTATTCGCATAGGTATTAATTACAGAAAAAAATGGATATTATTAAAATATCTGTTGAGATATCAAATACATCATGTGTATCCTGTTAATGGAACATTATGTAGTCACTAATCCAGAGACTACGTAACAGCACAGAAAACATGTAACATTTGATGTCAGGTGGAAAATGTCTGAGCATGGTGCAAAGTGATGTTCTAGTTAAATATACATGCATTCGAATAGGAAACCCGTAGACCTGTTACGGTGAATAGAGTGTGTCTGCTTCTTTTAGAAGTCCTATTATTAATGTAGTTGAAGTGTTTGACAGCGCTTGTTTTAACGTTTTTTGTAATGGTAGCCTTGTGGCAGGTACAGGTGGTACTGAAGATGCATAAAACATAGGGAAGGAAGAAAAAAAGCACAAGGGACATTTTAGAAATTGCATGTAAAACATCCAGGAAATGGAAATGTTAATGCAAAAGTTTAGCAGAGCATTTAAGGGGAATGGGTGCTGAGGGAGGTGTTGAAGAGTGCAGAAGCAGGTCAGGCTCTAACAGGATCCTGCTAGAAAGCTGAAAGCCAGAATAGTTGCAGTGTGTTCTCTGCTGTGGCACTCCCTCTGCAACCTCTCTGAAGGGAAGGATTTGCATGAACAGAGCTGGTGTGGTTCTACGAAAATTGCTCAAGAGGAAGAGGAAAACTTAGCAGTTTGCACAGTTTACTGAAGCTCACCAAAAATGTACTTGAGTGTAGAAAAAGGGATGAAGTCTGGTAAGGAGGGATTTGCATGAATGGAGCTAGCGTAAAAAAAAAAAAAAAATTGCTCAGGAGGAAGAGGAAAACGTAGCAGTTTGCACAGTTTACTGAAGCTCACCAAAAATGTACTTGAGAGTGGAAAAAGGAAGGAAGTCTGATAAGGCCCGGGTGAGTCAACATTTAGCTCTCCACCCAGTGTCCTCCTCTCTTCCCAAGGCCACTTCACTCTGTGTCTTTATGCTTGAACCTCCCAAGGAAGGAACTCCAGCTGGGATGGGTGGGACAACTCAAATCCCTGTTTTTTGGCCTTGCCCTCCAGGCTGGGGGTGAAGAGTGACAGAGAGAGGTGGGGCCAGGGCAATGGGGATAACCTTATGTCTCATCCCCTTCCAGGAACTTTCTCCTTCCTCTCTTCCCTCCGACTTTTTGAAGTGATGACTACCTCTGCATCCTACATTCTAGAAACTGCTCTTGGCTTTTGAGCAGTGTGAAGAGCAACTAAAATGCTTTATTAACAGTTCTTTAAAAACACCCTACAGAGGCAAGGTACAGTTATTTTTACTCCAGATAAATAGTGGGTTATTACGAAAAGTTGGACAGAGGCATGGCCATCTTTAAGGTGGAACCTGCTTCAGATCTCAAAACAGAACATGCTCTTCCCAGCCCCAAAGTATGGGGAGGAGGAGTGGGCAATTGATGGACACTAAGTATAAAGTCAAGATTTCTGAGGGAGGACGCATTCTTTTCCTTCAGAGTTATTAGGATTGAGTTTAAGCTGCCCAGTGATGCACCCTTAAGTAGAAGCCACCTGAACTGATCCTGCTGCTCAGTCAACTAGCTGAGTCTGCCAGATGGTGCCACCTCCTTCCCCTTTAGGTTATTTCTGCCCTTTTGCACCAGGATTGCTCATATATTTCAGGCACCACAGTAAACACCGAAGGTCATCATTACTATTCAGAGCCTAAACCACTTCTTTGGTCTCTTTTTAGGAGTCCAGTCTCAGAAATGTAATATCAGGTACCTTTCATGTGGAGATCTCTGAGCAGTTCAGTAGCTTCACAGGAGTACAAAATGACAAGTTGCCCTCAAGCTTACTTCGACTTATGGTGACCCCATGAGTGTCAGAGTAGAACTATGCTCCAGAGGGTTTTCAATGGCTGGCTTTTCAAAAGTAAATCACCAGACCTTTCTCCTGAATTGCCTCTGGGTAGACTCAAACCTCCAACCTTCTGGTTAGCAGCCAAACATGTACATATTTGCATCACCCAGGGACTCCATCATAGTAATGCTCTGAAGTTACTATGGACAGAGATAAGGGGACAGAGGTCTGGAGAGGATGCCTGATTTGCCTGAGGATTCAATAACTTTTCTCTAATTTTCTAAACCCAAAACCAAAACAGTTGCTATGGACTCGATTCTGACTCATGGTGAGCCCATGTGTGTCAGAGTAGAACTGTGCTCCATGTTGTTGCTGTTAGGTGCCCTCGAGTTGATCCCAACTCATAGTGAGCCTGTGTACCACAGAACGAAACACTGCTTGGTCCTGGGCCGTCCTTACAATCGTCGTTACGCTTGAGCCCACTGTTACAGCCACCACGTCAATCCATCTCGTTGAGGGTCTTCCTCTTTTCCTCTGACCTTGTACTTTGCCAAGCATGATGTCCTTCTCCAGAGACTGATCCCCCCTGACCACATGTCCAAAGTATGTAAGATGCCATCCTTGCTTCTAAGTAGCATTCTGGCTGTACTTCTTCCAAGACACATTGGTTTGTTCTTTTGGGAGTCCATGGTATATTCAGTACTCTCTGCCAACACCATAGTTCAAAGGTGTCAATTCTTCGGTCTTCCTTATTCATTGCCCAGCTGTCACATGCATATGAGGTGATTGAAAACGCCATGGCTTGGGTCAGGCGCACCTTAGTCTTCAAGGTGACATCTTCGCTTTTCAGCACTTTAAAGAGGTCCTTTGCAGATTTGCTCAATGCAATGTGTCTTTTGATTTCTTGACTGCTGCTTCTATGGGTATTTATTATGGATCCAAGTAAAATGAAATCCTTGACAATGTCAATCTTTTCTGCGTTTATCATGATGTGGCTTATTGGTACAGTTGTGAGGATTTTTCTTTTCTTTATGTTGAGGTATAATCCATACCGAAGCCTGTGGTCTTTCATCCTCATCAGTAAGTGCGTCAAGTCCTCTTTACTTTCAGCAACCAGGGTTGTGTCATCTGCAAAATGCAGGTTGTTGATGAATCTTCTTCTAATCCTGATGCCCTGTTCTTCTTCATATAGGCCGGCTTCTCGGATTATTTGCTCAACATACAGATTGAATAGGTATGGTGAAAGGATACAACCCTGATGCACACCTTTCCTGACTTTAAACCACTCAGTATACCCTTTTTCTGTTTGAACAACTGCCTCTTGATCTATGTACAGGTTCCTCACAAGCACAATTAAGTGTTCTGGAATTCCAATTATTAGCAATGTTATCCATAATTTGTTATGATCCACACACTTGAATGCCTTTGCATAGTCAATAAAACAGGTAAACATCCTTCTGGTATTCTCTGCTTTCAGCCAGGATCCATCTGACATCAGCAATGATATCCCTGGTTCCACGTCCACTTCTGAATCCAGCCTGAATTTCTGGCAGTTCCCTGTCGATATATTGCTGCAGTCACTTTTGAATGATCTTCAGCAAAATATTGCCTGCCTGTGATATTAATGATACTGTTTAATAATTTCTGCATTTGGTTGGATCACCTTTCTTGGGAATAGGCATAAATATGGATCTCTTCTAGTCAGTTGGCCAGGTAGCTGTCTTCCAAATTTCTTGGCACAGACGAATGAGCACTTCCAGCACTGCATCCATTTGTTGAAACATATCAATTGAAATGGTTGAACATTGACTAATTCTTTTTGGTATAATGACTCTATGTATTCCTTCCATCTTCTTTTGATGTTTCCTGCATCATTTAATATTTTCTCCATAGAATCCTTCAGTATTGCAACGCGAGGCTTGAATTTTTTCTTCATTTCTTTCAGCTTGAGAAACGTCGAGCGTGTTCTTCCCTTTTGATTTTCTATCTCCAGCTCTTTGCACACATTATTATAATACTTTGCCTTCTTGAGTCACCCTTTGAAATCTTCTTTCAGTTCTTTTACTTTATCATTTCTTCTTTTTTCTTTAGCTGCTCAATGTTCGAGAGCAAGTTTCAGAGTCTCCTCTGACATCCATCTTGGTCTTTTCTTTCTTTCCTGTCTTTTTAGTGACCTCTTGCTTTTTCATATATGATGTCATTCTACAACTCATCTGATCTTTGGTCATTGGTGTTCAACGCATCAAATCTATTCTTGAGATGGTCTCTAAATTCAGGTGGGATATACTCAAGGTCGTATTTCGACTCTCGTGGACTTGCTCTGATTTTCTTCAGTTTCAACTTGAACTTGCATATGAGCAATTGATGGTCTGTTCTGCAGTCGGCCTCTGGCCTTGTTCTGACTGATGATATTGAGCTTTTCCATCGTCTCTTTCCACAGATGTAATCGATTTGATTCCTGTGTATTCCATCTGGCAAGGTCCATGTGTATAGTCACTGTTTATGTGGGTGAAAAAAGGTATTTGCGATGAAGAAGTCATTGGTCTTGCAAAATTCTATCGTTCAATCTCCAGAATTGTTTCTATCAGCAAGGCCATATTTCCCAGCTACCAATCCTTCTTCTTGGTTTCTGACTTCTGCATTCCAATCACCAGTAATTGTCAATGCATCCTGATTGCATGTTTGATCAATTTCAAACTGCAGAAGCGGATAAAAATCTTCAGTTTCTTCATCTCTGGCCTTAGTGATTGGTGCATAAATTTGAATAATAGTTATATTAACCAGTCTTCCTTGTAGGCATATGTGTATTACCCTATAACTGACAGCGTTGTACTTTAGGATTGATCTTGAAATATTTTTTGACGATGAATGCAACACCATTCCTCTTTGAGTTGTCATTCCCCGCATAGTAGACTCTATGATTGTCGGGTTTAAAATGTTCAATACCAGTCCATTTCAGCTCACTAATGCCTAGGATATCAATGTTTATGTGTTCCATTTCATTTTTGATGCTCTCCAATTTTTCTAGATTGATACTTCCTATATTGCAGGTTCCAATTATTAATGGATGTTTGCAGCTGTTTCTTCTCATTTTGAGTTGTGACACATCAGCAAATAAAGGTCCTAAAAGCTTTGCTCCATCCACGTCATTAAGGTCGACTCTACTTTGAGGAGGCAGCTCTTCTCCAGTCATCTTTTGAGTGCCTTCCAGCCTGGGGAGCTCATCTTCTGGCACTATATCAGATAATGTTCTACTGCTATTCTTAAGGTTTTCACTGGCTAATTCTTTTCAGATGTAGACTACTGGGTCCTTCTTCCTAGTCTGTCTTAGTCTGGAAGCTTGACTGAAATCTGTCCTCCATGGATGATCCTGCTGGTGTCTGAATACCAGTGGCATAATTTCCAGCAACGGGCAAGGCCCCACAGTATGACAAACTGACAGACACTTGCTCCACGGGCAGACTCAAACCACCAACTTTTCAGGTGAGGGCTTAGCCATGTGTGCCTCCCAGGGACATCTCCTAATGCTCTGCTACTACACTTTTTCTAAGTCCATCCCCATTCAGTAAATGGTGAATTATTGTAGAGACAATAGTAAAACACCAGCCACCCAACCACTCAACCACCCAAAAAGCAACAAACCCTGTGGGAACAGCCTAAAATGAGGAGAGGAGATAGGGAAAGGGAAATTCTATACAATAATAACTATATGCCCGTTAGGAGCCCTGATGGCACAGTGATTAAGTGGTCAATTACTAACCAAAAGGTCGTCAGTTTGAATCTACCAGTCACTCTTTGGAAACTTCATGGGGCAGTTTTACTCTGTCCTATAGGGCAGCTATGAGTCGGCATCGACTTGATGGCAACGGATTTATTTATTTTTTTTTTAGTATGCCCATCAAGGAGCCCTGGTGGCAAAGTGATTAAGTGCCTTGGCTGCTAACTAAAAGGTGGGTGGTTTGAATGCACCAGCTGCTCCACTGGAGAAAGATGTGGCAGTCTGCTTCTGTAAAGAGCACCTTGAAAACCCTGTGGGGCATTTCTACTCTGTACCATAGGGTTGCTATGAGTTGGAATCAACTCAATGGCAATGAGTTTGGTTTTTTTTTTTTTTTGTATGCCCATCTGTTTTGTCTATGAACCCATTATTTCAGAAATTCCCTTTTGTGTGTGGCCCAGAATCATATTTTCCACCAAACAAATAATTTATAGGTAAGAAACCTCTGTTTTGGAACTGCTGGGTTGTTTTGGTCTTAAATATAATCAGTGCAAACATATCAAGGGAATCTTTGGTCTAAAGAATATCAGGCTGTAGGACACCCTAAGAAAACTAGTTACACGTTGCCATAGCAACTGGACTAGCCTCAGCATGAAGGGCAGAATCTTTCAGATCCATCTGCTGCTTCTGCAGATTGACTTCCTTGAAACAGAATCATGTTTCCTAGTCATCAACACTGAACGTGTTATTGTCATTTAAAAAAAAAAAAATTGCAGTGTCGGTTGATAATTTTGGCCTTTTCCCTGGTGCCATCCAATGTCTTTTTATCTCTGGAAGGTGGGAGTTGGGAACGGGATCCTCTGGGTCTCTCATTCATGTATTCACTAATGTGGTTGGGATCTGCACCAGTGAGGTTTGGTGGTAATTAAACTTTGATGGCTGTGATGTGACCTGTGAAATGAGTTGTTGGTCTCAGTTTAACTCCTAACGGACAGAAATCCACATCCCTCAGAATCCCACCATAACCCCCCTGTTCTGACTGCTGGGAGAAGACAGAGTTTGAATGGCTCCTCATGTGGGTAAACTGCAGGGCCCCTTCCCCAGGAATTATGCTTTGCCTTTCTGGGCCACAGATATTGCTGCAATTAGTCTTAAAATACCCTGTGTGTAAATAATGCAAACCACATTTACAGTCATGGTCACCCTAGTAGAAGTACAAGTAATTTCCCCGGGGTAAGATGATTTTTTTTTTAAGATGATTAGTAACAGCAGGGACAGAGATTCTAGAGGGTCATATTCCATTCCTTTGCTAAGGCCACTGAAGAATCTTCTTTCATTCAAGAAATGAGGCCAATTAGTGGACAGTGGAGTTGGAACTACCAATACTTGCTGATTCATTTTAAAAGGTCATTTTTATGCTGTGAGGTAATTAGTACAAACAGTTAAGGTTTTTTCCAATAATAAGCTTCTTGATACCTCCTCTAATAAGATTGAAAAATTGAAAAGCTGGGGCTGTCTAGTCGGTGCCCAGCTCATAGCGACCCCATGCACAACAGAACAAAACAAAACGCAGCCTGGTCCTACACCATCCTTCTGGTTAGTTGAGGATCATAGCGTTTTGATTCATAGGGCTTTCACCAGGTGATTTTCAGAAGTAGATCAGGAGTCCTTTCTAGTTCATCCTAATCTGGAAGCTCTGTTGAAATCTGTTCAGCATGATAGCACCACTCAGCCCACCCCTGACAGACGGGTGGTGGTTGTGCGTGAGGTGCATCGGCAGGGAGTTGAACCTGGGTCTCCCTCATGGAAGGTAAGAACTCTACCACTAACAAAAGAGACGGTGAAAAACCTGTGTGTAGTGAGAATTGGGGCTGGGGGTTGGAGAGAGTTGGATCTGGTGGCGTATTTTGGAAATTAGTGAACATATAAAGATAAAAGGGAAGACTAATTAAAAAAAAAAAAAAAGAGCACCTACATTGTATAGGACCTGTGCTAGACTGTGACAGATACAGAAACAACCTAAGGCATGAGCCTTGCCTTCAGTAGCTCACCACTCCCAGCAGATAATGGCAAGTGCTCTAATAATAGTACCAATAGACTCTGTGACAGGGAGAAATTTATTTTCGCTTTCGTCAGAAGTAGAGGAAATAGAGAAATATTTCTTGGGGAAATTGAGCTGGGCTTTCTAAAACAGATAGGAATTCATAGGCAGATACTTTAGGATTCATGAACAGCATAAACAGAGGCATAGATTAGAATCTGTTCAAGAAAAGCACATTGACCAGCACATTGACCAACCAGGTTTAGGGTAAATTGTGGGATAGCACTGGAGCTGAAGCTGAAAAAGTAAGGACGAGTCGTATTTTGTAGGGTTCTGAATAGCAGGTAAAAACTTCAGATATTACCCCATAAGGGGAAAAAAAAAAAAAAAAGAGTTGAAAACCAGATATTTATACAAGTTCATTGTTTTTGTATTTCTGAAGTTATATTTTTTAAAAAAGGGTCACATAATCTGATCAGTGTTCCAGGAAGATACTTTAACAGATAAAGCTCAAAATGTTCTACATTTATGTCAACATGTGTATATCAATTCCTTCAAAATGTTATAAATGGCTCTATAATATGTCCCTGCACAAGGTTAAATGGATTTGCGCAGCCTGCAGACTGAAGAGCCAGTGCAAAAAGCTGACTCAGGTATTTCAAGTGACAACAGTTAAGTTGAAGTGCTTGAGGCACTATTGTAAGAAGCAGGGAAGTGACACTCTGTGGCAGGAAACCAGACAAGTCTCTAAAATCTCTCTGTGTTTTCTTTCTTGCAGGAAGCACAATGGAAACCTTCAATGTACAGTAGTGTAACTCCAGCCTGCTTTACAAGCCCTCTGGTTGACAAGCCAACAGGCAAAGTAAGAACGAATCCGTTTCTTATTTAGCAGTATGGGTTGAGTCTGTTGGCTGTTATTTCTCTTCACTTGATGTATTTGAGTGAAATAACCAAATTTATCTCAGAAAACTGGCTGATAAAATCTAAATTTCTTACTAGTAGACCTTCCTGGGACTTGCCTTAGTCAAAAATGTTGAACTGAGAGATGCTGGTCTGAGGTTCCCTGGCCTCTTTGTCTTCCTCCACTTCCATCCCAATGACATCTTCCCCAACTTCCTTCAGTCTCCTGGTTTCTCACCTCTTTGACTCACCTCCCACTGCCTATCAGAACTTGTGAGAAGGAAAGGAGGTGCTTATAGTCATCTTAATATGAAATTCAGCTATAATACTGCCTCTGTTATGGATTGAATTGAGTCCTCCCAAAATCTGTGTTTTAGTCCTACACCTGGTACCTGTGGGTATGTTCCTGTTTGGAAATAGACATTTTCTTTTGTTATGTTAATACAGTCATACCAGAGTGGAGTGGTCCTAATTCTAATCATTTATGAGTTATATAAAATGAGCAGAATAGACACAGAGACACACACAGAGGAAGACAGACACGATGTGAGGACCTGTGTACATGCAAAGGAATGCCAGGGATTGCTGACAAATGCCAGGAATTAGGCAAGAGGCCTGCAGAAGGAATTGACACTGCTGAGACCTTGATTTGGACCTTTAGCCTGAAGAACTGTGAGAAAATAAATTTCTGTTCTTGAAAACCACCCTGTCATGGACTGAATTTTGTTCCCCCCCTCCCCCAAAATATGTGTCAACTTGATTAGGTCGTGATTCCCAGTATTGTGTGATTGTCCTCCATTTTGTGATTGTAATTTTATGTTGAGAAGATTGGGGTGGGATTGTAACATCACCCTTACTAAGGTCACCTCCCTGATCCAAGGTAAAGGGAGTTTCTGTGGGGTGTGGCCTACACCACCTTTTATCTCTCAAGAGATGAAAGGAAAGGAAAACAAGCAGAGCGTGGGGGACCTCATACCACCAAGAAATCAGCACCAGGAGCAGAGCGTGTCCTTTGGACATGGGATCCCTGTGCCTGAGAAGCTCCTCGACCAGGGGAAGATTAAGGACAAGGACCTTCCTCCAGAGGCAACAGAGAAAGAAAGCCTTCCCCTGGAGCCAACACCCTGAGTTTGGAATTTTAGCCTACTTTACTGTGAGAAAATAAGCTTCTCTTGTTAAAGCCATCCACTTGTGGAATTTCTGTTATGGCAGCACTAGATGACTAAGACATACCCACTTGTGCTATTTCTGTTATGGCAGCACTAGCGAACTAAGACAACCTCTTTCTAAAATATTTGTCATTTAAACTGTATTGTAAGAAGCCCTGGTGGGACAGTGGTTAAGCACTCAGCTGCTAACCGAAAGGTCAGTGGTTCACATCCACCAGACATTCCATAGAAGAAAGATGTGGCAGTCAGCTTCTGTAAAGATTAAACCCATCGCCATCAAGTCAATTCCTACTCATAGCGAACCTATAGGACAGAGTAGAACTGCCCCATAGGGTTTCAAAAGAGTGGCTTGTGGATTAGAACTGCTGACCTTTTGGTTAGCAGTGAAGCTCTTAACCACAGTGCCGCCAGGGCTCCAGTTACAGCCTTGGAAACTCTATGGGGCAGCTCTACTCTGTCCTGTAGGGGCACTATGTGTCAGTATCAACAGCAACAAGTTTGGTTGGAAACCGTATTGTAGAATTAAAGACTTCATTTCTAGTAGAAAAACTTCAGGCTTATTCTTGAACTGTTGCCATTCTGGAGCTGAAACCAAAGCCATGAATCCCACTATAGAACCTGATGTTTGAGAGTGTTGAGTGTGGGCTCCACGGAGCCAAAGTGGCTGGGTTCAAATCCCAGCTCTACCACTCACTGGTTATGTGATTTGGAACAAATCATATGTAATGGTAGTACCTGCCTCTTGGGGTTGCCACAAGGATTAAATAATTTATTATAAATCCACAAGAGCAAGGATTTTTAGTTTTACCTGTTTCATTCTCTGTATATCTGAGCACATAATGGACACTCAATGAGTTATGCAAGTGAATTAAATGAATGAATGAAAAGTGCTTAGAATAGTACCTTACACAGAAAGCTTGGAAGAAACCCAACTCCAGTTCACTTAGCTCAAGAATTACAAGCTGGAATAAGCGTGTGTGTGTTCAGAGGTATGTATCAGGAAGAAAAGTAAAAATCTGGTCAGTACATCAAGGACATTCTCCAGGCACATCTTAACAGAAGGATCAGGGACTTCTGGGATACCTACCGCCTTCCTGACCTTTGCTCCCTGTGTGCCTCTCTGGACCACACACCATCCAAGATCTAGGATGAAACATGGTCACTGTAGGGAAATATCAGAAACAAATAAAAATCTTGAAATAGGGCTTTTCTATCCAACTAATAGATATACTGGGTGGAACCAGAGTTTTTGTAGCTTTTAAGAGGAGATAGATCTATTTTTCCAGCTAATTCCTTGTAATTTCGCCTTGGCTGCAAGCCCTGCCAAGGCAGCTGTATGCAGAGTGTGAAATCCAGGAAGAACAGGAAGCCTCCCGCCCTGTGCTGTCAGCATGGCTGACGTTTTGCAGGCACAGCTGGGGAGTAACCCAAAGTTCTTAGGACTGTGTTTCTGTACTTTGTGTTCGGTGAAACCTGTACTTCCCCTCTGCTGACTTAAGTTCATAATGAGACAATTATTATTTGGCTTGAAGTTTAAAATAACAAGCAAACAAACAAAAACATGCCCTGCAACTGTTCCAACTTCCACTGCCTTGTCCCCACCCTTCCTCCTTCCCTGCCCCCCAGCCCTGGAATATTCTGACTTTGTTTACACAGGCACTGAATAGACCACCACTCTGTCTGCCTTGAAGGAGAGGAGTCATTGAGAGAGGTCAGAAGTCACTGAGCCCCTGAGGGGTTTCTTTTCACTAAAGTTCATTTCAATCCAATGGAAAGCCCTGAGTTTATTCAATGTTTTCCTAGAAATAATGAGAAACACTAACAACAGTAAGAAAAAGTGAGAGCGTGGCTTTTTGGAATGCTCCTCAGAGAACAGAAGGAAATAAAGTGCAGGATCATTATTTTTGGTTCAGAAATGTTAATTCCCTGGGTGATTCTCCAGTCTCCTTCCCCCAACAGGACAGTTAGCAGGTGTTCTGTACATTGTCACCAAGGCTGCCTTTGGCGGAATGGGATTGCTTTCAAAAGATAGCGCTGACTTCTGGGCTTAATGCACTTGCGGTAAATTACTTTATTGTTGCTAGTTGCCGAAATTGCTCTAATGAACTTATTTTACGGAGAAGATAGGACACTGAAAGTGTAAACAATATAGGAGCCAATGGAAGGCAGAATTAGGAGTGAATAATCGAAACCTGGAAACCCTGGTGGCATAGTGGTTGAGAGTCATGGCTGCTGACCAAAAGGTAGGCAGTTCGAATCCACCAGGCACTCCTTGAAAACTCTATGGGACAGTTCTACTCTGTTGTATAGGGTCACTATGAGTCAGAATTGACTTGATGGCAACAGGTTTGGTTTTTTGGTTTTTAATGGAAACCTCTGGTTAATCTACCCAAAATCTTCTTTACTCCCAAGAAACGTCCTGTTGGGTGTAAGGCTGCAAGCTGGACCCAGATGGGATTTCTACCACCCAAATTATTGTGTCCCAAGCTGAACCAAGCCTTCAGTATGGATTGCACCTCAACATAAAGAAAGCAAAAATCCTCACAACTGGACCAATGAGCAACATCATGATAAATAGAGAAAAGATCGAAGTTGTCAAGGATTTCATTTTACTTGAATCCACAATCAACAACCATGGAAGCAGCAGTCAAAAAATCAAAAGACGCATTGCATTGGGTAAATCTGCTGCAAAGGACCTCTTCAAAGTGTTGAAGAGCAAAGATGTCGCCTTGAAGACTAAGGTGCACCTGACCCAAGCCATAGTATTTTCAATTGCATCATATGCATGTGAAAGCTGGACAATGAATGAGGAAGACCGAAGAAGAATTGACACCTTTGAACTGTGGTGTTGGTGAAGAATATTGAATATACCATGGACTGCCAAAAGAACGAACAAATCTGTCTTGGAAGAAGTGCAACCAGAATGCTTATTAGAAGCAAGGATGGTGAGACTGCATCTTACATACTTTGGACATGTTGTTAGGAGGGATCAGTCCCTGGAGAAGGACATCATGCTTGGCAGAGTACAGGGTCGGGGAAAAGAGGAAGACCCTCAATGAGGTGGATTGACACAGTGGCTGCAACAGTGAGCTCAAGCATAACAACGATTATAAGGATGGCTCAGGACGGGGCAGCATTTCGTTCTGTTGTGCACAGGGTTGCTATGAGTCGGAACTGACTAGATGGCACCTAACAACAACAACAACAAACTGAACCAGGGACCATCTTTTCCCTGCTATGGGGGGAGGGAGGCCTTGTGAAAACCCAATTGGAAATCAGAGGATTCCAATATGAGCTCATAATAGAAAAAAAGAATATTTTGGAGCCAGCTGGAATCTTACAGTTATGATAAATATTTTCTGTAATGGTTGTGATTGGAGGGCAGGGATAAGGAAGAGAAACTTCTTGGGGAAGAGAAGGAGAAGTCAGAGAAATCAGTCTGGGCAGCAGGAAAGCAAGCCAGCAATACCTGATTATCCACCCTCAGATAAAGAGGAGTTGAGTGTTTTATCTTACATAATTGGAGTCAGCGCCTTTTGAATGAAGCACATAAATTTATGTAAATTAGAATGCAGATGTTAAAAATCTGCATCTTGGGATTCCCTGGGGATGAGCTAGCAGCTTTGTCTTCCTTTCTTTACTTTACAGCTGCTAAATATTATTTCATGAAAGCTTGAGCTGAACTTATTCCCCCAAATTCCACAATCATATAACGAGGGACTTTCTTTGTAAAAAAAAAAAAAATTTTTTTTTCTTTGTAATTTATAGGAGCTACTTTAGGGAATGAATTAAGACAGAGGCGTTCAATGAGTTTGACAGTAAATATGTTCCCCTCAAGACGTTATATAGGCTAACAATAAACACAAAAGGGATTTCAGGATTTCAATAAATTAATGGGAGATCCAAAGTGAACTATTGAAAGGGAATTAGACAGTGATGATGAAAACAAAAGCAGGGATTTGGGGAGATATGTAGCATTAGGGGATGACATGAAGTTCAACCCCGAGGCTGTCCCACAAAATTCTCATTGGTGCTACTGAGAAGATGAGAGATTGGACTGGAAGAAGCATTATTTTAACTCAACAGGCACCATGCCATTTATGCCAAGTCAGGAGAACCTGGCAAAGTGCTGTGACCTCAACAAACTGCACAGAATCCTCCAGGTTCGGAAGCAGGTGGAGGCGGTTTGGATTAGAGACAGCCCATGACCTGCCTTTCTCAGAAGAATTTAAGTGTCAGGAGAATTTGTCCTTGATCAAAAGAAATGTAGCTTTAATATATTATTTAATGTGATCAGAAGAAAATGAAGAGATTAACCACCTCTGGAGGATACCAGTGTTATTAAATGGAAGGTTAGAAAGTAAACAAGGTTCCCAAGGCCTTCTGTATTTCTGGGTGAGTGAAGGGGAAACTGAAGGAGCCAGGTGGAAGTAACTGGATAAACAAGAGATAAAAAGAAAGGAACTGGGAAACTCAGAACCAACAAAATATAGAGCTGCTTTATTTCAAAGTGGGGTGGCATCCATGGGAAGCAAAAAATAGAGCCATCCCTCTTTGAAGATTAATTTAACCTTTAGCTCTTTTTAGCAGTGGAGAATTTTTCTCACCAATAGAATGTTTAAATTAGCAAATGAAGACCATTTTTAGAGTAGTCTTTTTCTAAGCCACGACCCATTTAAAATCATTATGTCATATCTGGATCTGGATGGACAGGGCTGATTCTATGAGAAGTATTTTGGAACTTAATATTTAGGGCCCACAAAGATGGAGAGGCCAACTTACAAGCTAGTCTGTGACCTGCTGCTGCTTTCAAAAAATACCAAAGGTTGCAAATGGAATAATTGCAAAACAATAATGATTCTTATCAAAACAAACCATTTACATTATTATAATACAGATAAATATAATTTTAATTTTTTGTGTACGAATGTCTTTGATTTGGCTGGGTCCCTTTCTATATTTACCTTCTAGTCATTAAAGCAATCAGTTAAGCAAGACATTTTTCTTCTAGAGCTTTTGGTAACAAGATGAAGGAAAGCTTCGTGTCAAGGGCTCTATTTTCCTCTTCTTGAATAATGGAACTTTTAGTTGGTCATATGTCCACCCAGCTAAAGAGTACATTTTTCCAATTTCCCTTGCAGCTAAACCAAGAAACCAAACCAAGTCTCTTCTGGCTCATGGTGACTCCATGTGTTGCAGAGTAGAGCTATGCTCCATGGGGTTTTCAAGACTGTAAACTTTCAACAGTGGATCACCAGACCTTTCTTCAAGGTGCTTCTGGGCAGGTTCAAACTGACAACCTTTCAGTTAGTAGTAGAGTACTTGACCATTTGCAGCACCCAGGGTCTCTTCCCTTGCAGCTGTATGTGGCCATATGACTAGATTATGGCTAAACAATGTGAGTGATGTGTATAGTTTCCAGGTCATGGCCTGAATAGAAAAGTCACACTCCTCTTCCTGCCTGGAATACTGATTTGGTGGCCGAAACTGGAACAGCCGCCTTAGACCACAAGAGGATGGCAGAGAAACAACATTGAAGGAGACAGGATCTCTGACTCCGTAGATAGATCCTCAGCTGCTTGTGCTCAGACTGTTACTGCCTGAGACATATATCAACTTCCATCTTATTTACATCACTATTATTTTGGCCATTGTTACAGTCACTACAATAGTATCCTAATACACAATTACATAGAGCAAGGGAGAGAGAGACTGCCTGCTCTGTGAGAAGTTACTTAGAGACCAGTGAAGATAGAGAGTAGAGCCCGGTACAAAAAAAACCTGTTGCCGTTGAGTCGATTCTGACTCATAGTGACCCTATAGGACAGAGTAGACCTGCCTCATATGGTTTCCAAGGAGCGCCTGGTGGATTCAAAGTGCTGACCTATTGGTTAGCAGCTGTAGCTTTCAACCACTATGGCACCAGGTTTTCCAGAGCCTGGTGCAAGAAATATCAATTAAAAAAATGAAGATGCTAAAATGCTGACACACATCCCCCAAATTCAGCCTACAATAGGCTAACAAAGAGTCTACCTTCTGGGCATGAGGACAAGATAATGAGCAGGACCCAGCTTAGCTGAGAACCCCATAACTGAGTTCTGAATTTGGTGAACCCAGGTATCTATTATATACTGAATTCCAGAGAAATACTCCTCAGGACTGAGGCAAATAAATTTCTACTGAAAATACTCAAACTCAGAAACTATAGTGGAGCCCATTGTCTCATAAAATAACATGTCTGTTCATACTTATTGTGTATGGAGGCTTAGTTTAGAAATATTCACAGATATCACTTTTTACCAGTTATCATTGAGTTGACGGTGACTCATGCAAAGCCATGTGTGTCAGAGTAGAACTGTGCTCCACAGGGTTTTTAATGGCCGATTTTTTGAAAGTAGATCACCAGGTCTTTCTTCCAAGGTGCCTCTCGGTGGACTCAAGCCTCCAGTCTTTGAGTTAGCAGCCAAGTGCATTAAGCATTTACACCACTCATGGATTCCTCACCAACACCTACATATCCGTATTTGGTGTATTTTATTATTTCATCATCTGAAGCAGGGTCAGATTCTCTGGGAGCAAACATCTCAGGCTCTAGCTTTTGCTGTAACTCTACCACGCAGGGTTTTATGGGAAGAATGAATTATTACCTCATTCTAGACCTATTCTCCTTTTATATAACATTTCTTCTTGTTAGCTGCTGACAAGTTGGTCACTCACTCATGGTGACCCCATGCTCCAGAATGGACCACTGTGATCCATAGGATTTTGTAGCTAATTTTTTAAAAGTTCATCTTAGTTTGGAAACTGCTGAAATCTGTTCAGCATCATAGCAACATGCAAGCCTCCACTGACAGAGGGGTAGCGGCTGTGTTTGAGGTACATTGGCCAAAAATCGAACTGAAGTCTCCCACACAGAAGGTGAGAATTCTACCACTGAACTACCACTGCCCCCTTTATTTAACATTAAGTAACCTTTATTATTTCAGCTTAGTAAATGAACTCTCTTCAAAGTCAACTGTTCCTTCTACCACATGTTAGAGTCTGTACCATTGTTTTCTACCCTCTCTTACCTCAAAATGCCTGACACAATGCTGTGCACAGAGTAGGCAAAGGGTGCTTGTCTGCCGATGTCATGGATTGAATTATGTCCCACCCAAAATATGTGTATCAGTTTGGCTGGGCCATGATTCCTGGTATTGTGTGATTTTCTTATATGCTGTAAATCCTGCCTCTATGATGTCAATGAGGGAGGATAGGCAGCAGTTGTGTTAGTGAGGCAGGACTTGATCTACAAGATTGGATTGTGTCTTGAGGCAATCTCTTGAGATGTAAAAGAAAGACGGGAGCAGAGAGCCAGGGGGACCTCATACCACCAAGAAAGCAGCACCAGGAGCAGAGCACATCCTTTGGACCCGGGGTCCCTGTGCCTGAGAAGCTCCTTGACCAGGGGCAGATTGAGGACAAAGACCTTGCTCCAGAGCCGACAGAGAGGGCAAGCCTTCCCCTGGAGATGACGCCCTAAATTTGGACTTTTAGCCTACTTTACTCTGAGGAAATAAACTTCTCTTTATAGAGCCATCCACTTGTGGCATTTCTTTTACAGCAGCACTCGATGACTAAGACAACTGATATTTAAATGAATGTGGAATTTTAGGGTGTTACTCAGTCAGCTATTTTCATCCTTCTTCTTAATGGTGTTTGATTGAAGTTGTATTCTGTGTTAGTAGCCTAGTATATTTGACTAAAGGCAAAGGATTTTTGAAGTCAATATCATTAGCACTGTCCTGTAAATATTAAATAACCAGAGGAGGGAATGTGCACCCTTAAATTTAGATTTCTAGGTTCTCATACTACCTAAGCAGACCCTAGGCTGAAGTTGACCACGTTGGTTCCATTGGTCGGAGTTCACCTCGGTAAAAAAGTTCAGCCTGATGAATAAAGGCAAGAAGTCTATCAGCCCAATACTCCTGACAGGCAAGACGGCTGTAAACGCAGACCTGAAAACCTCAAAAGAGTTGTGTATAAAATTTTACAAACATGGTTAAACAAATGGCAGTTCAATTTATGTCTGCCTGTGAGCATATAAAAATATTCAATGTCAGCTTTCCAAAGGCCAAAATAAATGAAATATGAACAATTAATATCTATAGAATAACTATTAAGCTTATAAAAACCCATTCATCTAGAAGCATCTAGATGCCTACAAAAAGGAGCCCTGGCAGTACAGCTGTAAAGTGTTCAGCTGTAACCGAAAGGTCTGCAGTTTGAACCTACCAGCTGCTTAGAGGGAGAAAGATATGGCAGTCTTCTTTTGTAAAGATTTAACAGCCTAGGAAACCCTAGGGGCAGTTTGACTCTGTTCTGTTGGGTCGCTATGAGTCGGAATCGACTCGGTAGCAATGGGTTTGGTTTGGTTTTTTTAGATGGCTACACACCATAAAAATGGGAAATGAAATTAAGAAACAAATATCATCTTGTTCTTCTGATCTTGCTTTACACCTTTTCTGTAAAGGTTGAAGTATGTGAAACAATATATATGGACAAAATGCACACATCACAAGGTACTTAATATTTACATATGAAAAAAATGTTTTATTAACAGCACACATAGACACACACACACAATCCCTTTGTAGATTCCTCAGACCCTTTCCATTGGGGAATGTGCCATTACCAAAGGGCATGGAGTCACATTTGTATTACAGAAATATTGTTTATTCTTTCTTTGTCTCAACACTGCCCTGTTTCTCTGGCAAAACCCCGCCGAAGAATATCAAGTGGAACTTATGATGGAAAAATACTAAGTGAACTGTGTAGTATGTTACTGATGGAAGAAGAACTTTAATCTGTCCCACCTGGGAGTACGGAAAAAGATGACCTTAGGCTGCCTAGGATGCATATATTCTCTGCTTACATAAATCAGAAAAAACTAGTATCACTCACTGAACTCTGGAAAATAGCAACTACCGAATTATCAACAGAATGATAAAGAATTTATGCAGTTTTGCTTCCCAATGCTTTGGGTACCTTTGAGAAAGCCAAAGGGAGCCTTTCCTGGAGATATTACCTCCTAAGACAAAAACCAGCCAAGCATCCATTAAGAAATAAACACATATTGAATGCTCACCATGTTTGAGGCAGTGTGCTATAAATAGTAAAAAAAGTAGTCCAGGGCAATTTGGTTTAACTGATAACAGCAATAATAGTTGTTATAATGGCTACCATTGTTTGAAGAGCCTGTGCCAAATACTAACATAAGTTCTTTATATGCAGTATCTCACCTAATCATTTAACAGATGAGTCCTAGAGAGCATAAACAGTTTGTTCAAGGTCACAGAGCTAATAAACAGTGGAGCTGGTGTCCAAAGCCTGACTTGAGCACCTATTCCTTAAATACCTACTGGAAAGAGGTTTTCTTTATTTGGACAAATCTCTTTTCTAGTCCTAGTTGAAATATAATCAAAGTTTCCTGGGAGGACACAGAAGGATGCCAAAAAATGTGTGACCTGGCTTATGTTATGGGTCACTTTGGCTGCAGTTAACCAGCCTTAGATTTTCATTCTCCAAAGGCCCCAGTTATAAATAGCAGCCCTGGAAAAATGGGAACTAATATGTGGGCATGCAGTGTTCCGCTGACCCTTTAAAGGCAATTGCTTCACAAAGAACTTTAACGTGCGGCATGAGCTGCGAAGATGTCACCATTGAGGTGACTCAGATCAAAATGGTATTCTTCAGAAGCTGTTCCATATATTTAGGTGTCCCAGTTTACCACCTGTGGGAGAAGGAGGTTTCGGGCTCACCTTATCTAGGAGGCTGTGCATTTAGTTTGGAAGAACCTTAACATTTTTTTTTTTAAGAGTCAAAGTGGTAATAGTAAATATCATTAACAAGTGGGTTCGAACCACTGACTCATACGAAGAAGAACGCTGCATCAGGATTGGAGGAAGACTCTTTAACAACCTTCAATATTCAGATGACACAGCCTTGCTTGCTGAAAGAGAAGAGGACTTGAAGTACTTATTGATGAAGGTGTAAGACTACAGCCTTCAGTGTGGATTACACCTTAATATAAAGAAAACAAAAATCTTCACAGCTGGACCAACAAGCAACATCATGATAAACAGAGAAAAGGATTTCATTTTACTTGGATCCACAATCAGCCCCATGGAAGTAACAGTCAAGAAATCAAACGACATATTGCACTGGGCAAATCTGCTGCAAAAGACCTCTTAAAAGTGTTAAAAAGCAAAGATGCCACTTTGAAAACTAAGGTGCGCCTGACCCAAGCCATGGTATTTTCGATTACCTCATATGCATGTGAAAGCTGGATGACGAATAAGGCAAACGGAAGAAGAATTGATGCATTTAAATTATGGTGTTGGCAAAGAATATTGCCTATAGTATGGCCTGCCAGAAGAAAGAACAAGCCTGTCTTGGAAAAAGTACAGCCAGAGTGCTCCTTGGAAGCAAGAATGACAAGACTTAGTCTTATGTACTTTGGACATGTTGTCAGGAGCCACCCATCCCTGAAGAAGGCTATCATACCTGGTAAGGGAGAGGGTCAGAGAAAAAGAGGAAGATCTGAGATGAGGTGCATTGACACAGTAGCTGCAACAATAAGCTCAAACATAGCAATGATTGTGAGGATAGCACAGGACTGGACAGTATTTGGTTCTGTTGTACATTGCGACTCAAAGGCACCTAACAACACCAACACCAACAATCCAATCCAATCCAACAATTGCCATCGAGTTTATTCTGACTCATAGCAATCCTGTAAGGACATAGTAGAACTGCCCCTCGGGTTTCCAAGGCTGTAAATTCATAAGGAAACAGGATGCCACATCTTCTTCCCTCAGAGTGGCTAGTGGGTTCAAACCACCAATCTTTTAGTTAGTAGCTGAGCGCTTTAACTACTGTGCCACCAAAGGTCTTTAAATATCGTTAAAGTTCAGTTTAATAAAAGAATCACAATAAAGCCAAGATTGGAGCTGAAATCACTTTCCTCTTATGCCTGTTAAGTTTTTGGATGTAGGCAGTTTGGATGCCTGTTAAAATAAATGAGTATGAATGAGGTGAACAGAGAGCAAATCGCATAAAAGTTTATGGTCTGAAGAGCAGGGAGGTAATTAGCGGTGCCGTGAACTCCCCAACAGTGTCTGCGTTTTTAAGTCATTTCCTGTATTCCGTCAGAGGCGGGGAATGACATTTGGGCCCACATAGAACTCTGCCTGTACCATTGTGAACATTTATTTCAGCTCACCTTACTTTAGGGTTGGCTGATTGCATGTCTGTCTTCTTGTACTAGCTTGTAGTCTCCTTGGTTGGGGGCTGGGGCAGGGGCAAGATTGTGCCTTATTCATTATTTATGTCCCCAAATCACCAAGCATAATTCTTTCCACATAGAAGCTGCTTGTTAAAAAGGAGAGTGATATGGCCGAGAAGGAAAGGAAAAGAAAGTCTCATATTGTTGAATCTAAGATTGTTGTTTTCTGATTACGTAGGTTCAGGTTAAACAAACCCTAAAACCAAACCCACTGCCATTGAGTTGATTCCGACCAATAACAACCTCATAGGGTTTCCAAGGCTGTAAATCTCTACAGAAGCATAGTGCTAAATCTTTCTCCCAAGGAGTCGCTGGTAGTTTCCAACTGCCAACATTTTGGTAAGCAGTCCATTGCTTTACTTTTCATTAAATATCTTCAGAAACCTCTCTAATGTGTAGCTTGGTGAAAAATTTGACTTCACCTTAAAAGACAGTTGCCTACAAAATGATAACTCTTAAAAGGCCACACTAATATGCAAAAGGCAGAAACTGCAATTTATACACTGAGAACTTTCAAAGGGGATCAATAATAAGTGACAGTATGTTGAGATTTAAACAAAATAGAAAAAAGAGAGAGAGGGAAAATGTTCTCATGCTTGTGGCATGGAAGTTGTTTCCTTGCTTCACTGTACCACAGAAAGTGATCTTTCCAAGGTCAACAGGAACATCCTAACTGCCAAATCCAAAGAGTACTTTTCAATTCTTTTCTAACTTGATCTCCGTGGCATTTGACTCAATTGACCTCTTCTTGAACGTTGTTCCTGTCTTGGCTTTTATGAGAGCAGACTGTTCTAAATTTCATCTGACCTTCTCAGTCTCTTAGGCTATTCCATTGTCCCTCAACAATACCTCAAATCCTGTGCTCGCCTGTGTTCCGTCCCGTGCACTTTATTTAATTGACTCTTTCTTCCTGAGTAGTTTTCTATATTCTGTTGTTTCATCTACTCAACATGTTCAAAACTAGACTAGCTGACTTCTCTTTCCCTTCTCCAGCTCTGCTTATATTACAAATGTTCTGTTCCTCTGTCAGTGAGTGGTCCTACCTTCTACCCAACAATTCAAGCCAGAAACTTGGATGTCACCCATAATTCTTCCCTCTCTCATTCAGTCAGCCACCAAATTCAGATAGTTTTAAATCCTTAACATTTCTCCCTCTCCTTCTCCATTGTTGTTGCTGGAATTAAGGTGTTGGTCAGCTCTTATCTGGATTACAGAGGAAACACTCTAACTGGTTTTCCTGCCTTGTCTCACCTTCTTCTTTCAGTATATCATCAATACTGCTAGCCGGGGAATCCTTTCAATTTGCAAATATGATCAAGCTATTTACTGATTAAGAGATGGAATGGCTTCCCCTTGACTACTGAATTAAGTCCACATCACTCAGAATGGTAGAGTGAGACATGTATGATACATCTACCTTCTAGCCCCAGCTTCCCCTGCTCACTCCTTCAAATCCTACAAATTACTTTACATCTCTGCCATCGGCCCGACGTTCCTTTTACTTGTTTCTGCCTAATTCCTTCCTGATTTTCAAAGTCTACTTTGCCATTCACTTCCACTTCTCTTCCTTGCCTCCTACAAACCCCATTTTGAGTTAAAACTGTACTTTGACTTTTCTGCTATTACAGCATCTCTCTTACTTTGTTGCAATTGTTTGCTTGTCTTTCTGTCTCCTCCTAGTAAGGAAGCAAGCTTCTTATCTTTGTATTCCTCAATGCATGGCAAAATGTGTGGCACATATTGGGCACCGAATGGTCCAGAAACCCTGTTTCTGCCTATGAACACTTGCCTGTTCATTTCCCCACATACCCATAATTCAGAGTTCATTCAAACCTAGAATTGAGAACTCTTCTCCCCAGATATACTTTTTAAGATTCCTTTAGCCAGAGTACCAGACTATCAACTCTCTTTAATTAGGAAGGTAAGACGTGCCTTTTGCTCACAGATGATTAATGTCCATTATTATCCTGGGACTCATGGTAAGAAAGGGAAAGATTTTTATCAGTTAGAGACCACGAAGACAGAAGCCTTGGCCAATTCAAATTCTTCCCTATAAACTGATACCGTGGAGATAATTGAGAAAGATAGGCATATCACCCAGTAATGGTGATTCTACCACATCTCCTTTGCATTATGAAATAGAATTGCAGAAGGCCTTAGAACTGCCCTCAATGCCTTTAGAAGGCAAGAGTAATCACGGTCAGTGTTTCCAGAGGCTGTATGTTAAAGAGAAGAAGCAGTGGTTATTAACTCCAGCTTAGACTTTTGATATGAGGTCAGTCATGAAAGAAAGCTAGGACTCTTGTACCTTGAAAATATCCAACCAGTTTAAAATTAGGCATTCTGATAGAGAAACATTGAGTGAAAAGATGGGTGTTTTACACGTATGAATTTAAATGCCCCACGATGAGTTTGTAATACAAAAATTTGCATTCTTTAGTTTTAGTCAGTACTGGTAATCATAAAAATAAATGTTAATGGTATATTCTTCTAGAGGCAAGGAGCTACAGAAGTCAAGAATCCTCAAACACTTTCATTTCAGCATGGAACAATTCTTACTATAAGGAAAATGAACATTGTAATTATGTAATCAAAACAAGTTTTATCAAATGTAACAGATGATTATCTTTTTTGATCTATACTGCTAGGTATTCTGAGAGATACTAAAGATGGTATTCCTGTCTTAAGGTATATAGAATGATATATACCTCAGAATGTATCATTCATTGGGAAATAATAAGTTACCTGCCCCTACTCCCTACCTGATGCTTACAGTAAATTTGTCCTACAAACACATGCCAATCCTCCTATGAATATCTCCAGTGAGATGCAGCTTTCTACCTTCTGAGGAAGCTCATTCATATTTATACGGCTTTTATTCTTAATGTGAAATTTATTGGGTGCTTACTGCGTGCCAGACACTGTGCTAAGCATTTTGTCTTTAAAAATCCAAATAGTGCTATTATTAGTTCCATTTTACACATGAGGGCTGAACCTTAGCAAGTTTAGGCAACTTGCCTGGTATCACACAACTGGTAAGTAGTGTGTACTCTTAAACAGTGTACATACGCTGCCTTGATAGCTCAACTTCTTCCCTGTATATGCTGGAATCTACTTTCCTATCACTTCTATTCACACATCCTAATTTTTTAGTGAAATGACACCAAACATGCCCAGTACCTTCTCTACGTGATAGCCCTTCAAATAATTGAAGACAGATATCTTATCCACTTGCTTCCTTCGGTCTTTCTACTGGATACACAGTTGCATTGCCTGCCATTTTTCTTTGTGTGAGATGGTTTGTAGGCCCATCAGCATCATAGTCATTGTCCTCTGGACAAACTTCGCTTAGGCTTTTATACAATTCACATAGCATAAAATTTCATAGCATCTTTGAAAGAATGGAAACACGAAGTTGAATCATATGCCTACGGTCAACCAAAACCACTAAGTATTTTGCATGTCCACTAAGTGTTTTGCATATTTGTTGCTAAACTATCTCTGTTCTACCCTATATTCACACAGCTGGTTTTTGGAGCTTAACTCTATAGTTTTGTACTTACCACTGATACACCTTACCTTAATTGTATGGTTTATTATTCTAAACCAAAAATACCAAACCCAATGCAGTCGAGTCGATTCTGACTCATAGCAACCCTATAGGACAGAGAAGAACTGCCCCATAGAGTTTCCAAGGAGCACCTCACAGATTTGAACTGCCAGCCCTTTGGTTACCAGCCGTAGCACTTAACCACTACGCCAACAGGGTTTCCTTATTATTCTAGAATGCTGAAATACTTTAGGATCAAGAGTCTTCTATCCAACTTCTTTTACTTTTGTTGTGTATTAAGCCACTTCAAACTTAGTGGATTAAAATAACAATTTAGCTTCTAATTCTCTGTGTCAGCATTTAGGCTAGGCTCAGCTCAGGGGCTATTTTGAACTCGACTGTGCTCGCTCATGCATCACTGGTCAACTGCCAAATCAGCTGGGAGCAGGCTGGACTAGAAGAAGCTCTGCTAGGATGGCTTGCCTCTGTTCTACATGGTCTCTCATCCTCCAACAGGCTAGCCTGGGTTTGTCCACATGGCAAAGGAAGAATCTTGTCTTAGTTACCTAGTGCTGCCATAGCAAAAAAAATCACAAGTAGCTAGCTTTAAAGAACAGAAATGTACTTTCTCACAGTTCTGGAAGTTAAAAGTCCAAATCAGGGTCTTAGCCATGCTGACTCTGTCTGTAGGCCTCTCTCCTAGTTTCTAATGTCTGCTGGCAGTCCATTGGCTTATGGACTGGTCCTTGCATGACATCTGTCTTCCCCCTGTGTGTCTCTGTCTATTCTGCTCTTCTTCTATCTCAGAAATGATTAGGTTTAGAACTCACCCTACTGGTACAACTTCATTAGCATGACAAAAGAAATATACTATTTCCGAACAGGGTCATACTTACAGTACAGGAATTAGGACATCAACATAACAGGTCCCAAGAAAAAAAAAAAAAAAAACAGCAAGTGAAATTAAGAAAAGCCTCTTGAGTCCTAAGCTCAGAATAGGCACACTACTACTTTCCTTGCATTCTATTGGTCAAAACAGGTCCCAAGACCAGGCAACATTTGAAGGCTGGGGAAATAGACTCTACTTCTTCAAAGGGAGAAAAATCATGTTACAAAGGACCTGGATATAGGAAGGAATGAAAATTGCAGGTAAATCCACCACACCTTTCTAACCAACCAACGAAACAGTTGCTGTCAAGTCAATTCTGACTCATGGTGACCCCATGGTGTCTCAGTAGAACTGCGCTCCATAGGTTTTCAGTGGCAGATTTTTCATAAGTAAATCATCAGACCTTTCTTCTGAGGTACCCCTGAATGGGCTTGAATCTATAACCTTTCAGTTAGCAGTCAAATGTGTTAACTATTTGCACCATCCAGGGTCTCTGTAATTTGTGGATTTGATAAGCACCCCATCAAAATAATTCTTAAAATACTATCTAGAAATTCCTTTTAAATAGGATCTAAAAACAAAGTATGCCACTCTTGCTTCTACAATGTAGTTAGACAACCATGATAAATACAGTGTAAACAATAAAATACAAAAATTACATGCTAAACTGTACTATATTGTTTTTAAAGAGCCATCGTTTACAGAACAGAGAGATCTGCAAGGACCATCACCAGGGAAATGTTTATAAATGAGAGTAAACTTCACCTGGATTGGAACAAAGGCTAGAATCTGTATTGAGACAGAGAAATGATATGTTTAGATTAGGGATTAGCATGTGTGAAAGCACACAAGGGTCAGAATATGGACTGAAGTGACAATATTGGAAAGTTACACTGAAGAATGAGTGGTAGGAGAAAGGGTGGCTAGGTGATGGGGGATTTCTAAAGAAATAGGTTAAAGGTAGGAGGTTGATTTTGAATTTGTAAGTGGTAGCGTATTATAGATTGTTTTATTTCCACCAATTTAAGGAGCAGAGACAAGGTGCCAACATCTCTGGAAAGAGGCGAATGTGTTCTTTTTTCTCAAACAAAGGTAAAGGAAATGTGACTACTTCTACTGAAATTGAGTCGTTATGTCATGTGTACATATTTTTAAAGGTTATTTCCCTCAATGGCAAAATGGCAAAATGATGGTTTGGGGAAATAAAAAGCTGACATTTCAAGTTTCAAAAACTTATGGATTGAACAAAACTCCGAGTTGTCACAAAATCTTAGTTTTACATTCTGGTACAGAAGTGCTACTTACTATAAGAGTACATAACAAATACCCCAACTTTCTTGGATATTCTCTCAGTGTCTGTTGTACTGTAGGGTCTCTGTAAATAATGAAATCTGTCTGTGATCCATGTTGTAATGCCAGGACACCGAGAGTGTTGGGAGAATTAATGTTTGGGAAACAGGTGGCTATGAGTCAGAATTGACTCGATGGCAGTGGGTTTGGGTTTGATTTGGTTTGTAAAAGCCCTATAGCCAGTCAGGATGCCATCATTTGGTGCATTGCATAACAAAAGTCATCTTGACTACTTTTCTTGAGACCTTCTTGGAGTACATCTTTTCTAGAAGAAATTAAACAAATCCTCACCTCCTTTGTACAGTGAAGTGAATTGCAGATCCATGATTTGAATGTTAAATAAATAAAAACCTGGGAAACTTCAGGTGACCATTTAGTGATCTGGAGCCCTGGTGGCGCAGTGGTTGAAAACTATAGCAAGCTGCAGCTGCTAACCAAACGATTGGCAGTTTGAATCTGCCAGCCACTCCTTGGAAACCCTCTGGGGTAGTTCTACTCTGTCCTGTAGGGTTGCTATGAGTTGGAATTGATTCAACAGCTGCAGGTTTGGTTTTTGGTTTTAGTTAGTGGTCTGATAATGCAATAGGAAAAAATCTTCTAAGCTTAAATATATTGGAACCCTAGTGCACTAATGGATCTGGATAACAATGACTATTAAAATCATTAGCTAAAATGTTGATAGGGAAATTTTATAAAGGATAGCTCAGGTTGACAATACTGGAAACCACTAATTAGTTTTAGCATCACTAAAAGTGGAATACTCAGACACTATGTGCCTCGTGAAATGATGTAATAGGAAGTTCACAGAACCACCTATGAAGTATTTTCCTTGAAAAATATTAAACCTGTAGGTTTAATTATTAAATTTGTAGATCTAACTACCACTTGATAGAAAACTCAGGAGATAAAGAAATGACATCACCAGGATACAATCATCCAAGCCCAGAATGTGGGATATTATTTAGGGAAAGTGGCTCAGTTTCTGCAACAAATAAATGACATGGACTATAAAAGGGAGGGGACATTTAAGTGGCACATCAATCAAATATAGTATTTGGATCTTGTTTGGATCTGGATTCAAAAAACCAGTTCTGAAATGACATTGTTGACACAATTAGGGAAAATTGAGCCCGACTACTATTATATGATATTAAGGAATTATTGTTAATGTTGATGGGTATGATAATTATGCTATTTAAAAGCTTTTTATTCATCAGAGATATATTTTGAGTATTTATAGACGCCATGGTATAATGTCTGAGATTTACTTTAAAAAGCTTCTACAAAAGAGCGATGCAGGGAGGAGAGAGAAGAGATGAAACCCGACTTGCAGAATACTGATAATCATTGCACTGGGCAGTGAGTGCATGCGTTCTCATTACAGGATTCCCTTTACTTTTGTATGTTTGCAAATGTCTGTTTGAAATTTGTTTTAAGTCATTGTAAAATTTACAAAGGAAAAGTACAATATATTCTACTACATAAACAAAATTAAGAACTTCTATGTGTTCTTAAACAACCAAACCAAAAAAACCAAACCCACTGCCGTCGAGTCAATTCCAACTCACAGCGACCCTATAGTACAGAGTAGAACTGCCCTATAGAGTTTCCAAGGAGTGCCTGGTGGATTTGAACTGTCCACCTTTTGGTTAGCAGCCATAGCTCTTGACCACTATGCCACCAGGGTATAAAAATATTAGTTACAAATATGGCAGGCAAAGAGTTAACATTCATTTCCAAACACGTATACTCACCCATACATATACACACAGAGGTGATAAGAAAGAAAAAAAAAAAACCTAAAAGCCCAGGAGCTAAATGATAAATACATATACACACAGAGGTGATAAGAAAAAAAAAAAAAAAAAAACCTAAAAGCCCAGGAGCTAAATGATACACCTGTGGAATTTAAAAGAGGATGTGCAACTTGCTTAAAATAGCCCTTCAGAAATAAAAAATAATAAAAGAAGGATGAGTTTTTTGAACTGCTCAAGTAAGCTATACTCCAGAACATGTATGCTTTTTATATCCTGGAAACCAGTCATTTCCTATCATCAATAAAGAAAATTTTAAAAATAGTACCAGCCTTTTTATTAAATGCCAAAAAAGTGCTATGTGCTATACAGTAAGGACTATTTTGGGAAATTTTTCTAACACTTCTTCAGTGCTGATAAAATCCTGACCAAGAATCTCTGCCGAGACTAAAGGAGGAGTGTGCCAAAGAAATGAACTTGGGAGGCATGTTGTGACAAGAAAGCATTCATAGGATGCTTCTAGGAGTGTTGGCAATGTTTGTTTGTTTCTTTGATTTGGTTGATGGTCATATGGATGATCCTTTACAACTCTAACTGAAACTGTATGTATAGATTTTATGCCCTTTTGTAATATATTTTGTAACCAAAAAAAGATTTTTTTTAAGTAAACTTCAACGTTAGAGAAAGGGTGATCACCTGGGATCGCTGGAGTTGCCTTTTGTGGCAGCTAGCCTGAAATAGCCCTGAGTGACTGAAGAGGTGCGTAACTGTCTTGGAATGGAGTCCAGAGTAGGAGTGGGCTTGGGATTTTATAATAGTCGAGGCTGTTTCCCAAGGGGAACTCTTAGCTCATGTTTGTCCACAGAAGTTTCCCAGAGGTAGTGTTGGCTGTTGGGGGCGGTATTCAGCTTTGGAACTACCCTAAAATTAGAATGTCTCGGGAAAACCCATGATTCCCCTCAGAAGTTTTGTTTTGTTTTTTAATCTCATCCATATGAAATATCTTTAATGACTAGAAAAGCTTCGTGTATATTATACATGGAAACCCTGGTGGTGTAGTGGTTAAATGCTATGGCTGCTAACCAAAAGGTCAGCAGTTTGAATCCACCAGGCCCTCCTCGGAAAATCTACGGGCAGTTCTACTCTGTCCTATAGGGTTGCTGTGAGTTGGAATCGACTCGACGACAACGGGTTTGGTTTTTTTATATTATACATAAAGATAAACTGGCAGAAAAACTTTCTAAGCATGGACAGGCTGTAAGTTGGTCTTCTAATAGTGGAGATGGATTTATTCTTAATTATTTGCCTCTTTGACTGACACCACATGCCTGCAAGGTGGAAGGCTGAGGAAAAGAAGTGGATGATTTGAGCGAATAAAGTCAAGCTATGATCTTAAAAAATGAACTGAGCTGGTTCTCCAACATTAACTTTCAGCTTTGTGATGCTGCACACAATTTGTAATAGATGTGTCCAGAAGGGTTGTGTGGTAAGCAATAATATCTGGTTATTAACAAATTCTGTTCTCGGTATCAGGTGTTCAACAATGAATTTGTCTATAGTCATGCAGTAAAATAAATAATAATAATAAATAATAAAAACAGCCCAAAAATATCAAAGAAAGATGTGATAAAATTTGAGGATAAAATTGTGATGATAATCTACTAAATAGTACATTAAAAAAACCTATAAAGTGTGTCAGATTAATAGGAAAATGTAAATTCAATAATAATTCATCTTTAATGACTTCTAATGATTCATTGCCTTCCTTATCATTTAGAACTAAGGCTTTTTCTGAAACCATACGATCATAATTATGCTCCATAATTCTGACTCCACTTCTCTCCCCAACTTCTCCAGCTTTATCAGGTTACCTGGAATCAGAGTATTCTACTTTATCCTCAGGAGAGTCTCTCTCAGGGACAAGGGATTTGGTTTTCTCTAAGCTTTACCACAGAGCTTGAACTGTTAATTAGTGACAAATAGAAATGGCATTTGGTTGTTTAAAAAGAATTTGGATGCATTTTCTTTGTTATTAAAAAAAAAAAAAACACTTATTATGGAAGCCATACTTCCTTATTCTTCCTCCTTATTGGTCAAAGTACCCATAAAAATTCAGGGAAGATCAAAGAAGGAAATTTTTAAAAACTCCACAATCCAAAGATGCCCACAGTTAACATTTTGGTATATTTTCTTCCTACTAAGGTGTACATTTGTGTTACATAACCGATGTTATTCAACGTGTGCAGTTTTCTATCCACTATGTTTTAACTTCACATATAAACCAAAAAAAAAAAAAAAAAACCTATTGCCCTCAAGTCGATTCTGACTCATAGCGACCCTATATAACAGAGTAGAACTGCCCTATAGGGTTTTAAGGAGTGCCTGGTGGATTTGAACTGCTGACCTTCTGGTTAGCAGCCAAACTCTTAACCACTATGCCACCAGGGTTTCCAGGCTTCACATATAGCATGATCATTTTACAATATCTAAATAGATTTCAAAAATCTAAATTTTAATAACCATTTAATATTTGAGTGGATCAGTATAGCTAAATTATTTTTACCAATAACCAGTTCTGGACATTTTGTATGTTTCTGTTTTTGCCATTATAAATACAGCTAAAATAAGGAATAAACATACTTATATAAAGATCTTTTGTGTCTGATTATTTCCTTATAATTATTCTTAGAAATAGTAAAGACTATGAACTATTAAGAGTTTCTCAGTCTGAACTGCCTAATTGCATTTCAAAAAGGTTGTTCCATCTGTAGTGCTGCTAGCAATATATACAAATGCAAGCTCAATATACCTCCATCAGCATTCAATATTATAATATTTAAGCTTGCCTGTTTGATAGGTTAAATCATGGAATCTCATTATTTGCATTTGCTATTATTTGTTTGGTTGTGAAGTTGGCTTTTTCCTACATATATTTTTTTAAATATATTTCTGCTTTGGTACAGTATATGTTCATGGTCTTGATCCATTTTTTTTATTAGAACATTAGTATTTTTATAAGAATATGATATGAATCTGATATGTGACAAATATATTATTCATATATGTGACCAAGAATGAAAGAAAAAGAAATTAAATCATGGATGTTTGTAATTCCTCTACCCTTCCCCTTTCCTTTTCCCTGTCTCTCATACCTCTCCTCATAAGGAGAAATGTTGAGCCTTTGGTTCTGCTGATTGGAGTAACGTATGGTTGGGAGGGTAAGAGTTAAATTGACATACATTAGAAAAGGCACAGACATATATAAAGAAATGAGATTTGGAAACATGTAGATAACCAGAGGTAAAATAAATTTATGAAATTAGCAGGAAGTTGGAGACACTTGCCAGCAGGGAGAGGAGGAAGAAAAGGAAAAAGCTAGCATAGGCTATAGTTTAGGGACAAGATGCTGGAGATGCGAGCAGTTGCTCAGAATGTGACTTTGATAAGGACAGGTCCCACCAAAACCAAACCAAATTCACTGCCGTCAAGTTGATTCCGACTCATAGCGACCCTATAGGACAGAGTAGAACCGCCCCATAGAGTTTCCAAGGAGCGCCTGGCGGATTTGAACTGCCGACCTCTTGGTTAGCAGCTGTAGCACTTAACCACTATGCCACCAGGGTTTCCAATGAGGATAGGTAGAGAGGATTTTTAGTAAATTGTGCTGTGTTTTATGCAGTATAACCTCATCTTTGTCACCACCTCTGTCCCTCAAATCAAAATAAAGCCTTCCTTAATAAAGCATCACCGTTATTCTTTAAGGTCTGGGAGTTGGGTTTGTGACTCTTTTGGTTGTGTCACTGGGCTAGGAGGGACCTTAAGAGGGCTTAAGATAGCCCCGATTTATTTTTTTAAGTTAAATTTGTGAAATAAATATCGTTAATCTTCTGTCATGTTTTTAAACAAATATTTTACTTGCTTAGTTATTCTAGGAGGTAGATACAGCAAATCACAAAACATAGAGTAGAAACAGTCTTCTCCATTCTGGAAATATGCCAAATATGCAGCATTAGGCACGCATATAGTGAGGTGAGCTTAAGAGAGCACATCCTCCTAGCCGAGTAGATCACTTGGGTCAACTCTGGTGGTCAGTTGTCAAAATCCAGAAGCCTTCTCACATCTAATTGTATTTTTATGATATTTTTCGAAGCCTAAGTAAGGACATCACACATGAAGAAAGAAAACGGTCATTAAAAAAATAGGAAAGAAAGAAATAACCAAAATGGACGTCAGAAGAGACTCCGAAACTTGTTCTTAAACATAGAGCAACTAAAGTGAATAGAAGAAATGATGAACAGAAGATTTCAAAGGGTGCCTCCAGAAGACAAAATAAAGCATTATAATGAAATGTGCAAAGACCTGGAGTCAAAAACCAAACAGGAAGAACACACTTGGCATGTCTCAGACTGAAAGAACTGAAGAAAAAATTCAAGCCTCGGGTTGTAATATTGAAGGACTCTCTAAACGGCACTGGATTGGGATGGGCAAAATATTAATGCCATTTTATAAATGAGGAAACCAAAAAGCACAATGGTGAGGAACTTGCTCAGGGTTAAGTAGGTAGTAAGATTTGAACCCAAGTTTGTGATATTCCAGTCTCTTCTGTTCACTGAACTTTGTTATTTCTCGATCTTCCAGCAAAACGAAAGCACTGCACTTGCAAATTGCTTGAAATTTTATAAAATGCCTTTAAATACTTCATGTGTCATTTCTTCAAAACTAGCCTTTGAGTGAACTGGGGCTATGATCATTTCTAAATAATACTAAATAAACACTAAAACTTCGAGTCCTCCAGTTTCTACTTAATAGGTGGCTTTAGTATACATAAATATACTATCATGTATATTTAACTGCATAATGTTTTTGTTGTGTGCCACTGAGTCAATTCCGACTCACAGAAACCCAATGTGACAGAGTAAAACTGGCCTGTATGATTTCCTAGGCTGTAGTCTTTACCAGAGCAGATAGCCAAGTCTTTTCTCCCACAGAGCTGCTGGTGGGTCCCAACTACTGACCTTTTGGCTGGCAGCCGGGCGCTTAACCACTGCACCACCAGAGCTTCTTAGCTGCATACTAGCGTCATCCATTTTCTGAAGAGATGAAGCAAAGCACTCAAAGAAAGGCTACTTCTTTCTTTTTTTGTGACTTTAATTAAAACTGTGGTTTGTGGTTTTTTTTTTTCTTTCATATGTATTTGATAATATTGAATTGGCATAATTTTGTGAAAGGCTTGGTGTGGGTTTAGGGGGCTGGGAGAGGGAAAGACTAATTGCCCTATTGTGCTGGGAAAGAAGAGCTACAGGAGAATTTTCAAGTTACTGTGTGGACGAAATTTGTGTGAGAGAAGGTGATAAAGCCTTTTTTCCCCCAAAAGATTTTTGAACCCACAAAGAGAAGCACTTGATACTGTGTTTTAAAAGACAGAATGGAGTTCAAATTGCCTCACAACTTACCCAAGGTTTTACCAAGTGTTGGTGCCAATCCATGAGCTGTTTCTGCCTTTCTTATAAAGGAAAATCACAGCATTTTATATTCTTCAAGATTTCTATTAGACAATGTGGTTTTAGGGTGTAGGTGCATGTGTTTTTTCCTTTGCCTAACCTGCTCATCTGGACTTCACGGTGGCCTTTATCCCAGATTCTCTGTGTCCTGTGACTAAGGTCAAGTTAGGGTAGGGCTGTGTCTGTCTCATTCCCAGTTACAATGGCGTGGGGAAGCTGGAAAATACCACTGTGACCTCATAAAAACATTTGCAATGGATTCAGTTATGAAAACAGTACTCAAGGAATGTTTGAAGGCAGGCTAGATGTCTACATGCTGAATTCTGCTGGCTAAACTGGATTGTTTGGGTGTGTGTGTGTGTGTGTGTGTGTGTGTGTGTCCACTTCTGGTAGGTGAAAGGATTCTTGAAAGAAGGTTGGAGCTCTTCCTGTATATTTGGGCAGCCATGGGTCTTAGACTTCTTAATGCGTAGAGAATAATTTTAATAACTTTAGCAGTAATCTCCATTGTGTCATATATGTTCCTTACTTGTGAACTGGTGCTTTTCCTTTTTTTTTTTTTTTAATCAATTGCCTCTCTTTGGGAGAAAAAAAAATCGTCATTACAGTCCCCTCTTCCTCTTCCTGAAACTTAATCATGATCTTAAGAATCTCAACCTCCACTATCCCCCTCCTCATCAGTATGGGAAAAATCGGATTGGATAGGTTAAAAATTACAGTGTATCCATACACTGAAATACTATTTAGCCATTAAAAATTATGTATTTAAACCATAATCACTTTGGGAAATGCTTATTTTATCATAGTAAATTAATTATCTTGATTCAAATTTAAATTATCTAAGTCAAGCCTATTTTGGTTGTCAGTATCAGACACCAAGCTTAGATAATACCAGTTACTGTCAAGTCCGTTTTGACTCATGGCAACCCCGTGTGTGTCAGAGTAGAATTGTGAATCATATGGTTTTCAGTGGTTAATTTTTCAGAAGTAGAGTGCCAGGCCTTTCTTCCAAGATTCCTCTGGATGAACTTGCATGGCCAAACTTTCAATTAGCAGCAGAATGCTTTAACCATTTGCATGACCCAGGGACTCAAAAAAAAAAAAAAAAAAAAAAACTTCTACAACTGAACAATAAAAAGACAACCCAGTCAAAAACAGGCAAAGGACTTGAACAGACATTTCACCAAAGAGGCTATTCAAGTGGCCAACACGAACATGAAAAGATGTTCAATATCATTAGCCAGTACAGAGATGCAAATCAAAACCACAATGAGATACCACCTCACCCCTATTAGAATGACAATGATTAAAAAAAAAAAAAAGGGAAACAATAGGTATTGGTCAGATCCTGGAGAATCTGAAACCCTTATCCACTGCTGGTAGGAATGTAAAGTGGTACAGCCGCTGTGGAAAACAGCTTGACCATTCTTCAAAAAGTTGAACGTAGAACTACCATATAACCCAGCAATCCCAATCCTAGGTATGTACCTAGAATAAGTGAAGGTGGTAGCACAAACAGAAACCTGTACGCCAATGTCCATTGCAGTACTTTTCACAGTAGCCAAAAAGTGGAAACAATTGCAATGTCCATCAACAGATGAATGGATAAACAAAATGTGGGATACACATAAAATGTGATATATACACACAACGACACGTTATTTGCATAAAGAGAAATGATGTCCTGATGAATGTTGCAACATGCACGAACCCTGGAAACATCATGCTGAGTGAAATAAGTCAGTCACAAAGGACAAAAATTGTATGATCTCACCTACTGTACTTTTTCGCAAATAATGTGCTCACATCAATAATCCACCCACGTTTATAATACTCAGCATAGCATGCTTATGAAAATAGCACAGGAAGGTGTTGCATGATTGGCAAAAAACTTATAATGTGTGGATTACTTCCATAAAAATACAGCGCATGAAATGAGCAAATATACAGAAACCAAAGATTATTAGTAGTTACCAGGGGTGGGAGTGAGGGAGAAAGAGGGGGCTTTTGCTTAGGGGGCATTGAGTTTATGTTAATGATAGGATGGTAGAATGATTTGGAAAAGGATAGTGAGAATGGTTGCAGAACTTGAATAATGTATTTTTACGCAAATAAGGGGCACCTTCTACCTTTGCTTGCCAACCGTGCCATCTGCCTACAAGGTACAACAACATGTTAAAAAAAAATAGCATAGCTGCACTTTAAAAAATAGCTTGTTGGGGGAGGGCACAGCTGGCAAGCAAATATAGAAGACGCCCTTTATTTGCTTAAAAATGTGGTAATCAATGTCACTATGTACATGTAGAAGTTGTTCAGATGGTGTATGTTTTGTTACATATATTTTCACCACAATAAAAAGACAAAAAACTAAAAGAGACCTCAGTATGGTATAATTAAATACCACGTCAATTCACAAACATTGAAACAGGCCCACGTAGATTAAGCGACTTGCCCAAAGTCAGAGAGCAAGGGTGTGGCCAACCTACGAATTTGCTGACTCATTCCTGAACTATCTCAGCCGCCCACAGTACTGCTCCAGCATCTATATGACTTGCCCAAACCAAATGAAATAAATGCTTCTGATTGCAAGTCAGAGCCTGTAGGTAGCGGTTCTTCGAGTGTGAGATCTAATTGTAAAGTGTGCTGAAAAAAACCAAACCAGTTGCTGCCACGTTGATTCCAACTCATGGTGACCCCATGTGTATCAGTAGAACTGTGCTCCATAGGGTTTTCGATGGCTGATTTTTTTTTTTTCATTTTTATTGTGCTTTAAGTGAAAGATCATAAATCAAGTCAGTCTCTCACAAAAAAACTTATATACACCTTGCTACATACTCCCAATTGCTCTCCCCCTAATGAGACAGCTCACTCCCTCCCTCCTCTCTCTTCGTGTCCATTTCGCCAGCTTCTAACCCCCTTTACCCTCTTATCTCCCCTCTAGTCAGGAGATGCCAACGTAGTCTCAAGTGTCCACCTGATCCAAGAAGCTCACTCCTCACCAGCATCCTTCTCCAGCCCATTGTCCAGTCCAATCCATGTCTGAAGAGTCGGCTTCGGGAATGGTTCCTGTCCTGGGCCAACAGAAGGTCTGGGGGCCATGACCACTGGGGTCCTTCTAGTCTCAGTCAGACCATTAAGTCTGGTCTTTTTATGAGAATTGGGGGTCTGCATCCCACTGCTCTCCTGCTCCCTCAGGGGTTCTCTGTTGTGTTCCCTGTCAGGGCAGTCATCGGTTGTAGCTGGGAACCATCTAGCTCTTCTGGTCTCAGACCGATGTAGTCTCTGGTTTGTGTGGCTCTTTCTGTCCGTTGGACTAGTAATTACCTTGTGTCCTTGGTGTTCTTCATTCTCCTTTGGTCCAGGTGAGTTGAGACCAATTCATGCATCTTAGATGGCCACTTGCTAGCATTTAAGACCCCAGACGCCACTCTACAAAGTGGGTTGCAGAATGTTTTCTTAATAGATTTTATTATGCCAATTGACTCAGGTGTCCCCTGAAACCATGGTCCCCAAACCCCCGCCCCTGCTACACTGGCCTTCGAAGCATTCAGTTTATTCAGGAAACTTCTTTGCTTTTGGTTTAGTCCAGTTGTGCTGACCTCGCCTGTATTGTGTGTTGTCTTTCCCATCACCTAAAGTAGTCCTTATCTTCTATCTACTTAGTGAATACTGTTCTCCCACCCTCCCTCCCTCCCCCCTCTCATAACTATCAAAGAATATTTTCTTCTCTGTTTAAACTATTTCTCGAGTTCTTATAATAGTGGTCTTACACAATATTTGTCCTTTTGCAACTGACTAATTTCACTCAGCATAATGCCTTCCAGGTTCCTCCATGTTATGAAATATTTCACAGATTTCTCATTGTTCTTTATCGATGTGTAGTATTCCATTGTGTGAATATACCATAATTTATTTATCCATTCATCTGTCGATGGGCACCTTGGTTGCTTCCATCTTTTTGCTATTGTAAACAGCGCTGCAATAAACATGGATGTGCATATATCTGTTCATGCAAAGGCTCTTATTTCTCTAGGATATATTCCAAGGAGTGGGATTGCTGGATCATATGGTAGTTCTATTTCTAGCTTTTTAAGAAAGCGCCAAATCGATTTCCAAAGTGGTTGTACCATTTGACATTCCCACCTGCAGTGTATAAGTATTCCAATCTCTCCACAGCCTCTCCAACATTTATTCTTTTGTGTTTTTTGGATTAATGCCAGCGTTGTTGGAGTGAGATAGAATCTCATTGTAGTTTTGATTTGCATTTCTCTAATGGCTAATGATCGTGAGCATTTCCTCATGTATCTGTTAGCTACCTGAATGTCTTCTTTAGTGAAGTGTCTGTTCATATCTCTTGCCCATTTCTTAATGGGGTTATTTGTCTTTTTATAGTTGAGTTTTCAATGGCTGATTTCTGGGAAGTAGATTGCCAGGTCTTTTTTCTGAGGCACCTCTGGGTGGACTTGAACCTCCAACTTTTTGGTTAGTAGCCCAGAGCTTAACCATTTGTTAAAATAATGCCCAGTTGACCTGAAACCACACTCTAATCCTCAAGTTTCATTAAACCATCATTTTGCTATAAGCTGTGGGCTGAGGGCTTCTATCTACAAACTCCAGATTTTCAGCTCTGCTATATATTAAAATAATTCCAACAGTAGAGAAGTAAAAGAGGAATTAGAGAATTTCCAGACATGGAGTACAATCTCACCGTACAATTGAGTCTCTCCACTCAGGTGGTTTTGGCTTTCTTCCTTCCAGTGCATTTCCTCCTTATTGATTAACATGACCTCTTAAGAAGAGAATAAAATCTTTTGGGGTTAGTAGTGTGAAGTGGAGGGTTGGGAGGGACCTAAAATCACATCTAGGATAAAGGAGAAAAGGAAAGTTAGAAGTCTCTTAAGGTCTCATTCAAAAACAATACTCCAAGCTGAAATGAAATACCATGCATTGCAGGAAATGATTTCCACACAGTTTGAAGCTGGCTCCTGCTTAACGTGGAGGAAAAGAAAGGCTTGAGGGATTTAGTCAGTTCTGGGCACAAAATGCTCAGAGATAATCCTGGCTCCAAGGTGCTTACTGCGTGTAAATTCTTCCTGCGTTAAGCTGCAGAGCAGCTGGAGGTAGGATTCAGGTCGCAGTCCCTGGACTTGGATTTCACAGTCTATTTAGTATTTATTGCACTGTTAGCTTACAAAAGGAAGAACTAAATGACATATACAATATGAATGACAGACTTAAGATTCAGAAAGTCTCAATGAAACATCATCCAAAAAACAAACATCCTCCAAAATATGAGATAATTTTAAATAAGTAAATGTAAAGTCTTAAACTCATAAACAAAAATGAGTAAACAAAACATGGATAAAGGATAGACCAATGTTACTTCACAGCAGTTGGCATAAAAACGTATTTGTTGTATCAGCTGATTTCAAGTATGTCTAAGACAATGAACATAGGAGAAATACATCCAAAATGCTTTTTTTTTATTTTCAAGTTTCAGTATTGCATGTTAGAAAAATGGCGTAAGCAGACCAGAACATGCCCAGAGTAGGGAGGAAGGTCTGGAAACCATGTCATAGGGAATTAGGAATGAGTTGGAATGGACTCAACAGCAGTGGATTTTGTCTTGGATAAGGTTATTCAGTTTCGGGTAGGGAAAAGGATAAATACATGATAACAGTTTTCAAATGCTTGAAAGACCATTGTGGAGTTAAAGGGCTTTGATATAGGACCAAAGGGTTGAGTTTACAGGTGGCAGAATTCAGTTCAAAATGCTGTTGCTGTTAGGTGCTGTCAAGTCTGTTCTGACCCACAGCGACCCCATGTACAACAGAACAAAATACTGGCCAGTCCTCCGCCATCCTCACAATCGTTACTATGTCTGAGCCCATTATTGCAGCCATGTTGTCAATCCATCTCATTGAGAGTCTTCCTTTTTATCGCTGACCCTCTACTTTACTAAGGATGATGCCCTTCTCCAGGGACAGGTCCCCCTGATAACAAGTCCAAAGTACCTGAGACGAGGTCTCGCCATTCTAGCTCTAAGGAGCATTCTGGTTGTACTTCTTACAAGACAGACTCGTTTGTTCTTCTGGCAGTCCATGGTATATTACATATATATATATATATATATATATATATATATATATATATATATATATATTTTACCAATACCATAATTCAAAGACATCAGTTCTTCTTCAGTCTTCCTTATTCATTCATTGTCCAGCTTACACATGCATTTGTGGTGATTGAAAATACCCTGGCTTGGGCCAGGTGCACCTTAGTCCTCAAAGTGACATCTTTGCTTTTCAAAACTTTAAAGAGGTCTTTTTGCAGCAGATTTGCCCAGTACAATACGTTCTTTGATTTCTTGATGGCTGTTCCCATGGGCATTGATTTTGGATCCAAGTAAAATGAAATTCTTGACAATTTCAATATTTTCTCCATTTATCATGATGTAGCTAATTTATCTAGTTGTGTAGATTTTTGTTTTCTTTATGTTGAGGTGTAATCCATACTGAAGGCTGTGGTCTTTGATCTTCATCAGTGAGTGCTTCAAGTGCTCTTCATTTTCAGCAAAGTTGTGTCATCTGCATACCATAGACTGTTAACGAGTCTTCCTCCAATCCTTATGCCTTTTTCTTCACATAGTCCAGCTTCTTACATTGTTCGCTGAGCATACGGATTGAATAAATATGGTGAAAAGATATAATTCTGGCACACACCTTTCCTGACTTTAAGCCATGCAGTATCCCCTTGTTCTGTTCGAATGACTGCCTCTTGGTCTATGTACAGGTTCCACAATGATGGAATTCCCATTTTTCACAATATTATCTGTAATTTGTTATGATCCACACCGTCAAATGCCTTTTTCCAGTCAATAAAACACAGGTAAACGTCTTTCTAGTATTCTCTGCTTTCAGCCAAGATCCACCTGACATCAGCAATGATATCCCTCTTTCCACATCCTCTTGAATCTGGCTTGAATTTCTCAAAGTTCCCTGTCCATATACTGCAGCAACCATTTTCAAATTATCTTTAGCAAAATTTTACTTGTGTGTGATATTAGTGATATAGTTTGATAATCTCCACATTGTTTTGGGTCTCCTCTCTTTGGAATGAGTACAAATATGGATCTCTTCCCGTCGGTCAGCCAGGTAGCTGTCTTCCAAATTTCTTGGCATAGACGAGTGAGTGTTGCCAGCACTGCATCCTTTCTTGAAACATCTCAATTGTATTCCATCAATTCCTGGAGCCTTATTTTTTACCAGTGCTTTTAGTGCAGCTTGGACTTCTTTCAGTACCATCTGTTCTTGATCACATGCTACCTCCTGAAATGGTTGATTGCCCACCAATTCTTTTTGGTACACTGACTCTCTGTATTCTTTCCGTCCTCTTTTGATGCTTCCTGTGTTGTTCAATAGTTTGCCCATAGAATCCTTCAATATTGCAACTCAAGACTTGAGTTTTTTCTTCAGTTCTTTCAGCTCAAGAAATGCCAAGCGTGTTCTTCTGTTTTGGTTTTCTAACTCCAGGTCTTTGCACATTTCACTATAATATTTTACTTTGTCTTCTCGAGCCACCATTTCAAATCAGCTATTTTACTTCATTATTTCTTCCATTCGCTGTGGCTGCTCTAAGTTCAAGGGCAAGTTTCAGAGTCTCTTCTGACATCCATTTTGGTCTTTTCTTTCTTTCCTGTCTTTTTCATGACTTTTTGCTTTCTTCATGTATGGTGTTCTCGAACAAATGGCTGGTCTTTGGTCATTAGGTTCAGTGCATCAATTCTATTCTTGAAATGATCTCTAAATTCGGGTGGGATATACTCAAGGTCATACTTTGACTCTCATGTACTTGTTCTAATTTTCTTCAGCTTCAACTTTAACTTGCATATGAGCAATCGATGTTCTGTTCCACAGTTGCCTTGGCCTTGTTCTGACTGAAGATATTTAGCTTCTCCATCATCTCTTTCCACAGATGTTGTCAATTTGATTCCTGTGTATTCCATCTGGTGAGGTCCGTGTGTATGGTTGCCTTTTATGTTGTTACATGAAGCCCTGGTGGTGCAGTGGTTAAAAGCTCAGCTGCTAACCAAATGGTCAGCAGTTCAAATCCACCAGCTGCTCCTTGGAAACCCTATGGGGCAGTTCTACTCTGTCCTATAGGATCACTAGGAGTCAGAATTGACTTGATGGCAGCGGGTTTGGGTTTTTGTTTTTGTTTTCTTTTTTGGTATGTTGTTGCAAAGTGTTTCCAATGAATAGGTCATAGGTCTTGCAAGACTCTGTCATGAGATCTCCAGCATCATTTCTATCACCATGGTTATGTTTTCCAACTACCAATCCCTTCTTCTGTGTTTCCAACTTTTGCTTTCCAATCCCCAGTAATTATCAATGTATCTTCATTGCATGTTTGGTCAATTACAGGCTGCAGAAGTTGGTAAAAATCTTCAATTTCTTCATATTTGGCCTTAATGTTTGGTGGGTACATTTGAATAATAGTCATATTAACTGGTGTTCCTTGTAGAGGTATGGATATTTTTCAATCACCGACAGGATTGTACTTCAGGATACATCTTGAAATGTTCTTTTTCACAATGAATGTGATGTCATTTCTCTTCAGTTTCTTATTCATGGCATAGGAGTCCATATGATTGTCCAGTTCAAAATGGCCAATACCAGTCCATTTCAGGTCACAAATGCCTAGGATATCGATCTCCATGTGTTCCATTTCACCTTCAACAACTTCCAACTTTCCTAGATTCATACTTTGATCATTCCACATTCTGATCTTTAATGGATGGTTGCAGCTGTTTCTAGTTCTTCTTCTTTTTTGATTCATGCCACATCAACCCACTATTAATTTCGACTCTACTTTGAGGAGGCAACTCTTCCCCAGTCGTATTTTGAGTGTCTTCCGACCTGAGGGGTTCATCTTCTGGCACTATATCAGACAATGTTCTGCTGCTAGTCATAAAGTTTCATTGGCCAAATTTTTTAAAAGTATATTGCCAGGTCCTTCTTCCTAGCCTTAGTCTGGAAGCTCCACTAAAACCTGTCTACCATGGGTGACCCAGCTGATTCTTGTAATATCAGTGGTATAGCTTCCAGCATCACAGCAACATGCAAGCCATCACAGTATCATATACTGACAGGCGAGTGGTAGAGTTCAAAATGAGGAGGATCTTTATAATGTCAGAGCTATCTAAAAACCAGAAGGAGCTGCCTTGTGAGGCAGTGTATTCCTCTTATTAGAAGAGTTTCAGCAGACGTTAAAGAATGTACTACATGATGGGGGTGGGCTTACTTTTAGCACTAATTACATGGATCTGTGTATTAAAAACTTAATAGCCATTTAATTACTTTTTGTCTTTAAACCATCCTCTGCAATAACTTAGTGATATTACTACCCTTGTTATTTAAAGGAAGATATTGAGAAAATTAAAATGACTTAAAATAATAGCAGAACATTAGCAATCAAGGTTGTTCCATGCATTCTTTAAGCAAGGAGTTTGTGTGGTGCTATGAGACCTCTAAAATATTTACTTAGAGTTCTCTCAACGAGCACTTGTTGATCGTCCATCAAATGCTAGACAGGTGCTGTGCGAGGGTCTGTGACGCAAAGATGAAAAAGACATGGTTCCCCAGGACTCAGTTATAACTCAGGTAATGTGCAAAATTGTATGCTCTTCACACTGAAATGAACTTTCCTTTGAAGAACTCTTTCTTGATTTAATGCTCCTCATTTTGTTAGATGCTTTGATGTCCTTAAATGAAAATTCAAGTATTCCTTGGTGAATCATCTCTAATATCTTCGTAACTTTCAGTTGAAACCCTTCAAAGTACAGACGTTGAGAAAATGGTTTTATTACAGTCTTTCTAAGCAAAGAAGAACCAGACAAAACACATAAATGTGTATTTGTTACAAGTATCTCCCTCTATGCTGCTGTATTTGAATATCTAGCAGGTTTAGTCAGTTCTTACACCTAACATATCTTTTTATCTCACCAGTTGAGCCAGAGAAATTTAAGTTCTGAAGAACTCTCTGATAATTAGAGGCCCTGTGATTGGGAGTATTCCACAGTTAATGTGTGAGCAGATGTTGGTCTTCATTAAACACTAAGATCAAAAAAGTATTGAATGGGAGGTTAGCTTTACGGACAGCTTTAAAGTCATCCGCTGGTTCTTTGGACTTCTCCTTAGCCATGGGGCAACTAGCAAATTAGGGTCTAGTGTTATTCACTCTTTGACTACTTTGCAACTACCTACTTTTTTTTGTATTTTTTTAATTACTTCAAGTTATTAAAAAAAAAAAAAACCTCTAAAATGGCATTCAATTTGCTAAAACCACCATAAATCCCTTCTGTATGCATGTGTTTTATATTTGGGGCGGGGGTATATCCTCGACCAAGCTTATATTACTACTTCTGGGGGACTGAAATGTGGCTGTTTTTAGCAAAAGAAAAGATTAATTCCCTTATGGAGAATAACCAGACTGTTTAGCAAGCTGCCCAAGTCTTCATCATTGCTTGTAGCTTAGAGTTGGCCATCTAATGAGTCTGTATTCTGAGGACTCAGGTACAAGACTCATGCTCTTAGCAAAATTCGTATCCACTTTTGTGAATATGTCTTCTTAAACTGAAAGGAAAGCACAAGATGTCACAGTAGAGTGTAAATTACTTCTACTTCAGAATGTCCAACAACTGTGTTAAAATGATGATAATCCAGTTTTTTGTTTGTTTTAGCAACAAGTGTCATCACTGAAATAAGAAGCACTCTTGGTTAAACCCACACAGTCACCAAAAAGTACAACTATAGGAAATCAGATGGAACAAAATACTCATGGTAAACCACAGTGTCATCAGATTATGACACCCTTCTTCCTGCTTAGCTAATGTAATCTCATGAAAGACAGAAGGACTTCTATTCAAACAGTCAGTCACTGATCTATACTTTTTAATTAACAAGGGCAGCAATATCACCGAGTTGTGCCTATGTATATTAGTGGAATCCAAGAATATTTACAGATCTATACCTTTCCAGTCCTGATGATCCTTAGGTCCAGTAAAACCAGTTGCCATCCAGTTGACTCCAACTCATAGCAACCTCATGTGTGTGTGCCAAAGTAGAATTTTACTCTATAGGGTTTTCAATGACTGATTTTTTGGAAGTGGATCACCAGACTTTTCTTCTGAGGTACCTTTGGGTGGACTTGACCTGCTAAACTTTCAGTTTGTAGCCAAGTGTGATAACCATTTACATCACCCAGAGACTCCTGATCCTTATGGGGTAGCTGAAATATCAATGACAAGTGTCTTTAGAGCAGTTCCTTCAATTGATACTACAGTCATATGGTGATAATGAGAAGACCACCTTCCCAGTGCTCTTCCTCCAGGCTGTCATACCTGGACCCTGGTCCTTGTAGAAGACAGACCGTGTGAATTCATTCATAGTAGCAATAACCCACAGTGATTCAGCTCATTGCTCCTTGCAAAATGTAACGAAAACTCCAAAATCAAACCTCTTGCAGTTGAGTTGATTCTGACTCATAACAACCCTGTAGGACAGGGTAGAACTGCCACATAGGGTTTCCAAGGATTAGCTGGTGGATTCAGATTGCTTTTGGTTTGGCAGCCAAATGTACAGTTGTGGTAGAAAATGAGCAAAGAATAAGAGCAGACTCAAAAGGATCCATGTTACCTTTTTTTGTCTTGGAAATTTTCATCTAAGGCAGAGCAGACATAGTCTGTGGAAATAAGTCTCCAAGGTTGATTTGCGTTTTTGAGTATGTAATGAAACATGTTGAGTACTGATACCTTACTAGGGTTTTTAGCCTAGCCGTTGCTTGACTATGATGCAACATAATACATACCATCAACTCAGATAAGTCTCGATGCTACAAATTTCTGGAAATCAACTGAGAAAAATACAAAATTTGTTGCCTGAAATTCCCAAGCCCCACTTTTATATGTACAGAGCTGTGGTTGTTTCTGTGAAGGATGGAGCTAGAAACACACAAATGCTGTTTTGCATTATGCAGAAAGTCCTAAAGTCCTGCAAGATCAGTAGAGTTCCTGTCTAAAGATTCCTAGTCTCTTCCTATGTTTTTACTATATTCTGCACCTTTGTATTTTTCTCAAAATCTATTTCAGACTATTAGACACCAATTATGGCCAAAGCTTTTCCTTTTATCATGGTTTTCAGATGTCCAGCATATAGTGTGGCCAATATAAAATGTAAGCATCTGAGAGATTAACATTGTTCACAAGCCATCGATTCGAATGTATTGCTCATAAATGATGAGGAAATCATGTTATTATTCCAGGAGACTCTGACTGCTCTTATCTCCCAGTTTTTGAGACATAGATCAATTCCAGCTCCTGCAAATCCAATGTGCTTTCTTATTAAAATAAGAAGGTGAATTAGGAAAGCTTTCAAAACATCAAAATATAAACTGTAGCTGGCATAGAATAAACTAAAATCTACCTTTACAGATGGTTCAGGATACCAACATTGAGGATGATAGCTCTACCAGACTCAATAATGCATTCAACAAAAGACTCCAGCTTAGCATCCTGGGTGATGAAACCAAGTTGGACATTGATAATGGCCCAAGAATAAGGCACTAAAAAAAAAAAAGGCACTAGGCAGTGAGATTTTATTAAAATATGTGTGTAAATTTACAGTCATTAATAATAGTGTTGCCTCCAAAATCAGACCAACCAAGGCCCCAGGCCAATGAGAACCAGAGGGAACCTCATCCTTGCTCATTAGCAAGTATGATCTGGAAGCAGTGTACCTCCTGCAGCTGTGGGTAAGTCAAAGCCTGACGTCCATGCTAGCACTGAGCCTCAGCCTCTCTTAAACTTTATGAGCATGGTGAGTCCCCTTGCAGGCACATCTTCCAGATCCCTGGTGTCTGGTTATATCTTCTAATTCTCCATCCTTGGATAACTTTCTTATCCAGTTTCTTCCTGACCATTTTCTATTGAACTGGACCATGCTTCCAGCCTCTCTCATTTGCTTTCAACCTGGGCCTCCAGGGCTAAGTGGACACTGACACCATGGAGAACTTGAACCAAATACCTCAAGATCCAGATAAGATGTCTTGACTTCCTGACTGCCCTGACCCCCCTCAGATCTGTCTTCTTTTTGGCCACTGAGCTTGGCCCAGGTTGGATTGGGGTTTGTCATCCTTCATCAACATGTCTTTTTGACCTACCAACCCTTCCTTGCTATCTGGTGAGCTTTTCCCAGTGCCCTTGCTTGACCCTACTTCCATATTTTCTACCAGTGAAAAGCTCCCATCACATATAATGGCCTAGGCTAAACTGTGTATGAGATCCAGAAATACAAATTTTCAACACAAAGGTAAAGTTTGTTTTCCAACATGATCAGCAGATTTCGTTACAGATCATACTGTAGACCATGAAACACCCTTTGAGAAACTGAGGAAAGAACATGGATTTTGAAATCAGACAGACTTTGGATTTAACCATTTATTCATTTGTGGCCTAGACAAGTTTTTTGACCTCTCTGATTCTCAGCTCCCTTATCTGTAAAGTGAAGATATTATATTCCCATAGGGTTATTGAAAATATAGAATTAAATTTGTACAGAAATGGAGCATATAGTAGGGCTTCAATAAACGTTAGATTTATACCAAGATTTCTTAAAGCTCTAATGATAAGATGAGACTTGGGGAAAATTTTAAAGCCTACTATTATTAGCATGATTATGTAATTTATTGCTCAAACTGGGGCCTTTTAAAAGTGAAAGAGGATGCTATTATTAATTATACTGAGACAACAAGTTTACACCCAGGACCATATAAACCAGTTACTGTCCAGTTGATTCTAGCTCATTGTGACTCTATATATTTTAAAGTAGAAGTGCACTCCACAGGGTTTCTAATGGTTTTGATCTTTCAGAAGTAGATCGCCAGGTGTTTCTTCTGAAGCACATCTGGATAGATTTGAACTGCCAGCTTTTTGCTTATGTAGCCAAGTGCTTAACCAATTGTGCTGCCCAGGGACTCCTGTTGTAAGAATATAGGGAAAGGAGGGGGAACAAAAAGACCAATGCCTAAACCCAGTGTACAATGTATGACCCTTAAACTGAGAGAGCTGCAGGTGGAGGAGTGAGTCTTTGCAGCTGTTGACTTTGCAGAAGCTTTTCAACCACTGTCGATAATCTCCTGTCTCTGATGTATGTTTATTGTCTCCAATACCCAGTATTAACACCATGTGTTGAACATAGTAGGATCCTCAGAAAATAATTTTGAATGACTACATGACTTCATTTGTTTAACAATATATAATGGAGTTAATTCCAGATAAGCACTTATAAATCTACTTCATTCTTTGCCACTGTTGCATAGAACTCTATTAATATACCATAACTCAGCTGTTTTCAAACTTTTTAATCTCAGCATCCTTTGCACTCTTAAAAATTTCTGAGGACGTCAAAGAGCATTTTTTCTTATTTTTATTGATATATATCAATATGAATGCTACATATTAGAAACTAAAACTGAGAAATTAAAAATATATGCATATTAATTAATTAATTTGAAAATAACAATTATAAGCCCATTATGTATTTAACATAAGTACCTCATTTTATGAAAAATAGCTGTATTTTCTCAAATAAAAAGATTTAGTGAGAAAAGTGGCATTGTTTATATTTTTGCAGATTTGTTTAATGTTTGGCTTAATCAAAGATAACTGGACTCCTGTATTTGCTTTTGTATTTAATCTGTTGAAAAAGTTGTTTTGCTTGAAGTATATGAAGAAAACCCAGCCTCACACAGATAAATAGTTGGAAAGGGAAGCAATATTTCAATACTCTTTTCAGATAATTGTGAATATTCTTCTCTGACTTACACTAAAACTTGACTAGCATATTTTGATGTCACTGCCTTTGTTCATAAGGAGCCCTGGTGGCACAAGCGGTTAAATGCTCAACCACGAACCAAAAGGTTGGTAGTTCAAACACACCCAGTGGCTCCGCAAGAGAAAGACCTGATGATCTGCTTCCATAAAGATTACAGCCAAGAAAACCCTATGGGACAGTTCTACTCTGTCACATCGGGTTGCTACGAGTCAGAATCAACTCAATGGCACCCAACGACAGCCGTGGTTTATGCTAAGGCATCAGCCATTTTACCCAGCATTGGTTTTGCACCATCAGTGCAAATATCAACACAATAAAAAAGGTAAATAAGGTTTTAGGATCATTAAGAAAATAGCTTTGACTTTGCAGACTCCCTGAAAACATCTCAAGGAATCCCAGGAGTCCAAGGACCACATTTTGAGGACTGTTCCCATTAACCAGTCTCATCTTGTTGGACATTTAGATCATGTCTAGTCCTTTGCTAATACAAGCATTGTTACAATAAATATTATCAAATCAGTACTTCTTGAAAGTTCATATTTATGGACACTAAAAGACCTAAAAATCTCACATTTCCTGTCTTTATCAAGACTACCAAAGTATCTACGGGTAGCAAGTATGAGATCCTGTTAAAAGGAAAGCCCGATCAGCCCTTGTTGTTAAAATGGCAGCCTTCGGCATATGAAGAGCATGATGTCAGTTGACCTGCATTCTGAGATTCATACACCGAAAGGATCTCATTCTATACTGAAGGAAAAATATAGAGGCGTTTGAATAGGATTGTGCTATGATCCTCATTAATTTGGTTCCTTGGATGTATTCAGACATAACAGAAATTGAAAAAGAACTTAGAAAAGTTTTTTATTTGGGGGTAATTTGACTAACACGGAAAGAAACTCACTAATCTGAAGAGATACAAAAGGAATGATTAACTTCTGGATTAACTGTGGTTACGTCTAGGAAGTGGTCTAGGGTTTGGGTAGATGGGAGATTAACTTTTCACGATATAGCCTTTCGTATTTAACTTTTTTTTAATAATGTGCTTATGTTATTTAAAATAACAACAACAAAAACACTTTAAAAAATAAAAATAAGTGACAAATTGTCCAATATTCATTCATAAATACCCAATATGATAGAATTGGTAAGAGACCATAGGTATATTAACACTGGGAGCCCTGGTGGCCCAGTGGTTAAGAGCTTGGCAGCTAACCAAAAATGTCGGCAGTTCAAATCCACCAGCCGCTCATTGGAAACCCTGTGGGGCAGTTCTACTCTGTCCTATATGGTTGCATGAGTAGGAATTGACTCAGTGGCAGTGGGTTTGGTTTTTTTTTGTTTGTTTGTTTTGTATTAACACTGAGTTTCCCAACTTTGATTCATTATCTATTAAAAGAAATGTTTCCGTTTGAGTTTACTGTTCAAAAGGAGTCAAAGGATCTTAACTTCAATCATTGCAAATGCATACTTTTGATACTCCATATTTATGAATATTAAGAGAACTAAAAATTTCATATTTTCTGACCTTCTTATCATGACTGTCAAAGTTTCTGTTGACAGTAAAATTTAACTTCAATCATAGCAAATAAGTACTTTTTGTCCTGGCTTCTAGCTTTCTAAAAATATTTATTTTTCATTGGTGTTAAGCAATTTTATTGGCAGTGCTTGTTTTTGTTAAAGTGGAATGGTAAAATTCACAGGCAGGAAATATCTTTTCTTCTGGCTAGATTCAGCTTATCGAAAGAGGGAAAGAAAGACAAACCGAACATGAAGGACAGAGTGAATAAGGATTGCAGGCATAATTTACCAAAAAGAGTAAAGGAAAGGATTAAGATGAGAAAAGGAATGGGCGACAGTGGGAAGGGAATGAGGCAAGAGAAAATGATATGGTAAAAAGGATTAAGAATGATGTGGGAAAAAAACAAAAACAGAAGAGGAGGAGGCAGAATTAGTACAAGGGCAGAGGGTAAGTGGCTAGAGCCGAGTGGAAAGGGGAAAGAAAATAGAAAACAAAACAAGGGGAAGCTGGGTTGAAAAAAAAAACCTTATTGAAAAGCCCCTCAGCAAGTAACTGAGGGATCACTGAATTAGGCTCCAAGAGAAATGGGAGTGAAAATCTCTAGACAGGAATTCAGTGGAAATGGAGAAACTGAGTGGGACGTGACACTTGACAAGAGAGGGATCCAGGGTGTTCTGACTTCGAGGAGACTCTTTCTTTTTAGATATTAATTCTGAGCAGATGGTTTCCCAGTGAAAACAATGAGTCTCCTTGACTTTCTCTCCCTATATTCCATCTGGGGGGCTGGAAGTATAGGGAAGGGAACACTGAGCTGTGATGGGTAGGAAAAAGGCAGAAGCAGAGAAAGAAACTTCTGTGACTCCTTATCCTGTGAGGCGGAGAAAGAGCGGGGGCGCTGAAAAGAGTCCTTTATCCATTGGCCTTGCAGCTGGAGACTGTGTGTGCTCCAGCTGAGCATCAGCCCAGCCACTTCTGACCCAGACAGTCCTGACAAACAGCCTTGGCGTACTACCCACAGCCTTGGACTGGGGCCAAAGAGTTGTGGGAGGTGGGGAGTAAGCAGAACTGGAATATTAGGGAAATGGAAATTTTTAGAGAGAAGGAAAAAGAGGGGATCGATGTTAGCAAAAGTGAAATTTTCACAGTGTAAAGACTTGAGGACTTAACCTGGGGAACGAGGATAGGAAGAGGAGCACTCATTCAAACAAACAAGTAAAGAATACACCCAAAGGATTTTGATTTAAGGGTGTGCTTATAATTCATTCTAAGAAGTATTGTTTATTCTATGTTGATAAAGAATTTGGGGGTTCTATGTCAGCAGTTTTTCAGTGTTGCTGTCATCACCTTGATACTAGATACCCCAAATTTATCTGTTAAGGCTAAACTCTAGCAACCAGATTATGACTAAACAAGATCTGACCTTTGCAAGCACCTGGTTGCGCCAAAGAGAGGACACCAGCCAGTTACACAAAACAGCATCCGAACTAGCTGCATGGGAATGCTTTACTGATTTGCTAACACAGGATTTTAGTAGCCTACAGTGGACACTGGAATGAAACTCCACGGAAAGCAAGGATGGGGCAGTTTAGTCCCGTTCTTATCCTAGGTGCTATTATCGCCTCTGTCTGTATGGTATATTAGCCTATGGAGGAATTATTAAGCTGGTAGTCCTAATATTAGGCTAACACTTGCAAAGTGGCACATATTTGCAAGTGATGAGAAAACTGAGCAAAAGGTTAAAACAGTACAAAAAAAAGTTACCCGAAACATCTGGGGATGAGTCATTTAGTGTAGTTGACGCTTTGTCCCCTGAAGTACTAGAACATTTTTATTGTCATTCTTTTAGGTGAAAATCATTTTAAATAGCATAATTCACTTTTTCTTAAAAAAATTTTCTGGTTATATATTTTGCCGTTCCTTTATTACTCAATGTTAACTATCATCAAAATTAAGTTATATAGTGATGACCTGAGTTCCACCGAAAGAGGTAAGCTTGGTTGCCCCTCTGACCAATCCTTAGATCAAATGCCCGTTTAGAAGTTTTTCCTTGCATTTTCTTTTTACAGCTTTCAGTCCTTTCCTTGTTGCCAGGATGTCAGCAGCCCCCCCAACCCCCATTCTAACTTGTTGTCTTTAACATACTGAGGACTTGGAAGTCAAATCGCTCTGTGAACAAAAACTGTGGCTGAGGTAAGAGGATCAGGCTCTGACTCAGTACATGAGCAAATACCAGAACTTCAGTGTGTCAGAGTTATTCGTCAGTCTGTTGGCTTTAGTGTGTGAACTTTGTAACATCATTTGGATGCTTAGGGTTGTTTTTGTTTTATCTTATATTCTCATCTATAATCTCAATTAAGAGAGACTTGCCAGGTCAATTCGGCAAGGATGGAGTACTTTGAACATAAATCAAAGTAACCCTAGCCAATTGTTAAGGTTTATTGAACACAAATGACAGAAGAAATAATTTTTGTGGTGAAAGAAGGCTGGGATTATGTGAAACAGTGGTTTTCTGAAAACTCTTAACTCCTAGTTGTTATACATCATTCCAAACATAAAAAAATGAAAAAAATAGCCAAATACCTCAGAATTTCACTAAAGATACCCACCATTAATATTAAACTCTTTGAAGATCCACTATTTAAGTAACAGAGTCCCTAGGTGGTACAAACGGTTAAGGAGCTCAGCTGTTAACCAAAAGGTTGGAGGTTCGAGTTCACCCAGAGGTACCTCAGAAGAAAATCCTGGTGATCCATTCCCAAAACATCAAAAAAAAAAATCCGCTGAAAATTCTATGGAGCACAATTCTCCTCCGACACACAAGGGGTCGCCATCGGTCGGAGGTGACTCGACAGCAACTGGCTTTGTATTTAAATGATTGCTGCTTTTCTTTTAAATGAGGGTGATGAGGCAGGTGGAGTAGTCACAGAGCTCTAGTCATTCTGTATATACAAGTCTGTAGACTCGCCACATGATATATCATAACTATTTTTTGTCTTATTCCATAATCTACATTAACAGTTCAATTATTATATAATATATTGAATGGACGTACTTTAATGTACATCCTTACAGACCATTGTATGTACTGATGTGTTTATATTCTCCCACTTATTTTATGAGTTTACTAATTTATTGCTAGTATTGTGCATATTGATATCTTGGACATATTATTGTTTATTGGGTTGTTGTAAGTTTTCCTTAATATATTTTATTTTGTCAGTTAGTTATAACCATACTATTCAAAATAAACTCATTTTTCCAGTAAATATATATTTTACAAAGATATGAACTGAAAAATAGGATCCATTTGAATGGAAATTTTCTTGACAGCAAACTGTGAAAACATGCTAATCAAAGACATTTGAGGTTGTTTTGCTCATTCACATGTCAAAAACTTTTTTCTCTTTTGCTCATCTTGTTTATCTTAAACTCTTTATCTTCTTTTTCTCATTCAAAATAATGATTTTTAAAAGGCTGCCCCTCTTCTGAATCTTCCATATTCTCCAACTTACAAATAAAATTATTTGGCCCCTTTTGAATTAGCACTGACTCAATCCTAATAATTAAACCAGATGTATTGCTTTTATATTCATAGGAATAGACGATGATATTACTTTACAGCATCCAAATGGGCTGAGAAAATTGCTATTATAGAATTTACATGCTGGAGGGAAATCTTCTCACTATTAATCTTCCTCACAGATATCTTGAGAACTAAACACAGCTTTTATTCCTCTAAAAGAATATGAAGAAATAGCCAAGAATTTAAAATCTGACTATATAACTCACCAAATATAATAGAATTTATTAGTTTTAACTGTCTAGCACGGATTTCTGTAAGAGGAGAAATGTCTACCTGGAAACTGAATAAAAGATTTAAAATACCTGCAGTCAGGTATTGCATGTCTCCCAAAGATCTGAGGTTTCTTTGAAAAAGGGTCTAAGTACAACCCATTTAAAGGAATATGACCAATCTTCCTGTGGAAATTTTAGCAATAACAAGTTTTCTGACCTTAGGCTGGTAACGATCCTGTCTAGGCCCCAGTTCCTCATTTGTAAAATGAGATAGTTGCAAGAGGAAATCTCCAAAAATCATAGGATGAGAATCTCAGAGAGTCAGCATTAGAATGTTCATCAGTCTGAAAAGCTAAGTGCTAAGAGCTAAGGAGGGAGGCAGTGGTAGTTCCGTGGTAGAATTCTCACTTTCCATGCTGGAGACCTGGGTTCAATTCCTGGCCAGTGTACTTTATGTATAGCCACCACTGTCTGTCAGTGGAGGCTTGGGTATTGCTATGATGTTGAACAGGTTTCAGCAGAGTTTTCAGACTGAGACTAGGAAGAAAGACCTTGTGATCTACTTCTGAAAATCAGCCAATGAAAACCCTATGGATCACAGAAGTCAGACCCGAAACCCATCATGCGTTGGTGCAGGGCTCCAAAACCAAACCAAACCTGCTGCCATCGAGTCAATTCGACTCATAGTGACCCTATAGGGCAGAGTATAACTGCCCCATAGAGTTTCGAAGGAGCGCCTGGCGGATTCGAACTGCTGCCCTTTTTGTTAGCAGCTGTGGCACTTAACCACTACGTCACCAGGGTTTCCTGGTACAGGGCTGGACAGTGTTTATTTCTGTTGTACATGGGGTTGCCAGGAGTAGAGGGCTGACTTGATGGTAGCTAACAACAACAGCAACAAAAACATATTTAATGTATCTGTATCACCCTGTTCTACTATGGATCAAAACAACGGTCCAATCCTGCTGTGCATGGGGTCGCCATGAGTCAGAGGCTGACTCAGGGCAGCTAACAACAACAGCAACTAATGATATTCATTAGTTAAGGAATTGATGCAGCTGCTTGTAAAGGTTCTGGGTAAAAAAATACTCTCCACTTTCATTATGACAGCTGCTCTCATTTCATTTCCTCCTTTGTAGGAACCCCCTGTCCTGACGTACAGGAAGGATGCTTGAAATGGAAGTGAAAGCAGAAACTCCAGGCAGTGTAGGAAACATCATGTGAACCTATATGCCTGCAAAGGGGCCTTGGGTATTTATTGTCCTGAGTAATTTGGAAGGAAAAGTATTTAACAGTACCAACTTCCTCAAATAACACCTTCCTTAAGTGAATGTTCCGCCTAAGAGACTCGTGGTCCGTTACCATTCAAGTCAGAATTTCAAGGTAGAAACCCCCCAGGAATTTTCTTGTAATGTAAATGTTATTACCAACTGTCAGGGGGCAATAAGGATTTTTTAAATTATAAATTTACAAGTTAAATAAACCAGTTAGGATGCCATCAAGTAGGAAGGCTGGCAAGATAAGAAGCCTTGTTAAAGGAATAGATTCAGTAATGTACTTCTGAAAATCAGCCAATGAAAACCGTGTGGATCACAAAGATCCAGTTGGAAATTGATGGTGGAGATAGTGCAGAAATGGGCAGCGTTTTGTTCTGGCGAGCATGGGGTTGCTATGAGTCAGGCATCGACACTACGACAGCTAACAACAGCAACAGTTCCAGCTTATCTAAAGCACCACTTCATTTTGCCAAGCGAGTGTTTTGTGTGGGAATGGACATGTTGCTCAGAAAGGCCAAAGACACTGCCCAGAATTCAGTATCTCTCTGCTTGGTTGCTCATGCTCCAAGCTATTTTCAGTAACCACTGACACTCCAAGGTTGGGTCTAGAATAGTGTTTTTAAATCTTTTTTGACCATGACTCACAATAAAACTCATTTTAAATTACAAAACATTACTCACATGTGTGACGGTATGCACGCATGTATATAAGTAAGTACATCTGAAAAAAGTCTCAGGAAATGATACACTCACCATATGGGATGCACTCTGAGATTTTCTGGTTTAGTCTATGCTCCTTAATTTGTTAAAATGCTATTGCGACCTACTATGTTGACAATGTTGTTGTTGTTGTTAGGTGCCATCCAGTTAATTTTGACTCATAGCGACCCCATGTGACAGAATAGAACTGCCCCATAGGGGTTTTTTTACCTGTAATCTTTATGGAAGCAGATCGCCAGGTCTTTCTCCGTCGGAGCTGATGGGTGGGCTGAAATCACCAACCTTTTGGTTGGCAGCCAAGTCCTTAATGGTTTGCGACATCAGTTGTAGTTGATAGCTTGAAAAACATTGGTCTAGATTAATAATAATAACAATAAAATTAAAAAGATTCGACCCTTAGAGCCCTAAGCATTCTTTAGAAGAATTAAAATTATTTAGGAGCAACCTGGAGCAGGAGCAGATGTGGGGTAACTATCTTATTTATAGTACTTGAGAATTTTCTGAGATGACAACTGATGAAACTGTGATAGTCATTTTGGAGACTCTGTCCACATTCCACCTCTGTTCTTGAGTCATCTAAATAGTAGTGCACTGAGCGTTTGAAAGACCAACTTTTGTATATATATGTATATACACACTATGTTACCTTTACTGGACTTGGGAATTTGAAGATAATTCAATTGTATCACACACCATCATTTTATGAACTGTTAGGAAAGAAAAAATTCTGCCATTATGATTGTAAAAGGCCATCAATTACGTGACATTTCTCAATTTCAGAGCTGTTAAAATGTGGAAAAAAAATGTACATTTTAAAATCAACCCTAAACTAATCACTCACTTGAGAGGTCTCTTCTTTGTTCTTCCTTTGACAGAACCAGTAAGAGTTTTCATATCCACAAGGAAAATTACCTGGAGTTGTGTTTTATTAATTTTATGACTTCTCATAGAATTCTAAATTTGGAAGGTATCCTCAGTGATAATCTGGATCGTACCTCCTCATGTTACAGTTGAAGAATCTGACACCCAGGAAGATGACATGACTTGTCCCAAATAACATAACAAAGTAGAGGCAAAAAGAAGCTAAAAAAAAAAAAAGAAAGAAAGATCTAGGTTGACAGACTAGAAAGAAAAATAGTGGTAGAGAAAAATCAAGTCTAGAACCAAAAACCTCTGGTCCCTTTATTCGATCTCCTTGTTTTCTGACGCGGAATTGGTCACATTTAAAAAAAAAAAAAAAAGTCATATGGGGGTCATATCTTCTACCTTTTGAAGCCAGTATCTTCACTCCTTGAACAGACATAAATTATTGCCAGAAACTGTCTTCCTCAGATATCTTTATAACTTGTTTATTTAAAATTTATATCCCACCCACTTCCCAAAAGGATTAGTTGGATCAGCTTTTCCACCTACTTAATTTAATCATACCAGCCTCATTTCTCATTGATTCTTGACGAAGTCCCAATGTATTGCTGAAGTAAATCGCCTGTCACTGCCCATGTGTGTTGTGAGGCCTTCCACCACCACGCCATTACAAATGCTCCCATTACCAATTCCTGTCTATCTTTTCTTTTAAATCCGACATTTACCTCCTGTAGAAAACATTCTTTAGTTAATGCTCTTTTGTGGTCCATATATGTTAAGAACCCATTCAGTATTCCTTTCATTTTTGCTCAGCAATTTACTTGAAAGAGCTCAACTGATCTCAACTTTTACATGTGAGTGGTCCCTTGATGGTACCACTTTTGTGCTGCCCATAACTTGGAGGATGTGCTCAGTCTGAAATGTTCCCTGGCTCATTTGGTTCTATCCTCAAGGAGCTAAACACTTAATGGAGAGGACATTGCAGGCTGCGTACACATGCATACACGCACATAAACACACACACTCCATACCCAGACACAGGAAGGAGCAGATGAACAAAATAGCAAATCTTTATTAATGTTTATTCATAAAGTGTTATTTCATCTAATGAACACCTGAAGGGACAGAATAGCTTGTTAACTTAGAGATTCTGACCTATTCTTCCAGTACTCACCATATGCATCTTAACACTTAAACCATACTGAACTATCTTCAGTTCCTCGAGGATCTTGATCCATGCTGATCCTGTGCCTGTACTCGTAACCTTTTAAGTAGCCTGGTGTACTGCTCACCACCTTCCTCACCTGAGTCATACATGTCATTACTGACGTCTCTCAAGAGAAGCTGTTTCTTAACCTCCCTCTGTCCACCCTTGCCTTCACTGTGCACTCATGGCACCCTGGGCAACTATGGTCCATCATAGCACTTGTCATTGTATAGTAATTGTCTGCTCACATGTTTTCCTTCTCAACTAGACAAGGATCCTCTTTGTACCTTTGGCACCTAGAAGGGTGCCAAACTATAACTATGGTCTATTCATATTCTTCCAGAAAAACAAGAAGAAAATAAATGGGAGCAAAATGCCGCATCCATCACTGGAAGAAATGACACTCATTGGGCTTAGTGAGCAAGCTAAGCTACAGTTATTCCTTCTAGATATTAGAGGTTATTCTTAGAGTCAGGTTGCTCTTAAGAGTTATTATTTAAACAAACTATGGTACATACATACGATGGAGCACTATGATAAATGATAAAGAGCAAAAGAGCAATGATGAATCTACAAAGCATCTCACAATATGGTTGAACCTGGAGGACATTATGTTGAGTGAAATAAGTCAATCACAAAAGGATAAATATTGTAAGAGACCACTGCTATAAAAACTCATGAAAAGGTTTGTACACAAAAGGAAACAATCTTTGATGGTTACTAGGGAGGGGAGGGGTGGGGATGGAAAAACACTAAATAGACAATACATAAGTGGTAACTTTGGTGAAGGGCAAGACAGTACACAATACTGGGGAAGCCAGGACAGCTTGACCAAGGCAAGGTCACATAAGCTCCATGGACACGCACACACACAAAAGAGAGCTATTCTTTGGTATGGAATAAGTCGTATAAGCTTGTTAGTGAAATCTTTAAGAATACATCATCTTCTAAAAGATTAGAGCCAGCTAGACTTCTGTTTCAAAGATTCATCATGTAGCCTTAGAAATGGTCCATGAGAACCGATTTCTCTCCTTTATCCTCTGGCACTTTTATCACTGCCAATGACATTGTATAGGCTAAACAACATAGGTTATCTTGATTTGTTCATTTTTCCTTGAATTATGGTTTTTTCTTTGCCCTTTAAAACTACAATTAGCTTTAGCTTTAATAAAGTTCCAATTCATTTTAGTTCAATTTACTCTCTATAATTGCTACCACCCCAGTGACAATGTTTCCAGATCCAGGGAAAGGATTCCCTTATGGAATAATACAGAAATTGAAATTTATTTTCAAGTACTCAATAAAAAGCTTGAATATCAGTTTGTATTCTGGGATTCATAAGAAGGCCATCTCTTGACAGACCATTGGTAGAACTTAAATATGCATCACATTAGAGTTTCTCACTGCCCTGCTCTGCTAGAGGCCAGTGGAAGTAGCATGAACTCTGGAGTCATAAACATCTGTGGAATACCAAGCGCATTATAAAGCATGATGCAAAGGGCATATGAGTCACACAGAGATTTGACCTCTTCTCCCATTTTCCACCTGGATGATGTTGGGCAGTTTGCCTCTGTGCCTCCTTTACCTCATCTATAAAATGGGATTTAAAACACTTGCCTCACAAGATTATTGTAAAACATGTATGTGAAAAAGTATACATAAAGGCTAATATATATTCAATACCAGGTAGATATTAAATCTTTTAAAATGGCCATTTTATAAAATTGCTGCAATACTAAAGAATTCTTCATTAGTATATTGTTCAAAGGTTTACATTTGAGAAAACATAGTCAGTAGCCTATAGGGCTTTTAGCACTAGCATTGACATTATAGATTTAGGCCTTCTTACATAAGTTATTTTGTTTTGATTTTTATTCAGTATTTAATGCTGGCTTAGGATGTGCCAGACACTAGTATTATAGCAAAGTTGAATCACACGTGAACTCAGAATACCATTATTGATATTTAACAGCAGCCCTTATGTATGGAGACCTTGGTAGAGCTCTCCAGTGGTTTTTTTTTTTTTTTTTTTTTGGCTAAATCAATTACTTTTGGAAATTTTATTGATCCAGAAAAAGCCTGAGCTGGGGAGATAGCATCATTAAATATCTCGTAAATCCAAGGAGCAGCTTCCAGATTATTTTGTCCATAAGATATAGGAAGACAGCTCTTGACCAAGTCAGCAGAAAACAAGAGGGGCTTATAACGAAGAGTATAACCATACATAAGATTAGACCCTAAGGGGTTACCTCAATGTTTTACTTATAGATTCGAGGTTGTGGGGCAGATGCTGCAAGTAGCAAGTCTACTTGAAAGAATATGAAGTTTTGGAAAGGTATTCACAATTTAGTGTTAAGTGAAAAGAGAGATTGCAAAATATAGAAAATCTAGATATGGATACATTAAAACATGAAAAGGGAGTGGTAGGATTGCAGATGATTTTTAAAATTTTATTTTGGTCTCTAATGTTTAAGTGCTCAACTACTCGCCAAAAGGTTGGCAGTTCAAACCTACCTAGAGGCACCTCAGAAGACAGACCTGGTGATCTTCCAAAATTCAAAGCCTTGAAAACACTATGAAGCAGTTCTACTCCGTACACATGGGATCACCATGAGTCGCAAGTGACTCAACGGCAACTAACAATAATCCTTAAACAATTAGTATCTTGTGTAATAAGATAAAAGCATATAAAAATGAAAGTGAATTCCGTTCAAAATTTATCAGAATGAAGTTCAAGAACTTCTATAGCCACTGGTATCACCTGGTATCACGTCATCTTAACCATTCACATAACAGTGAAATGAAAGGTGGATTATATTTAAAATATCCCGAGATGCCCCTGAGCACTGTAGTGTTTGCAGCAGCACCTGTCAATACCAGGAGTACAAGAAAGGTATCTATGGTATTTGTTTCCTATCCATGTGGATAAGAGCATCTTCCACAAAATATGTTCAAAGGGCCTCTTGCCAGGATCATTGGGACCAATATGCATTTTCCAATACTCTAGTGAAAACAATTGTCAGGAACTGTGTTACTTATTCAGGGAAATTATAATCCTATCATCGAAAAAGTAGAGTCGGCTTGTCACTGCAAGGGAGTGGCACAGAAACTTCTTGGTGAGGAATTGATTTATCCTTCTAGCAATGAGCTTACAAACCTTATCCTAAACCCTAAGGACTAAGCACTGAACAAACAACTAGAACTTTACAAAAACATTCTTATATTCCTGGAAATTAAGACTGACCATCTGAAGCAGAAACTTTCAAAGAAATAGTAAGCATGCCTTGCTTTCCAAAGTTAAAATCTTAGTGATTAGAATTCATAGAACAGACAATACAAAGAAGTGTGGTATAATTGCTTACCACCAAAGAACAATTCGAGGAGCCCTGGCCACACAGTAGTTAAGTGCTCAGCTGTAAACCGGAAGATCAGAGGTTCAAACCCACCAGCTGTTCTGTGGGAGAAAGATGTGGCAAGACTGCTTCCATAAAGATTTATGGCCTTGGAAACCCTTTGGGGCAGTTCTACTCTGTCCGATAGAGTAGCTATGAGTTGGAATTCAAACGCACGGCAATAGGTTTAAAGAACGAAGCATGCCAAACATCAGACCACAGAGACATACGGTATTCAACTTCTTCTTAAACCAGGAAGGATAAAGGCAGTCATAAAATGATGTTTTGTATTTCAGATTTTTATTTAGATTTAGGCTGGTAGTATAAAAAGAATCTCTTCGCTAAAATAAAACCAAGTCATCTTGATGGTGAACTCTATTGGCAAGAAGCCTTTTGATGTTGAGCTTTCAGTTAGACCTCAGTTAAACTAGAACTCCAAGTTAGCAAAAGAAAACCCAGTGGCAGCTACGTTGATAGAGACATCCACTAATTCTACATGTACTGGTGGATGAACCTCACCCCCTTGTTGGTTAAAAGATTATGTTGGTTGAGTACAAGGAGTTCAGAGGGAGAGAAAAATGCTGGGTATGCCAGGGAAATATGGTATATACTGGTTTGTACATTTTCATCTGTTCCCTTTATGGGGCACTGGTGGCACAGTGGTTTAGAACTCGGCTGCTACCCAAAAAGTTGGCAGTTCAAATCCACCAGCTGCTCCTTGGAAACCCTGTGGGGAAGTCTGTTCTGTCCTATAGGGTCACTATGAGTTGGAATCAACTCAATGGCAATGGGGTTTTTGAGTTCCCTTTACACGAGTCTTTCATGGTAGAGGAAGTAGAGGGTAGGTTAATTATATAGTTCTTCACTCTAATGAAGTTTTATTATTAGTGTGTAGCTTTTCTTGTACTCTACCTCTAAACACTGCTTGTCTTGAATGACATATTATATGGTCTGTGTGTCATTGATATTTCTTAGTTATTAATTCTTATTTATCCAGAAACCTGTGGGTAAGTAGACCCCAGCAAGAGGCAGTTGAAGCAGGAACAGGGAGTCATGTTGCTAATCTTCCATTTGTAGTTATTTTTAGAAGTGGAACATGGGGAAAACTGTTCAAATAGTTAAATCCACATTTAGATGAATACAGAATGATTTCTACCATTATAGCATTACCATCCTGCCAGTGAAGGAGAGTAAAGTGAGTCGTATATTGGGATTATTACATATTACATAGCTTTGCAATTCATTTATTGCAGTAATCATGGTAGGAACTAAATTGTGGGACTCCATGTAGGTATCTAGTCAGTCTGTGCTTGTAATACCACTAACCTTAATTATAATACAAGGTGTCATTTCTCTCCATCTATCTCTTTCTTTTTGCAATTCCATTACCAGAATTTTTATTGATGCAAAGTGGTTCCCAGATATTTTTAAACCAAGTTCTTGTTTAAGCCATTTGCTTTTTAGAAACATGGTAATTTGATCCAGTGTTGTTAAATATCTAGCTGTGTGATTTTTTTTTTTTTTTAATAAAGATAGATTCTGGGTTGTTTATTCAAAGTAATGTTTATTGAACATCTGCTATTTGCCAGGTAGTTATTGATTGTGATCTCTAGGTGTTTATAATCTAGTGGAGGAGGCAGACAAGAGGCAACTACAATTTGGTGCGATAAATGTGAACTTTAGGCATAAGGAGAGGATACTACAAAAAGTTTAGTAAGTTAGTGACTCATTTTTTGGAAAAGTACAAGGCTATACTAGACTTGGGCCTAGCTAGATCTAGGGGCCCAAACAATGTTATCAGTATCAGGTGTCTTTCTCTCCCTCCATCTCTCAGTTTTGCTTTCTTTGTGAAACTGTCATTGTTAGGCAGAAGATTGGTTCTAACAGCTCCAAACTTACTTCTACCAACACAGAATCCCCATCTCATCGGTTCCTGCACAACTCCCAGGTCTGGCTCTGATTAACCTTCTTGGCTTACATGTCCGCATCCAATGTAAGCACTGTGGTCCCATGATACACCACTTTCATTGGTCACCTGGTTTGAGACTGAGTTAGGAATGGGTGAGCCCCTGAGGAAAAATCACAGTGATATTACAGATGTCCACTGTACACCAATTATATTAAGCACTGTGAGCTCCCATAAACATTAGATTCAATGATTCTTTTTTCTATATTAATTTCTACTTCCTACCAAGTGTATCTAATCTATACTTGAAAAAAGCCTGTAAAGAGAGGCCTGTAGTAGGTCGGTCAGGATGGATGCACAAGAATCACTTAGTGAAACTGCTGTCCATCAAGAGTTGAACAGAATTGAAATGTACTATTGAAAAGCCTGAAGCATAAGCAGGCAAGGTTGAAAACAAGAGACTACCTTGAAAAATAAGGTGGAAGAAATAAAAGGAAAGGAAAACAATGTAAAAAGAAAAGAAACATAATGGAATCAGTAAAGTATACCACCAAATTCCTCAGTTCGTTGATATTTAGGAACTTCCCCTGTAAATAGTTGTAGAGTTTTGTTCCAACAGCCTAGAGAGATAATGTAGGCCAAATGAGTTACAGTGGCTTCCAAGTAATCCAAAAATTACGAACTAAAAGATAAATTTTTCAACTCTTTTTTTTATCTCAGATAACTGAATAAAAACAAGCAAGCAAACAACAAAAAACCTTGAAATTAATTCTTTGTTTTTTGAGAAAGATATTGTGTTTGATTTTTCCAAAATATTGCTTGAATGATACTTTAACATGGTAGGTCAGTTACGTAAGGAGGACATAATTTATCAGGAAACACATAACTGTGTTTTTCCACAGGACCAAGATATTCCAATGGTTTCCCTGTAAATGAGTTTACTTTATTAAAGATCTTTTTTCATAAACCAAAGGGCATGACTGGCTATTGCTACTATGAGTGTACCATAAATAAACCAAAAGATAAGCATATTAAACAAATACTATAATAAAAAAAAAATAGGCCTGGAGTAGTCATACATCAAAAGAATTGAGCCTATCATCATTTATGTGCTCACAAATCTTTTTGGTTCAGAGACTTTCTAATGGTTATATTTAAAATTAGTTGTTACCCCTCCCGTACTTCAGAGCACTTTGTGTGTGTTAAAGTATTCATCATGTTGCACTTTTATTAAATTTGTTATGCCCACATCTTTGTGGAAAAGGATTTATGACAGCTGTCATATGCCTGTTTACATGTCTGTCTTTTGACCTGGGCTGTGAGTCCTTAAGGGTAAGGACTAAATATTATTTATCTTTTCATCCCCAGACACTGTGTTGGGCACCTACAAAAAGTACTAAATAAACGCTGAGTAAAATAAGGAGTGAAGAGATGAATTAATGGACCCTTGTGTTTAAGTGAATTGCTGCACTATCTATTATTTTCTTTATAAGTTTCATGCTTGTTGTTATTAACTGCCCTTGAATTGGCCCTGACTTATTATTATTATTTTTTTTTATGGTGACCTCATGTACAACAGAACAAAATGCTACTGGATCCTGAACCATTTCCATGATCTATCGTGGATCAGACTGCTGTGATCTCTAGGGTTTTCATGGACTGATTTTCAGAAGTAGATTGACAGGCCTTTTTTCCTAGTCTATCTCAGTCTGGGAGCTCTGCTGAAACCTGTTTTGTACCATAGCAACATGTAAGCCTCCACTGACAGACAGGTGGTGGCTATGCTGAGTTGCATTAGCTGAGAATCTTCTCCCACATGGAAGATTAGGATTCTACCACTGAATCATCAATGTTCCCTTAAGTTTCACACTTAAATTGCTTCAGAGTTTAAGTCTATGTAAATTAACTAGCTCCCAAGAATGTACCTACTTACAAAATTAGATCATGACTTACACACACACACAGCGAGAAACGACAGCTTGAGCCTCAGCCAGGCCCCCTGTGGGAGTACAGACATGTTTGCTTTTTGTGTTGGGAGAAGCAACACCGGGTGAAAAAACCAGAACTATGTTTATTGCTGGGATTTGACATACATGAGTATGGTTGGCAAATTTATGGGTCTGCTCTGAAGATTTTGAAGGTTGGGGGAGAAAGGGCTTATGATATCTTCTGGAAGAGAATTAATTCTAAGGGAAAACAGCCAGGCATGACCAGGCCACCCAATGGCACACTCTTCACTTTGGCAAGAAAGGGCATTCTGTGCACAAGCAGGCCTGCCTCTTCGATTGTCTCCTTCCCCCACCCCCCCATTAGAACCAGGAAGGGCAGAAAGACTATAAGCCAAAATTGGAAGAACTCTTCTAATAAACTGTCTAAGATTGAGGGGGCGTGGCTTAGAAAACTCTGAGATCCCTCAAACAGAACGTAACACAGTGTAGAATCAGCCATTGCCCCTCTGCCCCTCCCTCGCTAGCACTCTATCATGTTCTACTGCATCATCTTAAGGGAAGAACCTTAACCTTCCATCTTCATGTTTTCACAGAGAAGGGAACTTCTGTTCTGCTTCCCATCAGGGCTGTGGTTTTGAAAGAAAACTCCTAGCTTCCCTCCCTACCCCATACTTGCTTCCCCCGAAGAGGAGGAAGGGTAGCTTCTTCGACTGGTGAAAGCCTGGCTTCCATCAGGCTGTGATTACTGATATCTAGTGGGTGGGGAAGGATGTCCCTGTACTAGGAGTGACTGCTACTTGCACAAGTCTCCTGCTGTTCAGGACTTGCATGCATACAGTGGGTTTTCACATTGTCTGGCTCTCTTTGTTTCCACATTACAAAATACAATGGGACAGAATCAACTGCCTACCCTTCTCTCTTGACTCTGGTCATCCTATGACAGGTTTATGGGATAGCCTGTGATCATCCATGCTGGTGGTGTCTGGGTGGCAAATATTCTCTGAAAACTGTTTTCTTCTTTACCCTCTCACCCCATCTCAGGCTCCAGCTGGCTTCATGGTATGAATTTGGATGAGGATGGGATGACAGGATTTTGGCTTTAGATCTAAATTGCATTCTCAAATGCAAATTTACCACAGTCCACAGAGCCTCTTGGGCACTTTCCTGGCTCATTAATAAATCCGGTTCATTTATAAACCCAGAATCGATCATTAATTAACTATCAGTGCCTAGAGTCTGTACTTAATCTGTTGGAACCTGGTGGGGAGTGGCAGTGGATCATAACCTCCTCTCTCAAACACCTAGCTGCTGCTTTGACACTGTGGAGGCCCAGGGAATCAGCAGGTACACTTAAAAAGGAAGTGGCAGAGAAGCAATAGAGTGCCTAGGAGAGCCAATATGGAGGACCTGAGGGCATGTTGGTGAAGCACACCAGAAACAGCTGGGTCTGGAGAAGCAGCAGGAAAGGCTGGGGTGCTTTTGAACAATAATGGAGGAGCTACAGTGTCCAGCAGGAGTCTATTCATGATCCTTGTTGCCATTAGCTGCAGTTGAGTTGGTGCCTGACTCATACTGACCCCGTGCACAACGGATCAAAGTACTGCCTGTTCTTGTGCCATCCCTGTGATTGGTTGAAGATCAGACCGTTGTGATCCCTAAGGTTTTCAGTGGCTGATTTTCAGGCCTTTTTTCTTAGTCAGTATTACTCTGGGAGATCTGATGAAACCTGTTCAGCATCATAGCAACATGCAAGCCTCCACTGACAGACGGGTGATGGCTGTGCTTGAGGTGCATTGTTGTGGGATTGAAACCAGATCTCCTGCATGGAAAGCTGGCATTCTACCACCGAACCACCAGTGTCCCCCTATTCAGGATTACATATGAGATCCTGGCTGGGGACTCCCAAAATTGTTTGATAATCAGAAGCCTTAACAAAAATATTGAAGAACTGCATCATGTAGGTGAAGCCAGTGAAAATAAAATTATTATTTGCAGTGTGATCTCATCCATATTCACAAGCTGATCGTGGGAAGATCGTGGTTTCTCTCATTTTACTCTAAACCTGAGCACTCGTTCATCAGAGCACCTCATCCAAAATAGGCAATTGTATTTGGGACATGGGGATGATGGATGATTAGTTCTCCCGAAATGCCGACCATTTAAAATTTTTCTGCTTAAAGGAATATCAGTTGAAATAAGAAAGCCACTGCTGTTGTTATGAGGTGTTAATGTGCTAGTTCAAGAATATAAAGTTATTTTTGTTCATTTCTTTGAGCCCTGAGTTTGGAATATGGTGAAAAGTAAGCCTGAAAACTAGAAATAAAGGCTTTCTCCTTACAGTTTTTTCAAAACAGGTATCCTTATCTAAAGCTGATTCTCTGTGTCCTAAAGAAATTCTCTTTCTTGCTACCTCAAAACCACCTCACAGATCAAAACTGTTTGGTCTCAAGGTGAATTTCTTTCAGCTAAGTTATTACTTCAAGGCAAGTATATGAGATAATGCATTTGAGGTTGATCCCAACAAGGCAAGTATATGCCACTTAATGCATTTTGTGAATTTAACTTTTGACTCTGCAAGTAAATATATAAATATGTATACACATGCAACCTATTTTTTTTCTACAAAATGCATTTTCACCTACAAAGATTATGGTTAGAATTTTAAGTACTTCTCAAATGTTATGATTCCCATTTTTATCATAATTAATTACTTATTCTCCTCCAGGTGGTAGCAATATTTGTTTCCTATTTTTAATGAAAGGAAAGCTAACATACACTTGAAAACTCAGAAATACTTTTATTTGGGGTAGAATATTCACGTTGCTCCATTCCTTTTCTTTTCAAGAACAAGATTTATATCAGTTACTCTCTGTGACCAGGATTGGTAGTAGAGTTTGAGGGTTTTCTAATGGCAAATACACATCTAAATTGAGGTTGATAAACTTTCATATCACGAATCTATTCCCATACATTTAAGGGATTAGTTACAAAATGACACATGCTCTGAATATTCTCATTGGTTAGGCATTCCTTAGGGTGTTTTTCCAGCTGTGTTGACAAACTGGCTAATAGAAAGATTTTTTTGTTTGTTTTGTTTTGTTTTTGTTGCTATTGCAATCTTGTCTCAGTAGCTTTAACTCAAAGGTAACATCAAAGTAATGTCTTGACCATGGAAAGGGAGTTTACTATGGTGGGTGAAGACTACAAGTGGGCTCAAATCTCAGCTTTACTACTTACTAGCTGTGTGACCTTGAAGAGACTACTGCACCCCTCTGAACCTCAGTATCTACACATGTAAAATTGGCATTACGTGCATGTTGGAGAGATTAAATGAGACAGTGCTTGTTGAGTACCTATAAAATAGTAGGCATGAAAAAATAAGTTTTATTATTTGTTGTTGTTGTCGTTAGATGCTGTTGAGGCAATTCCAACTCATAGTAATGCCAGGTACGATAGAACAAACAACTGGCTGCTCCTATGCCACGCTCACAATCATTGCTTATGTTTGAGCCAATTGTTGCAGCCACTGGGTCAATCCATCTCATTGATGGTCTTCCTCTCTTTCACTGAACCGCTACTTTACCAAGCATGATGTCTTCCTCCAGGGACTGATCTTTCCTGATATTATGTCCCATGTACGAGAGACAAAGTCTCACCATTCTCCCTTCTAAGGAGCATTCATTCTGGCTGATGCATACCTTTCCTGATTTTAAATCACACAGTATCCACTTGTTCTGTTTGAAGGACTACCTCTTAGTCTGTGTACATGTTCCGCATGAGCACAATTAAGTAAGTGTTCTGGAATTTCCATTTTTCGCAATGTTATCCATACACCTTCTTACACCAGTTTTTCATTGGTTTGTTTTTTGAGGTTTTTGGTCCATTAGTCAGTTGGTTAGTTGGTGTTTGTTGATTCGGAAGACAAACACTTGTGTTCTATAATTTTTGAAATTGTTATTATGACTGAACCCACTCATTGTAGAGAATAGTGAGTCATTAAAAAAAAAAAAAAAAAACTCTACATTTACCCAATTAATGTTTCCCTTTTTCAGTGGTTTTGCCTTGTTTCCACCTAGTTTGTGCATAGAAAAACTTCAAATCCTACAAGGGTTGACGGTTTAGGAAATAAAAGGACACATGTTTGTTGTGTTCTATTCCAGTGAGCAGCATGCTACTCTTCCATAACCAGAGGAAAATTTTACTAGCGAATGATTGTTTGGATTTATATGATTTATATTAACTGAACACTTAATCTTGGGATTCGTACAGTAAGTCACTCAACTGCTTTAGGTACCTAGTAAGCTGGCCACCCACCACTTATCCACCTACTCATCAACCGACTACCTAGTCACCATCCATCCACCTGTCCAACTACACACTCATCCACTCACACATCCAACCTTCCATCCAGCTGTCTATACACATGTCCACCTATCTACATGTTCACCCATCCATCCATCCACACACTTATTCCTTTTGCATTAATTTATTCAACAATACATGACATTGTTTCTTTGCAAACATACACTAAAAGCGAAATTAATCTGTGAATTTAAGGTAGGTAAAATAGTAAATTATGTATTATTCTACAATCTCCTAATATATTTCCTTAAACTCTAAGCTCTAGATCTATGAATAACAGTTGTTTTATGGTAGAATGTTAAGCAATGCCTGGGATGGGACTAATGTAGGCAGAGAAGCACACTCCCTGTGAGTTGACACCTGAGATGTCCAACATATTTCATCAGCCTAATAGTCCTTCATTTCTAATCCGTCATTCCATGACCTTAACCTACGTTTCCTACCGTATTTCCCAGCATTCACTTTCATATTACAGTACAGCCTGCCAGACTGAGCTACTTGAATTTCCCCAAAGCATGCCTTTGATTATACTGTTCCCTCTACCTGCATTGGGCAAATCTGCTGCCAAAGACCTCTTTAAAGTGTTGAAAAGCAAAGATGTCACTTTGAGAACTAAGGTGTGCCTGACCCAAGCCATGGTGTTTTCAGTCACCTCATATGCATGTGAAACCTGGACAATGAATAAGGAAGACCAAAGAAGAATTAATGCCTTTGAATTGTGGTGTTGAAGAATATTGAGTATACCATAAACTGCCAAAAGAACAAACAAAACTGTCTTGCAAGAAGTACAACCAGAATGCTCCTTCGAAGCAAGATTGGTGAGATTACATCTCACATACTTTGGACATGTTATCAGAGGGATTAGTCCCTGGAGAAGGATATCACGCTTGGTCAAGTAAAGGGTCAGTGAAAAAGAGGAAGACCCTCAATGAGATGGACTGACACAGTGGCTGCAACAATGGGCTCAAGTATAGCAACGATTGTGAGGATGGCCCTGGTGGAGTAGTGGTTAAGGAGGTTGGCTGCTAACCAAAATGTTGGCAGTTTGAGTCCACCAGCTGCTCCCTGGAAACCCAATGGTGCAGGTCTACTCTGTCCTATAGGGTCACTATGAGTCAGAATCCACTCAGTGACAACGGGTTTGGTTTTTTACTCACCGTGAGGTGGAATCGACTTGAGGGTGACTGGTTTTGGGTTTTTTACTCTTAGATGTATTAATTTATATGCTGTTTATTCTTCTCCTCTAAAACATTTTTTCTACTAATAATCAATTCAGTGTCAGTTTTTTTAAAAAATCACATGGAAGTCCCATCTGGCCTGCTGTCTTTCAAAGCCTCCCTTGACACTTGCACCCTCCATTGAAAGGCCTTCCCCTGCATATCCTATACATGATCACTGGCAACTGTCCAAAGTAGGGTACCACTGAGAAGTCGGCCCCTCCCACAGGAACACTCCCTACCCCAGAGGCTAATAGCTTCCTTTTGCTGGGTGTTTCTGCCACCGTATAGTCCTGCCCCTCATTCTTTTCCACTAGTGAGAGGGACCAGGGAAGTTATCAGTACTTTCTCCTTTGGAGGTCTGGAGAGGTACTCGTTCCATCATTTCTAACATTATCTCTTTTGGAAAAAATATTTTGCATTGCAAACGACCAACTTTTCAATAAATTTGAAACACAGCCAGCGTCTGGTATGGGGCCAGTCTGTACTTACACTGAGGAAGTAAGGTTGCGTATACAGACTACTATCTGACTGCTGAGTGAGCTCTTAATTTTTTTTTTAATAATCAATATTACAAATAATACATTTAATTCTATAAAGACAGGAAGCTACAGGTAGCCACATTTCCACCCATTCTAGCATCACTTTGCTCCTTTACAGCAAAAGAGCTGAACTATGAAATGAAATGTGCTGTCTAGGTTGGGGCTAGGTATTTTGGCAACCATCCAAGTCTTTTTTACTGGTGAGACTATCATATAAGAAGTTTGTAAAGTGCTGCTGTAGAGATGCTTGGGCTTGTCCTTTGGAGCTTAGAGCAGGATAGGGAGGAAGCGGGAATCCAGAGTTACACACCATTTTTTCTTTGTGGCTGGAGAAACTGAGCCAATGAGAAGAACGTTATTCAAGGTCACAGAGGGGTGTCTGCAATTTTGAGAAAATGATCTTCATTTGCTCTGTCACTTCCAGGCAGCTAGTTGAAAGCTAATCTTATTTTTAGATACGCTTAGCTGTCTGGGGTATTATTGGCCACTCTATCATTGAAAAAGGTGGTGTGTTCTATGAATAAGATTAGCTATCAGACTTCTATTAAAGACAAAACTTAAGAGAAAAAAGGTTGTTTCCTTATAGAATTATTTTTTAAATTTACTTTTGATCGTTGGATTCAAGCAAAATAATTTATGTAATTCAAATTAAATAATATGTTTAAATTAGGAAATATGATAACAAATACCCATAAACTCATCCCCCAGAACTTAAGAATTAGAATATTAATACCATAGAATCTTCTTGCATGTTCTTCCCTAATTTCATCCTCTTTTCCCCCCTTCCACCCTCCACCCAGAGGGAACCACGCTTGTAGATTTGGTGTTCGTCTACTCCGTGGCTATAGTTTAGTAGTTTTATCATGTAAGCATGTGTCACTAGATAGTACAGTAGTACATTTGCTTGGTTTTGAGCTTTATGCAAATGTTATCATACTGTATGTATTCATCTGCATTTTTTTCATTCCAATATTATGTTTCTAAGGTTCATCTGTGACGTTTCCTGAAGCTGTAGTTCACTCATTTTTACTGCTGTATAATATTCCATGGTGTGACTCTATTAAATTTATTCAGTTGCTCTTGACAGTGGAATTTTTGGTTTGTGTGTAAAGGATTAACAAACAGGCCTGGGCTGATGTATTTGTCCAAGAATTTCTCCAAGCCAGGGGCTTTCAAACTTTTTTAAGACATAATAAAAAAACAAATACATTTTATATTGCTTTCAGTACACATAAACATACAAATAATTGAAGCAAAGTTTGGTGAAATAATATATCCTCCTATTGCAAATTACAATTTGAAAAACACTTCTACATCTTACAGTGAAGAATGGAATTACTAAGTCACAGAGTATATCATGGTTATTTTTACTACTATGAATGTTATTATGGTCAGAAAAAAAAAACAGTGTAGCAAGATTCATATAATATGCTGTATAGTTCTTTTTAATTATGATCATTATGAGTAAAGCTTTCTTAATGAGAAAAAATTCCACAGATTTAAGCACTTTTAGAAATCTTTTTATCTAAAACTAAACTTTGAAAATTTCCAATACAGAATACAAGAGTTTTTAATAAACTAAATCTTCAAATAACTTTATAAAATTTAACTTTGCCATCAAAAAGAGAAAAATACTTCTTTCCTTTGTGATACAAGATAATAGGTGCCTTCCCAGATTAGGAGTATGAAATCTAAGTACCTGCAGATGGTATACCTGGGCATCTCATTGTGAGTTCCTGACTCTAAACAGCAGACAAGAAATACTAATAACATGAGATGTATGCCCATCTCTCTGTGATTGTCTGAGAGCTTCTAGGAAAAGCTCTGTATTCTAGTCTCTTGAGGGGAACATTGGAGAAGTGTCCTCCATCTATCCCCAAATCCAAAGTGCCGCATTAACTCTTCTTTATACTATTACAAAGCTGACTGGGAACTACCATTTCCCAACTCAAATTACGGACATTGGAAACCCTGTTGGCATAGTGGTTAAGTGCTACGGCTGCTAAGCAAAGGGTTGGCAGTTCGAATCCGCCAGGCACTCCTTGGAAACTCTATGGGGTAGTTCTACTCTGTCCTCTAGGGTCGCTAGGAGTTGGAATCGACTCGACGGCACTGTGTTTGGTTTTTTTTTTTTTTTTCGGTTTTCAGAGCTCAAGGGACAAAGTTATTTTCCTGTTACAGGAGAACTCTAGGAAGACAAATGGGTCTGGGTGCCAGATATCCTCTAGTCAAAAGAATTGAATCTTGTAATAATTTCCTTCTTTCCACATCTTATACCCAATGAGATGCCCAAGGTTTTGGAATGTTCTATTTGTCTCTTGCTTAGGAATTGAATTGTTCTATGTTAGAAGGACTTCTAGTTTCTTCTCCAAGTAAAGCAGGAAATATTTTTCTTGTTGCTGTTAGGTGCCATCAAGTCAGTTCCAACTCATGGTGACCCTATGTACAACAGAGCAAAACACTGTCCTGTCCTGCAGCTCCTCATATTTGCTGTTATGTTTGAGCCTGTTTTTGCAGCCACTGTGTCAGTATATCTCATTGATGATCTTCCTCTCTTCCACTGAACCTCTGCTTTACCAAGCATGATGTCCTTCTCCAGGGATTGGTCCCCCCTGATAACATTTCCAAAGTAAGCAAGACAGTCTTGCCATCCTCGCTTCTAAGGAGCATTCTGGCTGTACTTCTTCCAAGACAGATTTGTTCGTTCTTCTGGCAGTATATGGAATATTAAATATTCTTCGTCAATACCACAATTCAAATGTATTAATTCCTCCCCAGTCTTCCTTATTCACTGTGTAGTTTTTACATGCATATGAGGCAATTGAAAATACTGTGGCTTGGGTCAGGCACACCCTAGTCCTCAAGGTGACGACTTTGCTTTTGAACACTTCAAGGAGGTCTTCTGCAGCACATTTGCCCAGTGCAATATGTTGTTTGATTTCTTGACTGCTGCTTCCGTGGGTGTTGATTGTGGATCCAAGGAAAATGAGATCCTTGACAACTTCAGTCTTTTCTCCGTTTATCATGCTGTTGCTCATTGGTCCACTTATGAGGATTTTTGTTTTCTGTATGTTGAGATGTGATCCATACTGAAGGCTATGGTCTTTAATCAGTAAGAGCTTCAAGTCCTCTTCACTTTCAGCAAACAAGCTTGTGTCATTTGCATATCGCAGGTTTTTAATGAGTCTTCTTCCAATCCTAATGTTGTGTTCTTCTTCATATAGTCCAGTTTCTCAAAGATTATTTGCTCAGCATACAGATTTAATAAGTATGGTGAAAGGATATAACCCCGATGCAGAGCTTTTCTGATTTTAAACCACAGAGTATCCCCATGTTCGTTCAAACGACTGCCTCTTGATCTATGTACACGTTCCTCATGAGCACAGTTAAGTGTTCTGGAATTCTCATTCTTCTTAAAGTTATCCATAATTTGTTATGATTCACACAGTCAAGTGCCTTTGTATCTAGTCAGTAAAATACAAGTAAACATCTTCCTGGTATTCTCTGCTTTCAACCAAGATCCATCTGACATAAGCAGTGATATTCCTCATTCCATGTGCCTTTCTGAATCTGGTTTGAATTTCTGGCAGTCCCTTGTCAATGTACTGCTACAACCACTTTTGAACTATCTTCAGCAAAATTTTACTTGCATGCGTTATTAATAATATTATTTGATAATTTCTGCATTCTGTTGGATCATCTTTCTTTGGAATGAGCTTAAATATGGTTCTCTCCAGTCAGTTGGCCAGGTAGCTGTCCTCCAAATTTCTTGGCATAGACAAGTGAGTGCTACCAGCGCTGCATCCATTTGCTGAAACATCTCAATTTGCATTCATTCAATTCCTGGAGCCTTAGTTTTTGCCAATGCCTTTAGTGCAGCTTGGACTTCTTCCTTCAGTACCTCTGGTTCTTGATCATATGCTACCTTCTGAAATGGTTGGGACATCAACCAATTCTTTGTGGTACAGAAACTCTGTGTATTCCTTCTATCTTCTTTTGATGCTTCCTGAGTGGTTCAAATTTTTGCTTATAGAATCCTTCCATATTGTAACTTGAACCTAAATATACAGCCCAAAACTATAAAGAACATGGAAGTAAAAATAAGGTCAGTGCTAGGGGCCCTAATATATGGCATATAGGATATAAACCATAACTAATAATACACAAACACCAGAACAGAAGCTAGATAGATGGAATGTTATAAAAATTAAACACTTAAGCTCATCAAAAGACTTCACCAAAAGAGTAAAAAGAGAATCTACAGACTGGCAGAAAAAATTTGGCTATGACATATCAGACAAAGGTCTAATCCCTAAAATCTACAGGAAAATCCAACATTTCCATAACAAAAAGAAAAATAATCCAATTAAAAAATGGGTGAAGGACCCCATATGGAGCAAGAGAGAATGAAGAAAACCAAAGACACAAGGGAAAGATTAGTCCAGAGGACTAATGGACAAGTACTACAGCCTCCACCAGACTGAGTCCAGCACAACTAGATGGTGCCTGGCTACCACCACTAACTACTCTGACAGGGATCACAATAGAGGGTCCCAGACAGAACTGGAGAAAAATGTAGAACAGAATTCTAACTCACACAAAAAAAATAAATAAATAATTTACCAAACTTACTGGTTTGACAGAGACTGGAAAAACCCCAAGTGTATGGCCCCTAGACACCCTTTTAGCTCAGTAATGAAATCACTCCTGAGGTTTACCCTTCAGCCAAAGATTAGACAAGCCCATAAAAAATAAATGAGACTAAATAGGCACACCAGCCCAGGGGCAAGAAGAGAAGTAAGGAGGGAACAGGAAAGCTGGTAATAGGGAACCCTGGGTGAAGAAGCAGAGAGTGTTGACATGTCGTGGGTTTGGCAACCAATGTCACAACACAATATGTGTACTAATTGTTTACTGAGAAGCTAGTTTGTTCTGTAAACCTTTATCGAGCCACTCTTTGAAATCTGTTCAGCTCTTTTACTTCATCTTTGCTTCCCATTCACTTTAGTTGCTCTACATTCAAGAACAAGTTTCAGGAATGGAATTATTCTACGTTAGAAGAACTTCTAGTTCCCTCTCCAAGTAAAGCAAGAAATATTTTTAGGAAGGACTAAAAATGTATTTTTATAATTATGATTACATTAGCTTATTCTTGAATCATAAGTTAGTCACTTCCTTCTTATTATTCCCTTCTCTTTCTTCAGAGATTAGTTTAAAAAAAAAAGCTAAAAATATTTCAATTTCTAATTCTTTAAGCAGATTTTTTATTTTTCATTCTTTCTTCATTTTTGTGTCATCTTACTAAGGAGTTTCGATTCATGCTCACAATAATGCTTATCTCCTTTTCCCTTTATTTTTATATGTGAATTATTGGCTGTTTTATAATTTTTACTTAAGAGAAAACATTTATATGAAACACAGTTTACATTTTACAAAGAGTCTTCGTGATTAAAAATTGAGCCAGACCTCTTGAGTTCAGTGTCAAGTTATTCCGCTTGCTAGTTTTATGACACTGGACAAGTTACTTAAATGCTGTGCCTCAGTATCTTCATCTATAATATGGAAATAATAATATTGTCAAGAGGGTTTTTATAGGATTGAGGTGACATAGCTAAGTACATAGACCAGTAACGCATATCTAGTAAAGGCTCAATCCATGTTCGTTATTCTTATATCTAAATCATTACTAAATCATACAGTTATTGTATTATAAGGCAACTCATGACTTCTTTCTTACTGCCTAAATAGCTAACACTGTTTTTTTGTTTCTAAATTTGCTACAACAAACACATTTTTTCCTCTTTCAGGAACTAAATATTTAACATAAATTCAGCTTCACTAAATTATCAGATGAGATAAAGTATATAAAGTTCTTTGCAAACCATAAGGTGCTATACAAATGTCAGTTATTATAACACTACTACTAAGAAAAATTCTCTTTTCTGGATACCCTTATTTAGAAGAGGTCTTATCTTTTCTTTTGAAAATAAATTCAAGGCAATTTTCCCATAAAGAATAATCTGTATAGAGCCTCAAAGATCTTAGACCAAGATTTGTTGATGGCATTTTTCATTATTGGGATGAGGATTTAGATTGTATCAGATTTAAACACTTTTGCAATTTCAGCTTTTCCTTTAATGAAGATATGAACAGATTGCTGTCCCTTGTCTATCAAAAAAGTAAAGGACTCTTGGTTGCAGAAATTTAAATAATGCATGCCAAATAAAAATAAATTCCCATAAACTTTAATTCTCAGACCATTTGAAGCACACTTATTTAGCTAACTGTAATTAATTGCATATCTTAAGAAATTTCCTGGGAAGAAGACATCCAATCTAAAGATCAGCCCTCAATTGCCAATATTTCTTAGAGCATCAACACATGATAGTCTCTGTTTAATCAGTTTTCCCTTGCACACGATATGCAGCTCTCCCCTAAATAAGACCATGTCGTTGTATATACTGTCCTCTTCTAAAGCTGTCAGCACTACATAGTCTGGCATTTTGTTATATCAGCATGTAATGCTATTGCTGGTGGTGCAGTGGTTAAACACCCAACTGGTAACCAAAAGGTCAGTGGTTCAAACTCACCAGTCACTCTACGGGAGAAAGGTGTCAGTCTTCTTCCATAAAGATTCCAAAAAAACTAAACCCACTGCTGTCAAGTTGATTCCAACTCATAGCGACCCCATAGGGTTTCTAAAGCTGTAAATCTCTATGGAAGCACACTGCCACATCTTTCTCCCATTAAGCCACTGGTGGTTTCGAACTGTCAACCTTTCATTTAGTTGATTTTTTAACCACTATGTCTCAAACCCATTGCTGTTGAGTCAATTCCAACTCCTAGCAGCCCTATAGGACAGAGCAAAACTGCCCCATAGAGTTTCCAAGGAGTGCCTGGTGAATTCAAACTGCTGACCTTTTGGTTAGCAGGGGTAGAACTTAATCACTAAGCCGCTAGGGTTTCCTCACTATGCCTCAAGGGACCCATAAAAATTACAGCCTTGGAAACCCTATGGGGCAGTTCTACCCTGTCCTATAGGGTCACTATGAGTCGGAATCGACTCAACAGCAATGGGTTTGGTATTTTAAACGTATCACATGCAAGAATGTTTCCCATGTATATTTGCTTTCCCCAACTAAAGTTTAAGCCCTTGAAATCAAGGATCATATCTTACACTATTCATAATCTTTTTATAACAGACAGTAAAATCATGGGCATGTAATAATTGCTCAATGAATGCTGGTTGATCCATTGATTGAAACTTACATGAACCTACCCTAGAATCCAATGTGACAAAGCTTATGCTTTCTCTCAAATGAAATAAGACTTCATAACAGAAATATTTCACTTTTCTTTGACTTTTTAGGCTTCTCTGACACATCTGTGACCACAGATATAGCAAAGGAAGAAGAGCTCCAACTGGAGTTAAACTATTTGGTTCCAAATATGAAACTTAAGCAGGGGATTTAATCTCCCTGAGCCTCAGTTTTCTATCCGTAAAATGGGAAAAATAGTGTCTGCCTTGTTATTTTGAGGATTGGAAAATTTTATTTTATATAAAATGCTTAGCACAGTGCCTTGTAGGGGCTTAAAAGAAGGTAGGCTGTTAAACACCTACTTGAGTATAGGTACTGATTTGGCATTGACAGTTGGTTTTCTCAAAGACTCAGTATGTCCAAAACCAAGCTCACGATCTTTCCCAGTTCCCAAACCTGGTCATCCTTCCGAGAATGGTACCACCATCCATCCACTTGCACAAGCCAGAATTAGAATTCCTCTCCAATACCTCTCTATCTTCTTCTGTGCTTCCCATATCCAAACCGACACAAACTCTGCCTCCTGAGTATCACTCCAACCTTCCCGCACAGCCCATCTTCCACAGCCACCACACATTGCACAGCTACCAACACCTCTCACTAAGTTCACCACAACGCCCTCAGCTGAGCCTCCTGCATCTTCCATAAATGGTCCCGGTCTACTCACTTTGGCAAATGCAAATCTGATTGCATCATTCCCTTGCCGCCTATGGCTTTTAGGAAAATAAATACCCAAATCTTACAATGGTGGGTAAGATCTGGTATGATCTGGCCCATGTTGTGTAGGATATTTTCTCTTTGTCGCTTCAGATCCACTTCGTCCTGGGATCTGACCTTTACAGACTGTATCAAAGGGCTCCCTTGCCCTCAGGATTCTATTTCATTTGATCCCACAAAGGTGGGAGATGGAAAGGTGACTGGAGATTGCAGTATGGTATTTAGTCCTCTGGATCTCTCCCTGCCATGTAATGCTAAACTAGCACATTTCTCCAGGACAGCAGCTCTTGTGAGGTGAACTTTCTTGTAAGTATTTTCTCTGAGTTTCAATAACCACTCCCTGCCCTCTTCTTTGATGTCCAGACATTATAACAGCTTTTTAGTAGTTACTAAATGGTTAAGTGCCCAACTACTAGCCAAAAGGTTGGTGGTTTAAACCTCCTCAGGGACATCTCAAAAGACAGGCTTGGCAATCTGCTTCCAAAAGGTCACAGCCTTGAAAACCCTATGGAGCAGATCTACTCTGCACACATAGGGTCATTATGAGTTAAAATTGACTTGACGGCAACTAACAACAACAAAGTCCTGGCGTATGAGGACACTGGTGGTTCAGTGGTAGAGTTCTTGCCTTCCATGCTAGATACCTGGGTTCAATCTCCTACCAAATTGCCTCATGTGCAGCCACCACCCATCTGTCCAGGGAGGCTTGTGTGTTGCTGTGATGCTGAACAGGTTTCAACGGAAGTTTCAATCTAAGACAGACTAAGAAGAAAGGCCTGGCAATCAGCCAATGAAAACCCTATGGACCACAAGGGTCTCATCCCATTGTACATGGGGTTACCATGAGTCAAGGCAGAACAACTGTAGCTAGCAGCAACAACAACAACAAGACCTGGGGTACAATACATTCCTTGTTGTTTTCGCTTTAACCATTCAGACACCACTGTAAAGAGTCTTTGTTAAAATGTCCTCAACTGCCCTATCTGAGTGTGCCCTCTGTTCTTTCCTAAGGCCCAGACAGACTGAAGCTTTCTTCCCCTCCTTAAGCCACTGGCCTTTCAGTTCTTCAAATATTCCTTCTTCCTTAAACCTCTGCCTAGATGAATCTTTCTCTTTTCCTGACTAACACTAATTCCTCAGATCTCAACTCAAATTTCACTTCTTAGTGGAAGCTTTTCCTAACTCCCAAAGTAGGTCAGCTAATTCTATAATAAGTTTTCATATTTCTAGGTACTTTTCACAGCAATTGTAAAAGATAAAAAAAAAGAAATACATCATTTAATTAAAGCATGTCTCTGCCATGAGTGTAGGACTCACGTCTGTTTTGCTCACCCCGTACCCCCAGTTGCTAACAGAGTGTCTGTCACATGTGGTGCTCAGAACATATATGATAAAAGAATGAAAGCTTTCAGTTGTTAGCCCCTAACTAGAAATATGCAATCTTTTGGTGTGTGCAAGTGGACCACATTGATCTGTTTATTTCGTAGAACCCTGTCACATAAGCTAATCACATGTTGGACAAAGAGATTTTTCATCTTTTCTTCCAATCACAATTTTCAGAGCTAAGTGTTTCATAGTTACATTATGTTAGGAATTTCCTGGCTGCCTACTTGTCTCAAATGACTATCCCTTTCTTCTTCTTCCCATAATCTGCTCTTTTTATTTTCCTCAGTAAATAGCTTTCTCCTGTCCATTATCCCTTATTTGTAGCCTGGAATGCCCATTCTTCCCCATATCCCTGTGGCTAATTCCCTCAACTCCTTCAAGTCTTTGCTCAAAAGCCTTACTCAATAAAGCCTACCCTAACCACACAATTTAAAACTCAAAAGCAACCCCCTCTCCCAATTCCCCCACCCTGCTCTATTTTTCAATAACTTTTATCATTCTCTAACATTATATATTTATGATGCTTTTTGTTTATTGTCTGTCTCTTCTATTAAAATCCATGTATAAAAAGTATCCACAACAGTGCCTGGCATATAGTAAGTATTCAAAAATATTTGTTGAATGAATGAAATTAACATCCTTTTCCCAACCCTTGACTGGTATTATAGATTGAATTGTGTCCCCTAAAAAGATATGTTGAAGTCCTAATCCCTGTACCTGTGAACGTGACCTTGTTTGGAAATTGGGTCTTTGAAGATGTTATCCTATTGCTGTCAAGTTGATTCCAACTCATAGGGACCCTACAGGACAGAGTAGAACTGCCCTGTAGAGTTTCTAAGGAACAGCTGGTAGATTCGAACTGTCATCCTTTTGGTTACTAGCCAATCACTCAGCCAAAAGATATTATCGGTTAGATTAATTTAACATGAGGTCGTACATGTAGATCAATATGAATGCTCTAAAAAATAATCCAACATGAATGATCCCTTTATAAAGGACGAGATGAGAGACAGGGACACACACATAGAAAAACACCATGTAAAGATGGTGACAGAGATGGAGTCATGCTATATGTATTAGCAAGCCAACGAATACCCAAAGCTGAGAGGGACGAGAAATTGTCTTTCCCCCAGAACCTTTAGAGAGAGCATGTCCCTGCTGACAACCTGAATTCAGACTGTTAGCCTGCAGAACTGTGAGCCAATACATTTCTTGTCATTTTAAGCCACCCACTTTGTGGTATTTTCTAATAGCAGGCCTCGGTAACTAATACAACTGGCCAGTACTTTGTCATTCAATCTACTCTTTCCCTGCAAACCAAAAGGCAATTATAGATTTAAAAACTGTCCCACTCTCCTTCTCTCACCTAGATAAAATATTATGATGCAATAATTTTATAAGAAATCCCATGGGATTGAAAGGAAATGCTCTTAACATTTATACTTCTTAAATTCTTAATGTGAACATAGGAACCATGCTTTTTGGATTAAATGTCCCATATCCAGTAAATATTTTGTTATGAGAGCAATAAAAACTAAAGTGTTAATGACAGTCCAAAAGGTGTGAGTGAAATGCCTAATTTCTTTTTGCCAAGCAATTAATTCCTATCTCCATTCTACCTGCAGGTCATTTTAGAAATAATGTATTAAAAGCAGACATGTCATAGAGCAAAAGATCTCTTCATGAATTTGTACTCTTGTCATTCTGTGTTATCGTCATCATTGTGTTCAAAATGATTAGTCAAAACACTGCAAGATCCCAAAGTGCGTTCTGAATCATTAAACATTAAATTTTCAGTAGCATTTTAGGCCTCATCTTATTTATTTGAATATTGGTTAGCCATGCCCTGTGTACATGGTTGTTGTTGTTTTCACTAGGTGCTGTTGAGTTGGTTCCAAATGATATTGACCTTATGTACAAGAGAACAAAACACTGCCTGGTCCTCCAACATGCTCACAATGGTTGTTACGCTTCAGCCCATTGTTGAAGCCACTGTGTCAGTTCATCTCATTGAGTGTCTTCCTCTCTTTCACTGGCCCTCTATCAAGCCTGATGCCCCTCTCTAGGGACTGATCCTTCCTGATAACATGTCCAAAGTATGTGAGACACAGTCTCACCATCCTTGCTTCTAAGGAACATTCTGATTGTACTTCTTCCAAGACAGATTTGTTAGTTCTTTTGGCAGTCCATGGTATATTCAACATTCTTCACCAGCACCACAATTCGAAGGCGTCAGTTCTTCTTTGGTCTTCCTTATTTATCATCCAGCTTTCACATGCATATGATGCGATTGAAAACATCATGTCTTGGGTCAGGCACGCCTTAGTCTTCAAGGTGATATCTTTGCTTTTCAATACTTTAAAGAGGTCTTTTGCAGTAGATTTCCCTAATGCGTCTTTTGATTTCTTGACTGCTGCTTCCATGGGTGTTGATTGTGGATCCAAGTAAAATGAAATCCTTGACAACTTCAATCTTTTCCGTGTTTATCATGATGTGGCTTATTGGTCAAATTGTGAGGATTTTTGTTTTCTTTATGTTGAGGTGTAATCCATACTGAAGGCTGTGTATATGGTTACTCTCTGGTAATTAGAATATATTCTGACCTATCAATCGAACAGGAAGTATCTATCACACGACTAGCATGTGCTCATTCTAGCATTATTTTATTAACCAGAACACTCTACCTTTGAGCATGTTAAATGCTGATAATTTACTGTATTACTGTTTGCTGTTGTTAGGTGCTGTTGAGTCAATTTCAGCTCATAGCAACCCCATGTGACAAAATGGAACCGCCCCCATTGGGTTTCCTAGGCTCTTGACTTCTAACTAACAGGTCAGTAGTTTGAATCCACCAGCTGCTCCTCGGAAACCCTATGGAGCAGTCCTACTCTGTCTGATAGGGTCGCTATGAGTTGGAATCGACTCAATGGCAACAGGAACCTTTACAGGAGCAGATCTTCAGGTCTTTCTCCGTTGGAGCTGCTAGGTGCGTTCAAACCACCAATCCTTCAGGTAGCAGCCGAGCACTTAATTGTTGCACCACCAGGACTCCTTACTGTATTACTACCAAGTACAAAATATTGGTTAGTCTTTTACCCAGATGCTACTAATAGCTGAACAATGAGAGGTGATGGCTGGTTAACATTCACGTCAATTCTCTTCGTAACACTGCCTCTTCCTTCCTCTTCGAGGCACACACCTTTTTCTCCTCGTGATTAACCATGCCAAAACCCTAAATGTTTTTTCCTTCCTGAAGAGAAACGCCATAGAAGACTTTTATTTTCTGTGTCTTTTATTTTGTGCACCCCCCCCTTACACGTCAATAAAAAAGCAATTAAGCGCAAAAGGGGAAAAGGAACAATAGTTAATTCCCAGTTCTCCCACATATTTGGTTACTGAAGGTAGCCGCTACTCATTTTGGATATAGATTTTTTCATTTTTTTTAAAACACAAAAAACAGTGATTTGAAATATGTTAATAGTGATGAAGTAGAAAAAGACCAGCCCAAGCCTATAAAAGTGACACGTATAAAAAACATAACATAAAAAAAGAAAGAAAACCTAGCCTCTGGGGTAAAAGGTTAACAGCTGAACTGTCACTCAGCTCAGAGCTGATGATTTGCTTTCTTCTAAGCTTAGAACTTTCTGGGAATTTGTTTATGATTCCAGGCAGCTTTCTCGGCAGGGGGGAGGCTGCCCAGTTAGCCCTAATTATTACATTTGTTTCACATTCCCACTTAAACAGCTAACCTTTTTTTCTAATGGGTCTGGACTCTGGCAGCCACAGCTTGAACTAACTGAGCTGTTCTTTCTGTAAATGGCCCTTTGTGTGTGGATAATGACTCCACTCTCTCGAATAGGGGTTCTCTCTTCATGCTGTAGCTAAATGCATCACTGGAAAAAACAAAGCAAAGAGAAATTGGAGTCAAATGGTACATGATGACCTCCTGGGGTGGGAGTAGGCTTGGCTCTCAGCCTTTCACACTTTCCTTCTTCTAAAGTTTTGTACAGGATAATATTTTTCCTCAAAGCAACGGCAATGAACCCCGTATGGATTTTGGCCATGTTCAGTTCTATGGTTTGAGAACACAAGCTGTCACTGAGTTAAGGAGTGCCTAAATCTTTTGAGTAGAAATACTCTTCCACCTTCATCTCTGGATTATTGAATCAGAACCCGCCTTGGAAAAAGTGCTTAGAAATATGAATTTCTTCCTGGCCAACCCCAGGCTTCCAGCACGTTGGACATTCTTACCATCGTGCAACAGCTCTGTTGTGTATCATCTGAGGACCTTGACACCTGCATTTACCATGTCCACCGCACAGGAGAGTTTGTACTGGATGAATGAAAACAGGAGGAATGAAAGTTCTTAGAAACCCATCTACTGTCACCACTTTATGTATCAAGATTTTAAATCATTAAAAAAAAAAATCTAGACTTGTGGAATGGCAGGAGTAATGGTGTCAAAGTTCATGAAAACTTAAGGCAGATTTTGATCCACCTACTTTACATTTAAAAGTAATTAAAGGGACCATTAAGGTTTCTCTGTAATTCCCAGGTTTTTCATTATCTCAGAGTAGCTTAAAATCAACATAAGACACTTTTAAGGTCTAAAGACTGTATACGCTAGTGAAACCACCCTACCTAGTTTAATTTGCTGACCAATTTGCTGACCTTTTCTCCACTCCCTCTGTTTATTCTCCTTCTGTGGGTAAAATCACTGTAAATTATTAGACATTATATAAATACTCGTCAGTGTGATCTAATCACTGGCCCACCTCTCCTGTACTGAATTTTCTCCACTGCAGCTTGTTCATTTGGTAATTACTAATTCCAACCAATCCACTTCTCCCAGCTCATCCCCTGGGTATTTTAAAGAAATAACCCGTAATGGGCTAATAAAGGGCAGTTAGGGGGTTTGCAGGTATAGCCCTTTGAAGTTACTTCCCTGAAGTGATTCACTCCTATTCCTGGGTGCCACAGGTGCCTCATCTTAAAAAATGGATAAGAATAATATGTTGTTGTTAGGTGCCGTCGAGTCGGTTCCGAATCATAGTGACCCCATGCACAACAGAACGAAACACTGCCCGGTCCTGCGCCATCCTTACAATCGTTGTTATGCTTGAGCTCATTGTTATGCTTGAGCTCATTGTTGCAGCCACTGTGTCAGTCCACCTCGTTGAGGGTCTTCCTCTTTTCCGCTGACCCTGTGCTCTGCCAAGCATGATGTCCTTCTCCAGGGACTGATCCCTCCTGACAACATATCCAAAGTATATAAGATGCAGTCTCACCATCCTTGCTTCTGAGGAGCATTCTGGCTGTACTTCTTCCAAGACAGATTTGTTCGTTCTTTTGGCAGTCCATGGTATATTCAATATTCTTCACCAACACCACAATTCAAAGGTATCAATTCTTCTTTGGTCTTCCTTATTCATTGTCCAGCTTTCACATGCATATGATGTGATTGAAAATACCATGGCTTGGGTGGTATTTTAGTCTTCAGGGTGACATCTTTGCTCTTCAACACTTTGAAGAGGTCCTTTGCAGCAGATTTACCCAATGCAATGCGTCTTTTGATTTCTTGACTGCTGCTTCCATGGCTGTTGATTGTGGATCCAAGTAAAATGAAATCCTTGACAACTTCAATCTTTTCTCCGTTTATCATGATGTTGCTCATTGGTCCAGTTGTGAGGATTTTTGCTTTCTTTATGTTGAGGTGCAATCCATACTGAAGGCTGTGGTCTTTGATCTCCATTAGTAAGTGCTTCAAGTCCTCTTCACTTTCAGGAAGCAAGGTTGTGTCATCTGCATAACGCAGGTTGTTAATGAATCTTCCTCCAATCCTCATGCCCTGTTCTTCATATAGTCCAGCTTTTTGGATTATTTGCTCAGCATACAGATTGAATAGCTATGGTGAAAGAATACAACCCTGACGCACACCTTTCCTGACTTTAAATCAATCAATATCCCCTTGTTCTGTCAAAACAACTGCCTCTTTATCTATGTAAAGTTTCCTCATGAGCTCAATTAAGTGTTCTGGAATTCTCACTCTTCGCAGTGTTACCCATAGTTTGAAAAGAAGATGGAAGGAATACAGAGAGTCATTATACCAAAAAGAATTAGTCAATGTTCAACCATTTCAAGAGGTGGCATATGATCAGGAACTGATGGTACTGAAGGAAGAAGTCCAAGCTGCTCTGAAGGCATTGGCAAAAAACAAGGCTCCAGGAATTGATAGAATATCAATTGGAATATTTCAACAAACAGATGCAGCACTGGAGGTGCTCACTTGTCTATGCCAAGAAAAATGGAAGACAGCTTCTTGGCCAACTGACTGGAAGAGATCCATATTTATGCCTGTTCCCGAGAAAGGTGATCCAACCAAATCTGGAAATTATAGAACAATATCATTAATATCACACGCAAGCAAAGTTTTGCTGAAGATCATTCAAAAACGGCTGCAGCATTATATTGACAGGGAAATGCCCAAAATTCAGGCGGTTTCAGAAGAGGATGTGGAACCAGGGATATCATTGGTGATGTCAGATGGATCCTGGCTGGAAGCAGAGAATACCAGAAGGATGTTTACCTGTGTTTTATTGGCTATGCAAAGGCATTCAACTGTGTGGGTCAAGAATAATATACACACTCTTTATTCAAACAAGCAAAGACATAGGTGTGTGTATTTTCAATATTTTTAAAGTACAGCCTGTGCATAAGCAGACATATTGACAATTACAATGTCAATTGACCATTAATTGAACAAGATCGCGTCTGTTTCATCACAGGAAATTTTGAATAGGCCTTAAGTATGTTACACTTTTGTAAAATGCTATTTGTTCTTGAAACAAGCCACTGAATGAGATCTAGAGAAAATTCAGAAGATCAAGCCCATTCTCTACGAAGGCGCTCTTATTGTTAGCTGCCATCGAGTCGGCCCTAGACTCATGGCAACCCCATGTGTTACAGAGTAGAACTGCTCCATAGGGTTTTCTTGGCTGTAACCTTAAACAGAAGCAGGTTGCCAGACCTTTTATCCTCAGTACTGTTGGGTGGGTTCAACCTCCAACATTTAGCTTAACAGTTGATAGAAAACTGCTTGCTCCACCCAGGCTCCTATGAAGATGTAGTCCAGCCATTTATTTATACTCTTACTCCTCCCAGAAAAGTTTTGAGACAAGGGCAGCTTTGCCCAATAGCTTTGGGCTGGAGCTGCCGAAGAGGAGAATGGCACTGAAAAGAAAATACAGACTGGTTTATAAACCTTGACATTACACATTGACTAAATACCTTCTGTCTCTACTGAACTTATAATTTAGATGCAACCTACTCCTTGTGATCCATATTAGGATCTGAAAAGTGATTAAATGTCTAGCACTAGGAAGGCTGGTATGTTCTAGGTTAACACTCCTCTTCTTCAGTGTTCTTTGTCTCCACATGTTTCGTCATGTGTTGCTGATGGCCTGTGTAATGCAGACTTACTTGGAACACTTTTAGTGTAGATGCTATGCAGTGAGAGCTAAAAGAAATATTCATCATAAGCTAGAAGTAGAACAATTACAATTAGATCACTATTGTTGACATAGTGACATTGTGTATCACTTTGCTATGTGAAATTCACTCATTTTATTTAGTCACAAATATTTACTGGGCATGTCTTATTTGTTAGACACAGTAGTATTAGGGTCCAGGGATACAGAAGACAAATGAAACAAGGATTTCATTTTACTCAGATCCACAATCAATGCCCATGGAAGCAGCAGTCAAGAAATCAAAAGACGCATTGCAGTAGGCAAATCTGCTGCAAAAGAACTCTTTAAAGTGTTGAGAAGCAAAGATGTCACCTTGAAAACTAAAGTGTGCGTGACCCAAACCATGGCATTTTCAATTGTCTCATATGTATGAAAAAGCTGGGCAATGAATAAGAAAGACCGAAGAAGAATTGGCACCTTTTAATTATGGTGTTGGTGAAGAATATTGAATATACCACAGAGTGCCAGAAGAACAAACAAATCTGTCTTGGAAGTACAGTCAGAATGCGCCTTAGAAGCGAGGATGGCAAGACTTCGTCTCACGTACTTTGGACAGGTTATCAGGAGGGATCAGTCCCTAGAGAAGGACATCATGCTTGGTAAAGTAGAACGTCACTAAAAAAGAGGAAGACCCTCAATGAGATGTATTGATGCAGTGGCTGCAAGGATGGGCTCAAGCATAGCAATGTTTGTGAGGATGGTGCAGGATCAGGCAGTATTCTGTTCTATTGTACATAGGGTCGCTATGGGTCAAACTGGGTCGAACTGACTCAACAGCACCTAACAACAACAACACCCCCACCTTCAGGAGATCACATTCTATTGGAAGAGACAGAATTATAAACAGATTACTGTAATTATAAATAATAGAATTATAGCTCTCATTTATTGAGTGCATTAAGTTCCTGCTACTGTTCTAAGTGATTTGCATGCGTTAGCTCATTTAGTCTCACAATGACTCTATGAGATAAGTGTTAATATCATCTCTTGAAACCCTGGTGGGGTAGTGGTTAAGTGCTATGGCTGCTAAACAAAAGGTCGGCAGTTCGAATCCACCAGGCGCTCCTTGGAAACTCTATGGGGCAGTTCTACTCTGTCCTATAGGGTCAGTATGAGTCGGAATCGACTTGACGGCAGTGGGTTTGGTTTTTTTTTTTTTTTTCCTATGGAAGATTAAACTGAGGCACAGAGAGATTTTCATACTTGTAGAAGGGTCATACAGTAGTGAGTGATAGAGCCAGGATTCAAACTCAGACCCCATGCTCTTCACCATTTTTAAAAAGATAGGTATAAAAAAGGGATCAAGAATCCCTGAGAAGGAATTAGCACCTTTGTTTTATTTCATTTTTTACTATTGTTATGAGCTTGGTGGATTTCCTTTCATCTTTCTGTGCAACAGATTTTGCAACTTTTTTTTTAACATAGTTGTATTATATATACAATTTTTAGCATGTAATTCTGAAGTCTGCCCTGTAGGGCTCAGATGTTATTAAGCAATAACAGAGGAAGTCCTTGAAAATCATTAACTAAAGGTTTTCATAGCCCAGGAGATACTGTTTTCTAGGTACATTAAAAAAAAAAAAAAAAAACCCACTAGGAAAGTAATCATTTACATGTATGAAATGTACAGTATGATAATAAGCACCTTATTATTAAGAATCATCATGAAGGCACGCCTACATATTGAAATATCCAGAAGTCTTAGGTATCAAAATGGTATTTAAGTACTTTTACCTCCTATTATTTAATGTATGTGAATTAAATTGGTATATTACAATTTTCAAAATATTTTTAATTTTAGAAATTTCCACAAATATTCATCAAGAACTCAAGAAGAATAGTTTTTCTTTTACAGCAGTGCCACAAATTGGAAATGGAAGAGGGGCATAATTATAGCCAGTCTTCCTATGAAGTAAAGGTCTATTTAAATTTTAATGCCGATATAAACAGGAGTACATTACATTCCATAGGTTACTTGTCTCACCTGTTAAGAACGTATGTGACACTCTTGTTAGAAAAATGACTTTCATGAGTAGCATCTGGGGTCTTAAAAGCTTTCGAGCGGCCATCTAAGATACACCTGTTTGTCCCATCCCATCCAGAGCAAAGGAGAATGAAGAAAACCAAAGACGCAAGGAAAATATTAGCCCAACGAACTGAAGGGCCACATGAACCATAGCCTCACCAGCCTGAGCCCAAAAGAACTAGACGGTTCATGGATATCACTACCAACCTCTCTGACAGGGATCACAATAGACAGTCCCAGACAGAGCAGGAGAAAAATGTAGAACAAGACTCAAGTTCACAAAAAAAGACCAGACTTACTGTCTGACAGAGATTGGAGGAACCTCAGAGACTGTGACACCTGGACACTCTGCTAACTCAGAGCTGAAGCTACTCCCGAAATTCACTTTTCAGACAAAGACTAGTCAGGCTGTATAAAACAAACAGTAACCATACATGAGGAACATGCTTCTTAGAGCAATCAAATACACAAGACCAAGTGGGCAACTCCTGCTCAAAAGCAAGATGAAAAGGCAGGAAGGGACAGGAAAACTGAAGGAATGGACACGGGGAATCTGGAGTGGAAACCAGGAGAGTGCTGTCACATTGAAGGGATCGCAGCCGATGTTACAGAACAATTTGTGTATAAATTTTTGAATGAGAAACTAACTTGAGCTGTAAACTTTCACCTAAAACACAATAGAATTAAAAGAAAGAAAGAAGGAAGGAAGTGGTTGGGAGGGGGAAGAAAATACGCTTCAGACTTGAAATGTAGCTACTGACTTCCGTATCAGAAGCCAGTTCTTACATTTGAAATACCAACTGATCTAAGCAAATTTTTCAGCTTGCCAACTAATGAGTTTAAAAATGAAACCCTCCTATTGTTGCTTGATTTTCCTTCTGCTTCAGTTGTTCTTTCGAATGAAGTGGTGAAATGCCAAGGAAGCAATCTTCAGAAATGCACTGGTAGCTAAATACCAGCTGTATGTTGAGATCACCTGTGGATGGACTTCACTGGTGTTACCTGAAGCCTCTCTAACATTCTAATGTTATTTTAAGGAGGAAAAATTAATGCATAAGGAAGGGAGCTTCCCAGCCTGGGTAGATAAAAGCAGAGTGAAATTGCATGGCTATGGAGCCATAAGAAGACTAATGTTTTCTTTATGATTGTCAAATTCACTAAAAACTCACCGTAACGTTGATATTTGATAGTAAATTCTTTAGTACAAGACAGATTTGTTTAAATCTTATCCAAGGTAGTCTTTTAAAAAGCAACAAAACAGTCCCAAGCACTTTATTTAGGTTATCCCATTTGATCCTTACAACGACCCTATAAGGTTGCTACTATAATTTTCTTTATTTTACAGATAAGGAAATTGAGGCACAGAGATTTTAAGTAACAAGTTCAAGTTTACACAGTTAAAGAGTGGCAGGGCTAGAATGAGAACATAGATACAGTTTCCCAAAGCCTTATTTTTTGCCACTCTTTCTCATTCAACATTTGGCAAAGTCCAAAATGGCAGCCAATAGCCTATCAACCCAATTGACAAGAGATGAATGGGACAGGGTATATATTTTTAGGGAGTAGTGAATGAAAAAAGGCATAAGGAAAAAGACACCTGATTTTTTTTAAAACCCAGCTTTCAGTTTGAATTTAGTCAATGGGTTAGTTTTTCTGTTTGCCCCCTATTCCCATGTCTATTTGCAGACCTCCTCACCCTACTCTCATGCCCTCTGGCTTCTAGCTGGGTCAGCCAGTGGGAAGTACTGGAAGGAAAATGCAAAACAGGAGGAGAGAGAGGTCAGGGTATTTCTTCTCCTCCACCCCTGCTGCAGTACAGATCTCTGACAATAATTGCATCTTTTCTGTAGACTGGCTATTCCAGCTCTTTCTGCCTTAGGGGTGGTATCAGCTTCCTGTTGCTAGTCTCTGGGTGCTTCAACATCCCTTGTCCCTTATTTCTTCCCTTAATCCTTCCCATTCCTCTTTAAGTCATCCCTTAATTAAAATCTCTTCACTTGAATTATTTGGGGAAATTCTGTGTCATGCCAGCAACTGATGAAATCTTGTATTTCTAGACTTACTCCTCTCTCTCAAAATAAACTCATTCACTCATTCATTAAACAAATACTCACTGAGCCAGGTATTCTTCCAAGGACTGAGATGATAAAGGTCCTTGCTTTTTGGTGCTTAAAATATCTTATGCCTTTACTTCCTTATACGTTTGTTCATTACCTACTCCCCCAAAGATATACCCTGATCTCTTGTCAGTTGTAATCCTTTAAGCCTAGATTAAAATATTTCTCCTTCAAAATCTGACATTTAGACTTCGTTGAGTGCTGCATAAGGATTGGTTTTGGACTGACAATGAAGATTTTAAAATGAATTAAATATCAAAAGGGTAATGACTGATCAATCCAGCATTCCAGGTCTTGTTTCCAGGAGTGCATAACTCTGAAAAATCCACAGAAACAGACAGAATTTTCCTGAATAAACCAGAATCAACTATTTGCCCGTTTGCAATTGTTGGCTTCCCAGATGATAAAGAGAAGCTGTGTAGCAGGATAATTTATGGGATTATTAAAGTATTTTTTCTCAAGCCATCTCCTAGCAGTTAGCAAGATTTTGGGGCTCCTTTATCTCAAGGGAGGGGTGAGTTGAGGAATAAAGAAGTCTTCCTGACTTTTGTTTTTAGGGGCCTGAGTGATAGAGGATATCATGGTGGTGGAAAGGAAGAGATGAAGATTGTTTGAGGCAGAAGAAGGAGAGGTAACTGCTGCAGCCTGGGAGGGGTTAGAGGCTGCTGCACAACATTCCAGAGAGGAGGCAGCGGCTGTGTGTGTCCCCAGCATGTCTGAACTCCAAGCTCTCAGCCAGGGCAAAGATCCCAGGGAGGACAGACCACAGTGTTCCCGAGTTCCTTGTATCAGCGAGATTTCTCTGCTATGAGTACAAGAGCATGGAATCCCCTACCTAAAAGGGACACAAATGGCAAGATACATGAATACCTTCACCTCTTCTGCAGCTTGATTTTGAAATGAAGTAATTACATACTTTCAATGTTTCTGGACTTCTTAACAGTTGGACAAACTGCAATTTTCTTTCTTCAGCATCAAGGTCATTTAGTTGACATTAACTCAAACCCATACTTAAATTTGTATCTGAGTCATTAAATTGCATTTTGTTTATGAGAGAAATAAAATTGTGGCACCCTGGGTAGTAGGAATATTCCTTTCAAAAGGGCCTTTTGTTTTCCCTGTCTGCTTGTTTATGATATGAGAAGAAAAAGACGGCCGGGGCGGCAGGGGGAGGGAAAAAGAAAGTAGGCCAGGTCTGTAGAGATGTTTTATCAAAATCACCATCTAGGGTAAAAAAAAAAATTACGGACTATGGCCTAGAGGCCAAATACAGTCTACCACTTGTTTTATATGACCCACGTATAAGCTAAGAATGGTTTTTATATTTTTAAAAGGTTGGAAAAAATCAAAAGAAGAACAATATTTGGTGACATGTAAGAATTATATGAAATTCAAATTTCAGTGTCCATATACAAAATATAATTGAAGCACAGCCATCCTAATCAGTTAGGTATTGTCTATGGTTGCTTTCATACTACAACACAGAGTTGACTAGTTGCAATGAGGCCCGCAAAGCCTAAAATATTTGCAATCTGACCCTTTACAGAAAGTTTGCTAACCCTTGATCTAGGATATGGTAATTCTTTTCCCTAGGCTTTAAACTTGGCTGGCTAAGAGAGAATATAATCACCTCATACCTACATTATTTCTATTTATACAAGGAGTAAAAACAACAGCAACAAAAACAAATCAGTTGCTGCAGAATAGATTCTGACTCACAGTGACCCTATGCGTATCAGAGTAGAATTGCATGCTGTAGGGTTTTTAATGGCTGGTTTTTCACAAGTAGATCACCAGGCCTTTCTTCCAAAGCACCTGTGGACTTGAACATCCAAACTTTTGGCTAGCAGCCAAACTCATTAAGTGTTTGTACCACCTAGGGACTCCCTATAAAGAATAGACAATAGTTATGACTTACTAAGAAGGTAGGTTGATACCAGAATAGATTAAATCCAAAAAGGATTAATCCATGAGTTATATGGAAATCAATACATTTTGAAGGAGCTTATCAGGTTGCAGAAAGCTTTCCAAGAGACAGTGTAATAATAATGGCATCCCTTTATAAAGCTGATAGCATAAGCCATTTACTTTGATACTTTGTTAGTGACTCCATTTAATCCTTACCACAGTCCTCAAAGGTGTTTATTTTAAAGCTGTTATGAAGGTGGTACGATGACTTGAAATTTGAAAATCAAAAAATGTGTTCAGTGTGGACTTGAGAGGTAGAAGAGTATGAAGAACATGCTTCTGAAGTACAATGCAAAGGGCAAAGGGCTGTTTTTTCTGCCCACCAGACATAAGATCTGGACCTGTGGCAGAAGCAAGCATCTACTTCACAGAATAATTGTAAGGAATCCATGACCCGACTTATGGGAAAACCCCCAACAGTATATGGCAAGTAGTGGTTACTCGATAAAGGTTGGTTTCTTTCCACCTGCATCCCCACCCCCTTTTTCTTTTTCTGATTAAATTTCGTATTTACCAAAATGTACCTGGGATTTACATAAAGAAAGATTGGAAGAGTACAGCAGTGATTAATAAAAGTGGTTATTGATAGAGTGTGGGAGGGAGATACAGGGTAACCAGGGACAGGGTGGGAACATTGTTTCTCATAGTTTCTCCATACATACTTTTTATATTTTTATTTTGAACCATGTATCTATGACAAATTAAATTTAAAAATCTGCACTGATGACTTAATGTTCAACCTAAAAATTTTAGATCCTTCCTAGTAGTCATTTGCTGATGTGACATGACTGAAAATGAGAAGAAACAGATGCCAACATCTATTAATAGTCAGAAATGGAATGTGTGAAGAATGAATCTAGGAAAATAGGCAATTGAACCCTTGATGATCAATATTCTAAGCATTAGTGTGCTGAAATGGACTGATATTGGCTGTTTTGAATTGGACAATCATACAGTCTACTGTGGCAGGAATGACAAGATGAAGAGGAATAGCATCACATTCATCATCAAAAAGAACATTTTAAGATTAATCCCGAAGTACAATGCTGTCAGTGATAGGATAATATCCACACCCTTTCAAGAAAGAGCAGTTAATATGACTGTTATTCAAATTTTGCACCAACCATTAAGGCCAAAGATGAAGAAATTGAAGATTTTTACCAATGTCTGCAGTCAGAAATTGATGAAACATGCAATCAAGATGTATTAATAAACTGCCAATTGAAATGCAAAAGTTGAAAACGAAGAAGGATCAGTAGGTGAAAAATATGGCCTTGGTGATAGAAATGACACTGGAGATTGCATGATAGAATTTTGCAAGACCAACAATTTATTTATTGGAAATACCTTTTTTCAATGGCATAAATGACAACTATACACATGGACCTCGCCAGATGGAATACACAGAAATCAAATCTACATCTGTGGAAAGAGATGATGGAGAAACTCAATATTATCAGTCAGAACAAGGCCAGGGGCCGACTGTGGGACAGACCATCAATTGCTCAAAGACAAGTTCAAGTTGAAGCTAAAAAAAATTAAAATGAGTCCATGAGAGCTAAAGTATGACCTTGAGTATATCCTACCTGAATTTAGAGACCATCTCAAGAATAGATTTGAAGCACTGGACGCTAATGACCAAAGACCATACTAGTTGTGGGATGATATCAAGGACATTATACATGAGGAAAACAAAAGGTCATTAAAAAGACAGTAATGAAAGAGAAGACCAAAATGGATGTCAGAAGAGACTTTGCAGCTTGCTCTTAAACTTAAGAATAGCTAAAGTGAATGGAAAAAACGATGAAGTAAAAGAGTAGAATAGAAGACTTCAGAGCATTATAATGACATGTGCAAAGACCTGGAGTTAGAAAACCAAAAGGGAAGAACATGCTTGGCATTTCTCAAGCTGAAAGAACTGAAGAAAAAATTCAAGTCTTGAGCCACAATATTGAAGGATTCTGTGAGAAAAATATTGAACAACACAGGAAGCACCAAAAGAAGATGGAAGGAACACACAAAGTCATTGTACCAAAAAGAATTGGTGGGCATTCAACCATTTTAGGAGGTAGCATGTAATCAAGAACAGATGGTACTGAAGGAAGAAGCGCAAGCTGCTCTAAGGGCATTGGCAAACAATTGGAATGCCAATTGAAATGTTTCAACAAACATGTGCAATGCTGGGCTGGAGGTGCTTGCTCATCTATGCCAAGAAATTTGGAAGACAGCTACCTGGCCAACCAACTGGAAGAGAACCATATTTTGCCCATTCCAAAGAAGGAGATCCAACAGAATGTGGAAATTATTGAACAGTATCATTAATATCACAAGTGGGTAAAATTTTGCTGAAGATAATTCAAAAACAGTTGCAGCAGTACCTCTAAAGAGAATTGCCAGAGATTCAAGCAGGATTCAGAAGAGGACATGGAACGAGGGATAACAGTGTTGATATCAGATGGACCTTGGGTGAGGGCAGAGAATACCAACGGGATGTTTACCTGTGTTTTAGTGACTGTGCAAAGACATTCAACTGGGCGGATCATAACAAATTATGAATTACATTCCAAAGAATGGGAATCCAGAACACTTAATTGTGCTCGTGTGGAACCTGTACATAGACCAAAAGAAAATCATTTGAACAGCACAAGGGGATACTGCAGGGTTTAAAATTAGGAAAAGTGTACGCAAGGGGTGTATCCTTTCACCATAGTTATTCAATCTGGATGCTGAGCAAATAACCTGAGAAGCTGGACTATATGAAAAAGAACAGGGCATCAGGATGGAAAGAAGACTCATTAAAGACCTACGATAGGCAGATGATACAACTTTGCTTGCTAAAAGCCAGGAGAACCTGAAACATTTACTGATGAAGGTCAAAGACTGCAGCTTTCAGTATGGGTTACACCTCAACATAAAGAAAACAAAAATCCTCACAACTGGACCAATAAGCAACTTCATGATGAAAAACAACAAAAAAAAAAAACAGTGAAAATATTGAAACTTTCAAGGATTTCATTTTACTTGAATCTGTAATCAACATCCATGGAAGCAGCAGTCAAGAAATCAAAAGACCTTTTGTATTGGGCAAATCTGCAGCAAAAACAAACCTGTTGCCGTCGAATCTATTCCGACTTATAGCAACCCTATAAGGACACCATAAAACTGTCCCATAGGGTTTCCAAAGGGCAGCTGATAGATTTGAACCACTGACCTCTTGGTTCTCAGCCAAGCTCTTAACCACTGCACCACCAGGGCTCTATCTCCTTTAAAGTATTAAAAAGCAAAGATGTCACTTTGAGGACTAAAGTGCATCTGACCCAAGCCATGGTGTTTTCGATGGCCTCATACACAGATGAAAGCCAGACAATGAATAAGGAAGACCGAAGAAGAATTGATGCCTTTGAATTATGGTGTTGGCAAAGAATATTGAATATACCATGGACTGCCAGAAGAACAAACAAATGTGTCTTGGAAGAAGTACAGCCAGAATGCTCCTTAAAAGCGAGGATAGTGAGACTTCATCTCCCATAGCCTGGACATGTTCTCAGGAGGGACCAGTCTCTGGAGAAGGGCATTGTCATGGATTGACTCATGTCCCCCCCAAAATGTGTGTATTAACTTCGTTAGGCCATGATTCACAGTATTCTGTGGCTTTCGTCCATTTTGTGATTGTAATTTTATGTTAAAGAGGATTCAGGTGGGATTGTAACACCCTTACCAGGTAACAACCCTGATCCAAAGTAAATGGAGTTTCCCTGGGCTGTGGCCTGCACCACCTTTTACCTCTCAAGAGATTTAAAAAAAAAAAAAAAAGGGAAGTAACCAGAGAGTGGGAACCTCATACCACGAAGAAAGCAGCTCTGGAAGCAAAGCACATCCTTTGGACCTGAGGTTCCTGTGCTGAGATGTTCCCAGACCAAGGGAAGAGTGATGCCAAGAACCTTCCTCCAGAGGCGACAGAGAGAGAAAGCCTTCCTTGGAGCCAACACCCTGAATTCGGACTCCTAGCCTACTGGACTGTGAGAGAATAAACTCTTTGTTAAAGCCATCCACTTGTGGTACTTCTGTTATAGCAGCTCTACATAACTAAGACAGGCATCGTGCCTGGTAAAGTAGAGGGTCAGCAAAACAGAGGAAGACCCCCAACAAAATGGACTGCAACAATGGCTCAAACATAGCAATGATGGTGAAGATGGCCCAGAACCAGGCAATGCTTCATTCTGTTCTACATGCGGTTGCTATGTGTAGGAACCAACTCAATGACACTTAACAACAACAGTAGTCAAGCCTATCCAATTTTATGAAAGTGGTTTACCTTTCGATATCAATTTTGTTCCCTTCTATTCTTTTCTTATCTAATTTGGAATTAAATCAGTCTTTAATTTGGAAATGTAATAGGTATCCCAATTTCTTTGTTTATATAAGTAACTTCTATGGATAATAGTGATTTATTTGGCCCTGGTTCATTTTTACAACTGAAATTTAGCTTTTGAGAGCTACTTATATCTGGTTTTCATATATGTTTCTATATACTATTATTTTTATTCAGTAACATTATTGATACAAACGTGTACTGTAGGAGGCAAAATGCTGACTATTTGTGTTATATTAGGCTAAATAGTTACATATTTAGAAGTTAAAATATTTTTTTCTAAATTTACCAAAACATTTCAATGGCTTGCAACTGTAGACAAATCAAGCCCCTGCTCCTTAACAGAAAACATACCGTCCTCTGTGGCCTGGACCCAGGTTTGCTCTCTGTTGTCCATCTCCTGATGCCTTCTGCCTCCTCTTCTAACATCACTAAAGCACTTGCAGGTCTCAGCATATGCAGACTATTTCTCAACTAATTGCCCCCACTGATCATGTCTTGCCTGCCTGGGATATCTCCTCTCCCCACTCCCAGTCCTGATGTCCATCCTCTGTCTTTTCTTAACAATCTGGTAATTTCTGTATTGTTGCTATTAACCCCCGTATTGTATTGTTCATGGATCTGTTTACCAACAGTAGACTGTAGAAGGAAGCACCAAGACCCACTGACCCCACGGCTTGGGACATCAACTCTAGAAGGAAGCACCAGGATGCAATGAGCCTAAGGCTTGGAACACACACTCTAGAAGGAGGCACTAGAACCTACTGTGCCTATGGCTTGGAACACACACTCTAGAAAGAGGCACTAGAACCTACTGTGCCTATGGCTTGGAACACACACTCTAGAAAGAGGCACTAGAACCTACTGTGCCTATGGCTTAGAACACACACTCTAGAAGGAGGCACTTCAGAAGCACAAACAACTTACCTCTACTCACCTGACAAGCAGAGTCCTAATCCTTGCCCCTAGTCCATCCTGAATAGCAAAAAACTGCAAAACTCTGCTTTTATTCTCATTCTGAAGAGTTCATATTCATTCCTTGAAGATCAGATTCTACTACAATGATATTCAAGCATCTTTAATATTTGTTCACAAATTTCCTACTGTTTTTGAGTCATTAGCCTCAAGCCCTCGGTAACACTGTTACTTGTTGGTCAATTTCTGAAGACATATACTCTGTTCATTTCTACCCTCAAATCTTAAGGCATATTGTTCTCATTAAAGAGGTCCCCTGGATTTGTTTGTTTTCAAAGTGGTTTATTTTATTTATGCCAATTAAAAGTCTGTATTTCATAAAGCTTTCCCACAATCTTTCTTGGTACCCAGTGTTTATACTATAACATCATTACTTGTCTATAGATGCCTTAATTGCTTCCCAGTTCCATTTCATTTATCTGTCTGTCACCTCAAAGAGAAAGAGTGTTCTTCTGACTCATGGGTTAGGTTTCCTAGTTCTTTATCATTTCTTATAATGCCTACCACAGTTGGCTGGACTGAGCAGATGTTCTAAGGATGACAATTAAATTGAATTTCCAGAAGGCATTTTGAATTGGGAGGAAAAAGGTGAATAGAATCAATACATAATATCTGCTGTAATAAGAGTTTATTCTTTGTTACTTATTCTCAGAAAATGCTACCAAGTAGGTTCATACCATTAGCCTTGTTTTTTTAGAGATGAAAAAACAGATGTTCATAAAAATTTAGTGACTTGTCCAAGGTCACACAGCTAGCGTGTGGTAGAGCTGGAATGTGAACATACATCTACTTGATGCCAAAGATTTTTTTTCCCCCAATTTCCATTCAATATTTCATTAGTAGTTAACAGTGGTAACCATCCTTATGACCAAAGAGTATAAAATCTTGGTATACTTTTGGCAATTCTTAGTGGAAAATTTGATGAACAAAATTACTTTTGCTTATGCAGTGCCATTTTTATCTTGCTTTGCAAATAAAAGTGAACATTTTATGATAGGTGTATACATGTTCTATCTAAGTAGCAGCTTTTCCTTATGAAATAAATAAAATAGGGAAACAGGGGAAATAAGGTCAATAGTTAGGAAAATTAAGCCTCATCCAGCTGAATTAATTAACAAAGAAATTTTGAGTTTAGACAAACTTCAGGTTCTCAGATTTCTTGCAGAGGCAATAAGAATATTGAGACAGATTTTTTTTTTGCCTTGAAAAAGAACTTTCAAAGACTCATGTTTTTTCTTCTGTTCTCTCTTGTTTAACTTTAGAAAACAAACTGAGATAGTTGTACAAGTTTAATGTCTAATACTTTGCAATATAAAAACATAGGCCCAAGGCTTAGGCATAGGCCAAGAAGCAAAAATAAAAATTTTTTGTGAAAACCCATTTCCTTTTTCAGCTCGTAAGCCTCAACCACACTACCCGCTCCCCCTGTTCCTGTGCCCTGCAAACAGGATTTGTTTGTTTTATGTTTTCGTCTCTGTTGGGCAACACTCTTGTGTTTCTTACTGAATAGAAGAAACCTATGTCGTTGTAGAGGGGTCTGAGAGGAAGGCAGACCATCTCCAGTAGCTTGCAGACGGAGTCAGGATAGAGTATGACGGAGAGAAGGAAGGAATTCTGCCTATCTCACAGGATGGCAACTTCCTTGAGAAACATTCAAGCTCCTTTTGTGAGATGACAGTAGAAAAATGCATTTTACTGACATCTTTGTTTCCAGTTGTTCCCACAGTCCTGCCTGCCTGTGAGATCTGGAAACTCACATGATAAGCCATCCGCATGTAAGCCTTCAAGCTGACAGATGTCATTCTGAGGTTGGATAATAAGAGGAAGGGAAAGGATGAGGGGGAGGGAAGGGGTTTTCTGAGGAGGAGAAGCTTTCCTTACATAGAAAAAACCATTTCCCTTTATTCTAACCCCCGGCTTGTTTTAATTTTAGTCTATTAATTTGAAATCGCTAATCAGTTGCCACAGGCATACACATGCTGCCAGGATTGCAAAATACCTGACCTTTTCTAACCAACCAACCCCAAAGTGATAATGATTTATATGTATAGTGTGCACTTAGCCTGAAAAGCCCAAGCGCTTCCTACAACATGATTTGTGGAGGTTATTCAGCAGGACTTTCTAATTCATGCTAATGTCGGGGTGGGGCGGGGGACATGGGGGTTTATGTGTTCACAACTGAACCAGAGAGTGAACACACACTTTAAAAAAAAAAAAAAAAAATCACACACACAAACTCTAGAAAGAGATTTCACAAAGCTTATCCTATCCATTTGTTTGGACAAGTGTCGTTTCATTTGGAGTGTTTATCATTCTCAGTGGGGTACTAGTGGAAGTATCCTCAGAGCCCCCAAAGAGAAGTAAGGTTTACATAGCGTGAGCTCTCATTGCTGCTCCAATACCAAATATTTACTGGAAAGCAGGATGGGTTTCTCCATTTAAATGAGAATGATTTGATGTGGCTTAATGAAGCAAAAATTAACTGTTAACTGTATCACTTAACCCACTGCTGTGATGTATCTATCTTTATTAAGGGAATCGAATGCATTCTTGGCTGGTCACAGCAACTCTACACATTTGAGGGAATTGGTAAGAAAGAAGACCATTGATCCTAATTGAAATGACAGCAGGAATTTGAGCAGAATGCAATAATCTGCATGGCATAATCTGCACAAAATTAGAGTTTGTACCTTGCCTTCTACCAAAACGGCCAATCAGGTCTTCATTGACTTTTCAAAGCATTGTCTTGACCACCCCCTCCAGCTCCACTCTGGGGATTCCATTTCCATAATGCGGGTGCTCTTCCAAAGGGAAACATAACTCCAGCATCACTGAGTGCCAAACCCAGCGTAGCAACTCCCCTCGGAGTTCTGCCGTTCAAGACAACTACAGAGTTGAACCAACTGAGATTATGAAATATTTTAGGAACATCATACTCCTAGAGGACATAGTTGCAGAAAAAAAGATAAGTTTACACTTACTTAAATTTGACACATCTTTTGCAGAAAGCCTTTCTTAGACTTTATTGTTGTTAGTTGTCATCTAGTCTATTCTGACTCATGGAGATCCTATGTGTGCATTCTATTCTGTGGACTTTTCAAGGCTATAACCTTTCAGAAGCAGGTTGCCAGGCCTGTCTCCTGAGGTGCCTCGATGGGTTTGAACTGTTGGCCTTTCAGCTTATAGTATTTCACAGTTTGAGCCACCCAGGGACCATATTTCTCAAATTAAGGTATTGTTGTTGTTGTTAGGTGCTGAGTTGGTTCCGACTCATAGCGACCCTGTAGGACAGAGTAGAACTGCCCATAGTGTTTCCAAGGAGCAGCTGGTGCATTTGAACTGCTGATCTTTTGGTTAGCAGCCGAGCTCTTAATCACTACACCATTAGGGTTCCAATTAAGGTATAGTAAATAATTAAAACATACTCACCATTCAAATCAGTAGATTTGCAAAGCAAGGTATTTTTATTATTGGGGCCCTTATATTGTAAGAGATAGGAGTCATGAGGAAGAAAGGGTATGAGAAACAAGAAAAGTAACTGAAGATTCTATGCTACTTCAGAAATTCTATGCTACTTTAGGGAAATGCTGTTTTATTTTATTGCCTGCCTCTCAAAGATCTCAAAAATATCCTTTTATTTTTTGTGTTTCTTAGGTTCTAAATTTTTCAACTACCCAAATATGTGTTTTCCCAGTGATAAGAGGGAATCCTTTCTTTTCCTTTAATAGCAGATCCCTGAAACATCATTTTGATAGAATAATTTCTCAGTCTCTTTTTATAGATTCTTGAAGCAGAGTTTTCTAACCTCACGTTTTAAGAGGGAAAGGAACTGTATACCGCCTCAAATGGATAGGAGCATGAACATCTTCAGGCCACATTCTCTTTACGGAATTTATGTTCTAGTCAGAATTGGAAATATGAAAAAATAAGCAGAGGAATACCTGATTACCCGGTTGTGTTGCATGTTACTCAGGTTGCCAGTTTATAAAATGAATCGGTTGAACCTCAGATCCTGTATTTGCCCGATACTTGTGCTACACTCTTTGGACAGTTATAAATTGAGCAATTATTTGGTGAAGATATGTCTGCTGAACACATAGAAACCTTGGGAAACGGTATCGATCATTCAATTCCCCCAGCCAATTCTGAACAGATACCCTCATGTATTGTTAAGGAAGCTGAGTATGTTCCTTAAATACGCCCCTTAGTTCTCCTGGTCCAAGGTTTCTCTATTCCTGTTATTGCAGTCATATTCTAACTGAGGGAATTCCATTCTAACGTGGCTGTTACCTATCAAAATGGATATTACGGTATGTTTCCCCCACAGGAGAGGGTTTCTGTGAATAAGTGATGAACATATACCTGGAATGTCATATACCCTTGGGTTTTACAAATGTTCTAAATTTAAAGTTGCCAGTTTTTTAGGATGTGTGAGTATGTGGGAGACTGTCAATCAAAAAGGGAGCTTAACATTTACTGTGACTTTTGATATTAAAATATGCTACCTCTTTTTCTGCTGTAAGCTCAGAAATGAAGTGGAACAAGTTAATTAAAATAACGGTGGCTTAATAATTTTCAGCCACTGATTGTTTCTAATCAGCATTTCTCTGGAGCATTCTTTGTTATTGTGAAGCTAATTTGGAGCCAATAGAAAGGCTCTTTAAAAAACAAAATAATTTCTTCTAGGCTCTTTCTGCCCTCCCTTTTAAAATCTGCAGGCAACAAGGTTGTGGACTAGTCATTAATGTTTTCACCCCTCTCCAATGTCATGGAAAGTATGGGGGAACATCGCATTTTGCAGGCAAATACCTAGAAAACAGCTTTATCAGCAGGGATCAACTTGTCTTTACCTATGCACGACCTTTGAACTGTCTGCCCACCAACAATCAGGTGACTCCTAAGGAATAAATAACAACAAGCTCCTTTATAGACGTTTAAGTTATTTTTTGGTCCCTAAAAAAAAAAAAAAAATTTTTTTTTTTTTTTTAATGTGAGGAAAACCTGGTGGTGTAGTGGTTAAGTGCTACGGCTGCTAACCAAAGGGTCTACAGTTCGAATTCGCCAGGCGCTCCTTGGAAACTGTATGGGGCAGTTCTACTCTGTCCTATAGGGTCGCTATGAGTCAGAATCAACTTCACAGCACTGGGTTTGGTTTGGTTTTTAATGTCCTAGAAGCAGAAATATGTGAAAAGAGATTTATTTGTATGTTGGCACCTTTGCTCTGTGTAGAATTATTTGGAGAATTATTTTTAAACTGAAGTATTTTACTATACAAGGAAGGATAATGTAATCATAGAATGTTCCTTTTATAGAAATGCAAACTGGCAGGCCATGGACCACATTCAGCCCACAGACGTGTGTTATTTGTGGTCCGCATGTACGATGTGATTGATTACTTTTGTGTGTGACCTTTCTAGCCATGTCCTTGGTCTATAACTCCCAGCCAGGTGGCTGGGCAGCACTATGTGACACGGTAATTGTGATCCACCAAGGGGATTGGTCAGTTTTGCCTTAAAAGAGAGCCAATTCCAGAGTATAAAGGAGGATCTTACTACCACAAAAGAAGAAGAGCCAGGAGGAGAGCACACGTCCCTTGGATCGGATCCCTGTGCTGATACGCTCCGGGAAGCAGGATACCGAGAGAAAGAGAGAGAGAGCAAGCTATAACCGTGAAAACAGTGAGAAGGTGGCAGCAGAGATCCGGCAGCGAGACCCGGCAGAAGGAGAAGGCGTAGTAGGCTTCCTGGCCCACAAAGGAGAAACTGACTGCCTTTGGGGAGAGGCCTAGGGCCAGGGAGAGGTGTCCCTGAAAGCACAGCTGGAAAGAGGCTGTTCTGATGGAAGAACTGTATCCTAAATGTTCTGAGCTTGAATTGTAACTGTTGCTCCCCTAATAAACTCCATTGTGACTATGGTCTGTGAATTCTGTGTGGCCGCTGCGATGAATTGTCAAACTCAGTAGATAGTGCTGAGGGATGGATGACTGGTGTCCGAATTAGTAAAGGTGGTGGAGAGAGGAGGCTTGTCTGACCCCCCGTCTCATAGGAACCAGCCTTGGGCTGTTGACCTTGATTCTTCTTTCCCCTTGTGAAGTTAGGGGAGGTCTGATGCCAGCCCCACACCATTTTTACAACATGTTTTTCATTAATTGAATTAGGTTCTACTCTGCACACATGGGGTCACCATAAGTCAGTATCATGATCTTTATTGGCAATAATAAGAGAGAAACTATGATAAATGCTTTTTGGAGTTCATTAAGTAACTTCCTTCCTAAGAAGAAGAGCCATCATTCATTGAGAACCTATCATATGCCACCTGCTTTTCTTAACCTATCACATTTGGTCATCATAACAACTCCATTAAGTAGATATTTTACAGACAAGAAAAGTTTAGCCAGGAGAGATTGAATAACTTAACCTAAGATCACACAGCTCTTAAGTGGCAGAACTAACCTGCCCTTTCTAGGCCTGTCTGGTGTCAAAGCCCAGGCTCTTCCATCAAATCTTCCAGTCTTCAGATGACTCTATGCAAAATCTCATTCCTCTTACCACATCCCTGTCGAGAGTAAGGACTTGAGTCAGAGTGGTGTAAGAGAAAAAGGGAAATTTTGGATTTTATTCTCAATTGCAACGTTATCATTTCCTTCTTAGAATTACAGTAAAATTTCTTATTTTGGTTTTGGGAAACCTTCAAAACAAGCTGTAAAACCTAACATACGTGTCGCTCCTGTAGGCTACCGGAAGGTTGTGTCCACATGGCTTTTATATAGTATATTCTCACTTTTCAACTTCTGCACAGCTGTACAGAGCTCAAACTGTAATAAAAGTGGTTTAGTGTAAACAATTTATAATGGTCTTTGATTTCCCCCTAGGCTTTGAAAATCTCTCTTAATTATCTGCCTTTAGGCTTGGAATTTCTTTGCCAAGTCTATCTTCATTTACTGAAATGTCTCCAGAGTACCACTTTTAGAGGAATTTCTTCAGAAGCGGAAACTGGCCCCAAGCCCTCATGTTGAGGAAGGTCAAGGTAGTAATAAGGTTGACTTAAAACTTATTCCAGTGAGGAAATCCCTTAAGAAATGGTACTTCATGCCCACTTTGTAAGAAAAGTTGTGAAAGTGGAAGTAAGAGAAGAGTAATAATAAGTTAGCAGAAGAGGAAGGTTGTATGAATGTGTTGGGGGAAATAACCACATAATTGAGCTGATTCCACGGATGGAGAAGGAGACTATCTATCTGCTCTGCGTGGCTCCAAATTCCTACCCCAATACATTCATACAACCTTCCTCTTCTGCTAACTTGAAAATTCTCTCCTTAGCATGACCAATAGATTAGACACCTTCATTTATAAAATTTTTATCCATTCAATTATTCATTCAAGACATTTCTGAGCACCTGTGTGAAATGACACCTCTTCCTCCCTTTCTATTCCCTTATCTTGCCTTCTTCTTTCCTCATCATACTTATCATTGCCTCATTCTATTTTATATTCAATTGTTTTATTGTTGTTTGTCTTTGTGTCACCTTAATGTAACCTCTTTGAGGACAAGGGCCTGCCTGTTTTGCTTACTGCTCTCTACTCCTAACACTGTGTACATGGCATCTAGTAGGAACTAGATAAATATGATCTATTGAATTCCTACTATGCGTTTAGAATCTACCATGTGTCAGTACTACAATAGGTACAGAAATAATGAATAAGACAGAAATTCAGTACCCTTTAAGCAATAACTCCTCATTTCCCCTTCCACCTCTAAATGCATTTACCTATTGTAATTATTTACCTATTCTAAATATTTCATATAAGTGGAATCATACAATATTTGTTCTTTTGTGTATGACTTAGTTCATTCAGCATAGTGTTTTCAAGGGTCATCTATGTGGTAGCGTATACCAGAACTTCATTTCTCTTTATGGCTGGATAGTGTTCCATGTTATATATATATATACCACATTTTGTTTATCCATTCATCAGCTGATGGACTTGGGTTGTTTCCACCTTTTGGCTACTGTGAATAATGCTGCAATCAACATTGGTGTACAAGTATCTGTTTGAGTCCATGCCGTTAAGTCTTTCGGGTATATACCCAGGAGTAGAATTGCTGGGTCATATGAGGGCAGTGTGTTTTTAAGGGGAGATCCTAAGGGCATATCTTGGAGCACATAGTTTTATTTAGGTTATATGTTGATTTGGGCTGGTTAAACCCCCTGCTACCCAAGCGCATCTTGGAGCCATCTCTACTCACAAGTGAGAGTGGGATGGGCTGAGGAAGGATGATGGTGAATGTAGGGGAAGGGGGTGTGGACTATCTGCCAACTTTCCTGAGGCTAGTGGCAGGGAAACAGCAGACACCTGCCATCTCAAGAAGTAGGAGGAGGACCTAGTTTTGAAATCAATAATACATCAATCCAAGGACCAGCTTTGGTACCCACACTCTACATGACACATTTTTGGCTGAGACTGAGAACTGAGCCACACCATTGATACATTTCAATAGAGCAGAGAGGAAGATGGCAGAGATAAGCCTTCCTTGTCTGGAGCCCAACGTCTCCCCTAGGAAGGCAGGAAAAGATATTAGGCCACCTGTTCTTCTGGCAAACCAGCCAGTGCTTGTTTTGTTAAATGATGATAAATCAAGTTCTTTCTTTTATTTCTCCTTTAGGATTAAAATTTATTAGCAATTCAGAAGATGTGTGTGGGCTGGGCTTCCCCTGTAAACATTTCCCTTCCTGAATGTATTTCCCCCACTCTACAAATTAAGAGAACTGCCACTTAAAGTCTGTAGAAAACAACCCTGTCAATTAACTTTGATGGAATCATAGTGATAAAACACTAGAGCTAGACAGAAATTTGGAAATCCTTTATTGCTATATATAGTGAAATTGAGACCCAGAGAAATGGCAGAAAGAAGGCAGAACTCAGCGTTCTGGTTCTCAGGCCAGAGTTCTACCCACCACAGCAGCCTGGCTTTCTTCTCTGAGTATACCCTGCTTTTTATTTCAAGTCCTTTAAGTTAAAGACATACTTGGTTAGCCAAAGATCTTTTATAAGCTCCGTAAAGCCCAATTTTCCCTTTGTTAGAAAACCACTTTTTCCTCTGGCTAAGAGTTTTGCGGCCTAGCTTAATTTTAGATAAAACAATGCTGTACTTTGTTGAGGAGTCTATAAAAATGCCATTACAGTGAAAACTGACAATGGCTAATGCCTGACATAAACCCTGTGAAGGGAGACAAAGACTGAGAAGCTTGAGGTCCTGAAATCAGCAAGCTTTGTAAGTAGTAGAGCTAACACTTGTTTACTGATGCGTAAGATCCTGGCAGTTGCTGTTCATAGACTCAGACACTTTTCTGAACTGGAAGGAACCTTGACAATTATCTATGAGAAAAATGAGCCACAGAAAGAGCAAGTCCTGTGACCATACTGAAACCCATACCTTCTGACCCTTAGCCAGATGATTGTGTACAACAGAATACTCTGAAGAGTCCAAGGGTAAGTCTTTGAATTTAAGACAATCGAATGCATATTAGGAAGTCATGTCAAAACCAGAGTATATTTGCAATGATAATCACTTTTGAGTCCTTATGATGAATTACATGTTCTACATGGGTTGAATACTTATTTACACTGGTCTATTAAAAAAAAAAAAAAAAAGATTTTTTCTTTTTTTTTATTAGTTAACTTTCACCAGGTTAGGTAGCAGCATTAGTACAAGCTGTCATCTAGTTAACTCCAACTAATGGTGACCCATGAGGTATCAGAGTGCAACTGTGCACTACAGGGGTTTTAGTAGAAATAGATCACAAGTCTTGTGAGGTGCCTCTGGGTGGACTCAACCCTCCAGTCTTTTCATTAGCAGCCAAGGACGTTACCCATTCAGACCACCCAGAGTCTCCATGTAGAACAATCCCAAAATCTCAGTGGCTTGCAACAGCAAGGGTTTATTTTTCCTTCTTTGGATGTCGGATGTGTTGGCCGAGGCCTTGCTCCATAAGTCTTCTTCATTGCAGGATCCAGGGTGAGTGAGAAGACCCTATATGAGACATGTCATTCTTGTGGCAGAGGCCTAAAGCCTCTGCTCAGTCACGGCATATGTCACTTCCACTCAAATGCTAACAGTCAAAGCAAATCTCATGGCCAAGCTGATCCCAGTGAAAGGAGCAGAGCAAGTCACATGACAATGGACAGGGAGGTGTGTATATATATATATATATATATATATGTATATATATGTATGTATATATATGTGTATATATATATATATATATATATACGGTCTGTTCTCATTATTGATGGTAGTTATGTTCTATAAAATCACCATAAAGTCACCTTCCTAGGGGAAAACAGAATAAGGTTCCTGCAAGCCTCTGATCACAACATTTCCATCAACCAATCAATATATAACTTTGTCTTATGTGTGTTTCTATTTAAAGACACTTTATTTAATAGTAAATTCATTAACATTGAACTCACACCAAGAGCACTACAGCTCATGCCTGAAGGAAGTTTATCTAATAGACATGTTTTTCTCCGTAAGGAACATCACAGCCTTCTTGCACTTAGAAAAGCTAGACAGCATTTCAGCACTGCACTTGGGAGCCATTTTAAACTGTGAAATCACCAACGAAGAACACAAAAATGCAAAAAATGTGGCACTAAATAGACTGTGAAAAGTCCACTTGTTTACAGAATGAAAGATGAAATAAGAAGGCAGAGAGCTTTGGGTGATTCAGATTGTTTGCTGCTCTGCACATGTCTGCAAATGACCGCAAGAGTACTGCTAGTATTGATTCTGGGGTTACTAATAAGTTTTAGTGAGTAGGCGAATAGGCAATGAGCCCTAGTGGTCCAATGCATAAGTGCTTGGCTACTAAATGAGACGCTAAGGGTTCAAACCTACCCAGAAGCTCTGCAGAAGAAAGACTTGGGGATCTGCCCCCATAAAGATCATAGCCTAGGAAACCTGATAGGCAGTTCTACTCTGTCGCACGGAAACACTATGAGTTGAAATCGATTCGACAGCACCTAACGACAGCAACAACGCAAATGGACAATAAGGAATCTGCAATGAGGATCAACTACAAAATGTAAAAAAATTTTTTTTTGCAAGAAGGCAGCAAAATATTTGAAACAGTAGTGCGATCTACCCACAGTGCACGCTGCCATTTTACATTTATTAGCTCCCTTAATCTTCACAGCAAAGCTTACGAGGCAGGTAAAAAAGTCATTTGAAGCTCAGAATGATCAAGCAACTTGCTAAAATTTATACAATAAATAAGAGACGGAACTGGTACTTGAACCCAAGCAATCAGGCCCAAGAGCCCACAGTAGGCTAATGCCACCTTCCATACATGCTCCTTTAATCTGGTAGACGGCTGTCAGATTCCCTCTCCTGCACTCCCTCCACAAAATGTGCCTAATGTCCAGACTTCAGCCATCTGTCCTGTTTACCTGCATTGCCACATTCATTTATTTATTCAACAGATATATATTGAGCATCTGCAAACATGACATAATACAAAGCAGAAGGCAGAGAGTGCTTACAAAGATAATCAGAAATGGATAATGGGCTTTTGCAAAAGGAGTGTGGGTATGTATAACTAAGCTGCATGGAATGTAGTGATAAAGAACAAACATTTAGATTGCTATTAGGAGGCCACAGGAATAAGAGATTTCTTCTGATAAGGGAGACTTATGATGGAGAAGGGTATTTAGCCTTTGAGAGACAGGTTAGATGTGAAGATGTGTATGGGTAGAGGGTGTTATGAATTGAAATGTGTCCCCCAAAAATATCTGTCAACTTGGGTAGGCCATGATTTCCAGTATTGTATGATTGTTCACTATATGGTCATGTGATGTGATTTTCCTGTGTGTTGTAAATCCTATTTCTATGACGTTGATGAGGTGGGATTAGCAGCAGTTAGGATAATGAGGCAGGACTCAATCTACAAGAATAGGTTGTGTCTTAACCCAATCTCTTTTGAGATATAAAGGAGAGAAGCAAGCAGAGAGACAGGGGGACCTCATACCAACAAGAAAGAAGCATTGGGAGCATAGTGAGTCCTTTGGACCCAAGGTTCCTGTGCTGAGAAGCTCCTCAACCACGGGAAGATTGGTGACAAGGATCTCCTTCCTCCAGAGCCACAGAGAAGAGAAAGGCTTGCCCTGGAGCTGATGCCCTGAATTTGGACTTGTAGCCTACCAGACTGTGAGAGAATAAATTGCTCTTCGTTGAAGCCATCCACTTGTGGTATTTCTGCTATAGCAGCACTAGATGACTAAAACAGAGGGGAAGGTATTCATGATGAAAGATAGGGCCTTAGGGAGTGGGATGGGGCAGCAGAGCCATTAGGTCAAGGGCATATATCAGGAGGGGTCTCAGAAGGGGTTATGCCCAGTCTCTATGACACACACTAGGGAAAGTAAAGGAGAAGACCTTGGTCACTCTAACCTGCTTGCAGTGACTAGGAATGAATGTTTTTATAAATCCTGCAATTATCCAACCCCATATGACAGAGTAGAACTGCCCCATAGGGTTCTGAGGAGAAGCTGATGGATTCAAACTGCCGACCTTTTGGTTATCAGCCAAGTTTACATACTAAATTCTCAGGAACATTTTGTGTGTTTATTATGATTATATAGAAGATGATGACCTGGCTTGGAACATACATTTGCAGTTACTGCAGGACATCTGAAGAGAGGTGTTGAGTGGACCTATGGGGTAGAATAGAAAGGGGGGAGCCTTAGGTGAGCGCCTATATAAATTAATGATAGCAATATATTAACCTTTGTATTTTGAGAATTTACAGCGCTGAACAATTGACAAGCCTTAGCTCAAATTAATCCTCACAACAAGTATATGAAGAAGATATGGTTATAATGACTATTTTATAAACGAAAAAACTGAGTTTTAGTCAACAAATGTAGCCCAGTCTATACAACTAGTGAGGAACAGAACTTGATTTCAGATCTGCTTGATGCCAGAGCCCACACTTGTAACCATTTAAGGTTTGAAGTAGCAAACCTGGAGGTGGAACTCAATTTAGTCTAAGAACTCCCCCTGCCCACTTACCCTCAGACACTGCTCCCACACACCATATGGCTAGCTCTGATTCTCTGACTGTGGTTATGAAGAGATGAGTCCAGTCTGAAGGCAAATGCCCTGACAATTCCAGCAGCCACGTTTTTGTGGATTGGAGCAGATTTTGTTGCTTTCACTCAGATACTAATCAGTCAGCCTCATGGAGCCTTACCATGGTCACAGACAGCCCTTTGGCTTTGGAAAGGTAGTTTCTGTCCTTCCTCGTTGACTATCCTTTCTCTCTGGTAATTGAAACCAAGCTCCCCGGGGTTGGGAACTAATGTGATGGAAACACGCCAGCCCAGAAGTCGAGACCAGGTGCAGGTTGGGACTCCCCACTTACTACCTGTGTGATTTTGGGAAAGTCCCTTATCCTTTTTTCACCTCTCTCTTCCTTCCTCATTTGCAAATCAGCGATAGTGACCCCAGGCTCGGATCAAACAACAGGTAAGTGGAGGCAGTCTGCAGAAGGAATGACTGTAAAGGACACTGTTCTCTGTGATCAGGTTCCTGAGAGTGGGCAACTAGAGGACAAGGAAAGATCTGGGCTTACCCCCCAGAAGATGTCAAAAAAGTCACAATCACAGAATACCCCCAGGGGAAATATCTTTCCTGGCCCTTTACTCTATTTTCTTTTTTTTTAACCTGTTGCCATTGAGTCAATTCTGACTAATGGTGACTGCAGGTGTGTCAGAGTAAAACAGTGCTACACAGTGTTTTCAACGGCTGATTTTTCAGAAGAACATTGCCAGGCCTTTCTTCCAAAGCACCTTTGAGTAAAGTCAAACTTCCAACCTTTCTGTTAGCCTCCTAGCTCCACATTAGCCATTTGCACCACTCAGGGGCTCTGACCTTTACCTTTAATTAGACTACCTTGAATTTATGTAAAACCTATTTTAACTCTTATTTCCCAAGTGCAGTTACATTGAGTTTGTTTTTCACGCACAGAAAAATGCTGCATTGACATGACCAATTCTACCCCTTCTATTTTGGTGTTTATTTTAGAATTACGTGTGTGGATTACAGGTTTTTGATGTGAAACAAGCCCCATTTAGAATGGAATGGAGACAGCTCTCTGACTCACTTAACAGCTTTTTATCAAGCATGTTAATAGATTTGCCATTTCTCAAGGAACAGACACTAGCAATAAAGGCTACGGTGCTGTTCTTCCCTAATAATTTTCTGTATGTGAATCCCACAAATTGGCTTTTAAGAAGTCCATGGCATGAAGATGGCATTTGTCAGTATTTTGGAAGAATGTGATATTACCAGAAGAAAGCGTGAGGCAAATTGTTCTATGTGTAAATTAGCAGAGCTTGACTTTGCTTCTTATTCTAAGTCAATCCCTTTAAAATATTAACTCATTCCAGTGAGTGAAGACCTGCCTTTTTATGAACATTCACTTCTCACTTACACTGCCTCACAAGCAGGCATTTTCATGTTTTTCTTTTCTCTTCCTTTAATGTACGATCTGGCCTGTCTAAGGAGACACCAAAATGCCAGAGCAGTCAAGCGAATAATCGGCATTTACTCTGGGCTCTGCCACATTTTCCAACCAGAAGGATGGTAACGTTGAATGAGTGGGGGTCTCTTTGCATGTGGCTTTGTATGGCAGGCCTGCCAAGCATTACTATTCCAGCCCGTAAACCTGTGCCAGACTGTTAATGTCTTAATGCTTATTCAAGTGTCAGGGAGTGCTGGCAGATGTCAGGGAGAATGGGAGGCTGTCAATAAGGAAATTACTTACATTCACAGGGTGATTGCAGCAGTCTGTCAGGTAGCGTTTGAGAGGATGTCAAGCTGAAAGAAGGAAGCAGAGAAAAGGAGGTGGTGGCTGCAAACAGCACTGGGGGAGGGTCTTTTTCTGTTCTAATTGTTTAGAGATATTTTCTTTTCTTTTTGTGTTTAAAGCTAAACTCCAGATACAACAGTCGTAAGTCAAGAAATACCAGAAAGTGTTTCCTATTTCTGGAGACATTAAACATAGGAGCTGAATGACTGTGGCCTTTTGTATCTGACACCAGGCAAATAAATATCTCAAGTTCTTTGCTGAGGAGGCGGTAGGAATCAGTTCCTTGGTCATCAAGAAATACATACAGCTTTCCATACCTTAATTTTTCATTTAATAACTATTAAATGAAAATGGTTAAGCTCTATGTGCAAATGGTTAAGCACTCCATTACTAACCTAAAGATTGGCAGTTTGAACCCACCCAGAGGTACCTCGAAAGAAAGGCCTGGTGATTGGCTTCTAAAAAACGTCATAGCCATAAAAACCCTGTGGAGTGCAGTTCTACTCTGCAAGGCATGGGGTCGCCGTGAGTTGGAATCAACTCAATGGCAGCTGGTTAACTGGTACCATGTGTTAGGTATGGTACATAACCCAATGACTAGATGTACACAGGAAGTTTTTTTTTTCTTTTTATAAATTCTTTAAATTCTAGGGAGGAAAAGGCCTCCTCTTTGCTCTGGGTTTTTAAGATTAGTAATTTGAATGAAGTAGAATTGCACCCAGTTAACTCTATCAGGGCCTGCCAGTATTCTTTGCCTGTGTGGTTCAGAGACTTGGAAGAATGCAGCCTCAGGAGATGGAGGGCTTGGAGGCAATCTTTAAAAACTTCTCTTAGTTCCAGATTTACCATGGTGATTCTATTTATTGTCTCCTTCTGCCTCAAAGCTCTGTTTCTGTCTCATTTCTTTACTGGTCTTTATGCTTCCTACCCTACTCCTCAACGGTATATATATATGTGTATGCATGTTGTGCATATTTGGAAAAGGAGGGGGCAAAAAATACTGTTCTCATTAGTCAGTACCCAGATGCAATAGCCTAATTGCAAGGAAAAAATGTACATGCAATTACAAAACTTATCTTTTAAATGAAAGGTCAAGCGCTCAGAATCACCCTGCAGATGAGATGGCTCCAGTGTTTAACTCTGGTGATGAGAAAAATACCACTGCAGTTAATAGGAACAAGACAATTTCATTTGTGCTAACTGGTGACTCTAGGGCTGTCTACGCTTAATGCCCCAGATTTCCTATTGTAACATGACTCCCATTAATACTTCAGAATTATCCCAGAAGGATAAAAGGGAGGAAGTTAGGTACATTGTTAGTTGCTTGTAGGCTGGTCAAGAAAAGCAAATATTTTACTGATGGAGAAACCAGGGCTAAAAGTGCCCCAGGGTACAGGAATCAAGGACAGGGAACTTTTCACAAAGTACCTGAGTCAACCAAACTCCTGGAAAATTCTGCTGCAGTGACTATTCCTTATGAGGATGGAATTGGTTGGGGGATAAAAACTTAAGTCCAGAATTGTTGTTAGGTGCCATTGAGTTGATTCCGACTCATAGTGACCCTATGTGCAACAGAACAAAACACCGCCTGCCTGGTCCTGTGCCATCCTCACAATTGTTGTTATGCTTGAGCCCTTTTTTGCAGCCATTTGTCAATCTATCTCATTGAGGATCTTCTTCTTTTTCGCTGACCCTCTACTTTACCAAGCATGATGTCCTTCTCTGGGGACTGGACCCTCCTTATAACACGTCCAAAGTATGTGAAAAGGAGTTTCATCATCCTTGCTTCTAAGGAGCATTCTGGATGTACTTTTTCCAAGACAGATTTGTTCGTTCTTCTGGCAGTCCACGGCGTATTCAATGTTCTTCTCCAACAACATAATTCAAAGGCGTCAATTCTTTGGTCTTCCTTATTCAAGTCCAGACTTAGCCTGGACAAATATGTGTCCCTGGATGAGTTCCTTTGGCCCAGTCCCCACTTCCTTCCCTCTTCTTCACAGTTCCTCTTTCCTCCCCAGATAACTTTTCTTTGGATTCTAGATAAGAATGTGCTCACCTCCACATCAGTGCAGCACTGCCTGGAGCGCCCTGCCTACCTGCTGTTGTGGCTGTTTATCAGTGGAGTTCCAGGGCACATACCTCTTCTGAAGTAAACACTAGTCATGGACTAGGGTCCGGGCCTTTTGAAGTGCCCTCTGAACCTTTGAAGTACTATCCCTGCGGGGGCATACTTAAACCATCCTCAGCCAGATTCTCTCAGAGAAGCCTCACATTTCAGAAAAAAGTAAATCAGTTTCTAATGAGACGTAACTCAAGATTTTCCTTGCTAAACTAAAGCAGAGAGCAATCAGATTGGAAGCGCTCAGTGATCCACGTGTTAGCTTTGCAGCATCTTTCCTCCTTAGAGCTATAGATTCTTCACCTTCACCCCCCACTCCACTCCCTCCCTTATGCACCCAAGTACAGTCTTCATCCAACCCCCACCCCATAAAAAGTCAACCTAACCCTTTCTCATATATGCCGCAATTATTAATTCTGAGTAAAAGACAAAGTATATCAATCACCCAATCCCAGAGTAAAGCTGAAATAAATTTTTAAAATAGAGAAAAACATGTTATCCACAGACATAAGCAGTATCCTGACAAAATTCTGGGTGTGTCAGAAAACATTAACGAAGCATTCGGTTTACCGTATGAATTTATTTCTCCATTTGGGTACTACTGCTCATTTTATTGAATCACTCTTTTTTTTTTAATTAAATCCATTAGAGTTTTTGTAGTATTTTCAAAATATTTTCTTTTCCTTCCCCATCCTTTCTAATTCAATGATTGCTATTATTCTCAATCTTTATGCTTCTTTTATATCCTGTTCTCTATCTGAATACTGGTCAAAGATCAATGAGAAAAATAAAAATAACAAAACCAAGAACAGTCATTTATTAAGTCTTTACTAACTGCTAGGATAACATTTTCGCATTTATTAACCCACTAAATCCTCAGGATATTCCATTACTCCCATTCTACAGGTGGGGATTAAGGTTTAAATGTTTAACAACTTGACTAGTAATCTCAGCTCAAAGGTCATCTAAACAGGAACCACTGTCGCCTCCCCAAGCTGGGCATAATCCCCTTTAAATACTCTTATAACATCTTGTATCTTTCCTTCATAGACCTTATGAAAAAATTTGTAATTTCACATTTATTTCTGTAATTATTTGAGTTAAATATTCCTCTTCATTAGACTCTAAATTTTAGAATAGCAGAAACCATGTCTATTCTTACTATCATTGAGTCTGGTACATAAAAACAAACAAACAAAAAGACCCATTGCTGTCATGGAGTAGAATCCAGCTCATACCTACCCCACAGGACAGAGCAGAACTACCCCATAGGGTCACAAGGCAGTAGTGTTTACAGAAGTTGACTACCACATCTTTGTCCTTCCGTGCACCTAGTGAATTCAAACTGCCAAACTTTTGGTTAGCAGCTGATCGCTTAAGCACTATGCCAACAGAAAACTAAAAAAAAAAAAACCTGTTGCTGTCAGTTGATTCTGACTCATACCGACTCTATAGGACAGAGTGGAACTGCCTCATAGGGTTTCCAAGGAGTGGCTGGTGGATTCGAACTGCCAACTTTTTGGTTAGCTGCTGAGTTCTTAATCACCGAACCACCAGGGTTGATTAAAATACATATTGAATGAATAATGGAATGAACTAATAAATGAGTCTCCGTTTGTCTAACTCCAGAATTTGAGAGTTTTAGTTTAGTGAACAGAATTGCTTTGTAAATTAAGTCCCCAGAAAGGGAATATGTATTGTTAGGTGCCTTCGAGTCGCTTCTGACTCATGGCGACCCTATGTACAACAGAACGAAACACTGCTCGGTCCTGCTTCAGCCTCGTAATTGTTGCTATGTTTGAGCCCATGGTTGCAGCCACTCTGTCAATCCATCTCGTTGAGGGTCTTCCTCTTTTTGGCTGACCCTCTACCAGCATGGTGTCCTTCTCCAGGGACTGGTCCCTCCTGATAACATATCCAAAGTATGTGAGAAGTCTAGTCATCCTTGTTTCTAAATGAGCATTCCGGCTGTACTTTTTCCCAGAAAGATTTGTTAGTTCTTCTGGCAGTCCATGATATCATCAATATTCTTCGTGAACGCCATTATTCAAAGTCAGAATTGACTTGACCACAATGGGTTTGGTTTGGTTTATTATATATGTGTATGGCACTGGGCAGAGAGTTAGTAATATAGCAAAACACCATACTTCTTTGCGATGTTGTTGTGTGACTGTTATTGTGTATCTCTGAGTCACTTTCGACCCATAGTGACCTTCTAGCAACCTTATAGGGCAGAGTAGAACTGCCACATAGGGTTTCCAAGGCTGTAAACTTTACAGGAGAAGACTGCCACATCTTTCTCCCATGGAGTGGCTGGTGGGTTTGAACTGCTGATCTTTCAGTGAGCAGCCTAGTGCTTAACCACTGTGTCACAAAAAGATAACTGATAACCCAAAGTAGTAGATGCTAAGAGCCAAATGAGTAAACCACAATTTCCTTTCGTTTTGTTGATTTGTATGTGAGAATCCCTTCTTTTTCTTAAATGGAACTTCCCTGTCATGTTGTGAGAGAGCCCCATCTCTTGTGGGTTCTGTGGAGAACTCAGTGGGAGAAAAAGGTTAATTTCACTTTGACATCATTACTTCAGTTTTATATAAGCACTAACCTTTTGCTACATTTCAACAGTCTGTTTGGATTTTAATTCCAAATAGTGCAGATTTAAATGCAACTCAAAACTCTGAAATTTTGTAGAACAACAGCATTTTATTTTTATTTTTCCCAATTCTATGCTTTCTAACACTGGATATATGAGAAATGCCCAAAGTTTCAGTTTCAATTTTAGTGAAATTGGAAGTTAGTTGAATTGATTCTGAAACTCCACAATAAGAATAAAGGCTATAAAAAGACCTGGGATAATTTCTATTAAAAAAAAATAAAACATCTTCCCAGGACTTTTGATGGGACTTTTAAGAAATTTTGAAATTTTTAAACATCACGTATCCACATAGTTCAGACAAGATTAAGTATAAAAAAGATGTCCTGTAAAAGATCTTCCTGTTTCTCTCTCGCACTGTCTTCCACCTACCAAGTTCCCACCCCCTCCCCAAACAGTTAACTATTTACCAGTTCCTTGATTATGTACCCTGAAGGTTTCTTATGTAAAAAAAAAATGAGTACAAGTATATATTCTTTTTCGTTTCCTTCCTTCTTTTATGTACATTGTAGCATACTGTATGTATTGCTCTGGACCTTCCTTTTATTCACTAAACAGTACTCTTAGAGAGCATTCCATATCAGTGCATAGTTTCATTATTATTTTCTATTATAGCTGCCTAATATTTGATTCTGTCACTGTATCATAATTCATTTAACCAGTTCCTTAATGACAGGCATTTAGTTGATTCTAGTCTTTTTTTTTTTTTTATTCTATGAGGAAATGAGTAACTCTGTGTATTATTTCACATAAAGGGTAGAGTGTATCTGTAAGATAATTTTCCCTAAGTGATACTGCTTGATCAAAGGGTGCGTGCAGATTTGTAATTTTATTATATCCTGCCAAATTGCCTTCCTGAGAGGTTACACTCAGTAATAGTCTCACCAACAAAGTATGAAAGTGCCTGTCTTCTCAAGTCCTTCCTAATACAGTGGATTTTGCCAATCTTATAAGTTAAAGAAAAAGATATCTCAGTATAGTTTTAATTTACATTTTTGTTACTATGAGTGAAGGTGAGCATTTTTCATCTGTTTAAGATCCATTTGTAGTTTCTTTTCTGATTTGAGCTGTGTCTTCATATCCTTTACTGGTTTTCTAGTAGGTTGTTGTTGACTTTCACCTGGCACAATAATTAAGTTCATGGCAGCTAACCAAGAGGTTGGCAGTTTGAACCCACCCAGAGGCTCAGCAGTAGGAAGACCTGGGGATCAGCTTCTGTGCGGATTACAGTAAAAAAAAAAAAAAAAAAAGAGGCAGTTCTACTGTGTCACATGGGGTTGCTATGAGTCAAAACTGACTCCATGGCACCCAACAACAACGCATTTGCCATTTCTTAAGTTTGTGGTGGGGTCCAAAAACTCATTGCTGTCTCATGGATACACTATAGGACACAGCAGAACTGTGCCATAGGGTTTCCAATGAGCAGACTTCCAATTCGAACTGCCAGCCTTTTGGTTAACAGCCGAGCTCTTAACCACCGCGCCACTAGGGCTCCGGGTTGTGATGGAGTAGGCTTCCTTCTGGGGAGAAGATAGCCATTCTTATCTCCTTTGAAGCTACAGGTGGCTAATTTGTCAAGCACTAATGAATCATAAACCCAGTGCCATCGAATCATATATCTCTGTAATCTGTTTTTAAAAAATTTGGCCAAAGATGAATGTGAACAAATAGAAGCATAACTATGTCCAAAGTCCTTCTCTTTTTATAGCAGTCCTCCGCGTGGTTGAAATGTGTTCAATATGTTTTTAAGAAACAAAAATTACAGCTAAGACGAACCCCCGTCTTTTTTTTTTTTTTTTCCCTCAGTAATTCTGCAATCATTTCACCAGTCATTCAATAAGAACTGTAAGGAAAAAAAAAAGAGAGAGAGAGATCTGATCCTTGTCTGCACTATAGCTAAATGATCTAATCTAACCCTGTAGCTAAATGATTGCTCTCTTTTCTCCTCTAAGAGGAAGTTTGAATAAGGTTCTTTTTCAATATATATATGGTTTTCAGAAATTTGGACAATAGCGGTATGTTCTGATTTCTGTAAGCATGCTATAAAATTAACCTCTTGGCTTCATAATACACCATTTAGTAAAAAAGGAAAAGAATAGGAAAGGAAAATGAGGTTGCCTATACTCTGAATGTTATTTAGTTAATAATAACAATTAATTCAGCGTTTATTATTGAGCAGCAATTATGTGTCAGGCATTCTGCCCAACACTGAAAATACGTAGTAGTAAATAAGAATTATGTGTCTCTTGCCTTCTTAAAGCCTGTGTTCTAAACCACTGACTTTTCTGTGGTGAGAATCACCCTGGAGGAGCTTTTACAAAATACCAATGCCTGGGCCCCAGTCAAGACCAATTAAGTCAAAATCTCTACCACTGCAACTTGGGAACACATAGTCTTTAAAACTCCCCCTGTGATTCAAGTGAAGCGAGGATTGAAATCCATTCATCTCGCCTATACCTCAGAGATGGCTACGAAACCACAAAATACTTTGAAGAGGAAGTGGTAGTGGAAACGTTGATATGATGTCATATGAACTACATAACATCAACTTTGAAGTTGTTCTTACCAAAATCTTTAACTTTAAAGTCATGAAGCCTTAAGACCTAAATTCCAATTTATAGATAGAATAGGCATAGAGATAGGATAGAGGAATAAGTTAAATGGAACCTTGAGGAGAAAAAAAATCAGAGAAATCCATAAAAGTGGTATTTTCTCTAAGACAAATGACCTGGTTTCTTAGAAATTATAATGTCAAGAAAAGCAGAAAAGGGTTGGGGGTAAGGTGGAGGGATTAAAAAAAAAAAAGAAACCACAACCAAATAACACATGGATTTATTCCACACTGATTCAGAAAATCCTTAGGACCAATTTTGGGGGATAATATAGGACATTTAAATATGTACAAGAAGTGAGATAATATTTGGGAATATTGTTGAATTTTCATAGGTAGTAACAGTGTTATTGAGTATGTAGAAGAACGTCCTTATTTTTAGGAGATGCATGCTAAAGAATCTGAGGAATGTCTGCCACTTCCAAGTTGTTCAACAACAACAAAATGAAAACACGTGTAGGTAAACAAATACAGTCACAGTGTTTTAAGGGGTTCAGAAGAGGGCAAGGTATTAAGGATGAAAGAGACAGGTTGAACAGTGATGGTAATTATATTAATTAATCAATTACCATGAATTGAGTGCTTAGTGTGCTCCAGATATTGTGCTAATGACTTTATATACATGGTTTAACTTCATTTTTAAGTAAGCATTACTATTTTAATTTCGCAAAGGAGAAAACTGAAGCTTGGAATAATTAAACACTTGTTCAAATTCACACTGCCAATAAATGGTCAGTCAGGGTTTGAACCAAGTTTTTCCTGTTTCCATTGTCAGTGATCTCGATCATTACGCGGCATTGCCCCAAGGTCCAAGCTGAAACATAACCGCCTATGTGGTAACGGACAGCACGTAAGCTTTGGATTTACTTCAGTTACAGCACTTATTACAATGCAAATCCATCTAATCATTTATGTGTCTGATTCCCCTGCTAGACTGTGTTCTCCTCATCATATTCGTTGTTGTTGTTAGGTGCTGGCGAGTCAGTTCTGACTCATAGCGACCCTATGCACAACAGAACGAAACACTACCCAGTCCTGTACCATCCTCATAATCGTTGCTATGGTTAAGCCCATTGTTGCAGCCACTGTGTCAGTCTGTCTCATTGAGGGCCTCCTTCTTTTTCTCTGACCCTCTACTTTACCAAGCATGATGTCCTTCTCCAGGGACTGATCCCTCCTGACATGTCCAGAGTATGTGAGACGCAATCTTGTCATCTTTGCTTCTAAGGAGCGTTCTGGTTGTACTTCTTCCAAGACAGATTTGTTTGTTCTTTCAGCAGTCCATGGTGTGTATTCAATATTCTTTGCCAGCACCTCAATCAAAGGCGTCAGTTCTTCTTCGGTATTCCTTATTCATTGTCCAGTTTTCACATGCATATGAGGCTATTGAAAACTCCATGGCTTGGGTTAGGTGCACCTTAGTCCTCAAGGTGACATCTTTGCTTATTAACACTTTAAAGGAGATCTCTTGCAGCCAATTTGCCCAATGCAATACATCATTTGATTTCTTGACTACTGCTTCCATGAGCATTGATTGTGAATCCAAATAAAATGAAATCCATATTGTCTACATTAATTATGAAGTTGCTTATTGGTCCAGTTGTGAGGATTTCTTTTTTTTTTTTATGTTGAGGTGTAATCCGTACTGTACCCTTAGATCTGTTATGAGTAATGAATAAACATGTATCTATAGAATGCACTTAGCGTTCTCTAAATGTTAATCACCTACAACTTCTACCACAACCTTTCCTTAAGTTTTATTTCAATGGCCACAGATAACTCCTGACTATACAAAGCTTCTGATGTTCAAAGTGATGGCCAGGGCTAGATTCTTCAATCATGTCTGTTAACTTTTGGCTTGGCGTCGTGACCATGGCATTGGATCCCTAAAACCTTCAACAGGGGAACTAAATAAGTTTTCAAAAAAAATGTGCTTGTTAGCAATATATAGTCAGATACTCATTACAATTCATTTATTAAGGCTTTGCTAGGTGTTATAATATCACTTAAAAAAAAAAAAGAAAGCAGTTCCCATTGATTCAGACTCATGGTAACTCCAGGTGTGTCAGACTAGAACTGTGCTTCACAGGATTTTTTTTTTTAAAACAATTTATTTTATTCTTGCTGTTGTTGAGAATATGCACAGCAAAACATAGATCAATTCAAGTTTTACACGTACAATTCAGTGATATTGATCATATTCTTTGCGTTGTACATTCATTCTTGCCCTCCCTTTTCTGAGTTGATTTCCCTCATTAACATAAACTCACTACCCCTTAATGTTCTTAGCTAATCTTTCAAGCTGCTGTTGTCAATTTGATCCCATACATACCCACTAAACCTCACTGCCATCGAGTCGATTCCAACTCATACATATAGATCCCATACTCATACATATAGATCCCATACATATAGATATTAGAAGAGTGTAATGCTCAATGCAGATATTCATTCCTAGTTAAAGTATTGTTTGGTTTTAAGAAGACTTCAGGGGATATTTTTGGTTTAACATTTAAAGATTATCTTATGGCAATAGTTTCAGGGGGTTATCTAGCCCCTATGGCTCCAGAAATCCTAGATTCCATGGGAATTTGAAATTTTATTCTACATTTTCACCCTTGTGCTCAGGATTCTTATATAGAATCTTTGATCAAAATGTTCAGTGATGGTAGCCAGGTACCATCCTAGGGTTTTCAATGACGATTTTGTGGGAGTAGATCACCAGGCCGTGATTTCCCATGCTTTTTCGAGTGCCTGGCCCATAGAAGGTTCTAAGCAAGCATCTGGGGTATTAGGGTGACCAGCCGTCTCATTTTGCTAGGAACTGAGATGTTGTCTGAGACATAGGCCTTTTAGGTCTAAAACTAACTGGGATAGTTTCTGGCAAATGAGGGTGGAATGTGTATCTGTTGGATGAAAAATTATTCCCTGAAACAGATGTTCCATCAGCTAAGTTAATCTCAAGCCTATACCGTGCTACCATTAGTTATAGGCACTGTCTCTAATACAAACCAGTTGCCATGGAGTCAGTTGGACTTGTGATGACCCCATTTGTGTCAGAGTAGAACTGTGCTCCATAGGGTTTTCAGTGTCTGCTTTTTTAAGAAGTAGATTACCAGACCTTTCTTCTGAGGTGCCTCTGGGTGGAGTCTAACCTCCAGCCTTTCTGTCAGCAGCCAGTGTGTTAACCCTTTGCATCACTCAGAGACTCCGTGTCTCTAACATAGGCCCAGAGATTGAGGGAATAGTGAAAGTGGTCCTCCTGGGAATCTTTCAAGGATCATAACAATCATCATAATATTACAGAAATTGGGCTTTGAAGAAAAGATAAGCCAGTGATTACCAAACTCAGTGGAGTTTGAGTCAAGTCTATAACTTCTAGGTCTCCTCAAGTCTCCCAGGTGCTGAGCTATTCAGATAGAATCAGTCTAAAAGCCAACAGTTAAAAACCACCTTAATTTAATGGTCTGACTGAGACTAGAGGAATCCCGTCGGTCATGGTCCCCAAACCTTCTGTTGGCCCAGGACAGGAACCATTCCCAAAGACAACTCATCAGACATGGAAGGGACTGGACATTGGGTAGGAGAGAGATGCTGATGAAGAGTGAGCTACTTGTATGAGGTGGACAATTGAGACTGTTGGCATCTCCTGTCTGGAGGGGAGGTAGGACGGTAGAGAGGGTTAGAAACTGGCAAAATTGTCACGAAAGGAGAGACTGGAAGGGCTGACTCATTAGGGGGAGAGTAAGTGGGAGTATGGAGTAAGGTGTATATAAGCTTATATGTAACAGACTGACTTGATTTGTAAACGTTCACTTAAAGCTCAATAAAAATTATTTTAAAAAAAAACGCATTAATATGAGGTAGCATTTGACAGCTAGAAGACACCTCTTGTCATGGATTGAATTGTGTCCCCTAAAAATACGTATATCAGTTTGGCTAGGCCATGATTCCCAGTATTGTGTAATTGTCCACCATTTTGTCATCTGATGTGATTTTCCTATGTGTTGTAAATCCTACCTCTATGATGTTAATGAACCAGGACTCAATCTATAAGATTAGATTGTGTTTTAAGTCAATCTTCTTTGAGATATAGAACAGAGAAGTGAGCAGAGAGTCACGGGGACTTTATACCACCAAGAAAGCAGCACCGAGAGCAGAGCACGTCATTTGGACCCCAGGTTCCTGAGCAGAGAAGCTCCTAGTCCAGGGGAAATTGATGGCAGGGACCTTCCTCCAGAGCCTACAGAGAAAGAAAGATTTCCCCTGGAGCTAATGCCCTGAATCTGGACTTGTAGCCTGAGACTGTGAAACTATAAACTTCTGTTTGTTGAAACCATCCATTTGTGTTACTTTTGTTATAGCAGCACTGGATAACTAAAACACCTCTGAAATCATGTAGTCCAGTTTCTTCATTTTACAGCTGAGGAAACTAAGCATCTGAGATGTTAACTTCTCAAATGAAGAAGCAAGTTTTACAGCATCCTCTTTATTTGTTGCTGCACTGACTGGAGTCCCTTTGAAATATTGGCCAACTGTGCTTGCCCTACTGGTGAGAAAATGAGTCCCTTCCATTGTTCACTCTCCACTGGCTGTCCTGTTTTGCATTTCCTCCCTCCTATTGTGTGCTCTGGAACAGGTTCTACTAGCATTTTTACATATGACTTACTTTAATATACTGGTTATTTCTCCCTAAAAGAACTCCTGTTTAACAGGTTTAAACACTCCCTCTCCCTTAAAGTGTTGACTGATTACTTTGAGATTTGGTGTGAACATTTTTCACCATTATGTAAATTGCAGATTAAAAAAAAATGCAAAACAGAAGAACTTCTATGAAAGGTTTGAAACGTTATAGACACCATACTTGTCAGATGAGATGTTCTTCAAGTTTATGTCAATTGTGATATACCTTAAAGAGTTGGTTCTGGCTGTATATATGTGTTTTTCTCACCAGATGAAAAAACACAGATGAACGTTCACATTTATTCTTATTGTGTTGTGTGTTTTGAATAGAAAAATAACAATATGTTCTGTCATTAGCCTTAATCCAAGAGCAGAGATGGGACTAACCAAAATTGCATCTATTAAGAGATGTTTTCAAAACAGGATGTCCTAGTTCAACTATTTTGAACAAAAATACAGCTTGCTGTCAGTATTTTGGAAGTCAGAAAGTTCGGGTTCATGATTGCCTTTCATAACAGCTGGTGTTTGACTTTCTAAGCTTAGGAAGGCAGGGCATTTAAAAAAAGTTAGTTGTGAGTTCTTAAAAAAGAAAGAAAGAAAGAAACCAAAACTTAAGAGAAATGTTTTATTTATCAGGGGAACTTTATCCAGGCTGAGACATTTTATTTTATCCTTTGCTGTGGATTTCCTGCTGTGAGAGGTGTTAAATGTACACCTCTGTGAATAAGTGTCTATTCTATCTTAGACCTATTTCCTTATATACTCTTTCTTAGGAGAGAATCTCCTTAAAATGATTGAGCAGCAGTCTAAGCCAGAACATTCCTTCCCCTCCCCTCCCCTCCCCTCCCCTCCCCTCCCCTCCCCTCCCCTCCCCTCCCCTCCCCTCCCCTCCCCTCCCCTCCCCTCCCCTCCCCTTCTCTTCCAACCATTCCCACTCTTCCCAAACTCCACCTCTATGAGCAACAGCTGTGTTCTTCCACCCCAACTCCTTCTGCAAACATCTCCAAACATGCACCTAGAGTCTTGCCACAGACCTGAAGGAAATGGGCCAGTCCAGTGATGCGGGAGACATCTCAATATTCGATCTCCATTTCCCCTTAGTTCTTGGCCACTCAATTGCATTGATAATTGTAGATTCTAAAATTATTTTTGATCAAAATAATTTCTTGAATATACTTTAAGAAACCTGACTAATGGTCTAGTCCATGGTGATTTTAATGACCAAGTAACCAAAGAATTTACTAATTTAATACCTTGGATATTAAATAAGATAATAAATGGTATTAGCAACATTCTGAGAATTCTAATAAAAGGCATTAGTATTCCTGCAGACGCAATGGCTAAGCAATTGGCCGCTAGCTGAAAGGTCAGCAGTTCAAACCTACCTGTAGCTCCATGGGAAAAAAGAACTAGCAATCTGCTCCTATGAAGATTTACAACCTAGGATCCCTTATGGGGCAATTCTACTCTGTCATATAGGGTCACAACAACAACATGAGTCAGTATCAACTTGATGCCAGACAATAACACAAGCCATTAACAACATCTAGAGAATTCTCTATCATTTTATCAAGAGTTATTTAATGGAGACTATGTATTATTTATATTTGAAAACAAATTATCCTTCTATAATACCAAAGTAATCCATTTGCCATCAAGGTGACTCTAACTCATGGCAACCTCTTGTGTGTCAGAGTAGAACTGTGCTCCATAGGGTTTTCAGTGGCTGATTTTTCAGAATTAAATCACTAGGACTTTCTTCCAAGGTGCCCCTGGGTAGACTCAAACCTCAAAATCTTTTGGTTAGTAGCTGAGTGTGATAACTGTTTGCACCACCCAGGGACTCCAATGTCACTGTAGCTCCATGGATTTCACTCCTGTGAGAATAATTAGGAAGTAAAATCATGTATATTCAGTACCAGGCATTTCACCAGCACTCTTTGACTGGTGTAACTTTGCTGTTATTTTGCTTCTGGGACTCAATTTCCTCAATTCAGAAAATGCCTTGATGATGATGTGGGGGTAAGGAAAGATATAAAAAGATGATTATTGATATTTGTCCCAGCTATAAAATTTTTATTATATCATTCACTTTTTCCCTTCTCCATTTCCATTCAATGTTCTAAGACATAGGTTGGTAATTAGTCAAAATTGAGGATAACAAACTCTTCTGATTGTTAGCATGATTGACAATGGAGGATTCCCTAGCAAAATAACCAGACTTAACATTAAATGCTATAAGAATTCAAAATAGAAAAACCTTTGATTAATTCATTATAAGATTGACTCATTCAGAAGAAACCAGACAAAACTACTAGAGAAATTAGAAATAGATAATATATTTTATATTTCCTATTCACTCAAAGGAAACCCTGGTGGTGTAGAGGTAAAGAGCTATGGCTGCTAGCCAAAAGGACAGCAGTTAAAGTCTACCAGGTGCTCCTTGGATACTCTATGGGGCAATTCTACTCTGTCCTATAGGGTCACTATGAGTTGGAATCGACTCGACAGCAATGGGCTTGGGTTTTTTTTTTTTGGTATTCACTGTAAAGAAGTTATAAGATGAAGGATATTTATCCAAATAAAATCATGTTAAACATAATTGAATTTCTACTCAAAACAGTGATAACATCTGATCAAATGATGCATGTTTAAGGTCATTAAATAATCCCTTGTCAGTGCAGAAAAATCAGATTACTGGGTTACTATGCGTTATATGGCAGGAGAAAGATGTGGCAGTCTGCTCCCATAAAGATTACAGCCTTGGAAACCCTACAGGGCAGTTCTATTCTACTCTGCCATTGACTCGATGGCAATGGACACACACATATGTGCATTAAATTATCATTGATGAGACTGTCTTTGACCTTGTGATCAGGCCAAATATTATTATTTCTCAACATCAGTATCCCTAATGAAGATATTTCAAATCATTACTTTGTAAGAATAAAAAATTGGTAAATGAGTGAAATAATATTCTTATGAAAGGAAAAATAATAAATTTGCCTTTCAAGAGTTCCTGTCTAAATGAAAATATAGCAACTTTTTTCTGTATAATACTTTTTTTTTCCCTTAGGGAATTTTGAAAACCTACTATATCTGTTGTGGAATTTCCCATGCAGTTGTTCCATTCTTTTGTACAATTTTAGCTGTCTGGGAGATAAGTGACAATGATTAAGAATTACATGGAAAAGTGGAAGAGACTTCCTGAAGTTATCTTTTCTTGTTAGTTCTCTCCTATTTAGCAGTATCTTCTTAGCAAGTTTAAATGGGTGGCTATCTATAACGTGTTTAGGGATTCCGGAAAGGGAAAATATATGACTTCTGTAATGATCTTTGTCAGAGCTGAATGACTCTCACAGACTCAAAGTTCTCTCTAAAAGAGATAATGGGTAAGAAAGAACATTGTAAACTATAATGAACGTTGGGAATTATTATTGAGATGACCATTCTGAGGCTGACCCAGTCGTTTATTTCATTACAGAAATTCCTTCTAAGTGGCACACTTCATTTTATAGTCATGAAGAGATTGATCGCATCGGACAGGGACTCATGATCTTGAATACCCAGATCTTCTTGTCCTGCCTTGGTCGTGTTTCCCATCATGTTTCAGAGAAATGTGTTACAGAGGTCATGCCAAACACACGCATATTCTTTATTGCTATGAAATCCCAACGCAGCCCCCTAGTAAGGCAGGTCTGACCAGGGACAGAATTTCTTTTATGTAGGCTAGAAGCAGGAAGAGGACGTGGAACCAAAGCCTGCCAATTAGCCTCCTTCTCCCTTGTTCTAGGCCCTCAGGTGATGAGGAAAGGGAAGTCAAGGAAAAGTACACAGAAAAGCAAGGGAAAGATAAGGGATTTTCTCTAAGGTCTGGAGATGGGTGGCCTGGTCTGATTTGCCTGTCCAAGACATTGGCCCAGTAACTTGTCTTACTATTGTAGCCATGTGGGAGAGAGTATCTCAAGAAATAGAACCTGGGTATAGAAAGACCGAACCTGAGTCCTGTGGTTCCCAATATCTTCATCTTGACTTCTTGTTGTGTTGTTGGGTGTTGTTTGAGTCGATTCCAACTCAGCGATCCTATGTAACAGAGTAGAACTGTGCTTTAGGGCTTTCTAGGCTATAATCTTTACAGAAGCAGATCGCCAGGTCTATCTCCCTTGGAGCCACTGAGTGGGTTCAAATTGCCAACCTTTTGGTTAGCAGCCAAGCACTTAACCATTGTACCACCAAAACTCCTACATCTTGACTTAGTCATACAAAAAAACCCAAATGTGTTGCCATTGATTCAATTCTGACTCATGGTCACTCCATGTGTTACAGAGTAGAACTGCTTCATAGGATTCTCCTGGCTGTAATCTTTACGGAAGCAGATCAGATTGCCAGGCCTTTCTTGTGTGGTGCCACTGGGTGAGTTCAGACTGCCAACCTTTAGGTTAAGAGCAAAGCTTTTGCACCACCCGGGGGCCTCTGACTTACTCATACCGCTACAGCATTTCCTTCTCCTTGGTGAAAGTATGAAGGTGGTGGTGGGGGAGAGGGGTCAGAGAGGGGAATAGCTACATTCTTTTATCTTTAAAGCTGTTCTCTGAAAAATAGCAATTACTTTTTTTCTTTAACATAAAATAAGTAGCTTGGTATCTATACGGTGATCTCGGCGTTACAGTTTTGTTTTTTTCTTATCTGTTCAAATTACACTAGAGTAAAAAAAAAAAAATGAGTTTGTGTATTCCAGAGAAGCTGTGACTAATTCAGAGCTATTCTAGGACAAGTTAACCAGCTACAAAGTCATATTAACATACCCTGCTTAGAAACTGTCAAATGATTTTCTCAAAATTGCATCTGATCATTCTTCATGTTTTTATTTTATAAAAGGCTCCTAATCTTTTGTCAACACACAAGAGAGGCAATGTGCATCCTATTTATCAAAAGCATGTTTGTCTTCCTTGGGTTTGAAAGTGTGAAGGACTAGGCTGTGGTCTTAATTGACTGTTGATAAATAGTATGACCTACGCTTTTGTTTTCTTCCATTTATAAACTGGGGATAAGAATTCTTGGGCTTTTCATCTCCATATTCCAGAGGGACACTGAGAAAATAAATGAAAGAGAAAATGTGGAAGTATTTATGAGAGTTACTTGGCCATTTCACTAGGCCTTTTGAGGTACAAGGAAAGGAAATTCAATGGTGAAAAAGGCTCTCCATTCCACTCTTGACAGCTTTAAAGTTCTTCTTACACTGAAGCTGTGATCCAGTCCCTAAATCTTTCCCTCTTAGGTCCTATCTCCTGTGTTATGGCACCACATTCTTCTTTCACATGACAATTCTTTAAATATTTGAAGACAGCTATGCTTCGTGAGATTTTTATTTAAAGTTCAAGTGTTTTAAGAAAGCCATAAACTATAAATCATAACATTAAACTCATGTCTACGAGACGAATAATAAAGATTGCTTTGCAATGAAGCAACTGGTCTCTAGTTTAATTTAAATACATATATTTATTAGCTTTAACAGCAATACCTTAAACATGTAAAATTAATTAAATTAATGGTGGAGGCTCTTTACAAACATTATTTCATAAATCTTACAGTAAGGAATTAAATCCATTTTACAGAGTGAGAGGACAAGTGCATTGGAATCAGAGGCATATGGATTTAACCCATGGCTCCCCCACCTGTGTGGTCTTGGCAAGTTATTTACCTTCCTGAGCCTTATTCCTTTGTCTCTGAAATGGAGATAATAGTACCTATCTCTTAGGGACTGGTGAGGATTAAAGCTAATGTAAGGAAAGGACTTAACACAAATACACTGAAACACTGTACTGTGGATAAAAGGGATGAACAATGTCAACATATATCAACATGGAGAGATGATTAAAAGCATAAACTGGAAGGAAAGTGGTGAGAAACAGAACGAGATGGATTGCACAATAACGTTCAGATAAATACACTCGTGTAGTATACCCATAAAACAATACCATCATTGTTCATGGAAGGTAGCTCCACAGACTCACACAAACAGTATGAGAGAATAAGTGTCTTTGGGATGGTGAAAACTGGGATTTTAGATGGGAAATGAAAAGGTCTAAAAGACAGAAGGTTGAACACGGATTGGTCATAGTGATTGCTCTAATTTTATACACCTGAGACCCAAGAGAAACCAAAAAGAAAAAACAACAAAACTTAGCACAGAGTCTGACACATAGCAGAGACTCAATACAGGTGGCTATTTTTATTGCTGGGGTGAGGTGCTACTAAAAACAAACCAAGCCAAACCCAGTGCCGTTGAGTCGATTGTGATTCATAGTGACCCTATAGGACAGGGTAGAACTGCCCCACAGAGTTCCCAAGGAGCTCCTGGCAGATTCAAACTGCTGACCCTTTGGTTAGTAGCCATAGCACTTAACCACTATGCCACCAGGGTTTCCAAGGCACTACGAAGCAGGACTTTACTTGTATCAATTTGACTGGTATCAATGAGTTTACCAGTAGGTACATGTACAGGCGTTGTGTCAGTGTAGTCAAAAGACCAGGAAGAAACTATGAGAAACAGAGAAGGGAAAGAATACATGGTCATGATAGAAAATAATTGATATATAATAATAACGGCTATCATTTTTTGAGGGCTTACTATGTTGCAGGCATCATTCAGGAAACCTATATTTATTGAGTGTCTATTATGTGTCAGATACTGTCTAGATATTGGGAATACAGCAGGAAAGGAACACAAAAACAACAAACCCTACTCTTGTGGAGCTTATAGTCTACTGAGGGGCGACAGGCAATAGTAAGTTAAATGAACAGTATGTTCGATGCTGACAAGTCCTACGAAAAACAACAACAACAACAAAATAGGAAAAGGTGATGCAGACTGGTAGTGATGGCAGTAAATAGGGAGGTCGGGGAAGGCTCCTGGCAGGGTGATGTCCCAGATCCTTTACATATATCATTGCTTTTTTTCTTCTCAACATCCATAAAGAAGCTACTTTTATTAAACATGATTGCTGTTTTTCAGATGAGCAAACTGGAGCCCAGGGTCGTTTAGTGCTTAAGGTTTGATAACAAAAAAACACAAGTGGGTGACTTTAAAGAACAGAAATATATTTTCTCACAGTTCTGGAAAGAAGTTAAGTCCAAATCAGGGTCTTGGCCATGTCAGTTCTTTCTGTGGGCCTCTCTCCTAGTTTCTGGTGTTTGCTGCTGATCCTTGGCATTCTTTTCGTGTATAGAGGTCCTCACCTGGTGTCTGTGTCTACTTTGCTCTTTCCATAAGACACCACTTAGTAATTAGATTTAGGACCCAGCCTATTCTATGACTTTATTAACATAGCAAAAGAAATCCTGTATTCCCAAACAGGGTCATATTTACAGATCTAAGGGTTAGGGCCTCCACTTTTCATTTTGGAGGACACAATTCAATCCATAACAGTAGCTGTCTAAGTGGTAGAGAAAGGATTAAGGTTTGCGCTGCCTGTCTCTGGAGCTGTCTTATTACCTCTCATATAGAGAGCTGGAACTGGCCATGAGAATGTGGAGCAGGAGTGTAGTTTGGAAAAAGATAGAATCAATATTGTGATGGTATCTAGTTTATATTTTGAGAAACTAATATAAACATCTTTTGTTTAGAGAAAAAAAAAAACTTTCAGAAAGTTAAACTGGGTAAAATCTGGGCGAGTGGGTGTACCCAGAAGATACAAAAGCTATACCAGACTTTTCCATTAAAAAATCCTAATTCAGTTCAACCTTTCAATTTATTGCTACAGAACCAAGAACCTTGAGTGTAACTGACAAGCCAAAGTTATACAGCTTTTTTGTTACAGAACCAGGATGGAAAAATGAGCTTAAAAAAAAAAAAAACAGCCACCCCAACCACAACAGCTGGGTTGGGCAGTCCAAGCCTCTGTGCTTTACTCTGCATGGCTGGCTCCCTCCAAGCTCTTTTGGTTACACGGTTTCTCTTTTAACCCGCAGAGAAGCCACGGTTAAGCCCAAGTCCCAGATAGGAGTGAATTACTGAGTCAGGGGAGCATGATAAAGAGAAGTGAGAGGAAACACAAAAAAAGAAACTGAGGGGAGGCATCTGCTAAGAAAAGATGAGCTTCAATAGACTGTTTCCAACCCGAGAAGGAGTAAGGGTGGGATCATGGGGCAGAGACTAAAAGGGGTCCTCCCCCTCAATATTCTAATTATAGTCCTATAGGACAGGTATGAATAGCATTGTTTTTATATATGAGGAAATGGAGGCTCGGAAATACTACTTTGCTTACTCAAGGTCACACGGCTGGCAGGAGAGTCTCCCCTTATTTGTTGTTATTTTTTCCATCATTTCTTCCCTCAAGCCTCCTTTTGTTTGTACAAGGTGAAGTACTGAGGGTTTTTTTTTTTAAAAAAAAACCTGTTTCTAAAATAGTTATCAAGTATCCAATGATCCAGTGACTAAGTGGTCGCCATGACAACACAGCCTTTCCTGAGAACTAGCCACCTGCTTTGCCTCCAGAGTCGAATTTCACAGCACAGCTAGGCACCCTTCCTTTGTGGAACTTATCACAGTCGTAATTTCACATTTGCTTGTGTGATTATTTGCTTAACATCTGTCCCCCAACTAAACTGTAAGCTTCATAACGGCAAGGACCAACCTGCTTTTACTCACGGGTGTGTCCCCCAGAGCCTACTACAATGCCTGACACTCGGACACTCCATAAATATTTGCCGAGTAAATGTTTTGTGGTTCCTCTCAACTCTCCTCTGAAAGTTCCATGGACAGTAAACTTTAAGTCATAATTATGCTAATAGTGTATAACGAGTTGGGCCGGTATTTACAGGTAGTACACAGGTAAGTGAATACACACACACACGACTGCACAAGCACCCCTGGGCAGGCACTCTCAGGGGGAAACGCACGCCTTCAGAGCGAGCCAACCCAGGTCTGGTAAACACGGCTGCTGGGCTCGCGCGCCTACGCAGCGTGGGAGGCACGGGGGCGAGCGCGCGGCGGGAGTCCCCTGCTCACCCGACTCCGGGCCGGTGGGCGGAGAGCGGCGTCCTGATTGGCCCTCAGGGGCCGGCGCGGGGCGGGGCTGGCGGCGGGAGGCGGGCACTCGCACCGAGGGGGTGTGCGCGGGGGCTAGAGCCTTAGTTTCAGTATAAACAAGGGACCGGACTGGTTAGGTGGATTATTTTTTATTTTTTTCCTTCTTCCCGCCCGCTTTCGCTCGCAGTCCTTTGGCCGCATTCGTGGACGCGCGGCAAACAGCCGGGAGGCCGAGGACCCGGGTCGATCTGCTGGTAGGTTGCTCCCTGGCTGGGCTCTTCTCCCGGGAGCGGCCGGAGCTCGGCGGCCGGAACGCGGGACTGTGATGAGCGCGGGCGGCTGGAGAAGCGCGGTCCCGGGCGCCTCGCCTCCGCTGCGCTGCGCTGCGCGGGGAAGGAGCGGGGCTATCAGAGTGCGCCCCGGCTGCCGGGTGCGCCCCGAAGCGGCGGTAGAGCCCGGGGCGAGCGAGCGCTGGGGCAGAGCGCCCTTCAACAGCCCAGGATCGGGGGAGCCGGACTGCCGCCGGCGCCTGGGGCTGCCGCTGGGCTCTCCCGGCCCCAACAGGTGCGTCGCCGAGCCCGGACCGGACAGGAACAGGCTTGGCCTCTCGCTCCCAGATCTTGCTGCCAGACCGCTGTTTGGCGATTTTGGTGCCGTTTTTTGAGGATTCGTCTGAGTTCCAGCCGCGCTCCTTTTTTCATCGCCCGTTCCCTGCTGCGCACTGCTAGGTTGTTGCCTTCTACTTCTTGGCTAGGTTGTGTGTGTGGGGGTTTTGGGGAGCTCTTTATTTTTTGTGTCGGCGCCAATAATGTAAGATCTGACTCTTAGGAAGGGCCAGGGGTACAGAAGTCATGGACTCGCCACTGACGAGGTAATGTTTATTCATCCCTCTCGTTCACCTGGCGAACTCAGAAAACACCGAGTTGCCATGCTTTTGCCTGAGCTCCGGTGAGCCGCCTCAAGTCACCTGGCCGGGCGGTTATAATGTGAACTGGGAGTACCTGAAAACCCCGCGAGCAGCCAGTGTGAGGCAGGCTGCTCTTTCTAGGTGAGCGGTGGGAGCGAATCCAGTGCTGTTTCAAAGAAAAGGGGCGAAACGGGCACTAGTGTGTGCACGCCGGGGTGTGTGTGTGTGCGTGTGTATTTACCACTTGAGTATTGCCTCCCACCTTGTCCCATCCGTACTGGATCAGTTCGGGCGACAGCAACGCAGCTAACTGCTCTGACAGTGCGGAGAGTGACCCAAGTGTGGTAAATACCACGATGAGATGGTCTGGGGAGCAACTTAACTCTTCCAAATGTAGATGTGACTGTCTTCGCAGATGAATTCGGTGGATGCAGTGTGTTAGAGGAATATGCGCACAAGGTTTGTTGTATGTGTGTGTCTGGGTCGTACGCGTCTCCAAGGAGCTCTCCGTCAGCAGCACCGTGTGGCGATCGTCAGGAACTGCTAGTGTGCGTAGAGCTATATTTAGCTCTGGATGATCCACAAGTCTCTAGTGACCCAGGGAGGGGCTCTGAACTGGGTGCATAAAGAGGAAGAGTCCAGGGGTAGGGATTTTGCACTCTTGGATGTCTGGTACAGTCAGACTCAGATGATGGGAGTAATTAGTCTTCCCTCCTGAGAACAGTAGCAAGAGCGTGGCATGTGATGGCTGTGTCTTAATTTAACCACATAAGCCTGTGCTAAAAACTAGGAGGTTAACAAGTAACCAGTGTATATCCTTGGTTTCAAGGGGAAAATTACCGGCTAAATGAGGTTTACAACAAATGAATAATTGTTTTCTAAAAAAAATAAAAATAACATAAACCTTTGGCTGTCGAGATTTTCATAACAGAAAAAAAATGACAGCTTATTAGACCTTATAATTAATGGGTAATTTAATTTTTGGGGGGGGGGTAGTTGAGCCAATGAGGGTCCAGGGCATTTTTGACCGAAATCAGGGTTCTCAGGTAGTGCTGTATTATGCCTTTCTGGTAAATATGCTAGCAAAGATGAGAACAGCCACTGATTAGCAAGGTTCTCCTTGGCATTCTTCACTACTAGCGGGTCCATCCTTTGTTTTTTTAAACGTGGCAACATTTCTGAGTCCTAAGCATACTGGCCCGGTACTTTCTAGTTGTTTAACAGAGTGTTAAATTCTTAGAATTAATTTCTTGCACAGTACATTTTCAGTCCTGCTCCATTTTATGTGCTTCCCTAGATATTTTATCTGATGCTGCCACACCTGATACCTGGGGATCATGCTGTCTTCTGGGGGGAGAAATCACCAGAAAATATTTACATTTATTGTTCTTTTTCCTCAGTTTATCATCTAATCTATTTTTAGGTACATACTACTAAGTATTTCTCAACATAATATTTGCTATTTGTTATAATACATATTTATTGTATTACCACCAACATCTCATTTTTACAATTTAAAAATTAACTGCTGGCAAATAGAGTACAATACACCAAAATAAAACCAGTTAAATTAGACCCATCTGGGGAGGGGAAAAATTTGAAGGCAAGAAGCTGGGGAAGTACCCATGCCAGGTAAGGTGCTGCCCACAGGGTCATTTTCTCAACCTGAAAAGGCTTTCTGGAAGAATTGGGCTTTGGAGGAACGTTGAATGGCTCCATAAAGGTCCCTTTTTGAAAAGGAGAAGGAGGGAAAGAAGATACTCTCCTTTGCTTAGGTGAAGAATTTGGAATCACTGAAGCAGGAATTGAGAATATTGACTCTGGTGCCACAAATAATAAATGGAAAAGCCACTCTAATATTTTGTGAGGTCTTAAAAGCTGAAAATGCTGCTTAAGATTTATGGACTTTTTGTTGTTAGTGTTGATCCCCCACCCCCTTCACTTTTCCAGAACTACAGTTGTCCCCCCCCTTTTTTTTTTGCTTTTTAAATTAAACCTAAAAATTTTAGACCTGTGTAGCCTTTTATTATCCTAAAATGATGGATGCTGTAGCCTAGTGCTGGGGGCAGATTTCTGCCTTGAGAATATGGAGGCTTGGGCTCTGGCAGGATGGAAACCTTAATCAGTCAACTTAACCTTTCTGTGTACTTGCAATATATATAATATGGCCTGGAGTTGAGCTCAGTGATTTATGAGTCCCTTTTTTTTTAGCTCAGTGCTGTGCTCTTCCTTCATGTATCTGTCCTGCTCTGTCCTGGGTGGGAGAATGAAGGGTGAAGTAGTGTGTAGGTGGGTATTTAGCTACTTTGTAAAAACCAAACCAAAGCCAACCCAGTACTGTAGGACAGAGTAGAACTTCCCCATAGGGTTTCCAAGGAGCAGCTGGTGGATTTGAACTGCAGACCTTTTGGTTAGCAGCCATAACTCTTAACCACTGTTCCACCAGGGCTCCTTAGCTACTTTCTAGGTACATGGAAATGAAGACAGGAGAGTGAAGTTTCTTTCTATTGATGAAACTTACGAAGAGTTTTCTTTAATTGCTTTTTGCTTTTGTTTTTCTCCTGAAAGTGTACTAAAAAATTATCAAGATGGTTAAGCCACAAATTATTTTTGACCTGAATCAGTGTTACCATCTATATTAATAATCACCACCACTTGTGTGTCAGTTTAAGTGACTCTCCAGGCCTGTTTAGAGTTAAACGGAATGGATTTCACGTACTAAAATGTCGCTTTATGTTTTAATAAATTGCTAACAAGATTTTCCAGGATTAAAGATGACAAACTCTAGCTTTTGTTTTTTCAGGGAAACCAAGAATGGTAGCTATTTGATTTGGATTCCACTTCTTTCATCGATTAAGTATTAGTACAGAATTTTTTAGAGTAGCATAGTAGAACAACCGAAGCAAAATGCAAGTTCACTTTTTGTATGGAAGCCTGTAGCCCAAATCAGAAAATCATATGACTGCCTTATTCTAGTTTTAGAGAAAAATAGTATCTTCCATCCTCAAAATTACTCTGATTTTTCTTCATGACTGTGGAATCTAGTAACCATTTGGGGCTCAGTTCCAAAGAATGCACTTATCTCAGACTTGCTCACACTTTGTTTACATGCCAAAGAAGTGAGTTGATTCAGAGTTGTCTATACATTATTGTTTGCACACTCAACACAATACGTTTTCTTTTGAGGAGAGTTAGCAGAGGTGTAGCATTTCTGCAGTTTCCGGGGGTGCTTTTAGAAATCTCTGCTTTTAGGACTTCTCCTGGATAAGGAAAGAAATAAGAAGATAATCCTCTAGACATTTTCAGGCTCAAAATAAGCCAGGTTTTAGATAGTGTTAAAAACTCGACTCTAACCTTTCATGACTCAAATCCATAGTTAGATACCCCTATGAGAATGTAGACAATCCTTGTATTCTCAGATCTACAGTGTCAAAAGGAGGCTAAAAGTAGTCGTGGTACCAGCTGGAGTAAAGTGGAATATGCAGATTTTCTGATTCAGATCTCTGGAACGTTAAGTGAAAAAAGGAAGAATCATGTCTTTGAATGTGCATCTCAGCAAAGCACAAAGTTCTTTTGGAATCTAGGGGAATTGGGAGCCAGTAATTCCAGGATATTAAACCTCTCCCTGCAAAACAAATATGCTTTCAAAGTTCGTCTTTGATAGGTAGGCCTTCATCTACTTTAGTTTTTCTCTCTCTTTTTGAGTGAGCTACCTGCACAGCATTTCAGTGAGAATGAAAATGTAATGATTAACATAAAGGCGTTGCATTTATTGAATATTTCACTGAAGCACTGTGATGAAATAGGGATTGAGGAAAAAAAAAAGTTGTTTTTTTTTTTCTCTGACTCCTACCTTTTTTCTTTCATTCTCTTGAGTTTAAAGGAAGTGCTGACTTGACGTTCTGGTAGAGATTTACAAAGCACCTCTACCAGGTGTTGAAGAATGGCTTTTGATTTCATTCCCACACCCATCTTCTCCTCAACCGCTTTTCCAATTTGAATTGTCACCTGAAACCACCTTATCCTGGTGCACCTGCTTCATCATAAATAACATTGTGCCAAAGCAGCCGCTAATTCAAACACAGTCTGCTGTTCAGAAAAAGGCAGCTTTTCATTTGGTGCTTTGGTTGGTTTGAAACCATTAGGCATGCCTTTCAAATCCAGTCATCCCTTCAATCACTCAGACCTTGCTTCCTTGCCTCTGGATCGATGTCAGGCTGAACTTTTTCTGAGTCCTTGGAAGAACATGATATATCTTTGTGACTGAATTAGCTGCCTCTCTACGGTATCTTGTCTGTCAACCAACTCTTCAGCTTATCGAATTAATTTTAAGAAAGAACATTCATCTTGTATACCTGGGTTGAGCGTATCTTTTCTTCCTGTGGGGCAGGTTTCCAGCAAAATCTGTAATCTGTATGCTTATTAAAAAAAAAAAAGATCTGATTCCCATTGTTTCTGCATTATCTTTCAACTCCAAATTGCTGCCTTCGTTTAGGGGAGAAAAATGTCTCTTTTAATACTCTACCCAAACTAGAATTATTATTATTATTTTTGGATTTTAAACTCTGTTAGACTGGTAGTACCTGAAAACATAGGTATTCCATGAAAGAGCCAACCCTGACTGTGTTAGACCAGGGTTCTTTTCAGAGCCACTTGGTTCTTCTTTAGGGTAGAGTAGATAAATAAGATCAAGGTTCTGTACAGTCGAGCACATTGGCTTTTTAATCTGGGGTCTGTGAACCCCCTGAAAGTGTATGCAAACTTGTTGGTATGTTTTTCTGGGCACAGGGTGATGGAGAAAGGTTTGTCATCTGGAAAAAGTTAAAAACCACTTGCCTAAGAGAACTTACTCTGAGTTGTGAAGAACTAGCTTACAAATGAAACATGGGAAGCTAAATTACACCTGAGGAGCTTCACCTGGTCTCTGCCTTCTTATACTTACTGGTCGTGATGTAAATAGATGAGCAGCTTTTCAGGTGTCTCATACAAGTCTCTCCTGCCAAAAGAAGTAACTACTTTGAAGGTTAACTTAGCAGTAACTTAGTGCCAGTGCTGAACTTGCTGCTCTATCACAGCGTCTAATTTGGGGGAAGAATCAGTTTGTCCTGAACAGCATTTTTTGTTTGCAGGTTCCCATAGATAGGTGTATTGGGCTGGCAAAATCAAGGCAGACAGTGGAGAAGTTGGTTTTGAGGAATAGGCAGAGAGTAGTAAATTACCAGCTTGTGGGACTTTTCCCTCCCCCCCGAAAAAAAAACCCCACAAAAAACACCCAAAACTCACACTCGTTGCCATCAAGTCAGTTCCCACTTATGGTGACCCAGGTGTTACACAATACAACTGCACTATAGGGTTTTCTTGGGTGTAATCTTGAGAGAAGCAGGTCACGAGGCCTTTCTTCCACAGGACCTCTGGATGAGTTTGAACACAAACTGTTTGTGCCACCTAGGGACCTTTGCAGGACTCCAGAGAAAGAAAATGTTAGTTGTGGGAGCTAAAGGTGAAAGCAAGATGGCATGATGCAGGCGAGAAGGCATCAGAGCTGCATTGGGATAAAAAATACATGGAAGCTGTGGGTCAGAGCAGCATCCCGCTTAGCTCATCTTCCCCTAGGGAAATCACCCATAAATGATTCCTAGTATTAATAGTGTCTAGGGATAAAGGCTTCTCTGGGTCCTGATTTCTAGTACTTGGATATTGGGTTTGTGTTCTTGAATAAGAAGCAAACCAATATTTAGTCTTCTGGACTCTCACTTCTTGATATCAGAACTGAAGCAGGTAGAACTAAAGAGCATCAAATCTGAGGAACACTGAGCCAACAGGAGCTCTCAGTGATCTGGGTAGTGAGAGGCAAGATCCTTGAGAGGGAATGAGCTTTATGTTTATCTCCTAAGAGATTTAAGAATGTGCTTCACAAACAGTGCTTTCTGTAACATTCACAATACTGGCCTTTCCCCTTGTTTTATCAAGTCCATGTATTACACAAGGCTTCAGATCCTCCCAGAAAATGGCTAGACTCAGTCACTTGTTAGAGATTGTCCAGCAATGGATGATGAATATTATGACCTGTGACTTTCTTTTGGTCATTTATCTCATTAAAATTTTTCACTGAAAATCTATCAACTGCATATAAACAAGTATTACTGTATCTCATCGACTCTAAGATGCCAACAAATTTAAGATGCTCTCTTATTTCATATATAGCCAAAAAAAAAAGGCTTTCAATTAAACAATGACGTATTTTTTTATCACACTGATTATTTAGATGCATCCTAAGTTTCAAGATACTAAAATATTTTAAAAGTGCATATTAAAATCTCTGAAATCCCTTCTAGATGGAACTGTGCTATGATTGCAAAGGTCAGTAGCTTAAGTACTGCTGTTGACAGTGTTGCTTTTTAATAAGAGTAATTTATGATGTGAATACGTCTTCGAAGCCAGGATTTATGTAAAACATATAAATTGTTCTACTGTCCTGCAATTTGGGACAGACTGACAGGCTTTTCATTTTATTGTCAAACATTTCAAGTTCAAAAAAAGACCTTTTGCAATAGAACATGACGTGCTGTAATCCATTTCAACCTGCTATCTGTAGACCTGGGTTTGAGACCCTGCGCTTTCTGTCTCTTACTAGATGTGTAACCCCAAGTGACTTATTTTAGTTTTTCTGAACCTCAGCTTCTTATGCAGTCTGAAAAGGATGAGGGTGCCTGCCAAACTGAGTTGTTGAGGAATCCCAAAAGGCGTTTGTGTAGGCAGTAAAAAATTACACAGATGGGAGCCACTGCAATTCTCAGAGGCTTCCACACCCGGCATCTAGGGATTTCTCTTGAGGCAAGAATTCATAGAAGTAAAGGACTGTGGAATGTGGTGACCTTTTCCAGCACAGGTGATCCAGTAGAAACAGAATGTTCAACTAAGGATGGGAGAAGGGCTTAAGGAATTGGAAAAACTGCTGTCCTGAGTATATGGCAAGGTAGAAAAGTGTGACCATTGTGTATAAATAAGGAATGGAGTTACTTGGAGTGATTGGAATCTTAGCAGTTGGTTGTTGTTACAGTGCAGGCTCAGCAGTTGCTATCAAGGTGGCACAAAGGAAAAACAAAATCAGCTGATTAGCCAACAGCACTTTGGGCTAATTAGAAAGCAGGAAACAGTCTGTGGCACACTCTGTTCTTACAGTTGATTTTTTATATATAATGAGCTATTATTGTTGTTGTTAGGTACCATTGAGTCAGTTCCGATTCATAGCGACCCTATGTGCAACAGAACGAGACCCTGCCATCCTCACAATAAGTGTTATGCTTGAGCCTCAATCCACCTCGTTGAGGGTCTTCCTCTTTTGCTGACCCTTTACCAAGCATGATGTCCTTCTCCAGGGATTGGTCCCTCTTGAGAACATGTCCAAAGTACATGAGACAAAGTCTCACCATTTTCACTTCTAAGGAGCATCCTGGCTGTACTTCTTTTAAGATAGATTTGTTTGTTCTTCGGGTAGTCCATGGTACATTCAGTGTTCTTTGCCAACAGCATAATTCAAAGGCATTGATTCTTCTTTGGTCTTCCTTGTTCGTGTCCAGCTTTTGCATGCATGTGAAGCAATTAAAAATACCATGGTCAGGTGCACCTTAGTCCTCAAAGTGGCGTTTTTGCTTTTCAACACTTTAGAGAGGTCTTTTGCTGCAGATTTGCCCAAATGCAATACATCGTTTGATTTCTTGACTCCTGCTCCCATGTCACTGATTGTGGATCCAAGTAAAATGAAATCCTTGACAGCATCAATACTTTCTCTCTTAAAAAGGTCTTTTGCAGCAGATTTGGCTAATTAAATTACCAAATTTAATTTGAATTCCAGGCTATTTTTAGTATTTTATTCTGGTGCCTGGTTGGAGGGCTTATCTAAATGTTGATGTTTTGTACCTCCTGAAAGAAATTCTGTGAGTGATACATTTCCAAAGAATAGTATAAAAGCTTTTTGCCATTGTCCCAATCATAATGCTCCAAGAAGAACTTTACTATAAAGTTATGAGTAGTTTTGTTAGAATTTAGGAAGGGGTAAGAAAAATTGGAAATAATTTTTCAGATGAAAAACTTACCGGTGGGGGCAGGGACGATAAGTGACTCTCTGGTATTTTCACCGCTATTGAGTGCCGGTACTGGAATTTGATTAAATCTGAATCCTTGTCCACTTTACAGGAGTAAAGAATTAAGAAGTCCAAATACTTGGTGGCTTTTGGTGCTGAATCCTTGAAAGGGAACTCTGAATTACTCATGTCCACTTTGAGGGTTAGTACTTACTTTTAATGGGGGCATTGGTGATTTAGTGGTAGAATTCTCATCTTCCGTGAGGAAGACCCGGGTTCTATTTCTGGCCAATGTACCTCATGCACTGGCAGCCAGCACCTGTCTGTCAGTGGAGGCTTGAGTGTTGCTGTGGTACTAAACAGATCTCAACAGAGCTTCCAGACTAAGACAGACTAGGAAGAAAGGCCTGGTGATCTTCCAAAAAACAACCAATGAAAACCCTATGTTTTACAATGGTCTAATATTCACCTGATCATGAGGATGGCACAGAACCTGGCAGCATTTTGTTCTCCTGTGTGTGGGGTCTCCATGAGTTGGGTACAGTGTGACTCAATGGCAGCTAACAACAACAGCTCACTGTTAATAAGCCTAAGGCAGCAGGTGTGCAGGGTTTAGGGGAATTCACTCACTTAAATAAAACTCACTTGGTACTGTAGTCACAGCTTGTGTGACCTTAGGCTAGTCACTTCATCCCTCTGAGTCTCAGTTTGCACAGTTGTGGAAAGAGGCGATTAGGCCTGATTGTGGATGGCACGTGGACTGGGACTTCTCCCAAGCCTGCTTTGCAGTTTTTGTTGATCACATAGAACACACATTCTCCCACTGAGCGATGGTCTTTGGATCCTTCTCACTCATCCTCAGGCCTCTAAGCAACCACATCTCATTGATTGCAGCTAGAAAGTAAAATGAAATATATTGGCCACCCTGGACAGATGATTTCTAAGGTGCTTTTGCACTCTTAGTAGTTTCTGGAATTCCCAAATCTAGGCCAACCATCTCCCAAAAGCACTTTATTTAGATAGTTTCAATAGCAACCAGTGAGTGAAGAAATCAAGGAAAATATATGGTTCCTGGCAGAAAAAAATGAACTCTGGCAGCATGATGGGGTGAGTCTTACTCATCCTGTATGTGAAGAGCATTGTGTGCTTTATAACCATCTTTAAAAAGAAAAAAAAAAAAAGCACCTTGCTTTGAGTCAATTCTGACTTATGGTGACCCCCTGTGTTGGAAGGAACTGAGCTCCATAGGGTTTTCTTCACTGTAATCTTTATGCAAGCAGATCGCCAGGCCTTTCTTCCATGGTGCCACTGGGTGAGTTCAAACCACCAACCTTTTGGTTAGTAGCTGAGTGCAAACTTTGCCGCTCAGGGACCTATAACCATCTTAAGCTTTTTAAAAACAGAGACAACCATGTCCAGACAGGAGGGTCTCCTTCGAGGATCTCAAAGTGACTCTTCTCATCTTGGACCCTACTTTCCCAATTTGAGAACATTTTGATTTTCTCAGGGCAAGGGCAGACAGGCTTTTTTAACATCTCAACAGGGACAACCCATTTGCAAAGTGTTGTATTGCCCGGGAATTGTACTCATAGAAAGCTGGCAGTTTGAGGAGGGAAGAAATGTACTTTGTCCTTGGTATCGTAAAATGTCTAACATTAAGTTATTTATTTAACCACTGTTCTACGTGTGAGGTCTTACCAACAAGGGGGGTGTTTTGGACATTTTTGCGTTAGTGTTTACATTCCATAGCTCCTGATTCCTTGGCTGTTAACAACTGTGTCCTGCCTCAGAGAGAGGCACAGAAAGATGGCCCTGGCAGCGACAAGTCTCCCAGATAGAGTGACTCTCAGCAATCACTTTCTTCCCATTTGTGGCTATTATTTCATGGATCCTTTTAACACTTCTTCAGCTCTGGCTAAAGTACAAAGTACAAAGAGCTGAACCTTCTTTTTTTTTTTTTCTTCTTTCTTCATTTTTTTTTTTTTTTCTTTTTGCTGCTGCTTTGCCTAAATGATGATATCTCCTGCCACAATGGCCTCATAATCTATGTTTTTCAATACTCCGCCCCGGCTGCCTCCCACCGAGGCACGTGCACACACTGTGGTCTCTGTCCCCCTCTCTTGCTGTAGCTGAAACAGATGCCCTTGGAGTGAGGGATGTGACTCCTCAGACCCAGCTCCACACCCCTCCCCCATTCTGATGCAAATATCTTTGGCATCTTGAAAAGAAGGATTAGCCCAGGTTGTGTCCTCCTGCAGCCTCCACACGCCCTGTCCCTGTCAGTCCAAGGCCTGGAGTTTGCCTCCTACATTGTTGGCCTTCTGAATCCCGAGTCTCAGGGCTTTTGAATGCATCCTTTGTCCAGACATGCTGCCAGAAACCGGGAGTCTGTTCTCAGAGCCCGGTGCTCTGTCCCCAGGAATCCAAGTAATAACTTAATTGCCTCTGGCCTCCACTGAGCGCCCTCTGACAGGGCTTTGTGAGTTGCGCGGCACACAGATGGAGAACAGCAGCTTATCTCGGGACTGTCACAGCACTGCTTGTTCCCCAAATCAGGTGCCTTCCCCGCCAGCATATTTACTGAGAACTGAGGCTTCTTAGAGGCACCACCTCCCTCAAAAAAAGTTGACACAAAAGGGGGGAAATCAACAGCATCTGATCTTGCAGTGAAAGCTGGGGAGTCAGGATTATGCATTAAATTTCTTGATACCTACATTTGTATATAAATAAATACACATACAAACTTTCTCTCTCTCACACACATACTCTGTGTACTTCAGTTCTTTCAGCTTCAGCTTTCGCTATCTCTTAGCATGCCCAGTGCTGGTTGGATATTTCTTAACTAGTTGCCATTGAGTAGATTCTAATTCATGGCAACCCCATATGTGTCAGAATAGAACTGTGCTTCATAAGGTTTTCAATGGCTGAATTTTTGGAAGTAGATCACCAGGCTGCTCTTCTGAAGTACCTCTGGGTGGTACCACCAACCTTTGGGTTAGTAGCCAAGAGCATTAAACATTTGTACCACCCAGGGACTATGGGTATTTCTTAAAAAAAAAAAATAAGTATCATATAATTCTTCCCAACCAAATTTGAAGTCTTAATACATTTCCTACCTGAATAACTTATTTGACTCAGTGGGATGAAGCACTGCAAAGCTCAGTTTCAACCCCCTCCCTGCCGCCCACCTTTCCAATCAGATGTGAAGGATTAATATCTAAACATGGCAGCCAGAGACTTGAAGCCCAGATTACATCCTTTGGTCTACACATTTTATATTTGATATAACTACATTAGTCTTCAGAAGCATGCATGCATGTGTTGCCTAAAGAGCAATTTGGTTCTTATTCGGCTCTGATACTGTATGAGAATCTAAATTATTTTTTAAATTGCTTGTTCCTAAAGTACTAGGATTTAGTCCCTATTAAAGCTTATTTTTCTTTTTGTATTGCATCTTGCTGACTTTGCATTTTTTCCTTTTTTATTCCTTTTAGGAAAGCATGCCTCAGACTCCTCCCTTTTCAGCAATGTTTGACAGCAGTGGCTACAACCGAAACCTCTATCAGTCTCCAGAGGAGAGCTGTGGAGGGTTGTATTACCATGACAACAACCTCCTGTCCGGATCTCTGGAAGCACTCATCCAGCACTTAGTACCGAATGTGGATTACTATCCGGATGTAGGTATTCATGTTTCTTTAAAGCATATCCTTGGTACTGAGCAGAAGTTACAGTACGGGAGGCAGGGACCACTGATACTACAGAATTGCATCTGGGTTGCTAAGAATTGTTCTAATAATAAATTGCACATTGTTTATGCTGAAGATATTGTCTCTATATCCTTTTTGAGTGCCTTGAGATCAAATTGAGCCTGGGTATGGATCAGATTTTGGTGTTGTCTGCATATCTGTTGCTTTTCAAGTTAGGTACTGCATTGAAAGCAGTCAGGTAGCACCTAAATGAAGAATCCGTACATTTGTGTTGGTCTTTAATAAAAAAATGCCAGAGAACACTGAAAGCTTCTAGAATCTTTTTTTAACCCCCCAAGACCGTTATTATGATGAAAATACTGAAGTTAGCCAGGGAACATACAAAGAAGAGAGAACAAGACTTATACTCGAGACGTAGTTCTTTGTAGATCGGACATCGGGTGACATGTTCACTTGTGTCTCACCTTGATAACCTACACTTGAATGGGTAGGACATCGGGGGACATCTTTATACATTTTCTCAAACTTTACAGTAATTCTAAGAGATTAAAGAGGAGAAAAGCCCTGAAGTTCAAAGTGTTGGGTAATTTGCACATGGGCTTGCTCCCAGCATCAGCACTTAGACATGTGTTTCTGTTTTGGGGGCCAGTGACTTTTTTTCCCCTCCGTTGTGCCACAGCTGCCCTTTTGGAGTTGAGCTCAGTAGTATGATGAGATTTAGTGACCAGCTGGTTGTTGATAAATATTTCATGAAAATATCCAGACACTACATCTGTATGTTTTCATAAATATAATAATGATCTTGGTCTGCAAAGGATAGTTTGTGCTTGCCACAGTAATTCAACATAATGTTTCTGACTGAGTTATCTCTCTGTGTCTGATTTGTTACATAGCATTTTCAAATATGCTGCGACACAGAGCAAACTTGTAATCAAAAGTAAAAGGAATCCCTTGTTCAGTCCTGTAAGTGTTTACGAGCTACTTAAGGCACTAAGGAAAAATAAATAAAACCCCATGGAATTTTGCTTTTCATTGGGAGTCTGAAACTATTATAACAAATAAGCACTACTTCATTACTGGCTTCTTGAGAGACAATGTGGTTAAAGAAAAGTATATAGTGTTACATTGTGCTTTTATCAAATTGCTGAGCCTCTGAGCAAGCAAATAGGTTACTTGAAAACCAGCCTTCGAATGTTCTAACACAAACACTGCAGTGTGCCACACTGGACACACTAGAGAATTCTTTTTTTGGGGGGGGTGGGGGGTTCCATTGAGTTACCGTAATATTATAACATGGAAGAAGATTCTTGGGTGATATATTTAAGCTAGATTTCTAGTCAAGGAGAATTCCATTCCCCTTGACTAGAATGAGTTATGTGTCCTGGTATCCTGGCTCCCTGAGAACGGACATGAAAATGTCCTCTGAATGATATTAGGAGCTAAACTTATCCTGTACTCCTGTTATTTTTAGTATGGTTTAAGGGCGAAGATATATCAGAAGGTTAAGGAGAAATCGATCTCACGCTGTGTCTTTTACTACTAGTAGGTATCACTTTTGAAACTGCAGCATATTAACTTTGATCAAGAGAATGTAATAAAATAAGACGTATAATTTATAGGAGAGAGGTATTAGTTTTAGAGAGAACGTAACCATGATGACTCTTTCTTTTGCCACAGAGAACGTACATATTTACCTTCCTGCTCAGTTCTCGGTTATTTATGCATCCGTATGAGCTAATGGCCAAAGTTTGCCACCTATGTGTTGAACACCAGAGACTAAGCGATCCTAGCTGTGATAAGGTAATGATACCTTTTGAACATTACATTTTTTTTTTTTCTATTAGGTTTTGTAACTTTATGGCTTAATTTTTGTGAAGTAGATTCCTTTAAGCATTCCTAGTATGTCTTTACCCCAGCCCCAGCAGCCTGGGTATTGCAAGTGGTTTGTGGATGCTAACCTAAAGGTTGGCAGTTCAAACCCACCCAGTGGCTCTTTGGAAGAAAAGCCTGGCGAACTGCTTCCATAAATGTTATAGCCAAGAAAACCTCATGGAGCAGTTCCACTCTGTACCACATGGGGTTGTCATGATTCGGGGCCAATTCGATGGCAGCTGTCTTTGCATAGGAAGTTGGGAATGTTACAAAGAACATGGCATGTAAATCTAATGCCATGGAGGACCCCTTGATCCTACCTTATGTTGGTGGCACTTGGCATTGCCATAGAAGGTAGGAGGAGGCTGAAGGTTTTCAACCCCAAAGACTTTGCACTAGAAGTTTACCAGTGACATTGTTGGAATTATTTCCTTGGTGTAGCCCATGTGACAGATAGTACTGAATTGCATTTGCTTTTTCTCCCTAGAACCAGATAAGAAAAATTGCACCGAAAGTCCTTCAACTTCTGACGGAATGGACAGAAACATTTCCTTATGATTTTCGGGATGAAAGAATGATGAGAAACTTGAAAGATCTGGCTCATCGAATAGCCAGTGGCGAGGAGGTTGGTAACGTGAATTTAGCACAGCACTTGAATTCCCATGCATAGCCTTGGAGGGGAATGATGCTGAATTATGCATCAGCATCTCCTTTGCCTGCTTTCTGTTTTGCCTTTGGGCAAGTCCTCTACATAACGCATTGATGTGTTTGGTATGTCAAACAGGGAAAATTGTATCATCCTGCTTCACAGGGCTATGATGTCGAGTTCTATGTGATTCATTTGGGGTATGTTCACGTTACTTCATGCACAGGATTCATGTTATAAGTCATGTTTTAATTTTACTTTACTTAAACCTTTCTTAATAATGTTTGGACACAACTAGTTAGGCAACAGATATAAATAAATAATATATTAATAGATACTAAGTTGCACATTAATAAAACATAAATAGGAATAGATTATCTAGACCAAGGCAAGGAGAAAACAAATATACTTATCTTGAGAGCCAGTAGAGGTGCTTTGAGTTTGAACTCTAGATGAAAGGGAGACTAGAGTTGGCTATATAAGTTTCACTGTCAGAAAAGAGAAAGCATACTCATTCTTCAGGACATTGAACTAATATAACTAAATGAAATTTTTAATAATGTTCTTATAAGGGGCATTGCACACAGGCTGTAGAATAAGATCATGGAAAATGCCCTTTATAGTGTTTACAAGAAATGTCCCTTGATAAAAGCTGAGGCCATAAGATAAATGCCTAGTTTAGCAAAGATGATTCTTTTGGGCAGGAGAAGACAAAGAGAAAATGATGCAAGCCTTCTGGTGCCCGGAAGTTGATTCATGGCTAGCACCTTGAATACCTGGAGATGGAAAACAAGGCTCTTAGATAATCTGCCATAAATATCACTCCCTTCAACTGAGCCTTTGATAAGAGCTAACTAGCTGTGACAGATTCAAGGTTGTCCTCTTTGAAGCAGGCCTGGAGGGCTGGTATTCTATGTTGAGGCTTGTTGGGCAAGGATGTCTTTGTAGTTTCCGTGTTGCAGCCGAGTTCCTAAGAACAGGTTACTTGGCCACAGATACAGCGTTTTCACAGAAAATAGTAGATGAAGCATTTGGCAGTTTTAATGATGCCTTGTTTCATTGGTCTTAAAAAATGCATTTCCCAGTATGAATAATCTTCCTTGAGAAATCATTCTTTCAGTGGTATGTTCTCTTCTTGTGAATATATTTTAATGCTATTTCCCCCTGACTTAAAAAGGAGAAAAGGCAGACTTAGATTATATTAAAAAAAAAAAAAACCCAAACCCATTGCTGTCAAGTCAATTGCGACTCATAATGACCCTATAGGACAGAGAACTGCCCCATAGAGTATCCAAGGAGCGCCTGGTGGATTTGAACTGCCGACCTTTTTGTTAGCAGCTGAACTCTTAACCACTATAAAATTAGTGCTTGAAAAATTTACAGTTGGCCTCTCTGCATCATGTTCTAGCTCATGAAATGGAATTAACCCTTTTACTGCTCTCTTTTGACATTATATTAAACCCTGGTGCCCAAGACAGCCATCATTTCTGCAAGGCTGAGTGGTTTCCTGAGTCATTTTGCAAGTTAGGGGTGTTAAAATCAGCTTGCCTATTACCGATTCCAGCCAGGCATAAATGGGTAGATTTCTCACAAAGGCAAAAGTTAAGCATCACAGGGTAGTTTTGTAGTAAATCGTATATTAGAGGAGTTAGCTGTTGGGTAGCTTGGCTGAGTCAGTGCGGGCTCAGTGGCCTTGGTTTATGACAAGCTGCTTGAAAGATTAGTGGCATCTTGAGGTCATTTTCTTGTGTGAAAGCTGAGACCTTGAGTCAGACAGGCAGCACTTCATTTTGGTTAAGTTGTATTTAGGTGCTTTGTATGTCATATGTCACTCAGCTAGTGAGCTTTTCTATTAACTTTTAAGAGCTAGAAATTGCAACTTGGTTCTTTCCAAATGGGGCACCTTAAGATTTTTTTTTTCTTAAGATAAAAAGTAAGCATTTTAAAATGCCAAAATGATAGCTCTAGATCCTTCTTGTCATGGGAATAGAAAAGGGAGATAATTTCTATCTGTATTGGTCAGAAGGATGTGATCTCTTTTTGTAGGATCAAGCCATTCAGTGTTGGCGTGGAACTGAGCAAAAGCCCAAACAGCCTTCTTACCCTGTCTCCTTTTCAGCACTGTTGTGTCAATAACATATCCTTGATATACCTGCCATAGATATGGAGAATTTCAAGTCGTTTTGAGAATGAAAAGAGGAAGTAAAATATAAACCAAGTCAAACTGAGGACTTGATAAAACTAGGGGTTGAGTACAGATATTACCTGCCTGTTCAGAGCAGCTTTCACAGTGAGATATTATTTTCTTCAGTGGTTTCTATCCACTATTCAGAAACCACGTCCACACTTAGCAGCTGGTTGAGCTGAGGGTGCTTTGGCAAGCCCCCTAAATCCCTTACTCCTTGATTTCCTCATCACTATATAAATCATAGAGGTAACTGCTGTGTGTTAATGTCCTCTTCAGCTTTAAAAATGTGTGATAAATGCTTGTCGTCAGTTCTTTGCTTGGCAGGCTTCTTATCTGTGATGGATGTGCTCAAGTGTCTGTCTTCCGAGAGGCCTTTTCTTACCACCCCAGCCCCCACCCCAATATTGGCTTTCATCACTAGTACCCTATTTTTCTCACAGCACTCTGCAGTTAGCCATTATCTGCTTGTTTGTTGTCTGTTTCCCCCACTGGAGTCCACGCTGCACTTTCTTTGCTCATCATAGAATGCCTGACTTGTAGCTCAGTGCTTGATATATAATAGGCACTCAGCAACGTTTGAATGGATGAGTGAATGAATAAATGAATGAACAAACCAATGAATCAATTGTTGCACTAGGAAAAAAGTGATTTCCCTCCACTGAAAGGAGTGTGGGTTTGAGGTGGGACTTGTTGCTGCTTGCCTGGGAATTTTGGGATTTTTTTTTTTTTGTTGGCGGTTGGTGAATCCAGGTGTGCCCTATATATAATTTAGTCAGGTTCTTCTGAATTGGCTACCACAGTTCCACATAATTTGGCTTAATATGTCTCCCCCCTGGGGATTTGCCCAAAATGAAGTGGTTTATTAGGACTTGCTGGCGAGAAACATAAAATGAAACTAATGATTGAATTACATGACAAATGACTATAGCGGGTAGAATGCAATTTTCTCTTCCTTACGGGCCTGGTCTTTATAATAGGAACTTCTATCTTTATTTCCCAGGTAATTACTGTCACTGGCATTTGAAGTTATAAAAAAGAATAAGTACATATTTAGCAATTCATGACTCAGTGAGGAAGCATGCTTAACAACACGAACCTTGGTTTCTTTAATAGAATCAAATGTCAGCAAGAGACTTAAAGAGGTCACACACTCTCCAACACACACATACACAGAGAGAGAGAGAGAGAGAGAGAGAGAGTATTTTGTTATTCGAATAACTTTCCCCCTATTCCTTATTGGGTACATATTTCCCTGATATTTTCCTGCTTCTTTTTGCTCACTAGCAACCTCTTTGGAGCTGAGTCCTTAAGTGTATATTCCTCTGCGTCTTCCCCCCTAAAAAGCATTTGTAAAATGCAGGAGTCCCTGGGAGGTGCAAACTGCGAAGCACTTGACCTCTAGCCAAAAGACTGGCAGTTCGAACCCACCCAGAGGCCCCTTGGGAGAAAGACCTGTTGGTCAGCTTCTGAAAGGTCACAGCCTTGAAAACTAGGGAGCAGTGCTATTCTGCACACCTGGGGTCTCCATGAGTTGGAACCAACTTGATGGCAGCTAACAACGACATCAACAACGCCGAAGTGCAGAATAAAAATCTTTCACCAGATATGCTCGGTGTTCTATAGAGCATTAATTCTACACTTTGCGCAATGTTCAAATCTCCCGGGGTGTATTTACATACTGCTACTTAGGCTGGCTGCAGAGCCCTGGTGGCACAGTGGTTAAGAGCTTGGCTGCTAACCAAAAAGGTTGGCAGTTTGAATCCACCAGCCTCTCCTTGGAAACCCTATGGGACAGTTCTACTCTTATATGTCGCTATGAGTTAAAATTGATAGCAACGAATTTGGTTTTTTTTTGGACCTAGACTGTACTCCAGACCACTTAAATCAGAATGGGAGGGACAGGTTGCTGCCTGTTCTTATTTAGCTGTTTTTGTGTTCATTGTTTCTCAGCTAGTACCCTTAGGTGGTGACCTGCAGAGAAGTGGGAATTTCTGACAAAAGCATGTTCCTTGGTGATCCTGTGAAGGGGGAAGGTTCATGATGTAGGAATGATAACATGCTCAGAAGCACTGCTGAAACATAGGGTAATGGATGAGGTTTTGAAATGAGTTGTTTGTGGCTTTTTTGAGTGGAAAGAACTTTCTTATCCGTGTTAATGAAGAAATCCCATTTGATAGGAAAGTCTTTTAAAAATGGTTTAAATAGCCAAAATGGTGCAAGTATGTCTAATCAGTATGCAAGAATTCATGGAATACTTGGAGTCCATTGATTTTCATCTGCATATGTATAAAAGCTTATAAGCAAGGTGTTTGCCCAAATACATGGTTTTAAAAAGTGTTTGGGTAGTGTAGTTTATGTATCAAGTATCATAGGGATAGATGATCTGAGACTAAATAATATGATTGTATCACTGTCGACAAGAGAGTGGCCCAAGAAACTGGAACATATTCTGAGTGCCTGTGTTCCTGTAGGACTTACCACCCGCAGACCATTACCCAGTATGCAAACCTACTCCTCCTCTACAGCATGGGAATTTTAACACCAGTAACCCTGTTTCTTTCCATTCATTCTCATTGTTAAAAAAAAATTTACAGATAATTCACACAAAGTAAAGGGTACTCAAAACTTCCATCAATCTTGCTTCATTCTCAGGAGGAACAGTAGTGGTTAGTTTTGTATGTATCCTTCCAGAGCTGCTTCTCAGTATACATATGTTTATGCACATATATTTACACCCATGGAAGTAGTATGTATAGGTTGTATGTGTATGTGCTTACCAATTGTTCTTCATTTTTTTTTCCCCCGAAGTCATTCAGATGTCCCAGAAACTTCCATGCCAGTGCAGATAGCTATGTCCTCTTTGAACCGTTGCAGAGTAGTCTGGTCTATGGTTGGGTCATTGGTATATGGTTTGGCCGTGTTTCTTTTATTCCTTTGTAAAAACTGTTTTGTTGGAAACAAGTAAAATTTTTCTCAGAAAATTCAGAAATTTTCTCAGAAAGACCTATTGGAGAAGATAATTCCCTTATCCATGTCACATAATGTTTAGTAAAATTGTAAGATAATGACAGAAGTGGATTGCTTTTGTAAATAGGCTTTAATGGCCGTGAACATCCACTTTATGAATAATGTACATTCTACTCTGGATGGTACATGCCGTAACTAAAGTACCTCCAAGAAAGTGTTTATTATGAGTAACACTGGGAAATATTTGCATAATTTTTAGAACTAGTATCTAACTCTCATGTATACATTTATTGGGGATAAGGGACTGAAGAAAATATTTTAAGTTTTTAATGTAACTCAAAAGCTATAAAGGTAGAAGGAGCAAGGGAGTAAGGGCGAGTGATTTTAAATAGCCCTCAACTTCGCTTTGATCAGCTTGAAATTTCAAAGAGACATTTATTTTCCTTGTGTGTCAAGCACATTACCAAATATATAACAACTTCTAAACTGAAATGCTGTATGGAAGATACGGTTTCGAAGGTTCAGCTTTTTTAAACACTTAATCATTTCATTAGTGATTTTACAGTGGCCTATGAATTTTTTTTTTTATGAATTTAGAGGGAAAAAATGTCCAATTTTGGACGAGTTTAAAGTACTCACTGGAGTATACAGACAAGAAGAAGAAAAGAAGGCTGAATGTGTTTTTTTCTGAACCGACTGTGGGAGAATTAACCACTTCCAGAAGCTGTTGTAAATTTTCTCAGCTTAAATTTACAAATGTTTATTCATTTGGCTTTTCATAATATGCTCTGGTAAACTAATTGCCCATTTAAAAAAATAGAATTTTTTTTTTTTTATTGTATAATTCTCATACTTGGTAAGATGCCATTTAATCTTCAGATGACTAATCTCAGAAAAAGATGCTGTAGTACCTGCTAAAGAGCTGATTAGGGACTGAAAACTATAAACATAAGCCTTTCTGTATTCACTGACCACCACCTGCCTTGTCAGTTTGTTGTTCTTTGGTGGCTTGCATGTTGCTACAATGCTGGAAGTGGTGCCACCGGTATTTTAAATACCAGCAGGGCCACCCATGATAGACAGATTTCAGCAGTTTTCAGACTAAGACAGACTAGGAAGAAAGGCCTGGTGATCCACTTTCAAAAAGTAACCAATGAAAACAGTTTGAATCACAACAGAACACTGTCCAATATAGTCCTGGAAGGTAAGCCCCTTAGGTTGGAAGGTACTCAAAATACACAGTGACTAAAACAACGTATTCGCACAGACCAATGATCATGAAGATGGTACAGGACGAGGCAACATTTCCCTGTTTTATGCGGGGTCGCATGTGTTGGAGCTGACTTGGCAACAACTAACAACAATAAATTCACTGAGTCTATCTTCCTCTGGAGCTGTTAACCTAAGGACTGCATTGTCATTGAATCAGCCTGTTTGCTGTTCTTCTGATACGGGCATCACCATTTACCTAGAAGATTTGTTGTTTTTCAGCTTCTGGCTAGTACGGGAAGAATAAAATAACTCAGTAACCTATATCATGGTAACTATATCCTAGGAATTGATTGATTTTGAAGTTTCTTTGACCTAGAAGTGTTTTAAAAGGCAAGAGGTTGACATTTATCTATAGTACATGAAATGCTTTTTAAACCAGTTTGTCTTAAGTGTTGTGGCTATAGAATAATAAAGTAGCAAACAAGGTGGCACCTGCCAATACCATTACTGGAACAATTGCCACGTGGAAGAGTTTGATTGGGAATATTAGTATGGACTCATAAACTCAGGAGAAATGGACATGAGGCAAGTGGAGGTCAGATACCAAAATGAGTATCTGCTGTTTCCTCATGGCAGCGCATGATAGATGTGGAAGTCAGGAAGGTGGTTGGGTGGTGGGTGGGAAGTAAAGGTGTATTTTGGGTAGTTGTCCACATCCTTAGATTAATGAGATTGGCAGTTATAGGAATGGGGAAATCAAGAAGGTGGCCCTAAAGATAAAACGTTAGGAAAAGGATGCTCTTTCTTGGTATCAGTGCATTTGAACCCACCAAAAGCAAACTGGTACAATTCTGTATTGGTCCAGGGAAAATTAGTTACAGAGGCAGTCCCTGGATTATGAATGAGTCCATTCCTAAATCTGTCGTTAAGTCGAATCTGTATGTAAGTTGGAGCAGTTAGGTATGGTTTGTGTCTAACGTCAGTTAGTCAAATGTTTGTCTTATTTAGTATATAGTGTACCTTTCTATTCCTAAAAAAATTAAAGAAAAACTTCTAGGTACACTAAAATATCTTTAACATAGTAATACAGTACTAATGTCATATTTTGATGCATGCCACAAAGTAGTGCCCATTTGTTATCATGAACCATTGTAAATACCTCAGATTTTTAATATAATAAGCTTTAGGGGGATTGGCTTGTAACTACAAGTTGTAGGTGAGGTGGATGTTCATAACTTGGGGACTGCCTATATATGGTTCTCATTATACTGGATCCCCTCAATAAAACCAAACCAGTTGCCATTGAGTGGATTCTGACTCATAGCGACCTATAGATTCCTTTAATAGCTAATCTAAAATATCACTGTAATGTTTTCATGGCCAAACCTAAATTGTACCTTCTCTTTTAGGCTGTTAGTACTAGGCTGAATCCTTCTATGAGAGCCCTGAACTAAGGCGGTTCTCTTACATCAGAGTAAAACAGTTTGGGGCATAGTCTTTGACTGTGCATAGTGGTGAAAATTGACATACAGAGCTAGACTGTAATCCTTTGCTTATGTCCTGGCAGACGTATCGGAAGAATGTCCAACAGATGATGCAGGGTCTGATCCTCAAGCTTGCTGCTCTCAGCCAGTACGAGGAGGTCCTGGCAAAAATCAGCGCCACGTCCACAGATCGCCTCACAGTTCTCAAGACCAAGCCACAGTCCATACAACGGGACATCATTACTGTCTGCAGTGACCCTTACACGTTGGCCCAGCAGCTGACTCACATAGAGCTGGTAAGGCTGTTATCATTCTTGCCCTTTATGAGCACATATTTGGTTTGCTTGGCAACCAGACAATGCAGTTGTCAGCAGTAATGTCACAGGGAGGAGTTGAAATGATCCAAATGGGAAATAATCTACAAAATAGTCGGAACATGTCTTTAGATATTTGAATATAATGCTCTGATTTTCTGAGAATTCACTTTTAAAGAAATACTAAATGAGACTACAAAAGACCTGAAAAGCAAAGAGTTTATTGACCTTCCTCATCTTCCCCCTCAAATTATATTTCCTAAACCAGTTGCTGTCAAGTGAATTTCCACTCATGTGTGTCAGAGTAGAACTGTGCTCCACAGGGTTTTCAGTGACTGGCTTTTTGGAAGTAGATCTCCAGTCCTTTCTTCTGAGGTACCTCTGGGCAGACTCGAACCTCAAACCTTTTAAGCATGTTAGGTATTTGCACCACTCAGGGACTCCTGTTATTCCCTAAACAACAACAACACCAAACCTATTGCCATCAAGTCGATTCTGACTCATAGTGACCCTATAGGACAGAGTAGAACTGCCCATAGGGTTTCCAAGGAGTGGCTTGTAGGTTCAAACAGCAGACATTTTGATTAGCAGCCAAGCTCTTAATCATTGTGCCACCAGGGCTCCATATTATTTCCTAACCCACTCGGTATTTCAGTATCTTTGAGAGCATTGACCGGAGTAGAAAATTGCCTCTGTTCAGATCTTTCTTGAAGGTAATGAAAGTATTTGGGGATAATGACTTATTTTATAAGCTACATAAAAAATAGGGGTGCCAGAAGTCAATAGAGGCAATTGTCTATTTCTTCTAATTCTCCTTAATATTGTTGACCTACTGGGTTTGTATTTCAGGAGAGGCTCAATTATATTGGGCCAGAAGAATTTGTTCAAGCATTTGTGCAGAAGGACCCTTTGGACAATGACAAGGTAAAGTCTATCAGTGTCCCAGGAGGTCAGCCCTGGGACCAGAAAGGGAATTCCTTTATCTGTGATAGTGGGCACAAGAGACAAAAATCAAAACTATTCTATTTTAGGTGTTAAAATAAAAAAAAAAAAAAAATTTTTTAACCATGTCTGATTCATAGCAATTTTTCTTGAGCAAGGTTCTTAAGTAGCTTTATAATATTCTTACCCCATCGCCAACTTTTAGCCTCTTTTTCCTCCTTATTGGGAAATTTAATAAGCCCTTTACAGCAAGTAGATGCAGGCATTTGTGGTGATGAAGGTAGGAGATAAAAGCATAATGGTTTTAGCAGATTAAATCAGAAAGAAAATACAAGAAAAGGCTCTGCTCATGATTCAACAATAGAAGGGGCAGTAAGAGGAAGCACATCCAGCCTGCTGAGCAAGGGTCTTTACTGCTTTGCCTCTTATTTTCAGGTGAATCCCTTATGACAGGTTTATTGCCTGGGTGAAGCCCACACGTAAAGAAAATAATACGGGCTGCAGACTGTAATATCAGTGTACACACATAAGGAATCTTTTTTTTTCCCCCGACTTCTAGAAGCATTTTGAATTGTTCGCCAAAAACTGCATCACCTACTGATGAAAGGCCTCCTCTGGGAGCAGGGGCAACAGCTGTCTTCCGGCCTTAGAACAGTTTCCCATAATACAGGAAGTGAAGAACACATTTTGCAATAGAAGACTAGTGGAGGTTTATTTTGGGAAGGAAGGAAAGCTTAACCTGTCCAAGCCTGACCTTGAACTCCAAGATGAGGTTAAATCCTTTTGCTTTTGAACAGTGTGTCACCCACCCTACTAAAGTCTATTATGCTGTAGACATTCATTTGCCTACCTTGGAAGATATTTGGCTTCCTGCTACCTGATGCTAAAAAATTTTGTCCAAAGACCTAATTTCGGAGAAAATTTCCTAGTCCCCTGCAGACTTAGTCCTCCTTGCTGTGTCAACAGCAGTTGGTATTCTTACTCCGTTAATCAGTCAGGATTGTTTTTAAGAGCCAACAAAAATCCTTCAGCCCAGACTCCTTTGGATTGTGTTTCTGAGGACAGAGCAATCCCACTTAGAGTAAGTTAGCTTCCTGAGAGGGAAGGGCGCCTTTACAATTGTGTCAGAGTGTACTTGTAGACCTTAGGGCTTTCACTGGGCTATTGTAAGAGATTCTGCTTCCTCTGTAAGAATAGTCGAGAATTTCAGCAGCTCGTTCTCTTTTCTATTCTCTTATTTTCATCGTCATCCTTTTTTTTTTTTTTTTGGCCTTAGGAAGGCTTTCTAATCTATAAACTGAGAATAAAGGCCTATATCTGACAAAATGAGAGCCCGATATATTCTTTTTTCTCCAGCTTATCTGCTCACTTTGTTTTATCTGTAGACTTGCTACAGTGACCGGAAGAAAACACGAAACTTAGAAGCTTATGTAGAATGGTTTAACCGCCTCAGCTATTTAGTTGCTACAGAAATCTGCATGGTGAGAAAATTAATCTTCTCTGTCTATTATCTCACAGTACTGTTTTTCCATACTTTATAAACTTTGGGCCTGCATGCTGGATAACTGCCCTGTATTCTCTTTTTCTACACAGCCTGTAAAGAAGAAGCACCGAGCAAGAATGATTGAGTATTTCATTGACGTAGCTCGGGAGTGTTTTAATATTGGCAATTTTAACTCGTTGATGGCGATAATCTGTGAGTATTTTCCAGAGGATACGTGCCCTTTATAGATTCTATGAAATGTAAACATTGTAAATTTGCAAAGTAGTATAGTTTTGTTAATGAAAAACGTGCTTTTTAATCCTGAATTATTTCAGGACATTCCAAATGGTTTAAATAGCTCAAATGGTACAAGTATGCCTAATTTTTTTTTTTATTACACAAGAATTTATGGAATACTTTTAGTTCATTTATTTTCATCTGAATATTTATAAAAGCTTGTAAGTGAGGCATGTGTCTAAATAAACAGTTATAAAAAGTGTTTGGGTAGTCTGTGTATCAAGCATCATAGAGATAGATGACCTGAGACTAAATAATATGATTACATCACTATGGAGGAAAGTGGCTTGAGAAATTAGAACATTTTCTGACTGCCTCTGCTTCTACAGTACTTATCACCAGCAGACCTTATCACCCATTATACAAACCTGCTCCTCCTCTACAGCTTGAGAATTTTAATGCCAGTGACACTGTTTCTTTCCATTCATTTTATAAGTATTGTACATAGGGTGACAATATGTCTTGGTTTTCCCATTTTATACCTGTTGTTTTGCCATAATTGTTAATAATGACTCTTTCATTTGAAAAGGATCCTGGTTTATATGATCAGTTAGATGGTCATATAAACTAAAAAGTATAGTATAGGTATACTTTGCAGGTACTCAATAAACATTTGAATAAAAAAAAAAGTCAGAGTTAATTTGAAGCCCAAGAAGTCACCAAATTTAATTCAGTAATCTTGCCCTTGATAAACCCCCTCTCTCATCAGTCCTTTTCTCCATATCGTTTCTCATTTGTTTCCTCATAAAAATGCTGGCTAAGTTTTAGCTCTATTTATCTGGCTCACTCCTTGAAAATAGTGAACAGGAAGGTCCTCTAAATCTGGGGCCTAAAAGGTCTACAATCTAGGTAATATAATATTACTTAATTTGCTTCTTACACTGTTACGAAACTGTCAAACAAAACACAGCCTTGGAGAAAATATTGTAATGTAGATAGCTGACAAAGAACTTGTTCTAGAAACATATAAAGAATCCTACTAATCAATACCACCATTTGTCTGTCAGTTTGGTGTACTGTGGTGGCTTGTGTATTACTGCAGTCCTGAAGCTGTGCTACTGATATTTCACATACTGGCAGGGTTGCCTGTGGTGGACAGGTTTCTGTGGAGTTTCTAGACTAAGACTAGGAAGAAAGGCCTGCCAATCTACTTCCAAAAATTAGCCAGTGAAAACTGTGGCTTACAACAGAATATTGTCCAATATAGTGATAGAAGATGAGCCCCCTAGGTTGGAAGGCACAGTGACTGCAACAAAGGGATCAGGCAGAGCAGTGATCATAAAAATGGTACAAGACTGGGCAATATTTAGTTCTCTTGTACATGGAGTTGCCATGAATTGGTGCTGACTTGACCGCAGTGAACAACAACAAATCAATGATGAAAAGGCAAATAATGAAAAAATAGACAAAAGACTTGAACAGATATTTTATAAAAAAAAAAAAAGAAGAACTACAAATGAATAATAAGTATACTAAAAGGTGCTCCACATCATTATTGAGTAGGGAAATGTGAATTAAAACCACAGTGAGATACCGTCTAACACATTGCAATGACTGAAATGAAAAGACCATACAGTGGTGAGAATGGAACATGTGGAACACTCAGATGTAGCTGATGAGAGTATATAATGGTACTACTACTTTGGAAAATTGTTTAGAAGTTTCTATTAAATATGTACCTGCCTTATGATCCAGATACCCCACACCTAGGTATTTGATAGAAACGCAAACATATGTCAAATCTTTTTATAAGCAGCTTTGTTCATAACAGCCAAAAACTGGAAGCAAGCCAGATGCCATGTAAGGGTGAATGGCTAAACAAATTATGGTATATATTCATACTATTCAGGAATGAAAACGAAATATATATATATATATACATATATATATGTGTATATATATATATATATATATATAAGACATGAGTGAACAAAATCATTATACTGAGCAAAGATGCCAGACACAAAAAATATATATACAGTATGACTCCATTTATATTAAGTTCTAGAATAGACAAAACCAGTCTGTGGTGGTAAGCTACCACTGTTGTAACTTTTATGGGTGGTGGGGACTGACTAGAAGAGGGTGCAAGGGAGCTTTCTAGGGTGAGTAAATGTCTATATCTTGATTAGAATGGTGATCTGCAGGTTTACACATTTGTCAAAATTCCTCTAATTGTATATTTAACATTCATGTATTGCACTGCATGTACATTTTATCTAATTAAATAAAAAAAGAATATTCTTATACTAGTTTTTAAACTATGAATGTTGGTGCATAGACTTAATATACAAAATTATTTAGGCTGGTGCAAACTCTCTGTATAAACAATCTCTGTAACATTTTTTCAAGTAGGCGTAATACAAAAAGCATCATTCGGGAAGGCACCATAGCATGTTCAAATGTATGTGGGTTTTGGTGTCAGATCAGTATAAGCTACCATCTTTGCTACTTGTTAACTGGATGACTTTGGGAAAATTTCTTATCCCCTGGAGCTTCCGCTTATTTTTATAGGAATAGAGGATATATGAGATCATATATGGAAATGTTAGGTTCTAGGTCAAACTACAACTTGTGAGCCAAATCCCACCCACCACCTGTTTTTAATGCCCAGTGACCTAAGAGTGGTTTTTGTATTTTTAAACAATTAAAAAAAAAAATTCAAATATAAAATTCAAATTTCAATGTCCATAAATAAAATTTTATCGGAACACAGCCACGTTATTGTTTTCATAGTGGCCATGGCTGCTCTCGTGCTACAATGGAAATACAAGATTGTTTGTGTAGTTGTGACACAGACCATGTGGCTCACTGGTCCTTTAAAGACAGTTCTCCAACCCCTGCTAAAAGTAAATGGGAGCAGTTATGTTATTTGTAGGCTTAGGGGGAATTTGCAAGAAAAAAAATTTCAAAATTAGAGTTTATAACTTTCTATTAACTAGTAGAATCTTATTTATACTTAACAATAGATACTTTTTAAAAACAGTGTAAGTTGGAATGGCTATTCTATTTCTTTATTTCAACCTTCTTTTTTCCTCTCTTTCCATTTTATCTTTGAAGCTGGCATGAATATGAGCCCAGTCTCTCGACTAAAGAAAACTTGGGCCAAAGTGAAGACTGCAAAGTTTGACATTCTTGAGGTATGCAAAGCTGACATCTTGCTGTTGAGTAACATTTTACACTGGAATGTGGAGTTTCCATGTGTGATCTTGCCCATTGATCAGACAGGACTACAGATGGAAAAGCCCATCTATTCTTGCAGACCCAGAAAAAGAAAAGGTAGATTAGAATTGGAGAGAGAAATAAATCAGGTTGTGGACTAGTCATTTTATAGACAGGTTTCCACTTTGTGGTTGATCAACTAGAGAAATCATGACCTGTCGGTCACATCACATTGCATGCCAGGATAGAATTTGGGTCCTGAACAACAGAGAATTTTCCTTCATCGGGGACCTGCTAGCTTCATCTATCTTCAGTGTGTCTGGGGAGGAGTTCCTCATCCCCTAGAGAAATGCACACCTACCATCCTCTCAATGCACTTAGCCAACCTTTAAAAAAGGCCTTCCACTATATCTCTGAGGTAGTAAGATTTGGGCAAAAGACATTTGTGTTTGAATCTTACCCATTTTAATACCGTATCTTTTCACAAATGATGTGCCCACGTAAGTAACAAGCTCGCGCATATAATGCTCAGCATAGTATGGTAACAAAAATAGTGGTGGGGGGGAGGTTTTGTGCTGTTAGAAAAAGACTGTGTATTGTGCGTGCTATTTGTGTAAAACACGGGATTGCCTTGGTGTGCTGGTATTTTCAATTTTCTATCTTTGGAGGTAAGAAAAGGCTCTTTCCCAAGTTTTCCCCCAAATTAGGAATTATTATTAGATGTATTATGTGACTCTTTATTCATACAGTCTAATTTCATTTCTGTTTTGCAAGATAAATCAAACTAAATCCACTGTTGTTGAGTTGATTCTAACTCATAGCAACCCTATAGGACAGAGTAGAACCATCCCATAGAGTTTCCAAGGAGCGCCTGGTGGATTCGAACTGCCATTCTTTTGGTTAGCAGCCGTACCACTTAACCACTATGCCACCAGGGCTTCCTCTTGCAAGATAAAAAAACCAGTACTTTAATTATTTGTGAATGATTTGCTACCAAGGACAAGGAACAAGTCCTACAAAATGTTGTATCACTGTACACGGTTAACTATCAACTGGCCCATTGACCTTCACATAAAACGAGTAGATTTTCTAATGCTGCTGTTTGACTACTAGTTATTAGTTTTAGGTCTAATCTCAGCAGTTAACCTGGAAGGAATTTAGTCTAGGTTTAACATTATTGAAATTGATATCAGCTTGTATAAATAAACCAAAGCTCAGGAAAGAAAATCTTTGTGTTCTAATATGTTGCATGTGTATATGTGTTTATGAAAGAGATAAATGATATTCCTAATGCATTCTCTAACTTATTTTGAAATTTTTATGTACAGTTAAAAATGTCATCATGTAAACTTCTTGCACGTGAGAATCAAATAGTTTATCCTCTTTTCTCTTCTGTCTCCAGCATCAGATGGACCCTTCAAGCAATTTCTGTAATTACCGAACAGCTCTTCGTGGGGCAGCACAAAGGTCTTTAACAGCTCATAGTAGTAGAGAGAAGGTAGGTACTTAAGCAGTGATCTTTGTGGTAGAGTTGGCATGTTTTGCTCTGCAGGAGACAGCAGTGTAGACTACTACACTGAGCTGCTTTTTCCTGTTCACATTTAAGGAAGTTGGTATAATGTAGAAATTTTATCACTTGCCACATAAGGGAAGAGTATGCTAAAGGAAATTTGGGCATTTTCTCTCCTTTGGAAAGGAAAAAGTGACTTGGTATAAAACTTTGCAAATGTATGCTACCATGTTATTACTGTATTAGTTAAATGATTATTTTGTAGTACGTCTGAGTTGTGTTTCAAGCAATAATTAAGTCATATGTTAGGATGACTAATAGCATTAGAGAGTAATTGACTGCAAAGAAAATAGACATTTAAGCTCTGCACAAGGTAGCTGACTTGATATAACCTTTTCTCTTAAAAGAATTAAGTTACTCCCCCACGGTGAAGTCATTTATTTTCAGAAAGTAGGTTAGTTGCTATAGCATTAAGCCTGCTGTTACTAATTGGATCTGTGGGTGGCATTACAAGTACAGGGATGATGTCTGAGAAATTAATGACCCTTACTCTATTTTTTTCTTACTCTATTTACCCCACCTTTAAACGATTTAATATTATCCTGAATCTATCATCCTCTTGATTCTGAGGGTCTTTTCTTAGCACTTTTCAATGTCACACCTTCTTGGAGGAGGAATAAGTTGTTTCACCATTTGAAGATGATCTTATTTGAGAAATTAACACTTGGCTGTGGTAAAGGGGCTAATGAAGGTTGCTTGATGAACACTATTGTGTTTCAGATTTTGTTTCGATTTTAATTTAAACTGTGTCTTCAACAAACAAACAAAAGTGAGGGTAAAAATCATTACAGGACATCTCAATTATACTCTCCATCCCCCTCAAAAAGCTTCAATCTTAGTTATCTGTAATAAAGATCTTAAATACAAACACAAAACGAAGCCCCACCTTTAAAACATGCTGAGCCTAGTTCCCAAGAAAATACAAAGACAGTTTCTAATAGTTTGAAAGGTATTGTAAATACACTTTTTTTTTTTTTTTTGGATAATAAAGTTACCGCAGAGTCTGAGAGGGAGGGAATGAAACAAAAATAACCGTCTTGCTATAGCCCAACAGAGTTTACCAGCTTTTAAATTTTACCTGGCAAATCTTAGTACTCCTGTGACTAGATTGAGAAGAGATGTAGTCTGAGGGTCTTTTTAAGCTTCAGGAAACAAGCATATACATGAGGAGATCCCAGCACCCTCTAGTGTGAAGATATTTTGAAGGCCCTGCATGTCATCTGGTTCATCTCTCTGTGTTGGGTACAAAGACCTCTCTGCATGGCCTTCAGTGAGCATTTGTTGGGCTTTGTTTCAGCAAGGAGGCCGTAGATTCATCTCTGTCATTAGGGAGCTGCGGTTACCTTGGCCCAAGTAATCTGAAGCCCAGTCCTTTCAAAAAGGCTTCCTGACTATTGCACTTGTGTGAATGTAGCATCCTTTTCCAGAAAAAGTCCGAAGTATTTACCCGTTACATCATTTAATAAACTCTTACTCCTTTAGTTATTTTTTAAAATGCTTCTATGTGAGAAATATGGATTGAATTCTCAAATGAAATCATCACCATGTTAAAAGACTCTGCTGTTTTACATTTCACAATTGGTCCCAAAGGGCAAGAATGAAAACATTTCTGGATAAAATCTATCTTTTATTTAAAAAAAATTGGGGTTCATTTTTCTTTTTTGAGGCAAGGGAGGAGTCTTTATTCTGAAGTAATTTTCTGTTTTAAAATCTCCCTTCCAACATAGCTAGAGCAATAGAATCTTTAATATTCTTTCAAATCCCAAGTTTATTTGTCAAAGCAGCACATCCCTAGGTTCCTTAAAAATTACCAAAACAAAAAAAAGCCAAACCCAGTGCTGTCGAGTCGATTTCGACTCATAACGACCCTATAGGACGGAGTAGAACTGCCCCATAGAGTTTCCAAGGAGCACCTGGCGGATTTGAACTGCCGACCCTTTGGTTAGCAGCTGTAGCACTTAACCACTACGCCACCAGGGTTTCCCTAGGTTCCATAAAATAAATAAATAAATAAATAAAGCAAATCACATCTGTCTTTCACACAGGAACCCTTAAAGTATCTTTAAATGGCTTTTTTTTTTTTTGTCATCAATGGGTGCTTGTGTCTCCCAAGTTTTCAACCATTCCTCATTATGACTACATGGTTTTAAATCCTTCTGCCATTCTGAGTCTATTCTTGTGCCCTCAGTCCTGCTCATTAGCATTTATCTCCATATGTGGAATTAATAATACCTTTGAGGTATAGTTTCCAAGTCTCTGAAATGAGAATAATTTGAAAAGGAATTGGAAAACATTAATACTTGAACAGCTTTCCACTAAAGTCATCATCTAAGGCCTTCTAGAAGCCAAACTTTTACCTTGCCCTACTAATAGACCCATTGCCATTGAGTCTATTCCAACTCATAACAACCCTATAGGACAGAGTAAAACTGACTGCCCTGTAGGGTTTCCAAGCTGTAATCTTTACAGAAGCAGACTGCCTTATCTGCTGGTGGGTTTGAACTGCTGACCTTTCAGTTAGCAGTCTAGCGCTTAACCACTGCGCCACCAGGGCTTCCTCTGCCTAATAACCTGTACATTTCACCTTAAAAAAAAAAAAAATTTGGAAATTCAGAGTCCTTAACGTCTTCTGATTTTTGCTATGGTAAATTGGTATAGTGGCTATAGATCTGAAGTGGATTACCCACAAGTAAATGAGAAATTGAAGCCTGTAAGACTTCTTTCTTGGATCTGGGCATAAGGAACAGCAGTTGAGTATCCTAAGTGAGATGAATTATACATCTGTTCCCTTGAAGGAGTGATTCAGACATTATTACAGCATCTTGCAGCGACCCATGGGTGCAGAAATCACATAATGTATAGCCCCTGCCACCCAGACCTTATAATCCAGTTAGAGGTACATGACATAACCTTTTGAAAAATTTAAACATCGAGATGAGAGAATAAATGAACAGCACCACAAGAATCTCAGAGAGCAGCATACAGAATAGAACACAGATATAAAGCTCTTGTTTCAAAGCTGTTATAATCTGCAAATGTTACATCTTGATTATAATTTTGTCCCCATTCCAGGAGCTGCTTTATGGTGTTTCCTTACCTTTTCAGTGTATCAATAATATGTATCCCCTGTACGGAGCCCATTCGTTTTTGGGGGTGCTTATTTGAGATCAAATCTGTTTTACTTAATTTAATTCTCATCACACCTCATTGAGGTAGTTACTGCTGTCCCTATTTTAAAGTGAGGAGATTAGGTTTTCTGAGCCTGTTAAGCTTATGGCAGTGGTCTGCAAACTTTTTCTATAAAGGGCCAGATAGTAAATGTTTTAGGCTTTGTGGGCAATACAGTCTTCTGTTGCAACTTCTCAACTCTAATGTAGTAGCTCAAAAGCAGACATTGGCAATATGTAGACAAATAAGTGTGGCCCTGTTTCAATAAAACTCTATGACTGTAATTTGAATGTCATAGAATTTTCATGCATCATGAAATATTCTTTTTGATTTTTTCTAGCCACTTCAAAATGTAAAACGGTTCTTATCTAACAAGCCTTACAAAAATAGGCAGTGGGCCCAAGTTGGCCCAGGGCCTTAGTTGCCAACTCCTGGCTATACCCCAGGAAATCATGGAGCCGTGTGTGTGTGTGTGTGTGTGTGTGTGTGTGTGTGCAAAACATATACCAATTCAACAATTTCTGCATGTACAGTTCAGTGACATTGATTACATTCTTCGAGTTGTGCAACCATTCTCACCCTCCTTTTCTGAATTATTCATTCCCCATTAACATAAACTCGCTGCCCCCCTAAGTTTCCTGCCTAACCTTTAGAGTTGCTGTTGTCAGTTTGATCCCACATAGGTTTTTACAAATGCAATAATGACAGGGCCATATTTTAGACTTATGTCTGATAGATCCTGTGGCCCAGCACTGTCCACTCACATATGTCTTTCACAGAGGCAAGCTTAAGGTGTGCTTTCGTCATTTTTACTAAAGCTGTTTAATTCCACAATAGAAGAGAAATATGAAGTAAGATTTGAAGGAGATGATAAAAAGAAAATGAGATCTTTAGTATTTCAGCTTTAGTGGCAAACGAGTAGAAGTATATTCAAGTAGTTTGTCAAAATTGAAGGTTCTCTTCGGTTATTTTCAGAGATCAGTGAAACAAAAAATGATCAGAACTTTTGTTGCAAATGACTTTAGAGGAAAATCTGAATTTCTCTCTAGAGGTGAATTGATATTTAATATTTTCATGTGTGAGCCAAAAAACATTTTTCCGACCTTCCATTCATTTAGTATAGACACACTACGTGAGTCATGAGCTTAGAAAAAGTTAAAACCTGATCATGGAGAAACAAGACCCCCAGTTTGCGTTTGATGCATTTCTTGCATTGTGGCAAATTTGGGATCTTATAAAAATGTGTTGGCAGTTGAGAGAAAGTGGAAGTTATTGTATCTGAGCTTTGTTCTTTGTTCATTATGGGCTTAGAAAGATTTAGGGTAATTTCTTAGTGCTTATTATTTTAGGTTATTTAATTAAATAATCACCTCATCCAAACAAAGATTTGAGGCAGGAAACTATTACTAAAAAAGGTTCATTGTTTTTTAAGCGACCATTAATTTTAATTTACACATTTATATTCCTCCTTCACTTGGGGGCACATCTCACAACACATCGTGTAAGTTCCTACTGAGGTGATTCCCACGAGAATGCGTGCTAACTTGTCAAGTCTCCTCAGTATGAAGTTTACCACAACGATTGCCTACAACCCCGAGCTCTCCCATTACATTGAGCAATGTGCTCAAGGATAAAATAAAAGTATCATCTAAAAAGCAAAAAAGTTCATCTGGAATGTAAAAATCTAAGTAATATGGCGATATTGATTCTAGCAGAGAGATGGGTCATCTTAAAATCTTAGTACCTATAATGACAGGTATTCTCTAAATATTTTACTGCAAACAAGGGGTTGCTAAATGGAAAAAGAGAACTCTTTTAGATTTTTTTCCTTTCATTATAGCTAGAATGTACAGATCTTATTGTCTACTATTGCATTGTGAAAAATAGGAAAACTGTAGCAACAACACTGTCCCATCCACCCCCACCACCCACTTGTCTTTGGCATGCTTTAGTTACTAATAGCATTGTATTACCTAAGCGAGGAAACTGCTGACATGTGAGGTAAATAAAACACCAAATCTTAATTCATTGAGGACTTTCATGAAATCCAGAATTAATGTTGTTTGTTAATCTCTTATTGTTTGATGAGAAGCTAAATATTTATTTGAATAAACAAACCAGAATCTTTTGTTTTCTCCAGATTGTGATACCCTTCTTCAGTCTCTTAATTAAAGATATTTACTTCCTCAATGAAGGCTGTGCCAACCGCCTCCCGAACGGCCATGTCAATTTCGAGGTAAGTGTGATAAGGTAGGGTACAGAACAGAATACAGGGAGGAGCAGCTTCTCCAGCATCACACCCACTGCCAAGCACCCAAAGCTCACTCTGATTTTGAAGCTACAGAACCAAGTTTTCTCTTTCCCTACTAGTTTATAGGCGTTCCTGGGTGGTGCGCATGGTTAAGTGCTTGAGTACAAGCCAAAGGGTTGACAGTTCAAACTCACTAAGAGGCGCCTCCGAAGACAGGGCTGGTTGAACAGTTCTACTCTGCAACATACGGGGTCTCCATGAGTCAGAATTGACTCAGCGGCAACTAACAACAACAACTAAACCAACAACACATTTTTAAGAAATTTATGATACCAAGTGGAATAGATTACCTACGTTATTATTGTTGTTGTTTGGAAGAAATGATTAAATTTTTACTAAACCAAAAAAAAAAAAAAAAAACGTGTTGTGGCCAAGTCGATTCCGACTCATAGTGACCCTGTAGGACAGAGTAGAGCTGCACCATAGGGTTTCCAAGGAGTGGCTGGTGGATTCGAACCGTCAGCCTTTTGGTTAGCAGCCATAGCTCGCCATAGCTCTTAACCACTCTGTCACCAGGGCTCCACATCTTTACCTATACCTAGCAAATGCAATCTTTGTAAAATTAAGAAAATTATTTAACTCAGAAGGTTAGAAACCAGAGGGAAACATGTTAAATGGAGCTGTCTCAATTTTTGATGACTGCCTTTAAATTCTTCCTTTTTTTTTTTTTGTTAATTGTTTTCCAGAAATTTTGGGAACTGGCCAAGCAAGTAAGTGAGTTCATGACATGGAAACAAGTAGAGTGTCCATTTGAGAGGGATCGGAAGATCTTGCAGTACCTGCTAACAGTCCCAGTCTTCAGTGAAGATGGTGAGTAAGCCCTTTGTTTGCAGCTGTCTTATCTACCCTTCAGTTAGGAAATTAGTGTGTAAGTGCTTGGTGTATAGTATGAGGTCTGTCCCTTGACGACCTCCATTTTAAGAGTTTGTCATCACACAGAAAACCTTATGATTTGTCCTGAAAATATTGAATCAGGCACCCACTTAAAATTCACTCATAAACAGTATGTTTTTGTGTTTAAAGATTATAATACCAAATCTTCAGAGCTTTGGGTACAAATGGAAAGTTACTGAAGGAATTTTTTTTTCCCCCTTGTTTGGGCTGGCTTCAGCTTCAGTGGAGATAAAGGTGTTTTATGGTATGTTGGTGTTGAAGGCAATTTTTGGGGAAAAATAAGTTTATTGCTACCCCATACTGTTTGGAAAAGTGGTGGAAAGTTAAAATATTAGGGGATTTCAGGCGGAAAAGTGATAGAATATCTACAGAAAAAAATTCACTTAAAGAGAGTTAGAGTTTGTAGAAGACTCATGGATTCACACCAGTGATTTGTTATATTCTAATAGTATAGGAATCAGTAGCACCTATAGATTAACAGTTTCCCATAATAGATTGGTAGTGATCATAATGAATGAAGCACATGAAAGATTAAGCCCACCAGATTTTAAATGTGATTATTAATGTGTTTTAATTTTTGGAAAATTAACAATTTATGCATGTATTAATTTTATGTCAGTGCAAATGTTTGCCACAACTCCTATTTCCTGAACAAAACAAACAGTTAAGAGCTCATTGTACTTCCCAATTTGAGACTATATTTACCAGTGACTTTTGATTCTTGCTATTAGTGATATCCATTCTGGAGGGGATTTGATCATTTTTTACCTCTACAAATGGGATTAATAACAAGCTTTTTAACCTTTGAGTGAAGGTTCCTTCTGATATAAAATGAAAAAAAAAAAAATTAGAAGGGTGGAAAATTGGCCTGGAAAACCTGGCTTTTTATGAGTTTTTAAAAACAAGGATACCAGGAAAGGATCTTCTCTCAGCCACCCCTTTATAAAAAACATAATTCTGAGTGTACGATAGCATCATACAGCTAACATTTATAAGCCTTTTTGCATTATAAATTATCTCTTTGCTAATTAAAGCTCCTTTTTGGCCTGAAGGCCATTGGGTTTTGTTATGGTGGCCAGTCAGAGGCAAAGCACTGTCTTGTGTTCTTAATGACACTATGAATCTTTTCAGTCATCACTTAATGTAAAAGAGTGTGTCTTGCAATAGGGTTTGGCTTAAGTTGAACAGAGAGATAAATGGTGGTAGATAGTTTATTGGGAAAAGGCTTCAGCGTTAATGCACTGTTATTGTCTGTTGATTATAGCTCTCTACTTGGCTTCTTATGAGAGTGAAGGACCTGAAAATCATATAGAGAAAGACAGATGGAAGTCTCTAAGGTGAGTCTCATTGTTGTTTAAATCTAAGGGAGATGTTGGTCTCACTTGAAGAAAGCCACATGCTTTCTACGGGAGATCCCTGCCTACCTAGTCCTCTTTGCCTTATGTCCTGTTAATCGAATTCTCCTTGTGGCATAGAATTCTGTTTTGCCGCCATTCAGTTTTAATGACTTCCAATTTTCTTTTTTTTACTGGTAGGTATACAGTGAGTGTAGTTTTCTCCTCTTTTCTCTCCCATTATTTTGTGGGATGAGGAACCGAAATAACCTTTTATAGTGAAAGAGCACCTCTGGCTATCCTCATCTAAAAGATCAGAAGTTCAGATCACATTTCTGAATAGTTCTTCTAACTCTAAAATTTTGTTTGACCTGAGATAAAAGAGACTTAAGTACCGTCTAGTTTAATAAAGTTGGGTATGTCATTTACCTACTGGATCTTAGTCTCCTCTTTGGTTTGAGAGAGAGTTGGGACTTCAAACCTAATCCTGAGTATTTAACGTTTTTATTTGGTTAGAATTTTCAAACAAAACTAGCATAGGTAAATTCATCCTTTAATCATTTGAAACACTTTAATGGGCATAAAAAACAGGCCAGGATATAATACAGTATAATCAAAATTGTTTTCTTTGTACTTCCACGAAGAAACTGAGGATATGTACCTTTTCAGACCAGGGTTGACAAGCAAACTTTCCCTTCTTCATTTTGTGACCTCAGAGGCATTTGAGAGCCTTCATTATACTGCATATTAGACTAAGTTTCATGAAACAGGATTTCCAAGATAAGCTTAGTTTTGTCTCATTTTGTCTGTTTCAAAAGAAAACTAGAGCTGCTTCTTTTTACCTGTCCTTGAGGAGAGATGAGTTACAGAAACCTTGGAATTACTATCTTAGAACAATTCCTGGTGACAGGCAAAGGATTGCAGGTGTTTCTTGTATTCCCTACACAAACGTGAAAAAGACATGGCCGATGGCCCAGAATCATGGGGGTGTAGCACCTGCAGGGCTGATGCCCGGTTACATTTTTATGAAAATTTGTGCCTGCCAATGCACATTCAAATTAAAATTCTGTATTATTTTACATTTGTATTAAAAGATATTTACTGTACTCTTTAATATTATTCATGTGTAAGACATGAACCTAGAATATCTTTTTGGATAAAAGATTTGGGAATTAATCCTTTTGGTTATCTTTTTAAGATGAGTTTTGCCTTCCATATTTCTCTTTTTAATCTCCTCTGTCTCTTAAAAGCATTAAGTTTGATATCTCTAGGTACAGCTTAGCTATTATTACTTTTCTTAAAGTTTTTTTTTTTAATTGGTAAATAAATTGGCTATGGACAAATGATACCTGATATCTATATTATCTATGGAATCTAGACAGATTAAAATTGCCCAAACCTACCCATAATTTCTGTTTGTTATTCTTTTATGCCGTATTGCTATTGATTATTGGTTAGGTTGGAAGGGGCTGTAAGTCAATGATTTGTTAGTAAGAGGTAAAGACTAAATTGTTTAGTCTCTTCCCATGTCTCTGTGTACCAGACACACAGTATACAACAACAGTTAACATTAGATTGGTTCAAATGTGACAACATAATATATTGGAGATTTTAGAAATATGAGGTGAAAAAGAGAGTGTACTGCTTTAAATTCAGGCACAAATCTACCCTCAATTGTACAGGAGTGCAAAATTACCCGATAATAATCCCTCTGCTAAGGATTCATTGAAGGACAAGCAGTGGCACGAATAAAATGAATGATATATAAGGAAATATATATATAAGCTCAGTAAAAACAAAAAAACCAAACCCATTGCCGTCGAGTCGATTCTGACTCATAGCGACCCTATAGGACAGAGTAGAACTGCCCCACAGAGTTTCCAAGGAGCGCCTGGCAGATTTGAACTGCCGACCCTTTGGTTAGCAGCTGCAGTTCTTAACCACTATGCCATCAAGGTTTCCATAAGCTCAGTAGAGATGTACTGTTTGGTGTAAAAGACTAATTTCCATGTTACAGTTTTTCTTCAAGGGGCCATGGGCTCCACAGTCTCCCCTTCATGCTTGTGTTTAATCCATATACTGCCTTTCCTGTACCTTGCCCCTTCTCAAGACTCAGCTCCAGTGCCTCCCCTCCCTGATCTATTTCTCCCCAGAAAAACTTCACTTTTTTTTTCTTCTTTATTTTTAGTGAAAATATACAGAGTAAAACATGTACCTATTTAACAATTTCTACACATACAGTTCAAGCGACATTGGTTACATTCCTCTCTTTGTGTAAACAATTTCGGTATTTCTACTCAAATTGTTTCACTACCATTAACTTAGATTCATTGCCCCCCCTAAACGTCTCGTCTGTGCTTTAGAGTTACTGTTGTTGATTTGGTCTCATATATACAATCTTTTAAAAGAGTGCAATACTCAGGGCATACATTCTTTACTAATTGAGCTAAACTGTTGCTTAGTTTAAAGATGACTTCGGGGGATAATTTTGGTTGAAGGTTTAAAGATTGTCTCAGGGCGGTAGATTGGGAATTCCTCTAGTCTCACTGGGTCCAATAAGTCTGAAAACTTTAAGAATTTGAAATACTGTTCCACATTTTTCCCTTTTCTATCAGGATTTATCTTTTGTGTCCCTGATCAAAACGTTGGGTAATGGTAACTGGGCACTATCCAGTTCTACTGATCCTGTGACAGAGGAGGCAGTAGTTCATGGATGCAGTTAGTCCTATAGTCCAGTTGAGAGTACACTTCTTTTACCAAGCAAGCCTTGTTTGGTAATGCATGCAGGTCTTTGCCTACTAATATGTAAGCCCTTTGAGGGCAACCAATCCAGGGTCTCTACTTCATATCTGCCACACCTCTTGACATGGTGTCTTACGCACCATTGCTCTTTAATCCATGCTTCTACCATGCGGTTGAATGATGCTAGGTTACTACAGGTATTGGCCAAGGCATGGCGACCATGAGAGGATAAAGAAAAGAAATAGGCTATTACAACTTACAAAGCCACATGTGTCAAGTAGTTGCTAAACTAACTATTCTAAAATGATAGTACCTACTTGAGAATTTGTACCTTGTACCTTGGAAGGCAGTAAAGATATTTTTATGTAGATGCTTTTCCTGCTGGCCCTAGAGCTATTCATTGCAGGCAGTTGGATTCAACAATGGCAATGACAGATACACCTCTGAGGGCAGACACCTTTTTCATCCCTACTCAATAAGCATACCCACTGGTCATGGAATATGTTAATGAGGATGTCCTTGTCTGTCTATGAAATCAGGTCATCTGTGAGAAGACAGCATGTACCTAAAAGCTGTTTTTTTTAATCATTAGTAACCTTTGTGTGTTTGTTTTAATATGAAGCCATACAAGACATAGATTTCCCTATAAACAACCCTTTTACCATTAATGTTTGCTTTAAGTGATTAGCAATCCCTGCCCCCCCAAAAAAGGGGCTTCACAGCTGAATTCTTTTTCCTGTTTTTAAATATGTAAAATCAAGCTTAAAACACAAGAAGCATGAAGCCAATATAAGCAAGGCATTTTAATCCTAGTTCACATATTCTCCTGCATTCTTTCTTATATTGTCTTCTTTATTACTCAGGTCAAGCCTCTTAGGCAGAGTTTAACATATGGGATGCTGACTGCTCCTGCCACCACCACCACCAGCTCCGCTGTTGCTGCACTGCCGTCATGCAGATCATTGAGGGGCTGGTCTTTATTTTCTGGCATCCAGCACCATGAGAAATCCTGAGTACCCCGGTGCCGCTGGAGTGCTCCAGTCAGCAAAGAAAGCAGGTTCACTCCAGAGCAGATGGGGAACTTATCTCCCACAGCTGACAGATTGACTCGGATTTCATGAGACTGAAATGTTCACTGAAGACGCTTGAGAAAGAATCCTCTAAAGATCCCAGCTCTGCACATGATTCATCTCCTGGAATTTCCATGTGAATCACAGCTCTGCACCTGGATGGAGCTTTCTTTTGTGTATGTGTTTATTTGGTTGAACATTTGCTGCTAATGGGACTTGCCCAGCTGAGTGCTGGCTCTTAGGAAGCCCATGTTTCTTTGTTAACTTAATGAAAAAGGGAGAGGAGGGAGGGGAAAAAAACCCCTCCATTGAGGTCCCAAAACTCAGCTCTGTCAGTATTGCCAGAGAGGGAAGAGTGGTTGGATGCTGACTGCGGAGTTGCTTCCTGTTAGTGTGTGTTGTGTTGTGAATTCCTCTCCTCCCTCTTCCTACAAGATTTTGAGTTGGCTGCTGGTTAGCAAACTCGTTTTTACCCATATAAGTTATTTAATATAATAATGAAGCTCAACACTGTGGTAGGAAAATAGCCACTAGGAGGAAAGCAAAAAAAGCAAAAAAAAAAAAAAAAAGCAGAGTTTGTCACTAGACTGCTTAACGTTCTAGAAGGACTTTTTGTTTTCTTTGCCCTTCTGAGCTGTTTACAACAGACCAGTGTATTCTACAGATATATTTTTTGTTACTTAGTTTTCCATAACACCTTTTTTTTTCTCTTGTAAATTTAAATTATCTGACATTAAGTGTCCTGAAAAACCCTACAGCATAATTACAATTCGAATTTTTCTTTAACAGATTTTATGTTTGTTTGTTGCATTACCTTTTGGAGCCTGTTGATGACTAAACATGAGAAAAGAATAAATGGAAACTTTAACCCTCTCCACTACAGCAGTGAACAAAACAAATGAAAAAGACCTTGCTGTTCATGCAGTGGCTGTGAAATAGTTCACCTTGTTAAACACCTAAGTAAGTCTGTAGTTGCCCTGCAAACTTAGCCAGTGTATTTATTTACTCTAGGAAAAACTGTAGAGTAGTAACCTGTGCTAATGGAAACAAACACCACCACCATGTGGAAAACAGAGATGTATTTAAAAATTTAATGACTTGGTTAAAAAAAAAAAAAACCGCATGTATGTATGCTGCCCGTCATCTCAGCAGACCGACCATTTGTCTGCAGACTGTCCCTTTACAATCATCAATATATTTTACGCTCTGCGACCAGCAGTTGTGGCGTCTTCTTTTTCTTTGATGGGTGGGGTTGCTGGTGCGGTGAGGTGGGGCGGGGGGACTCTAGTCACAGTAGGTTCAGCTCTTTGAAAGTGGCTAGAATGTGTCTGTCCTTGAGGAGGTGGACATTAGGAGTATGCATTTGTGCACTTGTTTTTTTAAAGTGAATGACAGGAAGCTTTTAATAACTATGACTTGCCAAGGAATTTCTCAATGTTTAGCATAGATTATTATCTCATCATTACCCCCACATTTTAGGTGTGCAGACAGGCGTGTAGAGGTTAAGTAATTTGTCCAAGGTCCCAGAGCTACCGAGAGGCACAAAGAATATGTACTGGACCTTATAATTCCAGAGCCCAGCCTGGAAATCACATCATCACTGCTTCTCAAACTTCAATATGCTTGCAGATACCTGGGGGACTTGGTTACATGTAGGCTTTGATTCAGTGGGTCTGGGGTGGGGCCCAGGAAACCCTGGTGGCATGGTGGTTAAGTACTACAGCTGCTAACCAAAAGGTTAGCAGTTCAAATCCACAAGGCATTCCTTGGAAACTCTATGGGGCAGTTCTACACTGTTGTATAGGGTTGCTGTGAGTTGGAATCAACTTGATGGCAGTGGGTTCAGTTGGTTTGGTTGGGGCCCAGGTGGTGTTGATGCTTCTGGTCCTGGGACCCCCACTTAGAGTAACAAGATACAATGGTGCCTCCTGCCCCCTTGCACTGCCTTTCCCTGACCTCTCTTCCCCTTCATTCTCTTCTGTAATGGCGGCAATATTTATCCTTCAACCACCTGCATCAGGGTCTGGAAAACTGGCCCGTTGGCCAAATCCAGCCTGACGCATTTTGTGTGGCCCATGAGCTAACAATGGTGGGGGGAAAAGAAAAAAATATATATATATATATACACACACACACACACACAAAGACTATTTCATGGTGTGTGAACATACTATGAAATTCAAATTTCAGCATCCGTAAATAAAGTTTTATTGGAACATAGCCACTCTCATTCATTTTTGTCTTATGTCAGGTTTCTGCTACGACAGCACAATAGAGTAGTTGCGACAGAGACCGTATGGCCTGCAAAGCTTCAAATATTTACTCTGCCCCTTTACAGAAAGCTTGCTGACCCCTAATCTAAGTGGTTATTTTGAGCATTACAGTGATCATTTGCAAAAATGGCATTAAGTACCTAAATGTGGCTTCTGAAAAAATTTTCTAAAGTGGTATTTGGACTGAAACTTGTGATTTTATGGATATTTGAACAAACAATTTTCATACAGTTACTACTCTAATACGTAGACTCTAGTTTTAATGTTCAGGTTAGCCAGAGGTCCAACCCATGTATTATCTGTGGAATCATTTAATAGTCTCCCTTTGATGCTGTGTGTATTTGAATTACCCAGCGGGCTTAGAGGTGCATATATAATTTATATGGCTGGCGTGGAAGCCTTGGTAAATACCAGTGTACACAGCACTGGGTAATGTCAGTAGTCTGCGATTCAGGATGTGTTTCGTCCAGACGTGCCATGTACTCCAAAGCCGCCAGCTTGGAGCTGGAGCATGGGGGTGCTTCAGAACAAACTGGGTCTATATAAGTAAAAGGAGAGTGCACATTTCACTATTTCAGGTATATTGTAACCATTGTCGTCCAGTCAATTCTGACTCATAGCAACCATATAGGACAGAGTAGAGCTGCCCCATAGGGTTTCTAAGGAGCAGCTGGTGGATTCTAACTGCCGACCTTGGGGTTAGCAGCCGTAGCTTTTAACTAACTACTGCACCACCAGGGCTGTACCTGAAGAATGTCTCCCCCTTTTTTGGAGACCAGGGTCTTGCATTCCCTGGGGGTGGCAAGCCTTTCATCTTTCAAAGAAAACATATTGGAAAAGGGTAGTCCTGTCTTTGTCTTCGAAGGCTTTCAGTTTCATTGTTCTTTCGTTTTAGGTCAAATACAATTAGGAAATTTGTTCAGAAGCCACATTTAGGTATCTAAGGCCATAATAGAGACCTTACGGCATTTTTGCGAACTATCATTGTAAAGCTCAACTCATAGCTCCAACTCATAGTGCCTCCAAAATGTTGCCTAGTCCTGTACCATCTTCATGATGGTTGGAATGCTAGAGTCCATCGGTGCAGCCACTGTGTATTTTGAATGCCTTCCAACCTAGTGGTCTCATCTTCCAGCACTATATTGGATAATGTTCTGCTGTGATCCATAGGGTTTCCATTGGCTAATTTTCAGAAGTAGATTGCCAGGGCACTCTTCCTAGACCATCTTAGTCTGAAAGCTCAGCTGAAACCTGTCTACTGCGGATGACTCTGCTGATATTTAAAATAATAGTGGCATAGCTTCCAGCATTGTAAAAACACATTTACATTGCCACTTTCCTTAGCTCTGGCTCCTCTGCCCATTTTCTTCCAGCACACTTTTTCTGTACTTTCTTTATCTAGCTGGTGCCCACACCCTCCTGGGTTTGGAATTGCAAGAAAACACAGTCTACCACTGGAAGATGAATTGCTAAACTGTATAAAAATGCTAGGTTGTGAATTATTAACATCACCTACTTTCCACAAAAATCCTCACAACTGGACCAATAAGCAACATCATGATAAACAAAATATTGAAGTTGTAAAGGGTTTCATTTTAAGTGGATTCACAATCGACACCAATGGAAGCAGCAGTCAAGAAATCAAATGATGCATTGGGCAAATCTACAAAAGACCTCTTCAAAGTGTTAAAATGCAAAGATACCACCTTGAGTACTAAAGTGCACCTAACCCAAGACATGGTATTTTCAAGTGGTGAAGAGCCATGGCTGTTAACCAAAAGGTCAGCAGCTTGAATCCACCAGCTGCTCCTTGGAAACCATATGGAGCAGTTCTACTTTTTCCTACAGGGTCTCTGTGAGTTGGAATTGACTCAACGGAAACAGGTTTGGTTTTGGGTTTTACATGCATGGGGAAGCTGGACAATGGATAAAAAAGACCAAAGAAGAATTGATAAACTTGAATTATGCTGTTGGTGAAGAACATTGAATTGGATTGCCAGAAGAATGAATAAATCTATCTTAAAAGTAATACAGCCAGAATGCTCCTTAGAAGCAAGCATGGTGAGACTATGTCTCACATACTTTGGACATGTTCTCAGGAGGGACCAGTCCCTGAATAAGGACATCATCCTTGGTAAAGTAGAGGGTCAGCGAAAAAGAGGAAGACCCCCAATGAGATGGGTTGACACAGTGGCTGCAAAAATGGGCCCAAACATAGCAACAATTGTGAGGATGGTGCAGGAGCAGGAAGTGTTTCATTCTGTTGTACATAGGTTCACTATGAATCAAAACCCACTCATGACACCTAATAATAACAACAACAACTTTCTATTTTGGTATTTTTTGCTTACTCTGTGATAGACCTCAACAGAAGACAGTGCCTGCCTCATTCCCAAACTTGTCTTACTATTCTGATGGAGAATGCAGGATAGGAATAGAAAAAAGAATGAGGCTAATTTTTTGTTGGAACTAAGGGCTCAAAGGAGTTCCTGATTTAGGTTCCTGGAAAAAATGTGGTTTGTGTCCTGGAGACTACTGACTAAGCATAGAACTTTTAGATATTCTGATGGTGATTCTATTACATTTACCCTTAAGAAATTTTAGGAGGGAGACCTGGGCTTTCAGAGTTTTAATAGAAAATTGGGCACTTCTGGGATAGTTCAAATGTTTTTCAGATAATTGCCTCATTTCTTTGCTTCATGTAACCAAGATCACTTTACAGCACTCAGTGCTAAGAAAGAGGTAATGGAGGTTTGAGGTTTATGTATTCAAACCCTACAGTGTAGGGGCCTGATACTCAAAAACAGTAAACAAGACTGACTCCATGCAGAACACAGCACTGTTTTAATTCTGTACTTAAGAATAGACTCCTCTTAAATGATGCTTATAAAAAAAATTTTTTTTTGTTGTAGGTGAAAGTTTACATAGCAAATTTGTTTCCATTTAACAGTTTTTATACAACTTGTTCCATGACATTGGTTACATTTTCTACAATGTGTCAACATTCTCATTATTTCCATTCTTTTTTGTTCTTTTTCCATTAATCTACCTTTCCTGCCTCTCCTAAGCTCCTCATCTTTGTTTTAGGATAAATATTGACTGTTTGGTCTGATATACTTGATTATTTAAGGGAGCACAGTACTTATAGGAGATACTGTTTATGAGCCAATCTATTGTTTGAATGAAAGGTGACTACCGGGAGTGACTTCAGTTTCAAGTTCCCAGAGTACTTTAGGATGATAGTCTCTAGGGTTCCTCAAGTCTCTATTGATCCAGTAAGTCAGATTTTTTTTTAGGAATTTAAGTTTTGTTCTACATTTTTCTCCCTTTCTGTCAGGGACCTTCTATTGTGTCCCTGCTCTGTATGGTCAGTAATGGTAGTAGGGCACCATCTAGTTCTTCTGGTCTCAGGCTAGACAAGGCTGCTGTTTATGCGGACTATTAGACCCGTGGACTAGTTTCTTCTTTGAATGTTTGGTTTCCTTCATTCTCTTTTTTTCCAGACAAGCAGAGACCAATAGTTGCATCTTAGATGGCCATTCTCAAGCTGTTAAAACCCCAGATGCTACTGACCACACTAGAATGTAGAACATTATAAACTCTGTTATGCCAATTGACCGAGTTGTCCCTCGAGACTATGGTCCCAAGCCTTCAAACCCAGTGATCCAATCTCTTAAGACATTTGGTTATATCTAGAAAGTATCCATAACTGTGCCCCCATGGTGCTCTTTTTTTTTTTTTCCTTAATACAGTGGATTTCCTAGATAGCCAAGTCACTTTTTAGTGCTATTAAAAATAATCAAAACTCAGTGACATATGAACATACGGTTTATTCTGAGCAGTTACTCTATATGCATATACCCATTGCTGTGGAGTCGATTCCGACTCATAGAGACCCTATAGGACAGAGTAGAACTGTGGTACAGGATTTCCAAAGAGTGCCTGGTGGATTCGAACTGCCAGCTTTTTGATTAGCAGCTGTAGAACTAAACCACTATGCCACCAGGGTTTCCTATACGCGTATAGGGAGACTATTTTGATTCCAGAAAACGCAAATGGTTTGAAGAAGCTAGGTGCAGTGAGGCTTATAAAGAGAAGAAAAAAAAAACTAGTGAAGAGGAGGGAGAAATATAGAAGATTAACCACTGGCTAATCTTAACATGATTGATTGAACCCTGCCCTTCCCCTTTTACTGAGATCAACTGATATCAGGTCACAAGATGGTCTCTGACCCTCCACCCAGCCATATCTTCTAAAATTCAAACTCAGCAAACCAGGCGTGGAACAGGAAAGAAAGGCTTTGCCATTTCGGGTGAGAGAAAAACCTCTGGCAGGATTAATTTTTGTCAGATATTACTTTAGAGTGAATATTTGGTTTCATGAGTAAAAAAAAAAAACTCAAAATCAAAGCAAGATAACTGCTATCAATCTCTTTTGACATTGCTAGCAGCCTTAAGTAGGCTTAAATTCTACAAATCTGAAACTCTGGTTCTATAATATTGTATCTACTAAGAGATTAAATATCCAAATGTGTGTAATTACATTCTGGACAGTATTAGTCTTAGAATATAGTTAAATATTAAAATAAGTTTAAATGTGCATATAATTCAACATTTTATGATTCAGTGGTTAAGCACTGTTCTAGGGTAAAAACACCACCAAGTCCCAGTCCAAGGAACCTTACAGAGCCATCAGTGTATGTTAACATTAGAAATAGGCAAAACCGTTGTAAGCTTCACCTTTTCACAGATTGGCTAGAAACTGCTAAATCTCCATGATTCTACATTTTTAATTGTCTCCCTTAACAATCATTGGTACAGGCTTCAGTAAGGACAGTCAGGAGGCTCTTCATTGGCCCAACAAATCTTACTATTCACTACATGCTAGAAGAAAAAGATAAGAGTGGAAAGTATGTGGGTCTTTTATGATGTTTATGGTTTTTTTATGTGAAAGTTTCCTTAAAAGATGTTTTCCAAGATTGTCCTAGCTATTGTCTTTATATCTCAGGGCCCCATCGATGTGTCTTTGGGAGTCCAGCTCGAGGTGGGTCACATTCTCTATGCTCAAGGACAGGGAATAACAGCTCCAATATTACCTCCTAAATCAGCACTCAGCTATTAACCAAATTATCGGTGGTTCAAACGCACCAGCCGCTCCATGGAAGAAAGTTGTGGCAGTCTGCTTCCATAAGGATTTACAGCCTTGGAAACCCTACGGGCAGTTCTACTCTATCCTAGAGGGTCGCTATGAGTAGGAATTGATTCAATGGCAGTGAGTTTGGTTTGGGTTTTTGGTATGTAGCAGCTTGTATATTATCATTGAGGAAATAAAAGCCTCTTTAAGAGAACAGGTATATCTCAAAGAAAATTATGTGCTCGTTATGAGTGTCAAACTAGTGGGTTTTTTACCATGAAACAAAGTTGCTTTTAATGTCCCTCTTTCCACCTACGCTGCTTGGAGAAAATGAGAGTTAGCATGCAATCATTTTCCTCTGGATAAATCATGTAGCAAAGTAAATTTAGCATGATGTGTTGTCAACTTGGTTGAGATACGGCAGTTGGAAGAACGTGGGCACTGCTAAATTTTCTGCAATGAGATTATGCATCTTCATTAGTGAAGGTGAGCTGTGGTGGACAGGTAATGTTTGCTTAGTAAATATATGTTGAGTACATGAGCAAGTCCATTATCAATCTAGTTATCATTGGAGATTCATAAGTTTTTGCTTTATGTCATTGAATTGGTTTTTTTATATGGCCAATGCATTTGTATTTAGAAAATGAGTATAAATTTAAGTGCATCTTATCCATTCTCCTGGGTGCCATTATTTCTATAGAGATACCAAACTAAACCAAACTCACTCAATGGAGTCAATTACAACTCATAGTGACCCTAAAGGACAGAGTAGAACTGCCCCATAGGGTATCCAAGGCTATAAATCTCTATGGAAGCAAACTGCCACATCTTTCTCTCAAGGAGGGGATGGTGGGTTCGAACCCCCAACTTTTCGGTTAGCAGCTGAGTGCTTTAACCACTGCACCACCAGGGCTCCTTCCCATAGACATAAGTAAAGGAAATCCAAGCCACTGAGGAGGTTTTAAAAAGCATTATTATTTATTGGTTAGCAATCTCCCGTGTTTATTAATTAATACCCATAATCATGTGAAGAAGCCTATCTTTAACAATAATATGAAATTTACTATTAAAAAAAAAAGCTTGGGATTAATGTTGTTTAGGGTTATGGAAGAAGTGTAAAATACACCAGGTGAGAGCATTAGACTAAGCCTTACCCTCACAAGATTTCGGGGACTCTAGGAAAATCATCCCGACTTTCTTCTGAACCTCAGTGTCCTCAGCTGTAAGTAATGGGCCTGGGCTTGGGGAAGTGAAATGGCCTTTCCAGGCCTATCGGTCTGCGCTTTTGGAAAGCACTTTCTCACCTGGCTGGATTAGCAAGTGAATACAGCATCCTGCACTACAGCGCCTCCAACCTTCCCTCCCTTCTCTGGCTCCTGTGTGTTTTAATGGTGTTTGAAGAGGGAAGGAATTAGAGACTAATTGCTACTTGATAGCAGACAAAAGAGTGATAAAGCCTCCACTCACCGCCCCCCCAAGCTGTGAGCCACAGTTCTTTAAAGTCATGAGTGAGTGTTTCTCAACCCAGAAATCAGAAAATGCCTTTTGTGTAAGATCAGTTGTGTGATTTCAAAAGCACCAGATTAAGAAATCATCGTTTCTGAAGACTACAGAAATAGCTTTGTTGTGCAGAATGCATATTTGTCATAGCAGGTGTTGTAATTGTGCTTGTTTATATAGATAAAATCATATATAAAGTGACTTCACACCTAGTCATTTACAAATGAGTCACTATTTGCCTTAGAAGAACAAAGAATCAGAAGACCGGTGTGAGAATCCACCTCTGCATTTTGCCAACTTTCATTTCTTGGTTTGGAGGGGTGACCTACTCTGAAGGCTTTCCAGGCTATCTATGATCAACTGCTGGATTGGATGTGCACCTTCAGGAAAGTTCTAGACTGAAGGAAACTAAAAAGGGCATATGCCAGTCCTGTGACGATTGATACCTTCTTTTTTGGGGCTATAAATGCCCCATAAATCCTAACCCAAAAAAGATCAAAAGAAGAAAAAGACACATAAGAACTCAAGACAGAGAAAAATGTAGAAAATCGAAAAATGAAACCCATAGCCTTCGAGTTGATTCCGACTCACAGTGATCCTATAAAACAGGTATGTAAATAAGAGAGGGCTCTTTCATTTAAGGAGAAGTGTTTAAGGAGAGGTGTGACATTAGCAATATCTGAGCTTTTGAAATACTAAAACTCATTTAAAATCTAGTAAGACAGCAATGATCTTAGGAAATACTTTCTCTTGGGAAATTGCAAACCATTTGTGATTAAAAGAGATACTAGATAAATGAGTAGAAATTGATAACTAGGAGAATTATTTTCAGTTACGGTAACTTATTGAACTGACCCCATAAAACAAATTTTATAAATTAAAAAATGATAGAATTCTTTGTGTAGAGCACAGGAGACCTGGTTGGAAGTGCTTCCTCTCTCAACAAGTTTTGACTTAGAAGAGAAAAACGAATAACCAAGGGTGCCCCCCAAAAGGCTCCATAATTGTAAAGCCTGTTCATTCCCTCAGGACATTCTCTTGGCCACAGTCAAGTCTAACCCCGCTGTGACAGCCCAGTACACAGTGGAATAAATGTGATTTCTTAGCTCTGCTGTTAAATTGTATAAGAAGGTGAGGGTGCAGGTCTACTACCAAAACAGTCATTCTATTAGAACCCTTTATGATCAGAGTTCTGGAGGAGCCCTGGCGGTGTAGTGGTTTAACGTTCAGCTGCTAACTGAAAGGTCAGCAGTTCAAACCCACCAGCAACTCCTTGGGAGAAAGATGTGGCAGTTGGCGTCCCTAAAGGTGATAGCCTTACAAACCCTCTGGGGCAGTTCTACTCTGTCTTATAGGGTTGCTATGAGTTGGAATTGACGACAATGGGTTTGGATTGTTTTGGTATGTTCAGAGTTCAGGTTACGGTGCAAACAATTGTTTGTTTTCCCTTCTTATGCTCTGTGGATCTTGGATGAGCTTAAAGGGAGTCCTTACTCTCCCCTTACCTAGGCTCAGACCTGGTGTGAACTACATTGGTGGTTCAGTGGTAGAATTCTTGCCTTCCATATGGGAGACCCAGGTTCAATTTCAGTCAATGCGCCTATTATGCACAGCCATCATCCATCTGTCAGTGGAGGCTTGTGTGTTGCTGTGATATTGAACAGGTTTCAGCAGAGCTTCTAAACTAAGAGACTAGGAAGAAAGGCCTGGTAATCTGTGTTTGAAAATCGGTCAGTGAAACACCTATGGATTACGGTCATCCAAGCCGCAACTAATCAGCATGGCAATGCACAGGACTGAGCAGCATTTTATTCATTGTGTACGTGGTTGCCACAAATCAGGAGTTGACTGGACAGCAACTAACAACCACCACCACCACAGATGGAGGAAACAAATCCAGATAGTTCTACTGCTAATGTTGCCAAGAACTTTGAGTTCTGCTCAGTGTGACTCCTTCAGGGCCAAATAGAGACTGAGTTGGGGCGAACAAAAGGCAACTTTATTGGTTGGCCAAGCAGGGAGACAGACGGAGCTAAGTGTCTTCCAAGACTGCTGGCAGGAAGCTTGCTGAGGCTGGTTTATATAGGTAGGATCAGTTTCAGAATACAAAACGGCACACGCGCAGGTGCAGAGTGTTTTCAAATGGGTAAGCATTTTCCAAGGCCCAGGTTCGGTTCCCCAAGCAGGAGGAAGTTAGCTATTTTTGTTCATTAGCATGCATGTTAGATCTCCACCCAAAACCAAAAAAAACCAAACCCAGTGCCGTCGAGTCGATTCCAACTCATAGCGACCCTGTAAGACAGAGTAGAACTGCCCCATAGAGTTTCCAAGAAGTGCCTGGCGGATTCGAACTGCCGTCCCTTTGGTTAGCAGCCGTAACACTTAACCACTACACCACCAGGGTTTCCATAGATCTCCACCCAGGGGCAGAGAATTTACCATGCATGAGGCAGTTTATGAGCTAAAGGTCATCTGGGGTGCCAACATGCAGGGCAGGACTTGTTTCAGCTGATTTCGGCTAGCTGGTAGCTGTTTCTTTTCAAAGAAGTTCTGAGGAGAAAAACAACTTCAGGAAATGGGCTGGTGAGGAGCTGTCTAAAGGCTAAGAAAAAATGGTTCTATGGCTCCAGCTCTGTCTTACTGGATTGACTACTTCTTACAGCACAATTCCCAGGTGCTGTTATTCCAAGAGAGTCTCTCTTCTCTTTTCCTCAACACAAGTCAGATCTATTATCCTTGCTTAGAATAGGCCTGGGTTCCAGGAAGTCAGTGGGCGGGAAGATGATGGGAGGAAATAGACCTGCTGACAACAAGGTTGGCAGTTCCCAGTTCCTACTTTACTTCCTTAACATGCTTAGTGTCCTCTCTATCCTCTCTCTCAATCAAGATAGCAAATGTCTTAGGCTGGGTTCTCTAGAGAAGCAAAACCAGCGAAACATGTACATACATACATACATACATATATGTATGTATATGGAAACCCTGGTGGTGTAGTGGTTAAGAGTTCAGCTGCTAACCAAATGGTCAGCAGTTCAAATCCACCAGGCCCTTCTTGGAAATCCAACGGGGCAGTTCTACTTTGTCCTATAGGGTCCGTATGAGTCAGAATCGACTTGACAGCAGCGGGTTTGTTTGTTTTTGGTTATATACATATATATGTGTAGAGGGAGAGATTTATCTCAAGGAAATGGCTCATGCGATTGTAGAGGCTGGCAAGTCCCAAGTCCATGGATCGGGTGTCAGGCTGAAGGCTTCTCATGACTCATGTAACTGCAGGGGCTGACAAACCCAAGACTGGCAAGTCAGACAGCAGGCTGATGGTTCACAGGCTGCTGAGGCTGACCAATCTATGATCGGCAGGCAATACTGCAGCCCTCTGGCTCATGTCTGAAGAACCAGAGGACAGATGATGACGAGCTAGATGTAGGATCCAGAGTGAGCAAAAGGACCTGCTGATCTTAGCTAGGGATTTTAAAGACTTAAAGGCTTAAATTCATTAATCTAATTCATACTATTATGTGACTGAGAATCCTTTCAAGTTAGCTTTCTAGCGGTGGAGTTTTATAGTAGAGTAAAATTTAAAAAAATTCTGGCAGTGTTGGGAGAAATGTGGAGGGAAGGATTTGTTAACAATAAAATATAAGAGTTTTAATGGTATTACCAAACTTATTTTCACCCTCAGTTGCCTCATGTGTAAAATGAGGGGATTAAAGTTAAGAAGTGATTTATTCATTTACCTGTTAAGCTTGTTGGTGCCTTTCCTGGGACTAGAACCACATCTAGAACTGGTCCTTGTGCTCAGAAGATTCCCTCCAAACAGGCTGGCTTGTCTGATGCTGAACAGGTTTCAGCAGAGCTTCCAGACTACGATGGATTAGGGGGCTGAGTCCATGGAAGCTAACGACAGCAGCAGTGCAACACAAGTCAGTCTCTCTTTGGTGCTCTATTCCTGGCTAGTCAGATTGGGAGGTTAGAGAACTTTTGCATCCTGAATGCAAACCTGGTATTTTATGAATGTCTGCCTGGAGAACTCTTACTGCATTTGAGTAAGGGACCAGGCAGCCATGTATTGGTGTAACATTTTATCCTGCACACCGCACCCAGCAGAGGAGGACGACTATGGACTTAAACCCAATCAGTTCTTCAGTCATCAAGCTATGAACTGAGTTTGCACCCAGACACCTCCACCTAGAAGAAGGGATGCCTCACTGTAGTACATCCTCCCCAAGAAGGCACCTTTCCCTTATTGCACAAGGCTCTTTGTATGCTGTTGTTATTGGTTACCGTCGAGTTGATTCCCACTTATGCAAGCCCATGTATGCAGAGTAGAGCTGCTCCATACAGTTTTCAAGGCAGTGAACTTTCTGAAGCAGATCTCCAGGCCCTTCTTCCAAGGAGCCTCTGGGTGGGTTCTAATTCCCAAATTTTCCTCTAGTAGTGGAGGGAAGCTATGAGTTGGAATCGACTTGACAGCTCTGCGTTTGGTTTGGTGTTTTGGTTTTAGTGGAGGGAAGAGCTCTTAGCCGTTTGTGCCACCCAGAAAAAAAATACAAAAACAGTACCAAATCCATTGCTGTGGAATCGATTCTAACTCGTAGGACGAAGTAGAACTGCCCCATAGGGTTTCCAAGGAGTGGCTGGTAAATTTGAACTGCTGACCTTTTGATTAGCAGTCGAGCTCTTAATCACTGCACCAACCAGTTACTCCCCTTATATGTTAACAGACTTCAAACTGAGGCTTGAGAGGCAGTCAGGGACCAGATGGAGAGAAGGCTTAGGCTCTATGCTAAGGAATTGCACTTTATCATGAAGGCCTGTGTGGGGAGATTTTTAGCAGTGAGGGGACAGTGTCAGAGGGTCTGTCAAATTTGAGGTGCATTTTAGCAAGACAGCACTGGCTGCTCAGAAGAAGATGGATGATGGTGTCATGAGATAACATAGAGGAATTGAATGGGAGATTCCTGCTTAGTCCAGACAATAACTTAGGCCTGAGACAAGGCAGAGAAGATGGAAAGGAAGAAAAAGGTTTGTTAAATGTTAAGGAGGCAGAGATAAAAGCCCTGGGTGAAGGTAAGAGAAGGTGTGGGTGCCCTTAAGGATGGAGAGGAAATGAGACTGGGGAGCAACAACTGTACGTAGGCTGTCTCTTTTATGATTATTTATTAGCTGAAGTCAGCTTGTAATTGAATCTCTTTAATAAAGAGGAGGTTTAAGGGATTAAGTAGTACTTCCTGCACATACTTCTACAACTAGTCATTCCTTGCTATTGCCAAACATCCTTTTTTTTTTTTTTTATTGTACTTTCGATGAAAGTTTACAGAACAAACTAGCTTCTCATTAATCAGTACACATATTGTTTTACGACATTGGCTAACAACCCCATGACATGTCAACGCTCTCCTTTATTGATCTTGGGTTCTCTATTACCAGCTTTTCTGCCCCCTCCTGCCTTCTTGTCCTTGCCCTTGGGCTGGTGTGCCCCTTTAGTCTCATTTTGTTTTATGAGCCTGTCTAACCTTTGGCTGAAGGGTGACCTCAGGAGTGACTTCATTACTGAGCCAAAAGGGTGTCCTGGGACCACGCGCTCAAGGTTTCTCCAGTCTCTGTCTGACCAGTAAGTGTCAGACACAGTAGGCACATAGTAGGATTGAACTTTCGATTCCCTTTGACGGTAGGTAGAGCTCTGTGATTGCTTTGTCCTATGAAATGTGAATGGAAGTGTGGTCTTTCTTTTTGAGTTAGAATTTTGTTCTACATTTTTCTGCAGCTCTATCTGGGACCCTCTATTGTGATCCCTGTCAGAGCAGGCAACAGTGGTAGCCCGGCACCATCTAGTTGTACTGGCCTGTTTGCTGGAGGCTGTGGTAGTTGTGGCCCATTAGTCCTTTGGACTAATTTTTCCCTTGTGTCTTTAGTTTTCTTCATTCTTTCTTACTGTCAAAATGGTGGGGCCAGTGGAGTATCTTAGATGGCCACTCACAGGCTTTTAAGACCCCGGATGCTATTCACCAAAGTAGAATGTAGAACATTTTCTTTATAAACTATGTTATGCCAATTGAGCTAGATGTTCCCCAAGACCATGGTCCCCACAGCCCTCAGCCCAGCAATTTCATTGCTCAGGGAGTTTGGATGTGTCTATGGAACTTTCATGACCTTGCCTTGTACAAGCTGTGCTGGCTTCCCCAGTGTTGTGTACTGTCTTACCCTTCACCAAAATTACCACTTATCTGTTATCTATTTGGAAACCCCAGTGGCGTAGTGGTTAAGAGCTATGGCTGCTAACCAAATGGTTGGCAGTTCGAATCCACGAGGTGCTCACTGGAAACTCTATGGGGCAGTTCTACTCTGTCCTATAGCATTGCTAAGGGTTGGAATCAACTCGACAGCAAGGAGTTTGGTTTGGTTTTCGGTTATTATCTATATCATGACCGAACATCCTTTTAAGGTTCTATATTTCATTTATTTATTACTATCACTTGTATCATATCTTAAAGCAAAATGAATAGGGAATTTGAACTGTTTACACAAATCAATAAATGTAATTAAATACATATCATGGAAACTGACCTGGTCCAGTCCTGAGCCCCCACCCACCTTGAAATGTAATGTATAAGCTGAACGATAGAGTTTGAAAGGACTCTAGAGAACATAATAAACCAAACCCTTTGCCGTCCAGTCACTCTGACTCATAGCGACCCTATAGGACAGAGTAGAACTGCCCCCTAGGATTTCCAAGGAGCGCCTGGTGGATTCGAACTGCCGACCTTTTGATTAGCCGCTGTAGTTCTTAACCACTACGCCACCAGGGTTTCCATTAGAGAACATGATATGTTCCCTTGCTTTACAGATGCATACACTAGGGTCAAGAGAATTTGTGTGACCTTGGGCAAGTGATTTAACAAATTTGGGACAGGGCTAGAAGTTAAGATTTAATCCCTTGACCTGTAACTGACTCTTTCTCCTCATAACAGTTGCTGTGGAGTCAATTCCAACTCCTGGCAAACCCACGTGGGTCACAGTAAAACTGTGTTCCACAGGGTCTTCAATGGCTGATTTGTCAGAAGGAGATTCCCAAGTCTTTCTTCTGAGGAAACTCTAAGTGGACTCTGACTGCCAGCTTTTCAGTTAGCAGCCAAGCAAGTAAACAATTTACACCACCAAGGGACTCTTTATCCCCTCATTTAAAAAAAAAAAAAAATTGCTGTGGAATTGATTCCAATTTGTAACACCCAACACATTGTCGTCAAGTTGATCATGAATCATAGTGACCCTATGGGATAAAGTAGAACTGCCCCATAGGGTTTCTAAGGCTATAAATCTTTATGGAAGAAGATTGCTGCATCTTTCACTCCTCAGAGCAGCTGGTGAGTTCAAACTGCTGATCTTTTGGTTAGCAGCTGAATACTTAACCACTGGGACACCAGGGCTCATTCCTACTCTCAAATCAAAAATCAAAAACCTAACCTGTTGACACTGAGTTTATTCCGACTCATAGAAACCCTATAGGACAGATTAGAACTGCCCCGTAGGGTTTCCAAGGAGCTGCTGGTGGATTCAAACTGCCGACCTTTTGGTTAGCAGGCAAGCTCTGAACCACTACGCCACCAGGGCTCCATAAATGTGGGATTTTCCTTTGAGATGAATTGGTCTGATGATTCCTCCAGTGTTTGAATGGGGATGTTAAAAATCAAATTACCTGAGACTTCCCATCCTGCAGTAGGTCAAGGAAAAAGATGCAACAAAAATAAATAGCAGTCTAACATGAGACTATGTAGGCAGCTCCTATCTGGAGGGGAGATGAGAAGGCAGCGGGAGACAGAAGCTGACTGAATGGACACAGGGAATACAGGGTGGAGAGAAGGAGTACGCTGTCTCATTAGCAACTAGGCGTATATAGCAAGGTGTATAGAAATTTTTATATGAGAGACTGACTTGATTTGTTAACTTTCATTTAAAGCACAATAAAAATTAAGAAAAGAAAAATAAGTAAATAGTAGTCTATAGGAGAGCAAGGCGAGGTAAATATAAATTGAAAAGGAAATTATTTTCTCGTACCTTTAACGGTCATTCCTCAGTCTCCTTTGCTGATTGTTCTTCAGTCTCAAACACTGGAGTACCTAAGGCTCAGGACTTCTTTATTTATGTTCATAGGTGACTTCATTCAGTCTCATTGCTTTAAAATCTATTAGCTGGTGACTTCCACATTTATAACTCCAGGCCTTCCTCTCTCAAAGTGGTGGAATCACCTTGAAGCTTATGAAGTGTAAGCTTCACGTTCTCTCATTTCCACAACTGCTTCTGAGACCCTGTACCTAATTTTGTATTGAGTCTTGCATCTTTATCTTAAGTCAGCTTCACTCCAAATTATATAAGCTCCAGACTCCATAAGCCTGGACCTGCCCTTTCCTCCTGTTGAACTTCAGACAGTACCCGCAACTGCCTACACTACACCTCTACCTGCATAAACAACCAAAAACAAAAATCTCCTGATTTTCTCTCCCATAGTAGAATTGCCTAATATGCATGTGAAAGCTGGACAATGAAAAAAGAAGAAGGTATGTATTTGAATTGTGGTGTTGGCAAGGAATATTGAATACATTATGGACTGCCAGAAGAAAGAGCACATCAATTTTAGAAGAAATAAAACCGGAATGCTCCTTAGAAACAAGGATGGTGAAATTTCATCTTGTATACTTTAGACACGTCATCAGGAGAGACCAATTGCTAGAGAAAGACATCAGGTTTGGTAAAGTAGAGAATCAGTGAAAATCAGGGGAGCCCTCAATGAGATGGGTTGACACAATAGCCACAATGGGCTAAAACATATCAAAGACAATGAAGGTGGCATAGGACCAGGCAACATTTGATTCTGTTATATATAATGGTCACCGTTAGTTGGAGCTGACTATATGGCAACGTTCAACAATAACAAACTAGTCATTGGTGCTTTTTGCCAAATGTTTCCAACTCTCCACTGTCCAGGCACATAGTAGGATTGAACTTTCGATTCCCTTTGACGGTAGGTAGAGCTCTGTGATTGCTTTGTCCTATGAAATGTGAATGGAAGTGTGGTCTTTCTTTTTGAGTTAGAATTTTGTTCTACATTTTTCTGCAGCTCTATCTGGGACCCTCTATTGTGATCCCTGTCAGAGCAGGCAACAGTGGTAGCCCGGCACCATCTAGTTGTACTGGCCTGTTTGCTGGAGGCTGTGGTAGTTGTGGCCCATTAGTCCTTTGGACTAATTTTTCCCTTGTGTCTTTAGTTTTCTTCATTCTTTCTTACTGTCAAAATGGTGGGGCCAGTGGAGTATCTTAGATGGCCACTCACAGGCTTTTAAGACCCCGGATGCTATTCACCAAAGTAGAATGTAGAACATTTTCTTTATAAACTATGTTATGCCAATTGAGCTAGATGTTCCCCAAGACCATGGTCCCCACAGCCCTCAGCCCAGCAATTTCATTGCTCAGGGAGTTTGGATGTGTCTATGGAACTTTCATGACCTTGCCTTGTACAAGCTGTGCTGGCTTCCCCAGTGTTGTGTACTGTCTTACCCTTCACCAAAATTACCACTTATCTGTTATCTATTTGGAAACCCCAGTGGCGTAGTGGTTAAGAGCTATGGCTGCTAACCAAATGGTTGGCAGTTCGAATCCACGAGGTGCTCACTGGAAACTCTATGGGGCAGTTCTACTCTGTCCTATAGCATTGCTAAGGGTTGGAATCAACTCGACAGCAAGGAGTTTGGTTTGGTTTTCGGTTATTATCTATATCATGACCGAACATCCTTTTAAGGTTCTATATTTCATTTATTTATTACTATCACTTGTATCATATCTTAAAGCAAAATGAATAGGGAATTTGAACTGTTTACACAAATCAATAAATGTAATTAAATACATATCATGGAAACTGACCTGGTCCAGTCCTGAGCCCCCACCCACCTTGAAATGTAATGTATAAGCTGAACGATAGAGTTTGAAAGGACTCTAGAGAACATAATAAACCAAACCCTTTGCCGTCCAGTCACTCTGACTCATAGCGACCCTATAGGACAGAGTAGAACTGCCCCCTAGGATTTCCAAGGAGCGCCTGGTGGATTCGAACTGCCGACCTTTTGATTAGCCGCTGTAGTTCTTAACCACTACGCCACCAGGGTTTCCATTAGAGAACATGATATGTTCCCTTGCTTTACAGATGCATACACTAGGGTCAAGAGAATTTGTGTGACCTTGGGCAAGTGATTTAACAAATTTGGGACAGGGCTAGAAGTTAAGATTTAATCCCTTGACCTGTAACTGACTCTTTCTCCTCATAACAGTTGCTGTGGAGTCAATTCCAACTCCTGGCAAACCCACGTGGGTCACAGTAAAACTGTGTTCCACAGGGTCTTCAATGGCTGATTTGTCAGAAGGAGATTCCCAAGTCTTTCTTCTGAGGAAACTCTAAGTGGACTCTGACTGCCAGCTTTTCAGTTAGCAGCCAAGCAAGTAAACAATTTACACCACCAAGGGACTCTTTATCCCCTCATTTAAAAAAAAAAAAAAATTGCTGTGGAATTGATTCCAATTTGTAACACCCAACACATTGTCGTCAAGTTGATCATGAATCATAGTGACCCTATGGGATAAAGTAGAACTGCCCCATAGGGTTTCTAAGGCTATAAATCTTTATGGAAGAAGATTGCTGCATCTTTCACTCCTCAGAGCAGCTGGTGAGTTCAAACTGCTGATCTTTTGGTTAGCAGCTGAATACTTAACCACTGGGACACCAGGGCTCATTCCTACTCTCAAATCAAAAATCAAAAACCTAACCTGTTGACACTGAGTTTATTCCGACTCATAGAAACCCTATAGGACAGATTAGAACTGCCCCGTAGGGTTTCCAAGGAGCTGCTGGTGGATTCAAACTGCCGACCTTTTGGTTAGCAGGCAAGCTCTGAACCACTACGCCACCAGGGCTCCATAAATGTGGGATTTTCCTTTGAGATGAATTGGTCTGATGATTCCTCCAGTGTTTGAATGGGGATGTTAAAAATCAAATTACCTGAGACTTCCCATCCTGCAGTAGGTCAAGGAAAAAGATGCAACAAAAATAAATAGCAGTCTAACATGAGACTATGTAGGCAGCTCCTATCTGGAGGGGAGATGAGAAGGCAGCGGGAGACAGAAGCTGACTGAATGGACACAGGGAATACAGGGTGGAGAGAAGGAGTACGCTGTCTCATTAGCAACTAGGCGTATATAGCAAGGTGTATAGAAATTTTTATATGAGAGACTGACTTGATTTGTTAACTTTCATTTAAAGCACAATAAAAATTAAGAAAAGAAAAATAAGTAAATAGTAGTCTATAGGAGAGCAAGGCGAGGTAAATATAAATTGAAAAGGAAATTATTTTCTCGTACCTTTAACGGTCATTCCTCAGTCTCCTTTGCTGATTGTTCTTCAGTCTCAAACACTGGAGTACCTAAGGCTCAGGACTTCTTTATTTATGTTCATAGGTGACTTCATTCAGTCTCATTGCTTTAAAATCTATTAGCTGGTGACTTCCACATTTATAACTCCAGGCCTTCCTCTCTCAAAGTGGTGGAATCACCTTGAAGCTTATGAAGTGTAAGCTTCACGTTCTCTCATTTCCACAACTGCTTCTGAGACCCTGTACCTAATTTTGTATTGAGTCTTGCATCTTTATCTTAAGTCAGCTTCACTCCAAATTATATAAGCTCCAGACTCCATAAGCCTGGACCTGCCCTTTCCTCCTGTTGAACTTCAGACAGTACCCGCAACTGCCTACACTACACCTCTACCTGCATAAACAACCAAAAACAAAAATCTCCTGATTTTCTCTCCCATAGTAGAATTGCCTAATATGCATGTGAAAGCTGGACAATGAAAAAAGAAGAAGGTATGTATTTGAATTGTGGTGTTGGCAAGGAATATTGAATACATTATGGACTGCCAGAAGAAAGAGCACATCAATTTTAGAAGAAATAAAACCGGAATGCTCCTTAGAAACAAGGATGGTGAAATTTCATCTTGTATACTTTAGACACGTCATCAGGAGAGACCAATTGCTAGAGAAAGACATCAGGTTTGGTAAAGTAGAGAATCAGTGAAAATCAGGGGAGCCCTCAATGAGATGGGTTGACACAATAGCCACAATGGGCTAAAACATATCAAAGACAATGAAGGTGGCATAGGACCAGGCAACATTTGATTCTGTTATATATAATGGTCACCGTTAGTTGGAGCTGACTATATGGCAACGTTCAACAATAACAAACTAGTCATTGGTGCTTTTTGCCAAATGTTTCCAACTCTCCACTGTCCAGGCACATAGTAGGATTGAACTTTCGATTCCCTTTGACGGTAGGTAGAGCTCTGTGATTGCTTTGTCCTATGAAATGTGAATGGAAGCAACCTCACTTTGCAGCCGAAGTTTTAGAAACCAGTAAGCAATTCACCATGCTCCCTTCCAACTGCTGTGGTGATTGTGGAGAAAAGCATCTAGATAAAGCCTTGTGAGTGGTGTTTGGGGGTCTTTAAGCTCATGAGAGGCTATCTAAGATACAATTATTGGTCTCTACTCTTTCAGAGCAAAAGCGAAAAAAGGAAAGACTCAAAGAAGAAATTAGCATACAGGACAAATAGTCTACAGGAACCCTTGTCTCATCTACCCTGAGACTAGAAGAGCTAGATGGTTCCCAAATACCACCACTGACTGTTCGAATCAGGGTCACAATAGATGGGCCCTGATAAAATGAGAGAAAAATGTGGAATAGAACCTCAAATTCCTAAAAAAAAAAAAAAAAAAGACTTACTGGGCTAGTTGAGACTGTAGGACTCCCTGAGACTACTGCTCTGAGATACTCTTCAAGCCTTGAACTGAAACTAACCCCTGAGGTCACCTTGTATCTAAAAAACAAATTGGCTCAAACAATAATGAATATCACCTGTAAGTACTGTGTTCCTTTAAAAAAATCACCTATATGAAACCAAATGGTCAACAATTACTTTAAAATAAAGATGGAAATGTAAAGGGTCAGGGAAACTAGATTAATGGAAACAGAACAACCAGCATGAAAATAATGAAAATGCTCAGGCATTGTGAAAAACTGAAAACTTGTGTAGAAATTGTTGAATGAGTGCCTAAACTGCTGTGTAAACTTTCACTGAAAACCCAATAAAATATTATTTAAAAAAAAAGACGAAGCCTTAGTCACCCTGGGTCCCTAATCCCTAATGTAATACTCTGAGCCGAACTCCCCGCCAACTGACAATGGACATGTACCATGAGTGAGAAAGAAATTTTTGTGAGTTAAGCCAGGGAGACTTGGGTATTGTTTGTTAACCAGCCCATCCTAATTGGTATACCTCCCAAACATGTACCTCTTCCTGTCTTCCCATCTCAATAAACTGGAATTCGGTTCTTTCAGTTGCTCAGGCCAAATCACTTGACCTTATCTTTAACTCCTCTTTCTTTCAGTGCACAGCAATAAACTTGTAACCTGAACCCTCAGACGTATCTATCGATTGACTAGTTCTCACCACCATCACCACTTCTACCATATCAAGACTCCGTCATCTTTTGCCTGGATTATTGCAATAGTCTCTCAAGCCCTTGTCTTCAGTTCACCACACAGCAGTCTCCTTGCTGTTCCATGAACACCTTAAGCCTTGCACTCACCAGTCTCTTGGTAAGCCATGTACCTCCAGACAGCCACATAGCTCATTCCCTCTTTTTCGTTAGTTTTCTGCTCACGTGTCACCTTTTCAGTGAGGTCTCCTGTTCTCCCTCTGTATCTGTGACCCCTCATGAACATCTGCATTAGATTGGAATAGTAATAAAAAGTAATAGAAAACCCTTATTAAACTTATTACTATAAGATGGTTCCTTGTTAAACTCCTGATATAAATAAACTCATTTACTTGCAACCGTCCTATGCAATGAAAACTATCATTATTCTTATTTAAGGGTTACAGAAACAGAAGCTCAGAGATATTAAAAATTTGCTTACCGAGAAATAACCTATGAGAGATCGGAGTGCCAGAACAGGGAGGGATAACAGAAAATACAGAGGGAATTGTTGAAGATTTGTTGGCAGATTACTTCCCTGATATCGTGAAAGATGAGAAGATATCTATTCAAGACGCTCATCAAACTCCACATAAGGTAGATGTTAAAAGAAAGTCACCAAGACATATTATAATCAAACTTGCCAAAACCAAAGATAAAAAGAGAATTTTAAGAGAAGCTAGAGGTAAATGAAAAGTCACCTACAAAGAAGAGCCAATAAGAATAAGCTTGGACTACTCAGCAGAAGCCATGCAGGCAAGAAGGCAATGGGAAGACTTATATAAAAAATTGAAGGAAAAAAATTGCCAGCCAAGAATCATATATCCAGCAAAACTGTCTCTCAAATATGAAGGTGAAATTAGGACATTTCCAGATAAACAGAAGTTTAAGGAATTCATAAACACCAAACCAAAACTACAAGAAATACTAAAGGGAGTTCTTTGGTTAGAAAATCAATAATATCAGGTATCAACCCAAGACTAGAACACTGGGCAGAGCAATCAGAGGTCAACCCAGACAGGGAAATCAAAAAAATAAATCAAGATAAAAAAATGTGCAAAAAAGGGTAACAGCGAAGTTATTACGTAAAAGAAGAGAACATTAAAACAATAAAGAGAGTAGTCATACACCTTCCATATGGAGAGGAAGGCAAGGTGATACAAAGAAATAAAAGTTAGGTTTAAATTTAGAAAAATAGTTGTAAATAATAAGGTAACCACAGAGGACACAACCTATCCTACACATCAAAATAAAATACAAGAAAAAAACAGAGATTCAGCAGAAACAAAATCAACAAAAACAAATATGAAGAAAGGACAACATATAAAGATAATCTACTCAGCACATAAAATTAAGTGGGAAAAAGAAACTGTCAACAACACACAAAAAAAGACATCAAGATGACAGCACTAAATTCATACCTACCCATAATTATGCTGAAGGTAAATGGACTAAATGCACCAATAAAGAGACAGAGAGTGGCAGAATGGATCAAAAAACAAGATCCGTCTATATGCTGCCTACAAGAGAAACACCTTAGACTTAGAGACACAAACAAACTAAAACTCAAAGGATGGAGAAAACATATCAAGCAAACAACAATCAAAAAAGAGCAGGAGTAGCCATATTAATTTCTGACAAAATAGAATTTAAAGTTAAATCCATCAGAAAGGATAAGGAAGCACACTATATAATGATTAAAAGGGCAATATACCAAGAAGATATAACCATATTAAATATTTATCCACCCAATGACAGGGCTGCAAGATACATAAAACAAATGCCATCAGCACTGAAAAGTGAGATATACAGCTCCACAGTAATAGTAGGAGACCTCAACACACAACTTTCAGTGAAGGACAGGACATCCAGGAAGAAGCTCAATAAAGACATGGAAGATCTAAATGCCACAATAAACCAAGTCTTGACCTCATAGACATAAACAGAACACTCCAACAAAGAGCAGCCAAGTATACTTTCTTTTCTAGTGCACATGGAACATTCTTTAGAATAGGCCACATATTAGGTCATAAAGCAAGCCTTAGCAGCATCCAAAACATTGAAATATTACAAAGCATCTTCTCTGACCAGAAGGCCAAAAAAGTGGAAATCAAAAACAGGAAAAGCAGGGAAAAGAAATCAAATACTTGGAAACTGAACAATACCCTCCTTAAAAAAGACTAGATTATAGAAGACATTAAGGGTGGAATCAAGAAATTCATAGAATCCAATGAGAATGAAAACAGTTCCTATCAGAACCTTTGGGACGCAGCGAAAGCAGTGCTCAGAGGTGAATTTATATGAATAAATGCACACATCCAAAAAGAAGAAAGGGCCAAAATCAAAGAATTATCCCTACAACTTGAACAATTAGAAAGAGAGCAACAAAAGAAACCCTCAGGCACCAGAAGAAAACAAATAATAGAAATTAGAGCAGAACTAAATGAAATAGAAAATGGAAAAACAATTGAAAGAATTAACAAAACTAAAAGTTGGTTCTTTGAAAAAATGAACAAAATTGATAAACCGTTGGCCAAACCAACAAAAGAAAAACAGGAGAGGAAACAAATAACCCAAATAAGAAATGAGATGGGTGATATTACAACAGACCTAACTGAAATTAAAAGAATCATATCAGATTACTAAGAAAAATTGTACTCTACAAATTTGAAAACCTGTAAGAAATGGCTGAATTCCTAGAAACACACTACCTACCTAAACTAACACAAACAGAGGTAAAACAACTAAATAGACCCATAACAAAAGAAGAGATTGAAAAAGTAATCAAAAACTCCCAACAAAAAAAAGCCCTGGCCCAGATGTCTTCACTGTGGAGTTTTACCAAACTTTCAGAGAAGGGTTAACACCACTACTACTAAAGGTATTTCATAGCATGGGAAATGACAGAATACTCCCAAACTCATTGTATGAAGCCACCATATCCCTGATACCCAAACCAGGTAAAGACACCACAAAAAAAGAAAACTACAGATCTATATCCCTCATGAACTTAGATGCAAAAATCCTCAACAAAATTCTAGCCAATCGAATTCAACAATATATCAAAAAAATAATTCACCATGACCAAGTGGGATTCATACCAGGTATGCAAGGGTGGTTCAACATTATAAAAACAATTAATGTAATGCATCAAAGTAAAACAAATGACAAGAATCACATGATTTTATCAATTGATGCAGAAAAGGCATTTGACAAAGTTCAACACCCATTCATGATAAAAACTCTCAGCAAAATAGGAATAGAAGGTAAATTCCTCAACCTAATAAAGGGCATTCATACAAAGTCAATAGCCAACATCATCCTAAATGGAGAGAGTCTGAAAGCATTCCCCTTGAGATCAGGAACCAGACAAAGATGACCTTTATCACCGCTCTTATTCAACATTGTGCTGGAGGTCCTAGACAGAGCAATTAGGCTAGATAAAGAAATAAAGGGCATCCAGACTGGCAAGAAAGATGTAAAAGTATCTCTATTTGCAGATGACATGATCTTATACATAGAAAACCCTAAGGAATCCTCAAGGAAACTACTGAAACTAATAGAAGAGTTCAGCAGAGTATCAGGATACAAAATAAACATACAAAAATCAGTTGGATTCCTCTACACCAACAAAAAGAACATTGAAGAGGAAATCACCAAATCAATACCATTTATAATAGCTCCCAAGAAGATAAAATACTTAGGAATAAATCTTACCAGAGATGTAAGACTTATACAAAGAAAACTACAAAATACTTCTGTGAGAAACCAAAAGAGACCTACATAAGTGGAAGAACATACCTTGCTCAAGGATAGAAAGAATTAACATTATAAAAATGTCTATTTTACCAAAAGTGATCTATAGATTTAACGCAATTCTGATCCAAATTCAAACAAAATTTTTTAATGAGATGGAGAAACAAATCTCCAACTTCACATGGAAGGGAAAGGGGCCCCGGATAAGTAAAACATTATTGAAAAAGAACAAAGTGGGAGGCCTTACTGTACCTGATTTTAGAACCTATTATGCCACCACAGTAGTCAAAACAGCCTTATACTGGTACAGCAACAGATACATAGACCAATGGAACAGAATTGAGAATCCAGGCATAAATCCATCCACATATGAGCAGTTGATACTTGACAAAGGCCCCAAAACAGTTAAATGGGGAAAAGACAGTCTCTTTAACAAATGGAGACAGATGGATGGATACCCATCTGCAAAAAAATGAAACAAGACCCATCCATACCTCACACCATGAACAAAAATGAGCTCAAAATAGATCAAAGACCTAAATATAAAATCTAAAATGATAAAGATCACGGAAGAAAAAATAGGGACAATGTTAGGAGCCCTAATACATGACATAAGCAGTATATAAAACATTATTAAGGATACAGAAGAAAAACTAGATAACTGGGAGCTCCTAAAAATCAAACACCTATGCTCATCCAGACTTCACCAAAAGAGTAAAAAGATTACCTACAGACTGGGAAAAAGTTTTTAGCTATGACATTTCCTATCAGTGTCTGATCTCTAAAATCTACATGACACTGCAAAAACTCAACTACAAAAAGACAAATAACCCAATTAAAAAATGGGCAAAAGATATGAATAGACACTTCACTGAAGAAGATATTCAAGTAGTTAACAGATACATGTGGAAACGCTCACAATAATTAGCCATTAGAGAAGTGCACATCAAAACTACAATGAGATTTCATCTCACTCAAAAAAAAAAAAAAAACTCCAACAAGGCTGGCATTAATTCAAAAAACACAAAATAATAAATGTTGGAGAGGTTGTAGAGAGGTTGGAGCACTTATATACTGCTGGTGGGAACGTAAAATGGTACAACCACTTTGGAAATCTATTTGGCACTTCTTTTTTTTTTTTAAAGCTAGAAATAGAACTACCATACGATCCAGCAATCTCACTCCTCGGAATATATCCTAGAGAAATAAGAGCCTTTACATGATCAGATACATGCACACCCATGTTCAACTGCAGCACTGTTTACAATAGCAAAAAGATGTAAGCAAACTAGGTGCCCATCAACAGATGAATGGATAAATAAATTATGGTATATTCACACAATGGAATACTACGCATCCATAAAGAACAGTGAGGAATCTGTGAAACATTTCATAACATGGAGGAACCTGGAAGGCATTAAGCTGAGTGAAATTAGTTGCAAAAGGACAAACATTGTATAAGACCACTATTATAAGAACTGAAGAAATAGTTTAAACAGAGAAGAAAATATTCTTTGATGGGTACGAGGGGGAGAGGGAGGGAGGGTAGGAGAGGGGTATTCACCACTTTAGGTGGCAGAGAAGACAACACACAATACGGTGGGGGTCAGCACAACTGAACTAAAACAAAAGCAAAGAAGTTTCCTAAATAAACGGAATGCTTCTAACCCCAGCATAACAGGGTGGGGGTTTGGGGACCATGGTTTCAGGGGACATCTAAATCAATTGGCATAATAAAATCTATTAAGAAAACATTCTGCATCCCACTTTGAAGAGTGGCGTCTGGGGTCTTAAACGCTAGCAAGCGGCCATCTAGGATGCATCAATTGGTCTCAACCCACCTGGGCCAAAGGAGAATGAAGAACACCAAGGACACAAGGTAATTATGAGCCCAAGAGACAGAAAAGGCCATATGAGCCAGAGACTACATCATCCTGAGACCAGAAGAACTAGATGGTGCCTGGCTATAACCGATGACTGCCCTGACAGGGAACACAACAGAGAACCCCTGAGGGAGCAGGCCAGCAGTGGGATGCAGGCCCCAAATTCTCATAAAAAGACCAGACTTAATGGTCTGACTGAGACTGGAGGGGCCCCGGTGGTCATGGCCCCCAGACCTTACGTTGGCCCAGGACAGCAACCATTCCTAAAGCCAACTCTTCAGACAGTGATTGGACTGGACAATGGGTTGGAGAGGGATGCTGGTGAGGAGTGAGCTTCTTGTATTGGGTGGACACTTGAGAGTATGTTGTCATCTCCTGCCTGGATGGGAGATGAGAGGGTAGAGAGGGTTAAAAAAAAAAAAAAAAAGAAGCTGGCAAAGTGGACACGAAAAGAGAGAGTGGAGGGAGGGAGCACTTTGTCTCATTGAGGGGAGAGCAATTGGGTGTATGTAGCAAGGTATATGTAAGTTTTTTTGTGAGGGACTGACTTGATTTGTAAACTTTCACTTAAAGAACAATAAAAACTAAAAAAAAAAAGAAATCTGCTTACCGTCACAAAATTGTTAAGTGGCAGAACTCAGATCTATCTGTGTCTGCCTTACTCTCAAAGCCATGCACGTAATTTCTATATAATTTTTCCATAGATTAAGATGATTCCAAAGGCATATTAAAATTTATTTAAGCATTTTACATAATTATTAAATTATTAAATTCAGTGTAGACAACAACCCAGTCAGGAAAATTCCAAGCTGGCTGAGCAATGGCTCCTCCAGAGTATGGATCCATGAGACGGTGTCCGCCTGGGTGTAGGTTTGTAACAGCATGACAGGGTTCTGGCCCTGTCCTGACCTTGCTCTCATTTTTATCATTGGCCAGGATGAAGACTGCAGAAGGTCACAAGGCTGATGTGGCATCAGTATTCAAAAAATTTTAGTTTCACTGCCATAACAAATTAAATCACACCAGATAAAGCTTAATAGACTGAAGTGAAACCTTGCATTTAAGTTCAAAACTCATCTTGTAAATTTTGGTGGGGGCCAATGTGTCTTACGAAAGTTCATGTAAAGGGACCTAGTGATTTTAGCTGACCTCTCTTTGCATGTGAACCTCTAGTGCGATGTCCATCATACAGATGTGTTTAGCAGCTATCTCAGTTTCCTTAAGAAAAATCCTATATCCAAGTTGACAAAGGAGTCCCTGGTTGGTGAAAACAGTTAATGAGCTTAGCTACTAACAAAAAGACTGGAGGTTCGAGTCCGCCCAAAGGTGCCTCAGAAGAAAGGCTGGCAATCTACTTCCAAAGATTAGCCAGCAGAACTGTATAAAGCACAGTTCTACTCTGACCACACGGGGAACTGACCTGACGACAACTGGTTTAGTGGTCTATCGTCAGTTGGGCTGCTAAACCACAGACATTTGGTGACATTCTATTGTTTTCCACCTTTGAGATCCAGAATTTAAAAGGGACATTGGCAAACTAAGAGCACCTAGAAGACAATGATAAGGATGGTGAAATTTTAGGAATCAAAACAATGTTAAAGACTCGTGCTTGACTCAGAGTTGTTAACCCTGAAGGAAAGTCTTGGCACTGTCAGAAGGCTTATTTTATTGTGTAAAAGGAAGGATTAGGGTCAATAAGTAAAAATCATAAGGAGAGAGATTTTAGGTCAATATGAAGAACTTCCTAAGCTATAAATACAGTCTTTGTCTCTAATGATTACAAAAGATATTCCAGTGGATACTAACTAACCGTATTCTCTATCCTAAAATGGCTCACTGTAAGGGAAACAGTTCCCTGAATTATCCTTGTTGAACTACTTACATGCAATTATTGAAGTTGCTATAAAAGTCAGTAGTGGCACAGAGGAAAGACTGATTAACTCTTGATAGGAGGTTAGGGAGACTTCACAGAAGTGATAATTAAGCATAATTTAGAAGCATAGGTAAGACTTTTTCAGGGAATAAGTGCCAGGGAAATGCTCCTAGGAGAAGGTAGTAAAGGAATTAGTGATATGTAAGGAAGGGGAAGAAGCTGTAATGGATTGAATTATATCCCCCCAAAATGTATGTCAACTTGGTTAGGCCATGTGTGGTTGTCCTCCACTTTGTGATTTTCCTATGTATTATAAATCATAATCTCTGCCTGTGGTTAAAGAAGATTAGGGTCAGTTGTAGCACCCTTGCTCAGGTCACAACCCTGAACCAATGTAAAGGGATTTTCCCTGGGGTGTGGCCTGCACCACCTATTATTTCTCAAGAGAGAATAGGAAAGGGAAGCAAGTAGAGAGTTGGGGTGCTTGTCCTTTGGGCTGGAGTTTCCTGCACAGGGAAGCTCCTAGTCCAGGGGAAGATTGACAAGAAGGACTTCCCTTCAGAGCCGACAGAGAGAAAAAGCCTTTCTCTGGAGCTGATGCCTTAAATTTGGACTTCTAGCCTACTAGACTGTGAGAAAATAAATTTCTTTTTATTAAAGCCATCCGCTTGTGGTATTTCTGTTAGAGCAGCACTAGCTGACTAACGCAGAAGCCAACCAAAGGTCCAATTTCAGTTGCAGCCTTAGGTTCAGTCTGATCCCAGGGAGAGCTCTGGAACACAAATTACACTTCTGAACTTATCCACACTGAGGCAAAAGAGCTGGGCTTTTGTACTTCCATGGAGTCCTTGGGCAGTGCAAAAAGTCAACGCACTTGGCTATTAACTGAAAGGTTGGCAGTTCAAGTTCACGCAGAGGCACCCTGGAAGAAAGGCCTGGCAATCTACTTCTGAAAAATCGGCCATTGCAAACTTTATGCAGCACAGTCAAGTCTGACACACATGGGGTCACCGTGAGTTGGAATCTAATTGAGTCAATGGCAACTGGTTTTGGTTTTTGCTCTTCCACACCAGGCTATAACTGCCTGTGGGCTACTCCACTGGAAGGGGAGTGGATATAAAATTCCCAGGGCCATCAGGTATAGGCAAGGCATCTCCTGAACAATGCTCTGAAGGCCATAAGGGCCAGGTATAAGCCATTAGCAGCAGAGCATGGAGAAATTGGAGGATGGTGCTAGATATGGGCAAAGGATCACGGGGCTCTAGTGGAGCAACAACAGTGTCCTTTATCAAGGACATGGAAGAGAGGGCCTTCAAGCAAAAGTAGTATGAGCAAAGGTGTGAAAAAATGATGTGTGCTTAGAGGGATAGACACAGTATTGCTAGAAGATAAAGGTAAGTACAACAGAAGGAGGAAAAGACTAAAAAGCTAGGATATTAGGCTTTTTTGATACTAAAGAAAAAGGACTCCAGCAGGCTAGCTCAAGAAAGACAGGAATCTCATGGAAATTTTTGAAAAAGGAGCTGTAGTATATTAACACTTCATGGAGGCTGATTAAGGAAGGTGATTCAGGATTCAAGCGTGCTGTTGTGAAATCAGCTGCAACTCGTTGCAACCCCATACACAAAGTAATGAAATGCTGCTTGGTCCTGTGTTATCCTCATGATTGGTTGGGGGTTGGACCATTGTGATCCATAGGGTTTTCACTGGCTGATTTTCAGAAGTAGATCACCAGGCCTTTCTTCCTAGTCCTTCTTAGTCTAGAAGCTCTGCTGAAACCCATTCAGCATTAGAACAACATGCAAGCCTCCGCCGACAGACTGGTGGTGGCTGTGCATGAGGTATGTTGGCCGGGAATTAAACCCAGTTCTCCTGTGTGGAAGGTGAGAATTCTACTATTGAGCCACTTCCATCCTCATAGGAATCTCACAGGCAGAAGGTTAGGGATCCTTACTTTAGTTCTTTATGAGATTTTTCCACATTTCCTGATTCAAATTCCAAGGTCAAGAATCTAGTTGGCAAAACACCGACCTTGCCTGAGCAGAACTTTTTGTATCAGGACACTTCATAATTTGTTGGAAAGCCTTGAACTAGTTGCTCAGTTGACACTGGGAGTATAGGGTGACATGTCAGAGGACACAGCAGGGAGCCCTGAGTGGGGCAGTTACTCTGAAAGGGAGTGGTGGCCATGATGTGTGTCATGATTTAATAGTAAACATCCAGGGCCAGCTCAAGACCTTTGCATCAGTTCCCCATGGTTGCATAACCAATTATATAGGGCCAGGACCAGAGTGAGGCAAGAGAGGCATCTAGGACACAAAGTGCAAGGAAGCGTTCACTCTCAGGGTCACGGGAGTGTGGGGGGTGCCTCCTTACATTTTGTATCCTAGGTTCCTCACTTACCTCACCCTGGTTCTAGCATTCAACCACCCCTAAACTTAGTGATTTAGCTCATGAATCTGTGGGCCAGAAATGTGGGATGACCTCAACTGGGCAGCTCTGCTGGTCTTGACTAGGCTTGTTCATATATCTGTGGTCAGGTGACGGTCAGCTGGGTCTGACTGGTTGATGATGGCCTTGGTTGGAATGTCTGAAATGACTGGACTCTTTCTCCACATGGTCTCTTATCTACCACTCCTAGCCTGGCTTGATTACATGGCCTTCTAGGGATCCCAAAGAAGAGCAAGAGAGGTTAAGTCCTAAAATAAAAGTGCTTTTGAAATCCATGCACATGTCCCATTGGCCAAACCAAACTCTGTATCAGAAAAAAAAAAAAAAAAAAAAATTTTTTTTTTTTTTTGGAGGGGTGGGGAAATGGATTACAGCTCCTTTGGTGGGGAGAGCTACAAAGTCACTTTGCAAAAGTGGATACAGATGGAGAGGAGAAAAATTTGTTACCATTTTTTTCAATCTACTAAAAATCTCATGTGTCATCAAAAGGAATTTGGTTTTTATCCCATAGTCAAGGGAGCCACTGAAGTGTTTTAAGGCATGGAGTCCTATGACCAAGTTTGGTGGTGAGAAAAGTAGCTCTGGCAGCGCTGAGAAAGGAGTGTTGGAAAGGCGAGATTGGAGGTAATGAGACAAATGAGGTCAAGGTGAAAAATGATGAGAAGCTGTAAGAAGAGATTAGCAGTGAGGATGGAAGAAGAGAGAACAGGATAAAGTGGTGACGTCACTAACAGTTGCTGTCACCCAGTGTGATAACTCATGGTGTCACCCTCCATGCTAATTACCACAATATTGTAGCTAAAACACCAGAAAATTTGACAAAATCAGCAACTATAAAAACATCTGTGACAACAAAAATAAAAAACAGAGCATGCCTGAAGCACATGCAGATGAAACCACGTGATTTGAAGCATCATCGTAAATGGGTAAAAATGACAGCTCTGACTGGAGCATGTTAGAACATTCAAAAAGTAAATTAGCATAGAGTTTTAGCCTTGTAGGTATATTGATACATGTAAACTGGGCTTAAGAAATTTTTTTTTGTTCTTATAACTAACTTGTTGCTGGTTGTTCTTACGTACTGTCAAGTCAGCTTCCACTCATCGAGTCAGTTCTCACTGTATATACAGCAGAATGAAACACTGCCCAGCCCTGCATCATCCTCACAATTGTTGCTATGTTTGAGTCCACAGTTGCAGTCACTGTGTCAGTCCTTCCTGTTGAGAGTCTTCCTCTTTTTCGCTGACCCTCCACTTTACCAAGCATGATGTCCTTCTCCAGGGGCTTGTCCCTCCTAATAACATGTTCAGAGTAAGCGAGACGAAATCACACCATCCTCACTTCTAAAGAACATTCTGACTGTACTTCCTCCGAGACAGATTTATTTGCTTTTCTGGCGGTCCATGGTATATTCAGTATTCCTCACCAACACCATAATTCAAAGGCACCAATTCTTCTTTGATCTTCCTTATTCACTGTCCAGCTTTTACACGCATATGAGGCAGTTGAAAGTACCATGGCTTGGGTCAGGTGTACCTTAGTCCTCAAAGTGACATCTTTGCTTTTTAATATTTTAAAGAGGTCTTTTGCAGCAGATTCACCCAATGCAATATATCCTTTGATTTCTTGACTGCTGCTTCCATGGACATTGATTGTGGACCCAAGTAAAATGAAATCCTTGACAACTTCAATCTTTCCTCCTTTTATCATGATGTTGCTTATTGGTCTAGTGGTGAGGATTTATGTTTTCTTTATGTTGAAGTGCAATCCATACTGAAGATCTTCGTCTTTGATCTTCATCAGTGTTTCAAGTCCTCTTCACTTTCAACAAGGAAGGTTGTGTCATTGCATGTGACAAGTTGTTAATGAGTCTGCCTCTAATCCTGATGCACGTTCTTTTTCATACAGTCCAGCTTCTTGAATTATTTGCTAAGCATAGAGTTTGAAAAAGTATGGTGAAAGGGTACCACCCTGATGCACACCTTTCTTGACTTTAAAGCCCGCAGTATCTCCTCGTTCTATTTGAATGACTGCCTCTTGGTCTAAGCACAGATCCTGCTTGAGCACAGACTACTGTTTTAGAATTCTCATTCTTCGAAATGTTATCCATAATTTATGATCTACACATGGTAGTTAATAAAACACAGGTAAACATCTTTCTGATAGTCTCTGTTTTCAGCCAAGATCCATCTGACATCAGCAGTAATATCACTTGTCTCAAGTTCTCTTCTGAATCTAGCTTGAATTTTTGGCAGTTCCTTGTTGATGTACTTCTGCAACTCTTTTTGAATTATCTTCAGCAAAATTTTGCTTGCATGTGATATTAATGATATTGTTGAGTAATTTCTGCATTTTGTTGGATCATCTTTCTTTTGAATAGGCACAAATATGGATCTCTTCCAGTTGGTTGTTCAGGTAGTTGTTTTTCAAATTTCTGGGCATATTACATAGCATCGTATCCATTTGTTGAAAAATCTCGATTGGTATTTCATCAATTCCCAGAGCCTTGTATTTTGCCAATGCCCCCAGCCAGTGCAGCTTGGAATTCTTCCTTCTATACCAAGAGCTCTATATGATATACTACCTCTCGAAATGGTTGAACATTGATCAAATCTTTTTGGTATAGTGACTCTGTGTATTTTGATGCTTCCTGTGTTGTTCAACATAACTAATTATTTTTATAAACAAAAAGCACATTCCTGCTAAACACTGCACAAAAATCTTATAAACAGTCATTCTGGTGTCACCCCCTCTAACAGTGTCACCCACTGTAGTCTGCACCCCCTACACCCTCTTAATGATGCCAGTGATATCAAGAATATTGAAGAGTTAGAATAAACAAATTTTGATGACATAATTAGCATGCTGGAAAAAACTGCAGAATTATAAATTAAAGCCACTTCAAGGTCAGGGTTTCCCGTTTCACTTGAGGTCTCAAAGCTGCTTGTTAGTCCTGTTGCTTCTCCTTGTCAGCCCCTCTTCCCATGGTCATTCCAACCTTCATTCTTTTAAAAAAACTTTCTGCCCTCACTCTTCACTTCCAGATGATGATCTCACCTCTTGCTTCACCAAAAAATTGAGGGCAACAGGGGTAATTCAGCTTAATTTCCATCCCCCTCCACCTACTACCCAAACTCCCTCCAACTTGTCTATGTTCACATCCAACATTAGTGTTTCCTTAGTGTCTCAGTTATCTTGTGCTGCTATCACAGAAATACCACAAGTGGATTGCCTTAACAAACAGGAGGTTATTCTCTCACAGTTTAGGAGGCTAGAAGTCTGAATTTAGGGTGCCAGATCCTGGGGAAGCCTTTCATTCTCTGTCAGTTCTGCGGGAAAGTCCTTGTCATTAATCTTCCCTGGTCTAGGAGCTTCTCAGCTCAGGGACACCAGGTCCAAAGGATGGGCTCGCTGCCGTCTCTTCTTTATCGGTGGTATGAGGGTCTTCTCTCCCTGCTCCCTTGTCTCTCCTTTTAGCTCTTGTAAGATAAAAAGTGATGCAGGCCACACTCCAGGAAAACTCTCCTTACATCGGATCAGGGTTGTGAAGTGAGTGGCGGTGTTGCTTCCCACCCTAGTCTTCTTTAATATAACCTAATCTTGCCTCATTAACCACAGCAGAGATTACAATTTATAACACATAGGAAAATGGCATCAAGTTACAAAATGGAGGACAACTACATAATACTCGGAATCATGGCCTAGCCAAGTTGACACACGTTTTGGGGAGACACAATTCAATCCACAACACTAGGGCTCTCTGAAGATAGTCTGTTTCTGCCCAAGATGTGATCTCCATCCCATCCTCTCCACTCTCCTTGGATCTGGCATCATCTCCTTTTATAAAAAGTTATTGCTCCTGTTATAAAGGCCTTGGAGTCCTTGGGTGGTACAAACAGTTAATGTGCTCCACTGCTAACCAAAAGGTTGGAGGCTCGAGTCCACCTAGAGGCACTTTGGAAGAAAGACCTGGTGATCTACTTCCAGAAAAATCAGCCATTGAAAACCTTATGGAGCACAGTTCTACTCTGACACACATGGGGTCACCATGAGTCAGAGTCAACTTGATGGCAACTGGTTTTACAAACACACTAAGGGCATTATAATATATTACAGGGGCGTGCATTCAAAATTTCTGCTGAGCACAGCTAGGAAATAGTTAAGCTCTTCAAAAGCAATTTGGATACTTTATACAAAAAGTCAATAATGAAGTTTCTTTGTTCCTGGTTCCAACTTTGGAGCTGTTTGAGAAGTGTTAACTCTTCCCTGAGTGTGCACACCAGTAATTGGGTAATTCTGGTATTTAACCTGAGACAATAAGTTGTCAGTACGGTGCTTTGGGGCCTGAAGGAAATGAAAATACTGGAAGGAGATCAGAGGTAAGGACAGGCATGGCTGAGGGAGTGGGAGAGATTCGTTTATGTGGAAACATGAAGGCAGAACTAACTAGGCAATGACTAATGATATGATAACCGTCTACAAACACTAAGTGTGTATGATGTGAATGCCAAAAAGTCATTGCATCACTTGGCACAGAGATGCAATCTGAGCCGTAACACAATAGACAAAAGAAATAGAGCATCATGAATTCCCACCTCAGAAAAGACATGAAATGACTTCAACAAAGACTGCTTCCTTCTCTAAGGACAACTCCTATTCACTCATTCCTTTCTTAAAAACAAATAAACAAACAAAAACTAAACCTGTTGCCTTCAAGTTGATTCCATCTCATAGTAGCCCCATGTGTTAAAGAGTAGAACTGCTCCATAGGATATTCTTGGCTGTAATCTTTATGGAAGCAGACTGCCAGATCTTTCCTTCCACAGCTTCACTGGATGGGTTCAAAATGCCAACCTTTAGGTTAGTAAAAAAAAAAGTAGTCGAGGGCAAATCATTTACACCACCTAGGGACCTATTCTTTTCTTCAACAGACCTTAACTAAGTGCTTACGGAGCTATAAAGAGACCAGCTTTGCAGATTTCTCCATTCACACCTCAGAAGCCCCAACCTCTAACCTTTCCTTTCCTTCATGTTCTGGGTGGCCTTCCTGAATCCTCACCAGTGTTTTTTGTTGAGCAATGTTCAACCAAGAAATTAATGCTGAAAAGACCAAATCAGTAGCATCTTTGAAAAAAATTCCACAGCAGGCTTGACATTGCATTCAAACATACTATTTTTCCCGAGTCACACCAATCTAGAGAATGAGAATGGTTCATTGTAGTCCATCACCATATATACTATAAAATGGCACAAGAAGTTGTGTCATTGTTTCAGGAGTCACCACACTCTGCTCACGGTGCTCTCCCCTCACTCACTAACCCTCCTTTTCTCCTGGGTGACCCTGACTCACCGTAATGTCATCATCTGCATCCCTCACAAGAGGCAGTAGCTGGGCCTGCTTCTAAGCAGACGTACTGAAAGCTTCCTTCTCAGGACATATACTATCAGCATCGCTGACACAAGTGAAATTACAGTCAACATGTCTGTGAAAGACAAATGATTACCCATTCATTCAATAAACTCACATTGAGTGTATATGTTGTGCTAATAGAGACTTCCCCAGGACATGGTCTCAGCTTTAAGGAGTTGTCCTCGCATAGCCTGCACACTAGTTGAGGTGAATTGAGAATGGCATTTCATAAAGTATCAGGGGTGATGGGTGGTGGAGGGCCATGGGAGTTGCTCGTATTCCTGGCATAGAATCCAACAGGAAGGAATTGACAGTTCAGACGCTATTCAAAGGAAGAACCCAAGAAGGATTAGTTGTCAAGGTTGGGATTGGGGGTGAAAAATCACTAAACATATTAGACCAAGCATGAAGAAAATGCAAGTTTGAATCCTTGCACTGGCTCCCAAGGAAAATGCCAGAGACAGCTCAGAGAGAGGCAACTGACCTGAGAAATCATCAGGGTGTCCTACTTTCCAAAGAACTCACAGCATCTTGAAGAGATGGAACTGGGAACTATGGGTAAACTTGTAGACTGGTGAATTTTCAGAATAGTACTATCAACTTTCAAAACAAAGAACGAACAAACAAAAACCAAAATAGACGTTAGATATTTAAGGGGGTCTTCGTTGCCATCCAGGAAACTCTGGTGGCATAGTGGTTAATTGCTACGCTGCTAACCAAAGGATCAGCAGTTCAAATCCGCCAGGCATTCCTTGGAAACTCTATGGGGCAGTTCTACTCCGTCCTGTAGGGTCGCTGTGAGTAGGAAACGACTCGACGGCACTGGGTTTGGGTTTCGTCGCCATCTAGTGGTAGAAACAAGAAGAGCTCTAAAATGATCTAATATGATTAATTTTCCTGAGTCGGAGTCGATTTGACGGTCCAAAACAACAAAGCGGCAGTGAGACCGGAAGCTATTGAATTTGAAAGTCTTTATTTCATTAGGGACACTTTCACAATTTTAGGAATCTTTCCTCTTTTTATCATATCATTCTTGGTGCTTATCCCTTGATTTCTACTTCTAGCTCCATTGCCAATTCCTGTAGCACTATTTGATAACTATATCATTGGAGAAATGCTGCCACCTTGTGTCGGAACTGGAAAAAAACACAAATTTTTTGATCAGCAAATGAAAAGACCTTTATTAACTTTGTAAAGAGAAATCTGAATCCTTTAAAGTAGGAATTTACCCCTAAGCAAAATCGTGAAGTCAGCAGAATTAATCTTTTTGCATTTCTGTTCTCCCTTCTGTAGAGAAAGGACATGACTTTTGAATTGTAGTTCTGTCTCTTCTGTGTGACTTTGGGCAAATTAATTATATGAGCCTCAATTTCCTTATCTGTAAAATGGAAATAATAACACGTACTGTACAAATTTGTTGCAAATCTTGTAATAACACACTTAGGACATAATAATAAGAATTATTTTTCTTTATTGTTGGCCTCCTTTCCTCACAAGAGCTTTTTGTATTTTTCTATCCCCCAGATAGATAAAAGAAAAAAAAAAGATAAAAGAGCCCTGCTTAATTAAGTCACAGTTACAGTATGTGTAACGGCTGTGGTGGTCCACAGTTACGCAGTCCATCTAATGCGTAAGGGGTGCAAAAATAAATGTCTATTTTCTTAAGTGAACACAATTTTCTAGACCTTGAATCCTCCCCATCCCTCTCTTTGGCAATTTCTGCTCTACCCCACAAACTCAGTCCAGTTTTTCCAGTTTAACTGTAGAATTTCAATCAAATCCAAGATTCATTTAACTCAGTTCCTGTTGAAAGCCTCCATTTACTTCACATTTCCTCCCCACAGGCCGTCTTCTGCAGGTCATCACACACTTTGGTACTTACTCCTCCTAGATACAGGCAGATCCCAAATGCAGGTGAGCCCACAGGACCCACAAAATACAGGTGTCCTGGAAAGGGATCCAAGGATATTGTCCAAGTCTTACCTACGTGAGCATATAGAACACCTGCTTATGTATTGCATTTCTTCCTGCGTCTTTACAGTGGTAGGGGGGCAATAGATAATAAAACTGGAAAAATATTTTTTTATGAAATTGTATTTTTTGTAACAACAAATAAGAAACAGGGCCATTGACTTCTACTTTCCAAAGAAAACAACTCTCAAGATGGTAACCCATGCATTCAAAACCCAGGAAGTTCCTTTACAACTTCACATTTCCTGAACGATTCTGCTGATTTCCTGCAGGGCCCCCATGACCACTTCTTTAATAGCTGAGTAGTTAAGGAGAAGAATCCCTTTGTGGAGCTAACCGAAAGGTTGAAGTTTGGGTCTACTCAGAGGTGCCTTAGACAAAAGGCCTGTCGATCTTCTCAAAAAAAAAAAAAAAATCAGCTATTGAAAACCCTACAGAGCACTGTTCTACTCTGACACACATGGGGTTGCCGTGAGTCAGAATTGACTGGCAACTGGTTTAGTTAGGGAGAAACACAGGTTCCCAAACTGGCCTCATCTGGCAGAGTGTGAAGGGCTCTGGAGCGTCTAGGGAGACGAGCCTCCACCTCAAACCAGCAGCCACCAGAGGGAGACCTGGTGCTTTGTCACAGAGGGGAGTGCTTTCCACTCAGCTGGGGATCTCACAGGACTTGACTCCTGTATATTTTCAGAAGATCTCTCTTCCTGTGTGATTTTTAGCCTTGTTTGTCTTTGGTTTACAACGTATAAAAACTACAAAATTGTAGACTTTTAAGCTTGAGGCAGATTTGCATACATAAAAAACTGTATTTCTTAGCTCTCAGCCCTTGAGTTTTAGGTAAATGCAGGAAGAAAAAGCAATTACATATTAAACCATTTCCATCTGTATCAAGTATATTAATTACTGAGAGGTGAGAAATGCATCTAGCTGAGTTTCCCAAAAATACTATGCAAATTACTTCACAAACTACGTTGTTGTTGTTAGGTGCCATTGAGGCAGTTCTGATTCATAGCAACCCTACCTGCAACAGAATGAAACACTGCCTGCTCAGTCCTGTGCCATCCTCACAATGCTATGTTTGAGCCCGTTGTTTCAGCTACTATGTCAACGCACCTCATTGAGAATCTTCCTCCCTTTCACTGACACTCTACTTTCCCAAGCATGATGTCCTTTTCCAGGCACTTGGTCCCTCTTGATAACATACCAAGTCAAGCCACCCCCCCTTCTAAGGAGCATTCTGGCTCTACTTCTTCCAAGGCAGATTTGTTTGTTCTTCTGACAGTCCTTGGTGTATTCAATATTCTTCCCCAACACCATAATTCAAAGGCATCAATTCTTCTTCAGTCTTCCTTATTCATTGTCCAGCTTTCCCATACATATGAGATCGTTGAAGATACCATGGTTTGGGTCAGGCGTGCCTTAGTGCTCAAGGTGACATCTCTGTTTTGAACATTTTTAAGAAGTCTTTTGCAGCAGATTTGCCCAATGTAATAAGTCTTTTGAGATTTTGACTGCTGCTTCTGTGGGCGTTGATTGTAGACTTAAGTAAAATGAAATCCTTGATAAGGTCAATCTTTTCTTTCTTTATCATGATGTTGCTTATTGGTCCAGTTGTGAGGATTTTTGCTTCCTTTGTATTGAGGTGTAATCCATACTGAAGACTGTAGTCTTTGATCTTCATCAGTAAGTGCTTCAAGTCCTCTTCACTTTCAGCAATCAAAGTTGTGTCATCTGCATAACACAGATTGTTTAATGAATCTTCCTCCAATCCTGATGTCTAGTTCCTCTTCATATAGTCCAGCTTCTTGGATTATTTGCTCAGCATACAGATTGAATAAGTATGCTGAAAGAATATGACTCTGATGCACACTTTTCCTGATTTAAAATCACGTTTTTTTTTTTTTAGTACCTCCTTGTTCTGTTCAAATAACTGCCACTTGTACAGGTTCCTCATGAGTGTTCTGGAATTCCCTTTCTTCGCAATGTTACCCATAATTTGTTATGATCCACACAGTTGAATGCCTTTGCATAGACAATAAAACACAAGTAAACATCCCTCTGGTATTCTCTGCCCTCAGCCAAGATGCATCTGACATCAGCAATATTATCTCGTTCCACATCCTCTTCTGAATCTAGCTTGAATTACTGTCAGTTCCTCGCTGATGTACTGCCGCAGCTGTTTTTGAATTATCTTCAGCAAAACTTTACTTGTGAGTGATATTAATTATATTGTTCAATAATTTCTACATTCTGTTGGATCAATTTTCTTTGGAATGGACATGGATATGGATGTCTTCCAGTCAACTGCCCAGGTAACTGTCTTCCAAATTTCTTGGCGTAGACAAGTGAGTGCTTCCAGGATTGCATCCGTTTGTTGAAACATCTCAATTGATGTTTCATCAATTCCTGAAGACTTGTTTTTCTCCAGTGCCTTCAGTGCATCTTGGACTTGTTCCTTCGATGCCATCGTTTCTTCATCATATGCTACCTCCTGAAATGGTTGAATATCCACCAATTCTTTTTGCTACAGTGACTTTATGTATTTCTCCCATCTTTTTTTTGATGCTTCTTGCGTCATTCAAAGAATCCTTCAATAATGCAATTTAAGGCTTGAATTTTTTTAATTCTTTCAGCTTGAGAAATGCTGAGCATGTTCTTCCCTTTTGGTTTTCTAAATCTAAGTCTTTGCACATTTCATCGTAGTATCTTACTTTGTTTTCTTGTGCTGTCCTTTGAAATCTTCTATCCAGCTCTTTTACTTTTACATTTCTTTTTTTTCTTTTACATTTCTTCCTTTCACTTTAGCTACTCTGTTCAAGAGCAAGTTTCAGAATCTCTTCTGACATCCATTTTGGTCTTTTCTTATTTTTCTGTCTTCTTAATGGCCTTTTGCTTTCTTCATGTATGATGTCCTTGATATCATCCTACAACTGTCTGGTCTTCATTCATTAGTGTTCAACATGTCAGATCTATTTGTGAGATGGTCTTTAAATTCAGATGGGATAGGCTCAAGGTCATACTTTGGCATTTGTGGATTTGTTTTAATTCTCTTTAGCTTCAGTTTCAACTTGCATTTGAGCAATTGGTGGTCTGTTATGCAACTGGCTCCTGGCCTTGCTCTGACTGATGATATTGAGCTTCCCCATAGTCTCTTCTCGCAGATGTAGTTGATTTGACTCCTGTGTATTCCATCTGACGAGGTCCACATGCATAGTCGCCATTTATGTTGTTGAAAAAAGGTATTTCCAATGAATACGTAGTTGGTCTTGCAAAGTTGTATCATACAATCTCTGGCATAATTTCTATCACCAAGGCCATATTTTCTAACTACTGACCCTTCTTCTTTGTTTCCAACTTTCGCATTCCAATCACCAGTAATTATCAATGCATATTGATTGCATTTTGATCAATTTCAGATGGCAGATGTTGGTAAAAATCTTCAATTTTTTCATCTTTGGCATTAGTGGTCACATAAATTTGAATAATAGTTGTACTAACTGGTCTTCCTTGTAGATATATGGATATTAGCCTATCACTGGTAGCATTGTGCTTCAGGACAGATCTTGAAATGTTCTTTGTGACAGTGAATGCTTTACTGTTCCTCTTCAATTTGTCATTCCTGGCATAGTAGACCATATGATTGTCAGATTCAAAGTGCCCAATACCAATCCGTGTCAGCTTACTGATGCCTAGTATATCAGTCTTCAAGTGTTCCATTTCATTTTTGACAACTTCTCATTTTCCTAGATTCGCACTTTGTATATTCCATGTCCCAATTATTAGTAGATGTTTGCAGTTCTTCTTTACAATTTGAGTTGTTCCACATCAGCAAATAAAGTTTCTGAAAGCTTGAATCCATTCACATCATTAAGGCCGACTCTACTTTGAGGAGGCAGCTCTTCCTTAATCATATTTTGAGTGCCTTCCAACCTGAGGGGCTCATCTTCAAGCACTATATCAGACCATGTTCTGCTGCTATTCATAAGACTTTCACTGGCTAGTTTTTCAGAAGTAGATCACCAGGTTCTTCTTCTTAGTCTTTCTTAATCTGGAAGCTCTGCTGAAACCTGTCCAACATGGGTGACCCTGCTGGCATTTGAAATACTGGTGACATAGCTTTCAGTATCACAGCAACCAGCAACACATCACAGTACAACAAAGACAGATGAGAGGTAGTCTCAAAGTATACAGCATTAAATAAATGAGGTGGATGGATACTGCTGGAGTGTTTTGCTACCTCTTGCCTGGTAGTGTTCTGTTAGCATGTACAGAGGGCATTATTTTCAGGGGAAGGTGACCTGGCCTCTATTATTACCTTGAGTTCATACTTTCTACTTGAATCATATTCCGAACATCATGTTATGCCCACCAGTGGGCCCAGCCCAGCACCCCTTCAGTCCCAGTTACTCACAGATCATAGAGAGGAGTATCCTTTAGTTCATTCCTTTACGATTAGTGACAGATTCAGCCTGTCTCCCACTCAATTCAATCTTTCCACAGCCCGTGTCCTCTGGCTCCTTGGAATCATTTCAAACAGATGTGTACCTTTGACCAGGTGGTATAGCCAATTCCTTTCTTATGATGCTAGGGCTGGGAAGAGTCAGCCTACGTGAGCAAAAAAGAAAAACAAAAATAAACCAGTTGCCATCAAGTCTATTCAACTCATCACGGCCCCATGTGTGTCAGAGTAGAACTGTGCTTCATAGCATTTTCAAGGGCTGATTTTTTGGAAGTAAATCATCAGGTCTTTTTTTGGAGGTGCTCCAGGGTAGATTTGAATTGCCAACCTTTAGGTAGGAGCAGAGTACTTAACTGTTTGTGTCACTCAGGGACTCCTCTACAAGAGCAAAGACTATATAATATGCATGTGTGTGTGTGCATACACACACACACACCCCAGATTTAAAACCTTATCTGGATTCAAATCTATAGTTATAAACTCCAGAGACCAATTGTCATAATACTTAATATTTTTGATGCTTTGGGACAGGTTGATTATAAAAAAGGGTAGTCCTGACTTGGAATTCATAGATTTCAGAGGACTCATGACCTCCTGAAATGGAAGCAAAGGGTGTGTGTGTTTTGCCGTGTGTATTTTTCTGAAGACTAAATCCATATATTTCATACAGTTCTCAAAAGGATTCTTAATCCCCTGAATATCCAAGGCCTACTCAATAGCTTTCCAGAATAAGAGAGTTTGATCCTCCAGACCAGTGAGTTATCCCCTTGGGACCAAACCATTCCAACTCCTGAAAGGAAACAAAGAAAATGAATGAACGTCTATGGAGCATCAACCACATGCTACAGGAATGTTCATATAGAGTAGCTCATCTGATTATTGCAACAACCGTGCAAGGGAAGTACTATTTCCCTTTTCACAGAGGAAGTGGAAACCCCCCAGAGGTGAAGTAGCTTATTCAACAAAAGCTGAAATTCCAACTAGTACATTGCCAGCTTCCAAAATTCACATCCCAGTCATGATCCCAGTACATTTATTATCTTGTGTCCTTCTTGGCTTCTTTGCCAACTCCTTCTTCCCTTACTCTTGCTCTCTAGCCCCCTTCTGTTTTGTGAAAATCACTCCATTCCTATCTGACAGGGGTCCCTTCCCTTACCTGTTCTTTGTTGGTGGCACACTGGTGGCCCTTGGATCAAATCTGTTTTGAAGACTTTTTTTGTGATAAACAGTGTTTTACCAATATTTAGAAACTGGAATAATTCACATAAAAGTTTGGATTTCCTGCTTTTTAGAAAAATCAGAAGATACAACAAAATAAGCCATGTTCTTTCTGGATAAAAATAGGCAGGGACTGTGTCAATGGGGCATGCACTCTCCTATTCCTTGCAGTCGTCAACACTCGCTCTGGACTTCTCTGGTTCATGTGTCCCTCTTTTTTATTATCTGCTGGGAATTTCTGGAATCTGTTATGGGTTGAATTATGTCCCCTCAAAGGTATGTTGAAGTCCTAGCCCCTGGTACTTGAGAATGATTGGAGACAGGGTCTTTGAGGATCAGTTAACATAAGGTCATACTAGAGTGAGACCTAATCCCATCTGAGTGGTCTCCTTGTAAAAGATGAGAAAGGTCACAGAGAGACAGACAGAGGAAAGACAGCTGTGCAAAGATGCATCTGTAAGTCAAGGAACATCTGGAGCTACAAGAAGCTGAGAGGTACAAGAAAAGATTACCCCGAGAGACTTCAGAGGGAGCATGGTATTGCTGACACCCAGAATTCAGACTATAGCCTCCAGAACTGTGAGACAATAAATTTGTGTCAATTAAAGTCACCCATTTTGTGGTACCTAATTTTTTTTTTTTTTTTAATTATGGCAGCCCTAGGAAACTAATACAACATCTGAATTTTCAACTCCTTGCTTCTCCCTTCTTTTCTTTTCCTCTTTCCTCTCCCTCTACCTTCCCAACTTATCCAACCACGGGTTTTCCCTTCCCACAACAAACATCCTTTCTTTCTCCTTGGTTTCTTTGCCCTTGCCTCTCACTGTCATCTCTGCTCTTTTTATCCCCTAATCCTGATACAGACCAAAGACAAAGAGAGACAGATGGAGACTATGCTGTCTATCTCTGAGTGTGTCTGAGCTCCGTGGAGCTAAGGTACTAAGTAAGGCAAACCTGATCCAGGATTTCCCTTCAGTCAGTAAAATTCCTTTCTAGTTTTCTCCTGAAAATGAAAAGGTGTTACAACAACAGCAACAGGAATAGCTCATTTTATAGATATTTTATTTAGCCTAAATTATTCTATTGCAACAACAACAACAAAAAGAAGATGAAGTTGCTGATACTACCTAGGTACGACCAAACACCTCATGAAATTAATTCTTTTGGTTCAAAGGCTTAGGGTCATGGCTTCATGGGCCTGCCCAGCCAACTGACCTAACACTGTTTTTTAGAGTTTCTGTTCTACCCCTAGTTTGGTGAGTAGTGTCTGGTGTCTTAAAATGTTATAAGCAGCCATCTGAAACACAACAATTAGCCTTGATTCACCTGGAGCAGCAGCAGAAGAAGGAGACCCAGGAACTGAAGAAGGAACTGGACTGCAAATCTAGTTGCCTTCATGAACTACTGCTTCCTTTGGCATGAGACGAGAAGAACTGGATTGTGCCTGTATACCATTACTGAATGTTTTGATCAAAGACTCAGTAGATGAGTCCTGATCTAAAGGGAAAAAATGTGGAACAGAATTTCAAATTTCTTATGGAATTCAGGATTATTGGATCCCTGGAGGCTGAAGAAACCCCCAAATCTGTTGTTGTTGTTAGGTGCCTTTAAGTTGGTTCCGACTCATAGTGATTCTATGCACAAAAGAACAAAACATTGCCCAGTCCTGCACCATCCTCACAATTGTTACTATGCTTGAACCCATTGTTGCAGCCACTGTGTCAATCCATCTCAAGAGGAAAACCCTCTTGAGGGTCTTCCTCTTTTTCACTGACCCTCTACTTTACCAAGCATGATGTCCTTCTTCAAGGACAGATCCCCCCTGATAACATGTCCAAACTATGTGAGATGTAGTCTGATCATCCTTGCTTCTAATTCTGGTTGTACTTCTTCTAAAACAGATTTTTTCGTTCTTTTGGCAGTCCATGGTATATTCAATATTCTTCTCCAACACCACAATTCAAAGGCATCAATTCTTCGGTCTTTCATATTCGTTGTTCAGCTTTTGCATGTATATGAGATGATTGAAAATGCCATGGCTTGGGTCAGGCACGCCCTAGTCTGCAGGGTGACATCTTTGCTTTTCAACACTTTAAAGAGGTCTTTTGTAGCAGATTTGCCCAATGCAATGCATCTTTTGATTTCTCGACTGCTGCTTCCCTGTCTGTTGATTGTGAATCCAAGTAGAATGACAAACCTCAAACTTTTCTCCATTTATCATGCAGTTGCTCATTAGTCCAGTTGTGAGGATTTTTGTTTTCTTTACTTTGAGGTGTAATCCATACTGAAGGCTGTGGTCATTGATCTTCATCAGTAAGTACTTCAAGTCCTCTTCACTTTCAGCAACGAAGGTTGTATCATCTGCATAAGCAGGTTGTTAGTAAGTCTTTCTCTAATCCTGATGCCCCGTTCTTCTTCATATAGTCCAGATTCTTGGATTATTTGCACAGCATACAGATTGAATAGGTATGGTGAAAGGATACAACCCTGATGCACACCTTTCCTGCCTTTAATCCATGCAGTATCCCCTTATTCTGTTCAAACGACTGCCTCTTGATCCATGTACACATTCTTCATGAGCAGAACTAAGTGGTCCAGAATTCCCATTCTTCACAACGTTATCCATAATTTGTTATGATCCACACAGTTGAATGCCTTAGCATAGTCAATAAAACACAGGTAAACATCTTTCTGGTATTCTCTGCTTCCAGCCAGGATTCATCTGACATCAGCAATGATATACCTGGTTCCACATCCTCTTCTAAATCTGGCTTGAATTTCTGGAAGTTCCCTGTCTACATACTCCTGCAGCTGCCTTTGAATGACCTTCAGGAAAATTTTGCTTGCATGTGATATTAATGATATTGTTTGATAATTTCTGCATTTGGTTGGATCACCTTTCTTGGGAATGGGCATAAATATGGATCTCTTCCAGTTGATTAGCCAGGTAGCTGTCTTCCAAATCTGTTAGTCTTAGAGAATATTTGAACCCTAAACTGAAACTGTCCCCTGAAGTAATCTTAAAACTAAACAATTTAGCTGAATTAGTAAAGAATGTTTGCTTTGCACTTTGTGCTATTTTAAAGAATTATCTATACCAGATCAAATCGACAACAGTAACTCTAAAGCATAGATGAGTAGTTTATGAGGAAAGTGAGTCTAAGTCAACAGAGGTAAAATAATATAGGGTAAGATAGCAAGAATGTTGACACAACATGAAGAATGTACCCATTGCCATTGCCATGTAGAGATTGTTGAATGGGGTTATGATCTGCTGAGTATATTTTCACCAAAAATGAAATTAAAAGAAAAAAAAAGACTACCCAAACAATCTACAAATACAATGCAATCCCAATTCAAATACCAACAGCATTCTTTTATGTGATGGAAAAACTAATCATTAACTTTATGTGGAAGGAAAGAGGTCCTAGATAAGTAAAGCACTACTGAAAAAGAATAAAGTAGGAGACCTCTCACTACCTGACCTCAGAACTTATTCTACAGCTATGGAAGTCATAATAGCCTGGTATTGGTATAATGACAGCAGACACATTGACCAATGGAACCGAGTCAAGAACCCGATATAAATCCATCCACCTACGGTCACCTGATCTTCAACAAAGGCCCAAAGTCCATTAAATGGGGGGAAAGACAGTCTTTTTAACAAATGGTACTGGCAAAACTGGATGTCCATCAGCAAAAAAATGAAAGGAAACCCATACCCCACACCATACACAAAAACTAATTCAAAATGAATAAAAGACCTAAATACAAAACTAAAAAATATAAAGATCATAGAAGAAAAAATAGGGTCAACTTTAGATGCCCTTGTACATGGCATAGATAGGATGCAAACCATAACTAACAATACACAAACAACAGAAGATAAGCTAGATACTGGGGATATTCTAGAAATTAAACACTATACTCATCAAAAGACTTCACCAAAAGAGTAAAAAGAGAATCTACAGATGGAAAAGCTTTTTGGCTATGACAAATTTGACAATGCAAGGACACAGCAAAGGAGCTGTGTGACCTATTGTTCCTAGGCCAAAGGTCCTCCCATCACACCCTAATGCCTCAACCAGGAGAGGATCCACTGGGGAATCCTGGCAGTCACTCTTTTTGATATGCCTGTAGTAATGTCATTTGTAGTCTTGGTCTGACAGTACTCTTACTCTTCTCTTGATTCTCCTGTGTGGTATTGAAGTAGATGGAGAGGTGCACCATCTCCAGTGTGGTACTCCAACGTATGGAGAAGTGGTGGGGGTGGACAATTAGCTGTATTGTAGTTTCTTCTTAGTCACCTTTACCCCATTCCCTTAGCTCATAGGCTACCAAAAAGAAAAAAAAAACCCAAACCCATTGCCATCGTGTTGATTCTGACTCATAGCAACCCTACAGGACAGAGTAGAACTTCCCCATAGAGTTTCCAAGAAGTGCTTGGTGGATTCTAACTGCTGACCTCTTGGTTAGCAGCTGTCACACTTAACTGCTACTCTGCAAAGGTTTCCTTGTAGGCCACAGTGTGGACATTATTCTCCCAGCTAACAACACATACCTTTCAAGTGTTCTCAAGCCTGTCTTTGTTCACTTACTGTCTTTGACCAAGGCAATGAAGCCAATGTGCAGTGCATCCAGAAACTGCGTTATCCGTGGTAAGATTCTCAGAAGACCTATCATTTGCCTGCCTGCTGTGTTCTATTTCCTGATGGACCATTGCTTACTGTAAAATCATCATTTATAGAAGGCCTTACATGACCTTAAGGAGCTCATCTAAGATCCAGAACTCTGGATTTTATCCCGGACCTGCCACCAATGCATTCTATAGACTTGGACAGTTTGTAGGTTTCTCTAGTTCTCTCCCTGATTCATTCAAATGTAGGATTGCTAAATAAAATTTTTTTTCTGTTCTGTGAAAATACTAGCTCCTTATTTGCAAGAACTCAGTTCGGATATTACAAATGTCTACCATGTGCATGTAAAGACCATGCTATGGTAGACCACTGTGAAGTGGATATAAAATAAAGACAGGAACTAATAACTTTAGGATCAGGGTATTATTCCCATTTTACACATAAGTAAACTAAGGCTTGGAGAAACTAATTACATTGCACATGGCTATCAAAATAGGAAAGTTTGGCATTCAAGCACATGTGAATTTGATTCCAAAGGCTACATCCTTCTCATTGTCCCATGTTTGTTACAAAGATGATTGGAATATGGCTTCTGTCCCCAAGGAACATTCAGTAGAATGGGTAATAACGTATATATGAATAGCTATAATTCAAGGAATAGCCCTTAAATTCTGCATAAAAGATAAAGACACAGGCCTATGGGAGAATGATAGACACAGAAATCATTCAGGGTTATGTTTGTGTCTTTGTTATTGGTAGGTTGTTACTATGGCTACAGTTTGAACCTTTCACAGCTCTGCAATCAAAGCTGCCCAGGTGTATGTGCAGATACTCAGACATTAATGGGTAAAGCCACGTCACAGATGACAGAAAATGCTGGTGTCAAAGATATTCAGGGCACATTAAGTTTTCCAACAGCTGTAAGGAGAAGGCATTGGTGCACTTCCCCAGCTCTATACCACCCTCTCTGTCTATGGTTTGCTATTTAGCCCTCCCAGTGATTCGGTGCCATAGCTAAGCCCTCTAGTAATTAATGCTGATCTGAGTCTGCCCAGTGCTAGCTAAGGGCAAGTTAACACCAGTCCCCAAAGGTGGGAATGGAGAATTTCAGATGTCCCACTGCTACCTTCTGTAAGGAACCAAATACTCATACTCACTAAAGGTTAAACCCCAGGCCAGAGTCTAGATTCTTATCCTATGAAGCCCTATGAAAGAATTATTACTGTGTTCACAGAATAAGAATCTGACCCAATAAAAACAAACCAATTTATAACTATATTACAGACACCTTTCCACTTGTCACTCTCAGCTAAGTTCCCTGCCCATTGTTACGGCCAGACCCAAAGCAAAGATTCATTTGAGTTTTAGATATGGCTTTCTTGGGATGGTACCCACCAAGTTCTGGAAGGCAAAAGAATGCTCATACTGAAACACCTGTAGCCATGGCTTTGGAAATTAGGAAGCATTTGTTCCAGCTGTAAGCATTGCCAAATGTTCACAGGAATGGGATCTGGCCTGCGTGGAGGGCAGGGGGCCCCCAGCTCGTATCTATCACATTCTTCAAGGCTTAATCTACTCAGCAATCCAAGTGGAAACAGTTTTCCCCCCACTCACAGACAACTGAATGTACACTACTGTCTGCTGTCGCTGTATTACAGGCCTAAACATAACTGACTGTGCCCCAAGTTCCCCCAGTGAGCTGCCCAGGGTCCATGGCTTTTGGAACAACAGTTCTTCAACAGGAAGGAGAATAACTTAAAGTGCGTCTGGAAAAAGGTGAAGCTTTGAATGGCAATGACATTTTGGTTTATATTTCTCTTTAGATTGTTTTCTTTATTCAGCTGGACAGGTAAAAAGTTACGGATGAGACAATAATACTAAGCAAGTGGTTCCAGAACTTCTATTTAAAACTACGATCTGGTTCCTTCCAACGTAGTCCAAGTGAATAGGCCAGACATGTAGCCTCTTCAATGTGCGTCTCACCATGGCTTTTTTCCTTGGAGCATCAACCGGAAAAGCACAGCTTGGAGCTGACTTCACAAAGCATGGAAAAGTGAACATCCTGAATTGCTTCCAGGAAACTTGGAGCTCTGATTGGGGGCTATGATTTTACACTTTTCAGACTGTTTCAGCCAGTCCCCTGGAGGAGGCCTTTTACAGATGAGTGGCAAGTGTCATGGAGTGTTTGTTTAGTAATTTTCTGACATTGAAGCCATAGTTTAAAAAAGGAAAAATTCTAACTAGGGCCCTTTGACATCTAACTTGCCTCACTTTCATTTCTTATGTCTTGTCTCTCCTTTATTTTCTTCAGATATAAAATAATTGGGCATCCTGGCAAAGGCTTGAACCTGAGGTTTTTTTTTTTTTTTTAACTCTGAGGAGAAACTAAGAAAATGTCACTTAAAAAATTACATATTTTCTGCCTTATTACAAATGGAAGGTTGAATTTACCTTTGGGGGCAGACTGTCCTTTTGTTCTGGGCAAAACTAAAACAAGTAAAAAAAAAAAAAAAAAGACAGATATAATTTAGTAATACACCATTTTGGTTAGGCAAAAGTATCCACCAGTGTTCTTGGGGGAAAAACTAAGTGTAGTGAAGCAAAGTAATACTGAGAAATTAAATATTCAGTTGGCTATATAGCCACTGAACTTGAGGTTAGTAACGGTGTCTCTCTTATTTATTGCTGTATCTGTAACACCTAGAAAAGTTTCTGGCACAAAGAGGGCATTCAGCTAATGTTGACTAATGTTTCTAACACTTTAGAAGGTTAAGTATGTCCTTCTGTTACAGGCTGAATTAATCTCTTACCTCGTACTGCAATAACCAGTACCCACTGGTGTTTGAGTTGACTTCAGTTCGTGGCAACTGTATATGTGTCAAGAGTAGACTGTGACCCATAGTGTTTTCAATGGCTGATTTTTTGGAAGTACATTACCAGGCTGTTCTTCTGAAGTACCTCTGGGTGAATTCAAGCCTCCAACCTTCCAATTAACAGCCAAACATGTTAACCACTTGCATGGCCCAGGCACTCTTGATCTACAATAAAAAAAATAGGGCGGGCCAAATGGTATGTGTTTTTCAAATTGTATGCAATTTAAACTGTTACAAAACAGTAATTTAAAATGCAGGAGGGGAAAACCATTTAGAGGACCCCCACACTGAAACTTTATTTTCATATTTTATTATACTTTAGATGAAAGTTTACAGAACAAAGTAGCTTCTCATTGAGCAATTAGTACACTTATTGTTTAGTGACGTCGGTTGCCAACTCTGTGACTTTCAACACTCTCACCTTCCCAATCTTGGGTTCCCTATTATCAGTTTTCTTGTCCCCTCTTGCTTTCTTGTCCTTGCTCCTGGGCTGGGGTGCCCATTTAGTCTTGTTTTGTGTTATGAGCCTGTCTAATCTTTGGCTTCCCCACGTGTCTGTCAGTTTGTCATACTGTGGGAACTTGTGTGTTGCTGTGATGGTAGAAGTTATGCCACTGGTATTCAAATACCAGCAAAGTCACCAATGGCAGATAGGTTTCAGGAGAGCTTCCAGACTAAGAGATTAGGAAGAAGGACCTGGTAGTCTACTTCTGAAAAGATTTAGCCAGTGAGAACCTTATGAATAGCAGCTGAACATTGATATAGTGCCAGAAGATGAGCCCCTCAGGTTTGAAGGCACTCAAAAGACAACTGGGGAAGAGCTGCCTCCCCAAAGTAGAGTCAAACTTAATGATGTGGGTGAAGTCAAGCTTTCAGGACCTTCATTTGCTGATGAGGCATGTCTCAAAATGAGAAGAAACAGCTGCACACATCCATTAATAATCAGAACCCAGAATGTATGAAGTATGAATCTATGAAAATTGGAAGTCATCAAAAATGAAATGGGACACAAAAGCATTGATATCCTAGGCATTAGTGAGTTGAAATGGACTGGTATTGGCCATTTTGAATCAGACGGTCATATGGTCTACTATGCTGGGAATGACAACTTGGAGAGGAATGGCATTGTGTTCATCATCAAAAAGAACATTTCAAGGTCTATCCTGAAGCACACCGCTGTCAGTGATAGGATAATATCCATACACCTACAAGGAAGACCAGTTAATAAAACTATTATTCAAATTTCAGCACCAACCACTAAGGCCAAAGATGAAGAAATTGAGGATTTTTACCAACTTCTGCAGTCTGGAATTGATCAAACATGCAATCAGGATGCATTGATAATTACTGGTGATTGGAATGCGAAAGTTAGAAACAAAGAAGAAGGATCCTCAGTTGGAAAATATGGCCTCGATGATAGAAACCATGCCAGAGATCTCATGATAGAATTTTGCAAGACCAATGGCTTCTTCATCACAAATAGCTTTTTTCACTGACATAAACGGCAACAATACATGTGGACCTTGTCACATGGAATAAGCAGGAATCAAATCGACTACATCTGTGGGAAGAGATGATGGAAAAGCTCAATATCATCAGTCAGAACAAGGCCAGGGCCCGACTGCAGAACAGACCATCAATTTCTCATATGGAAGTTCAAGTTGAAACTGAAGAAAATTAGAACAAGTCCACAAGAGCCACAGTATGAACCCGAATATATCCCACCTGAATTTAGAGACCATCTCCAGAACAGATTTGACACATTGAACACTAATGACTGAAGACAAGATGGGTTGTGGAATGACACACGGACATCATGTATGAGGAAAACAAGAGGTCTTTAAAAAGACAGGGAAGAAAGAAAAGACCAAAATGGATGTCAGAAGAGACTCAGAAACTTGCTCTTGAATGTTGAGTAGCTAAAGCAAAAGGAAGAAATGATGAAGTAAAAGAGTTGAACAGAAGATTTCAAAGGGCAAATTGAGAGGATAAAGCAAAGTAGTACAATGACATGTGCAAAGACCTGGAGATGGAAAACCAAAAGGGAAGAACATGCACGGCATTTCTCAAGCTCAAAGAACTGAAGAAAAAATTCAAGCCTCGAGTTGCAATATTGAAGGATTCTATGGGGGAAAATATTAAAGGACTCTGGAAGTAACAAAAGCAAATGGGGGGAATACACAGAGTCACTATTCCAAAAAGAATTGGTTGATGGTCAATCATTTCAGCAGGTAACATATGATCAGGAACCGATGGTACTGAAGGAAGAAGTCCAAACTACACTGAAAACCCAGACCCAGTGCCATCGAGTCGATTCCGACTCATAGCAAGGAATTGGCAGAAGGTCTTCAGGAACTGACGGAATACCAGTCGAGATGTTTCAACAAACAGATGCAGCGCTGGAAGTACTCATTCGTTTATGCCCCAAAATTTGGAAGACAGCTACCTGGCCAACTGACTGGAAGAGATCCATATTTATGCCTATTCCCAAGAAAGGTGAATCAACCAAACGTGGAAATTATAGAACAATATCATTAATATCGCATGCAAGTCAAATTTTGCTGAAGATCACTCAAAAGCAGCTGCAGCAGTATATCTATGGAGAACTGCTAGAAATTCAAACTGGATTCAGAAAAGGATGCAGAACCAGGGGTATCCTTGCTGAAGTCAGATGGATCCTGACTGAAAGCAGAGAATACCAGAAAGATGTTTACCTGTGTTTTATAGACCATGCAAAGCATTCGTCTGTGTGGATCATAACAAATTTTAGATAATATTTAGGAGAATGGGAATTCCAGAATGCTCACTTGTGCTCATGAGGAACCTGTACATGAATCAAGAAGCAGTCTTTTGAACAAAACAAGGGGATACTGCGTGGTTTAAAGTCAGGAAAGGTGTGCATCAGGGCTGTATCTTTTCACCATACCTAGTCAATCTGTATGCTGAGAAAATAATCTGAGAAACTGGACTATATGAAGAAGAACAGGGTATCAGGATTGGAGGAAGGCTCATTAACAACCTGCTTAAGCAGGTGACACAACCTTGTTTGCCGAAAGTGAAGAGGACTTGAAATACTGAGGGGAAGATCAAAGATCACAGCCTTCAGTATGGATTACACCTCAACATAAAGAAAACAAAAATCCTCACAACTGGACCAATAAGTAACATCATGATAAATGGAGAAAAGATTGAAGAGTCAAGGATTTCATTTTATCTGGATCCACAATCAACACCCTTGGAAGAAGCAGTCAAGAAATCAAAAGACACGTTGCATTGGGCAAATCTGCTGCAAAAGACCTCTTTAAAGTGTTGAAAAGCAAAGATGTCACCTTGAAGAGTAAGGTGAAGCTGACTCAAGCCATGATGTTTTCAATCACCTCATATACATGTGAAAACTGGACTATGAATAAAGAAGACCAAAGAAGACGGACACCTTTGAATTGTGGTGTTGGAGAAGAATATTGAATATACCATGGACTGTCAAAAGAATGAAGAAATCTGTCTTGGAAAAAGTACAATCAGAATGCTCCTTAGAAGCAAGGTTGGAGAGACTGAGTCTCACATACATTTGACATGCAGTCAGGAGGTATCAGTCCCTGGAGAAGGTAATCATGCTTGGTAAAGTAGAGGGTCAGTGAAAAAGAGGAAGACTCTCAATGAGATGGATTGACACAGTGGCTTCAACAATGGGTTTAAGCATAGCAATGATTGTGAGGATGTCACAGGACTGGCTGGGCAGTGTTTTGTTTTGTTGCGCATAGGTCACTATGAGTCAGCGTCAACTGAATGGCACCTAACAACAATAGCAACGATCTTTGGCTGAAAGGTGAACGTCAGGAGTGACTTCATTACTGAGCTAAAAAATTATCCTGGGGCCATATTCACGAGGTTTCTCCGGTCTCTTTCAGCTCAGTAAGTCCTTTTTTTATGAGTTAGAATTTTGTTCTACATTTTTCTCCAGCTCTGTCCGTGACCCCCTGTTGTGATCCCTGTCAGAGCAGTCGGCGGTGGTAGCTGGGCACTATCTAGTTGTGCTGGGCTCAGTCTGGTGGAGGCTTTGCTGGTTGTGGTCTGTTAGTCCTTTGGACTAATATTTCCCAATACATTGAAACTTTTTCGATGATTATCCTAGAATGATGAGAGTGGAATATGTTTTGTTTGCCCCCTTTTTTTTTTTTTTACTAGACCATTTTTTGCAGTTAGCAAGGGCTACTACCATTGAGGTAATTGACGCAGTTGCATCCTCTCTGAAAATTATCTGTGTTGTTTTTGTTTCTTACGTATGTATTATTAGAAATGATCTTATTTAACCATATAAATTTTCCTGAAAGTCCCTCTTGAGGTTGGACAGGGAGTCTGTTTTGAGTTTATGCAGATTTTGTTCACCGATAGAGGACATTAGTGGTTCAGTGGTAGAATTCCCACCTTCCATGCAGGGCCTCATGCACAGCTACTACCCATCTCTCAGTGGTGGCTTGTGTGTTGCTCTGATGATGAACAGGTTTCAGCAGAGCTTCCAAACTAAGACAGACAAGGAAGAAAGATCTGGCAATCTATTTCCAAAAATCAGCCAATGAAAACCCTAAGGATCACAATGGGCAGATCCATAGCTGATCATAGGGATGTCACAGGACTGGGTAGCATTTCATTCCATTACAGATGGGATTGTCACGAGCTGGGGGCGAAATCAACAGAAGCAAACAAAAACGAACAGCTCACAGATAAGAAAGGACCTCTTTGAGCACTACTGGAGCATTGAGTAGGTGAGAGTCTGCGAAAGTAACTTTGGGTTTTGGGGTTTTTTTTGTTGTTCTCTAAATAGCCACTTGATGAGTCTAGTGAGAGGCAGAGGGCAAGAAGATAGAAAGCATCTGTAAGCTGGAAAAATCATGTAGATCCCTAAGGAAAAGAGAACGAGCAAAGATAAATGTTTCAGCATAACTGAAGTTACCATGTACATTTAAAAATTAATTGTTTTCATGCCTACAAGATATAATGTATTACTAAGGGAACACACGATAGCCAAATGTGTCCATCCTCTGCAAAAAAAAAAAAAAATCACAAAAGCCAAATTCAATAAAGTTGTTTGATTACTTAGCACATATTCTTGCCTAAATATATTTTATTTTTTCACATACAGAAGACTCTTCTCATAATAGCTATTGATTATATGGATTCAGTACCCTGTAGGTCTAATACTATCTCCAGAATTGCTGCAAATATGGGTTATAATGGCCTGATGGGTCACCATTGCTGAGTTTCCAAGTTGAAGCTAAGTGTGAACCCAGCCCCTTTACCTTCTGTTATAAAGGGATTCTACCATGTTTGTCACTTAGAAATATTCAGCTCATAAAAAGCGAAAGCTAACAAAAGGTCCAATAAGGTTGGGAAAAAAAAAAAAGCCCAGTTAAATTCCTCTGAGCTTGACATCAACATGTTTTGGGATGACAGGTAAATACTGACTCATACTTGAAAACTGAGAGAAGTCAGGCATGCAGAAAAAATCCTTATCTTATTTCCTGGGCATAGGTCACAGCTTTCATTCTGTTTCATGATAAAAAGAAAAGGCTATTGGACATTAAACCGTACATAGCAAGAGCCACATAGGATCTCCTTTCACTTCTTTAAGAAATGTAGACAACTCTGTCACCAGCAAGAGGGAATGACATGAAATCATGAAAATGAGGAGAGAGAAAAATCAGGGTAGTGTGGTTAGTGATTAAATAACACATTGTAATAAGTAATTCCACCACTCATCCATCAGTTTGTCTTACTGGGGTGGCTTGCATGTTGCTGTGATGCTGGAAGCTATGTCACTGGTATTTAAAATACCAGCAGGGTCACCCATGGTGGACAGATTTCGCAGAGCTTTCAAACTAAGACGGGTGTTTCAAGAAACGTATGCAACCCTGGAAGTACTCACTTGCCTGTGCCACGAAATTTGGAAGAAAACTACCTGGGCAACTGACTGGACAAGATATGTATTTGTGCCCATTCTGAAGAAAGGTGATCCAATAAAACGAGGAAACCATCAAACAATATCATTCATACCATATACAAATAAAATTATGCTGAAGATAATTAAAAAATGATTGCAGTAGTACATTGACAGGGAACTGCTAGAAATTCAAGCCAAATTCAGAGGAGGATATGGAAGGAGGGATATCATTGCTAATGTCAGATGAATCTTGGCTGAAAGCAGAGGATACAGAAAGATATTTACCTGTGTTTTATTGACTATGCAAAGCAATCTACTGTACGGATCATAACAAATTATGGATAACATTGCGAAGAATGGGAATTCCTGAACAATTAATTGTGCTCATGAGGAACATGTACACAGACAGAGAGGCAGTCATTCAAACAGAACAGGGGGATACTGCATGGTTTAAAATCAGGGAAGGTGTGTGTCAGGGTCGCATCCTTTCACCATAATTATTCAATCTATATGCTGAGCAAGTAATACAAGAAGCTGGACTATATGAAGAATGCAGCATCAGGTTGGAGGAAGACTCATTAACAACCTGTCATATGCAATGACACAACCTTCCTTTCTGAAACTGAAGAGGACTTGAAGCATTTACTGATGATCAAAGACTACAGCCTTCAGCATGGATTATACCTCAACATAAAGAAAACAAAAATTTCCTCACAACTGGACTAATAAGCAACATCAGGATAAATCGAGAAAATATTGAAGTTGTCAAGGATTTAATTTTACTTGGATCCACAGTCAACGCTCATGGAAGCAGCATTCAAGAAATCAAGGGACATATTGAATTGGGCAAATCTGCTGCAAAAGACCTCTTTAAAGCGTTAAAAGGCAAAGATATCACTTTGAGGACTAAGGTGTGCCTGACCCAAGCCATAATATTTTCAATTGCCTATATTCCTGTAAAAGCTGGACAATGAATAAGGAAGACTGAAGAATTGATGCCTTTGAATTATGGTGTTGGTGAAATATTGAACATACTATGTACCCACAAAAAAGCAAATGAAGAAGTACAGCCAGAATACTCCTTTAGAAGCAAGGGTGGTGAGAGTTTGTCTCACACACTTTGGACATGTTATCAGGAGGGACCAATCCCTGGAGAAGGACATCATGGTTGGTAAAGTAGAGGATCGATGAAATGAGAAAGACACTCAATGAGATGGAGTGACACAGTGGCTCAAACATAACAATGATTGCAAGGATGTTGCAGGACCGGGTAGTGTTTCATTCTGCTGTGCAAGGAGTTACTATGAGTCAGAACCAACTCAATGGCACCTAACAACATCAACAACAGTAAGTAACTGGAGCTGAATAACTGAATAGAGACCAGTAGAATATATAGATTAAGTTTTTAAGCCAGGAGTGTGGAAAGTTAGTTCCAAAATGAACCATTCCTATACTCATTCTGAACAAATAGGGTTTTAAAAATCCTACTCCAGCATAGAAAGTTGTCTCTCTAATCTGTTCTTGTATATGAATTAATTTTGTGGGCCTTGGTAGGCAAAATATTAAGTAGGTACAGTAAATGGGACAGTTGCATTTTACAGGAAATTACTTTATTCTTCCTCTGGAAATTAAGATGCCATTCCCTGAATGAATAATGAATGCCAATGACAGAGAGCATTATTCAACCTCACAGACAAACTCCTTTATAAATAGCTAATGAAAATATTAGTAACACTTATTGTATGCTTCTTATGTAGCAGGCACAACTCTAAGTGCTTAGCATGTATGATCTCACTTAACCCTCATTAGATTTTATGAAGTAGAGTGGCCAAGTTTCAGGCGTCCTCTGACTTCACTCACGGTTTTTCATCCCCACTGTTTCCATCCTTGTCTAGCCCCTCACCAGTTCCTGCCTGGGGCACTGCGTGCCATCTGACTGGTTTTCTCAACTTTATTGTATATGCTGCAACCAGGTTGGTTTTCCTGAAGCAACATAGGTTTTAGCTAAAAATAGAAGTGTATGCTTACTTTGAACAGGTAAAGAATCTACACTTCCCCAGAAAGTTCAACCAGCTATTATGGGTACTTGGTTTCAAGCAAATGGAGCAAGACTGAGAGAAAAAGATTCATGAGCCAGAATAAGAGCCCCTTTTATGAGGAGTGAACAAGGTGATTTCAAAGGCAATTCAGGAGGAGAGTTGTAGGCTAGCTGAGGAAATATCCTTCTCACCAAGAAGCCTGGGTGGCACAAGCAGTTTGTGGTTGGCTGTTAAAGGTTGGCAGTTCGAACCTGCCTAGCAGCTCCATGAAAGAAAGGCTGGGCAAACTGTTTCCATAAAGATGTCAGTCAGGAAAACCATATGGAACAGTTCTGCTCTGTCACATAAGTCAAAATCAACTCGACTAGCCAACAACAACATGCCAAACTTTGGGAGACAGGAAATTCTAGAGCAATTTCTGGAGCAAATGTCACAGCTTTCAATTTGTTTAATGATAAAAAAGACAGAACCTGCAGGAGCTAAGCCTGGCAGAGCCCAGAGCTCTAGATGCAGGCCTGAGGTGGGGTCTGTGCTGTTTGCTAGAGACAGAGTACACATAAAGATGGTATCATCATTTGACTTCCTTTGCTCGCAGGTCTTCTCTTTCCTAATGTCTTTGTATCATCGACTTAAGAATAGTTATGTCAACATATTTCCTCAGAAACATTTGTTGGGAAAGCCACACTTTGGATGATGTGCTGCTTCCCCACACTCAATTCTGATGCTTGGAGCCAACCCAGAGAAAGCAGCTTTGTGAAGTCTAGCTAAAACCTGTGTTGCTTCAGAAAAATCAACCTGGATCCAATGTATACAGTCTGGGAGTCTGCCCAGACCTAGCCTAGCTCTGGTGCCAAACGCAAAGCACCATGTCCTGAGACGCATGGCCCAGCACTGGTCCTGACAGGGTGGAGAAGAAGGAACCAGAATCTGTACTTGAAAGGACAGGTGAACAAAAAAAAAAAAAAAAGAAAGGAAAGAAAAGAAAACAAAAACGCTTCGAGCTTCATTAGCACAAAGAATCTATGCTCCATGAAATCATCCATTTCTCTGCTTTGTGTTTCTTTTATCTTTGGTTGTTCTACCACTGTTGTTTTGTAGTAAAATTCTTTTAGAAACACTCTAACCTTACCTCAGTTGAATTGAAGAAAGAAAGGGCTTGTCCAGCTCTAGGAGTGGCCAGGGTCCCCAGGTGGCACAAGTGGCGTGTTCTTGGCCGCCAACTGAAAGATTGGTGGTTCAAATCCACCCAGTGCCAGTGTGGAAGAAAGGCCTGCCGATCTGCTTCGGTGAAGATTACAGCCAAGACAAACTTATGAAGTCCGGTTTTATTCTGTAACACATGGGGTCACCACGAGTTGGCATTGACTTAATGGCAATGAGTTTTTTTCTTTCTTTTTTGGTTTTAGAAGAGGCCAGCTAGAAGTCCAAATGATTCTAGAGGATCGCATGGTGCTGACAGAGGCTGCCTTGCCTCAGGAAAGGGGGAGGTCCAGAGGGGCTGGGCCCAGGATAGGTAAGGTCACAAAAGGAGAGCTGTTTCTGTTAGCATCCTCTCCCTATGTAGTGCATACTTACATACAAATAGAGCCTTGATCTTAAGAGTCTAACAGGGTCCTTTGTTGTGAATCTAATGTCCTTCAGGAGCATTTTGTCAAATGTTTCCCAGGAGTCCCTGGGTGGTGCAAACAGTTGATAACACTTAGCTGATAACTGAAAGGTTGGAAGATGGAGTCCACCAAATGCCTCAGAAGAAAAGTCTGGTGATCTACTTCTGAAAAATTAGCACTTGAAAACCCTGTGACACACAGTTCTACTCTGACACACATGAAGTCTCCATGAGTTGGAGTTGCTTCCATGGCAGCTAATTTTATTAGTTTCCTAGGTCTACTGTAACAAAGCACCACAAACTTGGTGGCTTAAAACAACCGAAATCTTGTCTCATAATTCTGGAGACTAGATGTCTCCAGAAGTGTCATTAGGTGTCATCAGGGCCATGCTGTCTATGAAGGATCTAGGTGAAGATCCTTCCTTGCCTCTTTCTGCCTTCTGATGGTTCTTGACAGTACTTGGCGTTCCTTAGCTTGTAGATTCATTCCTGCTGTCCTTGCCTCCATCTTCATGTGGCTCTCTTCCCTCTGGGTCTCTGTCTCTGTATCTCTCCTCCATTTTTGTAAGGACATCATTCACGTTGGATTAGGGGCCATTCCACTCCAGTATGAACCCATGTTAACTCTTTCTCAACAAGATCATATTCATAGACACTTGGGGTTAAGACTTCGACATTATCTTTTGGGGGGACAGAACTCAACTCATACCAGAAGGTAAATATTGGTAGATAATTAAAAAAAGGTGAGGTCGAGGGAGACTGAAAAGTCAATCTCCCAACCAGTTCCTGAGGCTGGGGTTGATGGTGGTGCGGGAAGTATTATAGAGAGTTAATAGAGAGTTACCTAGGTCTAAATCCAGCCCTCAGGAGTCTGAGTTCCAATTTCATATTCCCTAACCAGTTTCCTGAGGAGCCCAAATGGCACAGTGGTTAAGCACTCAGTTGTGAATCAAAAGGTTAGCAGTTCAAACCCACCAGTCCTTGGGAGAAAGATGTGGCAGTCTGCTTCCGTAAAGATTACAGCTTTGAAATCCTATGCAGCAGTTGGACACTATCCCATAGGGTTACTTACTATGAGTTGGAATGAACTCAACAGCAATGGATTTGTTTTTTTTTTGGCTTTAAAAACAGAAATTTATACTCTTATGTTTTAGGAGGCTAGAAGTCCAAATTCAGAGTGCCAGCTCTAGGGGAAGGCTCTCTCTCTCAGTCGGCTCTGGGAGAAGGTCCTTGTCTCTTCAGCTTCTGCTCTGGGGAATATTCATATGGCTTGGCATGTCTCTTCCCTGTCTCTGCTTCTTTAGCTTGCTTGTTTAATCCTTTTTATGGTGTTGACATTTTCTTGATTCCTCCTAGTCTTCTGTGCTGAATTCCTTTTGTTTTTGTAGATTTTTGTGTTTGAGACTTTTTTTTTCTTCTTTATTTTGATGACTAGGTTTGTTAACTTTATTTGTGGTTGCCTTGAAATTTGCCCGTTTAAACCAGTTTTTTATTACTTAATGTTGCCTTGACTTCCTCTCCATATGAAAGTTCTATACCTATACCATTTATTCCCTCTTTTATTGTTCTGGTGTTGTTGTCATTTACAGATTGACCTCTCTGGTTCCCTCTTGTAAATATTTTAGTTTTGCTTTATCCTTGAGAGTTCATTACCTAGGTTGGTATCTGGCTGATGCTATTCTGTGCCCCAGACTCAGGTTGTTTTCTGATGTTGTTTGCTCTCTAACTGAAGGACTCCCTTTAATAATTCTTGTAAATTTGGTTTGGCTTTTACATATTCCCTTAATTTCTGTTTACCTGGAAATGCCCTAATTTCTCCATCATACTTGAGTGAGAGTTTTGCAGGATATATAATTCTTGGTTGGCAAAATTTTCTTGCAAGGTTTTATATATATCATCACATTGTCTTCTTGCCAGCGTGGTTTCTGCTGAGTAATCAGAGCTTAGCCTTATTGTTTCCCCTTTGTATGTGACTTTCCATTTTTCTTGAGCCGTTCTCAGGGTTTTCTTTGTCTTCTTGACTTTTGTTTCTAGTCTATCCTCTATGGGGTTTGTTGAGCTTCTTGGGTGGTCAGTTTTTCATCTTTCATATTAGGGAAGTTTTCTGTCAGCTAAAATTTTCAATGATTCTTTCTTCTACTGGAAGGTCACCTACTGTTTTATTATGGTCATTTACTGGAGCCAATCTGTCCTTTTTTAAAATATTTTTTTGATATTATCTGCTGTCTCTGGAACATTCAAGAATTATTTTCTTTGTTTATTGATTGTAACTTTTTTTGGTTTCAGCCTCCTTTTTTCTTTTATTTGGTTATGTCTGGGCACGTGGGCTGGCCATATTTTCTTGCTTACTTATCCATGGGCACGATACTTCTCATGATCTTGTCCAAGCGGGCAGGGCCAGTTGCTCAACTATGGTGCAGAAGGGCAGACAGGAGTGGGGGAGGGGATGGGTCTTTTGTGGCATGATCTAGGGAAAGTGGGGCAGGGCAAGGGGGCAGTGTGAGGAAGAGCCCACGCCGGTGCTGCTCGAGGGTGCGTAGCACTTGATGCATGGTGCAGATAGGCAGAAGGGATGGAAGAATATGTGATGTGCAGAGCAGGTGTTCTGTCTCTTGTTGGGAACTCTGTGATGTTTCCTTCCCATACGCCCTGTCTGGAGTCTTTAGTGGCTGTAGTCCAAGATGGTGAAGCCATGCCACGTTAGCTTTTAGGGGACCTCCACTCCATAGCTCTCTTCATTTTCTGTTCTCTGTCAGTTTCTTTTTCTATTCAGTGCTTGTTCGAGTCCTCTATGCCTTCATTTGACATGTAGGGTTCTAGGCTTGATGTTTGTGTCTGTTTTACTTAGTTTTTCAGGCCTTTGTTGCGGAGGGATGGCATGGTGCTTCTGCCTACAGTGCCATGGTGGCTCCACTTCTTGGTTGATTTTTTGTTTAACCAGTTTCCTATACGTGAGCACCCTGAGGGAAAAGAGAGCACGATATTGGAGTTAAGAGCACAGGTTTAGATTCACACAGATCTAGGTTAGAATCCTTCCCTCTAAGAGTCATGTGGCCTTGAAAAAGTCCTCTAATCCCTGTAAGTCTCAGTTAATTCACTGGCAGAAAAGAGGCTAATGAGCCACTATGGCAACACTGAAACAAGTAGATGAGATCTATACAGTGAGTAGCCCAGAGCCTGGCCCATAGTAAAAATCTTAGAAATGGAAATTATTATTATTTATTTACCTTGTACCTAATAGAGTGTCTTGCATATTGTAGATATACAATAACTGGTTGTCAAATTTAATTGGATCCTGTTTTTTCAGTGGGGATATTCAGCAACCTTAGTGATGTGGTAGGAATTTAACAAAAGATTCTAGGCATTTTCAGGATCAATCTAGAGTAATGAGGAACTGTCATTTGCTCCGTTAATAAAGCTCACTAATGGCCCATGAGTCATCAGGTTTTAATATGTTTGTTTTTACACAGACAAATGAAACTCTGAACTGAAAGTAGGAGTAACACAATGGTTAGAAGGCCACTGATCAGTTGTCAGGCAGTGTGTGCTGCCAAGAATGTAAGCTCCCACCTTTGCCCTACCCTTTCCCTCTGGTTCACTAGAAAGCTCCATGCTAGTAACCAAAGGGTAAAAACCACTCAGCCAGCTAGGCACACACATGGCTCAGTCTCCCACCAGAAAGCTCTCTGAGAAATATTCCCTTCTTGTCTTTAAAGCACAGTGTTTTAGAGCTCACCTGCTAACTAAAAGGTTGGCTGTTCAAATCCACCAGTAGCTTCTTCTCAGAAACTCTATGGGGCAGTTCTACTCTGTCCTATAGGGTAACTATGAGTCAGAATTGACTCAGTGGCAACAGTCTTTAAAGTAGTAAAATAACTACTGCCAACCCATCTACCTACCTACCAGTTGCTGCAGAGTTGACTCTGACTCATGGCGACACCAGGTGTGTCAGAGTAGATCTGCAACCATAGGATTTTCAGTGGCTGATTTTACAGAAGTAGATCTCCAGGTCTTTTTTATGAGATGCCTCTGGGTAGACTCAAGCTTCCAACTCTTCTGTTAGCAGTTGAGTGTGTGAACTGTTTGCACCTGTCTACAAATAGTGAAATTACTTCTTCTTAGGTAAATGTTACAATGCAATATGACACAAATAAGTTACCAGTAAAGATGAATTAATAAAAGAAATCACTTGAAAGGGTTCTCTTAAAAGAAAGAGATAAATCTATTACCCAACATTGTCTTCTGTGTCCTTAGAGCTATGAATACAAAGCCATAGGACCCTTGGTTAAGTGAAAACATTACTGAAATAGATAACACATTCTATGAATTTAGAAGAGAGCAAGATCATAGAGCAAGAAGTGAACTTAGAAAAATATCAGGTTTAACCCTGTTTTTTCTGCTTCATTTCTCCTCCTACTCCCAATCAATACACATACTCTGTACCTGAGGGCCAGAATGGTTACTGCCAGTAAGTGAAGAGAACTGGTGACTCCAATCAGTACTCACATCCCTGAATGTCTTCTCTGCCCGCTCTGGGGTAGAAGGGTTTGCACAAGGTCTCTGAAGAAGGAAGGACTTGACATGGGTGTTGAAGAATGGATGAACTTGGAAAAAATGAGGAGTTGGGAAAAGTTATTTCAGCCTAAGTAAGCAAATTTAGAAATAGGGGAAATAAAAGATAAATTCTGGGAACACTGAGTAAATTGATTTATTGGTGGGTGGAGCCAGTTATGGGAATAGATTGAAATATGGCCATCTATTCCTGTAATGCCTTCTTGAAAACTTTTGAAGGCCACTGGTTGCCTACACAAAGTCCAAACTCCTTAGTAGAGAAGTAACAGCCTTTCACTTCTGGCCTTGGTCTACTTCTGTCTTGCTCCTGCCAGAGGAGACTGTTTAAAGGTCCACGAATAGGCCATGAAGAAGTTCTTGGGGGCCTTGCCGTTGTGCTTATACTGGTCTCCAGCTGGGAATGCCTTTCTTCTTTTCTCTCTGGTTGTACCTGTCTCAACTTTCATAAGTATGACAAATATCACTGCCTCTGTGAAGCCTCCTGTCACCCTCACTTTCCCTAATTCTGCAGGCAGAATTAATCATTTACTCCTCTTCTGCCCCAATATAAGATTTTCTTCCTCATAATGGCACTCTGTGTGATCGGGGGAAACCCTGATGGTGTAGTGGTTAAGAGTTCAGCTGCTAACCAAAAGGTCAGCAGTTCAGAATCACCAGGTGCTCCTTGGAAACCCTATGGGGCAGCTCTACTCTGTCCTATAGGGTCGCTATGAGTTGGAATCGACTCGATGGCAGTGAGTAGTGGTAGTAGCGTGATCAGGACTTTTTCATATCGATACTGTGAGTAGGTAGTTTGTGCTGTGTGACACAAACCTGGGTGTCAAGAAAAGTTTTCACTCATCTACTAACCTAAAGGTTGGTGGTTTGAACCCACCCAGAGATGCCACAGAAGAAAGGCCTGGAAATCTACTTCTGTAAAGATTACACCCAAGAAAACCTTATGGAGTCACTCTATTCTGTAACCCATGGGTTCACTATGAGTTGGAATTGACTTGACAGCAAAGTTATTTACTTTTTTCTTTTAATAGTGTGAGCAATTTATATACTGGAAATTTCTATAATGCCTGAGATTTTATAGTTGTTTCATAAATACTGAATTAATGTAAGTGAAGATTTGCCTATTAAGTCATAATATCTGTGAAATTCATAAGGCAGCTTCTTCAGAAGGACCAACTTTATTCTACAGTCTGTAGGAGGTCAGAAGGAAAGAATGTATTTTAAAGAGAGCAGAGTGGTGGCTTGGACTGTAAAAGGGTCAGAGATGGGATCGTATTACACAAAGTCAAATGTGGATGACTATATATAACGAGTGTCCCAAGGAGAAGGAACTTCTTATTGAGGGTGGGATGGATTTTGAAACAACTAAACATGATATAAAATTGCCTAAACATTAAAAGGAAGAGAAACTTGAACTCTATGCTCACTACAGGTCCTATAAGTTATTTCCTAAATGGGGAGTGGTTTGGGAGTCTCAGTCACTGAACACTTGCCTATTCCATACCAGATTTCGGAAAGTTTAGGTGAGTACACTCTCTTTATTAAAATCTATGGATTTGTATGGAGAACTGGGCTGGATTGTTTGTGAGCCATAAGGACATTGTTTGCTTCTCTAGCTTAAGGCAAAAGCCAAAGCAATCATGAGTGGTGGGCTCTATGACCTCTTTCTCTTAGGCTCACATCATGGGTTTTGCCCTCAAGACTCTATCATTCTATCAATGTCACTGAATTATACACATAGAAATTATTGAATTGGTATATGTTTTGCTGTGTATGTTCTCATAAAAAACAAAAGAAAATAAATTATAAAGAAAAAAAGGACACTATCATTCTAATAACGAAAGGGGACATGAGAGATTTGTATTAACAATCTTCCTCACAAGTTGCTTTCTTCTGGGTTCTATTCTGATCCTGTTCTTGTCTTCTCCGTTTGGGGAACACATAACTATAAGACACTCTTAGGTCTGTCTTTCCAGGCCATTCATATGGAAGCAAAGCCATGAAGAGAATGCACCATGCAGAAGAGAAGGAAAAAAGAAAAGCTAAGAGAAGAAGAATGTATTTTTATTGGCAATCCCTTTTCTCCTCCACTGTTGTGGACTGAATTGTGTCCCCTCAAAATTTGTGTTAGATTCCTATCCCCTGTTTCTGTAAATATGATCCTGTTTGGAAATAGGGGTTTTCTTTTGTTATGTTAACGAGGGCATACCGAGTAGGGTGGGTCCTAAATCTAATAATTTCTAAATGGTCTTGTAAAAGAGAGCAGAATAGACATAAAGACATAAACAAGGGGGAAGACAGACACCATGTGAAGACCTGTCTACAAGCAAAAGAATGCCAAAGATTGCTGGCAGACACCAGAAACTAGGAGCGAGGCCCTCAGAAGGAATCGCATGAATAAGATCCTGAGTTGGACCTTTAGCCCACAGAATTGTGAGAAAATAAATTTCTGTCCTTTAAAGCCACCCGCTTATGGTGCTATTTTTTTTTTTTTCCCTGTTACTATGGCATTAGGTAACTAAGGCACGCACTAACACATTTGTGCTTTTACTGATGCCTTTCTGTTTCCGTGAGATTCTGACTTTATTTTTGGTGAGTAGACTTGGGAAAAGCCTAATACCTGCAGGTCAAACACATAAAGATCCCATGAAACAAGAACCATCAAAGACCCATGGATGAACTTTACCTGGATGAGAACAAAATGTTTGAGACATAAGCTGCTATAACTCTGAAGTACAAAATTATATACAAAGTGATCTTATTTATATTTTTGTTTGTTTATTCATTTTATAAGTAATACATTTACAGGATTAAAAATTCAAAAGATATGAATGAGTACAGTAAAAACACTCCCTCACTTTCTTGATCCTCAGCCACTCATTTACCCTCAAAGACGATCCATGTTTTCATTTTTTAAATTATTCTTCTATATACATTTTAAGCACACACATGCAAGCAAATATATGCATCATGATTTTAAGTTATGAATAGCTAGGTGGAACCAAAATAGAGGCAACTCCTCAGAATAAAAATAACAATTCAGAGCCAGTTTCCAAGGAATCATTTGATCACAATCTCACTCCAATTTCTCCTATCAACTGGGTTTATTTGCATCTTAACTGTATCACAAATTAACTTGAGTATCAAAATAACTTTAGCTCTGCTTTGAGGGAAAAGCTGGTTCAAGGAATGGAACTCCAGAGATAGCCTTACTGAGATGCAGAAGTCTTCTTTAAGCCAAATCCACACCTACCCTAAGATAAAAGGCAGGCATTAATATTTTTATGATTGTATTTAAACCAATTTTTATTATGGAAAAAATTTAAATTATCAAACATAAACTCAAGTAAAAAGTTTATGAATTTCCATATGCCCATTACACATATTCAACAAATAATAGGATCATGTCATAGGTGTTTCATTATCTTCACTTTTTTCCTGAAGTATTTTTAGAAAAAATTCACACCTTATGTCATTTCATTCATACGTATTTAAGGATATATTGTACAAAGTATGGATATTTTCTTCCATCATCCAATGCCATTATCATGCCTAACATAGTTAACAATTATTTCTTGGTATCTGATAGTACCAAGAGCATATTGACATTTTCCTGATCGCCTAAAAGCTTTACTTTTTTTCCGTTACTTTGACTTGGTGTTCAAGCTAAGTCCGTACACTGCATTTGAACGGTAACTCCTATGAATCTACCTTGAATGCCCCACGTTCAAGATTTGTCTGTGTGCTTTCTCATTGTATCATTTCCTTCATTTCTCCATATTCTGTATTTCTTGTGAACTGCACGTTAAATTTAATTACATTTAGGTTCAACTTTTTTTTTAGGGGGTGGGGCAAATATACTTTCTGGGTGCTGCTGTGTAATTTCTGTTGCATCACACCAAGAGCGACATGACATCGGGTTGTTCCACCTTGATCCGATTTAATGTTGGTGTCACAAACTATGGCCTGTGGGCCAAATTCTACCTGTAGCCTGTTTATATAAATAAGGTATTATTGGAACACAGCCATACTCATTCTTTAAGTATTGTGCGTGACTGTTTTCATACTACAGTGACAGAGTTGAGTAGCAGCAAAAGAGATCAGACAGCCTGCAAGCCCTAATATATTTATTAATTGGCCCTTTATTAAAAAAGTTTGCCAATCCCTGGCTTAGTGTTTTCACATATTGATAGACTTCTCTTCCAAATGAGGAAACTAAAACTCTAAATGCTAGACTGACTTGTCTAATATCACACAGTCAGTAAGTCAGGACCCACCAAGATTTCTTTCTGTAGATCTGCCTAGCCCCACCCCTTTGCCCTCCACTAAACCAATAGTGTCCTAAAACACAAGTAGTCGGACATCAGTAAAAGTTTCATTCTATCTTCACCCTTGCCCATCAGCATTCAAACAGAGCTAGAACCCAGATACTTGAACACGCCAGAGAAAGGAAGTAGGTATAGTTCAACGCTTTTAGCTATGTTATAAGTTGCCACCCAGTCAGCTCCAACTCATGGGAACCTTAAGTATGGTATAAAAAAAATTGACTGGTCCTGCGCCTCCACGATCTCTGATATGTTTGAACCCGTTGTTGTGGCTATTGTGTTAATCCATCTCATTAAGGGTTTTCTTCATTTTTATTAACCATTTTAGTTATAAATAACAGAAAATCCATACTCGACTTAAACAGGAGGTTTATTAACTTTCATAACTTGAAGTTAGTGGTGCCCTCAAGGGCCTGGGGTTGTTCTGTTTCTCTGCTGCTCAGCTCCATGTAGTCGTTATTTTAAAATTACTTTCTCTCCTGGTTTCAAATGGTAGGCAATGGGTTACATGCTTCCTTGCCATGCCCAGCAGGAGAGAGAGTGACAAACCTTGCTTCAAAGATGGTATATGAGTCCTTTCCTTTAGTTTGATTAGGTCTACATGTCTATCTTTATACCAGTACCAGTAGCCATTGGGACAGCATGCATTGATTGGCAGAGGATAATCAACATCTCCTTCTGAGGCTGGAAGTGGGGTGAAAACTTGATTAGCAATTGGAAGTCTGCTAGAAAGAAGTGTATTCATTTCCTAGGGCTGCTGTAACACGGTACCACAAACTGGGTACCTTTGTTGTTAGATGTGGTCGAGTCGGTTCTGGTTCCTAACGACCTATGTACCACAGATTGAAACACTGATGTGTCCTGTGCCATCCTCACAATTGTTGCTATGTTTGAGCCCACAGTTGTAGCCACTGTGTCAGTTCATCCCACTGAGGGTCTTCCTCTTTTTTGCTGTCCATCTATTTTACCAAGCATGATGTCCTTCTCCAAGGACTAGTCCCTCCTGATAACACGTCCAAAGAACCTGAGACAAAGTCTTGGCATTTCTTTTCTAATTAGCACTCTGACTGTACTTCTTCCAAGACAGATTTGTTTGTTCTTCTGGAAGCCCATGGTATATTCAATATTCTTTGCCAACACCATAATTTAAAGGCATCTATTCTTTTTTTTTTATTATTATTCTTTGGTCTTCCTTATCCATTGTCCAGCTTTTGCATGCATTATGAGGAAATTGAAAGTACCATGGCTTGGGTCAGGTGCACCTTAGCTCTCAAAGTGACGTCTTTGCTTTTCAACACTTTAAAGAAGTCTTTTGCAGCAGATTCGTATAATGCAATACGTCCTTTGGTTTCTTGACTGCTGCTTCCATGGGCATTGATTGTGGATCTAGGCAAAAGGAAATCTTTGACAACTTCAGTCTTTTCTCCGCTTATCATGATGTTGTTTAATGCTCCAGCTGTGAGGATTTTTTTTTTTTTTTAATGTCGGGGTGTAATCCGTACTGAAGGCTATAGCTTTAAACAAGAGTAATTTATTATCTCACAATTCTGGAGGACAGTTATCTGAATTTAGAGTATTGGCAAGGACATTCTCCCTCTGAAGAGCCTAGTGGAAGATAATTTCTTACGTCTCCCAACTTCTGGTACCTCCAGGTTTTCCTTGGTTTTTATATATGTTTTCACATGGCCATCTTTCCTTTGTGGCTCTCTTTGTCTTTTTGTTTTTTTGTTCTGAGAACACTCAGATTTGATTAGGACCCAGCCTACTTTAGAATGATCTCATATTAACTCATAACTTCTTCAAAGACCCTACTTCCAAACAAGCTCACTTTCACAGGTACCATAGTTAAGACATGAACATGTATTTTTGAAGGATACAGTTCAATTCATAACAAGAAGGAAGGGGAGCATGAATAGGAAAATAGTTTTTTGGAAAACTGTGGTTCAGTGTCATTTTGGGACTGATAAGATTGAATATTCCCAGGCTGATGCATTTGTCTGGCAGAGGTGAAGAGGCCTGAGCTAAAGTCATTTGCCCTCTAATCAAGTGTGTTTATTGCCTGCACACTTGGATGAGATTTGCTCTTAGCTACATGAAACGGACTGGTATTGGTCATTTTGAATTGGACAATCACATGGTCTACTATGTCCGGAATGACAACTTGAAGAGGAATGGTGTTACATTCATAGTCAGAAAGAAGATTTTGAGATCTACCCTGGAGTAAATGCTGTCAGTGGTAGGATAATATACTTACGCCTACAAGGAAGACCAGTTAATATGACTATTATTCAAATTTACACACCAACCACTAAGGCCAAAGATGAAGAAATTGAAGATTTTTACCAACAAGTCTTCGGGAATTGACAGAACGCCAACTGACACGTTTCAACAAATGGATGCAGTGCTGGAAGTGCTCATTCATTTATGCCAAGAAATTTGGAAGAGAGCTACCTGGACAACTGACTGGAAGAGATCCATATTTATGCCTATTCCTAAGAAAGGTGATCCAACCGAATGTGGAAATTATCAAACAATATTATTAATACCACATGCAAGCAAAATTTTGTTGAAGATCATTCGAAAGCAGCTGCAGCAGTATATCAAAGGGAACTGCCAGAAATTCAATTCAGATTTAGAAGAGGGCGTGGAACCAGGAATATCATTGCTAATGTCAGATGGATCCTGGCTGAAAGCAAAAAATACCAGAAAGATGTTTAAAAAAAAAAAAAATTTTTTTTTTTTTTTTTTTTACCTGTGTTTTATTGACTATGCTAAGGCATTTGACTGTGTGGATCATAACAAATTATGGATAACATTGCAAAAAATGGGAATTCCGGAACACTTAATTGTGCTCATGAAGAATCTGTATATGCATCAAGAGGCAGTTGTTTGAACAGAACAAGGGGATACTGCATGGATTAAAGTCAGGAAAGGTGTGCATCAGAGTTGTATCCTTTTGCCATACCTATTTAATCTGTATGCTGAGCAAATAATCCAAGAAGCTGGACTATAAGAAGAAGAACGGGGCATCAGGATTGGAGGAAGACTCATTAACAACCTGCTTATACAGATGACACAACAATGCTTGCTAAATGTGAAGAGGACTTGAAGCACTTACTGGTTAAGGTCAAAGACCACAGCCTTCGGTATGGATTACACCTCAACATAAAGAAAACAAAAGCCCTCACAATGGTACCAATGAGCAACATCATGATAAATGGAGAAAAGTTTGAAATTCTCAAGGATTTCATTTTACTTGGATCCACAATCAACACCCATGGAAGCAGCAGTCGAGAAATCAAAAGATGCATTGCACTGGGCAAATCTGCTACAAAAGACCTCTTTAAAGTGTTGAAAAGCAAAGATGTTACCTTGAGGACTAAGGTGAAGCTGACTCAAGCCAAGGTGTTTTTAATTGGCTCATATGCATGCGAAAGCTGGACAATGAATAAGGAAGACCAAAGAAGAATTGATGCCTTTGAATTGTGGTGCTGGAGAAGAATATTGAGTATACCATGGACTGCCAAAAGAACAAACAAATCTGTCTTGGAAGAAGTAGAACCAGAATGTTCCTTAGAAGCAAGGACGGCAAGACTACATCTCACATATTTTGAACATGTTAGCAGGAGGGACCAGTCCCTGGAGAAGGACGTCATGCTTGGTAAAGTAGAGGGTCAGCAGAAAAAGAGGAAGACCCTCAGTAAGATTGATTGACACAGTGGCTGCAACAATGGATTCAAACCTAGCAACAATTGTGGGGATGGTGCAGGACTGGGCAGTGTTTTGTTCTGTTGTGTACAGAGTCGCTATGAGTCAGGACCAACTTGACGACACCTAACAACACACATACAATTAGCTTATAAATCCAAAGTTTTTTCATAGGAAGATTAAAAGTGTTCATCAAGAAAATGACATTTATTTATTTTTTATAGATTTAAATTAAATTTGAAGAAATAGAACTTAGATATGGAATTATTAATTCCATTAAGTAGATCTGCAATAATATTGAAGGAAAAAAAACAATATGATCTAAAACTACATAAAGCATGGGATGAGCTTTTTAACTTAAAGAAAAATAAGTGAAAAAAGCAGCTGTAATTTATTTCTGTCCTAACAACTTCTTGACAAGCTAACCTTAGATAATTTAGGTAATGCAGAGAACATTACCTTTCTTGTATACTATAAGTAATACAAAAATTATGAGGAGAAAATGTAAGGGGTGGATTTTTGGAAGATGCAGCTCAGTGCTTTTCAACCATGGCTGCACGTTACAATCATCTGGAGAGTTTTTTAAATTCAGAAATTCTGATTTAATTGAGGTGAGGCTTAGGCACTGGTGATTTTAAAAACTCCCTTGGCGATTCCAGTGTGAAGTAAGCATTAGGAAGCACAGCTGTATCCTTTCAGCAGAATCAAAAGGGAGGCAAACCTCTCTGGGTTTGGACCCCAGATCAGAAGCCTAAACCTCAGGGACTAGTAAACATATTTCATTGATTCTAAGATGTGCTGTCAGCCTCCATTTACCTCCACCACATTTATGTTGTTGTTAGTTGCCATCAAGTTGGCTCTGACTCCTGGCAACCTTATATATAACAGAATGAAACATTGCCTGGTCCTGTGCCATCTTCATGATCCTTGGTGTGTTTGAGTCCGTTGTTGTGGTTATTGTGTCAGTCTGTCTCATTGAGGGTTTCCCTTGTTTTCACTGACCCTCTACTTTACCAAACATGATGTCTTTTTCTAGTAATTGGTCTTTTCTGATGACATGCCCAAGTAAGCAAGACAAAGTCTCACCATCCTCACTTCTAAGGAGCACCTTTCATGTGGTAAAAAACAGATGAAATTGTGCAATACAGGTTAGTAAGTAAGCACAAGTAAGCCCCTGTGTGCCTTGCCTATTGGGTAATCTGTCCCACATTTCTACATCTCTGAAATTGGGACATGGTCAGCCATGTAAGGTGTTCAGCCAGCCTGAAGCATGGACACCATCACTGGTAGCCAAGTGACAGCCTCTTGGGGGAAAATCCCAAGGACGGGTGTTACAGTCAATTAAGACATGCAGTCTCTTCAACACTTACGATGTGCAGAGGACAGTATTGTGTGTAACATAGGCTTTGATAACGCTCAGTCAAAAAATGACCAAGAAAAGTCAACTCTGAAAGAGAAGGAATTTTAGGAATTCCTTAACCAGTTTATTTTGCGTAGACATTTCTTTCCAGGTATGCACAGTAGTAATATGTAATAATTTTTTTTTAAATAAATCTTTAAAGAACTCTTTCAATAAATATAAAAAGAAAAATTCTAAGTGAAAAGAAAACCTTGGGTCATTATTTAATTGGTAGCAATTTTTATTTCCTTTCTTAGTGATATGTAATATAATGTAATATCTTGTAATTGATAATATCTTATATTTGATGAAATGTAACAATCTAGTAATGCAGTAAATATATTTCCAAAAGAAAAAAAGTATTGATTATAAAATGGATGGCATCAAATAAATATCCTCTTGCTTTACTCTTCCCTCAGTGATAACCAGGTACTTATCTACTTGAAAATTAGATTATCCTTTCTGTTGAAACAAGGTTATCTGTGCACTCTAATCAATATTGGGACCTTAAGCAGGTAGTTGTTTTGTCTGATCCTGCCTTCAATATCCTTTGTCAACACTGGTTTTACATTAAGCAGTTAGTAGCTGCCTTTATGGTATAAGTTGAAGGATGCTGAAAAGTATGTTCTAGACAAAAGCAATTTCCCTCATCAGTACCCAGACTTTAACTGATAGAAATTCTTTACTTTGGATTAATGCATTAAAATTGGATATTGTTCAATCTATGCTTTGCAGAGGTGGCACATTAAATGCCTACATTTCTACTAGTAATATTAAATTAGTCTATCAGAAGAATATCAAGTGTCTTGAAATTCTAAAGACAGGCTTTAATGTGGGAGGAGAGGAAGGAGAAAGAGTAGAGAGATGGGTCCGAGGCAGTGATGTGGTGGTACATGTCTAACAACCGGCTGGCTCTCCAGGAGACAAAAATTTGTAGCATTTGCCTATTTCCACAGTGTAAATACTCCCACCATGATGGATTTCAAGCTACCAACCTGATGTCAGTGAACATGAAGTTGGGAAGAGACTCCTCACAGTAACAGGTAAAGGTCGATTCCAGCACACCACTGGAGCACTTAAGGGAAAGTTTCTTCTGGAGGTAGGGGATAGCTTGAAGAATCTGAGGAAATTCCATAAGCAGATAGAAGGATACTGAAGGAAAGGTGGAAGAAGAAAAGGCTTGTGGCTTCCTCAAGTCTGTGGAGGATAGCTGTATTAAATGGATATGCCTTCTGCCTCAGGATAGATCCTCAACCTATTTCTCTTTCTCAGTTTTTGTAAGTGTAATGGAGACAGAGCTGTAGTCCTACTATTATTTATTTTTTTTTAATTAAAAAAAATTTATGGGGTGTTCTCATGACTTCATAGTTCAATGGAGAGTGGTTTATTTCTCCAACTAACATCTGTAAAATTGAGCTGTAAATCTGTGTATCTGGAGTGTTCAGTTACCTCTGCTCATATGGCAGACATGCAAGTATTTTTGGCCCTTGATCAAATAAATTAGAAGATTGTCATATTTATGATCCTTTTGGATATATATTCTCCAATATTTGTGGGGCAAAGGCAGATGCCCAAGTTCCAATTAAGCCCAAAGAAAAAATACTCTGTCATTTTTATCTCATTAGTGGTTATTCCTTAAAGGGGAATGTCTGTTATACTTTGCCCTTTGAAAGGGATGGAATTGTTGGAAGGATTACAAAGCACCAAACGTTTCAGACTTTTGAGAAATAATGAACTAGTCCTGGAAATAGAAATTTTAGACTTTGAAAAAAGGATAGACGTTTTCTTGTAATAGACTTGAGCTAAATGTTGCCTTTGGGATTTTTTTTTTCCCCACAATTAGTTATGTGTTGATGTTATGTGTGTTCCTTTGTCAACCACTTAATTCCTCCTCTGAGATCAAGCCCTCAGTGATCAAAAACTGGTATCATTTGCTCAAGAAGAAACCAAAACAATTTGATTTATAATGATATAGTGGATCTGAAACATGTATTAAAACAGTGGATCGTTAAGGAAGCAGTATACCCCAAACCACCAAACCCACTGTTCTGAGTTGGTTCCAACTCATAGCCACTCCATAGGGTTTCCACGGCTGGAAATCTTTACGGAAGCAGACTTCCACATCTTTCTCCCGTGCAGCCACTGGTGGTTTCGAACCACTGACTTTTCAGTTAGGAGACAATTGCTTTGCCCACTGCACCACAAGGGCTCCTTAAGTAAGCAGCATATAAAGTTTAATACAATCTCTTTATCATTTTTAAGCAGAAAAGGAGCTTTTTAAGTCCATAAATATGATTTTACATGCAAACTTACATATGGGTTCAGACGTGGAAGGTTCTTCTCATTTAATGCTTTTCACTCTCCCTCCAGTTCTCCCGGTCTCCTGGCATATGAGCATCTCTGCCTCAGAAGAGGCTCATGGATAGTCAGCAAATGAATGACCTCCTGCACCTCGGCTTTAATTTATACATGATGATTTGTTCCTTTAACTGTTGCTCGTTGCTGTTAGTTCATCGAAAATGTTTATTGAACTTGGAAAGTGCTACAGGGCCAGGATTTTGGTAGATCTCAAAAATAATTGTGATTGCTTTTTCCCGCTTGTTTTTGTTGTTTAACAAAAAATGTCACCCCCCAGCACCTGTTTAATGGAAATGAATAAAACAAAGCAAAACAAACAAACAAACAAACACCAGACTTGGCACTTGAAATATAGACCCTGGCAGAATCTATAATTTGCAAATTCTAAACTCTGGTCGCTTAGTGGTTAAGAGCTATGGCTGCTAACCAAAGGTCAGCAGTTCAAATCAACCAGCTGCTCTTTGGAAACTCAATGGGGCAGTTCTACTCTGTCCTATAGGGTCACTGTGAGTCAGAATCCACTTGATGGCAATGGGTTTGGTTGTTTTGGTTTTGTAAGTGGGTTGAGCAAGTCTTTATTTAGCTAATCAAGTAGAGAAAATTTATGGAAAAATAAAATTGTTTTATTTATTACTGTCAGAAGAAGCCCTGGTGGCCCAGTATTTAAGCACTCAGCTGCTAACTGAAAGGCCAGTGGTTTGATTCACAGAAGAAAGATGTGGCAATCTGCTTCCGTAAAGAATACAGCCTTGGAAACTCTATGGGGCAGCTCTACTTTGCCCTATGGGGCTGCTATGAGTCGGAACTGACTTTGATGGAAAGAGTTAGGTTTTTCTTTTTTCTGTTTTATTACTGTTAGAGATAGATAAATATCTTACTTAAAATACTGACTTGTCTGTGTTTGTGTGTGTGTGTACGTCAAAACCAAAAACACCAACCTTTCGGTTAGTAGTTCAGCGCTTGGCCATTTGTGCTACCCAAGGACCTTGATATATGGCTGGAGACCCAAGTCTTCAGTCATAAGAGTTCTTTCTGTGCAATACTGTCATCAGCAAGTTGTTTTGGTGAGCACTCCACCACACCAATTTACAAGCAAGATGACTTCTTTGTGACAAGATTTTCTGGTCGACTTTTTTTAAACATAAATATAATTACTTGTAACTATATACGAGTTAGCATGCTTTGTGACAACAAAGCTAAACTTTCCCCATGATGTCTGACATATAAATTCCCAAGGTTTCCCAGCACTGTGGCTGGGAAATTCCCAAGTGTTCCCAGCACTATAGCAAGAGATATTCGAACTCTACATAAAGGACAGAGTTGAGTATTTGGCTTTGCCTTTTTGAGCTGAGGTCAGTGTTTTAAATTTTTCTTTCTCCCCAGGCCACCTCTCACTCACTCTCGAGTTACTAGCCATCTCAGCCATGAGGTCTATGTGCCTCAAAAGTGTTTATGGGGCCCCTGCACCTGAGAATTTGATAAGGAATTCCTGCTGTGATAAAAAGTGCTCTTAGGTCAAACGTGTAGTGGTAAAATTAATTGTTCTGAGACTGTGTGTCTCAAGGCATCTATAAAAGCCATGTAATTTACTGCCTAGGATACCACCTGTGTAATACAGCTGTCTCAACCATTTTATACACATGCACACACACACACATGTACACACACTTTTAGGGTTGAGGGAGCAGAAGAGGGAGAGAAAGAAATTACATTCATGGGAGGTTTTATTTGGGTTAAAGCTATACTCTCTGGAGGTTTTGTTTTTCACCTAATTGAAAACATCTACAGTCCTCCTGCCAAAGAAATCCTAACACAGGCCAACCTGGAGATGGGGGCCCTCTTGTCTCTAAGCCATGAATCATTGATGGATCTTGCCTCAAATCTAGCCCCAAGTATAAAGTTCTGCTTATCACATAAAAATAGTAGCAAACAGCAGGATCACTGAAGTGACAGCTACTTGATTCTTATCCAAAGAATTGTCATTAGGCTTTTAGTCCCAAAATGTTTCGTGAAAGTAGCTGAAGGAAGGTTAATTTTAAACATCTCAGGGAGCTCAGTGAAAGGTCTTTCCTACTTGTACTCCTGGGTGCGCAGTTTACATGGCTGTTTGGAATTTTCTTGCCCTCGATACCCTGCCTCCATTTCTTTTAGATTCGAACAGTAACAAGGCCTTGCTCAAGTTAATTTATCTTTGAGACCTAGTTTCTTTCACAGGATATAAATAGAGAGCGTAACAACCATCACAGGCCCATAAAACAACAGAAGGGCAGTGCCAGAATTTACCTGCTGTTAAAAGCCCACCTTGGATGCTATATTTGATTTAAATTCCCTTATGCCTTTGACTAGATGCAATGGTTCTCTGCTTTGTGGTACCACAACCCTTGGTACCTCCATTATAGTATAGACTTCTTAGAATTATTATATTTGTATACTTGTCTTATCTCTCCTATTATATTGCAACCTTTCTGAAGGCATAGTCTTTTTATTTTTTTAGGGAAATTTTTTTTCTTTTTAGTTAATTAATTCATTTGTTTATGTTATTGTACTTTAGATGCAGGTTTACAGAACAAATTAGCTTCTCATTAAACAATTAGTACACATGTTGTTTTGTGATGTTGGTTACCAACACCATGACACGACAGCACTCTCCCCTTCTCTACCTTGGGTTTCCTATTACCAACTTTCCTTTTCTTTCCTTCCTTCTAGTCCTTGCCCCTGGGCTGGTGTGCCCAGTTAGTCTTGTTTTGTTTTATGGGCCTGTCTAATCTTTGGCTGAAGGGTAACCCTCAGGGGTGACTTCATTACTGAGCTAAGATGGTGTTTGGGGGCCATACTCTCAAGGTTTCTTCAGTCTCTGTCAGACCAGTAAGTCTAATCTTTTTTTTTTGTGTGTGTGGGTTAGAATTTTCTTCTGCAATTTTCTCCAGTTCTTTCCAGGACCCTTTATTGTGATTCCTGTCAGAGCAGTCAGGTGGTGGTAGCTGGGTACCATCTAGTTTTGCTGGACTCAGTCTGGTGGAGGCTTTAGTACTTGTGGTCCATCAGTTGTTTGGACTGATCTTTCCCTAGTGTCTTCCGTTTTCTTCATTCTCCCTTGCTCCAGACAGGGTGAGAACAGTAGATGGATGCTCAGAAGCTTTTAAGACCCCAGACACTACTCGCCAAAGTAGAATGTAGAACATTTTCTTTACAAACTATGTTATGCCAATCAAGCTAGATGTTCCCTGAGACCATGTTTCCCACAGCTTTCAGGCTAGTAATTCAGCCCCTCAGGGAGTTTGGAAGTGTCTATGGAGCTTCCATGACCTCGTGAAAGCATAGCCTTAATCATCTTGTTATATTCTCACAATGTCTTATATGTTGTTTGAGCTTAAAAAAATATTCATCCAGTTGAGTTGGGAAGAAGCCCTCATGAATTCGGTCTTCTGCTTATAATGTTTTTCTTCATTACTTACTGTGTTCTCTTGCCATATCCTTTTTGGAACTCTTTGAGAGGACTAGGTAAGGTGTTGTTGTTGTTGTTTGTTGTCCTCAAATCAGTTTCAACTGATGATGACTTCATGTGTGCAGAGTAGAACTGCTCCACAGGGTTTTCAAGGATGTGACCTTTGGGAAGCAGATCACCAGACCTGTCTTCTGAGGCTTCTCTAGGTTCAAACTACCAACTTTTTTGGCTAGTAGTTGAGTACTTTAACCACTTGTGCTACCCAGGGACTCGGAGGTAATGTGTAGTGCCCTTTAATAGAAAATAAATGTGTTCTTCAAAGTGGAGTACTATAATTTCCTGCATTAGGAGAATTTGATATAATTTCACAGACTGAAAATATTTCCGGGTAATTTTATCATTCATTTGTTGTTGTGTTTTTCCTAAGTGGTTTGGCCAAACTAAGCCTGAATTTGGAAAAAAAAAAAAAAAGAAAGGAATAAATCCCAAATTGAACGCATCAATATCTCTTACTGTAAACTCAATTTTATTATCTCATTTATTTTATTACCTGGAAGAAACAGCTGCATCAATTTCTTTGGCAGACTCACCTCATACTAGTAAAAAGGATGTTTTGTCAGGACTTTTTAAGAATCTTCTTAAAGGTGTCCAGTGGCTTCTCACCTATACCCCGTAAATGGTTACTGAAAGATTTACCATCACCATGTGGTATGGTCTGTCCTAGGGACATTAAGGTATGGCTTAGTCAAATCCTTTTTGATTGTCAAATGACAGAAATCCATTTTCAACTAGTTCATGTGTGAAGGGAATTCAATGTGATCTCATTGGGTCAACTCGTGGGTACAGGATCACGAGGTTAGCTAGGCTTCATGAAGAATAGGGATGAAGAACAGGACAGCTATCAGGAACCCAGATCAGGCATTCTTTCTCTTTCTTCTCTTCTGTTCTTTCTCTACCTCTTCAGGCAGCTTTTGCTGCATTGGCATGTGGGAGGCTAAATACAATCACTCCTATTTTTTTAATCCCCTCAAGTCAAGTAACCAACCAAGATTTCCTGCTGTTTTTTAGTTCCAGGCCAAGACCAAGGAAAGATTTGTTTGGGTCAGTTACCCCATGTGTACAGAGTAGAACTTTCTCATAGGGTTTCCAAGGAGAAGCTGGTGAATTCCAACTGCTGACCTTTAGGTTAGCAGCTGTAGCACTTAACCACTGGGCAACCAGGGCTCCAACTGAGATTAAGAGGGCTAAATGCCTTCCCTAGGTCACAAAGGAGTCCCTGCGTGATACAAATGGCTGACAGAAAGGCTGGTGATTTGAGCCTATCCAGAGGCACTGTGGATGAAAGGCCTGGATATCTACTTCCAAAAAATCAGCTATCGAAAATCTTATGGCTCACAGCTCTACTCTGACATACGTAGGGTCATTGTGAGTCAGAATCAGCTTGACAGCAACTGTCACAGTATAGATCACAAAGTCAAAATTCCAAATCAAATCTGTCTGACTGTATACATACAGTTAATTCTCATTATTTGTGGAGCTCATATTTGCAAATTTGCTAAAATTTATTTGTAACCCCCAAATCAGTACTCATAGCACTTTCACATTCATGGACCTAAGCAGAACAGAGAAATTTTTGAATGACCGGACCCACACATTCCCAGCTAAAGTCGAACAAGGTGACACTCTATCTTCATGTTTCAACTCTTATATTGTAAACAAGTATACTTTTTGTCGTCTATTTAATGCTGTGTGTTTGCAATTTTTGTGCTTTTTTTTGATGGTTTTGCTTTTTAAAATGGCCCCAAGTGTAGTGTTGAGTGCTGTCTGGTGCTCTGAAGTGCAAGAAGGCCTTACAGAGAAAATACCTGTGTCTGATAAGCTTTATTCAGGCATGAGTTATAGTGCTGTTAGTAGTGAGTTCAATGTTAATGAATCAACATTATAAATTAATAAGGCAGCTTTAAAGTGATCAGTTGATGAAAATGTTGTGACCAGATGCTCACAGGAACCTAACCTTGTATTCCCCTTAGGAGCAATGGTTCAGTATTCACTAAGTCAGTGTTCTCAGTGAATTTATAGAGCATAACTATAACAAAGAATGAGAATTGACTCCGTGTATTTTTTTCTTTTTACATTTTGTTAACATTATCTGGAAGTCATAGTTCAGAAATCATCTGATGTTTTTCTTATTCATGTTTAACAAAATATACCTTCATATGCAGAGAAAATAGAATAACATTATTTAAAAAGGTAAATGATGACGATCCTAAGATTGTCTTGATGGTACGTACACTCTCCAGTTCCTGGAAAGCCTGAAGAACAGGGTCCCATATGGTCTCGATTAGGGATCGCACTCCCTTGGAGGTTTTGCTCTCTTTCACACACGAAGGCTTTTTCAGCAGGTCTGTGACACTCAACTAGACAAAGAGCTACACTGTCTTCCTGCCTCCACTTTGCCCTTAGCTCACTTTTCTCCTATATCCCCTGGGGGAACTTCTAATTATTTTTCCTTCTCTCAACAGGCAATTTTCTCCTCAATCTGGTTCTCGTCTTTGCTATGCTTTGTTCTTCAGCTTTTTTTTTTCCTGAGGAGTAATAATGCGTTGGACTCTGTGTAAATGTTACACTTCGTTATTTATCCTCATTTAACTAGAGTTTATGTAGGGGGATTCGGGGATGCAATTTGGCCATGCCATCGTCACACACATTTCTATTGTTCCCACACTAAACTCCTAGCCTCCCTTACAAGGTGTTTCCTAGTGTATGTCCTGAAGCTCACATTGGTTGAATTCTCCTATGACACCTCACCAGTTCCATGATACTCCAGACTCCTCGTCTGCCTTGCAAAGCTTGTAGGCAGCTCATCAAAATCACCCAACTATTGAAAAATGTAAAGTTTTCATCTGTATGTTCTGGAAATTATCAATCAAAAACTATCTACTAAGCACTTACCTACACTGTCCTCAGCACTGTGCAGACAGCCCCAGGTGATCAAAAAAAGAATAAAACACAGTTCTTGTTGTGAGGAAGATTATAACCTAATAGGGAAACTATCTTAGCAATCTAGTGCTGCTACAACAGATATACCACAGGAGTGGCTTTAACAAATAGAAATTTATTTTCTCACAGTTTAGGAGGCTAGAAGCCCAAATTCAGGGTGCTGTCTCTAAGGGCAGGTCTTTCTGTCTTCGTTAGCTCTGGGGGAAGATCCTTGTCTCTTTTCACTTCATTCCTTGGTTCCTTGGTGATCTTCATGAGGCATGGCATCTATCTTCCTTCATCTCTGCTTTTTTGCTACTTGTTTAATCTGTTCTTTTATATCTCAAAAGAGATTGATTTAAGACACACTCTACACTAATACTACCTTATTAACATAATAAGGAAAACCTTATTCCCAAATGAGATTATAACCACAGGTATACTAGGATTTAGGATACATAGTTTTGGGGGACACAATTCAATCCTTAACAGATGCTAAGACACAAGAAGACATTTAACAACTGAAATCAAGTGCCAAAGAGGTGTGGGTCCTTAGGTGTTTTTAGAGACCAGAGGAAGAGGAGGAGAGTGTTTCTAGCTCAGGGTCAGCTGGGCAGGCAAGTCAGGGGAGAAATCAGTAAGAGTGAAGACAAAACAGCATGGACCTTGTTCAATAGAATGTGAAAAATAATTTGCCCAAAAGGGAGGGATTTGAGGGAGTTTTTTTTTTTTTTTATTAAAGGAGCCCTGGTGGGGGTATGAAACCACCAGCTGCTCCGTGGGAGAAAGATGTGGCAGCCTGCTTCTGTAAAGATTACAGCCTTGAAAACCTTATGGGGGAAATTCTGTTCTGTTTTATAGGGTTGCTGTGAGTTGGAATTGCCTCGACGGTAATGAATTTGGTTTGGCTTTGGAAGAAGCTCTGGTGGCTCAACAGTTAAGTGCTTGGCTGCTAAATGAAAGATTGTCGGTTTGTACCCTCCCAGGGGCTCCATGGAAGAAAGACCTGGCAATCAGTTTCCGTAAAAATTACAGCCTACGAAATCCTATGGGGCAGTTCTACTCTGTCACATGGAGTCACTATGAGTTGGAATCGACGGCACCCGACAGCAAAACAGTGGAAGGGGAGGTTTTGAAAATATTTGGGAACAATTTGGGAATAAGGTTTAGATTTATAAAATCAAATTAGTATTTATCCCAAAGACAACCTCCAATTAAATTCATGAATGTTGAATAGTATGCTCTCCCATTGTATTTCCCTTTATTCCCTCTCACTTTCTCCATTTAATTTACGTATGCTTAGGAAAAGATCTGGAATAATAATCATCAAATATTAAAATTATTTATTTTCAAGGGTTAGGATTTGGGAAGTCAAGAAATCAAATGACATATTCGATTGGGTAAATCTGCTGCAAAAGGACCTCTTTAAAGTGTTGAAAAGCAAAGCTATCACCTTTAAGGCTAAGGTGCGCCTGACCCAAGCCATGGTATTTTCAATGGAAGGAATACAGAGTCACTATACCAAAAAGAATTGGCGGATGTTCAGCCATTTCAGGAGGTGGTGTATGATCAGGAATCGATGGTATTGAAGGAAGAAGTCCAAGCTGCACTGAAGGCATTGGTGAAAAACAAGGTTCCAGAAATCGATGGAATACCAATTGGGCTGTTTCAACAAATAGATACAGCGGTGGAAGTGCTCACACATCTATACCAAGAAATTTGGAAGACAGCTACCTGGTCAACCGACTGGAAGAGATCCATATTTATGCCTATTTCCAAGAAAGGTTATCAATCCAACCGAAGGCAAAAATTAGCAAACAATATCATTAATATCATATGCAAGTAAAATTTTGCTAAAGATCATTCAAAAGCAGTTGCAGCAGCATATTGACAGCGAACTGCCAGAAATTCAAGCTGGATTCAGAAGAGGACCTGGAACCAGGAATAGCATTGCTGATGTCAGGTGGATCCTGGCTGAAAGCAGAGAGTACCAGAAAGATGTTTACCTGTGTTTTACTGACTATGTTAAGGCATTTGGCTGTGTGGTCATAACAAATTATGGGTAACATTGCAAAGACTGGGAATTCCAGAACACTTAATTGTGCTCATGAGTAACCTGCACATGAATCGAGAGGCAGTCATTCGACCAGAACAAGGGAATACCACACGGTTTAAAGTCAGGAAAATGGGCATCAGGGTTGTATCCTTTCACCATATTTATTCAATCTGAATGTTGAACAAATAACCTGAGAAGCTGGACTATATGAAGAAGTATGTGGCATCAGGATTAGTGGGAGACTCAGTAATAACCTGTGATATGCAGGTGATGCAACCTTGCTTGCTGAAAGTGAAGAGGACTTGAAGCACTTACTGATGAAGATCAAAGAACACAGCCTTCAGTATGGATTGCACCTCAACATAAAACAAAAATCCTCACAACTGTACCAGTGAGCAACATCATGATGAATGGAGAAAAGATTGAAGTTGTCAAAGATTTCATTTTACTTAGATCAGCAATCAACACCCGTGAAAGCAGTAGTCAAGAAATCAAGCTATGCATTTCATTGGGCCAATCTGCTTCCAAAGACCCCTTTAAAGTGTTAAAAAGCAAAGATGTCTCCTTAAAGACTAAGGTGCACCTGACTCAGGGCCTTGGTGTTTTCAATTGACTCATATGCATGTGAAAGCTGGGTGATGAATAAGGAAGTCTGAAGAAGAACTGATGCCTTTGAATTGTGGTATTGGTGAAGAATATTGAATATGCCATGGACTGCCAAAAGGAAGAACAAATCTGTCTTGGAAGTACAAACTGAACACTTCTTAGAAGCAATGATGATGAGATTACATCTCACATACTTTGGGCATGTTGTCAGGAGGGATCAGTCCCTGGAGAAAGGCATCATGCTTGGTTAAGTGAAGGGTGAGTGAAAAAGAGGAAGACTGTCAACGAGATGGATTGACACAGTGCTGCCACAATCGGCTTAAGCATAACGATCGTGAGGATGGAGCAGGACCTGGTGGTGTTTCGTTCGGTTGTACATAGGGTTGCTGTGAGTTGGAACTGACTTGATGACACCTAACAACAACATAAGGCATTTACAGTTCAATTGGGTTTGAGAAAATATATATTTGTTTATAACAAATTCCATTATTACACAGTTCCAGCTATACTGCCAGTCAAACATTTCACCAAAACATGCCCACATAGATTACTACATAAGTAAAAGCTGACACACATGTCGCTATTGTTACAGGGTTAGTATTCATCTTATGCCCCAAAGCCAGCTTCTCATGGCAGTATGTAAATTTTAACATTTGAGATCTGCTCTTCTTTCTGACCAGTGTTTAAATTTGTATTTGAAGACAATGCTTCTGTGATTAAAAGATTGGAAAAGGCAAAAAAAAAAAAAAAAATACAACAATAAAAAGTGGAGACACTTTTGGAGGACACCCAAGATAGTAAAATTTAATTGCCAAAGGATCATTGTATACAGAATGTTGAGTAAGTGAAAATAATTGGCATAAAAAAGCTTCATAAGGAGACTGTTAACTCGCTGAAAACTTAATATAAAGAAAAATTCTACTCTAGCTTTTAAATGATTATTTTGAACATTGCTTCAATTTTCTGGTTTGCTTTGTTATTGAAAAATGTCTCATTTAGAGCATAATTGCATTTCAGACCCAAGGAAAACCTTAGGAACTATTTCATTCAACTCTTCAAGGACAACGAAACCCTGGTGGTACAGTGGCTAAGAGCCCAGCTGCTAACCAAAAAAAGGGTCAGCAGTCTGAACCTACCAGCTGCTCCTTGGAAACCCTACAGGGCAGTTCTACTCTGTCCTATAGAGTTGCTATGAGTTACAATTAATTCAATGGCAACGGGTTTGGCTTTTGGTTTTCAAGGACAAGAGCAAGTGACACTGTGTCTATGATGCATTTCCAAATTCTCCAGTGAAATTATTATTATTATTTTTAAAGCTTGTTTAGGACTATAATAAAACTATTACATGTTCACTGGAGAAAATTTGATGAATACAGGCAAAATCTTATTTAAATCTAGTCTATTTTCTTCCAGACTTTCCCCATGTATCTGTTATAGGATGTTGTATTATAAAAACTCTTTTAAAAATGTTTTTTAATGACCACGTAGTTATTCCATCACATGGATAAACCATAATTAATTTAATAGTTTCATTACACTTTTGGTCATTTAAATTTTTTTTTGTCAAATTTTATAACAAAACCGGGATGAACTTTATGCACATTTCTGATTATAATTTAGGATTAATTTCTAGATGTGGGAGTCTTGTTAAAAAGTCATTGTTGTTAGCTGCCATCAAGTTTGTTCCAACTCATGGTGACCTTATGTATAACAGAACAAAATATTGCTTGGTCCTGCACCATCTTCATGATTGATATGTTAGAGTCCATTGTTTTAGCTAATGTGTCAGGCCAACTCATCAAGGGTTTCCCATGTTTTTGCTGGACCTCTACTTTTCCAAACATGATGTCCTTTTCTAGCTGTTGCTGTTTCCTGACAATGTGTCCAAAGTAAGTTAGTCAAAGTCTTGCCATCCTTGCTTCTAGGGAACATTCTGATTGTATTTCTTCCAAGATTGATTTGTTCATCCTTCCATAGTTTCTTCAGTGTTCTTCTCCAACACCACAGTTCCAACATCAATCTTCTGTCTTCTTTTTTCGTTGTCTAGCCTTTTCACGCATACGAGGAGATTGAAAAGACTATGGTTTGAGTCTAACTATGGCTTGAGTCTAACTCCCCTTAGTCATGAAAATGTCGAAAGGTAAGAATTGCAAATCTGTTTTCCAGAAAATACACCTAATAGACGTGTATGAGGATGCCAATTTAACTTTATGGACCACAGCACTTCATACATTCATGGACACACTAGTTGTGTTGTTTTTGGTGCTATAATTAGTTGAAGACATGCCTGCATCTTTATAGAGATAAGGACACAAAGATACAGACCATTTAGTTGAGTTGCCCAAGTTCACATAATTAGTGGCAGAGCTAAAGTTACAACAAAATTTTCTTGACTTCTAATTTGGTGCTTGTTATGATTGAATTGTGCCTCCCCCGCCCCCCAATTTGTGTTGGTACCCTAACCCCTGAATCTGTGATGTAATCTCAGAATAGGACTTTCTTTGTTAAGTTAATGAGGCGTAGGCTGCATCTTAAATCTAATGACTTCTGAAATATAAAAAGAACAGATTAGAGACAGAGAGAGGCAAGCACAAAATAGGGGAAAGATAGATGCCATGTGGAGACCACCAAGAAACTGAGGAATGCTGGAGCTAAGTAGCTGAGACAAGGATTTCCTCCCAGAGCTGATAAAGAGCTTTCCCGAGAGCCAGTGCCCTGAATTCAGACTTCTAGCCTCTTGAACTGTGAGAAAATAAATTTCTGTTCTTTAAAACCACTCACTATGGTATTTCTGTCACAGTAGTACTAGCTAAGACAGCACTCTTTTGCTATAATTCTTTGCAAACTTCTTAATCAACTATGTTTCTTATCCTTATGTCTCTAAGTATATTTTGTATCTGTTTTCCTTTAAGACATTTCTAGATGGACATTAAGTGAATGCCAAGGTGCACAGTCTTTTATGCTGTGGCTTGTTCTTTATTTAGGACTCCCCCCCCCCTTTTTTCCAGCCAAGTACTAGAAATTCTAACATATTGCAAAATAAGCATCATTTTGTTAGCTTGATAGAAATGAAGAATCTTAGATCTATCCAAGTCCATAGAGTCAGAATCTACATTTTAACAAGATTCCTAGGTGTCTTAGTCATCTAGTGCTGCTATAACAGAAATACCTCAGGTGGATGGGTTTAACAAACATAAATTTATTCTCTCACAGTTCAGGAGGTTAGAAGTCTGAGTTCAAGATGCTGGCTTCAGGGGAAAGCTTTCTCTCTCTGTTGGCTCTAGGAGAAGGTCCTTGTTATCAGTCTTCCCCTGGGTCTTCATCCTTGATGGTAGGAGGCCCCTCTCCTCTCTGCTTACTTCTCTCTTTTAATTTCAAGAGAGATTGACTGAAGATACAACCTAATCCTGTAGACTGAGTCCTGCCTCGTTAACATTATAGAAGATTTACACGTGATAAATAATCAGATCACAAAATGGAGGACAACCAGACATTACTGGGAATTATGGCCTAGCCATGAAGAAACACATTTTTGGGGAACACAATTCAACCCATAACACTAGGTAATTTACAGGCACATTAAAACTTGAGAAGCAATGTTCTAATACATTTGGGCTACTTTTCTGGAAACATAGTAGCCAATTTTTAAAAATTGTCATGACAGAGGCAAATAAAAACATACATCAATTCTTTGAATTTGAACTGATGGATAATACAGTCTTCCCTATTTGACTAAATAGTTCCTGGACAGTCATTACAAGTTAAGTCATAATAAATTAAACCTTATTGCTTACAGTGCAAAAGCATACTTAAAGATTTTGTCCCTGGAAACTCATTTTTGCCACAAAAGCAGTAAATTTGATCACAAAATAAGGGAATATTATATAAAGCAAATGCAGTATATTAGAATATTAAAAGAAAATATCAGTTTGGAAAAACCAAGCATCTTTTGTTGCCATTTGAGGATATTTCTGTAGGAGATGAATTGACGGGTTTTTCTTAAAAAGCACAGCCAGTGAAATTAGGAACATAATATACATTTTTTTTCCCCCTTGGAATCTTTGCACTGCAGAGATATTCTTCATTGCTCCAGGCTTGTAAATTTTATTCAAAATTATAGGAATATCTCTGAAAAAGTTTGCCTATTTGATGTGTATGAAGTTGGAGAAAATCCTTGGGTGGTACAAATGATTTGTGCTCAACTACTAACCTAAAGGTTGGCGATTCAAAGTTACCCAGTGGCGCTGTGGAAGAAGGACCTAGTGATCTCCTTCCATAGAGCTCACGGCCAAGAAGACCCTATGGAGCTATTATAATCTGCAACACATAGGGTCACCATGCATTGGAAGCAACCGAGTGGCAATGAGTTTTTTTTTTTTTTTCTAAGTCGGAGAAAGTCTTTGGATGGGAAACGCTAAGGGAAGTGTGCTGTCCTTCCGCACCTTGTGTGGTTGCTTTCAGTTCCACTCAGTGGTCAGTCTTTAAGATAAGTTTTGTTCTTCCTTTGGATGACTTATGTGTGATAGGAAAATTATAAATGGTTTACAGATATTTTATAAATTAAGATCTGTATTTCCACCCACCTCTAGGGTAGGTGCAATGCCCATTGATTTCCAAAGAAGTTCTCTGAGAAAGGCTGATCTGTTTTGGGGATCAAGAGAAAGGGAGGCAGCCTCAGAGCATACAAATGCATGGACTGAAATGTCTTCAAGACTTTCGAGGAGTCAGAAGAAAATGACAAGTGCAAAGCTTTTGACTTTCAAAGAGTCAGTGGAAAACAACCCTTGGGATTTCAGTAAAAAAAAAGAAAATTCTAGTAATACAGAAATTAGGCTAACTCTCAACATTTAAAAACTCTTCTTTTTTTTAAGTTTAATGGTTTCTTTATAGGATTTAATAAAAACTTACTCTATGATACAAAAACATGGTTGAAAAAAATGTGAGGTTTTCAAAATATAAAATCCATTAACTTGGATTTTATGAAACCAAATAACTAATTTAGTTATAGTCAGCCTACCCTCCACCTCCCCCAAAATGTACCCCTAGACATTTACAAACCTATGCTGTCTTTCTAATCAGAAAGCCAGTTAAGCTTGTAACATTCTATCTTCTCCAGTGCAGCCCACACTTATTTAACTTATGGAATAATATTTTCATGTCCCAAAATGCTCTCAGAGAAACAAGGAAAAATTCCAGTAACATGTTTTCTTTTTTATAGCTAAATGAGTTTTTTTCTCCCTCAATCTCACTCTTTTCTGTAAAAATTGATTTCTTCTTTACAATGTTGATAATCAATAAAAGCCTTTACCAAAACTCCCCAAAGTGCCCATGGTAACCCAGTCCTTCGATAAATCTAGAGATTTTCCCAGGGGTTTCCAGTCCAAGCCACCCCACCACTTTTATGATGATATATGAGGGTCATATACAGGGACTTATCCGACATCCTCTAAATTAAAAGTCATTGGAGCAGGTAGTTTAAGGAACAGATTTATAACAAGTTTTAAATGAAAAAAGGTATTCCTCACAGCTGTGAGCCATCTGTAACCAATTTTCTCATACTTGGGGTATACTGAAGATAAATATTAACCCCTATACCCACCCCACCCCCTAGCACACACCCATATAATATGCCACCCAGAGGAACCTTAGCATTTCCAAAGCTTACAGCTGCTCTGCCTTCCTTTGGCCTTTCTCTTACAGTTTGTATCAATTTGAAATTGTTACTACTCTTATTACCCAGATCCTCACATTGTTGTTTTACCTGAAAATACTGGTTAGAAAAGTAAGGATCATTTTAATTGCTATGAGGTTCATTGGTATGACTGATTATTCAGTGTAATCATGAGTAATTTTAGCCCCGTAGTCTGTATAATTTCCCATAAAACCTCAGAGAAAAATATACATACACAGCAAATATATGCTGGTGGTTTCCAAGCAGGACCTGAATCAGACAGACCTTAAGTAAAAAGGTCTCAAGGTCTTCTATCAACTGTGTAACTTTGGCTTCCTTCCCTCCTTCCTTCCCCCTTTTCCCCTTCTCTTTTTTAACAACTTCAAATTATTGATGTCTTTTTGCATAACCTTAAACCTCTTTTTCAATCTGTATGCTGAGCAGATAATCCAAGAAGCTGGATTATATGAAGAAGAATGGGGCATTAGGATTGGAGGAAGACTCACTAACAACTTGCAATATACCGATGACACAACCCTGCTTGCCAAAAGTGAAGATGACTTGAAGCACTTGCTGATGAAGATCAAAAACTACACTCTTCAGTATGGATTACACCTAAACACAAGGAAAACAAAAATCCTCACAATTGGACCAATAAGCAACATTATGATAAACAAAGAAAATGCTGAAGAGGCCAAGGATTTCATTTTACTTGGATCCACAATCAATGCCCATGGAAGCAGCAGTCAAGAAATCACACGATGTATCCCATCAGGCAAATCTACTGCAGAAGGCCATTTTAAAGTGTTAAAAAGCAAAGATGTCACCTTGAGAACTAAGGTACACCTGACCCAAGCCATGGTATTTTCAATTGCCTCATATGCATGTGAAAACTGAACAATGAAAAAGGAAGACTGAAGAAACATTGATGCATTTGAATTGAATAAAAGCATGGACTGCCAGAAAAATGAACAAATCTGTCTTTGAGGAAGTACAGCTAGAATGCTCCTTACAAGTGAGAATGACAAGACTTTGTCTTGCTTACTTTGGACTTGTTATCAGGTGGGACCAATTTCTGGAGAAAGACATTGTGATTGGTAAAATAGAGGGTCAGTGAAAATGAGGAAGGCTCTCAATGAGCTGGATTGACACAGTGGCTGCAACAGTGGGCTCAAACATAGCAAGGATTGTAAGGATGGTACAGGACCAGACACATTTTCATTCTGTTATACACAGGGTCAATATGAGTTGTAGCCAACTTGAAGGCACCTAACAACAAGAAACTTCTTATAAGGTAGAGACAATAGGCTATATAAGCAAAATAAACAAATACTTCATTCCCAAGTTCCTAAGTCCTAAGACAGAAGTCACTTTTGATTCTATTTTCATATCTCTAGTCCCTAGGGGATATGTGTGTGTGGGTGGAAGGAGTCACAGGAAAGAGGGAACTGTGAGGAAGGGAATGGGCTAGACATCTTCAACCACTACTAGAGGCTGGCTTGCTTACATGTCCAAAAATTCCCAAGTGTTGATTCCTTTTAACACAGAGCTCTAATTGATTCTAGAGTGATCAGAGAAAACCCACTTTGACTTAGACTTCAAGGACTTCATTCAGACATCAATAGGAAATCTGGATAATCTTTCTAGTGCTTCAGAGAACAAGCTGGAGCAATGGAGAATCTGGGAATCTATGCAGGGTAAAGAATGACTTCTAGGGTACTTGACACTGTATAACCCAGGGGTCTGCTGGCATTGCCTACAGCAAGGCTTCATTTATTGGCCTAGGGGTGGCATTTGGCACACCTATGTGGTCCATATTGACCTAACTAGTTTAAAATATGTTATGATACAAATTGATTTTTCACCTTTTCAAAAAAGAATACGAGGTGTCTACATGATGTCAATCTCAAAAAAACTATGTCTCTGCTGGGACACGATTTCTGACATTGAAGCTAGACATGTTCTTCCTTCAGTAACTAAACATGACCTTATGCTACCTTCAAATTCCCATCAGGATCTCAGCTGGTATGGCAGAGAGGTGTTAGCTCACTGACTAAGGAACAACAAAAAAAAAGAATCTCTTACAGGACATAAAGCCACGGTTTACAAACTTGGGGAATTCTTATATAAGGCAGAGTGATTTATGGATCTGAAGGGGCAATTTTAAAATGTATTCTTCCTTTAGGGCTCTCTGTTATGAATGAAAAACAAATTGAGGAATCTGATCAAGGGTTTTAAAGTATTCTCACTGTCCCCTCCCTGCCCCCCCCCCACCGGCTATTTAATATAAGATTTTTCATGGAGGAGAAAATATAAAAACACATAATAATGCCCGGCATAATTATGACTATAATAACAATAGTGAATCACTATTACCCATGCATTTATGTGTCCCACATGATGCTAACAGCTATCTTTCAGTGATACTCAGATACTTTTCTGCTGAGTTAACACAAAGACATCTTGTATTTTACTGCCAAGTTTCTTTTCCAAGTGTACTTCCCAAATCCATTTCTTTAAATTTTTCATTAATTCACAGTTGTAGGTCAGTTCCCAATGATCAGCTGTAGATAGATTTTATGACTATTCACAGCATCAGTTATTCTTCCTGATTCCTCAGACGAATCATGTCAATAAGAAAAAGAGGAGCCAGAAGCAGGCTGCATACTAATGTGAAGTAAGTAAACGAAGATTTAAATTGTCAGTATGTCTATGTGTGTCTCTTTTACTGATATGCATCTTTCTATATACACTTTTTAATTTTTTACAATGTGAATCTAACAAATAAAGTTAAACTTACGTATTAAGTGATTAAATGAATTGTTGTTGTTATTAGATGCTGTCATGTCGATTTCAACTCCTAGCGACCCTGTGTGACAGAGTAGAACTGCCCCATTTTGTTTCCCAGCCTGTAATCTTTACAGGAAAAGAGCCCTGGTGGCACAATGGTTAAAGTGCTTGGCTGCTAGTGGAAAGGTTAGTGGTTCAAATCCAGCAGCCACTCCTACGGAAAAAGATGTTGCGGTCTGCTTCTGTAAATATTACAGCCTTGGAAACCCCGTGGGGCGCTTCTACTCTGTCCTGTAGGGTCGCTAGGAGTTGGAATTGACTCCACAGCCCTGAGTTTGGTTTGGTAATCTTTACAGAAGCAGACTGCATTCTCTTTCTCTCACCGAGCAGCTGGGTGGATTCACAGTCAGTTACTAATCAACTGCTTAACCATCTCACCACCAAAGCTCCTAATTAAATAATTACCTTTTGTCAAATCGTTTTCTACCTCTTTAAGTGGGTATGGCCTAGTACTAAATTTTACTAACCAGTCAAATCCTGGCCCCAAGAATAGGCTTACCAGTGTACTTGCTATGTGTGTAATGACTTATAGGACAGTTTTCCATATTTCAAATAAAAACACAGGGAAATTAAAGGAATATTTAAGCCTTCATTTCCATGCTTGTTGCCTCATAGTCACAAGATAGCTGCAGCACTTGCAGACCTCCCCTCTGTGACTCAGGTATAAGTGAAGGGGTAAAGAAGGTTGAAGGCTGTCCTGTCTTCCTAAAGAGGTCTTCCTTGGTTTTTCACTTGGGAAAAGTTGCTCTCACCAAGGATTTCTGCTTATCTTTCCTTGGTCAGAACTATGTCACATGACCATTTTAAGCTGCAAAGAAAACTGCCTCCTGCTATAGATTCAGGGATCCTTTAATGAGGAGGAAATGGGGAAATAGATATTGTATCTCTTGTGCCCATTGCACCATCCACCCTCATATATACCCTTCTTCCCATAAATACATTTTATATGGAATGAACTTACATGTATTTCAAGAGAAACAACCTCAGAGTCTCTTTCAGCTACTGCATTGACTTGGGGTCCAGGATTTCTGGGTGTGACTCTATTGTCCTGGGTGGGTCATCACCCATGTCTTAGGCTGGGTTCTCTAGACAAGCAAAATCAGTGAAGAGTGTGTGTGTGTGTATAGTGAGAAAGAGAGAGTGTGAGAGAAAAATTTATCTCAAGGAAATGGCTCATGTGTTTGTAGAGGCTGGAAGTCCCAAGTCCATGGGTCAGGCATCAGGCTGGAGGCTTCTCCTGACTCACGTAGCTGTAGAGGCCCACGAATCCAAGATCAGCAAGTCAGATGGCAGGCCATTTAGTTACGGGCTGCAGAGGCTGACAAATCCAAGATCAGCAGGCAATACGTCAGGCAGCTGGCTCAAGTCCCAAGAACGGGAGGTCAAGTAATAATGATACAGATGATTGGTTTCAGGCCACACCCCCAAGGAAACTCCCCTTACAAGTGATTGGCTGATCACATCAAATAACATCACAGAGGATGACTACATAATTACATAAGTGCCAAACTACATCATTACATAACTTCCAAACCACTGAGAATCACGGCCCATCCAAGTTGACACGCAACCTTAACAATCAAGCCCTACAAGGGTCAAATTACCACTGAACTTGGATGTGAGTCGGGGATGAATATGTGAGGCATCAGGAAGTGATACTTATTTATATTTTTGATGTCATCTCTAATATTTGTACTGTGGTTTGCTGCTTTGGTAATAAAACTGAAGCAAATGTGACCTTGAATTGAGTCCAAGTCAGAATTCTTGCAAACTTAGGCCAGCCTTTGTGGTCTGGCCAAACTCATTGGGCTGGTTTTATTGTGTCTACATATTGTCAATTCAACTGGTGGATTCAGTGAAGGAAATAATCAGTTAAACCTGTTTGACTGAACCGTTGGTTAATTCATGAAGCGTAGCCAATCTGGTAACCTTAAGTAGAAATAACTTCGGTTTAGTTTTTCTGATATACAAGTTCTAAAGAGAGTCACAAACAAGCAAAGAAGAGAATCTTCAATACCACCTCACCTCCATAATCCTTCTAACATGAGGCTTTTTAGAGAATTATTACCAGATTCTCCATTCTTCCTGTAAACTCCCCACTTCTTCCCTCAAATTCCAGAATCTGTAAGAAGGGGACTGCGTTCCACATTATCTTTCAATGTAAAACAGCAGTGCCTCGTGATTTATGCTTCCCCGGTGACATGTAAAGGAAGGCACTGTTTGTAGAGCACACATTGATGACCACCGCTGTCTTCTCTCTGCACTCTGCAGTTATCCCCTAGTTTCTTATCAGTGGGGAGAGAAATCATAAGAAGTGCTTCTGAACCTGAAGACGTTGAAGTGAAGCACATTTCTTCCGGAACTGTCTCACCGAGTTGTTTTGAACCCATATCCCAATCCTGGGTTACTGTGCAGAAGAGCTGGTGAATAGTACATGATTGTCCAAGACCTCATGAACTATTGAATAAATACTGGAAACTTATCTTAAAAAATTCATGCAGTGTAGATTTGGTTCTAAATTTGTGTCTATCTGGGTGCTGTAGCAGCAGCTGTATTTATTTTGCCACGAGGGGGCAGTACATCACAGAAAGTGTGGCCCCAGAAGAGGAGCCTTCTCTGCTTTAAAAGGTGTGAAGGAGATTTCTCCGGGTTAGGGCAGGCAAAGAGGAAATTTTCAAAAAGGAAACAACCAAACCAAACTAAACAAACAAAAAAACCCCTACAGTTACCAGTGGAACAAATTAAACATATGGGAAAAGATAGCCACATTTTTTCAATTCATGGTCATTAACTAGAGAAAAGTAGATGAATATACTTAGATATTTATCTCCCATACCAATAATGAAAGAAGAAATCAACTGTCCTATTAACCTGAGAATAAGGTACCAAAGCCTGACAAGAAAGTTCATAGCCTAGTTTTACTCCCTTAGGATAACAGCACTTAAAAGCACAGCTTTTCAAAGAATGAGATTGACTAAAGTTTACATGCTAGTTCTATCATTTACTTAGCTTTGTACCTTTCAGTGTGTTGTTTAATGTCGCTAAGCTGCTAAGCTTTAATTCGCTCATGTGAGAAATGGGAATAAGAATAGTAGCCTCCTCGTGAAGGAGGCATTGGTGGTTCAGTGGTAGAATTCTCGCCTTCCACGAGGGAGACCCGGGTTCAATTCCTGGCCAGTGCACCTCATGCATAGCCCCCACCTGTCTGTCAGTGAAGTCTTGCAAGTTGCTATGATATTGAACAGGTTTTGGCAGAGATGCCAGACTAAGACAGACTAGGAAAAAAAGTCTGGCAGTCTACTTCCAAAAATCAGCAAACGAAAGCCCTATGGATAACAATGGTCTGACCTACAATGGATCACAGGGATGCTGCAGGGCCGGGTAGCATTTAGTTCTGTTGTGCTTGGGCTGGCTATGAGTTGAGACCAACTCAACAGCAGCTAACAACAACAACAACTTCATGGAAGGGTTGTGAGAATTAAATGAAATGATGCAAATGAAGAGTTTAACACAGCTAGTTAACCTTTTATAAACGTGGGCTATGACTATGATTAGGGTTGCCCCACAGTCCACTGTCAGGAATAAACTTTGCCCTTTCAAAGCCTTTTAAACCCAGGGCTCAGACACCTAAGGGGGAGAGGGGGACCAAGAACAGTGGCCTCAGGAGGAGGACGGAGAGAGCTGGCAACTTAAACTCTGGGGCCAACATGCCCGTCCTCCACTGGGCTTGCGTAAGCCGAGGTGCTCCAGACAGGACTTTGTGGCTGGCTGCTTGGACTCTGTGGCTGGCCACTTGGTTGTGTCTTTCAGGCTCTCTACAGGGAGTGAGCAGGCTGGGAGCACAGGGCAGAGGGGGCTGGAGCGGGCAACAGCAGCTCATTCATACCCCTCACCCTTTTGCCTCTAAAATTTGCTCTGCTGAGCTTCAAGCTGCAACGGCAGCACTGTCGACAGAGAGGTCGCTAAGCAGGCCTCCTGTTTTAATTCTGTTACTACCCTTTTGTTCTTCTTCCTAGCTCTGTCCTCTCTTGCTTCTTTTAGTCCTGCTGTAAGCCTATTAAATTCTCTGTTCTCTTCTGCCTACAAGCATCTCTTTTATATATTCATCCACCCAACACATATTTATTAAAGACTGACCATGTGCCATGTACTGGAAATACAGTGATGAACATGACAGGTCAGGGCCCTGTCCTAAGGAAGCCTGCTTTCTGGTGGGGAAAACAGAAAATAAATAAGAGAATGAACAAATGAGATCACTTCTGATAGAGGTTAAGTAGCAGGGAAAGGCGAAAGTCAGGGCACATAAGATGGGGTGATTAGGGAAGGCTTCTCAGTGGAGGTGACAGTAAAGCTGAGGCCCGAGTGATGAAAACAAGCCAGCCTTGTGCAGACTACAGCACTCCAGGCAAGGGCTGTTGTTGTTGTGTGCCTTCAAGTCAATTCCTACTCACGATGACCCCCATGTGTGGAGAGTAGAATTGCAGAACTGAGACCCATACTGTGACCTTTCAGAAGCAGATTGCCAGATCTGTCTTCTGAGGTGCCTCTGGGTGGGTTCGAACTGCCAACCTTACAGCTAGTAGTCGAGCGCTTAATCATTTACACCACTTAGGGACTCCAAAGGCCCCAAAGTGGGCTTGCCGTGTTTGGGGGGCAGAACCAAGGCCTGTGAGAGTAAACAGGAGGGTGGTGAGAGGTGAGATCAGAAGGCAGCTCAGCAGGCAAGGCTGTGTAGGAAGGGTAAGGAGTTTGAATCTTCTGAAACAAAACAGGAGTGCTTCTCAGGCTTTAAGAAATGTTTCCCTCCTTTGATGTCATAAAGATATTCTTCTGTGTTTTCTTCAGTCAGATTTGCAGTTTGGGTTTCTACTCTTAGGGCCCTATGGATAAAAACTCCCCCTTTCTCTCCTTGGCATGGCTGACCCTTGGGGATGGGAGACTCTGAGCTGGCTGGGGCCCGTGCTCTGAAGCTGGATCATTTGGGTCCTGAGCTTAACCTGAGCTCATGGCAATCCCACCCTGGCAGCACAAGAAAACATACAAAAGTGAGGACCTTCTGTAAAATGAAAGCAAAGCCACATACTTTCCTCTGTTAGCAATGAGATTTGTTTCCCAAAAAAAAAAAAAAAAATTCTTTATTAGTTGAGCAGTACTAATAGTGAGCATCAGGGCTGAAAGGGAGACTAGGGGAGAAATCTTAGTTCCCTGGCATCTTGGAGCCACACAAACTGACTTGCACAGATCTCAGGTGGTTCCATTTTTCTTTCATAAGGTGCAGTAGGTCACTTTCCCCTCATTAATAACTTACTATTCGATCTGGAAGGGGAAAACTTTCCAGAGTCTCTGTCAATAAACTCAGCTCACAGTCATTCCGGTCACCTTCCCCGTTGTACACTCCCCTGTCCCCAGCATGGTGCTGGTAAATTTAATCCAGAGTCAAGGAAGGGGCTGAGGGTTAGGCTAAGTTACTGGTGGCTGGGACGTAAAATTCTACCATGCTCGAAGAAATGGAATTCTTATAACCAAGTATCTTATCTTACTAAAGGCTAGATTATCCATCCTTTTATTCATTTAACTCATAATCATTGAATCCTTACTATATGATATGGACTGGATGAATAAGGGTAGACAGACATAGTTTCTGTCCTCATGAAACTTTCAGTCTATATTGATTAGAATTTCCAATCACTTCAGGGGCTAGATGGCTCATGCACATGCACGGGGGTGGTTGAGTGTTATTGTAAGTGCAGGGGTAACTAACACAGGACCTCAGTGTTGGGTAAACAAGAGGGGTCTGTGCCAAGCTGGAGAGTATTTACCAGTAATTAGGACTTGAAGCACTTACTGATGTAGGTAAAAGACCACAGCCTTCAGTAGGGATTATAGCTGAATGTGAAGAAATGAAAATCTTCACAAATGGACCAATAGACAACATCATGGAAAATGGAGAAACAAATTAAGTTATCAATGATTTTATCCTACTTGGATCAATAATCAACACTGATAGAAACAGCAGTCAAAAAACCAAAGGATGTATTGCATTGGGTAAATCTGGTGCAAAAGATCTCTTTCAAGTTTTATAAAGCAAAGATGTCACTTTGATGATTAAGGTGCATCTGACACAAGCCAGGGTCTTTTCAATCACCTCATATGTATGGGAAAGCTGGCCAATGAAAAAGGAAAACTGAAGAAAACTCAATCCACTTAAATTGTTGTACAAAGAATACCGAGTATACTCTGGACTGCCAAAGAATGAACAAATCAGTTTTAGAAGAAATACGACCAGAACGCTTCTTAGAAGCGAGAATGGAGAGGCTTCTGCTAGCTTACTGTGGACACATTATCAGGAAAGACTAATCACTAGAAAAGGACATCAAGGGCAATAAAGTAGAGAATCAGTTAAAAAATGAAGGAAGCCCTCAACAGCTGCAACAATGGACTCAAACATCTACAATCGTGAAGGTGGCACAGGATCAGGCAACATTGTGCTCTGTTATACATAAGGCCACCATGAATCAGAGCTGACTTGATGGCAACTAACAACAAAAACAACAACATATTTAAAATTCAAGTTTTTGTCAGGAAAAATAACATATTTATATCTATCCTGATATACATATAAATACAGGCAGATATATAGATAGGAAACCCTGCAGGCATAGTTGTTAAGAGTTCAGCTGTGAACCAAAAGATTGGCAGTTCAAATCCACCAGGTCTCCTTGGAAACCATACGGGGCAGTTCTATTCTGTCCTATAGGGTTACTATGAGTTGGAATCGACTCGATGGCAATGAGCTTGGTGTTTTGGTTTTCGGTAGATCTATAAAATCTATCTCTTCATCTGTCTATATCTTTGACTATATTGTTATCTTTACATATTTATATCTATATCTAAATCATCTGTGTATGTATCTCACCGATTTGGCTAGGAAACTTCTAGTTTGCATCTTCAAATTAAGAGGGATAAAATTTAATATCACGCTCTATTTTCATGAAAACACACTTTAAATTTATCTTTGACTTAATGACTGTCTATAAGAACTTAAAGGGCTTTAATAAAAGGGCAAGGGAAATTGTAGCAAAGCTAGGGAAGAATAGATAAATTATGTTCATTAAGAATAACCTGGGGGATGTCTCTAGTGTGGAAACGCCATAAGGAGAAATAAAATCCCACCTAGTTCAGTGACACTGTGTCTGTGGGATCTTCACAACTATGAATCTCAACACACTGGCCTTACCGTCCTTTAGTACAAAGAAAATAGGCTTCTGTTAGGGAGTAAAGTGATATGTATTTAGTAAGTTGGATAGATTTATAAATCAAAGGAGTATAACTATAATAATTAAGAACCCCCCCAATGCCACTTCCTGAGTGAATTATGATTAGATAATTGCTTTCGCTCTAGTCAGAGCATTGTCATCAAAGCTCATTAGTTGCCTTGCAATTCCCTTGTCTTCTAAAAAAAAAAAGAGGATGAATATGAAAACTAGTATCTGAAGGGTCATCTGGGCAGCACAGAGGGTTGGCGTAGATGTGTGTGGAGCAACGTGAAATAACTTTAGGGAATAAAAAGCCAGCACATGTGTTATCGCTGGCAATTCTGAGTTCGGCCTTTTCCAAATAACAATCCCAAACAGTACCTAAAAGAGAAAATCCAGCTGAAATAAATAGTCCAGATGTTTCCCTCTGCTTGTAAAATGAAATACCACACAATAAACCATGAGAGATGACATCAAAACAGTCTGCAAAGCCAGAGTCTTAATAGAATCAAAGATATTCCGAAAGCTTTCTTGCATCTGCTGTTGTGTCATGGCATGGGTTCCTCTGGACCTGGCCAGCTCATATCTGAAAAGCACACATCTGGAAACAATGCCACAAGTGCTACGAAAGTTCACTCTTTTGCTGATAAGAAGTTGCTTTCTCCAGAAAAAAATGGAATAACACAAGTTTCTCAGTTGGGCAGATTCCTTAACTCCAAGAAAAGTAGGGAGGATCTATGTGTAACCTAAAATCCAACAGAACAAATAGAGATTAATCATCATGGACCAGTTGGGAATTCTCATATGTCTATATCTTCTGACATTTTGTGGGTGTTTTATCCTCATATCGTCTTGGGTCCATAATCATTTCTGTGCACACCGGCCTGATTTACAATGGCCATTCCTACTCTTGGTCTGCTAGAACCCACTTTGCCTATTGAAATGCCTAGGGATTACTGACTCCTTAAGGATAGCATAGTAGTTAAGAGCTACGACTGCTTGGCAGTTTGAATCTGCCAGGTGCTCCTTAGGAAAATCTATAAGACAGTCCTATAGGGTTGCCATGAGTTGGAACTGACTCGATGATAAAGGGTTTTTTTTTTTTTTTTTTTTTAGGGATCTCCTGGTGGCACAGTTGTTAAGCACTTGGCTGCTAACTGAAAGGTCAGCAGTTCAACCCAACCAGCACTCAGTGGGAGAAAGATTTGGCCATCTGCTTCTGTAAAGATGTACAGCCTTGGAAGCACTATGGGGCAGTTCTATTCTGTCCTATAGGGTCGCTATGAGTTGGAATTGTCTCGATGGTAACAGGTTAATGGATCAACAGGCTTAGTGATATCCTTAACAAATTACTTAAGAGGATGGGAGTATAAATATCCCAGCCCACCTGCCCCTTGGCAGGATAATTCTTTACACTTTTCCCCAGAGCTTTCCAGTGGATTAAACTTCAGTTGCTTACTGAGGTAGCTGGCTTAATAATGTGAGGTACAATCTATAAAAGAAAATAATGTGGTCAGTAAACAAAAAACCAAATCCATTGCTACTGAATCAATTCCGACTCATAGACACCCTGTAAGACAGAGTAGGACACTCTGTAGGGTTTCCAAGACTGTGATCTTTATGGAAGCAAACTGCCACATCTTTCTCCTGTGAAGCAGCTGGTGGGTTTAAACCAAAAACCTTTCGGTTAGCAACTGAGAGCTTAACCACTGCACTACCAGGGCTCAATGTGGTCACTAGTTAATGAACACAAAGGAATAATATTTTAATTTGAGATCCCCATCAGTGATGTGGATGGTATGATTCTCAGCCCGCTTATTCAGGTGTACAGGAGAAATAACTTTTAAAATTCTTAACAACTCAATTTGTTTTTTTTTGCCCCTCAGGCTGTATCTAAATTGTAGAACGGGTTAGGCAATGTCAAGAAACTGGGGACTTCTGATCTTGGCCCTGTGCCACCCACTGACACCTCCTTGGTCCCTGGGAAACTTAGGTTGTCAGCGACACAGATCACTGCTTGGAGCTTCTAGTCTCCGACTATATCTATGATGAAGTCTCTTCAAGTCCAACATGGGGAACTCCTTTCTCTCCTTGGGATGGCACATGCAGAAATGCAGGGCACTCCATGGGCTGCCAAAGTTCCTTTGGTCACACTTTGCAGCTATTTCTACTCTGCATTTTGCTACCTCTAGGTCTTCAAGCGGGAGAGTAAATATGTAATGTGGGCCAGTTTTAAAATAAAACAGGTAATTTCTACTTTCCTCCAGTTAATTTTTACAATGAGGGAGTATGGGTTCACGGATAGTAGGCATCATGATATTTCAGAGAAACTTGAAGTGAGGATTTTGATATAGAATATCTTGATGTTAATTGTGTGTAACCAACAGAAACTTTTAAGAAATATTGTAAAGGCCGAACAAAGCATATCTGTGGGATAGCCTTATAACCTGCCAGTTTGTAACCTTTGACTTAGCTAATTTTATGGGTATATGGGTTGGGGAATAGGCACAACAATGAACTCAAACATACCAATGATCATGAAGATGCTGCAGGACCTGGCAATGTTTCATTCTGTGATACATAAGGTTTCAATGAGTCAGAGCCTACTTGACAACACCTAAGAACAACAGAAGCATGGGTTGGGAGTGGGAGCAAAGCAAAGAATAAAAAGAAGTATTGGAACCAAAACCATATATTTAAGTTTTTCATAAATATTATTCCAGTGAAGAAGAGGGGGTAAGGAACAATATGAAACTTGAAGGAAAAGAGATTTTCAACCTAGCTTAAAATGAGGGCAATTTCTCTGTATGTGTAAAATAATTGAGCCATGAGTCCAGGGCCCACGGCCCACGGCCCACAGTATTACATCTGAAAAGTACAGAAGAGTGGAAAGCAAACTCAATAAGACAGGGCTGTGAAGCTTTGCTCAATTAATTTATAGGCTTTTTTTTTTTTTTCCTAATGACAATTTTGAACATTAGGTTCATTCTCAGATTCAAAAGCAGTAGCAACTGAAATCCACAAGCATTTCTGCACTTGGATTATGGTATTTCCAAAAGTAATTATGAACACTCCTACTCAGACATAATCACACCTCTCAAAGGATTTAGCTCCTAAAATGTTAATTAAAACAGTATATTAAACTTAGGGGTCCGTAAAATGAGCAAAGGACAGAGGAATGCAAAGTCTTGCTAGATGACTATAGGTCAATTGGGACGCAATGAGGAAGAAGAGTTCAACCCAGATGTCCTGGTGTCAGGCTCCTAGATCAGTATTGTAGCTATATTGGGAAAGTTCCAGGATGAAGATCACATACATGTTTGGAGATAGACCAGTGAGTTTTCTAAAGTTCTCCATAACATGAGCCCTACTTTTACTTTTGGAAGACATAGATGACAGCATTTGGGAAATGCATAGGTGTGTTTATAGTTAGGATTTTCTTCACTGAAGGTGACAAAAAACAAACAAAGCAAAACAAAACAAACAAAAACCTTAACTGGCCTAAGACAAGAAAGGAACTATTTACTTATATAACTGAACCTTCCAGGAATAGGACTGTTGCAGTTCTCACCGGGGCCTCAAATGATGCTCTCAGGACTCAGCCTCCTCTCTTTAGTCTAATTGGACACCAGCCCAGAAGCTCCAGGCTAAAGTCTCAGACCCAATTTCAAGTCCAATGGAAAAGAGAACATATCATTCTGGAGGCTCTGGCCCAACGTCCAAGATAAGCTCTGATTGTACCAGACTGAATCGCATGCCAACTCTTGAAACAATCACGTGGCTAAGGGAATAATAGTACCATACTGATTGGCTAGGACTAGGCTAGGTCACATGATTCAGAATTGGAACCTTTCTGTCTTTTTTTTTTTTTTTCCAACTATCATTTCCTCTCTGTGCTTCAGTTTAGGTCTTTTCCATTGATCTGTCTTCCGTTTAATGAAAAGTTTCTTCTAGCATGTCTTATCTGCTGTTAAACTCATCTATTAAGTTGTCATTTTCAGATATTGCATTTTTAAATTTTAGAATGTCCATTTGATTCCTTTTTATAGATTCACCCAAAGACATGTGTTACTATGTTCAAAGAAGAATCATTTGTAATAGCCACTTCCTATCAAAAGCGGGGCAGATAAATTGTGTTCTCTTCATAGAATGGAATATCATATGATGACGAAAATGAGTAAACTCCAACTGCATCCAACATCATGAAACTTAAAAGGATCAAATTAAGCCAGATCAAGTCAGACACAAGATAAGGTGTGATCACATTTATATAAAGTTGAAAAACAGACTCAACTAAACTACAGTGTTTAGGAATAGGCATGTAGGTAGTAAAAATAAAAAGAAAGGCAAGGAAATAAGTACTAACAAAGCTGGGTTTATGGTTTCCTTGGGCATAAGGGAAGGGCACATTAAAAAAAAATTTTTTTTAATTTTTATAATTTTTATTGTGCTTTAAGTGAAAGTTTACAAATCAAGTCGGTCTCTCACACAAAAACTTATATACACTTTGCTACATATTCCCAATTACTCCCCTGCAATGAGACAGACCATTCTGTCCCTCCACTCTCTCTTTTCCTGTCCATTTCACCAGCTTCTAAATCCCTCTACCCTCTCACCTCCCCTCCAGGCAGGAGATGCCAACATAATCTCAAGCGTCTACCTGATCCAAGAAGCTCATTCCTCACCAGCATCCCTCTCCAACCCATCGTCCAGTCTGATCCGTGTCTGAAGAGTTGGCTTCGGGAATGGTTCCTTCCGTGAGCCAACGGGGGCTCTGGGGTCCACGACCACCAGGGTCCTTCTAGTCTCAGTCAGACCATTAAGTCTGTTTTTTTTTTAATGAGGATTTGGGGCCTGCATCCCACTGCTCTCCTACTACCTCAGGGGTTCTCTGCTGTGGTCCCTGTCAGGGCAGTCATTGGTTGTAGCCGGGCACCATCTAGTTCTTCTGGTCTCCGGATGATGTAGTCCCTGGTTCATGTGGCCCATTCTGTCTCTTGGGCTCATAATTACCTTGTGTCCTTGGTGTTCTTGATTCTCCTTTGATCCAGGTGGGTTGAGACCAATTGATGCATTTTAGATGGCTGCTTGCTAGCATTTAAGACCCCAGACGCCACTCTCCAAATTGGTTTGCAGAATGTTTTCTTAATAGATTTTATTATGCCAATTGACTTAGATGTCCCCTGAAACCATGGTCCCCAAACCTCTGCCCCTGCTACACTGGCCTTCGAAGCATTCAGTTTATTCAGGAAACTTCTTGCTTTTGGTTTAGTCCAGTTGTGCTGACCTCCCCTGTATTGTGTGTTGTCTTTCCCCTCACCTACAGTAGCTCTTATCTACTATTTAATTAGTGAATGCCTCTCTCCTACCCTCCCTCCCTCCCTCCTCTCGTAACCAAAAAAGAATATTTTCTTCTCAGTTTAAACTATTTCTCAGGTTCTTATAATAGTGGTCTTATACAATATTTGTCCTTTTGCAACTGACTAACTTCACTCAGCATAATGCCTTCCAAGTTCCTCCATGTTATGAAATGTTCCACAGATTCCTCACTGTTCTTTATCAATGCGTAGTATTCCATTGTGTGAATATACCATAATTTATTTGTCCATTCATCCATTGATGTGCACCTTGGTTGCTTCCATCTTTTTGCTATTGTAAACAGTGCTGCAGTGAACATGGGTGTGCATATATCGGATCATGTAAAGGCTCTTATTTCTCTAGGATATATTCCGAGGAGTGGGATTGCTGGATCATATGGTAGTTCTATTTCTAGCTTTTTAAGGAAGCGCCAAATCGATTTCCAAAGTGGTTGTACCATTTGACATTCCCACCAGCAGTGTATAAGTGTTCCAATCTCTCCACAGCCTCTCCAACTTTATTATTTTGTGTTTTTTGGATTAATGCCAGCCCTGTTGGAGTGAAATGAAATCTCATTGTAGTTTTGATCTGCATTTCTCTAACGGCCAATGATCGTGAACATTTCCTCATGTATCTGTTAGCTACCTGAATGTCTTCTTTAGTGAAGTGTGTATTGATATCTTTTGCCCATTTTTTAATTGGGTTATTTGTCTTTTTATAGTTGAGTTTTTTTAGTATAATGTAGATTTTAGAGATCAGATGCTGATCAGAAATATCATAGCTAAAAACTTTTTCCCAGTCTGTAGGTAGTCTTTTTATTCTTTTGGTGAAGTCTTTGGGTGAGCATAGGTATTTGATTTTTAGGAGCTTTCAGTTATCTAGTTTTTCTTCTGCATTCTTAATAATGTTTTGTATACTGTTTATGCCATGTATTAGGGCTCCTAACGTTGTTCCTATTTTTTCTTCCATGATCTTTATCGTTTTATATTTTATATTTAGGTCTTTGATCCATTTTGAGCTCATATTTGTGCATGGAGTGAGGTATGGGTCTTGTTTCATTTTTTTGCAGGTGGATATCCAGTTATGCCAGCACCATTTGTTAAAAAGACTGTCTTTTCCCCATTTAACTGTTTTGGGGCCTTTGTCAAATATCAACTGCTCATATGTGGATGGATTTATGTCTGGATTCTCAATTCTGTTCCTTTGGTCTATGTATCTGTTGTACCAGTACCAGGCTGTTTTGACTACTGTGGCAGTATAATAGGTTCTAAAATCAGGTAAAGTAAGGCCTCCCACTTTGTTCTTCTTTTTCAGTAATGCCTTATTTAGCCGGGGCCTCTTTCCCTTCCATGTGAAGCTGGTGATTTGTTTCTCCATCTCATTAAAGAATGTCGTTGGGATTTGGATCAGAATTGCATTAAGTGTATAGATTGCTTTTGGTAGAATAGACATTTTTATGGTGTTAAGTCTTCCTATCCATGGGCAAGATATGTTTTTCCCCTTATGCAAGTCTCTTTGGTTTCTTACGGAAGTATACTGTAGTTTTCTTTGTATAAGTCTTTTACATCTCTGGTAAGATTTATTCCTAAGCATTTTATCTCCTTGGGGGCTACTGTAAATGGCATTGATTTGGTGATTTCCTCTTCAATGTTTTTTTCTTGATGTAGTGGAATCCAACTGATTTTTGTATGTTTATCTTGTATCCCGATACTCTGCTAAACTCTTCTATTAGTTTCAATAGTTTTCTTGAGGATTCCTTAGGGTTTTCTGTGTATAAGATCATGTCATCTGCAAATAGAGATACTTTTACTTCTTCCTTGCCAATCTGGATGCCCTTTATTTCTTTATCTAACCTAATTGCTCTGGCTAGGACCTCCAACACAATGTTGAATAAGAGTGGTGATAAAGGGCATCCTTGTCTGTTTCCCGATCTCAATGGGAATGCTTTTAGGCTCTCTCCATTTAGGGTGATGTTGGCTGTTGGCTTTGTATAAATGCCCTTTATTATGCTCAGGAATTTTCAGGAAGGGTGCATTTTTGAAAATGGGAATAGGAAGCATTTCTGGGGTGCTGAGAATGATTTTACTTTATTTTTAGTCTGGGTAGTAGTTATAAAGTATTGACTTCCTAATAATTTGTTTAGCTCTATATTTATGCTTATGCAAACTTGGGTGGAGTTGTTGTTAGATACCATCGAGTCAGTTCTGACTCGCAACGACCCTGTGTACAACAGAAGGAAACACTGCCTGGTTCTGCGTCACCCTCACAGTCATTGTTATGTTTGAGCTCATTGTTGCAGCCACTGTGTCTATCCATCTTGTCAAGGGTCTTCCTGTTTTCCACTGACCCTCTGCTTTACCAAGCACGATGTCTTGCTCCAGGGAGTGTTCCCTCCTGATAACATATCCCAAGTATTTGAGATGAAGTCTTGACATCTTGCTTCCAAAGAGCTCTCTGACTGTATTTCGTCTAAGATAGATTTGTTCGTTCTACAGTCAGTCCATAGTATACTCAATGTTCTTCACCAACAACATAATTCAAAAGCATCAATTCTTCTTCCATCTTCCTTACTCATTGTTCCCTTTTCACATGGATATGAAGCAATTGAAAGTATCATGGCTTGGGTCAGGGACTTGGTGGCACAGTAGTTAAGAGCCTGGCTGTGAACCAAAATGTTGGCAGTTCAAATCCATCATCTACTCTTTGGAAACCCTATGGGGCAGTTCTACTCTGGGGCAGTTCTATTCTGTCCTATAGGGTCGCTATGAGAAAAAATTGACTCCATGGCAATGGGTTTTTTGGGACAGCTCACCTTAGTCCTCAAGTGGCATCTTTGCTTTTTAACACTTAAAAAAAGTATTATTATTATTATTATTTTTCCTCAGCAGATTGGCCTAATGCAATGCATCGTTTGATTTCTTGACTGCTGCTTCCGTGGCCTTTGATGGTGGATCCAAGAAAAATGAAATTCTTGACAACGTCAATCTTTTCTCCATTTATCGTGATGTTGCTTATTGATCCAATTGTGAGGATTTTTTTTTATATTGAGGTGTAATTCATATTAAAGGCTGTTGTTTTTGATCTTCAATAAGTGCTTCAAGTCCTCTTCACTTTCAAGCAAGCAAGATTGTGTTATCTGCATATTGCAGGTTGTTATTGAGTCTTCCACCAATCCTGATGCCACATTCTTCTTCATTTAGTCCAGCTTCTTGGATTATTTGCTCAGCATACAGATTGAATAAGTATGCTGAAAGGATACAACCCCGATGCATACCTTTCCTGACTTTAAACCATGCAATATCCCTTGTTCTGTTCGAACGATTGCCTCTTGACTTGTACACAGGCTCTGCATGAGCACAATTAAGTGTTCTGGAATTCCCATTCTTCCTAATATTATCCATAATTTGTTATGATCCACACAGTTGAATACCTTTGCGTAGTTAGTAAAACACAGGCAGATATCTCTGTGCTATTCTCTGCTTTCAGCTAAGATCATTCTGGCATCAGCAATGATATCCCTCTTTCCACGTCCTCTTCTGAATCTGGCTTGAATATCTGGCAGTTTCCTGTCTATGTACTACAGCAATTGCTTTTGAATGATCTTCAGCAAAATTTTGCTTGTGTGTGATATTAATGATTGTCTTAGTTGTCTAGTGCTGTTATAACAGAAATACCACAAGTGGGTGAATTTAACAAAGAGAAATTTTTTTTCCCGTGATCCAGTAGGTTACAAGTCCAAATTCAGGGTGTTGGCTCCAGGGGAAGGCTTTCTCTTTCTGTTGGCTCTGGAGGAAGATCCTTGTCCTCAATCTTCCCCTGGTTGAGTAGCTTCTCAGGTGCAGGGACCCCGTGTCCAAAGGATGCACTCTGCTCCTTGTGCTGCTTTCGTGGTGGCATGAGGTCCCCAACTCTCTGCTTACTCCCCTTTTCTTTTGTCTCTTGAGAGATAAAAGGTGGTGTAGGCCATGCCACACCCCAAGGAAACTCCCTTTATCTTGGATCAGGGAGGTGACCTGAGTAAGCGTGGTGTTACAATCCCACCCTAATCCTCTTAACATAAAATTACAATCACAAAATGGAGAACAACCACACAATACTGGGAATCGTGGCCTAACCAAGTTGATACGCACATTTTTGGGGGAGGCTAAATTCAATCCACGACAGTGATATTGCTTGATAATTTGCACATCTGTTGGATCACCTTTCTTTGGAATAGGCCAAATATGGAACTCTTCCATTTGATTGGCCAGGTAGCTGTCTTCCAAATTTCTTGGCATAGATGAATGTTGAATCCATTTATTAGAACATCTCAAATGGTATTCTGTCAATTCTTGGAGTCTTGTTTTTGCCAATGCCTTCAGTGCAGCTTGGCTTCTTCTTTCAATAACTTCAGGTCTTGCTTATATGCTACCTCCTGAAATGTTTGAATGTCGACCAATTCTTTTTGGTATAATAACTGTGTATTCCTTCTATCTTATTTTGATGCTTTCTGCATCATTTAATATTTTCCTTGTAGAATCTTTCACTAGCACAACTCAAGGCTTGAAGTTTTTCTTCAGTTCTTTCAGCTTGAGAAATGCCAAGCGTGTTCTTCCTTTTCGATTTTCTACCTCCAGGCCTTTGCACATGTCATTATAATACTTTGTCTTCTCAAGCAGACCTTTGAAATCTTCTGTTCAGTTCTTTTACTTCATCATTTCTTTCTTTTGCTTTGGTTACTTGACATTCAAAAGCAAGTTTCAGAGTCTCTGCTGACATCCATTTTGGTCCTTTCTTTCTTTCTTGTCTTTTTAATGACCTCTTGATTTCTTCATGTATAATGTCCTTGATGTCATTCCATAACTTGTCCAGTCTTAGGTTATTAGTTTCCAAAGTGTCAAATCTATTCTCGAGATGCTCTCTAAATTCAGGCGGGATATACTCAAGGTCATGCTTTGGCTCTCATCGAATTGTTTTAATTTTCTTCAGCTTCATCTTGAACTTGCACACGAGCAATTTATGTTCTGCTCCACAGTCGGCCCCTGGCCTTTTTCTGACTGATGATATTGAGCTTTTCCATCATCTCTTTCCACAGATGTAGCTGATTTGATTCCTGTGTATTCAATCTGGCAAGGTCCACGTGTACAGTCACCATTTATGTTGGTGGAAGAAGGTATGTGCCATGAAGAAGCCATTGGTCTTGCAAAATTCCATAATGAGATCTCTGGCATCATTTCTATCACCAAGACCATATTTCCCAACTACTGATCCTTCTTCTTTGTTTTCAACTTTCTCATTCTATCACCCGAAATTATCAATTCATCTGGGTTGCGTGTTTGATCAATTTCAGACTTCAGAAGATGGTGAAAATCTTCAATTTTTTCATCTTTGGCCTTAGGGGTTGATGTGTAAATTTGAATAATAGTTGTATTAACTGGTCTTCCTTGAAGGCATTTGGATATTATCCTGGCATTGACAGGGTTGCACTTCAGAATAGATCCTGAAATGTCCTTTTTGGCAATGAATTCAAGGCCATTCCTCCTCAAGCTGTCATTCCCTGAATAGTAGACTCTGTGATTGTCCCATTCAAAATGGCCAGTACCAGTCCATTTCAGCTCACTAATGCCTAGAGTATCGATGTTTATGTGTTCCATTTCATTTTCGATGATTTCCAATTTCCCTAGATTCATGCTTCTTACATTTCAGATTCCAATTGTTAATGGATGTTTGCAGCTAATTTTTTCTCATTTTGAATCATGGTACATCAGCAAATGAAGGTCCCAAAAGCTTGACTCTACTTTGAGAAGACAGCTCTTCCCCAGTTGAGTGCCTTCCAACCTGGGAGGCTCATTTTCTGGCACTAATCAGACAATGTCCTGCTACTATTCATAAGGTTTGCACTGGCTAATTCTTTTCAGAAGTAAATAGCAGAGTCCTTCTTCCTAGTCTGTTTTAGTCTGGAAGCTCAGCTGAAGCCTGTCTGCTGGATGGCCCTGCTGGCATTGGAATACTGGTGGTATAGTTTCCAGCATCAGTGCAACACCAAAGCCCCTACAGTATGATAAACTGACAGACAAGTGGAGGTCCCACTGAACAATAGATAATATTCCCACTGAATAATAAGTCATATTTATTTAATATTTACTAACGCTAATATACTAAATGCATTATAACCATAATCCTTACAACAACCTTACCAATTAATTGAGGTTATTATCTAGTGGAGGAAACTGATATTTAAAGGGTTTGTAATTAAGTCCTCAAGGTTACACAGCCAAGAAGTGGCAGAGCTCAGATTCAAACTGAGATCTTCTCACTCTCAAGTCCCTGCTCTGGATTTCTACATTATGATGTCTATATTAAAGAAGTGCTATGGCTCTCAGGTCCAAACAAGACTGGAAGGTTCCATTGTGCATGGAGTTATTTAGCCACAGAAGTGTGGAAAATCAGAATAACTCATAATGGCCTATCTGGGTGCTTGAGGAAAAGGAACACCTGCCTATAGACTCCAATTATTGGGTTCTCTTTGGTTTAAGGGTATTGCCACAGAGGGGCTGGATATATCAGGCATTCTTAGGCTCAAGATATTAAACATTTTAGTTATGTAAATAATCTTATGTCATTAGCATTATTGTTTAGCAAGCCATTTTCTGATTATAATTTTACTTTCCAAAATGAACCACTTAGAATCGGAATCTGTGCCAATTTGAATATTCTGGTATGTGCAATAGCTTTTATTTCTCATTGTATACCAATATCTTAGCAATTTTCTCACTGAAAGATTAAGCTTTGAGAACTGGGTCTACAAGATCTGATTTCTGAGTTTGGGAGACTGAGAACCACTCTTGGCAAATTCATTAAGGTAAAATGATCATGTAAAATCTTTTGGACAATAAGCAGCTGACCTTTTTCTATTCCAATGTGGGGTTTAACTTTTCCACTTAACTTCTATAAGTATATGGTTCACTTTATCTGGTGACTAATTTTCACACTGTAAGTCAGAATTTATACAGTTTTAGTGAAACTGTTAAATTTCAGTGAAGTGGCCTCATCTTAAGAAGAATAACTACCTTTGCTTACTTTATCACTGTTGTTACGACTGTCTTACTCCTGGAATTCCGTACTAGGCCTTCTGTCTTAGATTTTTCTTAGTTTTCCGTGTAGATAGATAGATAGATACATGTATATGTGTATTTTTTTTCTGTGTAAGAATTGTACAAATGTCATCAACACTTAGAACAGTTTTAGAAAGTAAACAATTTGACTCATTAAAACATTTCGTTACATAGTATTCCTTTCACAGATCATTCTTTCCTTTCTGGGAAAGAGTTAGGATATAAAACCTTAGGAATGCAGTTAACAAGACTTTTAAATAGCGTTTGATTTTTTTAAAGCGTAAGCATATGATCATGATTCTTTCCAAATCAAACAGCAGTTTAAAAACAAAGAGGCTTTGAAGTCAGAGAGCTTATTACTGTGCACTACTTCTCTCTTTCTTCTGAAATAGTAGGTGAAATCAGATAAGAAAATTTGTACAGATAGTGTTTTTGTTTCTCCACACTGAAGGTCATTTCTTAAAAGGCTTCCTTATAAACCTTACTTATGTTTTATAATACACTGAGTCACTTATTTGAAATGTCCCCCAAAACCAAACCCACTGCCATTAGTCTATTCGGACTCAGAAATGTATAAGGAAAAGAAAAGAAAACCAATGTATGGAGGAAAACTTATTTAACCACACTTTTATTAATTTTGGAACCCTAGTAGTGCAGTAGTTAAGAGCTGAGCTGCTAACCAAAAAGTCAGCAGTTTGAATTCACCAGCGGCTCCTTGGAATCCCTATGGGGCAATTCTACTCTGTCCTATAGGGTTGCTATGAGTTGGAATCAACTGAACAGCAATGAGTTTTTAATTACTTTTAAACACAAAGTATGTAATTTTTTCCTCACTTTTCAAATAATGAACAGAAAGATCCAGACTTTTGGAAGATCACCTAGTAAGCCAGGACCAGTCGTGATTTTAAACTCATAACGCTCTAAAAAAAAAAAAAAAAAACCAAACCCAGTGCCATTGAGTCGATTCCGACTCATAGCAACCCTATAGGACAGAGTAGAACTGCCCATAGAGTTTCCAAGGAGCACCTGGCAGATTCGAACTGCTGACTCCTTGGTTAGCAGCGGTAGCACTTAACCACCACTACGCCACCAGGGTGTTAAAGAATGCAAAAGTCTTAATAATAACAGCTTTCATTTACCTCGTACCTGAAACATGCCAATCACCCTGCTAGGTGTCTTGCATTACTGTTCACTGGTGCAGGAAACCTGAGAAGGAGATATTTGTAAGAGATGAGGAGAGAGGTTGGTAGAGATTAATAACTGGCCCAAGACATATTACTAATAAGAGGCCAGGCTGGGTCAGAATATAAAACCAAGTCCCTGACTCCAAAATCCACATTCTTTTTAGCATTATGCCATGTGGCATAGAGAATGACATCTACGTTTCTGGAAAGACTAGATAAATCTGTCAATAATTTTTCATTCTAGAATAGTAGAAAACCCTCATTGAGAGAAAAAAAAAAAGGGACATTACTGGTGACTTGTTCAGTGACTTGCATGTTATTTCACTTTTCTACAATTGAAATTCTTTCCAAGCAAAGTTGATTAAAAAAACAAAAACAAAAAAACGGTAGTATGTGCATACTGGGAGGATGAGAGACTAAGAGAGGCTAAGAGAACCGTATTTTACCAGCAGGTTCTGCTCATGCCGTGATAACCAGCTGCCAAGGTACTGAGCTGCAAGTCATATAGTGATCACAATAATTCACACTTGCAGAGTTCTTTACTTTTTAAGGTGGGAGATGAATTGTCTGGAAGAAGACAAGACGACTACTTGTCACACAGTGTGGATGAGAAAAGCTTTTTCTGGGGGACCTTGACTACATCAAAATTTCTATACAGGGAGCTAGAAATTGTATGTCGCAAATCCTCACCTGGGAAGCAGGCCTCCTGAAAAAGATAATAAATACAAAAAAAAAAAAAAAAAAGAAGTTTGAAATTAGGAATTGGCTTGTGACAAAAATGTGTAAACTGAAGGAGGTGGCTATACATACCCACAGTAGGATGATTACCTAGACATGTGGAAAAACAGAGGTGAAAGGGTATAGCTGTGAGCACCAAAGTGGGGAGGATGTTTAGTCTGCTTGACAGATGTGCCCCAGCAGAGAAGGGAGATGATTCATTAGTCGGCCATATCTTTGTGATAATGTTTCCAGGATAATCCAACTCCCACAGCTCTGAGTCTGTATTTTTTAACCAACCTTCCGATGGTAATTGAGTTTTCCAAATATATTCCTCTCCTGGGAAGGAAATGCACGGACAGACTGACATGAGTATCCAGTTTGCTCGAAAGTGTGATTAAAAAAAAAAAAAACAACTCACTGTAAATTAATACCCTGGCTTCTGGACCTGAAGTAGTCGGGTGGCTTAAGTCAGATCTCTTTGGGCCTAATTTCTCGTGACAAACTAAAAATCGAGGTCTTAAGTCTATACCAGTTGCCGTTGAGTTACAGCCACTTATATTGGTACAGTAATGTACAGTGTATAGAGCTTTTTTTACACGTCATCTCATTTAGTTCTCCCAAGGTGTGTGTGAGGTAGTTATTATGACCCCTGTTTAACCAAGACTCAGAAAAGGTAACTGAATTTGTCAAGGTTATACAGCTAGTTATGGGAAGACAGGGCTTAAAATCCACAGCTTCAGAACTCCTCCACTGCAAGGGACAGGAGAGTACACAAAGTCACGAGGTCCAGCTTGCAACAATTCGAAGCCTAACCAATATCTTGCTATACCAGAGACTGATGGATAGAGGCCAGACTTTTTAAAAAACAGCTTTATCGAGATATAATTACCTGCCATACAATTCAGCCATTTAAAGGTACAAGTCAATGTTTTTTTTATGTTCACAGAGTTTTGCAGCCATCACCAAAATCAAATTTACAACATTTTCCTAACCCCTCCAAAACTCTGTACTCTTTAGCCATCACCCCTAACTCCTCCAGCACCCTCAGCCCTAGACAACCACTAATCTGTCTGTCTCTATAAATTTGTCTATTCAGGACATTTCACATAAATGGAATCATGCAATATGTAGTCCTTTGAGGCTGGTTTCTTTCATTTAACATAATATTTTCAAGGTTCATCGATGTTGTAGTATGTATCAATACTTTATTCCTTTTTACCGTTAGTATTTCATTGCATAGATATACTTTATTTTTTATTTCATTGCATAGATATACCACATTTTATTTATCTGTTCCTCAGTTGATTGATGAGTTATTGCCACATTTTGACTATTGTAAATAGTGCTGCTATAAGCATTCGTGTACAAGTTTTTGTGTAAGTATGTGTTTTCATTTCTCTTGAGTGTATACCTAGGAGTGGAATTGATTTTATAACTCTGTCCCGTAGGGTCGCTATGAGTTGGTATTAAATCGATGGCACTGAGTTTGGTTTTTTTTTTTTTTTTTAATGATAACTCTGTGTTTAAAAAATATTTGAGGAACTGTCAGACTCTTCTTTAAAGCAACTGTACCTTTTTACATTCCCACCAGCAGTGTTGAGAGTTTCAATTTCTCCACATCCTTGTTATCACTTGTTATTATCTGACTTTTGATTCTAGCCAGTGTAGTGAAAGTGAAGTGGTGTCTTATTGTGGTTTTGTTTGCATCGGGGGTGATGACTAATGAGATTCAGTATCTTTTTTATGTACTTATTGGTCATTTATATATTATCTTTGGAGAAATACCTATTCAAATCCTTTGCTTACTTTGAAAATTGTATTGTCTTTATATTATTAAGTTGTAATAATTATTTCTATATTCTAGACATTATTTGCAAAGTTTCTCCCATTCAGTGGGTTGTCTTCTTCACTCTCCTACTGGTGTCCTTTGTAGCACATATGCTTTTAATTTTCATGATGTCCAGTTTATCTATTTTTTCTTTTGTTGTTGTGCTTTTGTTGAAAGAATGGATATTTTTTAATGAAGAGAAAATCTGATTGGATGTCCAAACTGTGTCAATTATTACCATGAGGTAAAGTTTAAAAGAAAGAACAGTTTTAGAGGATGTATCTGCTTTTACAGAGTTTGTACTGCAATTCAAAGAGAAAATAAAGGATAAAAAAGAGTGTTGATAAGGGATAACTATTGAAATTGAAATGCAAACAATAGCTTGTTACTGGCAATGCTTCTTATACTATTTCTTTGTGTTATCAATATATATATCAACAAAATACATCCAACAAATAATAAATTTTACATTTGGATTTTTGTTGTTTTTCTAGAGATAGAAATGACCATTAGTATATCACACATTTTCATTCGAAACTATTGCATGTCAAATGAGTTGTCCATATAAATTACAAATAAGTTGTAAGACATGACTATTTTACTTATTTATTTTTCTTTTCCACACTAAAAATATATATATATACATTGTGCTTTAGGTGAAGGTGTACACCACGAATTAGTTTCTCATTCAAGCATTTATACACAAATTGTTTTGTGACATTGGTTGTAATCCCCAAAATGTATCAGCATTCTTCCCCTTTCCACCCCAGGTTTCCAGTGTCCATTTGTCCAATTTTCTCATCCTTTCCTGCTTTCTCATCTTTGCTTTTGGGCAGGTAGATATAACTATTTTAAGTTAGTATATATTGTTGTTGTTATGTGCCAAGGTGTCAGTTCTGACTCATACTGACCCTATAGGACACAATAGAACTGTCCCATAGGGTTTCCAAGGGGCAGCTGGTGAATTTGAACTGCCAACCTTTTGGTTAGCAGCTGAGCTCTTAACCACTGCACCACCAGGGCTCCTTTATTGTATATATCACCAGTAAAATAGCACCTTGGTTAATATAGAAGTCTTAAACTTCCTTTGAATCTCTTGTTTGAAATAGTATAGCCTTTTATACAAAAGAAGATATAAGTAGTTTCTACCCGTTATGCCAACAGATTTCTGTCTTTGGGCTGTTGGCAGGTATTTTATAAGTAGCATCTACAATATCCAGAAATTTGTTGCAAGAAATAGAGTTGATTTCATTAGAAAATAATTTGCCTTTCAAAGCACTTCTTCATATACTGTAACCATGCTCTAATAATATAACTTAATAATAGATTGTCAAGGAAAATGCTAGGTAGAGTAAAGGGAAAATAAGTATATTCAGTTAGTGTTGAAGAAAATTGAGCAGAGAAACTTTCTTTCTCTATGCTTGTGTATATATGTATATACATATGGGTGTATATATATATAAAATGATGTTTATGGTTGCTCTGTATCTAGGTTTATATCTAAATTTAGATTTATTTACTCATTAAAATTAAATTTTGAAATGTTGATGAGTTACACATGCCAAGGATACTATCATGGTCACAAATTCAATGAACAAGGCTAAAGTTCTTAATCAAAGATTTAACTAAACTTTTATTTTACGAAAAAAAAAAAACAAAACTTTATTAGACCATTTAAACTAATTAATGCTAAGCAAATCCTATATTTAAAATGAAGTTGAAGAATAATTTTGAAATAAACCAAGTACAGATTTTCATTTCTTATTTTCCTTATTTATTTTCATTTTCCAACTAACTCTAACATTATTTTTATACACATATTTTTACTAGAAAGTTCTATGGCTGACCCTGCTTGCCTAATGTGAAATCCAAATCTTCCCAGGACTTGGGCCAATTTCCCAGAATTTAGGATATTTTTATAACAAAGTGACTTTAGGTTTTCTCTCTCTGTCTTTCTCTCATCTAACTGGTTTGTTTTTCTACGGTTTGCCTCTTTTCACTGTCAGAAATACATGCTCACATGCATGCGTGCTGAACAGAAGGATTCAGGTTCTCCTGTTTTGTGTCTTTTACTTTTTGCTTTCCGGTCTTTCGTTTGTGCTTCTAAAGAGAGGGAGGAAGAGCTAATGATGGAAAACAGGGTGCTCAGGCCCTCAAAAGGGGCAGGGCAAACTGAAGTGACCTGGCAAGTAAGTGGGAGCTCTCAACTCACTTCCACTTGGCTCATTTTCTCCCTTTGTCCACTGCACGTTTACTGCTTACTGCCCTTGGCTGCTACATAGTTCACGTTTTCACTTCTGCTCCCACTGTCTTTTGCATGCTTTCCAGTAGTCAGTTGTTTTAAACTTAAGCCTACTCATGTTCATTCCAGTTGAGCTTATAACTATGTAGTTTATTTGAATGTTAGGTAAGCCAAAGAGGAAATGATAACCAAAAAAAAAAAAAAGAATTTTTTTTCATGAAAATAAAATTAAATACATCTGAAAGAGTCTAAAATTGCTCACTTTAAAGCATCACTCTTGAATTAGTATGCATAAAACAACTATAAAAAATTGGGAAAAGGCAACAAAAGTAGAACTCTGTAACTAACACCTGAACTAGAAAGTGACCTAATTGCATTCATTCATTTACTCCTTCACTAATCCTAAAAACTTTTATTAAGCATTTACTATGTGTGGTAGAATGCTCCTTAGAGGTTAGGATGGCAAGACTATGTCTCACGTACTTTGGACATGTTATCAGGAAGGACCAGTCCCTGAAGAAGGGCATCATGCTTGGTAAAGTAGATGGTCAGTGAAAAAGAGGAAGACCCTCAATAAAATCGAATAACACAGTGGCTGCAACAATGGACTCACTCATAGCAACAATTGTGAGGATGGGGCAGGACTGGGCAGTACTTTGTTCTGTTGTGCATTGAGTCACTATGAGTTGGAACTGATTAATAGCACCTAACAACAGCAGCCTGAAGAACAAACAAATTTGCCTCGGAAGAATGCTCCTTAGAAGTGAGGATGGCCAGGCTTCATCTCACATATTTTGGACATGTTATCGGGCAGGATCAGTGGTTTGGCAGTTATGTAATGATATAATTTCACAGTTACATAATGATGTTGTCATCCTCCATGATGTGATCTAACGTGATCAGCCAATCAGTTGTAAGGGAAATTTCCTCGAGGGTGTGGCCTGCATCCAATATACATATGGACCTTCTGGTAAAACTTGCTTGCTTGCTCTGGATCCTGCATCCAGCTCATCATCATCTGACCTCTGCTTTTCTTCAGACTTAAGCCACCTTTCTGCCATATTGCCTGCAGATCTTAGGATTCGTCAGCCTCTGCATCCTGTGGGCCAGCGGCCTGCCATCTTACCTGCAGATCTTGCGATTCATAGTCCTCTGCAGCCAGTGAGCCAGACTGCTATCTTATCTGCTAATTTTGGATTCATCAGCCTCAGCAGCCGGTGAACCAGCAGCCTGCCATCTGACCTACCAGTCTTGGGTTTGTCAGCCTGTGTAGCTATGTGAGTCAGGAGAAGCCTCCAGCCTGACCCATGGAGTTGGGACTTGCCAACCTCTATAACAGTGTGAACCATTTCCTTGCGATAAACCTCTCTCTATGTATGTATGTGTGTATATACACACACACACACACATATATATATGTGTGTGTGTGTTTTGCTGGTTTTGCTTCTCTAGAGAACCCAGCATATGACACCTGCTAACACGAAATGTGTTATCAATATACAGCATTTGGAAAATACAGGAAAACATAAAAAAGAAAATAAAAAAATCATCTTCAACTCCACCTTCCAGAGAATTACTGAAAATATTTTGGCGAATTTTCTCTTAATCTCCTTCCTCTCTGTCTGCCTATATTATGTTACATAATTTACATTATAGTATAGTATATTATTTAAAACTAAAATTACCTAATAGCATATATTATATATAAGCACCGATACATAAAACATACTTTCTTCTTATAATGTTGGATTAATTTTCCTTTTCTCTTTTCCTCTGTGCATATATAATTCTTTTTATTTTGCTAACATTATATGGTGAGCCTTTTATTAGCTTAATGGACTACAAAACATATTAGTAACAGCATAGTTTTCAAATTTATTAAAATAACTTTTTGATGTATTAAACACCTATAGTACAAATACGTAAGTAAACAGTACTAGGTTTAAATAAAGGTGTCATCCCAGTATCAAATAAAGAAAAAAATTTGTTTTCATGTCTTACACATTCTCTATTACATGTGTCAATTGTTTGAGCCACTTGTCACAGAGTCTTCTGATACTTTCCATATCCAAAGACCTTTTGAAGTAGACTGAGCTACAATGAAATGGCAGGATATTGTGGATTGAAGTAAGTTTTAGGAAGTGATATGTGGATTTAGAAAGGCATTTTTACTTCTGGAGCCCTGCTACATAGTGTTGAAGAGCTCAGCTGCTAACCAAAATGTTGGTAGTTCGAATCCACCAACTGCTTCTTGGAAATTCTATGAAGCAGGTCTGCTCTGTCCTATAGGGTCACTATGAAGTGGAATCAACTCGACTGCAATGTTTTTTGTTTTTTTTCTTTTACTTCTACAAAATAAATAAGATCTATTGTTGAAGGAAAAGCAATGCTAATCCTGCAGATTAGCCCCATCCTGTCCTCACATTTTCTCCTCCATCTTACACAAAAGGATAGCATCAAGAGGAGCAGAGAGTGAGAGTGAGATTGACATGAAGCTCTGCAGCTAGACACCAACTTCCAGGGCAGGTGTGGATTCAGAGCAGATTTGAGGCTTTGTGACATTCTGGTGGCCAGTGACAAGTTCTCACATTTTATCTCTAGAAAGAGGACTCTGAGCATGTGTGTCCACCAAGAGCATTTTAACTGAATCTAGCATGAGATAAAGATCCTTGGATGCTGCAAATTGTTAGTGCTTGACTACTCACCTGAAGGTTGGTGGTTCGAACCACCCCATAGTGGCACCATAGAAGAAAGGCCTGCTATATGCTTCCAGAAAGATTATATCCTAGAAAACCCTATGGAGCTCAGTTCTACTCTGTAACACATGGGCTCACCATGAGTTGAAATTGACTCAATGACAATGGGTCACATTAGCATGGGATAATGAAAGACATGTGAAATTCAGCCTTGTGATTCCATAGATGCAGATACCATGACTGTGAAATCATGGATGTAAAATTGCTTCCAAAGCTCAAAACTCCTATGCATTATGATCATCCTTGTTTACTATTAATAAACTAAATAATATGCCAATTGTGGACCTTTTTTTTCTACTTCATCAGTTTTTTCACATTCCATTTCCTTTTTGACATGTCCTTCTCCACAAATAATCTCCACTGAGGCTTTGATCAGGGAACCTGTTCCCACAGGAAAACAGAGTGCTAGGAAGGGAGACCTAGTACTCGCCTGGACTAACATGGCAAGCTCTAGAGGAAGCTGGTCTTCCTGTTGCACACGGTGCCCAGAGCTCACCTGAGACTCTGACCACTGGTTTATGATAGCGTGATGTGTTTGTGGTTTTGTAATCAACCCACTGCCTTGTAAGTTCCTTTCTGGGAATTCTTCAGCTTCTTTTTCCTGAATCTCCTCCTTTTATCTTTCCCACTCTGAACTTTGTTCTTAGTTTCCACCCCTGCCTGGAAACAGATGTTCTAGTTTTCACTTGATTTCTCATCACACTTTCAGGACTGGTGTGCAACCTTGCAGTTGCACAGGATCTTGTATTCAGAAGGGCCCCGTGCTTGGTTTGATACTCTACTGTCACTATCTTGAAATTCTTAATAACTTTGAACAAGGGACCCCACATTTTCATTTTGCATGGATCTTGCAAGTTATGTAGCCTGTCTTGTCCATGGCCACAAGCCAGCCCATCCAGTTCCATGGTTATCCCTGGAACACTAGCCTTCAACCTGATGCAGAAGGGGAAGTTAGACTAATAGGCCAGAGATCCCACTATTTCTCTCCTTGCCAAAATGGGCACAATTGTACACACAGCTAGAGGGAATCCATGACCCCAGCTGAAGCTGCCATGAAGAATTCAGGAGTTGAGAACTAATTTGAATTGACACGTCAGAGGCTAATATTGACTTAACCTTTCCTTCTTTCAGGCAATGTTTAATGAAGAGCAAGAAGAGGAAATAGAGAAGTAGCCAGTGCCCACCCTCCACCCCCTCAGGCTTTCAAATTAAAGGAGATCTAAATTGGCACAGTGGAGATTTAAATTGAATGTGAGTTTGGAAATATGTGATTATTGGAATAGACTAGATTTTTACTTATTTAATAGTAACTTTTTGAGGCAGGGCCAAGATGGCAGAGTAGTAGAAGCTTCTGGTGGTCCCTCTTACAACAAAGACCCCCCCCCAAAAAAAAACAAGTGCCCTGAAAATCTAAGGCAAAGTTAAGAAATTGGATTGAGCAGCAGGAGAAGAGAGAGATGATTTAGAAGCAGTGAGGAGTTGCCAGACCTGACTCAGTGGAAACTGGTGCCCCTCAGCCCTGATTCCCTAGTGCAGCTGTGGTGGGGCTGGCGGTGGCATACAGGACATGGTTTTCTCAGCCAAAAAGAGCAAGCTAAGCAGTCTACTCACACCTCCTGAATCAGCAAAGAACAGCACTCTCGGCAACAGATAAGCACTTGTGTCTAATTTACCATGCGGATCAAAAAGCACCCCTTTCAAAAGAACTCTTTCCCATGTATCTGATCCCTCCTCTCTTTTCCCCAGCCCCCCAAGCTGGCTTCAGTGGCAGTCAATTTCCCTGTGCCTGTGGTAGGTCTTGCTGTGTGTCCTGAGCCATTCTCCTGGCCTTAGAGAAGGAAGAAATTAACAAAAGGGAAAAAAAAAATCTGTGGGCTCTCCTAAGCTAGGAACTCAGGGTAGAATTAGCTTCTGTCCAGGCACAAATGGTCCATGGACTTTGAATGTCTTTCACCCCTGCATGGACCTATGTGGGCCCATTTTCACAGCTTAGGCCCTTGTTGACACAGTGAAATGGTGTATATGCCTGAGGCTGAAATTCATCTGTTTCAGCTGTGTGGTGGAGAGGCAGGCTTTTGATGTCTGACACCTCTTTGCCTATTAAACAGGGTCCTCACCTACTCACTTCAGGGGCCTGAGAACCGGTGGCTCCACTCATGCCCCATAGGCCCCCATGAGAGGGGTCCAAGGATAAGTGATGCCTCCCAGTCCCTGCAGCTAAAAAGCATTGGGTGCCCATGGTCTGGCTGTGCACTCTAGGGAACAGGCACACACTTTCCTCAAGACTCTCAGAGCATGACTCCCTGCTGCAACCAGTTACCTGTGTCTATACCAATCACCCCTGCTCCTCTAAGACTGCAGGGGAGAGCCTGTACCACACACTTGATGACCACTACCTGGACACCTGAGCTGAATCCATACAAGAAAAGTGACTGGACTCCTAGGCTCATATACCTGGTATCAGCTCTAGTCATCTGGTGACAGGACATTAGAACTTCAAAGGTGCAAATCATCAAGCTAGCTCACTCAAGCAGCCTATTTGGGCATACCAAAGCAAGAAGCTAGGACACAGTAAGCAGACATAAGCTAAATCAAAACAATACCTTGTAGATGGCTCAGAGACAACAGTCAATATCAAATCACATAAAGAAACAGACTACGATCACTTCAACAAGCTCCCAAAATAAAGAGTCAAGGAATCTTCTGGATGAAGATATTTTCCTGGAATTACCAAAGGCGATCTTCAAGAAATCAGGCAAAATGTAGAACGAGCCAAGGAACACACAGATAAAGCAGTCGAGGAAATTAAGAAGGTTGTTCAAGACCACAATGACAAAATTAATAGTCTGCAAGAATCCATAGAGAGGCAGCAATCAGAAATTCAGAAAATTTAAAATAAAATCTAAGAATTAGATAACTCAATAGAAAATCAGAGGAGCAGAATTGAGGATCTGGAAGTCAGAATTAGTGAGACTGAAGATAAAACACTTGGCACCAATATATTCAAAGAAAAATCAGATAAAAGAATTAAAAAAAAATGAAGAAATCCTAAGAATCATGTGGGACTCCCTCAAGAGAAATAACCTATGAGTGATTGGAGTACCAGAACAGGGAGGGAGAACAGAAAATACAGAGAGAATTGTTGAAGACTTGTTGGCAGAAAACTTCCCTGATATCGTGAAAGATGAAAAGATATCTATCCAAGATGCTCATCAAACCCCACATAAGGTAGATTCCAAAAGAAAGTCACCAATACATATTATAACCAAACTTGCCAAAATCAAAGACAAAGAGAATTTTAAGAGCTGCCAGGAATAAACAAAAAGTCACCTACAAAGGAGAGTCAATAAGAATAAGCTCGGACTACTTGGCAGAAACCATGCAGGCAAGAAGGCAATGGGATGACATAGATAAAGCCATGAAGGAGAAAAATTGCCAGCCAAGAATCATATACCCAGCAAAACTGTCTCTCAAATATGAAGGCAAAAATAGGACATTTCCAGATAAACAGAAGTTTAGGGAATTTACAAATACCAAACCAAAACTACAAGAAATACTAAAGGGAGTTCTCTGGTTAGAAGATCAGTAAAATCAGATAACAACCCTAAGGCTAGAACATAGGACAGAGCAACTAGATATCAACCCAGATAGGGAAATCACAAAAATAAATCAAGATTAAAAAATGCTCAAAATAGTAACTTCATTACTTATTTAATAGTAACCAGGATTGCTATGAGACTTAACCAGCATTCATTCAGGGACAGAGAAAGAACATGTTGAGAGAGTGGGTTCAAAAAGCCAGTGGCAAAAAAAAAAAAAAAGTTGCTTATTTAATGAGCTAGGTATAGGAGTTTTATTGCCTTAAGGACAGTGGAAGAACGAACAAGCTGATAAAGAGGCATAACTCATGACGCTAGCCCCAAAATAATGCAGGCACTAGAAATAAGAACTACCATTTCTTAGGTGTTTATTGTGTAGGAAGCAAAGGGCTAAGTATATTTTACGTATTATGTAATTTCCACCTCACAATGAAGTATTTTAATAGCCACATTATACAGATGAGGCAATTGTGTGTTAGAAAGAACAAAGTCACTAAGTTTTACACCTAAGGCAGTCAGCATTTGAAGCCAGCCCTGTCTAACTCCAAAGCCCATGCTTTAAGCTACTAATTTATTCTGTCCATATAGAGCTAGAAGTCTGAGTTATTCAGATTATTTCAGTGTGCTTTTCTGGGCAATCCTCTTTGCAATACCTATATATGGTAACCATTAAAATATGTCTTAATTTCCTAGGGCTGCCATAACAAAATACCACAAAGTGGGTGGCTCTAAAGAACAAAAATTTATTTTCTCACAATTCTGGAGGCTAGAAGTGTAAATCAGTCTTGGCGTGTTGATTCCTTCCGGGGGCCTTGAGAAAGGAACTCTTCCATGACTCTCCTAGTTTCTGGTGGTTGCCAGCAATCCTTGGTGTTCCTTTGCTGTGTATAGACACATCTATTTCTGTCATCACATGGTGTCTGTCTTCCCCCTGTGTGTCTCTGTTTCCCTGTCTATTATCCCTTGCTATATAAAACACCACTCAGATGGGATTAGGATTAGGACCCACCCTACTCCAGTATGACCTCCTTTAATTTACTGATAATAAAACAAAAACCCTATTTCTAAACAAGGTGACATTCACAAGCACAGTGGTTAGGACTTCAAGGTATCTTTTTGGAGGACACAATTCAATCCATAACAAAATAGCATTAATTTCCAACCAACCAAACAAAAAGTAATCCCTCTTTCTCTGTCTTTCTCCCTTTTTCCCCTATTCTCTTGTTCTTTCATATTTACACATTATTGTTGTTAGATGCCATCAAGTCGATTTTAATTCATCATGACCCCATGTGACAGAACTGTTCCATAGGGTTTTCTAGGCTGTAATCTTTACAGGAGCAGATCACCAGGTCTTTCTCCTGCAGAGCGGCTGGGTGAGTTCGAACCTCCAACCTTTCGGTTAACAGCTGAGCAATTAACCATTTTGCCACCAGGGTTCCTTATTTATATACACAAACTATAAAACAAACAAAAATCATACAGTCTGATTAAATTGCACTAAAATTAAAATTCAACCGTCTGTGTAGCTTTTGAAAGCCCTGTTCAGCTAAAAACAAAAAGCAAAACAAAGCAAAAAGAAGTCTCAATCTAGTTTTCTGTCTATATCAAGTTTCAGATGATGGAGGAAACAATGAAGAGAATTATGGTTCTGGATCAAAATCTGCTCAACAGAAGGACAGAGCTATGACAGAAGGGGACTTCCACTTCAGATACGTATCTCAGAGTTCAGGAAAACAGCACAAAGCTAAGAGAGCAGAATTAGGATCTCGGAATTGCAAATAACTGCGAAGACAAGAGGACAGTTGTGAGAGAAAGATGTAGTTACATAAGGGTCTCTATTGATCTTCGTTTACAAAAGAGCAGGGATAAGATGTGAAAGGAGGAACACTTTAACCAGAAATTATGTAAACCTGGAAGGATATTGAGAAATAGGCTGTTATTCAGAATAAACAAAGATTTATACAAGGTGCACAGAGCTAAGAAAATGTCATTTAATGTTTGGAACAAGAACAAGTAAAATAGAATTAGTCTTTTGGGATGGATGATATAATGTTGGTGAACAAATTAATTAAGAACTTTGTGGTCATTCCACTTGCATTTCTCTATCAAAGAAAGTGATCGTTATTGAAGGAAAGTCCAAATTTGAGAGTAAGAAAATTAAAGTCAAAAAGAGGGGAGCAAAAGTGTAAGACAATATCTTCTTGTGTTGTTGCTATTAGGTGGCATCTAGTTGATTCTGACTCATAGCAATCCTATATACAATAGAACAAAACACTGACCAGTCCTGCACCATCCTCACAATCATTCCTGTTTGAGCCCGTTGTTGCAGCCACTGTGTTAATTTATCTCATCGGGGGTCTTCCTCTTTTTCACTGACCCTCTACTTTACCAAGCATGATGTTCTTCTCCAGAGACTGGTCCCTCCTAATAACATGTCCGAAGTAAATGAGACTTAGTCTCATCATCCTCACTTCTAAGGAGCACTCTGGCTGCACTTCTTTCAAGATGGATTTGTTTGTTCTCTTTGCAGTCCATGGTATATTCAGTATTCTTCCCCAACACCATAATTCAAATGCATCAATTCTTCTTCAGTCTTCCTTATTCATTGTCCAGATTTCACATGCATTCATATGGGACGATTGAAAATACCATGGCTTGAGTCAGGTGCACCTTAGTCCTCAAAGTACCTTAATGCTATGCAAGTCCCCTTGGCTCAGATGAATTATATGTTCCCATTTGAAAAGGTCATGTAGTTAGGATATCTACAGAAAAGTTGACGATGTCTTAGGAAATCCAAAAGTATGAAAAACTTGAGATAGGCAGATGTTACTCTCATCTTTAACAATAAAAGAAGGTAGACATAGCAGATAAAAGATGCTTGATCTTGATCCTTGGTTTTTCTTTCCTGTTTAAATGTTTAGCTTGATAAATCAATTCCCAAAGTTCATATTTTATGAGATTAAAAAATATATATATATTTACAAAATACAAAATGTATTTTGTATTTAGATATAACTAAATACAAAATATTCTTACTTTATTCCAGTTTTCTCTTTTTCTTTTCTCTTGGAGTAGTACCCATAGCTATTTGCATTATTGCTGATGAATTCATAAGGTAACAGATGATTTCAAGTCATTCAGGTCCTGATGTTTATATCATGCTTACATCATCAAATTTTAAGCTGTTTTATGAGTATCTGTGCAGAAAAGGGAAGTCCCTGAGTGGCACAAATGGTTAAATACTCAGGTGTTAACCAAAAGTTTGGTGGCTTGAGTCCACCCAAAGGTGTCTTGAAAGGCCTGACAATTTGCTTCCAAAAAACAAGCCATCGAAACCTTGTGAAGCACAGTTGTAGCCTGACCCTTGGAATCTCCATGAGTCAGAATCAACTTGATGGCAACTAGTTTGATTTGTGCAGAAAAGAGCTAACATTGTAGGACTGATTGCTACCTTTTGAGAGGCCTGCTTACAAGGTTGCCTCTTGGCTAGCATCTGGGAAATTGAATTTCAGGAGAGTTCCCACCACCCTATTTAGAGAGATTCATTACGTCTAAACTATTTGTACAAGCCCCACAAAAAACCCTGGGCACTGAGTCCCTAATGAGCTTTGCTGGTAGACAACTTTTCACACATATTGTGGGGAAAATTAGCTCGTCCTATGTGACTCTACTGGGAGAGGGATTTTAGAAGCTTGCACCTGGTTTCCCCTGAATTTTGCTCTGCGTACTTTTTTCCTTTGCTGATTTTCTTTGTATTCTTTTTCTCTAATAATCAGAACCATGAGTAGGATGAGTATGTGAACACTCCTAGTCAATCATCCACCTGAGGGTGGTCTTGGGGACTCTGATACAGTATCCTTGAAATATTTCCTATTCCCTGCATTATTTCAGGTGTTGTTAGCTCATTTCAGAGACATTTCTGGTAGAGACAGGGAGCTCTTCCTACATTATGCACCATATTTCCAGTCCTGCATAAACTAAATGAGTGGGGTGGCCAGGTTAATTGATCCAGGGTATAAAGATACTTTTTGTTGTCCTTTGTCTTAGCATTCTCCACAAAAACAGAAGCAATAAGATATATATGTTTATATGCATATGAAGAGAGAGATTTATTTTAAGGAATTGGTTCATGTGATTGTGGGAGCTGACTAGTCCAAAATCTGTAGGTCAGGAAATAGACTGCACATTTGGCAGTTTTGTGTCCAAAATTGTTAGACCAGGTGGTGGGCAAAGTTCTAGCATTGTCTACTTACGGTCTTGAGGCAGCATCCTTCTCCCTTGGAGAACCTAATTTTTTTGCTTTTATGGTTTTCAGTTGATTGGATGAACCCCACCCTCATTATGGAGGGTAGTCTGCTTTACTTAAGGTCAATTGATTTAAATGTTAATCACATGTTAATACTTTCATAGTGACATATAGACTAGTATAGTGTTTGCCCAAACAGCTGGGTACCATAGCCTAGCGAAGCTGACACATGAAATTAACCATTACTCTTTTTTATCCAAATATTCTCTTAACAAGAATACTTTGCAAGAGTAGCTTTCAAACTTAATTATTCACAGTCACAGAATCCTTTGTCTAAAGAAAAGCCTTATGAGCTCAATATATGAAACATTTTCAGAGTAAAAAACATTTTCAGAGTAAGACTGTTCTAATTGAGGAAGAGTATAAGGTGAGCTTCAGACCTTGCCTACTCATTATTTTTCCTCTCTCTTGACCTCAAGCTGAGAAAAGTGACTTGAAATTTACTTTAAAAAAAAAAAAACAATATGTACACCATAAATGTGAGCATTCCACAAGGTTATTTCCTCAGAGGGAGATAGACGGTAAAATTACGCCATTATTTATTGTTGTTGTTGTGTGCCATTGAGTCTATTCCAACTCATAGCAACCCTATAGGACAGAGTAGAACTGGCCCATAGAGTTTCCAAGGAGTGGCTGGTGGATTCAAACTGCCAACCTTCTGGTTAGCTGCCTAAACTCTTAACCGCTTCACCACCAGGGCTCCTATTGTCACCACGGTTCCCATTATTTACTAGTGAGCTCATAAACTGAGTCACTAATACTTAAGGTCTTGCCAGCATCGTGTTTATCTCTAACCAGAAAGCAAAACCTGAGCATTGGGAGAGTGGCAGATGCCATAGCTAAGGGCACAGATGAAGTCCCATTTCTGAACCTATTTTCCCTCAATACATCAAGGAATATGTAGGTAGCTAATAGTTTTTAAAGTATCTATTATGCCTGCATTACATATTTTTTCATTTAACTTTTAAAACACCGTGAAAGATACTTTCTCCCATTTTGCAGATGAGGACGTGAATTCTCACCTTGCTGCAGAATTGGGATTTGAATCTGACTCTTTTAGCACGCTGCATCCCTAGGTATCAACCCATCAGGTTGTCTACTGTTGGACACAACAGCCCAGTTCACCAACCTCGTGTGTTTCATGCCTTTCTCTTGTGGCTGCTGAAGCCCTTTTATTTGAATGAGGAATGGCTGGAAGGCTCTGATTTTGTATGTCCTATGAAGTAGATGGGAGAATAGAGGAGAGATCGCGCACATGCAGTTCTCCTCCTCAAAGGGGAGGCATTGCAATCTGGATGAGCATGTAGCTAAAAATGCCTTCAATGGTCTAGCTGTCCTTGCTAAACTGAGCACATAGGAAATGTGCTGTGATTTGGATAGTGGCCACCGCTATCCAAAGAATATTTTGCTATTTGTGTGGCTATTTCCTATTTAGCCTGATGTCTTTGTTTAAAAAGAAAAGTTGTGTTCTTGATAGCTGCTTGTCAGCCTGAGTTTCCTAATTGTATCCGATTTTTCTGTTTTGCTTGTGGTTGTGCTTCAGTGAATCCTTAAAGCATTTCCTCTTCCCTCCCAGCTCGTGATTATCCCACTTCAGCTTGCCATACACCAGCTGTCTGGGATCCAGCTGTCACCCTCCAATGCACATGAGCAGTCCAGCAGAACAGCATTACTGTGTATCCTGGCTTCACCCCAAGGCTGTGGGGACACTACTCCCTCTGGGACATGAAGGAATGAAGAAAGAAGGAAGTTAGGACAAAGTTCATTCTTGTAAACACTCAATCCATCAGCAAGGTGTGGTCCAAACTGGTGACATACATTTAAACAAGGGAGATAAGATACATTCTTATTTTTAGTCATTCCGCCTCTCAAAGCTCAATGGCAGTAGTAAAATAGGATATGCTTCTCAACACTGGCTGTGAAGCATGCTGGGAATAAGGCAGTAGAAAACCAGTTAACATGGCATGAAGCATGGGGATCGTAGGGAATGGAAGAAGTGTACTATTCTTTGGGTTAAGAGCAAGACCAAACAGAAGCAAAACAGTTTCAGTTTGGGTCTAAATTGGGCTCATAGAGATCTATGGAGAGATCATTAAACTGATTATAAATTTAGTTACCATTGTACATTTTAATCATTACAACCTAAGGAAAAAAACATAGTTGCTTTTGAGTCCATTCTGACTCATGACAACCCCACATATGTCCGCATAGAACTGTACTTCATAGGGTTTGGTTGATATTTCAGAAGTAGGCTGTCAGGTCTTTCTTCCAAGGTCCCTCTGGGTAGACTTGAACCTGTAACCTTTCAGTTAGTAGCCGGGTATGTTAACTATTTGCATCGCTAAGAGACTTCCAATACCCTAAGAAACGTGCGTTATTAACTCTGTTTTAAAGATGAGAAAATCATGGCTCTAAGGGTTTAAGAAATTTGCCCAAGGTAATATCATTATTGAGTGATAGAGCCTGGATATGAACCTGGATCTGCTATGCCACACTATGATCAAAGGCTGGGCAGCAGTATCAAGGTACAGCTCCAAAACCAAACTCTTCATCTTCCCCCCAAAACAGATCCTCCTTTGTTCTTTCCTTCTTGGTTAATGGCATCATAATTCATGGGGTTGCCATGTCTGAAATTTGGGACTGATTTCAACACCTACCTTACCTTCACTCTTCAAGACTTGGCTCACCTCTTGTAGAAGTCTTCCAGGTTAAAAACTTCCTTCACTATCCACCCATAACATCATTGGCATCCTGTCCCTGTGAAGCAATTCTATTCTGTCCTATAGGGCCACTGTGAGTCAGAATCGACTTGACAGAAGGGGTTGGGTTGGGTTTTGGAATTATTGTGTGTATATCTTCCTCCTTCTCTATAATTGGGCACCTTCAGAGGTTAGGGACTATGTTCCACACATCTTTGTTTCCCTAGGTCATAGCAAATGACTGTCACTTAGTTGGTACTTAATAAATGTTTGTTAAAGAAATGAATAAAGGAAAGAATGAAAACCAGACTTTCAGGGAAAGCATCTTTCCTTTTTTTTTTTTTTTTTTGAAAGCATATTTCCTTTAGTTCTTTTCCCCTTTAGTACCAAGGTGAAAGGTAATTTTTTACCCCTCTCAATGTTGAATATTATAGTGGGCATTGTCTTTGGTGAGTTTAACGAAATTTGCGGGATGGAAATGACAAGTGCACAATGTGTTTATGGTTTTAATAACTACTAGTTAAGCACTTTGGATGGACATAAGCCACAAAATATTATCACTTCATCAAACATTCAATTAAAGCTACTTTGGATATTGGAACAGGATGTCAAGGTTCATACTGAAGATACTTAAGCTCTTCTCGTTCTCCTTCTTCTTCTTTCCCCCTCTGACAGAGACACCGGCTAAATGTGCTTTCTCTAATATAAAATGGATTTTGTCAGTCTTGCAGGGCTGCATGCAATTATCTGGCTCCTTTCTCTTCATTTTTTACACAGCAGAAGTCAACAGATAAGTTGAGAACTCACTGTGTGGCTATTCGACTCCACCTGTTTGGTCACAATGTAAGGCCAGAATCACATGGAATTGTTACTACTTGCTTTACAAGTTTGGGAAATAAATATAGTCACACCTCTTGCATTTTTCCAGATAATTTTTTGAGAAGAACCCTCTTCTTATTAACAAGAAGTCCAGAATTGCATTTTTAATGCCTTCTCTACCTCAGTAAATTGTCCAACAACTCTGAGGGTTTAATTAATTCAGGGAGGAGGGCTGAGATTAATCCACTTCCAAATTCCAAGTACAAAGAGAACCAGAAACGCTGACCAGTCCATTGCTCTCGGTGTTGCCATTAGATGTGGATAGATGTTGAAGCACTATATGCCTGTCCCAGCCTCCCTGGTGCCCTGGGCTTAGAATCCAAAGTGAAAGTTCTTTTTCAATTCACACCCACATGTCCAGTGGCTCTAACTCAAAGCACAGCCACTGGGCTAAGCTACAGAGTGATTTTTGATTTTGGCAACCCACCGTGCTGGAACCAGTCCTCACACCAATTCCTAAGACCTTGTGCAGAATAAGGTCACTAAAATTGACTTCCCGTGAGCAATGTGGGGCCTTTGATGGTCCTGAAGATAAACCCCAGCCAAAGCCACGTGACCCACTGATTTCTCTAAGTTAGACTTTCAGGTACCTAGGAGTTAGGTCTTTCTCCCTGCTTGTCCCAAAATCTTTAGGCTCACTATGCAAACAAATTCTCACCTTTTCCTCAAGAATCGCTTTTGCTTTGCAGAGTATTTAGACAAGCTTGCCTTTGTTCTGTCCCTTGTTCTCTTCTTCCAGGGCAGGAGGTATTATACAATGAGAAGTTCAACTCCAGTGTGATAAATTAGCAATTATCTATTAAAAAAAGTCATTCCCTTCATCCTTAAATTCAGCTGGATGGTGAGAGATAGAAGAGACAACCAGGCAGACAGACAGACAGACGGATAGATATTTCATGAACCTAGCATCCTCTTACAATCAATTCCCCATTATCCACTGGGAAAATCATCAGCTGCAGCCATTAGCATCTCTGCTGTCTGTCACAGATTCTGTCACTAGTATCATTGGCCACATATGGAACAATGCTAGAGCCTGAGGATGGACTGAACCACGACAATGTAATTACTAGAGAAACTTATTAAACTCAGGGTCCGTTGATGAGCTGAACATCCCTGAGAAGAATATCTTTGAGGCATTTTTATATGGGAAGAACTCTATCTTTATGAGGGATTGGCTATTGTTTATTTTACAGACACAGTGCATATAACGTTTGATTGTTTTCTTCTTGGCTTGAAAGATCAGAACTAAATGAATAGACTTACAATATGCATTTATTTATTCTAATGTTTCTCTGTTTGGTCAAAATAGTTTAGCTGTGCTTAAAAATTAACTCCGATTTCTTTATCGTATTGAATGGGTGCATTCCCTTAAGCTACCTTTAAATATTTTTGGATGGAGATCACGTTAGTAAACTATATCATCTTCATATACAAGAAAAAATTGTTAATATTGTCTAGATTAGATGCATGTGAGAAAAAAATCAGTATGATTTACATCCTGTGACAATTTTTATTATTTATGAAGTAATAATATACCTTTATGGACAAAAGCCCATTAACAAGGCAATAAATGTTATTTGTATCTGTAAGGAAAGAAGACAAGGTCAGTGAGATTGAAACATATAACTTTGCATCCACTAAAGAATGCATTTTTACACTATATTTATTCATTTATTCCTTCATTCATCAGGAGGTGACACCTGGCATGTAATGAAGTTCATTAGCTTAAGCATTTGATAGAACTGCCCGCGTAAGTAATTTCTATGTACAAACTTTAAAACAATTTCACTTCTAGAAGGCTTCCCTTTTTGCCATATTTAGAGCCTGTCTTGGACTATTAATGGACTGCAATGGTCGTTAACTATTTAAAGTGTTGAAAAGACCCTTGAAGAGCTATCTGCTACTATTTGTTGTTGTTAGTTGTCAGTGAGCTGACTGTGACTCACAGCAACCTCATGTACAACAGAAAGGAACATTGTCCCATCCTAGGCCATTTTCATAACTGTTGACCTGATTGAGTCCATTGTTGTGGCCATTGTGTTTTTTAAGTGCCTTTCAACTGATTTCAATGTGCCTTTTCCACCCAGGAGGGCACTATATCAGACAATATTATGTTGTGATCCACAAGAAATTCACTGACTAATGTTCGGAAATAGACCTTTCTTCCTAGACTGTCGTAGACTAAAAACTCCACCGAAACCCATTCACCATTGGTGACCCTGCTGGTATTTGAAATCCTGATGGCATAGCTCCCAGCATTGTAGCAACACACAAACCACCACAGCAGGATAAACTGACAGACAGATGGTGGTGCTACTACTCAAGCAATTTTAAATTAGTGATGGAGAAATTGCCCAGATAATTCAAGGCAGATTTCCCACCCAAGCCAAGTATTAAACCCTGGTTAACTCATTTGGTTACAGTATGGTTCATTTAATTCCAAGAACCAAGCTCAGTCACTTCAAGGGCCAGATAACTATATGGAAAGAAACATTTAGTGCCTCAGCCATAGGGTGCTTCCCTAAACCAATAAGCCATTTCAAAAATAAGTGCCCAGGATCCAAAAAAGAGAATATATGAGAATGGCCTTTCATCAAGCTCAAAGTGCACTGACACTGGTCTGTGTTAACCCGATCATATTTGAAAGACAGAATGTTCCACATGCTCATCATATAACTGCACACCTAAGAGCTGAAGTTTGCTTAAACAACATTTAAACTTCACCTTATTTATTTATTTTGGAGCAGGGCTCATCTTACCAGCCTAAAGAAGTTTTCTGTTCCTTAAGTGCTTATTTTGTTTCCTTGCAAAAATGTGATGAGGAAATCTCTGGTGTCTTCCTATACAGTAGATGGCTGAGCAGCCTGGGGCCAGCAGACAGCCCCATGCCCAGCACTAGGAAACAGCTATAGGGGCTTCCCTCTGGATTGACTTAGACTCTTCTATTCCATAATCTGGGCACCTTTTCCCCTTAGCTATTACGATGGTTAATGTTATGTGGCAACTTGACTAGGCTATGATTCTCCACGCTTTGGCAGATGCTGTGTAATTGCCTCCCATATTGTGATCTGACGTGAGCAGCCAATCAGTTGAAAAGGGAGTTTCCTCGGGGGTGAGGTCTGTCTCCAGTATATAAATGGATGTTCCAGCAAAAGTCACTCTCTCTCTCTGAACCCTGCACCCTCTGGCTGCCAGATCTCTGGTTCTTGGGACATAAACATGCAGAAATACCTGGCCTGCCACCTGACCTTCAGATTTTGGATTCATCAGCCCTTCCAACCACATGAGCCTACAGAAGCCTTCAGACTGTTGCCTGACCCATGGATTTAGGACTTGCCAGCCCCTGCAATTTTGTGAGCCGTTTCCTCACAATTGTGTCAGCCATTTCTTTAAAGTAAATTTTTTTCTATATATGTAGTCCCCTACTTATGATATATTTTAGTTACAACAAACTGCACTTGTGACCCTTCTTTTATTTTTTTGTGCATCTTATTGTTAGTAACATGTACTACATATGATATTGCAGTGAGTAATTTGTTGATGTTATCATTCTCAGATGTTCACTCTGGGATGTTTCAAGATCGGATTTATAAAGATGCTGAGAATAAAAGGCAATAATAATGAAAAATAAAAATAAAAAAGAGGTATTCAACCTACGTCAGAACCAACTTACATGGAGTCTTCAGAATGAAACCCACATTGTAAGTCAGGGACTACCTGTATATATTTATACATGCTTCACCGATTTTGTTCCTCTAGAGAACCCAGGCTAAAACAACTAAGTTGTTGTTAGGCTCCGTCCAGTCGATTTCAACTCATAACAACCCCATGTGACACAGTAGAACTGCCCCATAGTATTTCCTAGGCTGTGATCATTATGGAAGCAGAATGTCACATCCTTTTCCCATGGAGTCAGGTGGGTTCAAACTGTCAATGTTTTGGTTAACAGCCAAGCTCTTAATCATCGTACTACTAGGACTCCTTTTTCTTAGTTATAAATCCTCCTTCACGTACTTCCTTCTACCTTCTGCCATTCTACCAATGTGTGTAATTCTGTACATTTCTCCCCTACTTCACAAATTTATCTTGCATAAAAAGAGTATGTGAGACCTTTTCATATTCCCTCCTGCCCCCATCCCAGGATAAACTGCTATTATACATAGCATTTCTACTTTACCATGGCATTTGCCACTTTATTTTCAATTATGTTTCTGGATGAAGAAATTCTCTAAAACACTGCTGGGACAAGGGAGAAGGGCCATCTTTATAAGGATCAGAGTCCCAGTGGAAAACTAGGCTCTAGTCTGAGGATAATTAGGAATATAAGAAAAAATTACCCATCAGAGAAACAGGGTACATACTGTTCTGCTTTAATTGCATCTTCAGCCCTCCTTTCTCCCAAAGGAGCATCTATGGAAGGCAAACATTGACCTGAGGAGAGGTGGTGATCAGGAGGATTATTGCATTCCAACCTCACCCCATAAAGGGCCAAATCACAATGGTATTTTCCATTTATTAATGCTATAACAATAACTTTGAATAATAGTAATATTAAGTGGTCTCCTTGTAGGCATATGGATGTTATCCTATCACCGACAACACTGTACTTCAGGATAGATCTTGAATTTTTTTTCTGATGATGACTGCAACACCATTCCTCTTCAATTTGTCATTCTTGGCATAGTAGGCCATGTGATTGTCTGATTCAAAATGGCCAGTACCAGTTCATTTCAGCTCATTAATGCCTAAGATATTGACCTTTATCCATTTCTTTTAATTTTTTTTAATAACTTTTATTAAGCTTCAAGTGAACGTTTACAAATCCAATCAGTCTGTCACATATAAGTTTACATACATCTCACTCCCTACTCCCACTTGCTCTCCCCCTCTTGAGTCAGCCCTTTCAGTCTCTCCTTTCTTGACAATTTTGCCGGCTTCCCTCTCTCTCTATCCTCCCATCCCCCCTCCAGACAAGAGTTGCCAACACAATCTCAAGTGTCCACCTGATATAATTAGCTCACTCTTCATCAGCGTCTCTCTCCCACCCGCTGACCAGTCCCTTTCATGTCTGATGAGTTGTCTTCGGGGATGGTTCCTGTCCTGTGTCAACAGAAGGTCTGGGGAGCATGGCCGCCGGGATTCCTCCAGTCTCAGTCAGACCATTAAGTTTGGTCTTTTTATGAGAATTTGGGGTCTGTATCCCACTGATCTCCTGCTCCCTCAGGGGTCCTCTGTTGTGCTCCCTGTCAGGGCAGTCATTGATTGTGGCCGGGCACCAACTAGTTCTTCTGGTCTCAGGATGATGTAGGTCTCTGGTTCATGTGGCCCTTTCTGTCTCTTGGGCTCTTAGTTGTCGTGTGGCCTTGGTGTTCTTCATTTTCCTTTGCTCCAGGGGGGTTGAGACCAATTGATGCATCTTAGATGGCCGCTTGTTAGCATTTAAGACCCCAGACGCCACATTTCAAAGTGGGATGCAGAATGATTTCATAATAGAATTATTTTGCCAATTGACTTAGAAGTCCCTGCAAACCATGTTCCCCAGACCCCCGCGCTTGCTCCGCTGACCTTTGAAGCATTCATTTTATCCCGGAAACTTCTCTGCCTTTGGTCCAGTCCAATTGAGCTGACCTTCCATGTATTGAGTGTTGTCTTTCCCTTCACCTAAAGCAGTTCTTATCTACTGATTAATCAATAAAAAAACCCTCTCCCACCCTCCCTCCCTCCCCGCCTCGTAACCACAAAAGTATGTGTTCTTCTCAGGTTTACTATTTCTCAAGATCTTATAATAGTGGTCTTATACAATATTTGTCCTTTTGCTTCTGACTAATTTCACTCAGCATAATGCCTTCCAGGTTCCTCCATGTTTTTTTGTGCTGAGGCGTTTTTCTTAGTGAATTGTGAGATCCTCATTTTCATAGTGTTTGACTTTATGTTAGTTGAGTCGTTACGTTTTTCTTGGCTTTTATCTTGAGTTATAGAGTTGTTATACCTTTTTGTGGTTACCTTATTATTTACCCCTATTTTTCTAAGTAAAAACCTAACTTGTATTGTTCTATATCGCCTTGTATCACTCTCCATATGGCAGTTCAATGCCTCCTATATTTAGTCCCTCTTTTTGATTATTGTGATCTTTTACCTATTGACTTCCATGATTCCCTGTTATGTGTATTTTTTTTTTAATTAATCTTAATTTGTTTGTTTTTGTGATTTCCCTATTTGAGTTGATATCAGGACGTTCTGTTTTGTGACCTTGTGTTGTGCTGATATCTGATATTATTGGTTCTCTGACCAAACAATATCCTTTAGTATTTCTTGTAGCTTTGGCCTGGTTTTTGCAAATTCTCTAAACTTGTGTTTGTCTGTAAATATCTTAATTTCGCCTTCATATTTCAGAGAGAGTTTTGCTGGATATATGATCCTTGGCTGGCAGTTTTTCTCCTTCAGTGTTCTGTATATGTCGTCCCATTCCCTTCTTGCCTGCATGGTTTCTGCTGAGTAGTCTGAACTTATTCTTATTGATTCTCCCTTGAAGGAAACCTTTCTTTTCTCCCTGGCTGCTTTTAAAATTTTCTGTTTATCTTTGGTTTTGGTGAGTTTGATGATAATATGTCTTGGTGTTTTTCTTTTTGGATCAGTCTTAAATGGGGTTCGATGAGCATCTTGGATAGATATCCTTTCGTCTTTCATGATGTCAGGGAAGTTTTCTGTCAGGAGTTCTTCAACTATTTTCTCTGTGTTTTCTGTCCCCCCTCCCTGTTCTGGGACTCCAATCATCCGCAGGTTATCCTTCTTGATAGAGTCCCACATAATTCTTAGGGTTTCTTCATTTTTTTTAATTCTTTTATCTGATTTTTTTTCAGCTATGTTGGTGTTGATTCCCTCGTCCTCCAGATGTCCCAGTCTGCATTCTAATTGCTCGAGTCTGCTCCTCTGACTTCCTAGTGCGTTGTCTAATTCTGTTATTTTATTGTTAATCTTTTGGATTTCTACATGTTGTCTCTCTATGGATTCTTGCAACTTATTAATTTTTCCACTATGTTCTTGAATAATCTTTTTGAGTTCTTCAACAGTTTTATCGGTGTGTTCCTTGGCTTTTTCTGCAGTTACCCTAATTTCATTTGTGATATCTTTAAGCATTCTGTAAATTAGTTTTTTATATTCTGTATCTGATAATTCCAGGATTGTATCTTCATTTGGGAAAGATTTTGATTCTTTTGTTTGGGGGGTTGGAGAAGCTGTCATGGTCTGCTTCTTTAAGTGGTTTGATATGGATTGTTGTCTCTGAGCCACCACTGGGAAACTAGTTTTTCCAGAAAATCCGCTAAAAAAAAAATGCAGTCAGACCCCTATCAGAGTTCTCCCTCTGGCTCAGGCTATTCAGATGTTAATGAAGCCGCCTGGGGAGGGTGGGGGAGGGAACAGAGAGATAGAAGAGTAGCACCTCAGAATATAGCCAGAGTTGCTTGTCTTGCTTGGAATGACTATTATATCTGAGATTCCCGTGGGCGCGTCGCCTATGTGTGCTGGCTGTGTGGAGATTGCCCGGGGGGTCTGGCCCGCTGGAGTCACGGTCAGATCCTCCGCTTCCAGTCCCACGCCCAGCATCAAGGCTCCCCTACTGGGACGGTGCACTCTCGACTCCAAAATCAGTTGCTGCCTCCCGGGGACTTCTCGTCCCTCCAGCCACGTGGCCGTGCTGCCCCTGCGAAGCAGGTGGGCCCCCTCCCTGGGTTAGTTCAGATGGGTGGAGCAGCTCCCCCTGCTTGTGCCGTGACCGAGTGTCCCGGCTGGGACGCTGTTCTCCCCTCTCCAATACCAGTCGCTGCCTCCCAGGGACTTCTCCTATCGGCTGCGTCCCACGCCGCCCGCGCGACCCGGCTGGGCCCCTTCCCGGGGTTAGTTCAGGGGGGTGGAGCAGCTCTCCGTGTTTATGCCGTACCTGTGTCCGGTCCAAATCCCGGCGAGACGGTTCCCCGGCTGGGACGCTGCTCTTCCTGCTCCAAGACCAGTCACTGCCTCCCGGGGACTTCTCCTACCGGCTGCGTCCCACGCCGCCGCGGAACCGGCTGGTCTCCCACCCGGGGTTAGTTCAGGGGGGTGGAGCTGCTCTCTGTGCTTGTGCCGTACCTGACTGGTACGCTGGCTCCAGGCTCTGGAAACAATCGCTGCTTCCCCGTATTAGTTTCTAAACTCTTTGGTCTCTAAATCTGTGTTTGTTGTTCAGGGTTCGTAGACTGTTATGTATGTGATCGATTCACTTGTTTTTCCGTGTCTTTGTTGTAAGAGGGATCCGAGGTAGCGTCTGCCTAGTCCGCCATCTTGGCTCCGCCCTCTTCTTTTAATTTTTGATGACTCTCAGTTTTCCTAGATTCAATATTCATACATTCCACTTTCTGACTATTAATGGATGTTTGCAGCTGTTTCTTCTCATTTTGAGTAGTGTCACATCAGCAAATGAGGGTTCTGAAAGCTTTACTCCATCCACATTTTTAAAGTGGATTCTACTTTGAGGAGGCAGCTCTTCTCCAGTTGTCTTTTGAGTGCCTTCCAACCTGGCAGGCTTATCCTTCAGCATATATTGATCAATGTTCTGCCATTTTTTGTAAGGTTTTCTCTGGCCAATTTTTTCAAAAGTAGACCACCAGGTCTTTTTTCCTAGCCTGCTTTAGCCGGGAAGTTCTGCTGAAACTTGTCCACCATGGGTGACCCTGCTGGTATTTAAAAACCAGTGGCATGGCTTTCAGCATCATAGGAACATACAAACCACCACAATAGAGCAAACCGATATTGATAAAACACGCAATCAAGATGTGCTGATAAATACTGTTGATTGGAAAGGGAAAGTTGGAAACAAAGACAAGGATTGAAAGTTGGCAAATATGTCCTTGGTGATACAAATAATGCTGGAGATTGCATTATTTTGCAAGACCAATGACTTATTCATTGCACATGCCTTTTTTCAACAAAATAAACGGTGACCATTCACATGGACCTCACCTGATGGAATAGAAAGGAAACAAATCAACTACATCTGTGGAAGGAGATGATGGAGAAGCTCAATATCATCAGTCAGAACAAGGCCAGGGGCCAACTGTGAAACAGACCATCAATTGCTCAAATGCAAGTTAAATCGAAGGTGAAGAAAATTAAAACAAGGCCACAAGAGCCAACATATAACCTTGAGTATACCCCAACTGAATTTGGAGACCATCTCAAGAATAGATTTGATGCATGGAACACTAACGATCAAAGGCAAGACAAGTTGTGGGAGGACTTCAAGGACATCATATGTGAAGAAAGCAAAATGTCATTAAAAGACAAGAAAGAAAGAAAAAACAAAATGGCTGTCAGAAGAGACTCTGAAACTTGCTCTTGAAGGTAGAATAGCTAAAGCAAAAGGAAGAAATGATGAAGCAAAAGAGCTGAATAGAAGATTTTAAAGGGTGGCTCGAGAAGACAAAGTATTATAATGACGTGTAAAAGACCTGGAGGTAGAAAACCAAAAGGGAAGAACATGCTGGAGATTCCTCAAACTGAAAGAACTGAAGAAAAAAATTCAAGCCTCAAGTTGCAATTTTGAAGAATTCTATGAGCAAGGTATTGAATGATGCAGGAAGCATGAAAAGAAGATGGAAGAAATACAGAGTCCCTGTACCAAAAAGAACTGGTTGACTTTCAACCATTTCAAGGACTGATAGTATTGAAGGAAGAAGTCCAAGCTTCACTAAAGGCAGTGCAGAAAAACAAGGCTCCAGGAATTGATGGGATGCCAACTGAGATGTTTCAAAGAAAGGATGCGGCACTGGAGATGCTCATTCTTCTATGCCAAGAAATTTAGAAGGCAGCTACATGGTCAACCGACTGGACAAGATACATATTTGTGCACACTCCTAAGAAAGATGATCCAACAGAATGAACAAATCATTGAACAATATCCCACATAAGTAAAATTTTGCTGAAGATCATTAAAAAATGGTTGCAGCAATACATTGACAGGGAGCTACCAGAAATTCAAGACAGATTCAGAAGAGGACAGGGAAAGAAGTATATCATTGCTGATGTGAGAGGGGTCTTGGCTGAAAACAGAGAATACCAGAAAGATGTTTACCTGTGTTTTATTTACTATGCAAAAGAATTCAGCTGTGTGGGGCATTACAAATTATGGACAACATTTCTAAGAATGGCAATTTCAGAACACTTAATTGTGCTCATGAGGAGCTTGTACATAGACCAAGAGGCAGTTGTTCATACAGAACAAGGGAATATTGTGTGGTTTAAAGTCAGGAAAGGTACGTATCAGGGTTGTATCCTTTCACCAGGAGCTTCTCAGGCACAGGGACCCTGGGTCCAAAGGATGTGCTCTGCTCCTGGTGCTGCTTTCTTGGTAGTATGAGGTCTCCAACTCTCTGCTTGCTTCCCTTTCCTTTAATCTCCTTTTAGCTCTTGAGATAAAAGACGGTGCAGACCCCACCCCAAGGAAACTCCCTTTATATTGGATCAGGGAGGTGACCTGAGTAAGGGTGGTGTTACAATCCCACCCTAATCCTCTTCAGCATAAAATTACAATCACGAAATGGAGGACAACAACACAATACAGGGAATCAGAGCCTAACCAAGTTGACACATATTTTTGGGGGGACATGATTCAATCCATGACACACCTCAACATAAAACAAAAATCCTTATAGCTAGACCAACTACATCATGATAAACAGAGAAAATATCGAAGTTGTCAAGGATTTCATTTTACTTGGATCCACTATCAATGCCCATGGATGCAGCAGTCAAGAAGTTAAAGGACGTACTGTATTTTGAAAATGTGCAGCAAAACACCTCTTGAAAGTGTTGAAAAGTGAAGATGTGACTTCGATGACTAAGTTGTCTCTGACTCAAACCATGATGTATTCAATCACCTCATATGCATGGGAAAGCTTGACAATGAATAAGGAAGACCAACAAAGCATTGATGCCTTTTAATTATGATGTTGGCCAAGAGTATTGCATATAATATGGACTGCCAGAAGAAGTAAAAATCTGTCTTGAAATAAGTACAGCCAGAGTGCTCCTTGAAAGTAAGGATAGTGAGACTTTGTCTTTTGTATTTTGGACGTGTTATCAGGAGGGACCATTCTTGGAGAAGGGCATCATGCTTGGTAAGGTAGAGACTCATCAAAAATGAGGAAGACCCTAGATGAGATGGACTGACACAGGGGCTGCAACAATGAGCTCAAACATAACAATTGTGAGGATGGCACAGAAGTAGGCAGTGTTTCATTCTGTTGAATATAGGGTCGCTATAGTCGGAGCCCACTGGACAGCACCTAACAACAACAACAACAACAACATAACAACAATAATAACTACCTTATTGAGTATCTAGCATATGTGCCAAGCACAGTACTAGTAGCTTTCAATACATTATTTTATTCATTCATGGACTTTGAAGGGAACTAGAAACGAGACCAGAAGCCAAGGTGATAAGAACAGTGTAAACTATAGGAACCTTCCTAACTTCCTCATGAGTTTATCTAATACCTTTTTATCTGCCTCAATCCCCTTAAGAGGAAAAGGTCTTTTTTTCAAGGGCCGTAAGAGATTTTGGGGAGTCTTCCTTTCACTCCAAAGCCTGTTTTGTGGAGAATAGAAACCCAGGACTAGAGAAAATAGTGGCAACAAGAAAAAGAAGAGATAGAGTCCTTGCTGCAATGTTTAAAAATCAGCTGGGGGTAGGGGACCCTGATTTGTAGCATTGGCTGGTTTCCCTGGTGTAAATACTCCTTCCACTGCCAATTTAAATATACCAACATAATGTCACTGAACACAGATTTGGGAAGAGATTAACACAATCAGCTTTTGTGAACTGGTGAGAGCCAGTCCCAGTACACTCCTGTGAAGGAAAACACCCTAATTCCATAATTATACAACGTTACAAAAGTGAACAATGTTCAGTTTGCAAATTTTCTCAGTACTCTGGGAGGTAATTCATTTCTGTCTGGAAACTTGTGTTTATTTAAAGCCACTAAGAACTTTCTTTCCAACTACTTCCCACTTATACTGTGTTTTCATTCCCTTGTCATTATATTCTTTCAAGGTTTTCCAATTTGAAGATCACGCCTTTTTGTGCTTTATCATGCACTTTATACTAAATAGGTAGCTCACGCTTGTTTACCTTTAACATCCAATGTGGTTGATAAATGAGGGTTTAGGATATAATTAAATATAGCCATTTAGATCATATAATCCAAGCAAAGAGGAGAATTAATGTAAACATGCAAACGAAGTTAGTTCAGAACATTTTTAATTGCTGGAGATGTAGTGGTTCTTCAGCTTAAATTATTTCAACGTTCTCAGTGTTCTAATTTGCTCTTTTATAGCCCAGGGAAGATAAAGTTCACCGGCAAACAGAAGGCAATGTAGACAGATCCTTAGACAATCAGAACTTTGATTCTCTCCTGACTGGTTAAAGAAAGTCGGAGTCAAAGAAGTGATGAAAGCTGTTGTGAGCCTAATAATTTTTTCTGCAAATTCTCCTCTACCATCCTTTTCAGGAAGTGGAAGTGGTTCACCATGATTCTAGTGAAGCTTAATCTTCAGGGCTCCTCGCTGGCATAGGTTCCTTCCAAGACCCGGTGAGGAATCTTAGCAATGTCCTCATATTTATATGTGTTTTTGCAAAATTTTCAAGAGTAGGATATTGAATTGCAATCTGTTCGTTCCTCTGTCTCATTTCTCTTTTACTTCCTCTCTGTTGTATTTACTTTGCTGTCAGGTGGCCTTGGAGTGGCTGTGAATGTTTTTGGGCATCTAGATAGGAGGAAGTCATAAACCTGGCATAAACCTGTACAGGTTTTACAAACAGCACAAGTTTGTGTGTGGAGTCATGTGTTCTGTGTCTTTTAATTATCAATAATGAAATAGATTTCAACCGATAACATTAGAACAAACATTGAATTATCTTGTTACTTGCCCTATAGAATACTACCTTAAAAAACCATTGTCATACGAAGAGGTAACAAAGGAAAACACAACTGAAAATATATGGAAAACCTATTACAGAGCTGTTACAGCTATTTCATAAAAAGCTGTTTGCTATTTCTGGATTTTTGTGATGCCGGTGGTATTTTTCAGCTTCTTAAAATTTGTAATACGTGGTGATTTCTCATTCTGAATCAGCATTCACTTTGATACCTAATTTTGTATTTGCAATTTTTTATTCTATTTCTCGAAAAGTTCTCTCAGAAAACTGAGATCTGCCTCTCAGTAGGCACCATTTTTCCAAGTGATATAATTCTTTATCTTTATCTCAGAAGAACACATTTTGAGTATTATTTACTTAGAAGTGTGCTGTACCAAAGCATTTCATAGTTACGGCTTGACGTGGGAACATTTGCTCAACCTCCCTGAGCCAAAGATTCTTTATCTATAAAATACAATAGGCCAACTTACAGAGTTGCTCTGAGGACTAAAGGAGTTTAAATGACACATGTAGAAGTATGTTTTAAATTATCAATTGTTATTTAGAAAGTCAGCCTGACACACAGGCTTTGAGGATAGATGGCCCTCTGTTTTAATTCTGGCTTCACCTCACTAGCAATATGTCCTTAAACCTATTGCCATTGAGTCAATTCTGACTCATATCAACCCTAGAGGACAAAAGTAGAACTGTCCCATGGAGTTTGCAAGGAGCCCCTGGTGGATTCAAACTGCTGACTTTTTGGTTAGCAGCTGTAGCTGTTAACCACTGCTCCAGCAGGGTTTCAATGTATCCTTGAATCTACTCATTTCCTCATGTGTAAAATGGGAACAATGTACCCATTTTATAGGGCTGTTGTAAGCATTACATGGTGCTCGCCATTATTATAATTGAATTATAATATTCATTACTTATTATTTGACCTATGTCAAATAATACCTCTGAAGAACTATGAGAAGGCATACAGACCTTTTCAAATGAACTTTTTTTTTACAGTTTGTGAAAAGATATTATTGTTTTTGTACTTTCATTTGTATAAGATTTACTTATTTCACATGGATGTGTATTATACTGACTTTTAGTTTTTATTTTATTTTATTTACCTGTATTATACTGACTTTTAGTTTTTATTTTTTTAGTTTAGTAATTGATGGTGCTTTGCTTCTTGAGCTTGAGCAGTGTGGATAAGAAGTGCAGCATGTAGCAAAGTCTTAAACATTTTGTCCATCATTTAGGATGTAAAGGCATGCCAGGTCAAAGTGACAACAGCAGGCAGTATTAAATGTCCAGGACTTTGTAGGCATTATAAGGTTTTATGTATAATTTAGCAAAATGAACTAATGAAGCAGTTTTCTGACAGGTACAAAAAGAAGTCTGTGGCTTTCCTTTTTCTTTCAAACCTCTATAATTTATTTCAAAAGGATGGGGATAAAGAGCCACCTTTAGAAAAAATATGTGCTCTTTTTCTTTACCTCAGCAGGGGAGATTTCTCTTTCTCTCATATTTAAAAAATGTCTTCCCACATATAGCTGCATCTCACATATAGTTGATCAGGGAAATTGCCTTGGAGTCTATATTTTGGGGTGTCTTGCATAGCTTCAGAAATCAGACAACAAGGTAGAGGCAGAGGGTTAGGAAGAAGATGACAACATTTGCTGATATTAAAAAAGAAAGACAGTAGATTCTATATATGTACAAGCAGTCGGGCCTAGTTTCCTGGCAACAATGCCTTTTCATGAACATCCCTCAAATGGTGTGCTTCTTTTTTGTCTGTGAATTTCTGCCTCTAAGACTTTGCCTGTGGATCATGTTAAATGTTTCAGTTTTCTATTGCTGCATAAGAAACCACCTCGAATTTAGTGGTATGAAACAATAATCATTTTATTATTCTCACAGATTCTGTGGGCAAGGAGTTTTGACAATAGACAGCAAGGATCCTTACCTCTGTTCACAATTTCTGAGGCCTCAGCTGGGAAGAGCAGAACAGCTAGTGGTAGCTTGAATGGCTAAGGGCTGGAATCATCTGGAGGCTACTCCACTCACATGTCTGGCTCCTAGGCTGGGGTAACTCTAATTTGGCCTCACCTGGAAGTGTTAGCCAGAACGTCTACTTGTGGCCTCTGCAGGTGGCTTGGACTTCTTTTTAACATGGCAGCCCGTGGGGATTCAGGACTCCAAGAAGTAGTGTTCAAGTCAACAAGGTAAAAGATGTACAGGCAGCACAGCCTTTGTGACCTAGCCTAGAAGTCACAGAGTAACACTTCTGTCATACTCTGTTGGTCAAAGCAGTCACAAGCTCACTAGCTCCTGTAGATGGTATTGTGTCCCCCCAAAATATATGATGAAATCCTAACCCCTACATCTGTGAATGTGAATCCCGCAAATGGGGTTTTGGTTATATTAATGAGACTATGTCAGTGTAAGGTGTGCCCTAAACCTAATCACTTCTGAGTTATAGAAAGAGCAGATTAGACAGAGGAGTGAGTACAAATGGCAGAAGACAGTTGCTATCTGATGACCTCAAAGGCAGATGAACCTACAAGCCAGGAACTCCAAGGATTGCAGGCTAAAAGAAGCTGATATAGGCAAAGGAGAGCCACATTCTGAATCTGGACTTCTAGTCTTCTAAGGAAACCCTGGTGGCATAGTAGTTAAGAGCTACTAACTAAAAGGTCACCAGTTTGAATCCACCAGACACTCCTTGGAAACCCTGTGGGGCACTCTCCTAAACCACAAGAAAAATACATTTCTGTTTTTCAAAGCTACTCATTTGTTGTATTTCCTTGATAGCAGCAGTAGCAAACTAAGACACTTGGATTCCAAGAAAGGGAGCCTAGACTCTACCTTTCAGTTGAAAAGAAGTCAAAGAATTTGAATCCATGTTTTCAAATCACCTCACTATACAAGTTCACCATGATAGCTGAGGATCAAGAGTGAACACACATGTTTGATTTCCCTGGATCACACATCTCAAGATTGAAACGTTAGTGAGAAAAGTGAGGTGAGGTATCATCCACTCTAAGAGAGACAGTGTTCTGTGCTAGAAGAGGCTTTGCATGGTGGTGAAAATTTTTAAGGGGCCGATGAATCAAAAGTCTGTCTTCTCTGCTTGAGATTTTTTATATTAAGGATCAATTTTCCTAGCAGGGTTAATAAAACCTGTTAATTTCCAGGGTTGGCATGAAGATCCATTGAGACAACGTGAAGACCAATATATGATTTATACTAACATACCAGATCAGCAAGGCAAAACTGAGGCAGAAAAATATCAAAATTCAATCGTGTCTTAATACTCAGGCTTGGTTTAGTTTAATGGATCACAGGTTATATCTAGAGGGAAAACCGTGACAATCTAATAGACATTCTAAAGTTCAATTTTATGAGAACCCTTATGATTGGTGATTGGGAATATATTTCACTGTGTTAAAGATTGAAATCACCCTTCAGGTCAATCATATATTATGACCACATATCAGATATATTTATGACCAAAAAAAAAACCATACCTGCTACTGTTGAGTTGGTTTTGACTCATAGTGACCCTATAGGACAGAGTAGAACTGCTCCACAGAGTTTCCAAGGAGCCCCTGGCAGATTCGAACTGCTGACCTCTTGGTTAGCAGCCGTAGCACTTAATCACTATGCCACCAGGATTTCCTTATTTATGACATAAAGGCAAAGTTATATAGCAGCAAACAGTTGAGACTTACTGTGTGTTGGGACGCTATGAGTCCGAATGGACTAGATGACAATGGGTTTGGTTTTTGGTTCTGCGTGCTGGGTATTATTCTAATCACTGTACATGTAGTTAATACTCTGAACAGCCATATTATTATTATATGCATATTAAACCCACTGCCGTCGAGGCAATTCTGACTCATAACGACCCTATAGGACAGAGTAGAACTGCCCCATAGAGTTTCCAAGGAGCGCCTGGTGGATTTGAACTGCCTACCTCTTGGTTAACAGCTGTAGCACTTAACCACTACGCCACCAGGGTTTCTATACGCATGTTAGGGTGAGGAAATTGAAATTTATAGCGAGTATGTACTTGACGAAGTTCTGGAAGCTAGTAAGAGATGGAGCTAGAATTTGAATCCAGCCAGTATACATTACACCACCTAATGATACAGAGCCCTGTCTATTTAATAGCCTTCTTTTAAAATTTAGATTGATTAAATCTAGCTAACTTAATTCAATAAATATTTATTTAACAATTCTTCAGTATAATTCAATTAATACTTGTTGTCATTACTGTTAGGGGCCCTTAAGTCAGTTTTGATTCTTAGCGACCCTATCTACAACAGAACACTGCTTGATCCTGTGCCATCCTCATAATTATTGGTGTGTTTCAGCCCATTTTTGCAGTCACTGAATCAATCCATCTTATTGAGGGTCTTACACTTTTTCACTGACCCTCTACTTCAGCAAGCATGGTGTCTTTCTCCACGGACTTGTCCCTCCTAATAACATGTCCAAAGTACGTGAGATGAAGTCTCACGATCCTCACTTCTAAGGAGCATTCTGGCTGTACTTCTTCCAAGACAGATTTGTTTGATCTTCTGGCAGTCCGTGGTATATTCAATATTCTTCACCAACACTGTAATTCAAAGGCATCAATTCTTCTTTGGTCTCCCTTATTCATGGTCCAGCTTTCACGTGTATATTAGGCGGTTGAAAATGCCATGGCATGGGTCAGGAATATCTTAGACCTCAAGGTGACTTTTTTTTTTTTTAACACTTTAAAGAGGTCTTTTACAGCAGATTTGCCCAATGCAATATGTCTTTTGAGTTCTTGATTTCTTCTTCCAAGGGTGTTGATTGTGGATCTGAGTAAAATGAAATCCTTGACAGATTCAATATTTTCTCACTTTATCATGATGCTGCTTATTAGTCTGGTTGTAAGGATTTTTTTTCCTTTATGATGAGGTGTAATCCATACTGAAGGCTATAGTGTTCAATCTTCATCAGTAAGTGCTTCAAGTCCTTTTCACTTTCAGCAAGGAAGTTTGTGTCATCTGCATATCACAGGCTGTTAATGAGTCTTCCTCCCATCCTGATTCCACGTTCTTCTTCAGATAGTCTAACTTCTCAGATTATTTGCTCAGCTTATAGACTGAATAAGTATGGTGAAAGGATACAACCCTAATATACATCTTCCCTGATTTTCAACCATGCAGTATCCTCTTGTTCCGTTCGAATGACTGCCTCTTGGTTTATGTACAGGTTCCTGATGAGCACAATTAAGTGTTCTCTCATGCCTCACTACCCCTACACCCCCATCCTGTTTTCCCCCATGAATCAGGTAAGTTAACTCATGGGCCCAAGGGGTGGGGACGTTTGACTCTTTCCCCAAGGCTTGAGTGGTTGAGCAGAAGGTTGAGTGTCCCTCCCAACACCCCATTCTACCCAGAGCTGATCTCCATGAGTGTGCTAGACCCAGGCAGTCATCTGTCACCACTCTTTCTCCCCTTCTCTCACACCACTCACCCCACATGCCCCAGAGCAGGACTCTTAATGAGGACAGGCTGAGGCTTGAGAATATGCTTCTTCCTCCAAGAAGGCTTTAGGGAGGGGACAGCATAGTACAGGCTGGAAGGAGCCCCCTAACCTGTGCCCAGGAACCTCCATTCTTGGGTTTCCACCCTGCCTTCTCACACCTGCCCCTCACTGTGCCCAGACAACACTGACTGTGACACCTTCTCCCCTACCCCAACCCCTGCTCACTTTCCTCTGCCTAAAACTTTCATCTTTTTTTGTAGTTGTTTTAATCTCTCTTCTGAAAGACAAAATCTACTTTACTGCCCATACACTGACCCAAGGGCTCACCTAACTTGAGAGGCAAGGGCCTACTGTTAAATCTACCTTTTTATGTTAGCTTTCATTTTGAACATTCTACCCCTTTTCTACCTCATGTGTCCTGTCCACCCTGCCCCCCCGCTTTGCCTTATCTGTGTCACCGTCACTTTAGCAGAAATAAAGCAGCTATTTGTATTTTTTTTATTAACTTTTATTGAGCTTCAAGTGAACGTTTACAAATCAAGTCAGTCTGTCACATATAAGTTAATATACATCTTACTCCTTACTCCCACTTGCTTTCCCCCTAATGAGTCAGCCCTTCCAGTCTCTCCTTTCGTGAAAACTTTGGCAGCCTCCAACTCTCTCTATCCTCCCATCTCCCCTCCAGACAGGAGATGCCAACACAGTCTCAAGTGTCCACGTGATATAATTAGCTCACTCTTCATCAGCATCTCTCTCCCACCCACTGTCCAGTCCCTTTCATGTCTGATGGATTGTCTTCGGGGATGGTTCCCATCCTGGGCCAACAGAAGGTCTGGGGAGCATGGCCGCCGGGATTCCTCTAGTCTCAGTCAGATCATTAAGTCTGGTCTTTTTATGAGAATTTGGGGTCTGCATCCCACTTATCTCCTGCTCCCTCAGGGGTCCTCTGCTGTGCTCCCTGTCAGGGCAGTCATCGATTGTGGCCGGGCACCAACTAGTTCTTCTGGTCTCAGGATGATGTAGGTCTCTGGTTCATGTGGCCCTTTCTGTCTCTTGGGCTCTTAGTTGTCGTGTGGCCTTGGTGTTCTTCATTTTCCTTTGCTCCAGGTGGGATGAGACCAATTGATGCATCTTAGATGGCCACTTGTTAGCATTTAAGACCCCAGACGCCACATTTCAAAGTGGGATGCAGAATGATTTCATAATAGAATTATTTTGCCAATTGACTTAGAAGTCCCCTTAAACCATGGTCCCCAGACCCCCGCCCCTGCTCCGCTGACCTTTGTAGCATTCATTTTATCCCGGAAACTTCTTTGCTTTTGGTCCAGTCCAATTGAGCTGACCTTCCATGTATTGAGTGTTGTCTTTCCCTTCACCTAAAGCAGTTCTTATCTACTGATTATTCAATAAAAAACCCTCTCCCACCCTCCCTCCCTCCCCGCCTCGTAACCACAAAAGTATGTGTTCTTCTCAGGTTTACTATTTCTCAAGATCTTATAATAGTGGTCTTATACAATATTTGTCCTTTTGCCTCTGACTAATTTCACTCAGCATAATGCCTTCCAGGTTCCTTCATGTTATGAAATGTTTCACAGATTCGTCACTGTTCTTTATCGATGCCTAGTATTCCATTGTGTGAATATACCACAATTTATTTACCCATTCATCAATTGATGGACACCTTGGTTGCTTCCAGCTTTTTGCTATTGTAAACAGAGCTGCAATAAACATGGGTGTGCATATATCTGTTTGTGTGAAGGCTCTTGTATCTCTAGGGTATATTCTGAGGAGTGGGATTTCTGGGTTGTATGGTAGTTCTATTTCTAACTGTTGAAGATAATGCCAGATAGATTTCCAAAGTGGTTGTACCATTTTACATTCCCACCAGCAATGTATAAGAGTTCCAATCTCTCCGCAGCCTCTCCAACATTTATTATTTTATGTTTTTTGGATTAATGCCAGCCTTGTTGGTGTGAGATGCAATCTCATCGTAGTTTTAATTTGCATTTCTCTAATGGCTAATGATCGAGAGCATTTTCTCATGTATCTGTTGGCTGCCTGAATATCTTCTTTAGTGAAATGTGTGTTCCTATCCTTTGCCCACTTCTTGATTGGGTTGTTTGTCTTTTTGTGCTTGAGTTTTGACAGAATCATGTAGATTTTAGAGATCAGGCGCTGGTCGGAGATGTCATAGTTGAAAATTCTTTCCCAGTCTGTAGGTGCTCTTTTTACTCTTTTGGTGAAGTCTTTAGATGAGCATAGGTGTTTGATTTTTAGGAGCTCCCAGTTATCGGGTTTCTCTTCATCATTTTTGGTAATGTTTTGTATTCTGTTTATGCCTTGTATTAGGGCTCCTAGGGTTGTCCCTATTTTTTCTTTCATGATCTTTATCGTTTTAGTCTTTATGTTTAGGTCTTTGATCCAGTTGGAGTTAGTTTTTGTGCATGGCAAACACTTTTTACTCTTAACTGTTTATTCTGATATTTATCTCTGTGTTTAGTAACAATATTCCTCTATTACTTTTATTTGAATGATTAGTTTTCAACATTACCTACTAGCTTCCTATTATGATAGATAAAAATTTTGCTCTTAAGCTTCATTCCTTCCTCTATATCATCTTTCCAAATGAGTTAGTTACATCAGTATTTTTAGTTCAATGTATGGTTAATGTTTATCTTATGATTATTCTTTAAGTTTTGGTACTGTGGGTACAAATACTGCACTCTGATTCTTTTTTCTTTTTTTATACAAACTTTTCTTCTAAAGTTTGTATAATTTTTTACTTGCAAAATTTTCCTTGCAATTATAATATTTAATTCAATATTAGAGATTGTTGTTGTTGATGGCCTTGTTTTTCTACATATTTTTGCTTCATGTCACATTAGTTATATTTAAATGCTTCGTCATATCATCTATTTTACCAGTTCCTGAAGGCTTCCCTTCTGGAGCCTTACATCCACCTCCAATTTGTCCTGGTTTCTGTCTAGGCTCACTATACTGGTGTTGCCCTAGGACACATAATAGTCTGTGCTTAGAGCTACTATTTTCTGGAAACATTGTTCTCTTTCTTAATTGTTTTAATTTTCTTAGTTGCCATTGCTTTACTGTTGTATCCTCTAGTAGCTTCCAAAGAAATGTTGCAAAGGAGCTAGATTTTATGAGAGATATCAAAATGCTTTTTTCTACCACATTTGATTTTAGAATTTGAAGTTGAAATTATTTTCCGTTGGAATTTTGAGGGCATTTCTCCTTTATCTTCTAGTATCTCATACTGCTTTTGAGATGTTTACTGTCATATTGATTCTTGTACCTTGGAAAAGAGGCTTTTTTGGATCTTTTCTTTATTTCCGATGCCCTAAAATTTCACAACAATATTCCTTTGTGTGTTCGTTTTCAGTTCAATAGGCTGAGAATTTATTGAACTCTTTCATTTTTTTTAGCTTTGTTATGGGAGAGTTCCTTGATGTTATTTACCGACGATTTTTTTTTTAATTAATAATTTCAGGAATTATATGTTTTAAATTTCTGAAATGTCTTTCCAAGTCACTTTGTTTTAGATGTCTCATATACAACATTTAGTTGGATTTTACTCTATATTCAATTTAAGAGTCTTTTTATTCTAATAGATGACTTCTATCCCATTTATTTATTGATATGATATATATTTACTCTTAATTTTGTACTTTTATTTTGTTATACTTCTTGCATTAATTTTTCTGAGCACTTGATAAGATTTTTCAAGCTGCCAATCAATGCTTCTTAGAAAAATGAAGCATGGTATTGGAGCTTGTTGATTTTGTAACCTAAGAACTAAATCATCTTTTCCTTCTCCACACCTTCCCCCCACCAACCCTATAGTCCTACAATAACACTCACTTTACACTATGGGTTTAATAAATATTGTTTATTTGACATCCCACTATGTGTTTACTGAGATTGTCAGAGATCTGATTTATTTAATTGCTTGCGGTGCTTGGTGTTAAAAAATCAAGCCCATTGCCATTGAGTCGAATCCAACTCATAGCAACCCCATAGGACAGAGTAGAACTGCCCCACAGAGTTTCCAAGGAGCACCTGGTGGATTCAAACTGTGGATGTTTTGGTTAGCACCAGTAACTCTTAATCAGTGCGCCACCAGTGTTTCCACTTGGTATTATTAAGGATTGTAAAAATGTTTATTAAATGAATAAATGTTAGCATTAACCCACCTAGAAAAGAGCTTTTTTAGAAAAATAATTTGCTGATAAAATTAAGTTTTATTCATGCAATATATAATGCAAGCACATCAGAAAACCCTACCTTTTAGCTTGTAATACCATGACCTACAGGACAGGAGAAAGGTATTGCGAACACTGCTTGGGCTATACCTTTTTTTTTAAGGAACTGTTGTTCTCACTATTGTCCTATTATTTTTCTTTGGGAATATTTTTCCAGTCAATAATGGAATTCAGTTTGGAAAACAGGCATTCCTTTACAGAAACTTACTCAATGATCCAGGGCAAAGGAGACCATCTATTCCATAAATAGGACAATGCCTACAGCAAACAGTAACAACAATATCCATTACACAATTTTCATACTTACTACATTATTAGATCTCTTTTAAGCAAGGCAGACCTTTAAATGGTTAAATGATACATCTTGAAGCACAGCCTATGATTTTTCCAATTTATCCCCATTTTACCTTTTTTTCTGACTCCCTTTAATTAGCTTCATGGAACACATTCAAGATCACGAGTCTCAGGTGAGCCTGAACCAAGTTTCCCTGCTCATCAGTGTCTCACTATTTCCAAGTTTTCTCACAATTTTCTCCTTTAAATGCAGTGCAGGTTTGCATACCAAACTCTTTGGGGGATGGCAGGGGGGAAGAGTTCTAGGGTAATTCAGATTTGGTCTTTTGTACATCCAGAATTGTATGCTCTGTAAAGTTTATTAAAGTCTATTAAATTAATAATATGAAAATGTATTAGCACTTGTAAGTAGGCAGATACTGAGCAAGTTTTCACTCAGTTACCTCCAGGATTGATCTAGAGAATGCTCTCACTTTTCTACCGCTTCCTTCTTTCACATTTCACTGTTTCTTTTATGTTTAGAGGAAAGGAGACAACCTAAACCCTGTCTTAGTCTGACAATATTTCCATCACCTTTCACTGACCCCTGATGTTTTTCAAATTGAGTAATAGGAGAGGCAGGACTGCTGGCAAGGAGATAAGAATGAGGTACTGAGATGTGTGCATGCCAGTCCACAAAAGAATCATCAATAGCCTGGCCAGGCCTGGCGCACAGTTTATTATGAATTTAAATGTACGTTTCAGTCTCAAGATTGCCATCTGGTTCTAATCAGGGCTTTGAACCAATTCATCCTGGTTTGGGTGCCTGCTGAGAATTTGCATTTCCACTGCAGATATCTGACTCAGATACATTTTAACAAGATCTCCAGGGGATCTGATTCAGTATATCTGGGGTGGAAATGGAAATTCTCAGGAGAGGTTTGAACTAGAATGAACTGATTCGAAGCCTTGGTTCTAATACTAGACTAAAAGAATTTTAAGAAAAACCTCTAGCTAATAACCCTGTCTTCCTTCCACAAATATTTATTGAACACTACTGGTGGTGCAGTGGTTAAGAGGTTGGCTGCCAACCAAAAGGTCTGCAGTTCAAATCTACCAGCCACTCCTTGGAAGCCCTATGGGGCAGTTCTACTCTGTCCTATAGGGTTGCTATGAGTTGGAATCAACTTGATGGCAATGAGTTTGGTTTTTTTGTGGTTTACTATGTACCAGATAAAAGGAGCCCCAGTGGTGCAATGGTTAAGTGCTCACTGCTAACCAAAAGGTCAATGGTTCAAATCCACCAGAAGCTCTGAGGAAGAAAAGAGCTGGTGATTTGCTCCTTTAAAGATTACAGCCTAGGAAAACTTATGGGTTAGTTCTACTCTGTCATATAGGGTCACTATGAATTGGAATTGACTCGACAGCCTGCAACAATAACAATAACATGTACCAGATGGAGTACCAGCGTGGCACAGTTAAAAGCTTGACTACCAGCTGAAAGGTTGAAGGTTCAAACCCCCAGAAAAGTGCCTGGGAAGAGAGTTCTGCTAATCTGCTTCAGAAAGGTCGTGGCCTTGCAAACCCTATGGGGCAGTTCTACTCTGCACATATGTGGTTGCCATGAGTCAGAAGCAACTAACATCAACAACAATATGCCAGACATCATTTTGGTGAACAAAACTGGTGGTAGGAGAGTGACAAAGAGACAATATATAAACTAGAAATTTCAGTTTGAAACCACCAGCGGCCCCTCGGGAGGGAGAAGGATGTGGCAATCTGCTTCTGTAGAGATTTACAGCCTTGGAAACTCTGTGGGGTCACTATGAGTCAAAATCAACTGGATGACGGTGGGTTTTTTTTTTTTTTTTTTTTCTTGGTTAGCCTCTTAGAAGGTCCCTGGGTGGACTAACTGGTTAGCACTGGACTACTAACTGAAAGTTTGGTGGTTCAAAACCTCCCAGAGGTGCTTCAGAGGAGAGGCCTGGCGTTCTGCTTCTGAAAGGTCACAGCCTTGAAAACCCTATGGAGCAGTTCTACTCTGCACACATGGGGCCACCATAAGTTGGAATCAATGGTAACTAACAACAACCACAGGTATGTTAGAAGCTGGTAAGTGTTGTGGGGCGGGGGGAAGGAAAGCAGAGAAGGGGAGTGGGGAGGGCAGGAAAGAGAGTGGAACTATAGCTCTAACCAAACCTAGCAAATCAGGGCTCGAGGTTGAGGACAGGTATCTTTATTTTAAACAAGCTCCCCCAAAGGATTATGATGCACCCCACAGTTTTGAAACCACTGATTTAAATACAATTCCTTGTGCTGCACTGTATCTTTAAGTAGAGGAAGGATAGTTGTAAACATTCTTCTGCAAAAGTTTTATAGATTTTGTGTTTCATTCAGGCTGTCCTTGTTTGCTCTTCCTTTCACAAGCATTGAACACTTTCTAGCATCTTCATGCACTTTCCCACGGCTTTTAGGCTGATATCTGAAGGCCATTTTTTTCTGGAGCAGGTGAAAGCAGGAATACAGGAAATCTCAGTCTGTAAATAAGACACGCTGTTTGGTTTTAATAAAATAACCTGAAGATGATACTTAGACAACAATGAGTTATCATAACACAATAATTAACCGTTTTTTTTTTTTATTATTCAATTACAGAGCAGTGGTTTCGTTTGGACATAAGGATGCAATTCAATTTCCTTTTTCTAAAAAACACACACGGTCATAAATTTTTATTATCTTTTTCTATGGAAATGAGCTACTGTGGAGGGCTCTAATATCATATGACCTGTTTGCTTAACATTTGAACAGGGCAATAAATCTTGATGAACTTTGTCTAGTGATCTTATTATTGAGAGATTAAAAACTGCGATATAAAGCAAATGATTTAATAAGTAGCCCCCACTGGTCAGAGGCGCATGATTGGGACTTGCTATAGGTAAAAGCAATGGAAACACAATTCTGTCTTTTCCGTTTCCCTTAGCAACCTTGGATTTCTGTCCTAGTGGATTCTGGAGTATTAGTGTGGGCTAGATGTTCGTGCAGGACACAAGAAGATGTTTTCCTCCTGTCCTCTCTCTGAGGCTTGGGGAAAAAATATAGAAATGAGGGCAGGAAAAGAGTAGGAACATTTCCCATTAATTATTCAGTGAGAATGGATTAGTAATTTAACTCTTTAAAAAATTACTGTGAGTCACTGCTCTTTACATTTTTAAGCATACACATTTAATACACTCCAATTTAACTTTGGCTTGAAATAAAAAGGGCATAAACCCATTGCTGTGGAGTTGATCCTGACTCATAGTGACCCTATAAGACAGAGTAGTACTGCCCCATGGGGTTTCCAAAGAGCAGCTGGTGGATTCGAACCGCCAATCTTTATGGTTAGCATCTGAGAACTTAACCACTGTGCCACCAGGGCTCCAGGAAAGGGGCATACTGGGTTTTAAATCTCATGAAGTAAATATATTCCCTTTCTCTCTAGAGTTTCTGGCCCTTTTTTTGGAATGAAATTGCTGGTATTTTGTCCTAGGATGTCGGATGCTAAGCAAATGAGATGTATCCTGTTATTTGGAGTCCCTGGGTGGTGCGAACAGTTAACGCATTCAACTACTAACCAAAGGTGTGGAAGTTTGAGTCCACCTAGAGGCTCCTTGGTAGAGAGGGCTGGAGACCTACTTCTGAAAAACCAGCCATTGAAAACCCTATGGAGTAGAGTTCCACTCTGACATGCATGGGGTCACCATGAGTTGGAATCAACTCAGTAACTTTTTTTTTTTAAATCTTGCTATAGTGAAAAAGATTCTGAACCTGGGTTCAGAAAACCTGAGTTTGGCTCCTCCTCAAATGTGGGTTGAGCTTTAGGCATGGAGGGCTGGAAATGCCACAGACCTGGGAGGGCCTGGAGCACCTCGAAGGTGGTAAAAAAAAAAAAAGTGGGAAGGGAAGAGAGTGGAAAGGTAAAGAAATTGAAAAGGCAGAACCTGAAGAATTTGTGGTAGAAGAAGTGCTGGACTGATGTGTGGCGAATGGAAAGGTGACGTAGTGGAAGGGAGTCATAGACGCTGACAATACTTGGGAACCTGAAAAAAATTTGGATTGTCCAGAACTCACTGAAGCATTTCTTAATTCTCAAAAAGCTGGTAAAGGAAAAGATGGTACAAAAAGAAAATCTTTACCTGACAATGAATCTGATGGCAGCAAATAAAAGAAGAAAAGAGATGCTGCTGACAAACCAAGAGGCTTTGCCAGAGTTCTTGATCCTAAATGAACAACTGGGGCCACAGACAGCAGTGGAGAATTCATGTTTCTCCTGAATTGGAAAGATTCAGATGAGGCAGACTCGGTGCTGGCAAAAGAGGCAAACACAAAGTGCCCTCAAATTGTAACTGCGTTTTATGAAGAGAGACTACCTGGGCATTTTTGTCCAGAAGATGAAGCTCAGTAATTGTTTATATTGCTTTATATATACATCTATATACATATAAAACCTGGGTCTTGGTTTTTTTTTTTTTTATGTATTAGTGTGAAGAATACATTCTAAAATCAAGTTTGAGATGTTTGCTTGAAGTAGTGTTGGGGGAGTTGTTGGAGTTTTTGTTGTTTTTTTTGTTGCATCAATAGTGCTGGTTACTTGAAACAAATAAATAAAAGCCTTCTTCAGTTGATTTATTTATCCGAAAAGAACATTTGATACCATGATATATTATTTCCTCTACATTAGAGAATAATCAAAAATCCATTGCCGCCAAGTCAATTCTGACTCATAGCAACCTTCTCTAAATATTGGAAAAATGCACATAGTCATTACTGAATCAAAACTTGTGTTTAACCCATAATGTATACCTAAGGATCATTCTGAGTTTTTTGTCTTTGTTTTTGTGCATGTGTATGCATAAATACGTATATAGATTTGATTTTATTTTACATTCACCAAAAACAAAAAATGAAACTATTCTAAACAAAAACGAAATTTCACAACCATGGGTGAGTCCATATTGTTTCAGGGATGCTATCATTCTGAGTAACTCAAGAAATAGACCATCTCAAGTTAAATTGAAAAAAATTTTGAAGCCATAAGCTTTAAAATCAAATGAAAGATTCTGTAATTAATTGGAGAATTTAAAACAACCATATCAAAATCCATATATATAAATCCATACACACTATATAATTATATAAATGAAAGAGTTTGTTTGCAAAATTCCCTGAAAGGAAAATCTTACCACTACTAAAATCCTTTCCACCCAGGTAAGAAAGCTAGACAAATACTGCTATAAGCCAAGCAAGGCTTAGTTAAGTGGGCATTCGTTCTACCTAGAGAGCCACTCCTTTACGGAAAGTTGAAATCCTTGTGCTATATTGACTAAAAAGTCATGATTCATGGAATGTCTAAGCCCTTGATAGTGGAAACCTAATGAGACGGTGAGAGATGTTGCAGTTTAGGCCGTGTTGGCGTCAATGGGTGAACAAACTTTTGTAATCTATTCACATTATTCAGTTGGTGAAACCTTTCTATGCCTGTAGTGTGACTTTCATGTAGGAAATACCAATGTAAACAAGAATAGCATATAACTTATTACCAATAAACTGTACACTGATTTGAGTAAAAATTTTACACTTAACAGGAACTTTGGTATGTTGCATTTGCCGAACGTTATCATATGTTGTCGTTGTTAGATGCCATGGAATCCGTTCCAACCCATAGAGACCCTATGTACAACAGAATGAAACTCTGCCTGCTCTTGCACCATCCTCACAGTGGTTGTTATGCTTGAGCCCATTATTGCAGTCACTGTGCCAATCCATCTCATTGAGGGTCGTCTTCTTTTTCACTGACCATGTACTTTACCAAACATGTTGTCCTTCTCCAGTTACTGGTCCCTTCTGATAGCATGTCCAAAGTACATGAGATGAAGTATTGCCATTCTTGTTTCTAAGGAGGATTCTGGTTGTACTTCTCCGAGACAGATTTGTTCATTCTTTTGATAGTCCATGGTATATTTAATAATCTTTGACAACAGCATAATTCAAAGACATCAATTTGTTTGTCAGTTTGTTGCATTGTGGTTACTTTTGTGTTGTTGCGATGTTGGAAGCTATGCCACTAGTGTTTCAAATATGACCAGGGTTGCCAATGGTGGACGGGTTTCAAATTTTGACCTTAATGATGTGGTTGGAATAAAGCTTTTGGGGCCTTTATTTGCTCATCCAACATGACTTAAAATAAGCAGAAACAGCTGCAAATATCCATTACTAATTGGAACGTGGAATGTACGAAGTATGAATCTAAGAAAGTTGGAAGTCCTCAAAAATGAAATGAAATACATATAGATTGATATCCTAGGAGTTAGTAAGCTAAAATGAACTGGTATTGACGATTCTGAATCAGACAATCATATGTTCTACTATTCCAGAAATGACAAAAGGTAGAGGAATGATGTCACGTTCATTGTCAAAAAGAAGATTTCAAGATCTATCCTGAAGTACAATGCTGTCAGTGATAGGACAGTATCATATGCCTACAAGGAAGATCGGTTAATATGATTATTATTCAAATTTACATACCAACCACTGATGCCAAAGATGAGAAAATTGAAGATTTTTACCAACTTTTGCAGTCAGAAATTGATCAAACATGAAATCACGATGCTTTGTAATTACTGGTGATTGGAATGTGAAAGTTGGAAACAAAGGAGGATCAGTAGTTGGAAAATACGGCTTTGGTGATAGAAACAAAGCCAGAGATCAAATGATAGAATTTTGCAAGACCAAAGACTTATTCATTGCAAATACCTTTTTTTTCCAACAACATAAACAGCAACCATACACATGGGCCTTGCTGGACGGAATACATAAGAATCAAATCAACTACATCTGTGGAAAGAGAGAATGAAAAAGCTCAGTCTCATCAGTCATAACAAGACTGGGGGCGACTGCAAAACAGACCATCAATTGCTCATATGTGAGTTCAAGTTGGAGCTGAAGAAAATTAAAACAAGTCCATAAGAGCCAAAATATGACGTTGAGTATATACCCCCCCCCCCGAATTTAGAGACCATATTAAGAACAGATTTGATGCGTTAAACACTAATGACCAAAGACCAGAGGAGTTGTGGGATGACATCAAGGACATCATACACAAAGAAAGCAAAAGGTCATTAAAAAGACAGGAGAGAAAGAAAACACCAAAATGAGTCTCAGAAGAGACTCTGAAACTTGCTCTTAAACGCAGAGTAGCAAAAGCAAAAAGAAGAAATGATGAAATAAAACAGCTGAACAGAAGATTTCAAAGGGCAGCTCAAGAAGACAAAATAAAGTATTACAATGTAATGTGCAAAGACCTGGAGTTAGTAAACCGAAAGGGAAGAACACGTTTGGCATTTCTCAAGATGAGAGAATTGAAGAAAAAATTCAAGCCTCAAGTTGCAATACTGAAGGATTCTATGGGCAAAATATTGAAGGTCACAGGAAGCATCAAAAGTATATGGAAGGAATATATAAAGCCACGGTACTAAAATGATTTGGTCAATGTTCAACCATTTCAGGAGGTAGCATGTAATCAAGAATCAGTGGTATTGAAGGAAGAAGTCCAAGCAAAAACAAGGCTCCAGGAATTGATGGAATACCAGTAGAGTTGTTTCAACAAATGGATGCAATGCTGAAAGTGCTCACTCATCTATGGCAAGAAATTTGGAAGATAGCTACCTGGCTAACCAAGGGGAAGAGATCCATATTTGTGCCCATTCCATAGAATGGTGATCTGACAGAATGTGAAAATTATTGAACAATATTATTAATATCACACTAAAGTAAAATTTTGCTGAAGATAATTCAAAGATGGTTGCAGCAGTACATTGACAGGCAACTGCCAGAAAGTCAAGCCGGAATCAGAAGCGAATGTGGAACAAGGGATATCGTCGCTGATGTCAGATGGATCTTGGCTGAAAATAGAGACTACCAGAAAGATGTTTACCTGTGTTTTATTGATTATACAAAGGCATTCGACTGTGCGGATCATAACAAATTATGCATAACATCGCGAAGAAGGGGAATTGCCGAACACTTAATTGTGCTCATGAAAAACTGAACACTCACTTGTCTGTGGGGAAGGAAATGCTGGCTGTGCAGACCAACAGAACCTATGTGTGACTATGAGTACCCAAGCTTAGTGTATGTCTTTCCATATTACAATTCACTAAGCTTGGCACCAACACATTAGACTAAGAAGAAATCTTTATTTTGTAGCGTGCTGTCAATATATAAATCATTTCATTACACAAAAGGACAGTCTCAGAGGTTCTTTCATGAAATATAATTCCTGTTTCTTAAGGGCTATTTTTATATAGGATTGAGGCAGCAAAGCTCTTTTAAAATTAGTCTTTACTTATTAAATATCTCGTTAAACCTTTTTAATGTGAGGGATATAATCGCTAAATGATTAGAAGTGGAAAATAAATTAGTAGACTTCTAAAACAGTATATCACTGCCATATTAAATAATTTCAGAAGTATCACTATTATGTTTCCCATAGCCCATTAATAAGAAAGTATTGTTCATTTAGATTTGGTTTTGAATTGCTCCTTGGGAGAAATATTTGTAATAGTTGGATCCTTTTTGAAAGTTTTGCCTGTGGGGCTAGAATATAAACTATGGTGTTACAGAACCAATTTGTCTTAAGGCATTTTTCCTATACAGGAAAACAGTCCTTTTTAAGAAAGTAATTTATTTCAATGCAATTTACTTGAAAAGTACACAGAGAAAGACACTGTGGAAGCAGTGGAAGGAAGGCAGAGGAAGAGAACAGGAATTTATTTTCTCATAGTTTTGGAGCCCTGGTGGCACAAAGGCTAAGCATTCAGCTGCTAACTGAAAGGTTGATGGTTTGAATCCACCCACAGCTCCTTGGGAGAAAGACCTGGCGATCTGCTCCCATAAAAATTACAGCCTACAGAATCCTATGGGGTACTTCTCCTCTGTCACATGTGGTTACAATGAGCCAAAATAAACTCGGTGACACCTAAAAACAACAAACGTAGGCTAAAAGTTCAAATAAGTGTCTTGACCAGGTCTATTACTTCCTTGTCAATAGCTCCAGGTTCTTTGGCTTGTAGATGATCCTCACAAGTCATCTGCCTTTCCCTGCTTGGGCTTTCCAGTCCCTGTGTTTATGTAGCTCTTAACATAACTCCGAAGTGATTAGTATTAGGCTCCACCCTACACTGGTATGGCCTATATTACATTAGATTGTGTTATGGAAAGGGATTGCATTGCATTACATTTTATTACATCCACAGGTGCAGAAATTAGGATTCCAACACATATTTTGGGAGGACAGAATTCAATCTATAACAAGCAACAACATATGCCCAAGGTCTGGTGCCGACACTTGACAGGCTCTGAGACTCACGGGGAAAGGTAATGTGTAAATGTTGTTGTTTGCTGCCATCAAGTTGCCCTAACTCATGGAGACCCCATGCACAATGTAACAAAATGCTGCCCGATTCTGCACCATCCCCATGATTGTGCATCAGACCATTGTGATCCATAGGGTTTTCATTGGCTGATTTTTGGAAATAGATTTTCAGGCTCTTCTTCCTAGTCTTAGTCTAGAAGCTCCACTGAAACTTATTCAGCATCAGAGTAATATGCAAGGTGAATTGGCTGGGAATTGAACCTAGATCACCCACATAGAAGGCAAGAATTTTGCCATTGAACTACCAGTCCCTCACGTAGGATCCTGTTAAATAGCAAATCAAGGAGACATTGGAAAATTCCATGCCAGAGGAATTGTGTAGGCAGAAAGAGTTCTAGGGATTGAAGTCCAGTCAGCCAGATCAGGTTCATGGTGTGATCAGAGTTAAACTATCTCACCCTGAAAACAGGCCTTTGGACATTGCTTAAAAGTAAACAAGGATGGACTAAAGCAGGTGGAAAGTGCTGTGAATTTTATAGACTTGAACTTGGCATATGACAGCTTTAGGGCTTGTAGATTCAAAATGCCGTGGTGGAAGTTTTCTTTAACCTGTCCTTAACAATGCTGAGTCCCTGAGGGACCTGACACAGCCCCTTCCCATATCTAAATAGGCATTTTTCTTTTTTTTTTAACCAAAGTCAAATTGGGGTCAATGATGGATTCAAGAGTTCAGCGACTTTCTCTGGTTAGTACTTCTAATAGGGTGAAATTAATAACTCTGAGTCCAAGTCATGAGTCATGAAAGCGAGCAACAGGTCAGGCAGACTTTATTTACTATCCCAGAGAGAATTTTAGATGTAATGTAGACTGTGTCATTGATTATTACAGCCTGTAATACAATCCATATTTTCTCCTTCCAGAGATATGGCTCAAAACAGAGCATGTGCTGGAGTCTTGTTTCTGACTCTGGCATCCATTACAACAAAGGGGGTAGATATTAGGTTAGGTCTAAGGGCAACTTGAGTTCTTAGAACAAGCAAGGCAAATAAGACAGTTCAATCTGTACCCTTTTCACTAAGACCCCTCACCTGTGTTTTAAGTGTTTTTTTTTTTTAAAAAAAACAAGTTTAACAACAAAAAATGAGCATGATTCCTTGGTATGTTCCTCCTGGTACCAGCCATCTGGCAGTACTATTTCTGGTAATAGAAGCATGGTTTAGTGGTTATTTGTTAATGGTGGGGCCACGTGTCTCTATCTTCCAGCTTTCTGGAGGATATGGGAGAGAGATAACAGCTCGTTTTCATTTCCTTCTACCTTGGGCCTAAAACCAAGTGTACAAACCCTACATAGCAATAAAATGTAAACGAAATATACTCTGGCAGTGCCTTTTAAAAATAAATTAATTTAACTCTACTTGCAAAGTAAAACTGAAATGTCACTTACTTCATCTCTTATTAAAGGGAATTTCCTCTGAGCAAATCTGGAATGAACGCTCCATTTTCATCAATTCTAAACCTGTTGCCGGCGACGCTAGAGTAGGTAAAAGATCTATGAAGACATGCATTTCAGAAGCTGTTAGAAGTTGAAAAAACAAAACAAAAACTGTAAAGCACAAAGAATCTGAACACATCCTAGATTCCCTGGTTCTAACATCTGTGAACCTTAGGAGATGGCTGCTGTGCCCTTCAACCAGATAAGACATAGAAACTGATTTTTTAAGCTGTTGAAAGTTTATTCCTCTTAACAGGCCTGTCTACATTTCAGGGCTGAGTGATAAAACCATAGCAACCAAAACATGTAGTGAGCTGAAGTCCTGTGATTGTGTCGGGTCCCTTGACAGCAGGTGTGACTGTGTGTCTTTTCTGTGTGACTGGGCCATTCCATATGGGTTTAGGGTCATAATGAAAAAATGTAAGCATGTCATACAGTCCACACTTAGAGAGTTAAAGAGGCACCATTTTAGTTAAACACCTTCCCAGCTCCTCCTTCTCACTAGTTCTCAGTCCATAACCTGGTTTTCCAATTGGGGGTTAGGCCATCTTGCCTGGAGTTTTTAATAACAGGATTTATGTATTATTTACATTTCATATACTTCAAACATTTTGTGAGATGGTTCTAAGACTCTCTGGGTCCTCATAAAAGTGGTTTCTACCAAAAAGAATGGATAATCTTTTCTTTAAAACTTGATGTTAACTTGACTCATAAAAAAAGCCACAGATTTTTTTTTTTTTTAATGTGAGAGAGCATGTTGGAACATCAGTCTGAAATAATAAAAGGTGACAGTGCTCAGTCATTAGAAAGCAACTGAAACTAACAAAAACTCTTTTCAATACGCTCCTTATTTCCTTAAAACTTTTCACATAGAAAGCACTATTCTTCTCCTTCTAACAGTGTCTGAAGTGCCTTTTTTTTTGCATTCTGAATTTTCTATTTAACATTTCTTCTTTTAGACATGATTTTTACTAATAAGGAAAGAACCTTCTCCAATTTACCTTTATGTAGTACATAGTATGGTAAAGAAAACATAAAGCTTTCCTGTATTCAACTTCCTTTCAAATGAAGAAGACTGAATGGAATTTATTGTCCTATTAACTTGAAATGAAAATAGATATTAGTTAGAAAGAGGTTGTTGTTACGTGCCTTCAAGAGGTGCCAACTCGTAGTGACCCTATGTACAACAGAACGAAACACTGCCTGGTCCTACATCACCCTCACAATTGTTGTTATGTTTGAGCTCATTGTTGCAGCCACTGTGACAATCCATTGCATCAAGGGTCTTCCTTAATGAGAAAGAAGTTACTTAGAATAAATTCCATCACCAAGTTCTGTACATTTTATCTTGCTCACAAAATTTTGTGTCACTGTGAGAGATTTGAAAGAAGAAAAAGCTAAGAAGGGAGAGAAAAAAATATGTCACTCAGTAAATTGCTAAAAGAAAAATCCATATTTCACATCTGGTTATGTGAAAAAAACACCTATTTTCCCCTGTGGCCCATTGAAACAAATTGTTGGAAACAAGACCTTGTCTTGGTAAGAGGAAAATATATATTCCACACTTTAGGTACAAACTGTAAATGATAAACAGTGTGTCTGGGGAAAAAAATGTAACAGTTTTTACTGTTTTTGTATGAATTGAATGTGGGCCCATACCACATTAGACAGGAAACAAAAGGAGCAAAAGGAAAGAAATCCCTCTGGTATCAGAGGTAAGGCAGGCAATAGAGGGTTAGAGCTATTCCTTGGGTGTCTCTCTAAAGACATCTATTGACACAAATAATGAGGATGATTATGTCAACTTTTAGGTCCACTCAATGGCAGTGGGTTTTGTTTGGGTGGGTCCTGCAAGTGGTTAATGCACTGGCTGTTAACCAAAAGGTTGGTGGTTCAAGTCCAGTCAGAGGTACCTTGGGAGAAAGGGCTGATGATCTACTTCTGAAAAATCAGCCATTGAAAACCCTACAGAGCACAGTTCCACTATGACACACATGGGGTCGCCATGAGTCGAAGTTGAATCTATGGCAACTGGTTCTTTTTTTATGTTGACTTTATGAACTACGCTTCTTGGTGAGCACAGCAAATGTATTATTTCTCTGCATTTGCCCGTTAGTTTTCCGGAAAGGTCATATCCAGAGATTAAGGATTCATTGCACAATCTGTCAGATCAATGGCTTCGTTTTTAAAGACTTGCTAGATGATCCTGATTTAAGTTACCTACCTAATAATTGAATTCATAGCCTCAGTTTGACCAAAATGGCCTCTTTGGTCATCATAGAGATGGCTGATAAGATCCTTTCCCTTTCTTTGCCTCCATGTCTTATGATATCTCAAAGCGTTCTAGCGAGGCTACCAAGAACTGGTTCTCTCTTGCAATGATATTCGGTGAAACTGTACAATAGCCATAATAAATAAGTAAATTAAGTAGGTGATAAATACTATGAAAAAAATCAGCAGAGCAGGATAAGGGAAATCTATTGTGCTGATGGTGGACAGGGGATAGCTAGCAATTTTACATAAACAAGGACCATTAAGAAGTTAGGAGTCCCTGCACATGGCAAATGGTAAAAGCACTCAGCTGCTAACTAAAAGTTTGGAAATTTGAGTTTGCTCAAATGTGTGTAAAAATGGTGTGGGGGTGGTATCTGACCTCCTCTAACTTTACAAGGGGAAAGGAGAATAAAGGTCATAAAGGTCAACAGTCCAAGGCTGATTTCTACAAGGCAGGGGTCAGACACACCTCCTCTCTCCCCCGTCTTTACTAATTCTGACACAAACCATCCCTCCCACAGCACTCTCTACTTCTCTGCTGGGTTCGATAATTCATTGTAATGGTCACACAGAATTCATAGACAATATTCACAATTACGGGGTTTATTAGAGAAGCAATAGGTTACATTTCAGGGTCAGGAACATTTGGGATACAGTTCTTCCTTCAGGACAGCTCCTGTCCAGCCATGTCACAGGCACACCTCTCCTTGGATCCTGCCTTTGCCTTGCTCAGAGACAAGTGTTACAAAGCTCTTTTAGTCCCTGCCAGTAAGTCCCCAGAGGCACCCCAGGCACTCAGCTTTCTTGCTCCGTGGGCTGGGAAGCCCACTGAGCTCTCTCCTGCCAGTCTCTCCCCCCGCCACTGCTTCCTCTGTCTTCAGTGCAATGGTTTTCTTTCTCAGCCTCCTGGTTCCAGGAGGTTCTCAGCACGGGGATCCCAGGTCCAAAGGACATGCTGGTCCTTCTTCCTTGGTGGGATCCTCTCCTTTCCTTCCTCTGGGATGGCTTATTTCAAGCCCAGTAGGACAGCAAAATTGACCAATCCCCTTGGTGGACCACAATTATCCCTATTTGCACAGTCTGACCCAATCACTTGGGTGGGAGTTATAAGACCATGGTAAGAAAGGCCACACAAAAGCCATCCATCAAACATGCCTTGGAAAAAAGGCCTGGCAATCTAATTTCAAAAACCCAGCCTTTGAAAACCTTTATGGAGCACAGATCTACTCTGACACACATCGTGTCACCATGAGTCAGAATTGACTAGCAGCAACTGGTATTGAGAAGTTGAGCTTTGAGCAAAGGTTTGAAGGAGGAGAGGGAGTTATCTGAAGGACAAGACATTCAGGTAGAGGGAACAGCCAGTACAAAAGTCTTAAGGCAAAGGGCTACTTGGTATGATCAACAAGCAACAAAGAGGCCAGTGGGGCTGGGAGAGAGAGAGCTTGGGGAGAGTGAAAGGAGATGAGGTCAGGAACCAGAGAACAAAGGGGCTGATCATAAGCTCAGATCTTACAGAAAATAATAAGGTTTTGAACTTTTGCTGTGAATGAAACTGGGTTAAGCAAATGAGTGCTATGATCTTACTAACATTTTAAAAGAATCACTGGCTATATGGAAATATAGCACAAGGGGGCAAAGATAAAACCCACTGCCGTCGAGTCGATTCTGACTCATAGTGACCCTATAGGACAGAGTAGGACTGTACCACAGAGTTTCCAAGGTGCGCCTGGCTGGTTCGAACTGCCAGCCTCTTGGTTAGCAGCCGTAGCACTTAACCACTATGCCATGAGGGTTTCCCATAATCTTTATGGAAGCAGACTGCCACATCTTTATCGCATGGAACGGCTGGTGGGTTCAAATTGCCTACCTTTTGGTTAGCAGCCAAACACTTTAACCACTGCACTGCCAGGGTGCCTCCTAGAAGCTAAAAAACCAGTTAGAAGGCCGCTTCAGTAATCCAAGTACAAGGTGATGTGGCCTGGACCTCATGGGAGCAGTGGAAGTGGTGATAGATGATCTGAAGATACCACCAATGGAACTTCCTCATGGATTCCATTACAACAGACCCTATAGGGCCTCTAAGAGGCATCCTTTGTGGATCACTGCTCTAGTGCTTTTTGGCTTTGGGTATTTCTGTTTGTAGTTTAGATTAGATAAGGCCCATTTCATCACTCTCCCTTTGTTTGTCTATCTCTATTGACACATTTGTTGTAAATGTTATTTCTTGTTACTGATCTCTTTTATTTGACACATGGAGAAAAAAGGATGAAAAAATCACATTTGTTTAACAACTATATATGCCAAGGTCTGTGTTGGGCATTTTAATGCATATATTAGCTAACATATCGGAAACCCTGGTGGTGTAGTGGTTAAGCGCTACGGTTACTAACCAAAAAAGATCAGGAGATCGAATCCGCCAGGTCCTCCTTGGAAACTCTATGGGGCAGTTCTACTCTGTCCCATAGGGTCAACATAGCCAAAACCAAACCTGTTGTTGTTGAGTCAATTTCAACTCATAGTGACCCTATAGGACAGAGTAGAATTGCCCCCATAGAGCTTCCAAGGAGTGCCTGCTGGATTTGAACTGCTGACATTTTGGTTAGCAGACATAGTTCTTAACCACTAGGCCACCAGGGTTTCCATTAGCTAACTTACTAAGTGCTTATTATATACAGAGCACTTTTCTATTACTGTCATTTTCCCTTTTTATAGATGAGGAAATTGAGGCTTTTAATATGTAAGTTACCTGTCCAACATCATCTCATAAGCAGCAGAACAGGAAATAAAACTCAAGTTTGCCTAGAGCTCTTCAGTATTTTGCTTTTCATTTAATACTCATTCCTACCCCCACAAAAGGCTATGAAGTAAGAATTATTGTCTCCATGTAAGTTAAGAAATTGCTAGCCATCCTAGCATAATTTTGTATTGCTAGTCATCTTTTGATATATATGTGCTCACTCTCTGCAATTCACTTATCAGTTCCTTGCATATAGAAATACTGAGGATACACCATAGCAGCAAATATGAAGCCTCGTACATATTTAAGGTTGAGTAAAAGAGAATTGATTGATTTTGTGTTGTTTTGTTTTGTTACATCATCTTACACCATGTGCAGGGTCAGCTTCTACTTTTTTTTGCGCTCCTCAGAGTACACATTGCATAGTTTGTGCTCCAGAAATGTTATTCACAGCATATGTTTGTTATTTAATCTATTTTTATCTTCGAGATTCTGCAATGACTCTTTCAGCTCTCACCCAGCTATTTTGTCTGCTATGACTGTTATGAGCAGAAACAAACACTTTTTTCTAGAACATTTTTTATTGTACTCCCACTTGGGGAGATAAAAATGAATCTGACATCAGGCCTCAAACAACAGCAGTGTTCATATGGACTTACTTTTCCTATCTTTACCAGTCTCACGAGATCTGTCTTTTTGTAGTATCCGTAACTCCTTCAACAGGTGCTCAGAGAGAGGTCAACAGTAATTCCAGCCAGGTCAAGAAAACATGGACAGGTATCACTGGGTGATACAAAGAAGAAGCATAAGCCTACCTGCTAATCCGGAGATCAGAAGCACAGGTTGGGTTCTCTGCTTATCCTGTGCTTCAAAGATCTTGAAAGGATAACAGATCAGGTACACACTAGCATCTTGCCCTTCATTGGAAAACCTCCTATTCTGGACCATGTTGGGGGTTTCCACTTCTGAAAAACAAGCATACAAGTGCATCAACAACTGTAAGAAGACACTAAAAAGCGCACTTACCTATTAATGAAGCATTCTTCCCTTATTCTACCTTAAGAACATTGATTTTCCTCGCCCATCACGGGCTCTATCTTTAGAATTTACCTGAGGACTAGGATCTGTTTATTGGATTTTTGACTATAGCTTTTATTTGTAGCATAATGCTATCACTAGTGGTTATTTAGGAGTGATAGAGCTATATCTGAAACAGATGAGTGCTGTATTATTCCTATTTTAAGATGAAATGAACAATAACTGTAATGGTGAAACTAGGTGTTTAAAACCAGCCTTGGGGGCCTGAGTGCTACTGCTATTAGTGTGCCATCGGCAAATCTCCCTAACAGGATAGAGCTAAGGGTGGAATCGAAACTAATATGTTCAGGCATATTAGTTTCCTTCATTAAAAACACATTATATAATAAGAATGTTCTGAGCTAACTTATATTATTCATATTATTAAAAACCACCATGCCTAAACCCATATATCTACGGTTAACTGATTTCTGACAAGGTGCTAAGTCCACTCAAAGGGAAAAGAAGAGTCTCTTCAGTACATTGTTCTGGGAAAATTGGATTTCCACAGGCAGAGAAATGAAACAGGGTTCATGCCTCCCACCATACACAAAAACAAACTCAAAATGGATTAAGAACCTGAAAGTGCAAACTAAAACCATAAAATTCTTACAAGAAAAAGTAGAGGCAATGCTGTCAGGCCGTTTTTAGCTATGGAGTATTTTAATCTAATAGTAAAAGCCCAAATAGCAAAAGACAAATTAAAAGGAAACTCATCAAAACGAAAAACTTTTGTTCATTGGAAGATTTTACCAAAAAAGTGAAAAGATAAGCTGCGGACTGGAAGCATATCTTCAGAAACCATATATCTGAAAGAAATCTAATAACCAAAATATATATAAAACTTCGATGACTTAACAACAAAAAGGCAAATAACTCAACCATAAAATGTGCAAAGGACTTGAACAGACATTTCACCAAAGAAGATATTCAAACGGCCACCAAACACATGCAAAGATCGTCACTAGCCATCAGAGATACGCAAATCAAAACCATAATGAGATACCATTTCACTCCCACAAGGATGGCTAAGATAGATTAAAAAGGAAATAATAAACATTGGTGAGGATGTGGGGAAATTAGAACCCTTATCCATTGCTGGAGGGGATGCAAAATGGTACAGTCACCGTGGAAAACAATGTGGTGGTTCCTCAAAAAACTAAAAGTAGAACTATGATAAAAACAAAAACTAAACCTGCTGCCAGTCGAACGGATTCCAACTCCTAGTGACCCTGTAGGATAAAGTAGGACGGCCCCACTGGGGTTCCAAGGAGTGGCTGGTTGATTCTAACTGCCAACTTTTTGGTTAGCAGCCTGAGCTCTTAACCACTGTTCCACCAGGGTCCCCAGAACTACCACACGACCCAGCAACTCCACTCCTAGGTACATACCCCAAAGACTTGAAAGCAGAGACTCAAAAAAAGAATTGTACACCATTGTCCATTGCAGCACTATTCGAAATAGCCAAAAGGTGGAAACAACCTAAATGCCCATCAACAGATGAATGAATAAACAAAGCGTGGCACATACTTATAATGGAGTACTACTCAGCCAGCAGGAGAAATGAAGTCTTCATACATGCTACAATATGGTTGGAGCTGGAAGACATTATGCTGAGTGAAATAAGTCAATCACAAAAGGACAAATTTTGTCTGACCTCACTTATATAAAAAGATAAGAAAAGACAGATATCTAGAGACCAAAGTTTATTAGTGGTTACCAGGGGTGGAAGGATGGGGAGAAGGGGAGTTAATGGTGAAGGAAACATCGTGTTGATTAAGGGTAGGGTTGCACAGCTGATTATTGTAATTGCTGTCAATAAGTTGTATACTTGTAAAAAGTTGAATTGGCAAAATAAATAAAAACCACCATACCCTTTGCTTTATAATTTAGTCAAAATAAAGTCATGTCATTAAACCAACAAAGTTGGGTGGAAAAGGAGCGTTGGGGTCCCTGTTTAGACACTAACTTACTATGGCCACCTTTGTCTCAAAAGTTACCCCAACTAATCTATGTCCATATGACTTTCTAAACAACAGATTGATTTTAGTCAATTTAAGGAAATAGCTGGTCAATACTAGCCAAAACCAAACCCGCTGCCATTGAGTAGTTTCTGACACATAGTGACCCTATAAAACAGAATAGAACTGTCCCACAGCGTTTCCAAGGCTGTAAATCGTTATGGAAGCTGACTGGCACATCTTTCTCCCACAGAGTGGGTGGCGGGTTCGATCCATTGACATTTCGGTTAGCCGCTGAGTGTTTAACCACTGTGCCATCAAGCCATACTATAAGAGGGGGGAAAAAAGAGTAGTCAGCATTTTTTTGATCAAATACTTGTGGTATTGATGGCATTGTTTATTATTCTACTTGAGTCAGACATAAATTGTGATTTTAAAGGAACGATTAGAATAAAGGCACATTTTAAAGGCAAATTCAGATAATTTTGATAGAATCCTGAAAGAGGAAGAAAATTGAGAGCCCTTCCAGTTCAACCCCTTTTGTGGCAATTATTGCAGAGGGAATGTAGAAAAGTAAGAACTCATGCCCTATATGGACTAACATTACAGTCCAGGTTTATTAATTTATATAAAACTTCTCACCTACATCCTCCATTCTAGGCTTGGATTATTTCTAGAACAAACCTCCATGTTCTTTCTCTTCCCGACAAAACATATTATTGTCCTTGTATGTCATCAAGTCAATTCTGACTCATATAGACCCTATAGGACAGAGTGGAACTACTCCATAGGGTTTCCAAGGCTGTAATCTTTATAGGAGCAGATTGTCAGGTCTTTCTCCGACGGAATCACCGGGTGGGTTCAAACCAAAAGGTCAGCAGCTTGAATCCGCCAGGTGCTCCTTGGAAACTCTGTGGGGCAGTTCTACTCTGCCGAGTCAGAATCGACTCAACGGCAGTGGGTTTGGTTTTGGTTTTTAAACCAATAGTGGACCATTGGTAGTTCAGTGGTAGAATTCTCACCTTCCATATGGAAAAAAAAAAAAAAAAGTTCAATTCCTGGCCAATGCACCTCATGCGCAGCTACCACCCACCTGTCAGTGGAAGCTTGTGCATTGCTATGATATTCAACAGGTTTTGTAGGAGTTCCCGAAGTAAGGTGGACTAGGAAGAAAGGCCTGGCGATCTACTGCTGAAAATCAGCCAGTGAAAGCCTTATGGATGGCAATGGTCCTATAATGTTGTGAATGGTGTGGCCTTGAGTCGGGGGCCGACTTGACGGCAACAAACAACAACAAGAGTAAACAAATAATACAAGAAACATTTCCTAACAAAAAGGGTTCAAACTGCATAGAAGTATTCTTAAAAGCCTAGGAGAAGAAGCCTTTCTTTGATAGAACTGCATTGGCATGATGTCTGTAAATTGCTGTACTGTTTTTTTTTTTTTTCTTAAAATTTGAAACAGTTACAGTATTTTTTAAGGTTAAAGAATATTACCCAATGAAACATGTTGTTATTGTGCTGCTGAAAGAGTATCTTAAGTTTTTGTTTACTAGTTACATTCCTCCATCTCCTTCATTTTGCTTTACATTGCTCTCTTGAATTTGTGAAACTTTCCTTCTTTCTCTTTTCCCACTATTTCTGAAGAACCTCCTCTCACTAACCAGGTACAATTATTAGTGCAAAAAATCAGGTGTGTCTATGCACATATCTTCAGCAAGGAATTGGCGAATTTTCACCAGTTATTTTTGAAGGCTATAGAAATATAAGCATATATCTGCATATCATGTTTTTTTAAAAACATATTGCAATCATTTCCTATTGCTAAGTGGCATGTGATATGAAACAGCTGAAAGGTTTCAAAAGTGGGGCAGATATATTACAAAACACATGTATGTGAAAGACTTAAATTTTGTATTGACGTTGATAAATAGCATCAGACTTGGAGAGTCTAAAAATATTTTCCAATGTGTGATGTGTGGAGAGTGATGTCATATTTATGTGGCTGTGCAGTCAAACTCAAGCATGAGAAATGGCATATTTTTCTCATGCAGAGGGGGCAGAGTCAAATCATTCTATTGTCCAATTGAATTAAGATATGTTAGATATGATTTTATATGTATATGTATATATGTGTATGAACCCTGGTGGCACAGTGGTTAAGAGATGTGGCTGGTAACCAAAAGTTCAGCTGTTCAAATCCACCAGCGATTCCTTAGAATCTCTTTGGGGCAGTCTACTGTGTCCAATAGGGTCGCTATGAGTCAGAATGAACTCAACAGCAATGGGTTTTATATATGTGTTGACGTATTTGGTTTATATAGATATAGAGATAGCCTTGGTGGCGTAGTGGTTAAGAGCTACGGGTGCTAACCAAAAGGTTGGCAGTTCAAATCTACCAGCCACTCCTTAAAAACCCTATGGGGAAGTTCTACCCTGTTCTATAGGGTCGCTACGAGTTGGAATTGACTCAATGTCAATGGGTTTAGAGTTATATATATAGGATTCTCTGGGTGGCCCAAATGGTTAAACACTTGTCTATTAACTGAAAAGCTGGTGGTTTGAATCCAACCTGAGGCATCTCAGAAGAAAAGCCTGGTGTTCCAGTTCTAAAAAGATCACAGCCATTGAAAACTTTATGGAACAGTTTTACCCTAAAACAAGAGGAGTCATGAGTCGGAATTGACAACTAATAACTGATTTATTTTGTATATATCTGACTATAAGTGTAAGTATAAATATAAATCCACAGATGCAGATGTATGAACACATACAACTACTATGTACGAATGATGGTGCTAGAGTCTGTCAGGACTACAGAGACAAATAAGACGTGTCTGTCAGTTTGTCATACTCGAGGGCTTGTGTATTCAGATAACAGCAGGGTCACCCATGGAGGACAGGTTTCAGCTGAGCTTCCAGACTAAGACAGACTAGGAAGAAGGACCCAGCAGTCTACTTCTGAAAAGCATTAGCCAGTGAAAACCTTATGAATAGCAGCGGAACATTGTCTGATATAGTGCTGAAAGATGAGCCCCCCAGGTTGGAAGGCACTCAAAAGATGACTGAGGAAGAGCTGCTTCCTCAAAGTAGAGTCGACCTTAATGACGTGGATGGAGTAGAGCTTTCGGGACCTTCATTTGCTGATGTGGCACAACTCAAAATGAGAAGAAACAGCTGCAAACATCCATTAATAATCGGAACCTGGAATGTATGAAGTATGAATCTAGGAAAATTGGAAATCATCAAAAATGAAATGGAACACATAAAGATTGATATCCTAGGTGTTAGTGAGCTGAAATGGACTGGTATTGGCCATGTTGAATTGGACAATCATATAGTCTACTATGCCGGGAATGACAACTCGAAGAGGAATGGTGTTGCATTCATTGTCAAAAGAACGTTTCAAGATCTATCCTGAAGTACAATGCTGTCAGTGATAGGATAATATCCATACGCCTACAAGGAAGACCAGTTAATACGACTATTATTCAACTTTACGCACCAACCACTAGGGCCAAAGATGAAGAAAAAGAAGATTTTTTTCAGCTGCTGCAGGTTGAAATTGATCAAATATGCAATCAAGATGCATTGATAATTACTGGTGATTGGAATGTGAATGTTGGAAACAAAGAAGAAGGATCAGTAATTGGAAAATATGGCCATGGTGATAGAAAAATGCCGGAGATCGAATGATAGAATTTTGCAAGACCAACGATTTCTTCATTGCAAATACCTTCTTTCACCAACATAAACGGCGACTATACACATGGACCTCGCCAGATGGAACACACAGAAATCAAATTGACTACATCTGTGGAAAGAGACGATGGAAAAGCTCAGTATCATCAGTCAGGACAAGGCCAGGGACCGACTGTGGAACAGATCATCAATTGCTCATATGCAAGTTCAAGCTGAAACTGAAAAAAATCAGAGCAAGTCCATGAGAGCCAAAATATGACCTTGAGTATATTCCACCTGAATTTAGATACCATCTGAAGAATAGATTTGACACATTGAACACTAGCGACCGAAGACCAGACGAGTTGTGGAATGACATCAAGGACATCATCCATGAAGAAAGCAAGAGGTCACTGAAAAGACAGGAAAGAAAGAAAAGACCAAGGTGGTTGTCAGGGGAGACTCTGAAACCTGCTCGAGCAGGTAAAGCAAAAGGAAGAATTCATGAAGTAAAAGAACTGAAGATTTCAAAGGGCCTCCTGAGAAGACGAAATAAAGTATTATAATGACATGTGCAAAGAGCTGGATATGGAAAACCAAAAGGGAAGAACACGTTTGGTGTTTCTCAAGCTGAAAGAACTGAAGAAAAAGAATTCAAGCCTCGAGTTGCAATAATGAAGGATTCCATGGGGAAAATATTAAATGATGCAGGAAGCATCAAAAGAAGATGGAAGGAATACACAGTTATTATACTAAAAATAATTAGTCTATATTCAACCATTTTAAGAGGTGGCATATGATCAGGAACCGATGGTACTGAAGGAAGAAGTCCAAGCTGCTCTGAAGGCATTGGTGAAAAAACAAGGCTCCAGGAATTGATGGACTATCAATTGAGATGTTTCCATAAACAGATGCAGTGCTGGAGGTGCTCACTCGTCTATGCCAAGAAATATGGAAGACAGCTTCCTGGCCAACTGATTGGAAGAGATCCATATTTATGCCTATTCCCAAGAAAGGTGATCCAACCGAATGTGGAAATTATAGAACATTATCATTAATATCACACACAAGCAAAATTCTGCTGAAGATCATTCAAAAACAGCTGCAGCAGTATATCGACAGGGAACTGCCAGAAATTGAGGCTGGTTTCAGAAGAGGATGTGGAACCAGGGATATGATTGCTGATGTCAGATGGATCCTGGTGGAAAGCAGAGAATACCAGAAGGATGTTTACCTGTGTTTTAGTGATTATGCAAAGGCAGTTGACTGGGTGGATCATAACAAGCTATGGATAACACTGAGAAGAATGGGAATTCCAGAACACTTAATTGTGCTCATGAGGAACCTTTACATGGAACAAGAGGCAGTTGTTTGGACAGAACAAGGGGATACTGATTGGTTAAAAGTCAGGAAAGGTGTGTGTCAGGGTTGTATTCTTTCACTATACCTATTTAATCTGTATGCTGAGCAAATAATATGAGAAGCTGGACTATATGAAGAAGAATGGGGCATCAGGATTGGAGGAAGACTCATTAACAACCTGCGTTATGCAGATGACACCACCTTGCTTGCTGAAACTGAAGAGGACTTGAAGCACTTACTAATGAAGATCAAAGACTGCAACCTTCAGTATGGATTACACCTCACCATAAAGAAAACAAAAATCCTCACCACTGGACCAATGAGCAACATCATGATAAACGGAGAAAAGATTGAAGTTGTCAAAGATTTCATTTTACTTGGATCCAAAATCAACAGCCATGGAAGCAGCAGTCAAGAAATCAAAAGACGCATTGCATTGGGCAAATCTGCGGCAAAGGACCTCTTCAAAGTGTTGAAGAGCAAAGATGTCACCCTGAAGACTAAGGTGCGCCTGACCCAAGCCATGGTATTTTCAATCGCATCATATGCATGTGAAAGCTGGACAATGAATAAGGAAGACTGAAGAAGAGTTGAAGCCTTTGAATTGTGGTGTTGGTGAAGAATATCGAATATACCATGGACTGCCAAAAGAACGAACAAATCTGCCTTAGAAGACGTACAACCAGAATGCTCCTTAGAAGCAAGGATGGCAAGACTGCACCTTACATACTTTGGACATGTTGTCAGGAGGGATCAGTCCCTGGAGAAGGACACCATGCTTGGCAGAGTACAGGGTCAGCGGTAAAAAGGAAGACCCTCAACGAGGTGGATTGACACAGTGGCTGCAACAACGAGCTCAAGCATAACAAGGATTGTAAGGATGGCGCAGGACCGGGCAGTGTTTTGTTCTGTTGTGCATAGGGTCACTATGATTCGGAACCGACTCAACGGCACCTAACAACAACAATAACAACAGTTGGAGTAAGCATGTAAACATTTAAATGATATTGACTAGAAAATGATCAGGGTTATGACAAGAGATCAGGGGATTTTAGAAGATGATAAGGGAATTCTGGAAAGGGCACGAAGACACTGAGGTCAATGTTATCAAAGCAACAAACAAACTCTCCAAACAAATCATAAAACAAAAACAAATGCAAATCATTTTGCTTCCTTCGTAGTTGTTTTCTAGAACCATTGATGAACCCAGGTAAGTACAGCTTCTCAGAGCCCTGAGCATGAATTCCAGAATCAGGCTGCCTGGATTCAAATCCCTGCCTCATCTTTTCCTAATTGTGAGTCCTGGGAAAATTATTTGACGTCTCTGTGCCTTGGTTGAGTTGGAATCGACTCGATGGCACTGGGTTTTTTTTGGTGTGCCTGGTTTTCTATAAAACGGAGATGATGATAGTGCATACCTCATGGGATTGCCACAAGGAGCAAGTGATTACATGTATGTATAACAGGAATTGTTGGCACACAGAAAGTGACACAACTCAGAGGGTAGGCTTGGACCACAACACGTGTAATGGGGAGAGTTTAGTGTGGGAAGAAGGAAAGGGAATACTTTGTCTTGCTGTTTCCAAGCACAGTATATTTTTTAGCTTTACTGTTATGTAAACAATAGAGTAGAAAAACTACATTGGTGAAATACCAAGCTTACAAATTCAATATTAAAAGTCCCCAGGAAATGGAAACCCTGGTGGCATAGTGGTTAAGAGTTCGGCTGCTAACCAAAGGTCAGCAGTTCTAATCCACCAGGCACTCCTTGGAAACCCTATGGAGCAGTTCTACTCTGTCTTACAGGGTCCCTATGAGTTGGAATCAACTTGATAGCAATGGGTTTAGGAAATGGGTGCCCTATGGATCTCGTTGTGAGAGTCATTTCACAGAGGATCCACACTTACTTCAATGAAGATGAAATTCAATCATCTTCCAAACCAAATTGCAAAAGAACAGATGAGTTAGCTTTGTTTTGTAGACTTTTCACTCCCTGACATTTGGGTCAGAAAGAGAAAACACTCTTTCTTTACCTTGTGTGTTATTTCCCACCCCCTTTTCTGAGGATGGGAGCTCCTGCGTGGTACAAACATTAACACTCTCAGCTGCTAAGGTTGGAGGCTCAAGTCTACCCAGAGACACCTCAGAAGAAAAGCCTGGAGATCTATCTCCAACATAGCAGCCACTGAAACCCCTGCAGAGCACTGTTCTACTCTGACACACAGAGGGTTGCCATAGGTGGGAATGGACTGCACGGCAACTGTTTTTTGTTCTTTTATCTAAGGATACAATGTTCCTTTTTGAAGGAGTTGGGATCTCTGAGTGTGCAAACTGCTCTTTGGGATGTTGGATACTTTTAGAAGCAGCATTTAAGTTATTGCAGCAAAATGCAATGAGATTTTTTTTAACTGATGTACTTTATAAGTAATTGTATAAAAAATACTTTTAAGATATAAATTAGACATCTTGGACTGCTTTTCTTTCATGATTTTTCTACAGAGTACTTTGAAAGATATAACAAAAACAACCACAGAACCCTGTCAATAATTTTTAGGTAAATGCCTCCAATAACGTTCATGTTTAAGCTTTTGAGGCTACATCATTAAACTGGGGACTCTATTCTCCTTCAAAATGCTATGGTTGTTTGACTCGTTTTGTCTCTTTTCTCTCAACATTTCAGAGTGAAGTAAGATATATTTACGCTTTTAAGGAATTGAAAAGGCATAAATTATCTCTTCTCTACGACTGCATATTTTGTTTTCATTAATTATTTTTTCCCTGCAAGAAGTCTTGGAGGGAAACAAGGTTGGATGGGCATATGTACTTTAAGTATTGACTGGAATATAAATATTTATCTTCACTAAGCAATATTATCTTTCTAAAGTCATAAGACAGTCATAAAAGCACTGAAATCACCAGCAAAAACTAAGGTTTGGAGCAACAGTCTCAACTTTTAGTTGAGTAAAGAAATAGGAATTCAGAGATTCTACATATCAGATTTAGAATTTATAATGAAATTTCAATATGAAAGATAAAAAGTTTGTACATAGAGCAGGTGCGTCCAATATTCTTCCTCTTTGATTAATTACCAAATGGTTAATGCAACCAAGGAATTAAATTGACTAGCCCATACTGGAAACCAGCTAGTAATGGTCAAGTTTTCCAAACGGGCAACTAACCCAACCCAGTGCTGTCGAGTCGATTCCGACTCATAGCGACCCTATAGGACAGAGTAGGACCTCCCCATAGAGTTTCCAAGGAGCGCCTGGTGGATTCGAACTGCCAACCCTTTGGTTAGCAGCCATAGCACTTAACCACTACGCCACCAGGGTTTCCAAATGGCCAACTAGTTGCTGCTACAAGTTATTCAAATATGTACCTTATGAAGAAACTAAATCTCCACACTGATAACCCTTCATATAATTGCATTACAGAATCCTAACAGAGTCAAATAGGGGCAGGAAAGCACTGGGGAAGGAACTGATCAGGCCTAAGCAGCAGTAGGAAACCCTCATGGCATAGTGGTTAAGTGCTACTGTTGCTAACCAAAAGGTTGACAGTTCGAATCCACCACGTGCTCCTTGGAAACTCTATGGGGCAGTTCTACTCTGTCCTATAGGGTCGCTAGGAGTCAGAATCAGCTCGACTGCAATGTGCTTGGTTTCTTTCCACTTTTGTTAAGCCGCAGTACAAGTAACTTTGCGTGAAAGATCAAGTTGACAGGTGAGCCTCAGGCTGTTGCAGAAAGGGATACTCAGTGACTTGGACTACGGGGATTGGGGGAAGAGCCTGTGTACTGATGAAGGTGTAAGAGTCACCCAGAAGGATAGAAATCGAGTTTTGTAGTAGATAAGTTGATACCCTGTCTCTTTCCCCACAGCATTTACCATTTCTATGCACCCAAGCCTGGCTCTCTACGGCACCTTTGATTCTTTATCACCTATTTGGCTGCCAGAGAAGACTGGGAGTAAAGGGGAGTTACTACCCTCAGGAAAAGGAAGTTATTTCTCTCAACCAATCACTGATGGGAATTGGTAGAAAAATGTGCCAGCTCCCTTACCCCTTGAGGGCTGACTCTGAGGTGAACGTTCTACACTGATTCTTAGAGCTCCCCAGTGGGTACAAGCTTTAATTGTCTACTTTGGTAACTGGCTTGGTCATTGTTGTTGTTAGCTGCCATCGAGTCAGCTCCAACTCATGGTGACCATAAGTACACCATAACAAAATATTGTTGGGTTCTGTACCATCTTCACAATCATTGTGGCATGTTTGAGTCCATTGTTGAGACCATTGTGTAGTACCTTCCATCCTAGTGGACTCATCTTCCCACACTATATCAGATAAAGCTCTTGCGATTCACAGGGTTTTCTTTGGCTAATTTTAGGAAGAAGATAACCAGGCCTTTCTTTCTATTCTGTTTTTGTCTGAAAGCTCTGCTGAAACCTGTCAAACATGAAATACTGGTGCTATAACTTCCAGCATCATAGCAACATGCAAGGCACCACAGTATAAAAAACTAACAGATGTATAGTGAACTGGCTTGATCATACCTTCTTTACTAGCCTCCTTTTCTTCCTTGTCTCTCTTCTTTAAACCCTATCGGGATTTCCTGAATAAACAAAAATCCTCACAACTGGACCAATAAGGAACATCATGACAAAAGGAGAAAAGATCGAAGCTGTCAAGGATTTCATCTTACTTGGATCCACAATCAACACCTTTGGAAGCAACAGCCAAGAAATCAAACAACACACGGCATTGGGCAAATTTTATTCAAAAGACCTCATTAAAGTGTTTAAAACACATTAAGGACTAAGATACGCCTGACCCAAGCCATGGTATTTTCAATCGCCTTATATGCATGTGAAAGCTGGACAATGAATAAGGAAGATCAAAGAAAAATTGACGACTTTGAATTATGGTGTTGTCAAAGAATATTGAATATACCATGGACCGCCAAGAGAACATACAAATCTGTCTTGGAAGAAGTATGTACATACAGAATGCTCCTTAGAAGCAAGGATGGCGAGACTACGCCTCACATACTTTGGACATATTATCAGGATGGACCAGTCCCTGGAGAAGGACATCATGCTTGGTAAAGTACAGGGTCAGAGAAAAAGAGGAAGACCCTCGATGGGATGAATTGACACAGTGGCTGCAACAATGGGCTCAAGCATAGCAAAGATTGTGAGGATGGCGCAGGACCAGGCAGCATTTTGTTCTGTTGTACATAGGGTCGCTATGAGTCAAAACTGACTAGATGGCACCTAACAACAACAACAACTTCTGGATGTGTGTTTAAGTATTCTCTAGTTTAAAACATCTTTGTGAATTACCGCTATTATATGTATGATATTTTTATGATGCAAAACACATAGCATCTAAAAAAAAGCCTGAAATTCTGCATTTCTAAAAACTCCTGATATTGCTAGGCTACGGACCACACTTTGAGTAGCAAGGCACTAAGCTATTTTGCATCTCACGGCAGTCACTGTCCTGGATTTCCACCAGTAAGTTAGAAGTCATAGTACTCTTGGGATAATAAATTCTTGCTGCCTTACTGGGCTTAACTGCAGGATTTACAATTGGATCAGAATTTCCCTGCAACCATGTGCTAACCTTGCATAATGGACTTTTCAGGCTGTTTCCTTCAGTTCTACTGGTTCTGTTGCTTCCAACTCTCCATGCCAGGCTACGTTATAGGGAATGACTTTCAAATGTGATGTCCATCTGCCTGTGGCTGATATGCCCTCTTATTCTCATTGGTGGGATATATTTAAAAGTAAATAGAAATATTTATGTTTATAAGTTTTCTAGGCCTTTTGGTAATTCTCAGAAATCCCCACGAGGTCAAATCTTTCAAGAAACTATAATTATGTTTACCAGTTGCCATTAAGTTAATTCCAACTAATGGCAACCCCATGTGCATCAGAGTAGAACTACATTGCATAGGGTTTTCAATGGCCGAGTTTTTGGAAGTAGACCACCAGGCCTTTCTTGGTGTACTTAAACCACCATTCTTTCAGTTAGAAGCTGGCCATATTAGCCAATTGCACCACTCAGGGGATCCTATAATAAGTTTACCATAATCTTTATTAATGAAGGGAAAGTGTATGTTACCAACATCTAAACCAAAAAAACCAAACCATTGTCATTGAGTTGATTCCGACTCTAGCAACCCTATAGGACAGAGTTGGGCGGCCCTATAGGGTTTCCAAGGAGCAGCTGGTGGATTCAAACTGCCGACCTTTTGGTTTGCAGCTGCACACAACATTGTGTGTATCTCTATTTTTTTCTTGTTTTGATTCTTCAATCTTGTTTTGTGTGCTTGTTTTCATAAAGCTTACAGCGAAATAATCGGACATTTCTGTTTTAGGTGTCATCTAGATAGCAAAGGGAAACTAGGCAAAGATTTAAAAATATGACAGCAATTTAATGCTTAAAGGACAACTCCCCTGTACTCCCATGTTTGGTAGACAAGGCAAATTTCTAGGATACCTGGCTGGGCAAGGCTCTAGCTATACGCCTAAATGTGTAAAACAAACCAAGATTCCAGTTTGTCTCTCTGTTAGTCCAACTGGGATGATGTCGCAAACCTCACAATTTCAGCAGCTCTTAGATGTAATTTGGGATAGCTGTGATAATAGATATTACATAATACAAGGAAGAAAGGAAAGAAGAAAGAAAAGGTCGACTAGATTTTGGGAAATACCAGGCTAAAGAAAGTTAAACAGAACTCTGTCCTAAAGGACGCTCTATAGCCTTTAAAATGTCAACGTACAATATGAATCTTTAACTGGAAGTTAGCTACTGTACGTTTTTTCCATCTTTTTTTTTTTTTTTTTAATTGCAAAATCTCTTTTCTTGGCTTGAGTTAGAAAAATATTTGGTTTGGGCCAATTCTTTAAAATGCAGAACTTCCATTGAATCTTGTGTGCCATCTAGTCGATTCTAACTCATAGCCACCATATAGGACAGAGCAGAGCTTCCTCATAAGGTTTCCAAGGCTGCAATCTTTACGGGGGTAGATCACCAGGTCTTCCTCCCTTGGAGTTGCTGGGTGGGTTTGAATACCTAGTGTAAATTCTTACAAGGATTGTCTGCCTGAGTGTCTTCAGGAACTGGATGAAAGCCTGAGGTCGGTTAAAATACTTAGGTAGTGGTGGAGTCTGTGGCAAATTGGATGGTATTTTCCCAATCTAAAAATATTCAAATTCAAATTTTGAAAAGCATTCTTCTAGATAGGATTTTAATTGGCTATTGCGGTGTAAAAAAATTGTCCTGAAATTTAGCATCTTAAAATGAACACTTATTAGCTCACAGTTTCTGCAGTCCAGGTACTTGGGAATAACTTAACTGAGTGATTTGTGCACAGGGTCCCTCAAAAAGTTGTAGTCACATTTTGGCCAAGGCTGCAGTTATTCCTAGGATTGATTGGGGCTAGAGGACCCTTCCAAACATCTTACGACTATTGTTGGTAACATAGTTTTTGCCTTTATTCCTATGACTATTGGCTGGAGGCCTCAGTCCCTTGCCATATGGTCCTCTCCATAGGACTGCTCACAACATGGTGACTAGCTTCCTCCAGAACAAGCAATCCAAGAGAGAGAAAGGGCAAGCAGAAAGCTGCAGTGACGTTTATGTTGTTTCCAACTTGCCGCAATTAAAAATAGACTGCCATTAACATTTTCATAATGCAACATTTTTAGACATTCATGTCATATCCTTAACATACGTTTTTAGAGGTAGAATTGCTCATGTCATCTCCTCTGAGAGGGCTTTCCCAACCTGTCTTAAATAGACTCCTTACCTCCTGAAATGGTTGAACATTGACCAATTCTTTTTGATAGAGTAACTCTGTGTATGCCTTCCATCTTTTTTTGATTTCCTGGGTCGTTCAACATTATCCTTGTAGAATCATTCAATAATGCAACTTGAGCTTGAATTTTTTCTTCAGTTCTTTCAGCTTGAGAAATGGCAAGCGTGTTCTTCCTTTTTGGTTTTCTATTTCCAGGACTTTGCACATGTCACCATAATACTTTGTCTTCTCAAGCAGCCCTTTGAAATCTTCTGTTCAGCTCTTTTCCTTCATTATTTCTTACGTTAGCTTTAGCTACTCCATGTTCAAGAGTGAGTTTCAGAGTCTCTTCTGACATCGATTTTGGCCTTTTCATTCAACCATTTCAGGAGGTAGCATATGATCAAGAACCAGTGGTACTGAAGGAAGAGGTCCAAGCTGCGCTGAAGGGAATAGTGGAAAACAAGGTTCCAGGAATTGAAGGAATACCAATTGAGATGTTTCAACAAATGAATACAGCACTTGAGGTGCTCGCTCGTCTATGTCAAGCAATTTGGAAGACAGCATCCTGGCCAACCAACTGGAAGAGATACATATTTTTGCCTATTCCAAAGAAAGGTGTCCCAACAGAATGTGAAAATTATCAAACAATATCATTAATATCACCCACAAGTAAAATTTTGCTGAAGATTATTCCAAACTAGTTGTAGCAGTACATTGACAGGGAACTGCTAGAAGTTCAAGCCAGACTCAGAAGAGGATGTGGAATGAGGGATATCATTTCTGATGTCAGATGGATCTTAGCTGAAAGCAGAGAATACCAGAAAAATATTTACCTGTGTTTTATTGACTATGCGAAGGCATTCAACTGTGTGGATCATAACAAATTGTAGATTATATTTCAAAGAATGGGAATTCCAGAACTTTTAATTGTGCTTATCAGGAACCTGTACATAGAAAAAGGAAGTACTATATGATTTAAAGTCAGGAAATGTGTGTGTCAGGGTTGTATCCTTTTAGCATATTATTCAATCTGTATGCTGAGCAAATAACCTGAGAAGTTGAACTATATGAAGAAGAATGTGGTATCAGGATTTGTGAAAGACTCATTAACAACCTGCCATATGCAGTGACCCAAGCTTGCTTGCTGAAAGTGAACAGGACTTGAAGCACTTACTGATGAAGATCAAAGATTACAGCCTTCAGTATGGACTGCACTGCAACATAAAGAAAACAAAAATCCTCACAACTGGACCAATAAGCAACATCATGATAAGTGGAGACAGGATTGAAGTTGTCAAGGATTTCCTCTTACTTGGATCTATAATCAATGCCTATGGAAGCAGCAGTCAAGAACCTAAAGGAGGTATTTCGTTGCGCAAATCTGCTGCTAAAGACCTCTTTAAAAGCAAAGATGTCACTTTGGGGACTAAGGTACTACTGATCCAAGCCATGGTGTTTTCAATTGCCTCATATGCATGGAAAAGCTGGACAAAGAAAAGAAAAAAGAAGACCAAAAAAGAATTGCTGTCTTTGAATTACAGTGTTGGTGAAGAATATTGAATATAACATGGACCTCCAGAGGAAGTAAAAATCTGTCCTCTTTTTTTAAGAAGTACAGCCAGAATGCTAGTTAGAACTGAGGATGATGAGACTTTGTCTCATGTATTTTGTACATATTACCAGGAAGGACCAGTCCCTGGAGAAGGACTTCATGCTTGAAAGAGTAGAGCGTCAGCAAAAAAGAAGAAGACCCTCAGTGAGATGGATTGACACAGTGGCTGCACCAATGGGCTCATGCATAACAACGATTACGAGGATGGGACAGGCCTGAGCAGTGTTTTGTTCTGTTGTACATATGGTCACTATGAGTTGGAACTGACTAGATGGCACCTAACAACAATAACACCTGTTATGCTTTATCTCATTCACATATTTTACTTTTTACAGCATTTTTACTGCCTGTAATTATTTTAATAATTGATTATCTTCTCTCCTCGTATAGAATGTAAAGTCCATGAGGACAAAGATTATACTTGATTCAATTGTTACTATATCCCTGACATCTGGAACTGTGCCTGGCGCATAAAAAAAAAAAAAAATTTTTTTTTTTTTTTTTTTTGCGTGGCAAGTATTTAATGAACAAATAAAAGTATTTGAGTCACTGTTTTCCTGACATCTCCCTAACACTAAATATTATTTAAAAAATATTTGGATAGGTGATAACTAATATCTCATTAATGGCATAATTTGCATGTCTTTGATCACTATTTACTTTGACTTTTTTTTTTTTAAATATGTTTACTGACTACCGTAGCTCTTCCAGAAACAGCTCTTTCGTATTCTTTTCCCAGATAAAAAAAATATTAGGATATTGTTCTTTTTCCTGTTGAGATGTAACTAACAATTCTTTATATATTGTCTGGTTGCTTGCCACAAATATTGCTGGGACAAATTGTTCCAAATGAATGTCTCTATGCAGGTCAGATCATTTGTAGGCATAGACTTTTCAATTCCAAGACGACAGTGAGAGACTAATAGCTTGAATGAGTATGGCTGAAAGGACTCATTCTGTTCTTGGAAGTGTGGTTGCAGCTGCTATTTGCAGAATCTCAGCCTTTTGCTAGCTCCGTTTCCTGAGTTAGCCTAAGGTCTTTAAAAGCACAGTCCCATCAGACCAATGTGACAAAGCTGGGCCTTGTCATTTGAAGCTGTGCTTTAGGGAATCCTTAAAATAGTCCTCCTGCCCCATCCTGCTTATGGCTGCCCTACTTTAGCTCACAGTTATGAAAGTTCCTTGGGAGTCTGTTGGTCATCTGTTTTCTGAATGGGGCCAGTTCCATAAAGCCATGCCATAATGAACACCACTTTACGGTTGGGGTCCCTGACTAGCTATTTCATGTTCAATAGGTTCACAGGAGATGCTGTTGGAAATGCTCATGCAAGAAGTGACTTCTAAGGTGGGTACAACTCTTCATACATTCAGACCAGGGCTTTAAGCTTTGAAGTCACATTCTACTTGCTGGCATCTCAAAGGGGTTGATCTTCTTGGTGCAGCTTTCTTCTTCGTCACTCTGTTCAATATTGGATTGACAATTTGCTCACTTACTGCAGGGATTACTTTGACTTCTACATGACTAAAGAAACACTTTAAATGTGGGTAGATTCCTAGGGGTCAGCGTAGCAAGCCTTGGTCTTCTCAGGGCTTTAATCTCCATGAACTGCACCCATATGAAAATGAAACCTATGCTCAAACTCCTTTCTACATGTGCATTGGAACAGCATGTCTCATTATAAACATCTTCCTGATGATATTTTTGGTTTCTTGAGATGACAAAAATTCATATACTTAACTACAACATCATATTATGCTAGTGTTATCAATAAACAATGCAGGAAAAACATTAATTCTTCCATTTTTTCGTAGCTCTTTTATCTCCCAAACAGGAAACAGAAGTCATAGCGCAAATTGTTGTTAAAAGACTGGATTGTTGAAATGGTGCCTTTACAGTCAGGCACATTATTTATTCCCTGTTGAATTTGACAGTGTTAATATTTCTAGAAATAAGGACTTCAAATGATACAATCAGGCTTTCAGAGGGTAAGTCCTCTTTAATACTGAAAAACAGAACAGATCAGTATGACAAAATTAGAAGGACAGATCAGGAAAACAATACAATCTCTTTATCTCTCTCTCTCTACCTGTCTATCTAATTTTCAATTGCCTCATGTGCATATAGAAGCTGGACAATGAAAAAGGAGGACAAGAAGAATTATACCTTTAAATTGTGGTGTGGGGGAAGAATTTTGAATATACTGTGGACTTCCAGAAGAATGAGCAAATCAGTCATAGAAGAAACTCAGTGAGAATGCTTCCTAGAAGTATGACTGGTAAAGGATCAGTGAAAATGATGGAAGCCTTCGATGAGCTGGATTGGCACAATAGTCACAACCATGGTCTCAAACATATCAACGATAATGAAGATGGTACAGGACTGGGAATGTTTCATTCTTTTATACGTGAAGTCATCATGAGTCAGAGTCTACTTGAAGGCAACTAACAACATCTATCTATCTATCTGTCATCTATCAACCACCTATCTATCATCTGTTTACCTACCTACTTATCCATGAAGAGTATGAGAATGGATTATGACAAAGAACAAAATGTAAATAAATATAGTACTGTAACTCAGACTTAACCCATTGGTGATAAAGAACTACATTATATTACATATACCTAAAATAGGTTTAAAATGAAAACTCTTATAACAGCCCTGCTACTTAATAATCAGGAAAATAGTAAGATCTTTATTGTTCAGTTCCATTCTAAGGTTATAGTTATTATAAAACGGGATGATTGGACCTTGGCAGGGTTGGACTAAGAGGTGAAAGGAGGTCTGCATGCTGCCTTCTATTTGGGTTGACCTCATGCTGCTCACTGGAGATTATAAGGGCATAACTGGAGTGTGTAAATGTAGCACACTAAAATCAGTGAGTCTTCTATAAAAATTCTATGTGAAAATGTAGGAAGCCTTTGCTGTTTTTTTTTTTTAATTCAGTTGGCCTTGATTCAACATTTAATTGAATTGGGCCAGTAATAGAACCTCCTACTCACAGACAATTGCAAATTGTTCTTCTAGAATTTTTAATGCAGGTATGAAATTGAGGTCATGCTGCTAATTCTTTTTGTTTGTTTGTTTTTATTTTTGATCAAAAACAGGAAGAACTTTTAGTGTTTTCCTCCAAGAAAGATAAGTCCTAATCATAATCTTTTAGTTTCATTCTCTGAGAGAGCACCTTAATTAGGTCATGATCATTTTCATCTCCACATTGGGCTACAGCTGAGGATCTGAATGTATGTGGTATTAACTTCAGAGGTCCTGGTAGATATCTTATTTTGGCAACTACTGGCCATAAAGGATCCTTGGGCTTCTGTGACTGGACACTAGGATAGCCTTCTGTCAGCCTGAGGGACACAACTCCTTCTTCCATAGAAAGGGAACTCTACCTCCTTGACTCTAGTCTTCTCTCCTTTGCAGAAGTGTAAAGAACTGTACCTCCTTGTGTGGCCCATAAGCTAATTCCTAATACAAAGGAAAAGTAAGTTCTGCAAGTACCTCACAGTGTACGCTGATACTTTATAAGCCACAGTCAGCAAACTCACCCAAAAGGCCTGTGGTTTAGGGTATGCTACACTAGGAGCCATATGTCAAGAAAATTAATGCCGTGTGTGTTAATGTTGTGTGTCAACTTGGCTAGGCTATGATTCTCAGTGATTTGGTAGACGCTATGTAATCACTTTCCATTTTGTGATCTGATGCCAGCAGCCAATCAGCTAAAAGGGAAGTTTCCTTGGCGGTGGAGCCTGCCTCTAGTATATTAACGGATATTCTGTTAAAGCTTGCTCTCTTTCTCCACCTTATGCTTTTTCATCATCTGATTTCTGGTTCTTGGGATGTAAGACTTTAGACTACTGCTTCACCTGCAGATTTCGGATTTGCCAGCCACTGTGAACCTGTGAGCTAGCAGAGGCCTCCAGCCTGTCACCTGACATATAAATTTTGGGTTCCTAAGCCCTTGCAGCAACATGAGCCAGCAAAGGTCTTCATCCTGTTGTCTGACCTGCAGATTTGGAACTCACCAACCCCCACAATTTCTCAAGCCACTTCTGCAAAATTTTGTGGGCCATTTCCTTGAAATAAATCTCTTTGTATATATTTATATATATGCTTCACAGGTTTTACTCCTCTAGACAGCCAAGACTAAGACACAGTGGGACTATAATTTTATCTTAATAAAAATGCAATTTTTACCTATCCTACTATGCACAATTAGCTCCTGGCTTATCAAGGCTGCTGAAAGTAGCTGACATTTTTCATTTTCTAGATTTTTTTTTTAAATCTCATTCTTTCTTGTACTTGGGCACTATACTGGTTCTTTCTATAATAATTAGAATTGTTTGAGGGAGGATATTTAAGCATAAAATAAATAAATTAGTACAATAACATTTTAAAGTGAATCAATAGTAAGTATTGAGTGGATCACATTTACCAGTTCCGTGCTATCCTGGAGAGAGATTTCAATGGCATGTTCAAGTCTCTTTCCAACTCTGCGATTAATGATGTTACATTGGTAGCCAGAAATTGGTTGTGTTGGGAGTATTTACACCACAGAAATTGGAAAACTCTATAAATAACAGATTTTTTTTTTTTTCCCCTCAGAGAGTCAGTTGTTAAACGTCTTGCAAACATAGACACACCACTGCGTATGGTCAACAAATGGAAAATAGGAAGGCAAAAACTTAGTGATGAAAATCTACCACCGAAAGTCTGCATGATTGGTAGAAATATTATAGCTCCTTCAGTTATCCAATAACTCGTGTGAACTGAGACTACAAAGTATGAAGAACAATTATTTTAACAAGTTCAACAAAAAGTATCTAGATGTGAGTTTTCATCCAAAATAGTCACTGTGAAAAATGATGCACTTATTCCATTTAATTGTCATTACTCAAATCGGTTTCAAAGACCCTTCTTAGAACAACCTCCAGAGACATGTTTATGGAATACAATGTTTTATTACTTCATAATCAAATGTGTAATAATACATACGAGCTGAAATATTTTAATCCATACCACATTCTACTATGTTAAAGGTTTTATCTCAATTAATCTTTCCATATGCACCATCATTATTCCCATGAGGAATGAGGAAACTGAAGTTTAGGGAGATCCTGCACTTAGTAAGTAAAATCAATGGGTGATTTCAACCCACGAAATCTGACTTTAAAAGTCTGATTACTGACACTCCTCTGCTGTTCTAGAAATGTGTCTGTGGACCCAGTGTAAAAAAGGCAACAGTGTTTCCATTGGGTCATATCGATGAGGGGCTTACTACCAAGCAGCTCTCTAAGCTTTGTTTCTTGTGATTCAGTCTCCCAGCTGATATGCAACTGATGGCAATACCTAGCATTCTTCTACTAAGTTCTCCTTGTCCCATGCTGCCTTGGTTCCCAGCAAGACTACAGTCCCTATGTACCCTCTACAGCCCCAAACTCTAGGGTCCATCATCTATAAGTATCATTCAAGTGCCAGGCTGTGATGGATGGGAATACGTACGGGGGACTCCCTTCATGAGGCCTCCCCTACCACACTACCTCTCTCCATGTTCCATTTGTCTTGTTCAGGTAGACTGGGGAGATGAGCCAGCCCAGGCCTAAACAAATATGTAACCAAGAAATGAAAGATCAAGCCCCACTCTCTGCAATCACCCTAAGATAGAGGTAGACAGCTGATGTGGAGTTGACACCAACTCATGGTGAACTTATGTACAACATTGCCTGCTCCTGTGTCATCTTCACAATCACTGGCATGTTTCAGTCCATTCTTGCAGTTAATGTACCAATCCATCTCACTGAGGGTCTCCCTCACCCTCATAAGCCCTCTAATTCACTAAACACTGGATCTTCCTCGAACGATTGATCCCTCTGGTTAATATGTCCAAAACAAGTGAGTCAGACATTGTTCTGTTGTGATCATAAGATTTTCACTGGCTATTTTTCAGAAGTCGGTCACCAGGCCTTTTTTCCTAGTTACTCTAAACATTATCAGAATTCTTGTGGGACTGCTCTCCCTTGAGGGAGCCCTGGTGACACAGTGGCTTAAGTGCTCAGCTTCTAACAAAAAGTTCTGTAATTCGAATCCACCAGGTACTCTGCAGGAGAAAGATGTGGCAGTCTGCTCCTGTAAAGATTTACAGCCTGGAAGCCCTACAGGGCAGTTCTGCTCTGTCCTATATCTTCTCTACCAGTCTGAACCAACTCCAAGGCAGTGGATTTGGGCTCTCCCTTGGTTTCAGGGATGAAAAGCCCCCTCTTCCCAGTAGGGGGAGCTAAAGAGAGGAAATAGTTTCTTTTCATAAGACACTGAATTCCCCTAAAATTTAATTTTTTTTTTCCCCTCCTGGCTCCTATTTCTCCTGTTACATTGCCTGAGGTGTGGAGGATGGGAAGTAGAAATGCCTTCTCCTGACATCTCATGTTCTGGAAAGTAGCTGGACCCAAGTTCTCACAATTCTTTCAGAAACTTAGCACCTTTTTTTCTCAGCCATGGGACATAGTATGACCAATCCAGCACTTAATATAGGCAGTTCCTGGGTTATGAATGAGATCCGTTCCTAAGTCTGTCTATAAGATGAATTTGTAGGTAAGTCGGAACAGGTACATAAGGTTCTTATTTAGTGTCAGTTAGTCAAATCTTCGTCTTAGCATCTAGTATATATTTTACCCTTGTATACATAGAAAACATTTAAGATACACTTCCAAACCACCACGCAATGTTTTCATGAGCAACACAGAGCAATGCATGCGTTCATTATTATGAACCACTGTATTTAACTCAAATTTTTAATATAATAGGCTTTATGGCAGTCCATTCTTAAGTACTGGCTGTCCATAAGTCATATATTTGTAACCCGGGGACTGTCTGTACCAGGAATCCTGTAGGAAAAATAGATTTTCTTACAACTTTTATGCTTGGGAATTTAGCATGTAAAAAAAAGAAAAAAAATGGAGGCAGTGCAACTCATTAGACTTTTAAATACTACAAAAGGGGAATAAATGGTGAGTTTGCAGATGGTATATGTGTGCAAGCTTGTGCACAGAGGGATCAGGACTCCCAGCTGTTTCACCAGTTCACAGAGGTCACTTCAGCGCTGCTTATATTACTTACTTTCCTTCATTTTGTGAGTCATGGTTTTATCTTTCAAGGGAGGAAAGACTCTACCATATTTTAAAACCTTATCTTTTAGTATTCCCCTTGCCATTTGGAATGAAATTGTGGAAGGTCAAGAAGAGAAGAAGAGCTATGAGAAATTGTGTGATAAGTAATACCTACTGAGTTCTATCCTGTAGGGAGAATCACATTCATTCAGCATATGCCATTGATTCAATACAGGTGGAAGTGATTTTAGAAAAATGGTTGGAACGTTAGAAATGTGGTTCCTATTGCAATTTCTCCCTCTCTATGAGGTCAGTATCAGTTTCTTGGAGATGGATACATTTTACTTAGAACTGGCTTGCATTTGGGCTAGAGCTTCAGCTTAGAAAGATTAGGAAACAGGAAAGAAGAGGAAAGCAGGGAGATGGGACTAGAGTGGATTCTGAGAACAGTGAGGGCAGATTTGAGAATTACCTGGATTAAATGGCAGGATGAGTGAGGGAAAGGGCACCACTGGGGGGAAGGTACTTAATTAAGCTAAGTTCTACTGTAGCCAGTGCCTGGGAAGTGCTGACACAGACAGAAGGGTGATTGGCTCTGGGATGCAAACCACTGTATAAATTATATGAAATGAATAACACATGGGAAAGGTCTGACACATAATGGAAATTCAATTAGTGTTAGTTTTCCTTCCCTTCCGGCTCTTGATGGTGCTACCAGGTGGCACATAAAACACTTTGTGTGAGTCTGGGTCAAAGTGTCAGTGTGACAATATTGTCTCAGCAGCATTTCCAATGCAAGTAAAAGTTGAATTCAATGTGTAAAAAAGGCAGAGTGAGAAAAACAGCAGAGTCACAGATCAGAACAGAAATAAAATTACAGCCTTAGCCGTAGTTGCGAAAGAAGTAATAGTGGTCTAGCTTCCCTGGGGAAAGCAAGTGTATTTGGAGTCCCAAAGCTAATATTCCCAGGGGACAACCCATGAGCTAGTGACCATGAGTATGAGAGGCAAGTATGCTGAGAAGTCATTAAAAAAAAAAAAAAATTAAATGATATGGGAGTCCATGGATAATTAACCTTAGCATTTGGAATGTGTTCAGAAATTAAATCCAATTTATATGTAAGGAGGTCAGGATGCACAGGGCAATTAAAAGGCCAGAGATAGGCAGCTGCCTCCTTCTGTGTGTCCTCTGGGTAGGGCTAGAGGTACAGAGGTTGGGTTCCTGGAATCTTCTGCTAGTTAAGATGGGTAATAAGTGTCTCTGTTGTTTGCAATTGCCTTTTTAGAATTGCCTTCCATTATGAAATTCGCAACTATTATTAGGAGAAAGACTCAGAATGAAACTTTCCCCTTTCCAATTTAATAGACTCCTCAATCTTCTTTTAGATATTTTACACACACACATACACACACACATGCACAATACAAATTAAGTTATTAAAAAGCCTTGCTGTTCTCACTATCTAGAAAGCACTTCATATCTACTTGAACTTTAAGACTTAGATTACCAATTGCCATCGAGTCAATTCCAATTCATGGAGATCCCATGTGTTTCAGAGTAGGGCTGTGTTCCACACGATTTTCAGTGACTATGATCTTTCAGAAGTAGATGGCTAGGCCTTTCTTCCCAGTCTGTCTTGGTCCACTGGAACCTGTCCATTATGGGTGACCCTGCTGGTGTTTGAAATACTAGTGGCATAGCTTCCAGCACTGTAGCAACAAGGAAGCCACTGTAGTACAACAAACTGACAGACAAATGTTATTTATTTACTTATCTATTTTAAATAAGGGCACCTTACTTTTATTTAAGGACCCCTGGTGGTACAGTGGTTAAGCACTCAGCTGCTAATCTTAAAGGCTGGAGGTTTGAACCCACCAGCTGCTCTGGGGAGAAAGATGTGACAGTCAGCTTCCATAAAGATTACAGCCTTGGAAACCCTGTGTGGCAGCTCTCTGTCCTATAGGGTCACTATGAGTTGGATTTGGCTGGATGGCAATGGGTTTGGTTTTATTTTCATTTGGGGAATTATCCCTCTTCCACTGTGTATACAGTCTTGGTGGGGCTGCCAATCAATGTGTCCTGCCTTCCCCTACTCAAGAGGTAAATGAACCACATTGGCCAGCTGGACTCCAAGAGAGCTCTCTCCAGCTTTTTAAGCAGAAGAGGACTTAACAGAAAGAACTGGGCCTCCAGGAAATACTCACAGAACAAGAGTTGTCTGCAAAGACAAGGCTAGCTTTAGGAAGCTGAGGAATTAGGAAACCCAATGCCAACTTCTGATTCCTGCTGCAACCATTGGCTCCAGGAATATGCCACCTTAGCTGTGACCTGAAGATTACAAACCACTGCCAGAACCATTGGCACCAGAGCCATGGCATGTCTGCTGGGCCTGCACCAGCAAAATGAATGCCTCAGGCCACGACTCTCAAAACCCTTTAAGCTAGTGACTAAATATTGGGACTAACATAAAGCTGTTGCAGAAAAATTAAATACCTTTACATCCATGCTCTGTGGCACAAATCACAGCAGCAGCACAAGTGGCCTCCACCTGACTTCTGCCTTTCCAATCTCACATCTATGCATGTGATCGGCTGAATATATTAAATAGCTTCCAGAACACTGGTTGCAAGAGAGACAGCGGAATATAGCTTTTAGCTTTCTAGACTTTACAGTGTATGAAGGGACACTGGAATGAGGGCAGAATACCGAACTCCAATCCATCATATGTGCCCTCTCCCCTTGAATTTTGAGCCTAGTGGCTCAAAGGCAGAAGAAAGATATTTGGAACCAGTTGTCAAGGTGCAGTTTCCTGAGAAACAGTCACTTAGACCCCAGAAAGCCCCTAGTTCTTGTCCCTTCAGGTTTTTGCTTCTTCAGGTTTCCCAATGCGTCTTGGGCCCTCCATTTCCCTTTTGCCTGCCATTAAACCAGAGTTGAATTCTGTTGTTTATAATCCAATCACCATGACTGATAAATTTATGAACACCTTTTTGCAGTTGGCAATCTCCAAATTCTTGCTGAGTGAATGTGTGGGCTCTGCACTTAGAGCTGGCAGCTACTCTTCGGTGCCTTGTCACTCTTACAATTCTAGTTTCCCAGGACCCAAAAGCCAAAGAAGCCCTCAAAGGTCATCTAATCCAAACTTGCCTTTATTTTTTAAGAATGAAGAGTTTGAGCCACTGAGAGCAACTGAATTCATTTCTTTTCTTGTCGGCCACATTCCTTTATGAAAACAATATAGGAATGCTTCCTGAACTGGTCCCTCTATATAACAAATACAGTCTTTTTAGCAGCATGTAAATATCCTTGGAAGAAAAGGTGTATAAACAACTTTTTTTTTTTTTAAGTAGCAAAAGTATTAAGTTGCTCCTGCCATTAGCTAAGAGTTTTATTATAGAATTTGTAGCCAGATTTATGAAAATCGATAAACATCTGATAGAAGGTCCTTTGATAAGAAAATCATGTTCAATGGAGAGTTTTGGGGGTTTTTAATCTTCAGTGGAAAGGTTTTTGGGGTTTTTAATGCAGCAATTGATCTCCCCTTCTGAAAGTTTAAAACTACTATGGGCTCCTCCATTAAAACCTTCTAAAATATAAGCTTTCCAAATAGCCTGGCCACAATCTTATATCCTACGACAATTTCAAAATGCACTAAATGTCCTCCCCACAAAAGGACTTTTTGATGAATAATGTTTAACTAGGTTTTTTATAGTAGTGGCCCCAAGACTTTGAAAAACATCCTTAAGAAGCTACTGCAGGAACTTATTTAATGAATTTTAACAGCTGTTTCTGCCACTAGGCCTATAAGTGGAATTTGGTTTCTCCTGAGGCAATCCCATTAATTTGTTTTTATTATTTTAGGATAGCTAATATGCTTTCGCTGGCTTGGTCCTGACACTAGGCACAGTGTGGGTGGCAGGGCAATTCTGGTTATAATCAGCACTCTCTTGAAGGCTTCCTCCGAAGACCACCCAGATGAAGAATTGGTGCAGGCAAGGGCGGCTGCAGCACGAACAGTGCCATTCGTGGCCCCCATTCTGCACGCAGGGGTGGAACATTTCTGCCAAGTAATTTCCGGAGATGGTAGAGAGATATTGTTTTTCCTCAGTTTTTAATATGCAAATAGGTCTCAGATGTAGAAGCTGCATACCTGCTCTGAGGTCAGGAGACTTATGCTGGAAATATAGGTTGGCTTCAATACGCTGAGTTGTCCTTCAGATTCTACATCACTAAACTAAAGATAAGGAGCCCTGGTGGCAAAAGGTTAAGTGCTTGGCTGCTAACAGAAAGGCCACCTGTTTCAACCCTCCAGTGGCTCAGAGGGAGAAAAGACCTAGCAATTTGCTCCTGTAAAAATTATAGTTTAGGAAATCCTATGGGGCAGCTCTACTCCATCCTACAGGGTTGCTATGAGTTAGAATCAACTTGATGACACACAATAACAACAGCAACAAACTAAGGATAATAAAATCTGACTTGCCAATTTCTCAGCCTACTGTATGTATGTTGTTAGTTGTGTTGCCATCACGTTGACTCTGACTCATGGCAACCGATGTATAACAAAATGAAACTTTGTTCGGACCTACTCCCTCTTCATGGTTGTTGGTATGTTTGAGTCCGTTGTTACAGCCAATGTGTCATTCTAACTCATTGAAGCTTTCCCTCACCTTCATTGACCCTCCATTTACCAAAGATGCTATCCTTCTCCAGCAATAATCCCCTCCTGATGACGCATCCAAAGTAAGCAAGCTGAAGTCTCTGACAATTATTCTATGATTCACAGGGTTTTCATGGGCTGATTTTCAGAAGTAGATCACCAGGTCTTTCTTCCTAGTCTGTCATCTCACGGAAGCTCTGCTGAAACCTGCCCACCAAGGGTGACCTTGCTGGTATTTCAAATTCTAGTGGCATAGCTTCCAGCATCACAGCAACATGCAAACCACCACAGAAGGACAAATAGACAGACAGGTGGTGGATTATATGTATAAGATGTGGAAATACAGATGAACATAATTAAAAAAAAATATTGCTATGTCCATATTAAATACTTTAGGAGCCTAAATATTAAGCTTTTCTAAAAGTTTTGTCTGTGCCTTATAGATTAGCTACCTCTCCATACAAAAAAAAACAAACCCAGTGTCGTCGAGTCGACTCCGACTCATAGTGACCCTATAGGACAGAGTAGAACTGCCCCATAGAGTTTCCAAGGAGCGCCTGGCGGATTTGAACTACCGACCCTTTGGTTAGCAGCTGTAGCCCTTAACCACTACCCCACCAGGGTTTCCCCTCTCCATACAGTAAGGTTACATTTGTTTTGTTCCTTTTTGTAATTTTATTGCCAAATGTGAATTCCAAAGTGACAGAATTTAGGATACTTCCTTCACGAATCCTAACAGTTTGATCAATAAGCATTCTCTGAGTGATTTATTTGCGGTTTAATCGTGTTAGTCCATTTACAAACATATTTACTTACATGACAGATTCAAGTGCAGTGAATCGGTTTAGTTCTTTAAGCCAAATTAATTTGTAAGTTTCACATATTATCAACGTAACCATCAATGATTCATTTGAATTGCTAATTAAGTATTCTGATTGTCTAGTTAGCATATTCTGTCACATGGATACAGGCTTTGCTGGGGATGTAAGAAAAGAATCAAATGTTAGATCAAATTGCCTCCCCATGGTTTGTGTTTGGTTGCATCTTTATCAGGACAATTTATTGGACTGAATTTGCCTGACTTATAGGATGAACCTTTCGTAAGCCAAAAAAACCCCAACCAGTTGCCATCAAATTGATTCCAACTCACAGCAACCCTATAGGACAGAGTAGAACTGCCTCACAAGGTTTCCAAGGAGCGGCTGGTGGATTCAAACTGCCAACTTTTTGATTAGCAGCCAAAGTCTTAACCGTTGAGCCACCAGGGCTCCTTGATGAGCCAATTACTCTGCAGTCAGTTGAATTGCAAATGATTCTCCAATGAGCAAAATAAATCTGTTGTTTTCATCTTTATTACCCTGCATGTGGACCTAAGTTGTTTTTTTTTTTTTTTTTTTTTGATTATTGTTGCTGGTTTTTGGAGTATTCAAGGGTGAAAAGGTGTAGGTGTGGCCTCAGACTTATAATAACATTTTTTTTCTGATTTCAAAGGTTGTACACTTTCACTGTAGAAAATTCAACGAAGCATTAAGAGGAAATAGAAGCCACCCAAAAATCCACTGTTCGGAGTCCATTATTTGTAACATTCTGCATTTTTTTTTTTTGTTTTTGTCCTATGTAAATATATAATTATCCTTTCAAAAAATAGGTACTATCCTATAACCCATTTTTCTTGTCTTAAATATTTTTGTTATTATTAATTTTTGAGTGTCTATGGTTATATATAGAGTTATGTATATATATGCCATTAAAAAAAAAAAAAAAAACCACACCCAGTGCTGTCGAGTCGATTCTGATTCATAGTGACCCTATGGGATAGAGTAGAACTGCCCCATAGAGTTTCCAATGGAGCGCCTGGTGGATTCGAACTGCTGACCCTTTGGTATAGGGTTATATAACCCGTATATAACCATATGGTTATATATTTTTAAAATTGCTGCGTGATATTCAACATGGTCCACATTTTACTAACTTGTAACTAACAAAGGATGGAGAGGGTGTGACTTTTCTCTGCCTACTGTATATTGTTTGTGAGGCGCTGATTTGGCTCAGTGACCTGTCTGAATCATCCACAGTTGAATTTCTAAGGACTCTAAAGGGTGAAGAGCTCATTAAATTAAGAAAGTATGAGCTTATCAATTAATACATAAGGTGTTTTTTAAATTAACTTCTGTTAAAAATAATAAAAACTGAGTCAAATTTGAACATAAGGTTTATTGTGAGCAGTTATTCTATATGCATATAGGGCGACCATTTGGATTCCAGAAAAAGCTAATGGTTTGAAGAAGCTAGGTACAATGAGGCTTATTTAAAGAGAAGAGAGAGAAATACAGAAGATCAACAATTGGCTAATCTTAACATGATTGATTGATCCCTGCCCTCCCCCTTTCACTGAGATCAAGGGATATCAGGTCACAAGATGGTCTCTGGCCCTCCGCCGAGCCATATCTTTTGAAATTTAAATTTAATAAGCCTGGCTTAGAATAGGAAAGAAAGGATTTGAAATTTTGGATGAAGGAAAAGCCACTAGCAGATTAATTTTGGTCAGGGATTTCTTTAAAATGAATATTTGGTTTTGTGATTAAGAAAACTCCAAAATCAAAGCAAAATATCTGCTATCAATTTCTCTCTTTGACACTTCTTTCAGGTTAAAGAGCTGCTATTCATCATTACTGAGTATGGAAAGAATCCACCATGCAATAAATAAATACCTCATGGCAACAAACTCTATAAGATCTTTAAATCTTATGTATTCTTATTCAAAATGACGAAAAAGCCATTATTTTCACCTTTTTGTTTATTTTCAAATGAATTCAACAAATATTTTGTGGCATCTATAGGAGTCCCTGCGGCACAGTAGTTAAGAGATCAGCTCCTAACCAAAAGGTCTGTAGTTCACATTCACCAGCCACTCCTTGGAAACCCTCTGGGGCAGTTCTACTCTGTCCTACAGGGTCGTTATGAGTTCAAATCGACTGACAGCAACGGGTTTTATGGAGTCCCTGAGTGGCACAAATTGTTAAATGCTCAGCTACTAACTGAAAGGTTGGTGGTTTGAATCCACCCAAAAGTGCGTCAAAAGAAAGGCCTGGGGATCTAATTCTGAACAATCACAGACCTGGAAAATCCTGTGGGGTTCAGTCCTACTCTGCAGCACATAGGGTCACTATGAATTAGAACCATACTGACAGCAAGTGGTTTGGTTTTTAGTTTTATAGTGTATAAGACATTGAGAAAAGAGGATACAAGAATGAATATGATATGGCCCCAACTTAAAAGAGCTCACATTCTAGTTGGGGAACCAGTTATAAATATAACTATCTAATGTTTAGTTGGTTAATAGAGATTAATTTTGATTGGGGAATGGAGAGAGCTTTACAGAAGAATCAGTGTTTTGGTCTGTCTAAGGTAGAATTCCACAGACACAGGCTCTGACACATGTGCGAGTGGTCATTGAGGAAGTGCTTCCAGGAGCAACTAGTATGGAAGTGGGGGATGTAGGACAAGGAAGAGCCAGCCCAATGCAAGGGTGACATTTCAAGGCAAAGTCCTACAGAATGTAGCTTTAGTGACTTGTCCTGAGTCAAGTGGAGAGAGCTGTATTTTCACACTCCTGCAGCAATCGGGGTAAGGGTTGCTGGGGATGGGTTGGGGAGATGAGCAGGACATAAACTCCTAGGCTGCCTGAGCTCTGTCTTGCAGGCACAAAGGCTCCAGTGCTTTTAGGACAATCCTCTAAAGAGAGTCATAAATAGAGTTCGTTAGAAGCAAAATCTCCTGAAAGGCTAGGCAAGAGGCGCATAAAAAAAAAAAAAAAAGAAGCAGTAAAAGGGGTATGAATGGCTCTGGGTGGAGCACTGACAGTGATGAACACTGAAAGGAAAAGAAAAGCATTCAACAGATTAGGAAACAGGGAAGGGCAGTCTAGATCTGTGTTGCCCAGTATGTTATCTCTAGCCACATGTGGCAATGTAAGTTAATTAAAATAAAATAAAAAATTCAGTTCCTTTTTCACTGTAGCCATATTTTAATTACTCAATATTGACAATATAACTAGAGGCTACTGTACTGGACTGTGCAGATAGAAAACATTTTGTCAACAGAGAAAGTTCTATTGCACAGCACTGTATCTAGACTGAGAACAGTATGAATAAAATTATGGAAATGTGAAGGAGGAGATAGTTTGGTAGGGCCATACCCTCATACACTGACATCACCCGTCTGTCAGGGGAGGCTTGGGTTTTGCTAGGATAGTGAGGTGCTGAACAGGTTTCAATGGAGCTTCCAGGCTAAGATAGACTAGGAAGAAAGGGCTGGTGATCTACTTCCAAAAATCAACCAATGAAAATCCTGTGGATCACAACAGTCTGATCTGCAACCGATCACAGGGATGGTACAGGACCCAGCAGCATTTCCTTTTATTGTACATGGGGTTGCCATGAGCCTGGGCCAACTTGATGGCAGATAACATGAAGATTAAAAAAAAAAGAGCAAAATACACAAACCCATTGCCATTGAGTTGATTTCAACTCATAGTGACCCTACAAGAGAGAGTAGAATTGCCCTATAGTGTTTCCAAGGAGCAGTGAGTGGATTCAAACCGCTGACCTGGTTAGCAGCCAAGCTCTTAAACACTGTGCCATCAGGGCTCATAATGAAGATATATGACTAGAAAACACAGGCTTTGATCAAATTGTTAAAAAGGTTTGGAAGCATTAAGAATATATTAGTATCTAAAAACAACTGTTGTTCAGTAGCAGCCTACTATTTTAAGGCCCCCACCTTGAAAACATAAAAATTGGTAGTACCCTGTGCAACCCTACCCTTAATCAATGCAATTCTTCCATCACTGTCAACCCCCTCCCTCTCGACCCTGGTAATCACTAATAAACTTCGGTCTATGTACATTCGCTTTTTCTTTTCTTTTTATATAAGTGAGATCATAAAATATTTGTCCCTTTGTAATTTGCTTATTTTGCTCAACATAATGTCTTCAAGTTCCATCACACTGTAGCATGTATCAAGACTTCATTTCTCCTACTGGTTGACTGGTATTCCATTGTATGTATGTACCACATTTTGTTTATTCATTCATCTGTTGATGGGCATTTAGGTTGTTTGCACCTTTTGGCTATTGTGAATAGTGCTGCAATGAACATTGGTGTACAAGTCTCTTTCTTAGGCTCTGCTTTTAAGGCTTTTGGGTATATACTTAAGAGTGAAATTGCTGGGTCATATGGTTTAGCTCTATTTTTAGTTTTTTGAGGAGCTGCCGCACTGTTTTCCACAATGGCTGTAACATTTTTGCATTCCTACCAGCAATGGATAAGGGTTCCAATTTTCCCACATCCTCGCCAACATTTTCTTTTTTTAATCTTAACCATCCTAAAAAAAAAAAAAAAAATCCACTGCCGTCAAGTCGATTCGGACTCATAGCAACCCTATAAGACAGAGTAGAACTGCCCCATAGAGTTTCCAAGAAGCACCTGGCGATTCAAACTGCTGACCTTTTGGTTAGCAGTGGTAACACTTAACCACTACGCCATCCTAGTGGGAGTGAATTGGTATCTCATTGTGGTTTTGATTTGCATTGCTCTATTGGCTAATGATGCTAAGCATACTTTCATGTGTCTGGTAGATATTTGCATGCCCTCCTTGGTGAAATGTCTATTCCAGTCCTTAGCCCATTTTATGATTGGATTGTCTTTTTGTTGTTAAGGTGTGGAAGTTTATATATATTTTGACTGTCAGATCCTTTGAATATATGGTTCCCAAAGATATTCTCCCAGTCAAACCCTGATCAAAACGGGAAAAATGTGAAACAGAATTTCAAATTCTTTTGGACTTCAGACTTTCTGGAGCCATGGAAGGTAGATGAATCCCTGAAATTATTGCTCTGAGATAATATTTAAACCTTAAACCAAAAATATCCCCTGAAGTCATCTTAAAACTGAACTATGGTTTAGCTTACTAGCAAAAAATGTCAACATTGAGCATTATGCTCTTTTAAGAACTATCTGTGTGAAATCATATTGACAGCAACAATTCAAAAGATTAGATAGGAACCTTAGGGGACAGTAAGTTTATGTTCATAAGGAAGGAACAAATCAGAAAAGGAGAGTGAAAATGGCTGCACAACTCTAAGAATGTAATCAATGTCACTAAATTGCATATGTAGAAATTGTTGAGTGGGTGTATGTTTTGCTGTGTACATTATCAACAACAACAAAATAAATAAAATTTATTAAAAAAATTGGTGGTACCCAAGTTTGTGATCCAATATCATGTCTATACTTGGTCTTCCACTAGGTTTCTTTGTTATCTTTAGGTGAAGATGTTGTCTTCAGTTAAATTACCTGGCCTCTTTTGGTCCCATCTTCAGCAATTTCTCCATCATTCATTCCACTCTCCCCTCTTCCAGCTCCTAACTTGAATCTCCATTCCTGAGTCAACAGGGTTTAGATTTTCACCATTCTACCATCTCTTGAGGAGCCCTGATGGAGCAATGGTTAAGCGCCTGGTTGCTAACCAAAAGCTTCGTGGTTTGAATGCACCAGCCTCTCTGCTGAAGAAAGGTGTGGCAGTCTGCCTCCACAAAGATTACAGTCTTGGGAACCTCATGGGGGCACTTCTACTCTGTCCTATACGGTGGCTAGGAGTCGGAATTGACTCAGCGGCAATGGGTTACTGGACCATTTCTTGGGGATTATACCTCAACATAAACAAAACAAAAATCCTCAGAACTGAACCAATAAGCAACGCCACAACAGAGAAAATATTTGAAGTTGTCAAGGATTTCATTTTACTTGGACCAACAATCAATGCCCATAGAAACAGTAGTCAAGAAATAAAACGATGTATTGCATTGAGCAAATCTGCTGCGGAAGACCTCTTTAAGTGTTAGAAAGCAAAGATGTCACTTTGAGAACTAAGGTGCACCTAACACAAGCCATTGTATTTTCAGTGGTCTCATATGCATGTGAAAGCTGGACAATGAAAAGAAAAAGGACTACTGAAGAAGAATTGACACATTTGAATTATGGTGTTAGCGAAGGATATTTAATATACCACGAACTGCCAAAAGAATGAGCAAACCTCTCCTGGAAGATGTACAGCCAGAATGCTTCTAAGAAGCAAGAATGGCAGAAGTCTCACCTACTTTAGATGTGTTATCTGGACGGACCAATTCCTGGAGAAGGATATCATGCTTAGTAAAGTAGAGGGTCAGTAAAAACAGAGGAAGACCTTCAATGGGATGGACTGACACAGTGGCTGCAAAAATGGGCTCAAACATAGCAAAAATTGTGAGGATGGCGCAGGACCAGGCAATGTTTTGTTCTGTAACACATGGGGTTGCTATGAGTCAGAGCTGACTCAATGGCACTTAACAACAACAATGCTCTGTCTTATCAGCTGCCTCCTAAAAACCTGTTGCCATAGAGTCAATTCTGACTCATAGCAACCCTATAGAGTAAAATTGCCCCATTGGGTTTCCAAGGAGCATCTAGTGAATTCAAACTGCAGACCTTTTGGTTAGCAGTCAAGCTCTTAACTACTGCACCACCAGGGCTCCAACTACCTCCCAGTTAGCCTCAACTGTGGATGTAAAGAACTTGGAAATGATAGAAGGTAGACTGAAACAAAATCAGGTTAATGAATTCAGGAGTTCCGAGTATGTAGACTGTGACAGAAGAGTCAGTGAGGATAGAAAAATAGAAGAAAGGAAATAGAGGGAAGTCATTAACAGAATAAGACAATTTTAACAGAACACACTTTCATATATTCTTAAAAGTAACCTCTACCTTGATCTCTGTGGGAAGGAATGTATACCCTGCCAGCAGTATCTGCAAGAAAAGGGAAACCAAGGCTACTCTATTGTTAAGTCTTTTGCTGTTCAACATAGTTCCTATAAATGCTTAATAAACTTTATCCTTCCATCAACCTGCATTTTTTTCCCTATGTGCATGCCTGAGTCAGAATTGATTCAACAGTAATGGGTTTTCTGTGGGTGCATGTATGGTGATCCCATGTGTCACAGAGTAGAATTTCCATAGGGTTTTCTTGGGTGCTATTTTTTATGGAAGGAGAATGCCAGGCTGTTCTTTTGTGGTGCCACTGGATGAGTTTGAACCACCAACCTTTCAGTTAATAGTCGAGTGAAAACTGAGTTGCAGTTGACTAGATGGCAACGGGCTTGTGTTTTTGTCTGTTTGTTTTGGCATGTGCATGTATAAGAGAAGAAAATGACAGAACTTTAAGGTCAAATCACGGACTTTTTACAAAAGATCTTTAAGAATATATTCTTAGGTTGGTATAAATCATTCAACTCTCTTGTATCTTCTGCAACATCACCTAGGATGTCTACTTAATAGTCATAATGGTAACCTGAAAGCACAGCAAGAAGCTTAATTATTTAATAAGTAATTAAATCATATTTAGTACACTATGAATTGTAAAGCAGAAAACTAGTCTAACACGTGTTAATGTGTTCCCAGTAAATGAGCATTGAAATAAAAATTGATTATGGGAAACATTTTATCTAGCCAGGAAATTCACTTCGCTGTAAAATAATAAGCATCCTAATAATAAGCATGCTACGGCTGCGAACCAAAGGGTAGAGAGTTCGAATCCTCCAGGCGCTCCTTGGAAACTCTAGGGGGCGGTTCTACTCTGTCCTATAGGGTCGACGGCACTGGGTTTTTTTTACTGGGTAAGGCTTATTGATGGTATTACAACTATAAAGAATTAGGCTTTAAAGAAGGTGAACCCTTGATTTAATCAAATGTTGAAAGACTAAAAATGGCGTTTGTGTGTGGTTAAATTGGAGTAGGACGTCCTCAGCCAGATGCAAGAACAACATGATTTGAAATAGGTCCTTTGAGGGCTGAACTTAAACCCAATACATGAAGTGAATCTTTTTAGAAAGATGAAGATTTCCTCAGCTTATCCAGCCAAGTTTCAAACCAACCATAATTTTTAATGTCATGAAAGCCCTCTCTCAGGACTTTAGTTCCTTTTTTGGGAATCTGTTAAATTGCACGGTGAGGCCTTCTTCACACCACATACTCACTTGCGGTCCCAATCCGGCTGAAGGGCTCGCAGCGTGTCTTTGTAGCTGTTAAACAAGCTGACAGAAACAGTCACAGTGAACAACAGGAAGTCCTGATTTTCTAATGTACAGTGGTCGCTTCAGGGTGGGCAAAGGAAGGTGTGATACTGGGAGAAATAGCAAATACACTTCAAGGATGGAAAATTAGCCCACCCCTCCAACACCCAGAAAAATTCAGTCAGTTCTGTTAGTTTCATTAACCAAAAGTGAATTGTATCTTGATTCACAATTTTATTTCTTCAGTCATTTTTGGCCTGTCAGGGTATTTATAGTTGACCTGTGGCTCCTTTTTTTCCCCTTTCTCAAGTGATTAGTACAATACCATGATCTTATACATCTCTCCTTAAACTTAACATGTAAAGCAGCAGGGCTGCCTTCCTGTAGAAAGCACTCGGTTTTATATTTTCTATATTTTAGCACTCTTTAAAAAGGAGCAGGGCACATACAAGAGACAGAAATGCTAAAGCCAGAGCCTGCTGGCAAAGACTGTGATCATGGGCAGCCAGGCTCCATGGCTTCCTACATTTGATCCCATCCATAAGTGGGTAATATCTGTTCTCTTTCATTTCAGCTCCTTTCAGAGGGATATAATTTTGTCACATGGGCACCATCCACTAAACCAGCCTGAACAGATGGTGAGTTGTACAGTTGTGTACCTGGGCAAGGGACTCAGGATGAATCTGGGGCTGTGGTACACAGTGACCCCAAAAGGGGAGAGATTTCCTGGAAACTGAACTTCAGCCGAAACCCAGGAGTTTAAAAAAGACAAGAAAGTAAATGTCAGTTTATACCACTGGAAAAAATTATTGACAGTAGATTAGGGGGAAAAATCATAGTAATTACCTACACATTCCTATCAACTATGTATTTTTCATAATTTAATAATATTTCTATTGGGGTTTTAAACCATTTTTCAATGTTCATAATTGTGTATGTATGAAAACAGAATGTTTAAAAAAAAAAGAAAAGAAAAACATAAAATATAAAAAAGTTTGGTTGCCTGCCCAGCTCATTTTCCTGCCTACCTTTTTTTTGGTTCTCGATTCTCAATGGGAACTCTGTAAACTAATTTGATACATGATTCTTACTGACTTGAGAACAGCAAATGATAGATATTTGCAAAAAATGAAGCTTATCATCATCTTTCTTTCTCCTTTTCTCTACTTTGAAACTATCTACTTGATTTTAGGAAAGTTTTTTTTTTTTTCTTTGCATCAATTTGGTCCAATATAACATGAGAGGCACATATGAGCTGCCTACTGCTAGAAAAGGAAAGAAACAAAACAAAATGAAAAAAACTTGTCACTCCTCTTCCAAAGGCTCAAATAATTCTCTTGACGATGTTCAGAAGAAAGTAAGGGAAAGTGAAAAACTATTACAGAAGCCTTTATTCAGAAGATCTGAATGCAAGTTCTAGTTCTATTACTTAGCAGCTTAGTGATCTTTGGGATCTTGCTGTGGTTTTCTCTGCAACAAAAGAGTAATGGTACCTATCTCACAAGGTTACCTTGTGGATTAAAGAAGATGACGGATGTGAAGCACTGAGGAAATGTTAATATACTCCACAAGTTTAAGACATGATATACAATCAAGAGTAATTAAATTCTAAAGGCACCAAGCAAATGAATTCCTATTCGAGGCTTCAAAGTATTGAACTGATATGATGAATACGTATATGAATAACTTCTTGAGAGCCTCTGGGTTCTGTACAAAGCATGGTTTTATTAATCTCCACTATAACTCTGTGAGATACTTATTATTTTCCCATTTTATAGATATGGAAAAATGCTCAGTTGGGTAAAGTTACTGTTTTTGGCTGGGTTCTTTAGAAGAGCAAAACCGTGAAGACTGTGTAAACACACACACACATACACACACACACACACACACACACGGTAGGATTTATCTTGAGGAAATCACTTACATGGTTGTAGAGGCTGGCAAGTCCCAAGTCTGTGAGTCAGGTATCAGGCTGGAGGCTTCTGCTGACTCATACAGCTGTAGGAACTGACAAACCCAAGGCTGGCAGGTCAGATGGCAGATTGCTGGCTCATGAGCTGTGGAGGCCAACAAATCCCAAGATTTGCAGGCAATACAGCAGACTGCTGGCTCAAGTCCCAAGAACTGTAGACCAGATGATAATGAACTGGTTGCAGGATCCAGAGTGACCAAAAGCCAGTGAGCTTTGCCAGAACATCCATATATTTTGGATGCAGGCTACTCCCCTGAGGAAACTCACCTTACAACTGATTGACTGATCACATCAGATCACATCATGGATGTGATTATATTATACTACAAAACGGAGGGTAACTACATCATCATATAACTGCCAAGCTACTGAGAATCATGGCCAAACCAGGGTAACCTTAACCATCACAGTTACCCTGGCTATTTTTCTATTAAGTGAGAGAATCAGGACTCAAACACTGGCCTGTAGAAACAAATGAGTTGGTGGCCTGCAGCCTTAACCACTACTCTATACCGTCTCTCTACTAACCATTATGATATAGACTATGTTCCCAAGGAGAATATGATCTGTAATGGGAACTTCTGGGACAGTCTGATGATACCACCATCAATTTTGTTAGCTAATTTTTTTTTTTTTTTTAATGTTTATGACAGCGATTTATAGGATTTTTGAGATTCAGGGCATAAGCTAATATAATAAGTACTTCAAAGCATGCTAATAGCATGCTTTAAAATGCTTATTGTAAGCCAGACATGACTCTAAATAACATTTATATATTACTTATATAATCCCTTTAAAACCACCCCCATTTTACAGGTGAGGAAACTGAAGCACAAAGAGGTTAAGTAACTTGCTCAGAGTTGCACAGCTTGTGAGACAAAGAGGAAGTTGAGCACAGGCAGGCTGGCTCCAGAGACCCATGTTCTTAACTAATAATCTGCATCTCTAATGGTCTGTGGATATAAAAGCATAACTCGATTCTAAGTTATATATTTTGATCTTGATATGATTCTTTTCAGTCAGTTGCGTGCATAGAAAACATTTATGTTCAAATGTGTCTCTCTACATTCTCAAGATACTGTCTCTCACAATATACACATCATTTTTCTAAAACCCTAGTAGACATAGAAAATAAATCATACAGGAAAAGTCACTAAGATAAATAAATGCTATCTCCTTGCTTTTACTCTTCTGCTTCTCAGGAAGTCATATGAGTAGTGGGAAATAAACAAGGACATTGGAGACAGACCTAGGTAAAATCATGCCTTTTGCCTACCATTATACAAGCCAGGGCATAGTGTAACTTTAAGCAGGTAACTTAACATCTTTAAATATTAGTTTACTCATTTATAAAATAGAGATATAATATCTACTTAAAGAAGTACGTGAAGAACAAATGAGATCATTAGGTAAGGTGTGTATCATAAACACCTAATAAATATCATCTCTTTCCATTTTTTACTTCTATTTGGAATGCATTCCAGTTACCTAAGCACCTAAACCTCTTGACTTCAAAAACCCTGAAACCATCGATACATGTGAAAATTTAAAAAAAAAAAAAAAAAATCTGATGCCACACAAAAAAGAAAATAACAGAACATAGACAGGAAAATCTTCAACAAAATTCTAGCCAATAGAGTTCTACAATATATCAAAAAAATAATTCACCATGACCAAGTGGGATTCATACCAGGTATGCAGAGATGGCTCAACGTTAGAGAAAACAATCAATATAATCCATCACATAAATAAAACAAAAGACTAGAACCACATGATCTTATCAATTGATGCAGAAAAGACATTTGACAAAGTTCAACATGTATTCGTAATGAAAACTCTCAGCAAGATAGAAATAGAAGGGAAATTCTTCAACTTAATAAAGGGCATTTATACAAAGCCAATAGCCAAAGTCATCCTAAATGGAGCCTGAAAGCATTCTCCTTGAGAAGGGGAACCAGGCAAGGATGCCCCTTATCACCACCCATATTCAACAATTGTCCTGGAGGTCCTAGCCACAGCAATTATGCTAAAAAAAGAAATAAAGAGCATGCAAAGTAGTAAGGAAGAAGTAAAAGTATCTTTATTTGCAGATGATATGATCTTATATACAGAAAACCCTAAAGAATCCTCAAGAAAACTACTGAAGCTAATAGAAGATTTCAGCAGAGTATGAGGATATAAGATAAACATACAAAAATCAGTTGGATTCCTCTACACCAACAAAGAGAACATCAAAGAGGAAATCATCAAATCACTACCATTTACAGTAGCCCCCAATAAGACAAAATACTTAGGAATAAATCTAAAAAGAAATGTAAAAGGCCTATACAGAGAAAACTACAAGACACTACTGCAAGAAACCAAAAGAGATCTACATAAGTGGAAAAACATACCTTGCTCGTGGATAAGACGATTCAACATTGTGAAAATATTTATTCTACCCAAAACGATCTACAGATCCAATGCAATCCAGATCCAGATACCAACGGGATTTTTTAATGAGATAGTGAAACAAATCACCTACCTCATATAGAAAGGGAAGAGGCCCCAGATAAGTAAAGCATTACTGAAGAAGAACAGAGTGGGAGACCTCACACTACCTGATTTTAGAACCTATTATACCATCCCAGTAGTCAAAACACCCTGGTACTGGTACAACAGCAGATACATAGACCAACAGTTCAGAATTTAGAATCCAGATGTAAATTCATCCACCTATGGGCAGCTGATATTTGACAAAGGCCCAAAGTCCGTTAACTAGGGAAAAGGCAGTCTCTTTAACAAATGGTGCTGGCATAACTGGATATCCATCTGCCGAAAAAAAGAAAAAAACAAGACCCATACCTCACACTATGCACAAAAACAAACTCAAAATGGTTCAAAGGCCTAAATATAAAATCTAAAACGATAAAGATCATGGAAGAGAAAATAGGAACAATGCCTGGAGCCCTAATACATGGCATTATCAGAATACAAAACATTAGTAACAATGCATAAACACCAGAAGAGAACTAGATAACTGGGAGCTCCTAAAAATCAAACACTTGTACTCATCAAAAGACTTCATCAAAAGAGTTAAAAGACAACCTGCAGCCTGGGAAAAAATTTTGGCTATGACAAATCCAGTCAGTGTCTAATCTCTAAAATCTACAAGACACAGCAAAACTTCACCAACAAAAAGAGAATAACCCAATTAAAAAATGGACAAAGGATATGAACAGGCACTTCAGCAAAGAAGACATTCAGGCAGCTATGAGATACATGAGGAAATGTTCATGATCATTAGCCGTTTGAGAAACGCAAATCAAAATTACAGTAAGAGGAGGCGGAGCCAAGATGGCGGACTAGGCAGACGCTACCTCGGATCCCTCTTACAACAAAGACACGGAAAAACAAGTGAATCGATCACATACATAACAATCTACGAACCCTGAACAACAAACACAGATTTAGAGACGGAGAACGAACTAATACGGGGAAGCAGCGATTGTTTCCAGAGCCTGGAGCCAGCGTACCAGTCAGGTACGGCACAAGCACAGAGACCTGCTCCACCCCCCTGAACTAACCCCGGGAGGGGGACTAGCCGGTTCCACGGGCGGCGTGGGACGCAGCCGTTAGGAGAAGTCCCCGGGAGGCAGTGACTGATCTTGGAGCAGAAAGAGCAGCATCCGAGCCGGGGAACCGTCCCACAGGGATTTGGACTGCACGCAGGTACGCCATAAACACGGAGAGTTGCTCCACCCCCGGAACTAACCCCGGGAAGGTGACCATCCGGGTCGCGCGGGCGGCGTGGGACGCAGCCGGTAGGAGAAGTCCCCGGGAGGCAGCGACTGGTATTGGAGCGGGGAGAACAGCGTTCCAGCCGGGACACTCGGTCGCGGCACAAGCACGGGGAGCTACTCCACCCATCTGAACTAACCCCGGGAGGGGGCCCACCTGGTTCACGGGGGCGGCACGGCCACGCGGCTGGAGGGACGAGAAGTCCCCGGGAGGCAGCGACTGATTTTGGAGTCGAGAGTGCACCGTCCCAGTAGGGGAGCCTTGACGCTGGGCGTGGGGCTGGAAGCGGAGGATCTGACCGTGACTCCAGCGGGCCAGACCCCCCGGGGGCAATCTCCACACAGACAGCACACATAGGCGACGCGCCCGCGGGAATCTCAGATATAATAGTCATTCCAAGCAAGACAAGCAACTCTGGCTATATTCTGAGGTGCTACTCTCCTATCTCTCTGTTCCCTCCCCCACCCTCCCCAGGCGGCTTCATTAACATCTGAATAGCCTGAGCCAGAGGGAGAACTCTGATAGGGATCTGACTGCAGTTTTTTTTTAGCGGATTTTCTGGAAAAACTAGTTTCCCAGTGATGGCTCGGAGACAACAATCCATATCAAACCACTTAAAGAAGCAGACCGTGACAGCTTCTCCAACTCCCCAAACAAAAGAATCAAAATCTTTCCCAAATGAAGATACAATTTTGGAATTATCAGATACAGAATATAAAAAACTAATTTACAGAATGCTTAATGATATCACAAATGAAATTAGGATATCTGCAGAAAAAGCCAAGGAACACACTGATAAAACTGTTGAAGAACTCAAAAAGATTATTCAAGAACATACTGGAAAAATTAATAAGTTGCAAGAATCCATAGAGAGACAACATGTAGAAATCCAAAAGATTAACAATAAAATAACAGAATTAGACAACACACTAGGAAGTCAGAGGAGCAGACTCGAGCAATTAGAATGCAGACTGGGACATCTGGAGGACCAGGGAATCAACACCAACATAGCTGAAAAAAAATCAGATAAAAGAATTAAAAAAAATGAAGAAACCCTAAGAATTATGTGGGACTCTATCAAGAAGGATAACCTGCGGGTGATTGGAGTCCCAGAACAGGGAGGGGGGACAGAAAACACAGAGAAAATAGTTGAAGAACTTCTGACAGAAAACTTCCCTGACATCATGAAAGACGAAAGGATATCTATCCAAGATGCTCATCGAACCCCATTTAAGATTGATCCAAAAAGAAAAACACCAAGACATATTATCATCAAACTCACCAAAACCAAAGATAAACAGAAAATTTTAAAAGCAGCCAGGGAGAAAAGAAAGGTTTCTTTCAAGGGAGAATCAATAAGAATATGTTCTGACTACTCAGCAGAAACCATGCAGGCAAGAAGGGAATGGGACGACATATACAGAACACTGAAGGAGAAAAACTGCCAACCAAGGATCATATATCCAGCAAAACTCTCTCTGAAATATGAAGGCGAAATTAAGATATTTACAGACAAACACAAGTTTAGAGAATTTGCAAAAACCAAACCAAAGCTACAAGAAATACTAAAGGTTATTGTTTGGTCAGAGAACCAATAATATCAGATATCAGCACAACACAAGGTCACAAAACAGAACGTCCTGATATCAACTCAAATAGGGAAATCACAAAAACAAACAAATTAAGATTAATTAAAAAAAAAAAATACACATAACAGGGAATCATGGAAGTCAATAGGTAAAAGATCACAATAATCAAAAAGAGGGACTAAATACAGGAGGCATTGAACTGCCATATGGAGAGTGATACAAGGCGATATAGAACAATACAAGTTAGGTTTTTACTTAGAAAAATAGGGGTATATAATGAGGTAACCACAAAAAGGTATAACAACTCTATAACTCAAGACAAAAACCAAGAAAAACGTAACGACTCAACTAACATAAAGTCAAACACTATGAAAGTGAGGATCTCACAATTTACTAAGAAAAACGCCTCAGCACAAAAAAGTATGTGGAAAAATGAAATTGTCAACAACACACATAAAAAGGCATCAAAATGACAGCACTAAAAACTTATTTATCTATAATTACCCTGAATGTAAATGGACTAAATGCACCAATAAAGAGACAGAGAGTCACAGACTGGATAAAGAAACACGATCCATCTATATGCTGCCTACAAGAGACACACCTTAGACTTAGAGACACAAACAAACTAAAACTCAAAGGATGGAAAAAAGTATATCAAGCAAACAATAAGCAAAAAAGAAGAGGAGTAGCAATATTAATTTCTGACAAAATAGACTTTAGACTTAAATCCACCACAAAGGATAAAGAAGGACACTATATAATGATAAAAGGTACAATTGATCAGGAAGACATAACCATATTAAATATTTACGCACCCAATGACAGGGCTGCAAGATATATAAATCAAATTTTAACAGAACTGAAAAGCGAGATAGATACCTCCACAATTATAGTAGGAGACTTCAACACACCCCTTTCGGAGAAGGACAGGACATCCAGTAAGAAGCTCAACAGAGACACGGAAGATCTAATTACAACAATCAACCAACTTGACCTCATTGACTTATACAGAACTCTCCACCCAACTGCTGCAAAATATACTTTTTTTTCTAGCGCACATGGAACATTCTCTAGAATAGACCACATATTAGGTCATAAAACAAACCTTTGCAGAGTCCAAAACATCGAAATATTACAAAGCATCTTCTCAGACCACAAGGCAATAAAACTAGAGATCAATAACAGAAGAACGAGGGAAAAGAAATCAAATACTTGGAAAATGAACAATACCCTCCTGAAAAAAGACTGGGTTATAGAAGACATCAAGGAGGGAATAAGGAAATTCATAGAAAGCAACGAGAATGAAAATACTTCCTATCAAAACCTCTGGGACACAGCAAAAGCCGTGCTCAGAGGTCAATTTATATCAATAAATGCACACATACAAAAAGAAGAAAGAGCCAAAATCAGAGAACTGTCCCTACAACTTGAACAAATAGAAACTGAGCAACAAAAGAATCCATCAGGCACCAGAAGAAAACAAATAATAAAAATTAGAGCTGAACTAAATGAATTAGAGAACAGAAAAACAATTGAAAGAATTAACAAAGCCAAAAGCTGGTTCTTTGAAAAAATTAACAAAATTGATAAACCAATGGCTAGACTGACTAAAGAAATACAGGAAAGGAAACAAATAACCCGAATAAGAAATGAGAAGGACCACATCACAACAGAACCAAATGAAATTAAAAGAATCATTTCAGATTATTATGAAAAATTGTACTCTAACAAATTTGAAAACCTAGAAGAAATGGATGAATTCCTTGAAAAACACTACCTACCTAAACTAACACATTCAGAAGCAGAACAACTAAATAGACCCATAACAAAAAAAGAGATTGAAACGGTAATCAAAAAACTCCCAACAAAAAAAAGTCCTGGCCCGGACGGCTTCACTGCAGAGTTCTACCAAATTTTCAGAGAAGAGTTAACACCACTACTACTAAAGGTATTCCAAAGCATAGAAAATGACGGAATACTACCCAACTCATTCTATGAAGCCACCATCTCCCTGATACCAAAACCAGGTAAAGACATTACAAAAAAAGAAAATTATAGACCTATATCCCTCATGAACATTGATGCAAAAATCCTCAACAAAATTCTAGCCAATAGAATCCAACAACACATCAAAAAAATAATTCACCCTGATCAAGTGGGATTTATACCAGGTATGCAAGGCTGGTTTAATATCAGAAAAACCATTAATGTAATCCATCACATAAATAAAACAAAAGACAAAAACCACATGATCTTATCAATTGATGCAGAAAAGGCATTTGACAAAGTCCAACACCCATTTATGATAAAAACTCTTACCAAAATAGGAATTGAAGGAAAATTCCTCAACATAATAAAGGGCATCAATGCAAAGCCAACAGCCAATATCACTCTAAATGGAGAGAACCTGAAAGCATTTCCCTTGAGAACGGGAACCAGACAAGGATGCCCTTTATCACCGCTCTTATTCAACATCGTGTTGGAAGTCTTAGCCAGGGCAATCAGGCTAGACAAAGAAATAAAAGGTATCCGGATTGGCAAGGAAGAAGTAAAGTTATCACTATTTGCAGATGACATGATTATATACACAGAAAACCCTAAGGAATCCTCCAGAAAACTACTGAAACTAATAGAAGAGTTTGGCAGAGTCTCAGGTTATAAAATAAACATACAAAAATCACTTGGATTCCTCTACATCAACAAAAAGAACACCGAAGAGGAAATAACCAAATCAATACCATTCACAGTAGCCCCCAAGAAGATAAGATACTTAGGAATAAATCTTACCAAGGATGTAAAAGACCTATACAAAGAAAACTACAAAGCTCTACTACAAGAAATTCAAAAGGACATACTTAAGTGGAAAAACATACCTTGCTCATGGATAGGAAGACTTAACATAGTAAAAATGTCTATTCTACCAAAAGCCATCTATACATTTAACGCACTTCCGATCCAAATTCCAATGTCATATTTTAAGGGGATAGAGAAACAAATCACCAATTTCATATGGAAGGGAAAGAAGCCCCGGATAAGCAAAGCACTACTGAAAAAGAAGAAGAAAGTGGGAGGCCTCACCTTACCTGACTTCAGAACCTATTATACAGCCACAGTAGTCAAAACAGCCTGGTATTGGTACAACAACAGACACATAGACCAATGGAACAGAATTGAGAACCCAGACATAGATCCATCCACGTATGAGCAGCTGATATTTGACAAAGGACCAGTGTCAATTAACTGGGGAAAAGACAGCCTTTTTAACAAATGGTGCTGGCATAACTGGATATCCATTTGCAAAAAAATGAAACAGGACCCATACCTCACACCATGCACAAAAACTAACTCCAAGTGGATCAAAGACCTAAACATAAAGACTAAAACGATAAAGATCATGGAAGAAAAAATTGGGACAACCCTAGGAGCCCTAATACAAGGTATAAACAGAATACAAAACATTACCAAAAATGATGAAGAGAAACCCGATAACTGGGAGCTCCTAAAAATCAAACACCTATGCTCATCTAAAGACTTCACCAAAAGAGTAAAAAGACCACCTACAGATTGGGAAAGAATTTTCAGCTATGACATCTCCGACCAGCGCCTGATCTCTAAAATCTACATGATTCTGTCAAAACTCAACCACAAAAAGACAAACAACCCAATCAAGAAGTGGGCAAAGGATATGAACACACATTTCTCTAAAGAAGATATTCAGGCAGCCAACAGATACATGAGAAAATGCTCTCGATCATTAGCCATTAGAGAAATGCAAATTAAAACTACGATGAGATTCCATCTCACACCAGCAAGGCTGGCATTAATCCAAAAAACACAAAATAATAAATGTTGGAGAGGCTGCGGAGAGATTGGAACTCTCATACACTGCTGGTGGGAATGTAAAATGGTACAACCACTTTGGAAATCTATCTGGCGTTATCTTAAACAGTTAGAAATAGAACTACCATACAACCCAGAAATCCCACTCCTCGGAATATACCCTAGAGATACAAGAGCCTTCATACAAACAGATATATGCACACCCATGTTTATTGCAGCTCTGTTTACAATAGCAAAAAGTTGGAAGCAACCAAGGTGTCCATCAACGGATGAATGGGTAAATAAATTGTGGTATATTCACACAATGGAATACTACGCATCGATAAAGAACAGTGACGAATCTCTGAAACATTTCATAACATGGAGGAACCTGGAAGGCATTATGCTGAGCGAAATGAGTCAGAGGCAAAAGGACAAATATTGTATAAGACCACTATTATAAGATCTTGAGAAATAGTAAACCTGAGAAGAACACATACTTTTGTGGTTACGAGGGGGGGAGGGAGGGGGGGTGGGAGAGGGTTTTTTTATTGATTAATCAGTAGATAAGAACTGCTTTAGGTGAAGGGAAAGACAACACTCAATACATGGAAGGTCAGCTCAATTGGACTGGACCAAAAGCAAAGAAGTTTCCGGGATAAAATGAATGCTTCAAAGGTCAGCGGAGCAAGCGCGGGGGTCTGGGGAACATGGTTTGCGGGGACTTCTAAGTCAATTGGCAAAATAATTCTATTATGAAATCATTCTGCATCCCACTTTGAAATGTGGCGTCTGGGGTCTTAAATGCTAACAAGCAGCCATCTAAGATGCAGCAATTGGTCTCAACCCACCTGGAGCAAAGGAAAATGAAGAACACCAAGCCCACATGACAACTAAGAGCCCAAGAGACAGAAAGGGCCACATGAACCAGAGACCTACATCATCCTGAGACCAGAAGAACTAGTTGGTGCCCGGCCACAATCGATGACTGCCCTGACAGGGAGCTCAGCAGAGGACCCCTGAGGGAGCAGGAGAGCAGTGGGATGCAGACCCCAAATTCTCATAAGAAGACCAAACTTAATGGTCTGACTGAGACTGGAGGAATCCCGGCGGTCATGCTCTCCAGACCTTCTGTTGACACAGGACAGGAACCATCCCTGAAGACAACTCATCAGACATGAAAGGGACTGGTCAGCGGGTGGGAGAGAGACGCTGATGAAGAGTGAGTTAATTATATCAGGTGTACACTTGAGATTGTGTTGGCAACTCTTGTCTGGAGGGGGGATGGGAGGATAGAGAGAGAGGGAAGCCGGCAAAATTGTCAAGAAAGGAGAGACTGAAAGGGCTGACTCAAGACGGGGAGAGTAAGTGGGAGTAGGGAGTGAGATGTATGTAAACTTATATGTGACAGACTGATTGGATTTGTAAACGTTCACTTGAAGCTTAATAAAAGTTATTATAAAAAAAAAAAAAAAAAAAAAATTACAGTAAGATACCATTCCACCCTCATGAGGCTAGCATTAATCCAAAAAAAAAAAAAACAAAATATAAATGTTGGAGAGGTTGTGGAGAGACTGAAACACCTATATACTGCTGGTGGGAATGTAAAAGGGTACAACTACTTTGGAAATTGATTTGGCACTTCCTTAAAAAGGTAGAAATAGAACTACCATACCATTCAGCAATCCCACCAGTTGGAATATATCCTAGAGAAATAAGAGCAGTCACATGAATAGGTATGTGCACACCCAAGTTCATTGCAGCACTGTTTACAATGGCAAAAAGATGGAAACACCCTAGGTGTCCATCAATGGACGAATGGATAAACAAATTATGGTATATTCACACAATGGAATACTAAAAAAAAAAACCAAATACTACGCAACAGTAAAGGATGATAAGTCCTCGAAATAGCTCATAACATGAATGAATCTGGAAGTCATTATGCTGAGTGAAATTAGTAGCAAAAGGGCAAATATTGTATGAGACCACTATTATAAAGACTCAACGAAGGGTTTAAACAGAGAAGAAAACATTCTTTGATGGTTTCGAGGGTTGGGAGAGAGGGAGAGGGGTATTCACCAACTAGATACTAGACAGGTATCATCTTAGGTGAAAGGAAGGACAACACACAATACAGGGGAAGTCAGCAGAACTGGACTAAACCAAAAGTTAAGAAGTTTCCTGAATATAATCAAACACTTTGAGGGACAGAGTAGCAGGGGTGGGGGTCTGGGGACCACGGTTTTAGAAGACTTCTAGGTCAATCAGCATAACAAAATTTATTAAGAAAATGTTCTGCATCCCACTTTGGTGAGTGGTGTCTAGGTTCTTAAAAGATAGCTAGCGGCCATCTAAGATGCATCAGTTGGTCCCAACCCACCTGGAGCAAAGGAGAATGAACACCAGAGACATAAGGAAAATATGAGCCCCAGAGACAGAGAGGGCCACATAAACGAGAGATTCCATAGACCTGAGAGCAGAAGAACTAAATGGTATCGAGCTATCACCAATGACCCCCCTGACAGGGAACACAACAGAGAGCCCCTGACAGAGTGGGAGAAAAGTGGGGTGCAGAACTCAAATTCTAGTAAAAAGACCAGACTTAATGGTCTGACTGATGGAAGACATGGCCCCTGGACTCTCTGTTAGCCCAGAACTGAAACCATTCCAGAAGCCAACTCTTCAGACAAAGATTAGACTGACTTAAAATGATACTCACGAAGACAGTGCTTCTTAGCTCAAGTAGATACATGAGATTAACGGGCAGCTCCTGTCTGGAGGTGAGATGAGAAGGCAGAAAGGGACAGGAGCTGATTGAATGAACACGAGAAATCTGGGGTGGAAAGGAGGAGTGTGCTGTCACATTATAGGGAGAGCAACTAGGCTCACATAACAACATGTGTATAAATTTTTGTATGAGAAACCAACTTAAACTGTAAACTTTCACTTAAAGCACAATTAAAAAAAAAAAAAATCTGGTACCTAAAAAGGTTTTTGGAGTCTCTGGGTAACACAAATGATTACACATTGGATTACTAACCCAAAGGTTGGCAGTTCAAAACGACTCAGAGGTGCCTCAGAAGTTAGGCCTAGTGATATGCTTCTGAAGAGTCATAACCTTGAAAACTCTAGGGAGAACTTCTACCCCAACACTCATGGGCCACCATGAGTCAGAATCCTTTTGATGGCAACTAATAGCAACAACAACAAAAAGGCTTTTAGGATATTCGAACATTTAGTTATCTTCATATAACTAGTGATTCAGACACAGGAAGCATCTGATGCCCCATAGGGTGGCCCCATGATGAAATCTACCCTAAGATTATTCTGATCATCTCAATGACTGATTAGTTTAGCTGAAATAAGTTGCATTTATCATTAAAACCATCCAGAGAGGTGGGGCCAAGATGGCAGAACAGGCAAATGGTTCCAGTGAGCCCTCTTACAACAAAGACCCCAAAAAACAAGTGAAACAAGTATGTTTATGACAAGCTAGGAGCCCTGAATGTCAAAGGCAAAGTTAGAAAATGAACTGAGTGGCAGGGGGAGGAAGAAACGGTTCAGAAGTGGAGAGGAATTACTTGACCTGCATCACTGGGAGCCCTCAGGCGCCATTCCCTGGAGTGGCTTCAGCAGGCTGGTACTAGCGTTTGGCTGCAGTTTACTCAAGAAGAAGGAGACAGCCACACAGCCTACGCACACCTCCGGGATCAGAGGAGAACAGTGCTTCTGGCAAAAGCTAAGTACTTGTGTATATTTTACCGTGCCCTCTGCCCCCCGAGCTGGCTTCACTGGCTATTGATTTCCCTTGGCCTGAAATAGGCCTTATTGAGCACCTAAAGCCATCCTCCCAGACTTGGAGAAGGAATAATTTGCAATTGGGAGAAAAGATGATTTGCCAGCTCCACTAACTGGGGGAGCTCAGGACAGAAGCGGCTCCTGTCCAGGCATAAACAGTCCACGGACATTGAGTACCTTTCCCCCCTTCATGGATTTATGTGGGCCTGTTTCAGGAGAAGAGGCCCTTGTTGACAGACTACAACATTTTCAGCTGTGCGGTGGAAAGGTGAGTGTTTGATGTTTGACACTGCTTTGCCTATTAAACACAGTCCTCAGCTACCCACATCAGGGGTCTAAGAACTGGTTGCTCCACTCAGTTCAGCTGGCTACCCATGACAGGGGTCTAAGGATAACTGGTACCTCCCAGCCCTTACAACCAAACACATTGGGTGCCCATGGTCCATCTACAGAACCCACCCACTTTTACACTCTAGGGAAGAGGGACACGCTTTCCTCAGAGACACTTGGGGGAAGATTCTCAGCCCCCTGCCTTATTCAGAGTGTGACCACTTACTGCAGCCAGATACCGGTACCTACACCAATCACCCCTGCCCCTCTAAGACTGTAGGACAGAGCCTGTACCACACACTTGACAATCAGCTACCTAGATGCTTGACCTGAACTCATCCAAGAAAAGTGAATGGACTCCTAGAATGATATACCTGATAACAGCTCTAGCCATCTGGGGACAGGATTTCAGAGCTCCAAAGGTGAAAATAATCAAGCTAGCTCACTCAAGCAACCCATTTGGGCATATCAAAACAAAACAAAGCAAGAAGCTAGGATACAGTAACCAAACATAAAATAAACTAATACAATAACTTACAGATGGCTCGGAGACAACAGTCAATATCAAGTCACATAAAGAAACAGACCATGATCACCTCAACAAGCTCTCAAAACAAAGAATCAAGTGATCTTCTATATGAAAGTGAATTCCCGGAATTACCAGAGGCAGAATACAAAAGATTAATATACAGAACCCTTTAGGACATCAGGAAGGAAACCAGACAATATGTGGAATAACCAAGGAACACACAGATAAAGCAGGTGAAGAAATTAAAAAGGTTATTCAGGAATATAATGAAAAATTTAATAAGCTGGAAAAATCCATAGACAGCAATCAGAAATTCAGAACATTAACAATAAAATCTCAGAATTAGACAACTCAATAGAAAGTCGGAGGAGCAGAACAGAGCAAGTGGAAGGCAGGATTTGTGAACTTGAAGATAAAGCACTTGGCACCAACATATTTGAAGAAAAATCAGTTAAAAGAATTTAAAGAAATGAAGAAACTTTCATATCATGTGAGACTCTATCAAGAAATAATCTACGAGTGTTTAGGTTACCAGAACAGGAAGGGATAAAAGAAAATACATAGAGAATTGCTGAAGATTTGTTAGCAGAAAACTTCCCTGATATCATGAAAGATGAGAAGATATCTATCCAAGATGCTCATTGAACTCAACGTAAGGTAGATTTTAAAAGAAAGTCACCAAGACAATCAAACTTGCCAAAACCAAAGGTAAAGAGAGAATTTTAAGAGCAACTAGGGATAAACGAAAAGTCACCTATAAAGGAGAGTCAACAAGAATAAGCTCCAACTACTCGGCAGAAACCATGCAGGCAAGAAGGCAATGTGATGACTTATATAAAGGACTGATGGAAAAAAATTGCCAGCCAAGAATCACATACCCAGCAAAATTGTCTCTCAAATATGAACGTGAAATTAGGACATTTCCAGGTAAACAGAAGTTCAGGGAATTCGTAAAAACCAAACTGAAACTACAAGAAACACTAAAGGGAGTTCTGTGATTAGAAAAGCAATAACATCAGGTATCAACCCAAGACTAGAACACTGGACAAAGCAATCAGATGTCACCCCAACAGGGAAATCACAAAAATAAATGAAGATAAAAAAATGTTCAAAACAGGGAAACAGTGATGTTATTATCTAAAAGGAGACAACATTAAAACAATAAAGAGGGACTAAGAAATGTAGTCATAGACCTTTCATAGGGAGAGGAAGACAAGGTGATAAACAGAAATAAAAGATAGGTTTAAGTTTAGAAAAATAGGGGTAAATATTACAGTAACCACAAAGGAGACAAACTATCCTACACATCAAAATAAAATACAAGAAAAAACCAGAGACTCAGCAGAAACAAAATCAACAACAAAGAACATGAGGAAAAGACAAAATATAAAGATAAACTACTCAGCACAAAAAATTAAGTGGGAAAAAGAAACTGTCAACAACATACAAAAAAAGGCATTAAAATGATAGCACTAAATTCATACCTATCCACAATTACCATGAATGTAAATGGACTAAATGCCTCAATAAAGAGACAGAGGGTGGTGGAATGGATTAAAAACATGATCCGTCTATATGCTGCCTACAAGAGACACACCTTAGACTTAGAGACACAAACTAAAACTCAAAGGATGGAAAAAAATATATCAAGCAAATGACAATCAAAAAAGAGCAGCAGTGGCCATATTAATTTCTGACAAAATAGACTTTAAAGTTAAATCCATCATAAAGGATAAGGAAGGACACTATATAATAATTAAAGGGACAATATACCAAGAGGATATAACCATATTAAATATTTATGCACCCAATGACAGGGCTGCAAGATACATAAAACAAACTCTATCAGCATTGAAAAGTGAGATAGACAGCTCAGCCATAATAGTAGGAGCTTCAACACACCACTTCCGGTAAAGGACAGGACATCCAGAAAGAAGCTCAGTAAAGACACAGAAGATCTAAATGCCACAATAAACCAAGTCTTGACCTCATAGACATATACAGAACACTCCATCCAACAGCAGCCAAGTATACTTTCTTTTCTAGTGCACATGGAACATTCTCTAGAAGCGACCACATATTAGGTCATAAAGCAAGCCTTAACAGAATCCAAAACATTGAAATATTACAAAGCATTTTCTCTGACCATAAGGCCATAAAAGTGGAGATCAATAACAGGAAAAGCAGGGAAAAGAAATCAAACACTTGGAAACTGAACAATACCTTGCTCAAAAAAGACTGGATTATAGAAGACATTAAGGATGGAATCAAGAAATTCACAGAATCCAATGAGAATGAAAACACTTCCTATCAGAACCTTTGGGACACAGTGAAAGCAGTGCTCAGAGGCCAATTTACATTAATAAATGTGCACATCCAAAAAGAAGAAACGGCCAAAATCAAAGAATTATCCCTACAACTTGAACAAACAGAAAGGGAGCAACAAAAGAAACCCTCAGGCACCAGAAGAAAACAAATAATAAAAATTAGAGCAGAACTAAATGAAATAGAAAACAGAAAAACAATTGAAAGAATTAACAAGACCAAAAGCTGGTTCTTTAAAAAAATCAACAAAATTGATAAACCATTGGCCAAACTGACAAAAGAAAAACAGGAGAGGAAACAAATAACCCAAATAAGAAATGAGATGGGCGATATTACAACAGATCCGACTGAAATTAGAAGGATCATAGCAGATTACTATGAAAAACTGTACTCTAAAAAATTTGAAAACCTAGAAGAAATGGCTGAATTCCTAGAAACACACTACTTACCTAAACTAACACAAACAGAAGTAGAACAACTAAAATAGACCCATAACAAAAGAAGAAATTGAAAAGGTATCCAAAAACTCCCAACAAAAAAAAAGCCCTGGTCCAGACAGCTTCACTGCAGAGTTCTACCAAACTTTCAGAGAAGACTTAACACCACTACTACTAAAGCTATTTCAGAGCATAGAAAAGGACAGCATACTCCCAAACTCATTCTATGAAGCCACCATATCCCTGATACCAAAACCAGGTAAAGACACCACAAAAAAAGAAAATTACAGACCTATATCCCTTATGAACATAGATGCAAAAATCCTCAACAAAATTCTAGCCAATAGAATTCAACAACACATAAAAAAAAAGAAAAAAATTCGCCATGACCAAGTGGAAATCGTACCAGGTATGCAGGGATGGTTCAATGTCAGAAAAACAATTACTGTAATCCATCATATAAATAAAACAAAAGACAAGAATTACATGATTTTATCAATTGATGCAGAAAAGGCATTTGACAAAAACTCTCAGCAAAATAGGAATAGAAGGAAAATTTCTCAACATAATAAAGGGCATGTATATGAAGCCAACAGCCAATATCACCCTAAATGGAGAGAGCCTGAAAACATTCCCATTGAGATCGGGAACCAGACGAGGATGCCCTTTATCACCACTCTTATTCAACATTGTGCTGGAGATCCTAGCCAGAACAATTAGGCTAGATGAAGAAATAAAGGGCATCCACATTGGCAAGGAAGAAGTAAAAGTATCTCTATTTGCAGATGACATGATCTTATACACAGAAAACCCTAAGGAATCCTCAAGAAAACTACTGAAATAGAAGAGTTCAGCAGAGTATTGGGACACAAGATAAACATACAAAAATCACTTGGATTCCTCTACACCAACAAAAAGAACATCGAAGAGGAAATCGCCAAATCAATACCATTCATAGTAGCCCCCAAGAAGATAAAATACTCAGGAATAAATCTTACCAGAGATGTAAAAGACTTATACAGAGAAAACTATAAAACACTTCTGCAAGAAATCAGAAGAGACCTACATAAGTGGAAAAACATACCTTACTCATGGATAGGAAGACTTAACATTGTAAAAATGTCTATTCTACGAAAAGTGATCTGTAGATTTAATGCAATTCTGATCCAAATTCCAAAGATATTCTTTAATTAAATAGAGAAACAAATCACCAACTTCATATGGAAGGGAAAGAGGACCCGGATTAGTAAAGCATTACTGAAAAAGAAGATCAAAATGAGAGGCCTCACTCTACCCGATTTTAGAACCTATTATACTGTGTCACTTGTACACCGCTGGTGGAAATGTAAAATGGGACAACCACTTTGGAAATCAATTTGGTGCTTCCTTAAAAAGCTAGAAATAGAACTACGATACGATCCAACAATCCCACTCCTTGGAATATATCCTAGAGAAGTAAGGGTCTTTATAAGAACAGATATGTGCACACCGATGTTCATGGCAGCACTGTTTACAATAGCAAAAAGATGGAAGCAACCAAGGTGTCCATCAACAGATGAATGGATTAATAAATTATAGTATATTCACACAATGGAATACTACACATCGATAAAGAACAGTGATGAATCTGTGAAACATTTCATAACATGGAGGAATCTGGAAGGCATTATGCTGAGTGAAATTAGTCAGTTGCAAATGGACGAATATTGTATAAGACCACCATTATAAGAACTCGAGAAATAGTTTAAATGGAGAAGAAAATCTTCTTTGATGGTTATGAGAATAGGGAGGGAGGGAGGAAGAGAAGTAGTCACTAATTAGATAGTAGGTAAGAACTACTTTAGGTGAAGGGAAGACAACACACAATATAGGAGGGGCCAGCACAACTGGCCAAAAGCAGTTGTGCAAAAACCAAAAGCAAAAAAAAATTCCTGAATAAACTGAATGTTTTAAAGGCCAGCACAGCAGGGGCGGGGGTTTGGGGACCATGGTTTCGGGGGACATCTAAGTCAATTGGCATACTAAAATCTATTAAAACATTCTGCATCCCACTTTGGAGAGTGGCGCCTGGGGTCTTAAACACTAGCAAGCAGCCATCTAAGATGCATCAATTGGTCTCAAACCACGTGGATCAAAGGAGAATGAAGAACACCAAGGACACAAGGTAATTATGAGCCCAAGAGACAGAAAGGGCCACATAAACCAGAGACTACATCATCCTGAGACCAGAAGAACTAGATGGTGTCTGGCTACAACCGATGACTGCCCTGACAGGGAACACAACAGAGAACCCCTGAGGGAGCAGGAGAGCAGTGGGATGCAGACTCCAAATCCTCATAAAAAGACCAGACTTAATGGTCTGACTGAGACTGGAGGGACCCTGGTGGTTATGGCCCCCAGATCTTCTGTTAGCCCAAGACAGGAACCATTCCCAAAGGCAACTCTTCAGACAGGGATTAGACTGGACAATGGGATAGAAAAAGATGCTGGTGAAGAATAAGCTTCTTCGATCGAATAGACACTTGAGACTATGTTGACATCTCCTATCTGTAGGGGAGATGAAAGGGCAGAGGGGGTCAGAAGCTGGCGGAATGGACGAGAAAAGAGAGAGTGGAGGGAAAGAGCAGGCTATCTCATTAAAAAAAAAAAATTTTTTTTGTCTCATTAGACGAGAGCAATTACAAGTATATAGCAAGGTGTATATAAATTTTTGTATGAGAGACTGACTTGATTTGTGAACTTTCACTTAAAGCACAAGGAAAATTAAAAAAAAAAAATCCAAATTCTTTGTGTGAAGGCAAAATTTCTTATTCAGATGTTTCCTTACTTATGTTCTATGTCCTGGCCTCTAGAATCATACAGATCACAAAATCAGGAAGCTATTTTTTAAATAATAAAGCAGGAACTTTAAAGGATCAACTGTTTCTATTGAATACACTTTTTTCTTGTTTCTTCTTCAACAAACTGATACTCCTGGACAGTTTTTGTTGTCATTAGATGCTACCAAGTTGGTTCGGATTCATAGCAACCGTATGTACAAGAGAACAAAACACTGCCTGGTCCTGTATCATCCTCACAATAGTTGCTGTGTATAAGCCCATTTTTGCAGCCACTGTGTCAATCCTGTTGAAGGTCTTCCTTCCTCTTTTTCTCTGACTGTATACTTTACCAAGCATGATGTCCCTCCCCGGGAACTGGTCCCTCCTGATAACATGTCCAAAGTAATGTGGGACGAAATCTCACCATCCTCGCTTCTAAGGAGCACTCTGGCTATATTTTTCCAACACAGAGTTGTTCAGTCCTCTGGCAGTAAGTGGCATATTCAATATTCTTCACCAACACTGTAATTCCTGGACAGAGAAAGATTTAATTTCCAAAGCTCTAGGAAATTTGTTGATCAGTGAAGAACTATCTTCTGCATAGGGGAGGCTGCTGATAGCCTGAGAAGGAAGATTTCCATGTTGATTTTTGCAAGGATATGGATATCCATATCTCTTCGACTTTGAAAGTTCTGGGAGAAAAATTGTCTAATTTGGTCCAGCACACAGACTGTTGTCTCAGGAAGGACTACAACAAGAAACACTTTCTTGTTGATTCTGGCAAAGCCAAAGAAATTTGATTATGAAAGCAGCTCCTGAGAGAGCTAGGCCATTTCCCAAGTAAGGTGGAAAGCAAAACAAAATCGGAGAACTCGCACGTTCGTCAACATTCAAAGATAAAAAGAAAATTAAAAAAAGGAAGAAAACTGTAGAGATGTTATTACATTACCAGAGATGAAAGAAAAGCAAAGGCACCCAGCCAAAGAAGTGATGATTCTATGCCAAACCAACCTTTCCCAGCTACAGAATATTAAAATAAAGGTCAAAGCACAAAAGTATCTCTGGACAACCTGATGTTGAAGTTAAGACTCATATCTGGTATGGTCAATTAGCAATAACAGATGAAATGATTTAGGACTTAATCTAGGTCCATAATCCAGTTAAATTTAGTACATTAGTGAACTGAATTACAGTCGAGTAAAAACAGCAGGCTTCCTGGAACTTAGGAAATGGCAGAAATCCAGTTAAAGCGAATATAAAGAGGAAAGCAATGTGAAGATCAAGAAGTGGCAAAACCTATCCCTATCCCCAGGCAACCACAAGGGGAAAATATTGACCCATAAGAGTTGTATTAATTTTGAAGGGCTGCAAGTATCATAAATGAGGTGACTTGAAATAACAGAAATGTATTTTCTATTCTTTCATAGTTCTAGAGCCTAGAAGTCCAAAATCAAGGTGTTGACAGGGTCATGCTCTCTCTGAAGCCTCTAGGGGAGGATCTGTTCCATGTCTTTCTCTTAGCTTTGGTGTTGCCTGAAACTTTTGGTGTTCCTTGGCTTGTATACACATCACACCAACTTCTGCCTCCATCCAAGTGGCATTCTCCTTGTCTCTGTGTCTCTTCTCCTCTTCCTATGAGGACAGCAGTCACATTTGAGTCAGAGTCTGCTCTGCTCCAGTATGACCTCATATGAACTTAACTATTTACGTGTGCAACGATCCTATTTCCACATAAGTTCATATTCTGAGGTTCTTAAAAGGACGTGATTTTTTGAGGGTATGCTATTCCATTCAGGAAACCCTGGTGGCATAGTGGTTAAGTGCTACCGCTGCTAATCAAGAGGTCAGCAGTTCGAATCCACCAGGCATTCCTTGGAAACTCTATGGGGCAGTTCTACTCTGTCCTATAGGGTCGCTATGAGTCGGAATCGACTCAACGGCAGTGGGGTTTTTTTTTTTTTTTTTTAATTCCATTCAATACAGAAGCCAAACAGTAACAGGACCTTACTTAGTGAGAAATTTTGATTGGTTGGCAAAGTGGCACTTTTAAGAGTATGATTGTCCCTATTTTGGATAGTGAATCCCAAAGAAGCTAAGTTTTGGCAAAAATATTTCAAAGGAAAAATTAAACTGCATATGATATTGACTTAGATTTACATTTATTTTAGGGTGTAAGTAACACTCTTAAAAGCATTCTCAGCTGTTTCCACATATAGTTACTACAATAGCAATAATATATGTGATGTGTGTGGTAGGCTTTTGAATGAAATTGATCCAGTTAGAATCATGAATTTTCAGTTTCTCAGCACAAGAGTAATGAGCCTACAAACTAGAGAGGACTTCCTAAAGTATTTTTTTTTTGTCAAAATTCTAACTGCTAAAAAATGTAGGAAAAATGAAAGAGGAAAATATGGAACTCTAAGTAAAGGTGAATTAACCAGAAAAACTTCCTGCTAGATGAAGAAATTTGCCCATCAAAGCGATGGTTGGCTGGGAGAGTCATAAGAGCTTTGAGATATTGCCAAAAACATTTGGATACCCTTTGGAGTACTAAGTCAAATCTGATGACCGAGCGCATTTAACACTTTCTGTCAAAAAGTAGAATTGCTCATTTCAAAGTTTACTCAGTTGGGGAAACACTTCTGACACACATGAAATTTAGCTTCACAAGACCAAGTTTATTCTGCTCAAAATACTGCTATTTAGAGATGCAATATTACACACAAAAATAAATAAACCCTGGTTTCTACCTAATTGAGGCTGCTATGGAGTGTGTTCGATTTGATTTTTGAGAAAATAGGTCATCTTAAACTTGGAGAAGAACATACTGTGACTAGCAGAGATATTGATTGAAGAGAGTACCAAATTTGAGTTTGAGGTGATAGTGTGACCACTGCTATCAGATGTCCCAAAGAACAACCAGAAGGAAAAAATAAAACAGTTGTGGTAAATTAAATCTAGCATATTCTTGAAGTGCTAAAGAGAATAAATGTTTTCACTGAATGTTTATCTTAGCAAGTTTTCCATGTAGCTCTTTTAACTCGATAATATCTGCAAAGTCCACAGTCTTAAAATCAAGCAGTCAATATTACTGAAATTCAGCGAAATATGGCTGCAGCCTTTGTGGTGTACCAAACCGCCTCAAAACTAAGTAACTTAAAACAACAGCCATTTGTTCAGCTTTCAGTTCTGTAGGTCAGCAATTTGGACTAGGCTCAGCTGGGCAATTCTTTTTTGTCTTTGCTTCTCTTAGCCAGGCTCATTCATATATCTGTGTGCAGCTGGTGGGTTGGCCCGGCTGGCTGATTAGGATGGCATCAGCTGTGATATCTGACACAACTGGGGCTTCTTTCTTAGTGGACTTTCATCCTCCAACAGGCAAATCAAACTCATTCACATAGCATTTGTAGATTTCTAAGAAAGCAAGAGCAGAAGCTGAAAGGCCTTTTGAGGTCGAGACTTAGAACTGGTACGACATTACTTTTGCCATATTCTATTAATTTTTTTATTAGATTTATTGGCCAAAACAAGTCACAAGACCAGCCCAGATTTAACAGGTGGGAAAACAGACTCCACCTGTTGGTGGGAGAAGACACAGGGAATTATGGCCATTTTGTCATCTACCACAATGGTCATCTGATGTTATAGCACTGAAACTATTCCATGGATTAGAAGTGTGCAACTGGATTATGTACCAGTAACAATTCTGGAAAACGTCTGTCAAAATTATACCCAAAAAATAACGGCTAGGTTGTTAAACATCATAGACAATTTTACACGTATCCCGTCCTCACAAATGGCGAACAGTCCATTTCGAGCAGATGTTAACATACAGAACTGGATTACCGATTTTAAAAAAAGGAAAGCATAATCTCTATCTGACAGGCTGGTTATTAGATATTAATTTTCATGTATATGATTAAATAAAGGGATCACAGTAAATCATTACCTGTTGAAACTTGGCTTTTCCAAGTTCAGATGATAGTAGATTTTTCCTGCTTTACCTTATGCAATGAACTGTCTAGGACCATCAGTAGTACTTTTAAAGTGTCCCCCACTGATAATTATTTCATTCATTAATTTATTGAATAAATATATGTTAAGGGGCTTATTACTTGAAAGGTTCCAGTAATATAACAATGAACAAAATGGACCTGACACTTCTCTCATAGCAGTTTAGTAAAGAAGATATTAAGCCAATAAAAAGACACATAAAAATGTAATTAAAGTTGTGAAAATTTCCATGCATGTAACATAAAGTGTACAATAAAAAATCATTCGGTCAATAAACATATGTCGAGTTGCTTATTATGAGTCAGTTACTGTGCCAGGCACGGGGAATACCAGGGTGAATGAGTCAGACACCTCTCTTTCTTTTTCTTTAAAAATTTTATTGTGCTTTAGGTGAAAGTTTATAGTGGAAATAAGTTTCTCATTCAAAAATTTATACACAGATAGTTTTACGACACCGATTGCAGTCCCAGCAATGTGTCAGCACTCCCCCCTTTCCCTTGCCACCCCAGGTTCCCAGTGTCCCTTAGTCCAGTTTTCCTGCCCCTCCCTGCCTTCTTGTCTTTGCTTTTGGACACGCGTTGCCCATTTAGTCTCATATATTTGATTGAACTAAGAAGCACGTTCCTCACATGCATTATTGTTTGTTTTACAGGCCTGTCTAATCTTTGACTGAAAGGTGTCTTTGGGAGTGGCTTCAGTTCTGAGTTAGCATGCTGTCCAGGGGGCCATAGTCTCGGGGGTCCCTCCAGTCTCTGTTAGGCCAGTAAATCTGGTCTCCATTTTTGTGAATTTGAATTTTGTTGTATATTTTTTTCCAGTTTTGTCTGGGATGTTCTATTGTGATCCCTGTCAGAGCAGTTGGTGGGGATAGCTGGGCCCCATCTAATTCTTATGGGTTCAGGCTGGTGGAGCCTCTGGTTCATGTGGTCCATTGGTCCTTTGGACTAATATTTTCCTTGTGTCTTTGGTTCTCTTCATTCTCCTTTGCTCTGGACAGGATGGGACCAGTAGATGTATCGTAGATGGTGGTGCTCAAGCTTTTTTTTTTTTTTTTTTTATTGTGCTGTAAGTGAAAAGTTACAAATCAAGTCAGTTTGTCACACAAAAACTTACATACACCTTGCTACATACTCCTAATTGCTCCCCCCCTCAACGAGACAGCCCACTCCCTCCCTCCTCTCTCTCTTTTCGTGCCCATTTCACCAGCTCTAACTCCCTCTACCCTCTCATCTTCCCTCCAGGCAGGAGATGCCAATATAGTCTCAAGTGTCCACCTGATCCAGGAAGCTCACTCTGCACCAGCATCTCTCTCCAACCCATTGTCCAGTCCAATCCCTGTCTGAAGAGTTGGCTTTGGGAATGGTTCCTGTCCTGGGCCAACAGGAGGCCTGGGGCCATGACCACCGGGGTCCTTCTAGTCTCAGTCAGAACATTAAATCTGGTCTTTTTATGAGAATTTGGGATCTGCATCCCACTGTTCCCCTGCTCCCTCAGGGATTCTCTGTTGTTTTCCAGTGCTCAAGCTTTTATGATCCCAGATGCTACTTACCATAGTAGGATGTAGAATATTTTCTTTATGAACTATGGTATGCCAGTTGGCCTAGATGTCCCCCAAGACCATGGTCCTCAGCCCTCAGCCCCAGTAACTCAGTCCCTTTGGATGTGTCTCAGAAGTTTCTGTGATTACCTTGGTCAAATTGTACTGACTTTCCCTATATTGTGTGCTGTCTTTTCCTTCACCAAAGTTAGCACTTATCTACTATCTAGTTAGTAACTTCCCCTCCACCCCTTCCTCTTAACCATCAAAGTTTGTTTTTTTCCTTGTATGTATCTTTTCTTGGGTTTTTATAATAGTGGTCTCATACAATATTTGTCCTTTTGTGATTGACTTACTTCACTCAGCATAATGCCCTCCAGATTCATCCACGTTGTGAGAGTATTCCGTTGTGTGTATGTACCACAGTTTGTTTAGCCATTCATCTGTTAATGGGCACTTAGGTTGTTTCCATCTTTTTGCCATTGTGAATAATGCTGCAAAGAACATGGTTGTGCATATATATGTCCCTTTCTTTGCGGAATTCATTTGTTAACATGGAACAGACCAAAACATCAACTGATTGATTGATTAAAAAAAAAAAACTTATAATTATTGTAAATTGTGATAAGTGCTATGAAAACAAACAAACTAAAGGACAAACAAGGTAGTCTTTAGAGGCTGTGATCTGATATGGCCTCTCAGAGAGAGTAATAATATTCAAGCTGAGAGTTACAGATGAGAGAAGCTGACATCTCAAGAAGAGGCAGAAAATTCCCAGACAGAGGAAACAGGGTGTGCAAAGCCCTGAGGGTTGACAGACCTGGGTATGATGGAGGAGAAATCTTAACTGAAGATTCAGTTAGAGGGTACTGAGCTGGCGGGGCAGGAGCCAGATCACACATGACCTTAGGGGACAGGGAAATAAGTTCGGATTTTATTCTAATGAAGTGGGAAGTCACTAAAGGATTTTAAGCAGCAAAGCGACACAACCTATTATTATAAAAACAGTCTGCTGCTGTGTGAGGAATAAGTAGGAGTAGTGAAACCAATTATAAAGCTGCTGCAGCAGTTCAGGGAGGGAATGCTGTGGCCTAGACCAGACCCATGGAATGGAAAGAGTAGAGGACAAATGTGGGTTTTTAACGGGACGGTGTGATGTCGGATTAGGAGGGTCAGAGAAGGCTCCTCTAAGCAAGTTTTATTTAAGGTGAGACCTACAAGTAGACATGGGGAGTCCCTGGGTGGTGTAAATCATTAATGTGCACACTGCCAAAAGGCTGGAGGTTTGAGTCCACCCAGAGGAACCTTTGGAAGAAAGGCCTGAGAAAAAAAGTCAGCCATTGACAATCCAACCAAGCATAGATCTGTTCTGACACACATGGGATTGGCAACTGTTTTTGTTTTTAATAAGCAGAAATGAACCAAGCATAGAGTTAAGAGAGAAGCCCTCACATGGTGAGATAGGACTGAATTAAAACCCTTTTAAGACCCAATTGTTTTCTCCTTAGAATATTTTGATGATACTATGTGTTTTCACTAATGAAGGCATGCTGATTAAAGGACAAATTCAGAATTTTTGTTATGAGTTATGGATTTTATACCCATTATCTGAGATCACATATGTCCCAGAGGACTGTGGACGAAGTGAATCCTGCTAATAGGATAAAATCGGTTTTTAAAGTTTATTTTATTTCGCGAAATTTTGCAAAACTTGAGGTAAATCTTGAAGGTACTTGACAATGGCTGCACACACATTTTATTCTAGTCTTCTTCCTCTCAGCCTTTTTATTATTTTTCATGAAACTTTTCAAAACATGGTACAATGTATTCTTCATTACTGCAAAAACAGTACTTACAGGCCAAATAAATAAAACTAAAGGAATTTGAATCTCAGGAAAATTAGTACTACTTTGTATTCTTGGTGGTGAGGCAGTTAAGAGCTCGGCTGCTAACCAAAAGGCTGGCAATTCAAATCCACCAGCCACTCCTTGAAAACCCTATAGGGCAGTTCTGTTCTGTCCTATAGGGTCACCGTAAGTTGGAATCAAGTCGAAGGCACACAGAAACAACAACAACGTATTCGTTATGACCAAAGCAGTACTAACAGCTAAGAAGCAGGAATAACTGCCCTGGAACACTGCAGAACTGCTCACAGCTGTGCATTCCACCTGCTACACGCAGAAGCAATGATTGGGCCCTAAGTTTGAATGAAGGGTAAGAATAACTTAGAGGAGTTCCGGTCTCTTGAAAAGTACCACTGCAATGCATTATTCCTTATCACGAAGGCATTATTTACTGTTCAGAAGCTAGAAGAGAAGGAAGTCAGTAACACCTGGAAACAATGAGTGGCATAAAGGAGAAAATGATCACTATGATTGAATGAAGACTGGTAATAGCTTATTCTTGCAATAAATACAGTCTAACGAGAACATAGTAACTGGGAAACATAATGAGGAGGCTTATCTCACAGAAATAAAGACAAACCCGTCAAAAGTTTAGAAAATTCGCACATCCGGGAGGCTTCACCTAAGACAATGCTCAATCTACACACACACACACACACAAATCTTTTATTCAAGATTTTTGAGTTTCATGCATTTCAAAAGGCTCCCACACGTTAAAATTGGGCTACCCTCTTTTCAAAGAACTCCAGAGGCATACAAAGTGGGTGGGATACAGTATGGCCCACAGGCCTTGAAAGGGTTAAGACCTAAACCTGTTGTCCTGGAGTCAAGTAGAATTGCTCCATAAGGCTTCCTTGGCTATAATCTTTATGGCAGCAGATTGCCATGCCTTTCTTCCACAGTGTCACAGGGTGTGTTCAAACTGCCAATCTTTAGGTTACTAGCCGATCACAACCTGGTTGTGCCACCCATGGACCTGTGAAGCCTTAAATTCAGAAGAGATGATTGCTGTCTGCCTCTACCAGACACATTTGCATAGTGAAGTAATTCACAATTAAAATAGTGCCAGACCATAAAATATGTGTAAGCAAGTGCCAGAAGATCAAGCGTTTTTCCATAATGACTGTGCTAATGCTCTTACTTTTAAAATTTCAAATGTGAAATCATTTGAAAATAGTTTTGCTGTGAAATCCTGAGCAGCATATTTTTGCAGTTCAAACTCTGAGTTGAGTCTGTGAATTGCTTAATCCAGTTTTTAACAGAGGCTCTGAGAAAGGAAAGTGTTTGTAATGTTTTAGGCTAAAAGTGGGCAACATTCTAGAGACCTAGGGGCAATAGTCAGGGACAGATAATGCAGGAATCCGCAGGCTAAGATGGGTCCTTAACTTATGGACAAAGGAGGGACAATGGTAGAATGATAGTTAACAAGCAAATAAAAGTAGTAAGGGAGTTCAGTTAGGAAACCACTGCAGTAAGCCAGGTGTTGGTGGCAATAGAGTGAAGTTTGCCAGCTGTCAGAAGCCAGGTCAGCTGATCAACTCTGATCAGAAAATGAATAGCTTACCTACTCCAGTGTTTTTTTTTTTTTTTTTAAGTACAGTTATTTTTATATCATTTCTCTATTTTGATTGTAGAAAAGCTCAGTTGAGAGTTACTTTAGTTGGTGCAAATAAAATGTCAAAGGCAATATATTGGTCTGCTGACTTCTTTGAAAAATGTCATCATTTTTATATTTGGAAAGTCACTCTTTGTTCTGCTTTGATCTGCAGTTTGCTTTCAAGATAATGCTGTGCTACTCTTTGGTCTGTACATTTGACAATGGCTTTTTTTTTTTTTTTTTTAAACCACATGCAATACAATTCTGACTTTTCCTATAATAATTCATTTTTGACTGTACCAACTTGTTTTTTCTTCTACACTTTCATTTTCCTTGTCTCTATTACTGTACTTTTATGCAAATAATGTGCTTCTTTGTCTGGCAACCACTCCCTCCTCCCTTGAGATATTTCCATAAGCTCCGTTAAGCCAATTTTTTTTTTTTTTTTGTACATGTTGCTGTAAAAAAAAGTAGTATAGTGCACTTATGAAAATACTACGAGGGGGGAGCATGTGGTTGACAGACAAATGAAGGCACGCATTATTTGTGTAAAAGTAGGGTAGGTTATAAGATCCTATACCGTATTGAAATATCCAATTATTTGGTCAACAGGCTTTGTAAAATTGAGAACAACCCATTTATCTTCGTATCTTGAGAATATAGGTGAAACAAAGGAGATGCTCAGTCTCTTTGTGGAATGGAATTTAGACAGTCCTTGCCCTCAAAGGGAGTTCCTGGGTGGAACAAACAGTTAACACACTTGGCTGCCAACGGTTGGAGATTCTAGTCCACCCAGAGGCACCTTGGAAGAAAGACTTAGCAATCTACTTCCAAAAAAATCAGGCATTGAAAACTCTATAGAGCACAGTTCTACCATGAGTCAGAGTCAACTTGGTGGCAACTGATTTTGTTGCCCTCAAGAGGCATTAAAAAATGACTACACAGTGTTATAAGCTTATATACATAAGTAGGACAGAGGAAGAGAGAGGGATTAGTTGTGCACAGAAATGTCAGGGGGAACGTTAAAAGGGAAGTGAGAGCTGAACATTCTAGGAGAGCAAGGTGGGAAGGACAATTCACGTAGAGAAAACACTTTAAGTGAAGAAGAAAAAGCAAGAGGTATTCAGGGATTATAGTGCTATAAAATCCTGAAATGTGCCGGAGTGTATTGAGAAGGGGGCAGGATAGAACGAAATGAAGCTTAGAAATATGCAGAAGCAAAAATATACAGGGCTTTTGTAGGTGTCATGGATTGAATTGTGTCTCCCAAAAATATCTGTCAACTTAGCTGGGCCATGAGTCCCAGTATTGCGTGATTGTCCACCATTTTGTCATCTGATGTGATTTTCCTATGTGTTGTAAATCCTATCTCTGTGATGATGAGAAGGATTAGTGGCAGTTATATTGATGAGATATTGTCTTAAGTCAATCTCTTTTGAGATATAAAAGAGAGAAGTGAGCAGAGAGACAGGGGAACTTCCTAACACCAAGAAAACAATGCTGGGAGCAGAGTGTATCCTTTGGACTCAGGGTTCCTGCACAGAGAAGCTCCTAATCCAGGGAAAGATTGATGACAAGAACCTTCCTTCAGAGCTGACAGAGAAAGCCTTCTCCTGGAGCTGATGACCTGAATTTGGACTTCCAGCCTACTAAACTGTTACAGAATAAACTTCTGTTTGTTAAAGACATCCACTTGTGGTTATTTCTGTTACAGCAGCACTAGATGACTAAGACAGAATTTGATTTCGGGAGTGGGGTGTTGCTCAAACAGATACTTAAAATCTGGAAGCAGTTTTGAAACTGAAAATGGATAGAGGACTCAGGAGGAAGCGAGGAGAACTGTTAACACTGGAGATGGTGCAGATGATGAGAAGCAGCAGTAGAGAATCAGCAGCAACAGGGAACTAGCAGCAGGAGAACCAGGACACCAGCACTAGACAGCGCTGGAGCCAACCCACGGAGCGAGAGAGCTGAGTACCATTGTGCAGATGGCTTCTTGGTGGAGTGAGGTGCTTCCAGGCACTTATCTGTGGAGCTAGGCTTGCTGACCTATGGAGCAAGAGAGCTGAGTGCCTTCTGGTTGAAGTTTACTCATGGGGTGGGGTTCCTCCAGGCACTTATCAATGGAGTTACAGAGCTTTGGAACACTTGCCCCAGCAGGGCAGATGTGGGCGATAAGGCCTGAGGAATCAGGAAGCACTAGCTGAAGAGACAAGGAATACAGGAAGCAGAGCTGCCTCAGTCTTAAAGGGTATGGCCACAACCTATAGGGTTTCAAAGGGTGGAGGCATGCCCTCTGCTGTTTCTAAGGGTGGAGTCACTGCTCAGATGGACTAAGAGAATGGTGTGCCTAAAGCCAAGGGTGTAGAGCTGCCATCCCAGTGGGCCTGGAAGGCAGAGCTGAAGTCCAGAGCAGAGGGGGCTTCCATGCAGAATTCAGAGAGTGTGGCAAAACCTAGAGTCTGGAGGGCAGGGTCATTGCGTAAATTGTCTCAGAGAACAGAGGATAATTTTCAAGCCTTAAGGGCTAATGCAATGTGTTCTGCTGACTTGCTTGGTGCCTGTTATGCCTTCTCTCCCTCCAATTTCCCCTGTTTGTAATGGAAATATCTACCTTGTGGCTGTTGCACCATTGTACTTTGGAAGCACATAACTTGTATTCTGCATTTCACAAATGAAGAGGAATTTTTGAGTTTTGAACTTGGAGTTGATTTAAGACTTTTGACCTGAATTTTGGGGGGGCCAAAGGGTGGAATGTCATGGGTTGAATTGTGGTATTTCTGTTACAGCAGCACTAGATGACTACAACAGTAGGTCAGGTTTTGGAGTTTGGAATTAGGTCTTAGCATGAAAGTCCTGAGATCAGACTTGCATTCTGTAAAGAGCTCTTTGGCTGTGATGTTGGAGTGAGGTCAAGTACATTGGCAGATTGACTTGCTAATGAGCTATGGCAATAGAGCAGGTTAGAGAAGACTAGGATCTCAAAACAGTGGCCGTGGAAATGGAGAGATGCAATAAGTTCAAGAGATATTTACAATGTAGAATGGATAAAGCTTGGTGACAAGACATGGGGGTTTCAGGAGAGGGAGGCGTTTAGGAAGGTTCCAGATTTCTGGCTTAGGAGAACAGGTAAATGGTGATGCTACCTACCAAGCTAGAGAATACAGTATTAGTTGGGGTGAGGGAAGACTTGAAAGTGAAGGAGAAATAATCAGCCTCATTTAGGACATTTTTGAGTGTCAGGTAACTGCAGGTCAGAGTTGGAGAACTCCGCATTGTTGTGTCTTTGTATAACTCCACAGGTAAAGACAGGTTTTTGTGAATGTTTTTAATAAAACTCGTGTCCTTGGGATCTCTGTGTAAAAACCAGTTGCCACTGGATAACAGTGCTCCATTGGGTTTTAAATGGCTGATTTTTCAGAAGTACATCACCAGGCCTTTCTTTTGAGGTGCCTCTAGAGGGACTTGAACCTCCAACCACATTTTATTATTATTCTCTCCACCCTTTAGAAAAGCTCTTGTAGTTTCTGTCACATTTTCTCTCATGATTTCTGTTACATTAATGATGCCACATCCTACCCACTTAACATCACCTCAGAGTCAACATCAATTCTTCTATCTTTGTTACTAGTCACAACCAATTGGCCACTCAGAATGTTCTCTAATCACTTGCCTCCTCTCCTCTTTATGGTGACCGTTTGATCTGGTATACCTATCCACTGCCATATACACACTTACCCAGCACTCCCTGACCAAGTTCTTTCTCCAGATTCTTGCGGTGGTTTCCTAATTATTATTTCTGCTTCTGGGTCACTATGAGTCAGAATGACTCACCGGCACATAACAGCAACAACAATCTTTTCCCTGGACCACTTGTCCCTCTCAATATTGCCAAAGCAACCTTTCTTGAAACACAAATTTAATCTTATCACTTTGTTACTCAGAAACATTAATAACTCCTTGATGTCTAAACGACAATGTACAGTCACCTTGGTTTTTTTTAAATTTGGCCTTAACCAACTTTCTAGGGACTGCAAACTACTCATCACTTCATAGATACCCAAATTGACTTTAGACATTGTGATTCAAAGACACTCTGCTATAATTGTTTCATGACTGCATCATTTCAGGTAGAAGCCCATGGTTGGTGTACACGGTTAGCATGCTCTGCTGCTAACCAAAATGTTGGAGGTTCAAGTCTACCCAAAGTTACTTTGGAAAAAATGTCTGAAAAATCACCCATTGAGAATTCTATGGAGCACAGTTCTACTCTGACACAGAAGGAGTCACCATGAGTGGGAATTGACTAGACAGCAACTGGGTACTGGTTATGGACAGGTAGAAAAGGGGTCCCTTCCTGTCATGGATTGAATTATGTCCCCCCAAAGTATCTGTTAACTTGGCTAGACCATGATTTTATGATTGTCTACCATTTTATCTTCTGATGTGATTTCCCTATATATTGTAAATCCTATCATTTTGGTGTAATAAGATGGATTAGCAGCAGTTATATTACAAGATTAGGTAGTGTCTTAAGACAATCTCTTTTGAGGTACAAAAGAGAGAAATGAGCAGAAAGACGGGGGACCTCATACCATCAAGAAAGCAGCACTGGGAGCAGAGCATGTTCTTTGGACCTGAGTTTCCTGTGCTGAGATGCTCCCAGACCAAGGGAAGACTGATGACAAGGACCTTCCTCCAGAGCCGACAAAGAAAGAAAGCCTTACCCTGGAGCCAGTGCCCTGAATTTGGACTCTCAGCCTACTGGACTGTGAGAGAATAAACTTCTCTTTGTTAAAGCCATCCACTTGTGGTATTTCTGTTACAGCAGCACTAGATGACTAAGACACTGCCCCTCTCCCCCACCACCATACATGCATTGTTAGATACATTTCCAAGATTACTTAGCCAAAGATATCGTATTTCATGGGATGCAAAGTGACTCCACTGTCTAACTTCTCTTGGTTGCTTTGTGTCGTCGAGGTGGTTCTGACTCCATGCTGTGTACAACAGAAAGAAATAATGCCTAGTCCTGTGCCACCCTCACAATCATTGCTATGTTTGAGCCTATTGCTGCAGCCACTGTGTAAATCTATCTTGTTGAGGGTCTTCCTCTTTTTCATTGACCCTCTATTTTATCAAGCATAACATCCTCTTCCAGGGACTGGCCCCTCCTAGTAACATTTCTAAAGTACATAGACGAAGTCTCACCATCCTTATTTCTAAAGAGCTTTCTGGCTGTATTTCTTGGTAGACAGGGTTTTTTTCTTCTTCTTCTTCTTATAGTCCATGATTTATTCAATATTCTCTACCAACACCATAATTAAAAGGTGTCAATTCTTTTTCGGTCTTCCTCATTAATTGCCTAGCTTTTGCATTCATATGAAGCAATTGAAAATACATGGCTTGAGTCAGGCAAAGAGCTGCAAGTGTCCGTTAGTAATAGGAAGGTGGAATGTAGCTAGGAAAATTGGAAGTTGTCAAAAATGAAATGCTTAAAGATTGATAACCTAGGCATTAGTGAGCTGAAATGTATTGGTATTAACCATTTTGAATCAGATAATCACAGGGTCTACTATGCTGAGAATGACAAACTGAAGAGGAATGGCTTCACACTCTTCATCAAAAAGAACATTTCAAGATCGATCCTGAAGTACAATGCTGTCATTGATAGGATAATATTCACACACCTACAAATTTACACACTAATCACTAATGCCAAAAATGAAGAAATTGGAGACTTTTACCAACTTTTTAGTCTGTAATTGATCAAACATGCAATCAGATGCATTGATAATTACTGGTGATTGGAAAACTTGGAAACAAAGAAGAAGGACTATTAGTTGGAAAATACTGCCTTTGTGATAGAAACAATGCTGGAGACTGACGCATGGTAGAATTTTGCAAGACCAACCACCTATTCATTGGAAATACTGTTTTTCAACAACATAGATGGAGACTATACATGTGGACCTCATCAGATGGAATACACAGGAATCAGACAGACTACATTATGGAAAGAGATGATGGAGAAGCTCGATCATCAGTCAGAACAAGGCCAGGGCAGATCAGATCTTCAGTTGCTCATGTGCAAGTTCAAACTGAAGATGAAGAAAATCAAAATAAGTTCATGGGAGCCAAAGTATAATCTTTAGTATATCCCTCCTGAATTTGGAGGCCATCTCAAGAACAGATTTAACACATTGAACACTAATGACCAAAGAACACAGAAGTTCTGAGATGACATCATGGACTTCGTACATGAAGAAAGAAAAAGGTCATTAAAAAGGCAAGAAAGAAAGAAAAGACCAAAATGGATGTCAGAAGAGACTCTGAAACTTACTCTTCAACATAGAGTAGCTAAAGCGAATGAAAGAAATGAAAAAGCAGGAGAGCTGAACAGAAAATTTCAAAGGGTGGCTTGAGGAGACAAAGTAAAGTATTATAATGACATGTGCAAAGACTTGGAGCTAGAAAACCAAGTTGCAATATTGAAGGATTCTATGGGCAAAATATTGAATGATGCAGGAGGCATCAAAAGCAGATGGAAGGACTATACAAAGTCACTGAACCAAAAAGAATTGGTCAGCATTCAACCTTTTCAGGAGATAGCATTTGATCTAGATCTGATGGTACTGAATGAAGAAGTCCAAGGTGCACTGAAGACACTGGCAAAAACAAGGATCCTGGAATTGACAGAATACCAGTTGAGATGTTTCAACAAAGGGATGCAGTCCTGGAGGTGCTCACTTATCTATGCCAAGAAATTTGGAAACCAGCTACCTTGCCAACTAACTGAAAGAGATCCATATATGTGTCTATTCCAAAGAAAGGTGCTCTAACAGAATATGGAAATTATCATTAATATCACATATAAGTAAAATTTTGCTGAAGATAATTAAAAAATGGTTGCAGCAGTATATTGAAAGGGAACTACCAGAAATTCAAGCTGGATTCTGAACAGAACATGGAAGCAGATATATCATTGCTAAAGTCAGACGGATCTTGGCTGACAGCAGACAATAAGTGAAAGATATTTACCTGTGTTTTATTGACTGCACAAAGGCATTTGGCTGTGTGGATCATAACAAATTATGGATAACATTGCAAAGAACAGGAATTCCAGAACACTTAATTTTGCTCGTGTGGAACCTGTACATAGAACAAGAGACAGTGGTTCAAACAGAACAAGGGGATACTGCATGATTTAAAATAAGAAAGGTGTGAGTCAGGGTTGTATCTTTTCACCATACTTACTCAATCTGTATGGTGAACAAGTAATCTGAGAAGCTGGACTATATGAAGAAGAACGGGGCATCAGGATTGGAGGAAGACTTATTAACAACCTGCGTTATGCAGATGACACAACCTTGCTTGCTGAAGTGAAGAGGATTTGAAGCACTTACTAATGAAGATCAAACACTACAGCTTTCAGTATGGATTACACCTCAATGTAAAGAAAATAAAAATCCTCACAACTGGGCCCGCAAGCAGTCTCATGATAAAGGGAGAAAAGATTGAAGTTGCCAAGGATTTCATTTTACTTGGGTCCAGAATCAACACCCATGGAAGCAGCAGTCAAGAAATCACACAACATATTGCATTGGGCAAATCTGCTGCAAAAGACTTCTTTAAAGTGTTAAAAAGCAAAGATATCACCCTAAGGATTAAAGTGTCCTGGTGGCACAGTGATTAAAGAGCTCATCTGCTAACCAAAAGGTTGGCAGTTGGAATCCGCCAGCTGCTCCTTGGAAACCCTATGGGGCAGTTCTGCTCTGTCCTGTAGGGTCACTCTGAGTCAGAATCAACTCAACCACAATGAGTTTGATTTTGGTTTGATCTTTCTAGTAGCCTCTAGTATTTCTAGTGGAGGCAGCTGCTCTTGTCCCTGTATAAGAAGGGTGCTCAGGTCTGGAAAAGTGCTGCCACTGTACTTTCAGGCATAACTTTCCAGTATCAGCCTTGAAGAACTTATAATCAATGAAATCCTGCTTGAGAGAAGATTTACAAATGTCATACTCTTCTGGTTCTTGATCCAAATTCATCATTGGCGAGGCTACAACTTCTCCCAAGGGGAAAAGATGGTGAGTGCTCAGGAATCCCTGAATCATATCTTTACTGCCAGTTGACTGGAAAGTTCATTTCCATGCAGATTCCCTTTTTGATAAAATCTATAAAATGTTACCTGGTCTTATGCTCAAAATGTACTCCTCTTTGTCTTGAGTACTGTGATTTACTTTAGGAGTCCTAATGGTGCAGTGGTTAAGCACTCACCTGCTAACGAAAAGGCTGGCAGTTTGAACCCACCAGCTGCTCCATGGGAGAGGGATGTGGCAATCTGTTCCTGTAAAGATTACAGCCTTGGAAACCCTTTGGAGGCAGTTCTTCTTTGTCTTATAGGATCATTATAAGTTGGAATTGAATCGATGGCAATGGGTTTGGTTTTTGGAATAAATGCATATGTTGATTATAGAGTGACAGCATTTTTTGTTTGGATATAAAGTTCTAGAGGATAGAAACCTTGCTTTTTCAATTTTGAACCCCTAGAATTGAATAAAAGTTTGTTTGAATGAATCACTTGGTCAATAAATGAATACCTAATGATTACAGCAGTCTAGAAGCTGTATATATGGCAGTTTTTCTCCATATTTTACCTGGTTTGGGGCAAGTGATGAGAAATTATACAGGCGGCCAAAAGTGTGTATAATTTAGTTAACCCAACTTCACGATGGAGACTAAAATCTAATTACAAAATCAAGCAAATGAAAGTATTGAAACTAAGGAATTAATTCCTTCATTCCTTCATTATTTACTCACTTATACTGGGAATTGAGAAAGTATCCCTGAACTAAGTAATTCTTACCTGTTTTTTTTCCTGGCATTGTTGGAAGCCTGAGTTTTGGGAAACTAATTGGTCCACTGGACTGAATACCAGAGACGGTCACTGTGGTAGTTGCCTTTGGGACCATCAATGCCATGAAGCAGTATAAGGCTCAAAAAATAGTACGTGGTTCTCAAAGTGTGATCTGAGTACCTGTGGGAGTTTCTAATACCTTTTCGGGGGGGGGGGGGGTCACAGATCAGAACCATTTTTATGATAATTCTATGAAGTTATTTGCCTTTTTTGCTCTCATTCAATGGAGTTTCTGAGACACTATGTGGTGTGTGGTATAACAACATATTGAAGGCAGAAGTCAATATTCAAATCCAGCTGTCTTCTTGTAACCCAAACATTAAAAACATTTGCAAAAATATAAAACTATGTCTTTCTTCACTGCTTTTGTTTGGAGATGGGTTACTTTTCATAAAATGGTATCATTTACATTAATATGTAATGGGTTTAAAATTACTATTTTTAAATGAATTAATAGATAAATATTTTTAATTTTTCCCAGTTTTAATTTTAAATATCAATAGATATAAACCATATAAACAAAAATGTGTTGATGTCCTCTACAATTTTAAAACTGGAAAGGGCATCCGAGACCAAAACCTTGAGGACCACTGAATTAGGCAAGCATGAACTTACAAGAAGTTTCAAAACCCACTGTCTCATAAGGAAGTATTGTTTTGAGAATACTCTCTTCTAGCTGGTGTGCAGATGGGGTGTGGAGGCAGTTACATCGTTTGGGGTATCCAATCCTTCCCTTCTCCATTCCCCTAGACCTGCTTCCTCCACAAGGGAAGTCCCCAATCCTGCTTCCCCAGCACCCAAAAATCTTCAACTACAACCAGAAAATCTCCAGCCTTAGGTTCAACTCTGCTGTCCGTTCTCCCTAGTCCAAACCTCACCAAGATTTCATTTCTCAGCACCATGGGGCCTCGACTCCTACACAAAATCTGTTCAAGGGTGAGTCGCTATAATCAACTGCTGGAGGTTGTGCTGATTATGTAGTTTATGAAATGTTCTCTCAATAAAAGAGCCATTCACTGATGGGGAAAAAGAATTCATAATTACAGTTGCAGATATTGTATCTTCTAATAAAAATCTGTAACTAAAAAAATTTGTCCCACGAACATTTTCACTTTTATTAAATTGCCAATGAATATGTAAATAAATAAGGTGTTCACCCCTGGTATTATAGCTTTACAACCTAGCAGCATTTCTAAATCCACTCAAGAAATATTTATTGACAGCCCATTATATGTTAGGAACATTGTGTGAATGTTTTTAAGTACCCAGGCTAGACGGTGTCGTGTATCCTGTGGCTGATAAATATTCCCTGAACCTTGGCTCTTATACACTGAAATAACTAGTAAAAAAAAAAAAAAAAAACTAGAGACCAGGACAATCTATGCATAAAATTTTATCATATTTCATAACATTATAGAAACCTGCTTTAAAAGAGCCGCTGGAGAAGACAAAGTATTATAATGACATAGGCAAAGAGCTGGAGACAGAAAACCAAAAGGGAAGAACACACTGAGCATTTTTCAAGGTGAAAGAACTAGAAGAAAAAATTCAAGCCTGAAGTTGCAATAGTGAAGGATTCTGTGGGGAAAATATTAAATGACGCCGAAAGCATCAAAAGAAGATGGAAGGAATACACAGTCATTATACCAAAAAGAATTGGTCAATGTTCAACCATTTCAAGGGGTGGCATGTGATCAGGAACCGATGGTACTGAAGGAAGAAGTCCAAGCTGCATTGAAGGCATTGGTGAAAAACAAGCTCCAGGAATTGATGGAATATCAATTGAGATGTTTCAACAAACAGATGTAGCACTGGAAGTGCTCACTCATCTATGCCAAGAAATTTGGAAGATAGCTACCTGGCCAACCAACTGGAAGAGATCCATATCTATGCCTAGTTCCAAGAAAGGTGATCCCACCGAATGTGGAAATTATTGAACAATATCATTAATATCACAGGCAAGCAAAATTTTGCTGAAGATCACTCAAAAGCGGCTGCAGCAGTATATCCACAGGGAACTGCCAGCAATTCAAGCTGGATTCAGAAGAGGATGTGGAACCAGGGATATGATTGCTGATGTCAGGTGGATCCTGGCTAAAAGCAGAGAATATCAGAAGGATGTTTACCTGTGTTTTTTTGACTATGCATAGACATTTGACTGTGTGGGTCATAAGAAATTATGGATAACATTGCAAAGAATGGGAATTCCATGACACTTAATTGTGCTCATGAGGAACCTGTACATAGAGAGGCAGCTGTTCAGACAGAACAAGGGGATACTGTGAGGTTTCAAGTCAGGAAAGGTGTGTGTCAGTGTTGTAGCCTTTCACCATACGTATTCTATCTGTACGTTGAACAAATAATACAAGAAACTGGACTATATGAAGAAGAATGGGACATCAGGATTGGAGGAAGACTCATTAACAAACTTTGATATGCAGATGACACAACCTTGCTTGCTGAAAGTGAAGAGGACTTGAAGTGCTTACTGATGAAGATCAAAGACTACAGCCTTCAGTATGGATTATACCTCAATATAAAGCAAACAAAAATCCTCACAACTGGACTAATAAGCAACATCATGATAAATGGAGAAAAGTTTGAGTTTTGTCAAGGATTTCATTTTATTTGGGTCCACAATCAACAGCCATGGAAGCAGCAGTCAAGAAATCAAACAACATACTGCACTGGGCAAATCCGCTGCAAAGGACCTCTTTAAAGTGTTGAAAAGCAAAGATTCACCTTGAAGACTAAGGTGCACCTGATCCAAGCCATGGTATTTTCAATCTCATCATAAGCATATGGAAGCTGGACAATGAATAAAGAATACCGAAGAATTGATGCCTTTGAATTATTCAAAGGCATCAAAATCTGTCTTGGAGGAAGTACAACCAGAATGCTCCTTAGAAGCAAGGGTGGTGAGACCGCATCTTACATGCTTTGGACATGTTGTCAGGAGGGATCAGTCCCTGGAGAAGAACAGCATGCTTGGTAAAGCAGAGGGTCAGCAGAAAAGAGGAAGACCTTGAAAGAGATGGATTGATGCAGTGGCTGCAATACTGGGCTTGAGCATAACTATTGTAAGGATGGTGCAGGACCGGGCAGTGTTTCGTTCTGTGATACATGGGGTCACTATGAGTTGGAACCGACTAGATAGCATGTAAAAACAGCAACAACAATGCTGGATAATTAAATTGGTGTTTTTTTTTTTTTTCACAATTAGGGTCTTCAAAAAAAAGCTAGATATGTAAATCACAAAGTCTGTAACAAGATAGTCAGAAAAGGAGATGGTTACATGGCTTAGGTTAAGCTGCAACTATCCCCATTGGCAAGTTTATGAAATGGCAGTAGACAGTGGCATCTGACAATGTGCTAAGAAGGATGACTATGCAGTTGTGTTTTAGAGGCTTCTTCATGCAATGTGCTGGCTAGATATAGGCATGGAGATGATGTATTATTTGCTGTCTTTGAGCAGATGGCCTTGCCTGGCTTTATGGAATCAATTGAGCTCACTTAGTAGTACCTTGTTTACATAAAAAAAAAAAAAAAAGACTGAGCAAAATCTGAAAATGAATTTGACCCAATGAAGCACTGAAACTAAGCAGAATTCTCAGTTACCCTTATTTCAGGGAAGTATTATTGGCAACTGATTAAATGAAACCTTTTGGTGTCTGCAGGACTTTTTGGGAGGAAGAATCAGTTTACAGACAGCCTGGGTTTGGGAAATGAGTCAACTTTATATCTCCAATGAGGTCCTAATGGATTTAGTTCCTCTAGAATAGTTACACAAAAGAATAAATGTAATATAGTTCAAGCCAGGTTTCTGTTGTTTAACTGCCAGGATAGGCACAAAATAGCCCATCTCTTCATGGCATAACACTGAAATCTAAAAGAGAAAAGTGAAAAACAAAACAAACGACATTGTTTTCATCTATCTTCTATTACTTTAGAGATAAAGTTGTCACTGCTGCTAATATAAATTAGTATGAAACAACAATCCAATGACAAGTGAAACAAACCAGCAAACAAAAACCAATTACTCTAAGAAACAGCTTATGCTACCCTAGCTATTGCTCAATAGGCATGGATGTTCTTTTTAAATTTACAGCTAGGGCTGCCATTTATAGAGCTGTCACTATGTGTTATTTCTATTTGTTGGGGCACATGGTGTCTGGATACCAAGACAGCTAAGCCATCTCTGGTGACCACACACAAGGTTGTTCTGTAGGATGGAATTATTTCCTGGCATTTCAGAGCTATGTTGTGTTCTGACTGGAAGTTATCCTTTAGTAGGTGTTTAAAGCCATTCTTTTATTAATTGAACATTCGATATTAATTGAACATTCGAGTGATTACCATTAAGAAGATATCATCTCTGTTGCATAAAAAAAGATCTTCTCATTTAATCCTAAAAGCAATAAATGAATATGTAAGACTGCTTGATAAAACAGCTGTGATATAGGCAAAGGCTCAGCCATGTTCTAACATTGGAGAAACATGCTTGGGGGGCGGTCCAAGGCTTTGTGAATGGGTCTCTGGGGTGCAAGCGCACATATATGAAAGTGTGTATGTTTGCTCCTCCAGCTATTCCACTTGCTGCACTTAGCTCCAGTTCTGCATATAGAAAGCTATCCTGGTCTCACATCTTCTAGTCCTGAAATTCATCTTCTCTCCCATAAGGATTTACCACGGGGCTACTACCACTCTCTAGCCCTTGAACCTCGGGGCCAATTCATAGCCTATGGAGGTATCAGCAGTGTCCAACAGAAATAGGCAGCGCTACCCCCTGAGCCCTTGCCACTCCAAGCTTGATTCCTTGGACCAGCAGCAGCTTATAAAAGATGCAGGAATTCAGCTTCCTCCCAGATCTATTAAATCAGAACCTACATTTCGACAAGTTTCCTAGATGATCACAGGCACATTAAAGTTTGAGAAGCACTGTTCTAAAGCCTCCTAGGAAGCCAGTATATTTCTCCAATGTGGACACCTCCAAAAGCAAGCTAGAAAGTACAGCTCTGACATGCCACAAAGGCATGTTACAGATCTGGACTCTATTGTAACAGCAATGGGAAGGTGTTGGAGGCAAAACTATTTTAAGGCCTTTATAGACCCTATGCATGTTGACTTTTGGAGGTTCTATCTCTACAACATACTAAGCACCTCAAAATATATTGTTAATACACATAAATATATTTTCTTGCAAGAAAATAAAATGTTTATAATTTAAATTTTTTTAGTTTTTATATGACTCAATTATTACTTTCTCCTTCTGATTTAAAATCGATTATATGTATGTGTATACAGACCTAGAGTTAGAAAACCAAAAGAAAAGAGCACACTCAGCATTTCTCAAGTCGAAAGAACTGAAGAAAAAATTCAAGCCTTGAGTTGCAATATGGAAGGATTCTATGAGCAAAATATTGAATGACATAAGAAGCATCAAAAGAAGATGGAAGGAATACAGAGTCACCGTACCAAAAATAATTGATAGACATTCAACCATTTCAGGAGGTAGCATATGATTAAGAATCCAGGGTATCAAAGGAAGAAGCCCAAACTGCACTGAAAGCATTGGCAAAAAACAAGGTTCCAGGGATTGACAGAATCCCAGATGAGATGTTTCAACAAATGGATGCAATGCTGGAAACAATTATTTGTTGTCTTAGTTATCTAGTGCTGCTATAACAGAAATACCACAAGTGGATGACTTTAAAAAACAGGAATTGATTCTCTCACAGTTTAGGAGCCTAGAGGTCTGAATTTAGGGTGCCAGCTCTAGGGGAAGGCTTTCTCCTTCTGTGGGCTCTGGGAGAAGGTCCTTGTTTCCTTTCAACATCTGTGGGCCTGGTGTCCCTTGGAGATCTCCAAGTGTCTTGGCATCAATCTTCCCCAGGTCTAGAAGTTTCTTAGCACAGGGAATGCAGGTCCAAAGGATGTGTTCCTGTCCTAGCTTCTTTCTTTGTGGTACTGCGATCCATATCTCTTCTTACTTCTCTCTCCTTTTATCTGTTTTAAGATTAAAGGTGTGATTCAAGTAAGAGTGTGACTTGAGTAAGGGTGGTGAGGGTGGTGGTGACTGGGGTAAGGGCGGTGAATTGAGTCACACCCTCTAGTAAGGCAGTGACTCAAAATACCTCTTACCCTAACCATCAATAACATGACCTAATCCTGCCTCATTAAAATAACAGACAGCTGACTCCCAAATGGGACCATAACCACAGGCATAAATAGAGGCTAGGATTTCCAACGCATCACAAAATGGAGGATAATCAGATCACAAAATGGAGTACAACCACACAATAGTAGGAATCATGGCCTAGCCAAGTTGACACATACTTTCTGGGGGCACAATTCAATGCATGACACTCATCTATGCCCAGAAATTTTGAAGCCAGCTACCTGGCCAACAGACTGGAAGAGATTCATATTTAAGCCCATTCCAAAGAAAGGTGATTAAGTAGAATGCAGAAATTATCAAACAATATCATTAATACCACACACAAGTAAAATTTTGCTGAAGATTATTAAAAAATCATTGCAGCCATACATTGACAGGGAACTGTCAGAAATTCAAGCTGGATTCAAAAGAAGACTTAGAACAAGGGATATCATTGATTTGACAGATGGATCATGGCTGAAAGCACAGAACTCAAGAAAGATATTTACCTGTGTGTAATTGACTATGCAAAGGAATTTGACAGTGTGGATCATAACAAATTATGGGTAACTTTGCCAAGAATGGGAATTCCAGAACATTTAATTGTGCTCATGAGGAACTGGTACATACACGAAGAGGCAGTCGTTCAAACGGAACAAGGGGATACCTGTGTGGTTTAAAATCAGGAAAGCTTTGTGTCAGGGTTGTATCCTTTCACCATACTTATTCAATCCACATGTTGAGCAAATAACCAGAGAAGCTGAACTGTATGAAGAAGAACTGGGCATCAGGATAGGAGGAAGACTAACTACCTGTGATATGATGACACAACCTTACTTGCTGAAAGTAAAGACAACTTGAAGTACTTACTGATGAAGACCAAAGACTACAGCCTTAAGTATGGATTATGCCTCAACATAAAGAAAACAAAAATCCTCACAACTAGATGAATTTATCATGTTGCATCATGATAAATGGAGAAAAGGTTGAAGTTGTCAGTGATTTCATTTTACTTGGATCCACAATCAATGCCCAAGGAAGCAGCAGTGAAGAAATCAAATGACATATTGCATTGGAAAAACCTGTTGCAAAAGACCTCTTTAAAGTGTTAAAGAGCAAAGATTTGACTTTGAGGACTAAGGTGCACCTGATTCAAGCCATAATATTTTCAACTGCCTCATATGCATACAAAAGCTGGATGATAAATAAAGAAGACCAAAGAAGAACTGATGCCTTTGAATTATGGTGTTGGTGAAGAATACTAATATACCATGTGCTGCCAGAAGAAAGAACAAATCTGTCTTGGAAGAAGTACAGCCAGAATACTCTTTAGAAGCGTGGATGGCAAGACTTCATCTCATGTACTTTGGGCATGTTCTCAGGAGGGACTAGTCCCTGGAGAAGGACATCATGCTTGGTAAAGTAAAGGGTCATTGAAAAAGAGGAAGACCCTCAACAAGATGGATTAACACAGTGGCTGCAACGATGAGTTCAAATGGAGCTGGACTGGGCAGTGTTTCATTCTTTGGTGCATAGGGTGTTATGAGTCGGAACCAACTTGATAGCCCCTAACAACAAGAAGAACGTAGACACACACACATGTAGTTTAGTCACTAGTTGGCATAATGTTATGCTTTGTAGATGTCTAATCGATTTGTAATTTGAATTTTATTTTTGTAGGATGGAGGCATATTTTTCTGGATCTCATGTAATTCCGTAGGTTGTTGATAACCTTGTGACCCTAAGCACTATGACTAAAACCTATTAAATTGATGGACTTTGAGCAGGGGAGTGACAAAGTCTGATTTGTGCTCTAAAATGGTCACTTTAACAGCAGTGTAGAGAATGGGCTGGGGCCTAAAGTGGGAGCAGAGCAAGAGTGGCTACAGCGAGATGGTGCAGAGACTATCACAGCAGTCCAGACATGAGATGCTGTTGATAGGAGTGATGGAGGAAATTGGACGAATATGCGATATATGTGCATGGCAGAATTGTCAGTACTTTGTGATGGATTTTCTATGAAAGGTGACAGAGGGTAAGGAGAAAAGGATAAGCAAGTCCCTGAGTTCCAACTTGAGAAGCCTAGAAATATGATGGCTTATTCATGTAAGAGACACTAGAGAAAAGATGTTACTTTACTTCTGCACATGTTGATATTGAGGGGATTGAGTCTTGGTCTCTCAGTGGAAATGCTGAAAAGGCAGCTGGGCCTCTGAAAAGCAGCCTGAACTGGAAACATAGAGTCACTAACATGTAGGTCCACCGCTTGCCTGTCCGTTTGTTGTACTGTGATGGCTCGTGTGTTGCTGTGATGCTGGAAGCTATGCCACTGGTATTTCAAATATCAGCAGGGTCATCCATGGTGGACGAGTTTCAGCACAGCCTCTAAACTAAGACAGACTAGGAAGAAAAGCCTGGCAATCTATTTCCAAAAATTAGTCAATGAAAACTTTATACATATGGGATCACTATTAGTCAAAATTGACTCAATGGCACCTAAGAATAATAACAGCAATGTTTATATTGAAAGATATCTGGATGGATGCTCATGGAATATAATGTTAAACAATTTTTTTGAGTAATTTCAATAAATTCCTGTAAACAAACAAAGGAACAAAAATCTTACGGATCACAACAGAACGTTGTCTGACTTGCTTACTTTGAACATGTCATCAGGAGGGTTCAATCTCTGGAGGAGGACATCATGTTTGGTGAAGTAGAGGTCCAGAAAGGGCAAAGGAGACCCTAGGTGAGAATGGTTGACGTAATAGCCACAACGGTGCACTCTAACATGCTGGCAGTTGGACACAGGACTGGGCAGCATTTCACCGTGAGGAGGAGTTGACTCAGTGGCAGCTAACAACAACGATAGCATGTATGTGGTGAAGGAAATTAGGGTGTTGTTTTTAGGAGTCTCCTTCTCGAGAACTGAAAGAAGGCATTACTTTTAAAAGAATAGTCACTCAGAGAGAGAAAAGCTTCAATATTTGTGAATAGAGTCAAAGTTACTGGCAAGAGAGCCTGAGAAGGAGCTTCAGTGAAAAAGAGAAACCTGGGGAGTCTCAGTATGGTTGCTCCAATGAAGAGTGAGGTAACTTCATTCAGTGCTGCTGAGAGATCAAATAAGACATATATTTCTAATAAAACTAGAATTATAGATGGCATTAGTGACCTCAGGAAAAGTATTTTTGGTGGAGTGGTGGGAAGCCAGATTACCAAGTATGTAGGCAGAATAATATCTCCCTACCTCCGCGCAAAATACCTACATCCTAATCCCCAGAAGCTTTGAATGTGTTACACTACATGGCAAAAAAAAAAAAAAAAAAATTGCAGATGTGATTAAGTTAAGGAGTTTGGATGGGAAGATTATCCTGCATTACGCAGGTGGGCACCATGCAACCACGAGGGGCCTTAAAAGTGAAAGAGAGAGGTAGGAGTCAGAGTCAGAGAGATGTGAAGATGCTAAGGTGCTGGTTCTGAAGAAGGTAGAAGGGGCTGTGAGCCAAGGAATGCAGACAGTCCCTAAAAGCTGAAAAGGCAAGGCAAGGCAACAGACTCTTCCCCAGAGCCTCCACAAGAAATGCAGCCCTATCTGCACTTTGATTTTAGCCCAGTGAAACCCCTTTCAGAATTCTGGTCTCAAGAACTGTAAGATAATGTATTTGTGCTGTTTTAAGCCACAAGTTTGTGGTGATTTGGCATCCATTAAAAAACCCATTGCCATCAAGTCGACTCTGACTCACAGCAACTCTATAGGACAAAGTAGAACTGCCCCACAGGGTTTCCGAGGAGTGGCTGGTGGATTCAAACTGGTGACATTCTGGTTAGCTGCTGAACGCTTAACCACTGCACCTAAACACACACACACACACACACACACACACACACACACAAACCTATACACCATGGGCCAAAGGACTAAAAAGGAACAGAGGAAATGAAGGCAGTGAGTTTCAATAATGTATTTGGGAAATCTGGAAGCAAGAGTAGAAGACATAGTGAGAGATGACTTTACCTAAGGTCGGAGAAACTTAAGCATATGTATATGCTAATGGCAAGAAGCCAGTAAGTACAATAAGTACAGAGAGATTAAAGACTCAGAATTAGAATCAGGAGGTGCCTTAACAAGAGGGGCAGGAAGGGATCAACAGCAGGGGTCATATGACCTGACCTCTAAACTGGAAGTAAGGGAGGATGGGCTGCATCCTGGTGAAGGCAGGTTACTACAGTTGGTGTGGAGACACTGAGATAGTTCCATACTGATGAGTTGCACCTAATCTCTCTATGCCTCAATTTCCTTATAGTTATAATCGTGCCTCATAGGGTCTTCATGAAGATTAACTGTATGAACGCAGCTGAAGTGCAGTGCTGACATACACTGCAAGGGCTCAACACATGTTATTACTATGATTATTTTCTCTGGGATATAAGTGAGGCCAACTACCATGAGTAAGGGTGGTGAGATGAAAGTTTCAAGAAAGAAGAAAAGGTTTGCCATTTTTATTACACTAAAGAGAAAGGAAGCTGACCAGGTAAATTCAGCAGAATTGTCGAGGAATGTTTAGGACTCAGATGAGATCGGTATCAAGAATTTATAGTGGCATTAAAAAAAAAAGACTTTATAGTGGCATAAAACCCAAATCCTTACCTATGTAATCTGGTTCCAAGCTTATCCTCTCAGACCTATCCTGTATCTCACTCCTCCATGCTCACATGTTCCAGCCACAATGGCTTTCTTTCTGTCCCTGAAACTCACCAAGTGCCTTCCAGCCTCAAGGCCACTGCATTTGTTTGCTTTTCTTTTTTTTCAAATTGTGATTTGGGTGAAAGTTTACAGAGCAAATTAGTTTCTCACAAATTGTTTCCTGGCATTGGACTCAATCTCACATTGTGTCAACACTCCCCCCTTTACCTTTTCACCTTGGGTTCACCTTGTCCATTCATTCAGTTTTCCTGTCCCCTCACCCCTTCTCGCCTTTATTCCTGGGCAGGTGCTGTTCATTTTGTTTCATATACTTGCCTGAATCTTGGAAGAATGTTTATTACATGTGTTATTGTTTGTCTTATAGGCCTGTCTAAGCTTTGGCATATTCAATATGAAGATGGAAAGAATACACAGAGCCACTATACCAAAAAGAATTGGTTGATGTTCAACCATTTCAGGAGGTACCATATGAGTGGGAACCAATGGTACTGAAGGAAGAAGCCCAAGCTGCACTGAAGGTATTAGTGAAAAGCAAGGCTTCAGGAACTGACGGAATACCAGTTGAGATATTTCAATAAATGGATGCAGCACTGGAAGTACTCACTCGTCTATGCCAAGAAATTTGAAAAATAGCTACCTGGCCAACTGATTGAAAGAGATCTATATTTATGCCTATTCTCAAGAAAGGCGATCCCACCAAATACAGAAATTACTGAACAGTATCATTAATATCACACACAAGTAAAATTTTGCTGAAGATCATCCAAAAGTGGCTGTATCAGAATATCAACAGGGAACTGCCAAAATTCAAGCTGGATTCAGAAGAGGATGTGGAACCAGGGATATCATTGCTGATGTCAGATGGATCTTGGCTGAAAGCAGAGAATACCAGAAAGATGTTTACTTGTGTTCTATTGACCATGCAAAGGCATTCAATTTTGTGAATCATAACAAATTACAGGTAACATTTCAAAGAATGGGAATTCCAGAACACTTAATTGTGCTCATGAGGAACCTGAACATAGATCAAGAGGCAGTCATTCGAACAGAACAAGGGGATATCGTGTGGTTTAAAATCAGGAAAGGTGTGCGTCAGGGTTGTATCCTTTCACCCTACCTATTCAACCTGTATGCTGAGCAAATAATTCGAGAAGCTGGACTATATGAAGAAGAACAAGGCATCAGAATTGGAGAAAGACTCATTAACAACTTGTATTATGCAGACAATACAACCTTGCTTGCTGAAAGTGAAGTGGACTTGAAGCACTTACTGATGAAGATCAAAGACTGCAGCCTTCAGTAAGGATTATACCTCAACATAAAGAAAACAAAAATCGTCACAACTGGACCAATAAGTGACATCATGATAAATGGGGAAAAGACTGAAGTTGTCAAGGATTTCATTTTACTTGGATCCACAATCAACACCCATGGAAGCAGCAGTCGAGAAATCAAAAGACACGTTGCATTGGGCAAATCTTCTGCAAAAGACCTCTTTAAACTGTTGAAAAGCAAAGATGTCACCTTGAAGACTAAGATGCACCTGACCTAAGCTGCGGTGTTTTCAATCTCATCATACGCATGTGAAAGCTGGATGATGAATAAGGAAGACCGAAGAACTGACACCTTTAAATTGTGGTGTTGATGAAGAATATCGAATATACTATCCATAGACTGCCAAAAGAAGGAACAAATCTGTCTTGGAAGAGTACAACAAGAATACTCCTTAGAAGCAAGGATGGTGAGACTACATCTCACATACATTGGACATGTTGTCAGGAAGGATCAGTCCTGGAGAAGGACATCATACTTGGTAAAGTAGAGGGTCAGTGAAAAAGAGGAAGACCCTCAATGAGATGGATTGACACAGTGACTGCAACAATGGGCTTAAGCATAACAACGATCGTGAGGATGGCACAGGACCGGGCAGTGTTTCGTTCTGTTGTATACAGAGTCATCATGAGTCAGAACTGACTCAATGGTGCGTAATAACAACAATCTTTGGCTGAAAGGTCAACTCTGGGAGTGGCTTCAGTTCTGAGTTAGAAGGCTGTCCATGTGCCATAGACTTGGGGTTTCTTCAGTCTTTGTCAGGCCAGTAAGTCTGGCTTTTTTGTGAGTCTGACTATTTGTTCTACATTTTTCTTCTGCTCTATCTGGGACCCTGTGTTGTAATCCCAGTCAGAGCAGTCAGTAGTGGTAGCCAGGTACCATCTAGTTCTTCTCGTCAGGTCATGTAGGCTATGGTTTATGTGGCCCATTAATCCTTTGGACTAATTGCTCCCTTGAGTCTTTAGTTTTTACTCCCTCTCCTTTGCTCTAGACAAGAAGAGATTGAGAGTTGTATCTTAGATAGCTGCTTGCAAGCTATTAAGACTCCGGACACTACCCACTGAAGTAGGATGTAGAACATTGTCTTTAAGACCTATGTTGTGCCAATTGATGTAGATGTCCCTCAAGTCTATGGCCCTTTGTCTTCCAGTCTGAGAACTTCATCCCATGAGGTGTTTAGTTATGTCTAAAACGTTTCCCTGACTGTGCCACTTGTGTGCTCTATTGCCTACACCTACAGCCACATATTTAGAAATTTCCACCTCCAAGCCTGTACATGTGAGTGGGTGTGCTCCCTTACCCTCTCCCTCACCTCCTGGCATATCTACCTATCTATCCATTCATAGATTGTTTGTTGATTGCATTGTTGCAAGATTGTCTATGCGATAGTAGTTATCTAAAAGTTATCATAGCTGTCCTTTATTCCTGCATTTCTCAGAGTCTTCTCTTGCCTTGGTCATGTTGTGCTGACTTCTCCCATATTGTGTATTGCCTTTCCTTTCACCAAAATTAACTTGTGCCTACTATCTGTTTGGTAATTTTCCCTCTCTCCCTTCCCATCCCTGGTAACCATCAAAGAGTCATTTTTTTTCCTGTGTGTAAACTCTTTGTTGTTACTTTATAAAAGGGGTCTCACACAATATTTATCTTTCTGTAATTGACTTATTTCATTCAGCATAATGCCCTCCAGATTCATCCATGTTGTGAGATATTTCTTGGATTCATCATTATTCTTTACCGTTGTGTAGTATTCCTTTGCGTGTATGTACCACAGTTTGTTAATCCATTCATCTGTTGATGGGTACTTAGGTTGCTTCCACGTTTTTGCTATTGTGAATAATGCTGCAGTGAACACAAGTGTGCATATATCTATTCATGTGATGACTCATTTCTCTAGGATATATTCCTAGGAGTGGGATTGCTGAATCACATGGTATTTCTATTTCTAGCTTTTTGAGGAAGTGACCAGGCCATTGCATTTTATGTTCCCTCTGCCAGGTGTGCTCTTCCCTAGATCATTCCATGGTGGGCTTCATTTCACAATTTGGGCTTCCCTTTTCAGAGAAATCTTTGCTGAACACCTCTCAAAAGTAGTTCTTCATTCCTGATCTACACCATTCTGTTTTGTAGTCTTTATAACACTTGTTAATATTGGAAAATATCTTTCTTATTTGTGTATTTTCTTATTTTATATTTTTCCTCAACCTGAACTTTTCCTTTACTATTCACTTTATCCAAATACCTCATTGTCCCCCCCAACAGACATTCTAATAATATGCTTATTTTTAATCTTTTTATGTATTTTTCAAAACGTGTATTGTGTTCCATATTATTTTTAATTTATCCAAAGGGAATTGTATTATATGGATCTCACTATATTTCTTACATTTTCCACTACATACTATATTTTTAAGACATATCATTTTACCTTTTAAACATCTAATCTATTGCTTCTAAGAGCTGCATAATATTCTTTGGTATATATTCTCCGATAAATCACATTTCTACCCTCCCAGAAATGAATACCAAGGTGTCCTCCAAACCTAATCGTAACAGGAAAGAAGAGCTGCAATAAACATTCTTATGTGTGTCCCCTTATGGGCTTGCATGTGAGCATTTCTTTGGGATATATAGTGTACTCAGATGTGGAATTGCCAGTGGGCTGTACTATTTTTAATATGAGTAAATAGTGCCAAATGGTGCTTAAGAATGGCTTTACTAGTCTAACCTCATACTAATGACCCAGAATTTAAGTCCCATGAGAACAGGGTCTATATCTACCTTGCAGCAAAAAGAAGGAAAACCTTCCACGAGATGGATTGGCACAATAGCCACAACAATGGACTCAAATATACCAATAATTGTGAAGATGGCACAGGACTGGGTACCGTTTCATTCTCTTATTCATAAGGTCGCCATGAGGCAGATGGCACCTAACAAAAACATCACTGTATTTTCTGCATTTAGGACAGTCAGTGCCTAACATATAATGGCTGCATAATAAGTATTTGTCGAATGAATGGAAATATTTCTCCACCAGAACTCAATGTCCAGGTACAGAAAAAGGTAAGAAATGGGCTACTGCAAAGATATAATTTTGGGGCAAGGCACCAAGAATGTGAAATGATGCATGGCATAGTAAACTGGACAAGGAGCAGGGTAAAGACAGAAAGGAAGGAAATAAAGAGTCAAGGAACTAGAGGTCACTATAAAGTCAAAAACAAATAAGTTTGAAGGATGGAAGGTTGTAGTCACAGAGAGTATCTTACCCTGGACTCTACAGAAAACAGAGCCTGAGGCAAAACTCACATGTTGTTGTTAGGTGCCATGGAGTCAGTTCCAACTCATAGTGACCCTATGTATAACAGAATAAAATGTTGCTCGGTCCTGTGCCATCCTCACAATCTTTGCTATGTTTGAGCTCATAGTTGCAGCTGCCGTTTCAATCCATCTGGTCAAAGGTCTTCTTTTCTGCTGACCTTCTACTTTACCAAGCATGTGTCCTTCTCCAGGGACTGGTCCCCCCTGACATCATGTCCAAGGTAAATGATACAAAGTTTCACCATCCTCGCTTTTAAGGAGCATGCTGGCTGTACTTTTCCAAGACAGATTTGTTTGTTCTTCTGGCAGTCCATGGTATATTCAATATTCTTTGCCAGCACTACAATTCAAATGCATTAATTCTTCAGTATTCTTTACTCATTGTCCAGCTTTCACATGCATATGAAAACTCACATGCTGAAACTTTATTAGAGGGTACTTTCCTAGGGAAAAGGAGTGAGGGAAAAGGAAAATGAAAGAGAAAAGGAGAAAAAGCAGTTTCAAGATGGTGCATTAACCAAGCTGTTCACAGCTTCTCTAGAAAATAAATCTGGTTGCTGAGTCATGCTAGAGAAGCTGGAAGTAAGGAGCCACTGCATCTCTGAACAGTTCTTGGGTGGTCAGTAAGGTTGAGCAATTTATCTGCAGGCTTCTTTCTGGCTCCTGTTTCTCAATGGTCAAACTTGGCTCCTCAGGGCATTAATTTCACTGTATTTCTGGGTTGTGTTTTTTTTACCCTCCAAGCAGCAGCTAGTGAAGCCAGAGCCTCTGTGGGTCCACTCAGTTCAGACCTGGGAGCTGGAGTTACAGGGGCTCCCTCATGGAGGCCATGGTGGCCAGGTCATAGCTCCAGGAGACTGAGGTTGGTGACCATGGTAGCCCGATCTTTACAACCATGGGAATGACATGAGCCATTGCTGAGGCCATGCTGCCTGAGAAGCAAGACAAAATCCTGGGGGGACAGGTATGGTCAACCTGATCTGGGCTGGCACATAGCATACACTGTCTGAGGAGTTTTGAGGAGGTTCTGGGTTTGACTATGGGAGTCTAGAGAAAGGGCATCAGATATAAGGAAACGAAGGAGTTGAGAGGTCGAAGTGTTACATGGGTGGTCCACGTTGACTTTGAAATAGCACAGGATGGTGGGATACCAAACACTGTGAGCTTAGTGCATTGTTAGCATACACTGCCTGTACTATTTAATGAGAGCCCACAACTAGAAAAAATAATTACTATTTAGGAAAGTCAAAGAGCTGTGGACTGAAACTCACTATATGTAGACAAAATAGAAAATTAAATTTACTTATATTTTGGTCCTTTATAGTAAAATTTACTGTTAACTCCATTAATAATTAGGCAGATTATTATTTTCTAAATTGCCATTTTCCAAATAATTATTATTCCGTAAAGAAAATGAAGAACATGTTGAAAATTCTTTCTATAGATTTATGGAAACATAAGTTTAAATTTTGAGTAATAAGCCATGGTGCTTTATAAGCCCTAGGGTTCATATCTATGATGGGGAATATGGAAGAAACACAGGAAAGAAGAATCAGGTGTGAACCACGCCCTTCAGATGTCTACAGTCCAGTGGGGGAGATAAGAAATGTAGGTAGGGAACAATAATACTAAGTGGAAAGTGATAAATACCATAAAAAAGGCTGAAATAAAGTGCTGTGCTACAGGAGTTATGAAGAAAGGGTAGAAGTAATGACTGAAGCTATGAGAAGAGCTGAAGAGAGAGTGAGAGAGCGAAGAAAGAAAGGACCTGAAGACAGAATACAGAATTCTGGAAAAATTTAGAATGAAGTGGGAGTAGAGAAGGGAGGATATTCAAGGAAAAGATGGGTAAGAGATTGGTCAGTTCAAGGGGGCGGGGGTGCACAGAGGCTATGACTGCTGCCTGGAGGGGCTTGGAAACAGCTCAAATGTGCTAGGAGTTAATACCCATAAGTCTCACCCTTCCTTCTCACAAGATATCAGTGGGTGCCTGATGAGAGGCCACCGTCCCCCCTTGCAGAGACAAGAGTGGGACTGGGACTCCCAGCACTGGGCTTGATAGGTTGTATAATGCTAGTAATGAGCTCCCATAGAGCAAGTAGAGACACTAGGTTATAGACTTTCTCTCAAGTCTCTAGTATCTTGGTAAACATTTAAAAAGAGAAATAAAATGAAGACAATAGATTGAAGAGTAGAATTTTTTGATTGTTCATTTTTAAAATAATGAAGAGACTTGGACTATATATGTTCTGGGGATATAAGAATGAATATAACACATCCTTTTTTGGAAGTCTATTAAGGGAGATAGCCACCCTAACAAGTATTTGTAACCTGGAGCAGCATGGAACTGTAGGATAAGAGGAGAGAACCACTATCCTGAGAAATCAGGGTGATTTTATGGGAGAAATAGCTCTGAGGTGAATAAAGGGGTTGTGGGCTGCAGATAACATGAAAACTCTGGTGGAATCAATTGGCCCAGTTTCATAATCATCTCCAGTGATGCTGGCACCCAGAGAGCAGGAGCACAAAAAACAAATGTTGGTACTTTTCCAGGGTCAGGGCAAAGCAAAGCCAATATGAGAGAAGGGCCCAGTGACCCAAGGTTCTAGCCTTAGCAATGGAAATGGACGTCCTAGGGGTCAGTGTGATTACAGAAGCAAGTCAGAAGACAAATGAGAGAATAAAGGAGAGAGGGGACTAAAGGCAAAAGGATGGCAAGAAGCTGCAGTGTGAATCACCACGATGGTGGTTTTGCTCCCTTGTGACCTCACGAGCCCTTCCTCTGGTGATAAGTAACAGGGAGCCAGCTTGAGCCTGGGAGTGTTCCATGCTGTCGTTCAACCATTGTGAACACAAAGGCTGATATGATGGTCTGGCCTGACAGAAGTCTGTGAGCAGGAGCAATTATGTAGCCTCCTGTAGAGAAATCTATCCCAAGAAAAGGAAGGTTCAGACTGGATGAGCTTGAACCAGAATTTGGTTATTGAGAGGCCCGGGAGTCTGAATTCAGCATGGGAGCATTAGTGGAGACTGCCCTTAGCCTCGCCCCTTGGATTCAGGTCCCCGTGAGAAAGAAAAAGCTGTAAACAAAGCTGACAGTCTTCTGTAAAACACTGCAGTTGCCTGCGGACCTCTCCAACTGTGTGCAACACAAAGGGAAGATGAGCCTTTGGCCCTCTACCTCTCCACAAGATACCAGCTTTGACATCTTGGGAATCCTAGCCCAGTGGAGCAGATGAGCACCCAGCGGGAGAGGTTTTAATCATGAATACTTGTCCTGCACTACCAGTGGGTCCAGAGTAACACTAAAGAGGGATTTGGAGAACTGTTTTCCTCAGTGGACAGTGGGGAAAGGTCAGTGCATTTCGGGTTTCTTCATTCTCTGTAGACGCAGAAGAGGTCAAGATTCTAAGACTCTGAAATTAGATAGATTGGCTCTGCAACTTATTAACTCTGTGGACCTGCCCAAGTTATTTACCTCTTTGAGCTTGTTTTCTCAGGTACACTTATCTTCTAGGGTTCATGTAGTAAATGAGATATTTATTGCATGTAAAGCCTGTAACAAGCGGCACAGAGTTAGACTTCACACCCATGATTCCCTCTGCCTGAAGATTTTCCTCCTCATTGCTTGTCTAATTCTTATTCCTCTGAAATTTAAATATCATTTTTTTTCACACAAGCCACTCCCCGTAGCCAACTCTGGATTGCCTACCCAATTTCCAAGTCCACCTTCTTTTTATTCAGGTATCCATTGCTCAAAGACTGCAATCGTGAATAGTTCTGGGGCAAATCCTGAAGAGCCTAAGCCCATCCTGGTAATCCCACCCTCTTTCCAGAATTTAGGAGAGGGCGTGTGACTTGGTTTTGACTAATGACAAGTCTGCTGGAAGCTTCTGAGAAAGATTTACCCACTCTTTAAAAGGGACACTGTCTGCTACCACTGGGTATTGCCAGGACTGCCTCCAGCCATCCTGGAACCATGGGTAGGGCACACCTAGGTACAAAGCCGACATACTCAAGATGGCAAGGGGGGAATAACGGAAACAGCTCTGGCTTTCTCTGACATCACTGAGCTGCTGAATTCACTAACTGGAGCCTCCTCACCTTGGGACTTCTTGTCATATGAAATGATAAGTTTCCTTATCATTTAAGACATTTTGAATTGGGTTAATTATTAATTGCAAGCTTCCATGTCTAAATTATGACCCTGTATTTTTTGTTCTCATAGCATATTTTCCTTCACAGAACTTATCACGTATTCACATATACAGTTAATTTTGTGTTTATCTGTTCAATGTCTGTTTTTCTCACTGAACTGTAAATTCTAAGTTGGCAGAGATCACGTTAATTTTGTTCATCACTGAATTCCCAGTTTTTAATTTAGCATAGGGCCTGGGACATAGGAGCTGCTCAAAGCACATTTGTTGAAAGACTGAATAAAGGGCTGAAAAATGGACAATTATCTCCTTCTCCTTGTTCTCCACAAGGCAGCACTGTAGAGTTGACAGAGTACAGGACTGCGGGAGGAAGGCAGGGAGGGGACCCACCCAAATTCTGACTAGTTGGACAGCCATGGGCACCAACCTTTACTACATCAATGGCATTCAAATTTTACCTCTACAAACAATGTAAAAATACATACTAATTGCATGGTTGGTCCAGTATACACATATTTGTATATTTAACTGAAACAAAAGACTTACAAAACACACTTACCATATGTGATATACTCTACTTTTCTAATTTTTCGGTTTCATAAAAAAATTGCTAGCTTTGACCCACTACTTCAATTTCATGACCTTCTAGTTGCTGTTACTATTGTTGTTAGGTGCCCTAGAGTCGGTTCCAACTCATAGCTACCCTATGCACAACAGAATGAAACACTGCCCAGTCCTGTGCCATTCTTACAATTGTTGATATGCCTGAGCCCATGGTTGCAGCCACCGTGTCAATCCATGTCATTGAGGGTCTTCCTGTCTTTCACTGACCCTGTACTTTATCAAGCATGATGTCCTTCTCCAGGGAGTGATCCCTCCTGATAACATGTCCAAAGTAAGTGAGAAGAAGTCTCGCCATCCTCACTTCTAAGGAGTATTCCGGCTATACTTCTTTCAAGACAGATTTGTTCATTCTTTTGGCAGTCTGAGGCATAGATTCTTCTTCCAGATTCCTTATTCATTGTCCAGCCTTCATATGCTCATGAGACAACTGAAAACACTATGGCTTGGGTCAGGGGCACTTTAGTCCTCAAAGTGACATTTTTGCTTTTAACACTTTTAAAGAGGTCCTTTGGAGCAGATTTTCCCAGTGCAATGCATCCTTTGACTTCTTGACTGCTGCTTCCACGGGTGTTGATTGTGGATCCAAGTAAAATGAAATCCTTGACAACGTCAGTATTTTCAATGAAACTGGACTAAATAATATTTAAGGACTTCAAAAATCTCTGATTACCTCTTTGTGGTTAAACTACTCATAGAAATCCAATCCATCGGCTTAAAAGTCCATTATTACAGTGACTGAGCAATGACTTTATTATTCTTCTTTTTCCTGTAGGATCCTCCCCTACCCTCATCTCTTCTAGTTTGGCTTTTTTTTTTTTTTTTTTTTTGAGGCCTGCGTAAAATATAAGACTGTCATAAATTCATGAAAAAGTATTTTGTACTTTTGCTTCGTTTTCTTCATTTAGCACAAAAACAAACACGACTACATTCTTCCTCCTCTGAAACTTAATGGCCCCATTCAACATATTTTACGTGGGCATCGTTTCTATATATGTTTATGTATGTAATAGTACATTCCGGAGTTACATGAGCCTCACTGCCACCATGTGGTTTAAAACCTGAGAGAGTTGGGTTCCAACATTCTCTAGTTGCAAGGTGAAGAATAGACCCCACTGTACTTCCCATTCCTCAACACAGAAACTGCCCTTGTCCTCCGTGGATCTGCCGGTGAAATTCCTCTGAGGCAGGAGGAAAATGGAAAAGCCACAAGGAGATCTCAAAACTCCAGAGCACAGCAAATAATGTGGTGGGGTATATATATTTAGAAAACCATAATGCAAACCTCAGGAAAAAAAAAACATGCAGTCAAAAGGCGACAAGGAGAGCATTACCTGTTTGGGTGATCAAAAAAGCTCCCTGCCAAAGACCTACATATTCCGAAGGTATAATTTCTGTCCCTTGAAACGCAGTGTAACGACTACCTCCAGCATCAGGTGAATTGGTAAACTAGATGCAAGATACGGCTCTAGAGTCCCGGAAGAGCGTGTTGCTAAACTGCTCCGGGGTCACATGTCTTCTAGGAGGGCATCTGTGTGACAGAGGAGACCATGTCCAGGATACGTGCTCCTGTGTGCTCTCTGGGAGGGAAGGCGAGGTGGTGAGAGCTTGCAGTGAAAACAGAGGGGTGTGGGGAAAGGGAGGGGAAGGAAAAGATGAACGCCTCCCTGAACTTTCCTCTTCCCCCGTCCCACACACTTGAAATAGCAATAATAATAACATTTTAAAATGCTTACAACCACGACGTTATCTCCCTACTTAAGTTGCCTCACTCTGGAGGGCACGGAGTATAAAGTGCAGACTGCGACTGTCGCTGCTGGCTTGTCTCCGGAGTAAGGCTTCGGGTTGGTGCGGGTGCGCGCGGGCGGGCGACCCCACCTTTAGGGAAGCCAGACTACCGGCTTTTCCACGCAATAGCCCCAGCTGACCCCCGCCCTCCTCCTCCTACTCTCCTCCCTCCTCCTTCGCTGTGCGCCTTCTCTGCACCAGCCCCCGAGGAGGAGAGAGGCGGCAGCACCTACGCCGCCGCAGCTCCTGCCCGCAGCGCGCTCGCCCGCGCCTCGGGCTCTCACGTAGCCTGAGCGGCGGCACCGGCAGCTCTGGGCCCGCGCTGCGCACGGTGCGCACTGCCCGGCTCGCGGAGCAGACCTGCAACTGGACTCCCGCGCTGCAGGCGGCTGGGGAGGGCGGAGTGGGAAAGGACGCGGAGACGCAGGGGCGGCTGCTGAGAGGTGACAAGCTGTGCCCCTGGAAAGTTACACGGCTGTCTGGTGAGGTTCGCCAGCGATGGGCTTGGGCGCCGGCGGTGCGCCGGGAGGGACAGGGGCCGGGCACGCGCGTGTGCATGCTGTGCGTGCGTTCCACGGTGTGCGTCTTGAATGTACACCCGAACTGGTCTTCTGCATGTGCTGTTTGCGTGTGTACGTGTGCACACGTTGCGTTTGCTTGGTGTGGCAGCGTTTCGTGAGCTCCCGGAGAATTGGAAAGGCTACTTGTTTTTAAGAAGCTCGGCTGACGGCGGCAGAGGCGAGCCCATCCCCAGCCGGGAGTTTTCAGGGTTCTCTTCCCAGGGCTTTTGCCCAGAGCAGCTTTGGACGCTGTTGCTCTGGGTTGGGGGCTTGGCGGTGCTCTCAGTGCGTGCGCTCTCGGCTTCGCTTCTGGCAGCTGCTAGGAGATGAGTACTCGGGGAAGGAATTTCATGAGTCCTTGTAAACTTGTGTAGGCGTCTGTGTCACTCTCAGCACCGTGAGGTACTTCCACATTTCTTGCTCTGTATTTCCTGGTGGTGAAGAAACTGGAGCAAACAAGCAAACACAATGCCATCAGTCACTTTGGGGTGAGAGGAAAAGAAATGGGTTCAAGTTTGAGAGGAACTAGGGTGCGCATTTACAGCAGTGGGGGCCAGAGCTGAGCATGGAAAGGGATAAGACTGAATTAACGTGACAAACAGACCTTTATCTTGTTCCCAAAGTTCCCAGGAGCTCTTTCATTTATGAACAGAGCCATTTATGACCTAGCTTACGCCCTCCACAGCCCGTGCACACACTTCTTTAGGAATTACTGTCTCTTTGCCATTTTCTGTTTAACTCATAGGGAAGGTGATAATCCTACACAATATACAGTAGCTGTAGCCAGTACTTCTGTTTAGTTCTACACAGGAGGGTATTAGCTAATATGGTGGAGACTTCTCTTTGGAGAGTTAGAGGCATCCTCTCCATTGGATCATTGTATGGCTAAGAATAAGAGACATACAAAGATGGTGAACAGGGATCCTTCTCTTTTACATGAAATACTTAACTCCAGCCCTCTGAAGTCATTACAAGTGAGGCTATTGAGAATCTTCACAGTGAAGGCATATGTTGCCTGGATGTGGCCCAAGTCCTTGATCCCATCTTGTCTTGCTTCCTCTAGGCCATTTGCCTATCAATTACCTCCTTTTTGCCTGTTTCCAGTTTCTCTATCTTCATTGACTCATTATCCTTGGCTTACAAATACTTTAGAATAAAGTTTCTATTATTCTAAAAGTCGTTTCCAGGAGCCATGAGACCATTTTGAAGTCCCTGTTCTCAGCACCAGCTCTTTCCATGGTCATTTGCACTTGGGTTTTTTGTCCCCATTATTCCATGAAAGGCTAAGTTCAATGCTTTTCCCCCTGATCTCACCTTGTTTGTAGGATGCAATGCTGCAGCCTGCTCACCGCTTGAAAAATCTTATCTCCATAGCCTCTAGGATAGTTGTTCTACCCTTTGCTGTCAAGCTGATTCTGACTCACAGTGACCCTATAGGACAGAGTAGAGCTACTCCACAGAGTTTCCAAGGAGCAGCTGGTGGATTTGAACTGTCGACCTTTTGGTTAGTAGCTGAGCTCTTAGCCACTGCGTCCCCAGGGATCCGATAGTTCTCCGTCTCTTGTTTCAACTGCTGTTCTTTTTCCCTCTTTGTTGTTTGCTTCTCCTCTTCTCCCATAAATACAGGCATTAGTATATGTAGATGCATACCAAACCCAGGGACGTCGAGTCGATTCCGACTCATAGCAACCCTATAGGACAGAGTAGAACTGACCCATAGAGTTTCCAAGGAGCGCCTGGTGGATTTAAACTGCCGATCCTTTGGTTAGCAGCCTGGTTAGCAGCCGTAGCACTTAACCACTAGGCCACCAGGGTTTCCATAACAATAAAAGCATTCCTTTTTTTCTTCCTTAGTGATTTAGATTTTCCTTCAAGCCTCAAGTAGAACTAATCACTCTTTCTTCCTTCATTCCCAACCTTCTGTTCATTTTGATGTAGTTACTCAGCTTCAGCCTCTATTTGTGTATCAATTATTGCTAATTTTCTCCTAATTTTCCAGTCCCTCACTTTTGACTCCCTACCAAACTTCCCTACCTGAGAGTTTCCACAGGTGTCTCCCACTGAGCATGCCCAAAATTAAACTCACTGTCGTGTCCCTTTAATCTGCTCCCCATTTTGATTGATTAATGACATCATCTCTTACCTGGCTCCCACATGTAAACTTGCAGATCTTTATTCATTTTCTTTTTACCACTACTCAAATTCAGCCAGCTACAACCTCCTGACCTATATCAATAAAATTAAATTTCTATGTGTTTCTCTGTTTATCTGTCACCATAGCACACACACAAAATAACTGACTGGGTGGAATGTCACCAAATTTGGCAGTTAAATTATAGCATATGTGACACTCATGAAATTCACTGTCGACATTCTGGGGTGGCGGAGGGACACCCCAAAGAGATAGCACAACCGAAACTTTAGTACAAGAAGTTCATATGATTGCCTGTCAAGAGAAAATTACTTTCAAAATTAAGATGCTGTGGACATAGAAAACATAGATTCAAAACGACCCAGACCAACACCCACAAGGTCAGAAAGACAGATGCTTTTAATTGTGGCATTGATATGGAATTGAGCTTTTTCTCACGAGGACAGCACTGTGTGGCATGTTTCAGGGAAGTGGGGATTTTTATATTCAAAGATGGTTAATTATTTTCTAAAAGAGCTTTGCTCAGACAAGCTAATAGTAACATCAGTTATATAAACTCAGAAGCTCATCTATAAATTCACTTCTCTGACTTCAAGCTACACTATCCATAACATGGAAAAGAATCTATTCTACTTCTCATGATTTGCTGAAATCAAAAAAATAAACTATTTCCATCAAGTCAATTCTGACTCATAGTGACCCTAAAGGACTGTAAACCTTTACGGAAAAAGATTGCCATATCTTTTTCCCAAAGAGAGGCTGGTGGGTTCCAACTGCTGCGCTTTCCATTAGCAGCCAAGTGCATAACCACTACATAACCAGGACTCCTCATGATTTACCAAAGGGACAGAAATTTCTATATCCATGTTGTTGTTGTTAGGTGCTGTCGGGTAGATTCTGACTCATGGTGACCCTATGTACAACAGAACAAAACACTGCCTGGCCCCACACCTTCCTCACAGTTGTTATGCTTGAGCTCATCGTTGCAGCCACTGTGTCAATCCATTTCGTTGAAGGTCTTCCTTTTTTTTTTTTTGCTGACCCTCTGTTTTACCAAGCATGATCTTCCCTACGGACTGGTTCCTCCTGATAACATGTCCAAAGTAAGTGAGAAGTCTCGCCATCCACCCTTCTAAGGAGTACTCTGGCTGTACTTCTTCTAAGACAGATTTGTTGTTCTTTTGGCAGTCCGTGGTATATTCAGTGTTGCTCATCAATTCAAAGCCATCAATTCTTCTTTGGTCTTATTGTCCAGCTTTTGCATGCATATGAGCCAATTGAAAATACCATGGCTTGGGTCAGGTGCACCTTAGTCTTCAAGGTGACATGTTTGCTTTTTAACACTTTAAAGAAACCTTTTGCAGCAGATTTGCCCAACGAAATGCATCATTTGATTTCTTGACTGCTGCTTCCATGGGCATTGATTGTGAATCCAAGAAAAATGAAATCATTGATAACTTCAATCTTTTCTCCATTTATCATGATGTTGCTTAATGGTCCAGTTGTGAGGACTTTTGTTTTCTTTATAGGGAGGTGAAATCCATACTTAAGGCTGTAGTCTTTGATCTTCATCAGTAAGTGCTTCAAGTTCACTTTCAGTAAGCAAGGTTGTATCGTATACATATTGCAGGTTGTTAATTATTCTTCCTCTGATCCTGATGTTGTGTTCTTCCTGTAGTCCAGCTTCTCGGATTATTTGCCCACCATACAGCTTGACAAAGTATGGTGAAAGGATGCGACACACACCTTTTCTTATTTTAAACCATGCGATATCCCCTTGTTCTATTCGAATGACTGCCTCTTGGTCGATGTACAGGCTCTGCAGGAGCACAATTAAGTGTTCTGGAATTCTCATTCTTTGCAATGTTATCCATAACTTATTATGATCCACACAGTTGAATGCTGTTGTGTAGTCAATAAAACACCAGGAAACCTCTTTCTGGTATTCTCTGCTTTCAACCAAGATCTGTCTGACATCAGCAATTATGTACCCTTGTTCCATGTCCTGTTCTGAATTCGGCTTGAATTTATGGCAGCTCCCTGTCTATGTACTGCTGCAACCGTTTTTTAATTATCTTCAGCAAAATTTTACTTGTATGTGATATTAATGACATTGTTCAATAATTTCTGCATTCTGTTGGGTCATCTTTCTTTGGAGTGGGTGCATATATGGACCTCTTCCAGTCAGTTGGCCAAATAGCTAGCTGTCTTCCAAATTTCTTGGCATGGACCAATGAGTACTTCTAGCATTGCATCCGTTTGTTGAAACATCTCAGTTGGTCTTCTGTCAGTTCCTGGAGCCTTGTTTTTCACCAGTGCCTTCAGTGTAGCTTAGACTTCTTCCTTCAGTATCATCAGTTCTTGATCATATGCTACCTTTTGAAATGGTTGAACATGGACCAATTTTTTTTTTTTTGGTACAGTGACTCTGTGTGTTCCTTCCATCTTCTTTTGTTGCTTCCATAACTTTTACCAAATTCCCTATGTTAATGCTTCTCTTTTGATTACCATGGAGATGGTCCACTTTTTTTTGAGTTCAGAAGTTCAAAACATTAGAGGACATTTGGGTCTCTTTTATCCTCCCCCTGTCTCCCCTCTAAGTGTTTCTTGAATCCATTTCTTCTATTTCCTCTTTTCTGCCTTGGCCTTAATCCTGTACTCACATACCCTTACTTGGATTAGTGCCATAGCCTTATGTTGTTTTATTTCCTGAAGTTTCTTTTTACTCCATTCCATACTTATCTCCAAAAAATAATTTTTCCAAAGGACAAACCTGACCGTATAACTTGGGAAAAAAAAAAAAAAAAACAGAAACAAAAAAACAGCCTACATTAAATTCCAGATATTGTACCATGGCGTACAATGCCTTTCAGTATCTTATTCAGTTCTCAGTTCTCTGGCATTAATTTCTTAGTTTATGTTTTGGGTCTAGAAGAGTTTTACTAAAGATGTTATTATTTTTTGGGGGGGGATTAATAATATCAACAACAATAATAGTAATATTTAATATTTATTAAACACGTAACTATATACCAGGCAGTTCTTATCATGGTTTATTTAACCCACAACTCTAAATGATATGCAGCATTATTTTATATACTTGTCAGTTGATCTATCTGTGTGTCTATTTATTTCTTCTGTTATTGACACTCAAATCCAGTATCTTGCCCAAGGGCACATAATAAACACAAAGTGAAACTGCTTGGATTGGGACCCTGGCTTCTACCATCTCCCACACTTAGAAATATACATATATCTCTACACATATATGCACACACGTGTGTGTGTGTGTGTGTGTGTGTGTGTGTATTTATATCAGACTCCAGATGGTCAGAGAAAGAAATAGATATTATCTAGACCAGAGCCAAGATTTCAGTTTCAAACTACTTTAGAGCTGGAAGAAAAACAGACAACAAAGCCAGATTTCTCCCAGATTGGCTTGCAGGTGTTCGTCTGCCTTTGCAAGAGCTTTCTCGGTTGGTTGCACTTTTCCTGTGCTTCTTCTAGTCTTCTCTTGGTAGACGCTGTCTAAATGGTATTCAAATAAATGTAATGATAATAATTTACATTATTATGTAGTTTTCCTCTTTTCCTGCTAAATGACAGTACCCACTCTATTCCTGTCTCCCATCCCTGGCTAAAGAAGAGGACTGACTTCCCAATGAACCATGTTTTTTTGTTGCCTTCAAAGGTAATTTTTATTGTTGTTAATTAGGTGCTGTTAATTCTGACCCATAGCGACCCCATGTGACAGTGTAGAACTGCCACATAGGGTTTTCTTAGCTGTAATCTTTACAGAAGCAGATTGCCAGGTCTTTTTCCCTGGGGGTGGGTTCGAACTGCCAACCTTTCCATTAGCAGGCAAGCACTTAACCGTTCCAGGTAGTTAAACCTGTTGCCATGGAGTCAATTCCGACTCATAGCAACCGTATAAGAGTAGAACTTCCCCATAAGGTTTCCAAGGAGCGTCAAAGATAATTAGGCAGGCCCATTTGGTTTAAGGATTTTCTGTAATCGTCTGGCAATAGAATAGGGGCTACCTGAAGTTTTGAGGTAATTACAAAGCTTAAGGAGTCCTTGCAGTCCTGGAATTTGCTCTGTGTCATTTATGAGCTTTGTCTTTTTTGTGGGGTGTCCTTTACGTGGAGGGTTTCTAGGCTGTTTGTTTCTGAATGACCTCTTTTATGGAAGATGTAATTCAGGCCGAGTAAGATTTTTTTTACCCTCACAGGGGAATAGTTTGCATCTCTAAAGACCTCCTTTGTAGAAGACTTCCAGTGCACTAGATGTTTGCCCCACCTAGAAATTAGCCTCTCTTGGCGTTCCTCACACTGAGACATCAAATGCCTTGTCTCTAGTCACATACTATAATAACAGTTATTTGATAAGGAGCCTTGGTGGAACAATGGTTAAGCACCTGGCTGCTAACCGAAAGGTCAGCAATTCCAACCCACCAAAGGCTTTTTGGGAGAAAAGACCTGGCAATCTGCTCTCAGCCTAGGAAGCCCTATGGGACAATTTTACTCTGCCTAATAGGGCCTGAGTTAGAATCAACTCGATGACATACAACAACTACATTTATTTGATGCTGGTTACCTTATAAATGTTATTGTTGTTAGCTGCCGTCCAATTGGTCCCTGATTCACGGCAACTCCATGTACAACAGAACAAAATTCTGCGCAGTCCTGTGCCATCCCCACGATCCATTGGGTATCAGGACGTTGTAATCTATAGAGCTGATTTTCAGAAGAAGATCACCAGGCCTTTCTTCTTAGTCTGAAAACTCCCCTGAAGCCTGTTCAGCATCATAGAAACACACAAGCTTCCACTGACAGACGGGTGGTGGCTGTACTTGAGGTGCATTGACCAGGATCAAACCTAGGTCTCCCATATTGGAAGGTGAGAATTCTACCACTGACCCAATGATACCTCATCTTTATGAACATAATCCCCACAATAACCCCATAAGATGGATATAATTATATCTATTTTAATTAAGAATCAGAGCTTCTAAGAAATTTAGAGATGGTTCCACAGCTGGAAGGGCAAATTGTTTTCTAAGGTTGACTGGCCTGACTTGATTGTTCATAGGTAAACCTCAGCCTTTCTCTCCATGCTTATTTCTTATTACATCATGAACTGCCCTCTGAATATAAAAATGTTTGAATAATCTGTAGTTGTTGACTGATGGAGCAACATCCTGTGGTTCAGTTCTTGGGGCCAGCAATACAGATTGGAGACATAGTTTATCTTAGTGACTGTATAGGAAACAGAGTGATGCTAATTAAGTTTTATGAAACCAGAGATTTCACCCTTGAAGGCTTGGCCTCAGGGACAACAACCTGTAAATGACGAAACTAACTAGCTAAGAAATCTGACTAGTATGGAGCCGTTCAGTAACTTAGTTACATATCTTAAATTAATGACTTGAAAGACAAGTTAGCTACTCTCGTTTCACCCTATTTTGGAATTCTAAAGAGCTTGGAAGATCTAAACAGCTTCTAAACTGACTTCATTAAAACTGGAGAATAGGTGGTGTTTTGGGGAAATTTAACATCCACCGTCTAATTGTGCTTCAGGTTTATAAAATGACTGAATTGGAACAAGGTGTTTGAATACTGCACATAGAGCAAAAATGATTCTAAGTTTTTTCATACTTAGAACGCTGGGAGTTTTCTGCGTCAAGGCTGACTTCAAATCCATAAAGGGATATGCTCCTGACGTAACACTTGACACTTAGTAGGTGTTAGTAAACAATTGTTACATGAGTAAAGAATACATTGTTAGTTTAATATTTAATTTACAACTTTTGTACTTGTTTTTGTTCTTTATAAGGCAATTCCTTCTCCTCTTCTAATTCCCCCTTTGTCCTAGGAATGTTTGTCCATGAACCAAAAAGTCCATCTAAAAGATGGCTGACTGCAGCATTTTAAAAACTTGAACACACATTAATTTAGGATACCATTGAGGGTACTCTCCTCATGCCTTTAATTCAGAATCTTATTCAAGTTTATTTTTAGGTCCCTGTCTAACATGTTCTGAACTGCTATTTGAGATTCCAGGATGTCCAGGGCCACTTCTTTGAATTCTAATCTCTTCAACATTCTTATATGTTCTGAACATATAAGAATAATCAGTCCTGCCAAGTCAACAGAAAGTTAAAGGTTAAACGTGCCATATCTCTGCAACATATTAAGACAGTTCTCTGGGGACTAATGCTTATCAATGACTACATAGAACCTGAATTCTATAAGGAATGTCTGAGAGTTGCAATACTACCCTTATAAGCACGTTGATTTTCTGTTTGTACCATCCATCTTAGGCAACCTGTGTTGGCTGTTTGTTTGCACTGGGTTGAAACTTAGAGGTTTCGACATCTTTATGGCTGTACCTTTGTCACTGTAGAGGTCACAATTATCCTGGTTGAGCTGATGAAATCAGTCCAAGTATTTTATTGCTCTATGAATTTGAAATTTGGAGAGAAAGAGGGGCAAGGAGTGTGAATTATATAACTTCAAAGCTTTTTCTACCTCTTCTGATTTTAGATAATGAGAAGCTTACAGATGTTATAATACGTTTTGGATTACAGCTGTCAAAAATCGCACATGCAAAGGCATGGAGTTTAAATAGATAGCCTAAAAAGAGTTAAACTTTATGATAATAGATCAAAAAAGTGTTTCCCAAACTTCACCAATTGGAGTTCTATCTTTATGACCTATTTGCATAATATTTGCAGATGATCTATTTTCTGTTTTTATTGAATTGGCTCCATAAGCCTAAATACCTAGTTTAGCCTCCATTTAAGTGATTATATCAGAGAAATCACAGCTTTGTGGTGCCAATTATTTATAGTTCTGATGAATGTTAAAATAAAGACATTGCTATTGAACTAAAAAATGTTTCTGAGTAAACTAAAATCATCCCTCATAATCCCTGATCTGCATGTGAACATCCTGAAACTCACTTAGTAGGTACTGAGGATATTAAGAGGAATAGAATAAAGGCTTGTGCAGTAGGTGATCATTTTTTGGGACAACCTCAGCCTTAGGATATAGAGTAAAGGAGGTAGAAGAATTCCTATACCTCTCTTTTACCTCCTAGTGACCATGATCCAGACATTTTTAACAGTGAACTTTGTCAGAAATGTGAAATTCGATAGATACATACAGCAGGAGAAAACTGCTAATAAAATGACACTGACTGCTGCCTCCTCCTCCTGAGGAACGCAGATGTGCCATTTTCCAAATCAGGGAAAGGTTTCTAACGGTAGCCTCACAGGGAGCTGTGAGAGTTGTGACATTTCCAAGCCTCTGCTACTGTAGTAGCTGCTCATTTGAGGTTTATCTTCGCCATGCTGACGTCCAAATCACAGTTTCGTTGCAATGCTTTTGATAGTTGTCTGGAGAGAATGACCAGAGAGAACAGCAGGTAACCCAGGCCATTCATGCAAAATGCTTAGGTGTGATACTTGTGCTGGCAAAGGGATGGGGAAGAATGAACCCAAAGACCAACTCTTCTTCGTGGAGGGATGAAGGAAATCAATTCATAGCTTTTCTTCTGGAAGCATGTAGAATTTATTGCTTATCAAACCAATGATGGCTGCAGTGTTTTTAGTTATGGAAGAAATTGGATGAGAGGGATGGTGGGGGCTGTTGGAAAATGAAACTCTGACAGGTAATTCCCAATTCCGTGCCCTCCTCAGGTCCCCGAGCAAAATGGGAAATGGTTCCGTGAAACCCAAGCATTCTAAGAACCCAGATGGCCACTCTGGGAACTTCACTATCGATGCCCTGCGGAGCAAGGTGACAGAGCTGGAGAGAGAGCTGAGGAGGAAGGATGTTGAGATCCAGGAGCGGGAGTACCATCTGAAGGAGCTGCGGGAACAGCTGTCGAAACAGACCGTGGCCATTGCCGAGCTCACCGAGGAGCTCCAGAACAAGTGCATCCAGCTGAACAAGCTTCAGGATGTGGTGCTTATGCAGGGAGGAAGCCTGCCTCAGGCCTCTCCAGATAAAGTGCCTCTCGAGGTCCACCGGAAGACCTCAGGGTTGGTCTCTCTCCATAGCCGGAGGGGAGCAAAGGCTGGGGTGTCTGCTGAGCCAACAACCCGAACCTACGACCTCAACAAGCCCCCTGAATTTTCCTTTGAGAAAGCAAGAGTCAGAAAGGACTCCAGGTAAGATGTTCCTACACGCTTTGGACTTAGACTGCCTCTGTATTATGACATACTAGAGTGATATTTACTAAGCCTTCTTAAGGATAAACAGCATATTAACCTTTTCAAATTTGAGAATGGTGGAGCTTCTTTGGATGTCCCTGTGAGCAGAACTTTTCTTCCAAGTAGGACTTGCACTTTACCCAGACTTTTTTACTTTGTGATATATATAACCGAGGAGCTGAGATTACTAAAAGTCATTTCTATTATCTTGAAAATCCTGGGAGTGTGGAAAGATAGTTTTAGGAAGTCTATCCTTCCTCTCTTTTATAGGAGTAGACTTAAAATGTACACAAACCACAATGAATTATGAATATGTATAGCAAAAAAAACTTCTTTAAAGTTAGTCTGAGCCATGAAAAAGGAATTAGCTGGAGCCACAAAGAAGGCTGAAGTCATTCATCCATTCATTTATTTATTCAGTCTGTAATTTATGTTGAACACCTATCTTTTGCTAGAATATACAAGTGAATAAATAGACACAGGGCCTGTCTCATACAGGAGATAGGCAATATACACAGAAATACGTAAACAATGTGTAATTATTAACTGGGGCAAATTATATAAAGGAAACCAACAGTATATACTTAGTGGTACCTGGGTCAGAGGGAGAGAAAGGCAAGGAAGTACCCAAAGATGGATGGTCATGAAGGCGTGTCTAAGGAGGTGACCTTCAGGCTGAGACCCGGAGGAGGAAGAAGAGCCCTGACTAGGACGAAAGAACATTTCAGGCAGAAAGAACAATTAAAACTAGAAACAATTTTAAAAATAAGAATTTCTAAAGAACATGTGAATATTTACCATAGCGTTCTTATGGGTGTGTATGTGTGAGTGATCATTTTTGGGGGGACAAAGGTTTGAGTTTTCTGACCAGGAAGGATCTATTAGAAAATCATGATTTAATTATGCATTATTTTTAAAGGACTAAGTACTTATTGATTGACATAAGATCTCTTGGCTTGATAATGTCTTGACTGATCCTGGATCTCTAAAGTGAAGTGCAAGATTTAGAATTTTAATTCAAATTTTAGTATATTAAAGACTAGAGGGTTGCTATGAGTCGGAATCGACTCGATGGCACTGGGTTTGGGTTTCTTTTTTTGTTTGTTTTAAAGACTGAAGCAGTGTAAATCAAGATAAAACATTAACTTAAGCAACTAAGTGATTAATTTTGACAACAAAATTATAAAAGAAGATTTAATTCATCAGTTTGTTAACAGTCCTAGGCACATAGGTGATCGATAAAAATTTGTTAAGGATTAGTCTTATGGGATTATTAATCATAATATTCTGTGACTGAAGGAAATTTGATTAATATTAGACTTTAGAAGACTGAGCCAAAAGTCTTATTGTTAGCTTAAAAAAAAAAAAAAAAAAGAATGGTCTTATTCCCTTTGAAAAATTAATAATTATTTACTTTTTAATGGTTTGAATTCAGAAATTATAAGTATTACAAACTTAATGCTTATTTTACAAAGATTGAACATCACCCAGTGTTCTCTTTTTATGTGATATATATGTAAACATATACTAATATTACATGTTAGATATTATATTGCTATATATGTATACATAAACATATTATTTAGCCACAAACATATTTCAAACAGCAATGTTCTTTCATATTTAGGAGAACATTTAAGAGAATTTAATAGCAATTCATCTTCTTTGACCCTCTCCCTACATATTCTTTGACCTTCTACCAGATTTTTCTCCTTGAACAAAAATTTTGTTCAGTTACTTTGTTCCAAAGACTTCTGCCCTCCTTGAAGCAGAATACTTTCTCCTGGGTATCGGAACCATCTGAGATAAGCCTATTTCTTTGGATTTCTTTATTAGCCCTGTTATAACCAGAAAGAGAAAATCAGTAGTTATGCACAATCAATTTCTGGGCCAAACCACACTCCTTTTTGTCTATTTGTGTATTTGTCAGTGACTGGGACACAGGATAAGAAAGACCTCACGTTGATAACGATTAGCAGTGGTTCCCCTCATTGTACAGGGAAACCAAATGGGTGCAAGTCTGTGTCCAAGGCGTAGGGAAGAAACGGGCTAATTCATGCCTTAATCATTAAGTCCTAAAGAAACCAATAACCCTCATCTGATTTTCCCAGAGCCTTGTGTGTAGCTCTAAATAGGAAAATTAAATAGAGTATGGAAATCAGTCTTTTGTTCATTGACTTCTCTGTGGCTCAATTTCTCATTTCTCCTTAAGTCTGGAATAACTAGCTAAACACAGATACCTAGCATCATCAATTCAGAGATTTATAATTTTCCAGTTGGTTCAAAAGTAATCAATATTATAATTCAATCCCCATTTCCAAATAGTTCTAGTTTGGGACTAAAGTCACATGCAAATTTTGGATATTTTTATGTATCTTTTATAAGGCTATCAAAATTTTTTTTTTAAGAATTACTTTTATACAAGTTAGAACATTAAACATGATGATAGTGCCTTTCACTGACAAAAGGATAATGTACGGTATCCACTGGTTTGGCCACTTTTCCAAGGAGTCCCTGATAGATATTAGGAAATTTAATGTATCAGTCAATATGGCTCTTCCGTTCATTCCAATGATTCTTCGTTGAACTTTTATAGAGCTTGCTGGCTGCCTTTATTACTAAATCTCTTTCTATTAATACATGTCAGGAGTCCCTGGGTAGCACAGATTGTTAATGTGCTGGGCTGCTAACTGAAAGGTAGAGATTTGAGTCTACCCAGAAGTGCCTAGAAAGAAAGGCCTGGAGGGAGATCTACTTCCAAATAAGCCAGCCATTGAAAACCCTATGGAGCACAGTTCTAGCCTGACACACAAGGGGCTGCCGGGAGTTGGAATTGACTGTATGGCAACTTTTTTTTTTTTTAATTTTTATTGTGCTTTAAGGGAAAGTTTACAAATCAAGTCAGTCTCTCATATAAAATTTATATACACCTTGCCATATACTCCTAGTTGCACTCCCACTAATGAGACAGCACACTACTTCCCTCCACTCTCTATTTTTGTATCCATTTGGCCAGCTTCTGACCCCCTCTGCCCTCTCTTCACCTTTCCAGACAGGAGCTACCCACATAGTCTCATGTGTCTACTTGATCCAAGAAGCTCACTCCTCACCAGTATCATTTTCTATCCCATAGTCCAGTCCAATCCCTGTGTGAAGAGTTGGCTTTGGGAATGGTTCCTGTCTTGGGCTAACAGAAGGCCTGGGGACCATGACCTCTGGTGTCATTCTAGTCTCAGTCAGACCATTAAGTCTCGTCTTTTTATGAGAATCTGTGGTCTGCATCCCACTGCTCTCCTGCTCCCTCAGAGGTTTCTGTTGTATTCCCTGTCAGGACAGTCCTTGCTTGTAGCTCGGCAGGATCTAGTTCTTCTGGTCTCAGGATAATGTAGTCTCTCTGCTTTATGTGACCCTTTCTGCCTCTTGGGCTCATAATTACCGTGTGTCTTTGGTGTTCTTCATTCTCCTTTGCTCCAGGTAGATTGAGACCAATTAATGCATCTTAGATGGCTGCTTGCTAGCGTTTAAGACCCCAGACGCCACTCTCCAAAGTGGGGTGCAGAATGTTTTCTTAATAGATTTTAGTATGCCAATTGACTTAGATGTCCCCTGAAACCATGGTTCCCAAACCCCCGCCCCTGCTACTCTGGCCTTCAAAGCATTCAGTTTATTCAGGAAACTTCTTTGGTTTTGGTTTAGTCCAGTTGTGCTGACCTCGCCTGTATTGTGTGTTGTCTTTCCCTTCACCTAAAATAGTTCTTATCTACTATCTAATTAGTGAAAACCCCTCTCCCTCCCTCCCCACTCTTGTAACCATCAAAGAATATTTTCCTTTTTTTTTTTATTTAAACTATTTCTCGAGTTCTTATAATAGTGGTCTCACAATATTTGTCCTTTTCCAACTGACTAATTTCACGCAGCATAATGCCTTCCAGGTTCCTCTATGTTATGAAATGTTTCACAGATTCCTCACTGTTCTTTATCAATGCGTAGTATTCCGTTGTGTGAATATACCATAATTTATTTATCCATTCTTCCACTGATCAGCACTTTGGTTGTTTCCATCTTTTTGCTATTTTAAGCAGTGCTGCAACGAACATGAGTGTGCATGTATCTGTTCGTGTAAAGGCTCTTATTTCTGTAGGATGTATCTCAAGGAGTGGGATTGCTGGTTTGCATGGTAGTTCTATTTCTAGCTTTTTAAGGAAGCACCAAATTGATTTCCAAAGTGGTTGTACCATTTTCCATTCCCACCAGCAGTGTGTAAATGTCCCAGTCTCTCCACAACCTCTCCAACATTTATTTTGTGTTTTTTGGGTTAATGCCAGCCTTGTTGGAGTGAGATGAAATCTCATTGTAGTTTTGATTTGCATTTCTCTAATGGCTAATGATACTTAGCATTTCCTCTTGTATCTTTTAGCTACCTGAATGTCTTCGTTAGTGAAGTGCCTGTTCATATCCTTTGCCCATTTTTAAATTGAGTTATTTGTCTTTTTGTAGTTGAGTTTTTGCAGTATCATGTAGATTTTAGAGATCAGATGCTGATCAGAAATGTCATACCTAGAAACTTTTTCCCAGTCTGTAGGTAATCTTTTTACTCTTTTGGTGAAGTCTTTGGATGAGCATAGGTGTTTGATTTTTAGGAGTTCCCAGTTATCTAGTTTCTCTTCTGCATTGTTAGTAATGTTTCGTATATTATTTATGCCATGTATTAGGGCTCCTAGCATTGTCCCTGTTTTTTCTTCCATGATCTTTATCATTTAAATTTTATATTTAGGCCTTTGATCCATTTTGAGTTACTTTTTGTGCATGGTGTGAGGTATGTTTCATTTTTTTGAAGATGGATATCCAGTTATGGCAGCACCATTTGTTAAAGAGACTGTCTTTTCCCCATTTAACTGACTTTGGACCTTTGTCAAATACCAGCTGCTCATATGTGGATGGATTTATGTCTGGATTCTCAGTTCTGTTCCATTAGTCTATGTGTCCATTGTTGTACCAGTACCAGGTTGTCTTGACTACTGTGATAGTATAATAGGTTCTAAAATCAGATAAAGTGAGGCCTCCCAGTTTGTTCTTCTTTTTCAGTAATGCTTTACTCATCCTGGGCCATTTTCCCTTACATATGAATTTGGTAATTTGTTTCTCCATCTCATTAAAAAATGTCATTGGAATTGGGATCAGAATTGCGTTGTATCTATAGATCGCTTTTGGTAGAATAGACATTTTAAAAATCTTAAGTCTTCCTAACCATGAGCAAGGCATGTTTTTCCACTTACGTAGGTCTCTTTTGGTTTCTTGCAGTAGTGTCTTATAGTTTTCTTTTTATAGGTCTTTTATGTCTCTGGTAAGATTTATTCCTAAGTATTTTTTCTTCTTGGGGGCTACTGTAAATGGTATTGATTTGGTGATTTCCTCCTCAATGTTCTTTTTGCTGGTGTAGAGGAATCCAGCTGATTTTTGTGTGTTCATTTGTATCCTGATACTCTGCTGAACTCTTCTATTAGTTTCAGCCATTTTCTTGAGGATTCCCTAGGGTTCTCTTTGTACAAGATCATGTCATCTGCAAATAGAGATACTTTTACTTTTCCTTGCTAATCTGGATGCCCATTATTTCTTTGTCTAGTCTAATTGCTCTGGCTAGGACCTACAGCATAACGTTGAATAAGAGTGGTGATAAAGGGCATCCTTGTCTGGTTCCTGATCTCAAGGGGAATGCGTTCAGACTCTCTCCATTTAGGATGATGTTGGCTATTGGCTTTGTATAAATGCCCTTTATTATGTTGAAGAATTTTCCTTCTATTTCTATTTTGCTGAGAGTTTTTATTATGAATGGGTGTTGAACTTTGTCAAATGCCTTTCTGCATCAGTTGATAAGATCATGTTGTTCTCGTTTTTTGTTTTATTTATATGATGGATTACATTAATTATTTTTCTAATGTTGAACCGTCCCTGCATACCTGGTGTGAATCCCACTTGGTCATGGTGAATTTTTTTGTTGTTGTTGTTACGTTGTTGAATTCTACTGGCTAGCATTTTGTTGAGGATTTATGCATAGAAGTTCTTGAGGGCTATAAGTGTGTAATTTTCTTTTTTGTGGTGTCTTTACCTGGTTTTGGTACCAGGGATATGGTGGCTTTGTAGAATGAGTTTGGTAGTGTTCTGTCCTTTTCTATGCTCTGAAATACCTTTAGTAGTAGTGGTGTTAACTCTTCTCTGAAAGTTTGGTAGAACTCTGCAGTGAAGCCGTCAGGGCCAGGGCTTTTTTTTTTGGGGGGGGAAGTTTTTTGATTACCTTTTCAATCTCTTCTCTTGTTATGGGTTTATTCAGTTGTTCTTTAGTTTGGTAGGTAGTGTGTTTCCAGAAGTTCATCCATTTATTCTAAGTTTTCAAATTTGTTAGAGTACAAGTTTTCATAGTAATCTCATATGATTCTTCTAATTTCAGTTGGTGTCCATTGTAAAATCGCCCATCTCATTTCTTATTCGGGTTATTTGCTTCTTCTGTTTTTCTTTTGTCAGTTTGGCCAGTGGTTTATCAATTTTGTTAATTTTTTCAAAGAACCAGTTTTTGGTCTTCTTAACTCTTTCAATTGTTTTTCTGCTCTCTATTTCATTTAGTTCTGCTCTAATTTTTATTATTTGCTTTCTTCTGATGCCTGAGGGTTTCTTTTGTTTCTCTCTTTCTATTTGTTCAAGTTGTAGGGATAATTCTTTGATTTTGGCCCTTTCTTCTTTTTGTATGTGTGCATTTATTGATATAAATTGACCTCTGAGCACTGCTTTCACTGTGTCCCAAAGATTCTGATAGGAAGTGTTTTCATTCTCATTTGATTCTATGAATTTCTTAATTCCACCCTTAGTTGTTTTTGAATATGGCATTGTTCAGTTTCAAAGTGATTGATTTCTTTTCCCTGCTTTTTCTGTTATTGATTTCTACTTTTGTAGCCTTATGGTCAGAGAAGATGCTTTGTAATATTTCAGTGTTTTGGATCTTTATGACCTAATATGTGGTCTATTCTAGAGACTATATTCCATGTGCACTAGAAAAGAAAGTATACTTGGCTGCTGTTGGGTGGAGTGTTCTGCATATGTCTATGAGGTCAAGTTGGATGACAGTAGCATTTAGATCTTCAGTGTCTTTACTGAGCTTCTTTCTGGATGTTCTGCCCTTCACCGAAAGTGGTATGTTGAAGTCTCCTACTATAATTGCAGTCTATCTCACTTTTCAATGCTGTTAGAGTTTGTTTTATGTATCTTGCAGCCCTGTCATTGGGTGTGTAAATATTTAATGTGGTTATATCCTCCTGGTATATTGTCCCTTTAATCATTATATAGTGTCCTTCCTTATCCTTTGTGGTGGATTGAACTGTAAAGTCTATTTTGTCAGAAACTGATATTGCCACTCTGCTCTTTTTTGATTGTTGTTTGCTTGATATATATATTTTTTTCCATCCTTTGAGTTTTATTTTGTTTTTTTCTCTAAGTCTAAGGTGTGTCTCTTATAGGCAGCATATAGACAGATCATGTTTTTTTATCTGTTATGCCACTCTCTTTCTCTTTATTGGTGCATTTAGTCCATTTACATTCAGCGTAATTATGGATAGGTATGAGTTTAGTGCTGTCATTTTGATGTCTTTTTTTTGCATTGTTGACAGTTTCTTTTTCACACTTAATTTTTTGTGCCGAGTAGTTTATATTTTGTATTTCCCTTGTATTCATTGTTGTTGATTTTGTTTCTGCTGAATCTCTATTTTTTTCTTGTATTTTATTTTGTTAAGTAGGATTGTTAGTCTCCTTTGTGGCTACCTTAATTTTTACCCCAATTTTTCTAAGTTTAAATCTAACTTTAATTTCTTTATATCACCTTGTCTTCCTCTCCATATGAAAGATCTATGCCTACATTTCTTAGTCCCTCTTTATTGTTTTAATGTTGTCTTTTTTTACATAATGACATTACTGTTTCCATATTTTGAGCATTTTTTTGTCTTGATTTATTTTTATGATTTCCTGGTTTGGGTTGACAACATCTGATTGCTCTGTCCAGTGTTCTCGTCTTGCGTTGATACCTGATATTATTGATTTTTTAACCAAAGAACTCCCTTTCTTTGTATTTCTTGTAGTTTTGGTTTGGTTTTTATGAATTCCCTAAACTTCTGTTTATCTGGAAATGTCCTAGCTTTACCTTCATATTTGAGCAACAGACAGTTTTGCTGGATATATGATTCTTGGATGACAATTTTTTTCCATCAGTGCTTTATAGAGGTCATCCCATTACCTTCTTGCCTGCATGGTTTCTGCCGAGTAGTCCGAGCTTATTCTTATTGACTCTCCTTTGTAGATGACTTTTCATTTATCCCTAGTTGCTCTTAAAATTCTCTCTGTCTTTCGTTTTGCAAGTTTGATTATAATATGTCTTGGTGACTTTCTTTTAATATCTATCTCATGTGGAGTTTGATGAGCATCTTGGATAGTTATCTTCTCGTCTTTCATGTTATCAGGGAAGTTTTCTGCCAAAAAATCTTCAACAATTCTCTCTGTATTTTCTGTTTTTCCTCCCTGTTCTAGTACTCCAATTACTCACAGATTATTTCTGTTGATAGAGTCCTACATGATTCTTAAGGTTTCTTCATTTTTTAAAAATTCTTTTATCTGATTTTTCTTCAAATATATTGGTGTCAAGTGCTTTGTCTTCAATCTCACCAATTCTGCTTTCCACTTGCTGAATTCTGCTCCTCTGACTTTCTACTGAGTTGTCTAATTCTGTAATTTTATTTTCTGAATTTCTGATTGCTGTCTCTCTATGGATTCTTGCAGCTTATTAAATTTTTCATTGTGTTATTGAATAACCTTTTCAATTTCTTCAACTGCTTTATCTGTGTGTTCCTTGGCTTGTTCTGCATATTGCCTGATCTCCTTCCTGATCTTGTTCCTGATGTCTTGAAAAGTTCTGTATATTAATCTTTTGTAATCTGCATCTGGTAATTCCAGGAAGGTACCTTCATCCAGAAGATCCCTTGATTCTTTGTTTAGAGAGCTTGTTGAAGCAATCATGGTCTGCTTCTTTATGTTATTTGATATTGACTGTTGCCTCTGAGACATCTATAAGTTATTGTATTAGTTTATTTTATGTTTGCTTACTGTATTGTAGCTTCTTGGTTTGCTTCATTTTGATATGCCCAAATAGGTTGCTTGAGTGAGCTACCTTGATTGTTTTCACCTTTGAAGCTCTAATGTCCTGTCACCAGATGGCTAGAGCTGTTATCAGGTATATGAGCCTACGAGTCCATTCACTTTTCTTGTATGGATTCAGCTCAGGTGTCCAGGTAGTTGGTCATCAAGTGTGTGGTACAGGCTCTGTCCTACAGTCTTAGAGGGGCAGGGGTGATTGGTGTAGGTACTGGTATCTGGTTGCAACAGGGGATCATGTTCTGAACAAAGCAGGGGCTAACAACCATCCCCTGAATGTCTGTAAGGGAAGCATGTCCCTGTTCCCTAGAGAGTGCTAGTGGTGGGTTCTGCAGATGGATCATAGGCACCCAGTGCTTTTGGTTGTAAGGACTGGGAGGTGCCAGTTATCCTTGGACCCCGGTTGCTGGTGGCTGGGTGACCTGAGTGTAGTTACCAGTCCTTAGGCTCCTGTTGTGGGTAGGTGAGGACTCTGTTTAATAGGCAAAGCGGTGTCAAACATAAAACACCCATCTCTCCACTGCACCACTGAAACAGTTGCAATCTGCCAACAAGGGCCTATTCTCCTGAAATAGGCCCACACAGGTCTATGCAGGGAAGAAAGGTATTCAAAGTCCATGGACTGTTTATGCCTCAACAGGAGCTGCTTCTGTACTGAACTCCCCAGGTTAGTGGAGCTGGCAGATTATCTTTTCCCCCAATTGTGGATTTATTCCTTCTCCAAGGCAGGAGAATGGCTCAGAGCACACAGCAGGACCTATCTCAGGCCCAGGGACATCGACAGCCACTGAAGTTGGCTTGGGGGCTGGGGGCACAGTAAAATATATGCAAGTACTTAGCTTTTGCTGAAAGTGCCATTTTTTGTGGTTCCGGAGGTGTGAGTAGGCTATGTGGCTGGCTGTTTCTTCCTGAAGAAACTGTGGCCAAATGGTACCACAAGCCTGCTGCAGTCATTCCCAGGAATGGTGCCTGAGGGTTCCCAGCCATTCAGGTCTGTCAATTCCTCTCCGCTTCTGAACCATCTCTCTCTCCCCCGCCACTCAGTCCATTTTCTAACCTTGCCCTTCATGTTCAGGGCTCCTAGCTTGTCAGAAATATAATCATTTCACTTGTTTTTTCTGGTCTTTGTTATAAGAGGGTTCATCTGAAGCATCTGACTTCTTCGCCATCTTCGACCCACCTCCTATGGCAACTTTTTAAAAATACATTTTCAACTACATTTTGGATAAAGTTCACCCCTCACACTGAATCAGAAAGCCATTGAATGGCTTCTCCGTCCTTTTGTCAAAAAGAATGTCCCTGATGAGTACCTGCCAGTGAGCAACAATGATGGCAGACTCCCAACCCTCCTGTAGTCAGTATTAGGGAGATATGAAGTACTGACAGAAACCAGAGAATAAAATTTGGTTAAATGACGAATTTGGAATTTGAGGGTTCCTTTTCAATAATTCACAAGCAACTCTAAAGCCCATGATGCAGCAGTCTCTGATTTTGCTGAGGCTCTAGTGCTCAAACGTGTTGTTAAGTGGAGACTGAGCCTCATCAACTGCTAGGTTGCCCCCACTCATGGCAGCTTTATTGTCCCCTAACCCAGGAAGTATGCTTTTAGAGTCTGAAGGGGTAGCTTAAACTGCTTTATATGAAGGAATTTGTGTACTCTGATACCATTTGGGGAATTTTTGAAATTTGTCTCTTACAAAAATTCAAGGGTCTGTGTTTTAAAATCAGGTTCTAAAATAATTCAGTGCTGTCCAGTAGAACTTTCTGCAATGATGAAAATGTTCGATAATCTGTGTGTCCAGTATGGCAGCCTCCAGCCAGATGTTATCAGGAGGGACCAGTCCCTGGAGAAGGCATAATACCTGGTAAAGTAGAGGTCCAGCAAAAAACAGGAAGACCTTCAACAACATGGATTGACACAGTGGCTACAACTATGGGTTCAAGCATAACAACGATTGTGAGGGCGGTGCAGGACCAGGCAGTGTCTCCTTCTGCTGTATATAGGGTTGCTATGAGTCAGAACTGACTCTAGGACACAACAACAACAATCAGATATGGTTATTGAGCACTTGAAATGTGGCTAATGTGACTGAGGAACTGAATTTTTTTTTTTTAATTGTGGCCAATATATGTAGCTAATTGTTTGCCTTTTTAACATTTTTCACATGTACTCTTCCGTGACATTAGTTATGTTTGTCATATTGTTCAGCCGTTACCATTATCCATTTCCAAGTTTTCCTATAGGAACTGAAATTTTTATTTTAATTAATTGAAGTTAATTTAAAATTAAATAGCCACATATATCTAATGGCTACTGTATTGGATAGTGCAGTTCTCTATTATGTAGCTTTGACTGGATCTGTTATTGTGTAAGATGGAAATTATGACCTGACTTTGTAGACAATGTAAGGCTTGTGTTCAATTTTAGGACAGAGCCATGGAAAATGAGAATGTGGCTGTCAGACAGAGGTGGGCACAGTGTGGAATCTCTGATAAGATGCACTGAACCTGTAGTATCATAGCTGTTTGTAGTGACTTGGCTTTGTGTCCACTGACTCTTTTAGATCTTCAAAAGCATAAAACTACATGGGCACATAGTCTTTTTTATTGCAGGTACTCAACTGTTCTGAAGTATCATAAATCACACGATGAGTCCGAGTATTACAGTATATCAAATACTCTGATCTAAATTTAATATGATCAACATCAGAAGATTTTAGATCTATAAGAACCGTAAAGATTATTTTATGCTTTCTCCCTTACTGGAAAAGTGAGGAAACAGGTGCAGGTAAGTTGCAGAATATGCCATGGTAGATGGCAGAGCTAAAATTAGAATCCCAGGCTCTTAGTTTGAGGACCAGTTCATTTTCTCTACAATCTTGCTCTAGTGTTCTCAGAATTACCCAGAAAGCTAAAAGTCCTCAAGGTAGACCAGTCTGGGCACCGGTGTGTCTTATTATGACATGCATAAAAAAAAAAAAAAAAACCCAGTGCCGTCGAGTGATTCCAACTCATTGATTGGTAGTGAGAGCGATGGTGCTTTCTGGTGGTATGGCCTTTTCCACGTGGAGCTGAGCAGAGCCTGCCCATTGCATCAGTATTTACTGAGTGCTGGCTCCTCAAGGAAACCCTGGTAGCATAGTGCTTAAGAGCTATGGCTGCTAACCAAAAGGTCAGTAGTTCAGATCCACCAGGCGCTCCTTGGAAACCCTATGGGGCAGTTCTACTCTGTCCTATAGGGTCGCTATGAGGCAGAATCGACTCAATAGCAACAGGTTTTTTTTTTTTTTTTTTTTTGGTTTGTCTCCTCAAAGAGCAGCCCTCTGTGAAAAGGATACAGAGAATGGGTTTGATCCATCTCTTTAAACAACAGGCCATGGTGTGTAAGTAGGAGCATGTATAGGTTCTCAAATGAGTACAGGCAGTCCCTGGGTTATAAAAGTCCAAATTATGTACGACCCATAGTTGTGAACCAACCCCTGTAAAGCCTATTATATTAGAAATTCAAGATGCACTCAATGGTTTGTAATAACAAATGGGCACTACTCTGTGTGTTAAGCATCAAAGCATTATTATTATTATTATTATTACTGTATTATTATGTTGAGCCCTGGTGGTGCAGTGGTTAAGAGCTACGGCTGCTAACCATAACGTCGACAGTTCGAATCCACCAGCCACTCCTTGGAAACCCTATGGGGCAGTTCTACTCTGTCCTGTAGAGTCGGTATGAGTTGAAATCGACTCAACAATGTGTTATTATTATGTTAAAGATGTTTTAGTGTATCTGGATGTGTTTTTTTTTTAATGTTTTTTATGCATAGAAAGGTAAACTATGTACTACATACTAGGAAAATATTTGACGAACGTTAGATACAAACTGTGCCTAATTATTCCAACTTACATACAAATTCGACTTAAGGAAAGACTTAGGAAAGGAACTGGTTCATGATCTGGGGACTGCCTGTCTAGTGTTTCTCAAGGCTGAGAACTGAATTTCAGTGGTGAAGGAAGGCAGGGAAGAGCTCTGATAGGATTTCTATCCAAATCTGATCTGCCTGGAGCAACAAGAAAACCATGCCTCCAGAGGTCAGATTTCTTACTGAAATTAAATTTTCTGTTTATGTAGACATCGTTTAGCAAACTTCTGCACCGGCAGAGCAGAATCATAAGCTCGTGCTGAACGTCTGGTGGAACACAGGCAAATTAATCAGAGACATCTGGCAAGTTGTGGGTACGACTGCCTTTCACTAAGAAAGCTTAAGCTATCATTTGAAACTATTGTTTTTTTCATGAAAAGGAAGGATAAAACAAAGACTTGCCATCTAACTTCAGATGTTGACTCCAGCTTTAAAAAGGACAATTAGTTCTATTTGTCTCTCCCACCCCAGGAACAGAATAGGTAAAAGTGGAAAACGCTAGTGAGTCATACATTTAAATAAGATGTGGAAAAAGAGTGAGGAAGAGTATGTTTGTACTTTCTTTCTAAAGCAGTACTGAGCATTTGAATACGAGGAAGAGTAACTTATCAGTACGTTGTAGAAATGTGGCTCCTTTATGGAACAGGAATTTTTCTATAGAATAAATAATAATTATAATAATAACATTTATATATCATTCATTATGTGCTAGCCATCACTTTGAATGCTGACAAATACTGAGTCATTTAATCATCACTGCAACCTTCTAAGATAGATATTCTTATCATCCCCATTATACAGATGAGAAAACTGAGGCACATATAATTAACTTGCCTAAGGTTCACAGCTTTTAATATTGAAACTAGGCTTCAAAATTAGGAAATCTGCTGTTTAGAGTCTGTTCTGAGCATTCCTATATACCACTTTTCCAAGATGAAAATTACAGAACTCTTGGCATTTTAAGTCCCTGGGTGGTACAGACATTTTGGGCTTGGCTACTAATCTAAAGGTTGTTGGCTCAAACCCACCTAATGATACTGCAGAAGAAAGTCCTGGCAATCTGGTTCTGTAAAGATTACAGTCAAAAAAACATATGGAGCAGTTTTACTTTGTAACACATGAGGTCACCATGAGTTGGAATCAACTCTATGGCAACATTTCCCCCCTGCTTGGCATTTTATTTGGGAAGCCTTGTAAAAAATTAAGTATATAATCAGAAGTAGATATATTTAAAATGCTATGATTAGAGACAGCTCTCCTATTGTTATTTCTCTCTGAAATGCATGCTTTTAGAAAGTGCTGCTCTGTTATTAGTTCACAATAGAGAGAAATTTTGCTGGGAGGGGGAACCCTGCTTTTTGTGTTTTTCCGTTTCCATCGAGAGTGATTTACATGTTGCTGCATTAGAGGTTCTATAGCTAGATTTTACATACGTAGATTATTAAAGGTTTTGAAGAGTGTATGTAAAAACTCGACTAATTATGAGTTGGGCAGCTAAAAAATCAGTACTTATGCTTAGAAACACTGTTGTCTTAACCTGGGTCTTCAGAAAACCAAAACTAAAGCTCCCTATGTATGGCAAGGAAAAAGAGAAAAGTCCAATTGTGTGGTGACCAGATAGCCAGAAGCTATGAGTGAAGACGACTCAGTGATATAGCTGGTGAAAGTTGTCTGAATGTTTGAAATCAAAACATTATGTTGTATAACAGTAATATGCGTGCAGACATCCAGATCAGAACCAGCTACCCTGGGGTGAGATAACTGTGGAATTGGCCCCCGACTCATGACGACGCCATGCACAACAGAACAAAACACTGCCAGGTGCTGCATCATCCCCATGATAGGTTTCAGATTGGACCGTTGGGATCTGTAGGGTTTTCAGTGGCTGATTTTTTGGAAGTTGATCGTTAGGCCTTTCTACTTAGTCCATTTTAGTCTGAAAGCTCCGCTGAAATGTGTTCAGCATCATAGCAACACATAGGCCTCCATTGACAGATGGGTGGTGGCAGTGCATGGGGTGCATTGCCGGGAATTGACTCCTGGTCTCCCGCATAAAAAAAAAAAAAACCCAGTGCCGTCGAGTGATTCCAACTCATAGTGACCCTACAGGACAGAGTAGAACGGCCCCATAGAGTTTCCAAGGAGCACCTGGCGGATTTGAACTGCGGACCCTTTGGTTAGCAGCCGTAGCACTTAACCACTACACCACCAGGGTCTCCCGCATAAAAAAAAAAATCCGCATAGAAGGTGAGAATTCTACCACTGAACCACCACTGTCCCTCTTGATATTAGGTGACCACTGAACCACCACTGTCCCTCTTGATATTAGGTGAGGTTCAGGAAGCTTTAGGCGGAATTTTTGAGGCCTGGCATCCAGCTCCTTTCATTTTCTGCCTCTGCTTTTTCTTCTCTCCAAGAGTTCAAGGAACTCTATACCCTCAGAAAAGCCCTTTTTCAGCCTCTCAAATTGTCTTCTGCTGTGTTTATTAAAAAACAAACAATAAACTCATTGCTGTTGAGTTGATTCTAACCCACAGTGACCCTATAGGATAAGGTAGAACTGCCCTGTAGGGTTTCCAAGGAGCTACTGGTGAATTTGAACTGCTGGCCTTTTGGTTAGCACCCATATCACCTAACCACTGGACCACCAGAGCTATCTGACCTTTATTCCTTCTCTCTTTATCCTCAAAACCTCTAGTCTGCAAATTGCTATGTGTCAGGAGCAATTTTTAATTAAGAGATGGAAAACACTCAGAATTTGAGGACTTAATGGTTGTGAGTAGTTGAAATGATAAGTGCACATTGTAATATCGCGCTGACCCTGATCCTACCCATGCCTTGTGGACTACATTCCTGAGAGTTCTTTAGGATGCATTATGATATTTTTATACCACATAAAAACCATAGCTATTTTTGACCCAGTAGCCTTGGCTAGCAGTTATAACATCCAAGATTCCTTTTACTTCTTCAGATGAACACAATCAACTCAAAAATATCTATTGACTTCATTTCAGTGAAGCTCCTCATTTAATCTTCTATTCCTCTTTTGCTTCTCTTCTCTTTATTTCTTTTTGCCCCTTCCTGTTGCTCCTTTCACTTTTTCTTTGTTGTCTCCTAATTTTCTCCCCCTCTCAATATCAGACTCATCTATGGCCACCAGTAGCAATTTTGAGTATGTATTATTAGCCAAGCACACTGTGCTATGACCTATATATGACAAAAAAAAAAAGTTTCCTTTTGACTCATAGCAAACTTATAGGTCAGAGTAGAACTGCCCCATAAGGTTTCCAAGAAGCTGTAGTGGATTTGAAACATTGACCTTTTGATTAGCAGACATGGCACTTAGCCACTGTGCCATGAGGGCTTCATGACCTGTATGTAGCTATCTCATTTATTTTTTCAACCAACCTGTAAAAAAAAAAAAACAAACCCGTTGCTGCTGAGTCTGACTCATAGCGACCATACAGGGTGGAGTAGAACTGCCCCATAGAGTTTCCAAGGAGTGACTGGTGGATTTGAACTGCCCGCCTTTTGGTTAGCAGCCGAGTTCTTAACCACTACACCACCAGGGCTCCAGCCAACCTGTAGGGTTAGTATTATCAGCTGAAGCTTAGCAAGCATAAGTAACCAGCCTATGGTCACTGCTGGCAATGCCTAATCCCTCACATAGATAATAAGACTGCTGCCACTTAATCGGAACAACTCTGAAACCTGTGCTCATTTTATTTGCATGGTTAGCTTATTGATTTATAGGTTACTTATATGATTTTGAGAGCCCTGGTGGCACAGTGGTTAAAAAGCTCAGCTGCTAACAAAAAGGTTAAAAGGTGGGTAGTTCAAACTCACCAGCAGCTCCATGGGAGAAAGATGTGACAATCTTCTTCCATAAAGATATAAAGCATTAGAAACCCTATGAGGCAATTCTACCCTGTCCTGTAGGGTCACTGTGAGTTGAAATGGACTCCATGGCAGTGGTTTGGTATATAATTTTGTGAATCTTGCTTGGCTATGCCATGTGTGCAGAGTAGAACTGCTCCATAGCATTTTCAAGGCTGTGACCTTTTGGAAGCAGATCACCAAGACCTTCTTTTCAGATTCTTCTGGGTGGGTTCACACCGCCAGCCATTCTGCTAATAGTCAAGTGCATAACTGCTTGCATCACCCAGCTGTTGTTGCTGTGTGCTGTCCAGTTGATTCTGACTCCTATCGACTCTCTGCGACGGAGTAGAACTGCCTGTACGGTTCTGTAGGCTGTAATCTTTATGGGAGCAGATAGCCAAATCTTTTCTCTCAAGGAGCCAGGGGTTGGTTTGAACCACCTACCTTTTCATTAGCAGCCAATGGCTTAACCATTGTGCCACCAGGGCTCCTTGCGCCATCCAGGGGCTCCCACAAAACAAGTTAATCCAGGTGAATTTAGCAGTGCTGGCATTCAATGACTGACTGTCCTGAAGGCCTGGGCAGGAGCCTCAGTTCTCCTCACTTACCTTATCTAGTGCCCTCTGATATGGGCTCCGCTCTTTCCTGGCCCATTTTTTCCTCACAAACATTGTGAGCTGTTTTGGACAGTGCCCATTTCCTTGCTAGATACACAGTGTACGGTGAAGTAGAAATAATATAGTTGAGAAGGCAGTGGCCTTTCTTTCTCCTTGCTGGCCAGATCAGAGGGAGGTGTCACTGCTGAACTTCACCTCCTAATAATCATTGCAGTTTCCAGGCGGAAGGCCTTCTCTCTTTCTTCTGTAAATCTGAGTAGCTCAGCTCTTGTTGCCTGGCTTTTTTTAGGGTTTAAAATGCAATAAAATTCTCAAGAAAAGTGAAAAGTATGAAACCAAAGATAAAGCTTTTAGTTTTTGGACTGTCTTAGAAGTACCTTCTATGGGAAAGATATATTTCATCTAGTTCTCCTTTAATGAAAGTTATTTTCTTTATTTAAAGTCTCAAAAAACAAAACAAAAGCATCAACAATAATAATAATAATAAAAATTGTCTTCTCTCCACACCAATGCCTTAGAATTATTTGTTAGCTGTAGAATTTTCTGTGCAGTCTTATTTGACTATATTTTTAGTGCTATACCCAGAAACAGCCAGAGAGTATCATATACAATTCACCTGAAGCGTGAGTGATCAGGAGTCCCCAACTTCCATATAATCATTCCAGGAGTATTTGTTTGTTGTGCTGAATAAATTTCCATTGGTAAATTTCAAGCAGATATTTTGATTCTCTTTTGGAAACTTACAGATCAAGCTCTGGGAAATGTGAAGGAAAGAAAGGTCTGTAGCTTTCAATCTCCTCTCTCCAGATGAGGTAAAAAAACAGAATGTAAAAAGTGAGCAGAGCAAAATAGTACTGGAAAGTTCTTGGAAACAAAAAGTCAGGGAACCCAGGTATATTAGACTTTCATAACAAATTACCACAGATTTAGAAGCTTAAAATAACACAAATCTGTTATCTCAATTTCTGTGGGTCAGAAGTCCAGGCATGGCTGAGCTGGGTCCTCTGCTCTGTCTCCCAAGGCTGCAGGCAAGGGGTCATCCAGGGTACATTCCTTTCTGGAACTCAAGGTCTTCTTCCAAGTTTATGTGATTTTTGGCAGAACTCAGGTCCTTGTGGTAGTAGGGCTGAGGTCCCCATTTTCTTGCTAACTGTCACTGGGGGCTACACTCAGCTCCTAGAGGCCACCCACAGTTCTTTGCCGTGTGGCCCTCTCACAGGCCTTCACAGGCCCTCTTATAATGTGACAGCAGAAGAATCTCTTCACAGTCTGCCAATAGACAAATGGTGGCACAAATGGTTTGTATTCAAATACTAACCTAAAGGTAGGCAGTTAAAACCCACCCAGCAACATCATGGAAGAAAGACCTAATGATTTGATTCCATAAAGATTATAGCCATTGAAAATTTTATGAAGTACAGTTCTTCTGTGTAACACATGGGGTTGCCATGAGTTGGAATCAACTCGATGATAATGGGTTAAGAGACAAATTGTTATACAGTAACTATTGTACCCCCATTGTTATTGAACATAACCTAATCAAGAAAGTGACTATCCCATATTCTACAGGCTAGACCCAAGTCACAACTTCTATCCTCACTCAAGGGCAAGGGGGTGGAGATCACGAGGCCATCTTAGAATTCTACCTACCTTACCAGGCTTTCTTGCTTCTCTGGTGTGGGTTTCCCTAACTAAGCATGTTGGGCATTTTGGGAATGTAAAGCCTTGACAGGGGACTCTAGAGTCCTGGGACTGACTTGATAGCACGCCCCTAAGTACCTGGCCATGTTTGAAGTTCCCAACAGGATGCAGGGAGGAGGGAGAGAGTAATGATTTTCTCACTTCTGCATTTATTTGTTATATTTCAACAGAGAATATGTTAGATATTGTTAATTAATCAGTCAATTACTTAATTGATTGATTGCTTGGTGAGCCTTCAATAGAGGCGTGTTCCCAGTGCTGCGGGGATATACAGGCAAGGGTGACTTCAAACTCTCCCTCACCGTTTTCTTGTTTATAGCTGTAATGCGTAACCTTAACTGCACATTGTAATCACACGGGGAGTATTAAAAAATACTAATGCCTGGCTTCAACCCCCAGAGAGTCTTATTTAATTGGTTTGAGGTGACCCCTGGGCATCAGGATTTATAAAAGTTCCCCTGATGGTTCTAATGTTCCGTCAAGATTGAGAACGAGCATGTTGTAGGGACAGGTTTCCCTGCGGCGAACTCCAGAAATACTCAGTTTGATGACTTAAGAGCAATGCTAATCACAGACATCTAAGGGAGCTATTTACCATTTTTACCTAATAACCATGCAGCACAATGATGATTATGCATATAATTCAGTGTGTCAGGGTAACTTCATTGTAAGTTTTGGTCGTTTTTAACATTTCATTATTAAACTTTGTTCTTTGATATGCTCATGGGAAAAGGATCATCTGCCCAAATTTAAAAGAGAAAGAGGGTGAAAAATGTTTGTTGTGAACATGAAGTAGCAGTAGGCATGATTAAATTACAACCCTACCTAATTATATGGGCAATAGAGTAAGAGAGTTGACGGAATAAAGTCATGCTCATTTCCTGATTACTCATGAAATAACCTCATCTTCCTCATGCTAATTTCTTCAAATTAATTGGTATTTTTTTTTCCTATTGGTAATTTAGCATTCAGAAACATTGTTTTGGGGGGCGGGGAAGGAGATAAAAAAGATGATTATTCTGCTTATTTTCTGTGCCTTGTGAGTCGGAATCGAGTTCGCAGCAACAGGTTTGGGTTTTTTTTGTTTATTAGGCAAGTAACATCTTCTATTGTCCTTTACCCATAATTTTTAAGCTATGAGGAAGAATTTGAACATTCTTTAACATTCTCAACTTTATTGAGCTCCTACTTTGTGCCAGGAAAAATGCTAGGTGTAAAGAATAAATGGTTGAAGAAAACATGCCCTTGAAGTTCACGCTCTTTGGGTGAATTAAAATTCATTGCAATCCTGTGTGATTAATAATCTAAGAGAGATGAGTTTAAAGGAAGGAGCGAGCACACTAATGGTGGGATCAAGGAAACCTCCATAGAGATCTTGAGCTGGGCTTTAAAGGAGGAATAGATTACAGGCATGAGAACAGTGGTGGTTCAGTGGTAGAATTCTCACCTTCCCTGTGAGAGACCCAGGTTCGATTGCTGGCCAGTGCACCTCATGGGCAGCCACCACCCATCTGTCAGTGGAGGCTTGCATGTTGCTATGGTGATGGACAGGTTTCAGCAGAGCTTCCGGGCTATGACAGACTAGGAAGAAAGGCCTGGTGAGCTACTTCTGAAAATCAGGCAGTGAAAACCCTGTGAATCACAATGTTTCGAGGTCCAAAGGCTCGTAGGGATGGCACAGGTCTGGGCAGCCTTTCTTTCCATTGGAGAGAGTCACCATGAGTCAGGGCCTGATTCAACAGCAGCTAACAACAACTTAGATTGCAGGAGATAATGTAGCCTGACATATTCGGGGAGTAGCAAGTACTTCAGTGGGCTGGAAACACCCAAAGTATGAGGAGCCTGGACAGGCTGGGGGCCTGCATTGTCCGGAGCTTTACCAACTTTGTGAAGGGTTCGGGCTGTTCTCTGGCTTCTGCCAGCGGTATGACCATATACCAACAATAAATCAGGGAAGGACCCCTAACTGGGTACATTTAATGCTTCCATTAGTAATATTCTTCTGTTGTTCCTAACCCCATTGCTTGCTTACCACCTGACTTCATGACTTTTTTCCTACTTTTCCCCTTCAAGCCAGAGACAATCCCTGAAGACAGGTAGACAGGACATCAAGGGTGGCCAACCCTTATTGGCTATAATGGAATTAATCTTTTATTGTTGCACTTTTTTAGCTTGTTAGATGGGAGATGGTGGACCTTCATTAGAATACACGTAGGCACTTAGAAAACGGATATGTTTTAAAGGTTTATGGTCTGCGGCGTACTCCTGAGACTGAGTGCCAGCTGTTGCATTTGATGTTTTAGCCCGGTACAGATTGTGGAGGACCTTGCGTGGTTGGTCAGCAGTGGAGTTTGGACTTTGGGGAGCCATTGAAGAATGCTGAGCAATCTTAGAACAGCTCTTTCCCTATAACCTGAATATGTATGCTTCTAAAATACCATACAGTTCCCTGAAGGAAACCTGTACCCATTGCCATTGAGTGGATTCCAACTTATAGAGACCCTACTGAACAGAACAGAAGTACCCCATAGGGTTTCCAAGGCTGTAATCTTTAGGCAAGCATATTGCCACATCTTTCTCCTGTGGAGCGGCTGGTGGGTTCGAACTGCCAACATTTCAGTTAGCAGCTGAGTGCTTAACCACTGAGCCACCAGGGCTCCTCTCCCTGAAGGATTACTACATCCTATTTCTATAGAAGATTAAACCTGTAGGAGGGATTTTTGTAGGGTATTAAACCCAGAAAGAATGTTGGCATGTAGATACATGAAAATATTTTTTTAAATATGCTGTTTTTGTTTTGTTTTGTTGATATAGCTTAGTATCCAGGGCTGGATCCCTTTAGAGCATAGTCCATAAGCTTCATAGTGCCAAGAAGATAACACAGAATCCAGAGGGCCCAGGTTACTACTGGTGAGGCAAAAAAACAGTGATAGCTTAATTTGCTCTACTTTGGACCACATTGGTCATCTGTAGACTAAAGTAGCCTCCGTAATTTTCTGTGGTTTTGTGGGATTACATTTTTTTTGTTGCAACGTTCTGTTAAATAAAAACAGATTTTAAGTACAGAGCGTTTAGTGCTCTCCTAACTTGAAGGTTTGTAAGTCGCTGGTCATTTGCTACTTTTATAATCTTAAAAGCTAATCCTTCTGCAGTACATTTATGTGCCAGGCACTGTTCTTAGTGCTTTATATTACAGTAAAAGCTGTGAAAACCAGAACCTGTATAAGGGGAAAATGTGTAGGAGAAGGAAAACACAAATATTTTCCACCAAAATAAACAATAGGAAAGTGGTAAGACTACACCCTGTCAAAGGCAGAAAACTTGGGAGACCCGGAAAAACATGGCAGTCCTATAAAGTTCTGGCTTTCACAGGTTTCACTGTATTAGCTAATTTAAATCTTGTAAAACCCATATGACCTGTTGTCTTAGTTATCTAGGGCTGCTGTATCAGACATACCGTAAGTGGATGGCTTTAACAAAGAGAAGTTTATTTCCTCGCAGTAAAGTAGGCTAAAAGTCCAAGTTCAGGGTGTCAGCTCCAGGGGAAGGCTTTCTCTCTCTGTTCTCTTTCTCATCAATCTTCCCTGGACTAGGAGCTTCTCTGCTCAGGGATCCCAGGTCCAAAGGACGTGCTCTGCTCTTGGCACTGCTTTCTTGGTGGTATGAGGTACCCAACTCTCTGCTTGCTTCCCTTTCCTTTTTTCTCTTGTAAGATAAAAGGTGGTGCAGGCCACACTCCAGGGAAAGTCCCTTTACGTTGGATCAGGGATGTGACCTGGGTAAGGGTGTTATAATCCCACCCTAATCCTCTTTAACATAAAATTACAATCACGAAATGGAGGACAACCACACAATCCTGGGAATCAAGCTGACACATATTTTGGGGGGACACAATTCAATCCATGACACCTGTAGACTGTTTTTATTGTCATTTTACAGCTGGGGAACCTTAGGCAGAGAGAGGTAAGTGCCTTGCCCAAGTTTCCACAGTTGGTAAGTGGCAGAGTTTGGGATCAAACCCTGACATCCTAGCTCCATATTGTGTTTTTGTAATAAATATGCTTTGCACTATGCTTTCTTTTCTTTCTGAATAAGCTATGGAGTGCCACACAAGTTGCTGAGATTCTTAGGCTCACAAGAAATTCTTGATCAATACATAGAAGGCAGAGGCCATAGGCCCCTGCTTTGCGCTTAGCCATATGTGAAGAAGATTACAAGACACATGCTTTGGTCTGGGAAAAACACACAGCGAGAACATGGGCCTCTAACATATGGAGCAGAGAAGGAAGACTGAGGGTCCAGCATGTTGAGAAATGTCAGTGGACTTTGTCCAATAAAACTTCCCGAAGCAGTTTAGAGGACTAAAGTTTATTGCTTCAAGGAATGTTGACTGCATAAGCTGGGGGTATAAAACCTAAAGCCACGAGGCTCATAGACACTGCCTCTGCCTGGTAAGTGCAGCCCAATTGGAGGAACTTTGAACTGAGCAGGGAGTCTTGGCAGCACCTTTCTGTTTTCTCAATGGCTACTGGAACCTTTCCCATCACCGAAAAAACCCCTGAGCCAAACCAGTTGATGTTGAGTCAACTCTGACTCATGGCGACCCCAGGTGTGTCAGGGTAGAACTGTGCTCATAGGCTTTTTAATGTCTGATTTTTCAGAAGGACGTTGACAGGCCTTTCTTCTATGGTGCCTCTGGGGGGTGAAAACTTTATGAAGCTAGTGTTTTAACTGTTTCACCAACCCTTACAATTATACTCTTCCCCAAAATGACCACACTATACCTGCTGTCTTTGCCAACTGCTACTGCTGACATTTATTAAGCATTTACTGGTACATTATTCAGGTCAATGTACATTGTATTTCTATAAACTATGTATGATTGCTGTGCCCTGTTCACAGATGAGAAATCTGAGATCAGAAAGTTTAAGCAACTTGCCTAAGGTCATATACCTAGGAAGTGGCAAAGCGGGGTTTGATTGTGGGATTTTCTGACTCTAAAACCATAAACATTTTTTAAATGAATTTTTTATTTAAGTACACAAATCCTAAGTGTACCACGTGATGAATTTTCACGAAGTGAACATTGTTGTTGTTAGGTGCAGGTAAGTTGGTTCCAACTCATAACGACCCTATGTACAACAGAACTAAACACTGCCCAGTTCTGCGCCATCCTCACTATCATTGTTTATGCTTGAGCCCATTGTTTCAATCCAAAATATGACCACGATGTATTCCTCCATTTATTTAGGTTTTCTTTTATTTCTGTCAGTAATATTTTAAACTTTTTTGTGCAGTGGTCTTACACATCTTTTTAGATAGACCCTTGTATAGTATAGATTTTAATTCTATTGAAAATAATATCATTTTAAAAATTTCATTTTCTAATTATTTGAGACTGAAGTATAGAAATACAATTGAATTTGTATGCTGGCCTTATATCCAGTGAGGATAGCTTACATATATATATACTTTTGAATTTTTCCACATGCACAACCATGTCTTTCGGAAAGAATGGAAGTTGTGTTTCTTCTTTTCTTGTCTTTAAATCTTCCATACTTTTTCTTCTCTTTTCTTCTTTTGGTTTCTCTTCTTTTTTACCTTATTAAATTTTCTTACACTTTTCTGGTTGAGTGGCAAAATGAAATGCCCAATTCCTGATCTCTGGAGGAAAGTGTTCAGTTTTCACCATGTGATATCATTACGAATTGCTGTAAGGTTTTTTGTTTGTTTGTTTTGTTTTATATTTTTATGAGACTAAGGACTTTTCCCTCTGTGCCTAATTTGTTAAGAGCTTTTTTTTTCACTTTAAAAATCATTTATAGATGTTTAATTTTATCTGGCAGTTTGTTTTTTTTTTTGCATCTTATGAGATTTTGCTCTGATTTTTCCCCTTTAGCTTTTTCATGTGGCTAATTACATTAATTAATTTTCAACTTAATCTGGAACATTATTTTCATTTGTTTTTGACTTTTATGCATAGTTTGTTAGAGACATTAAGCAGTTGCCATCAAATCGACTACGACTCATGGTGACCCTATGTATGTCAGAGTAGAACTGTGCTCCATGAGATTTTCAATGCCTGTTTTGGAAGTAGATTGCCAGGCTTTTCTTTCAAGGTGCTTCTGGGAGGATTAGAGCCACCAGTTTTTTGGTGAGCAGCTGAACACATTAACTGTTTGCACCACCTAGGTATATTGGCCTGTAATTTTTTTCTTTCTTATAATATGAATTTTTGTTATCAAGTTATTCTGACTTTATAAATTGAGTTGGGAAATAATTCCTTTTTTTCCTATTATCTAGAAGAGATTACATAAGATTGATATTATTTTTTCCTTAAATGTCTGGAAAAACTTACTGATAAAGTCACCTGAGTCTAGTATTTTTTTTTTTTTTGTAGTATAGTTTTTATCATTGATTTAATTTCTTTATTTGCTAATTAGGTTTTGTTTTTCTTCTAGTGTCAGATTTGGTAAATTGTATTAAAAAATTTTTTTTTTATTGTTTCATTACATATACAGTTTCATATTAGTAGTTGTCTTAGTTATCTAGTGCTGCTGTAACAGAAATACCACAAGTGGATGGCTTTAACAAAGAGACGTTTATTTTCTCATAGTCTACTAGGCTAGAAGTACAAATTCAGGGCGTCAGCTCCAGGGGAAGGCTTTCTCTCTCTGTTGGCTCTGGAGGAAGGTCTGTGTCATCAATCTTCCCTTGGTGGAGCAGCTTCTTAGCACAGGGACCCCAGGTCCAATGATATGCTATGCTCCCGGTGCTTCTTTATTGGTGGTTATGAGGTCCCCCGTCTCTGCTGGCTTTTCTCTTTTATGTTTCAAAAGAGATAGTCGAAAGACAATCTAGTCTTATAGATCTCATCAACATTACTGCCAATAATCCATCTCATTAACTTCATAGTGATAGGATTTATAACACGTAGGAAAATCTCATCAGATGACAAAATGGTGGACAGTCACAATACTGGAAATCATGGCCTAACCAAGTTGGCAGATATTTTTGGGGGACATAATTCAACCCATGACGGTAGTTCATAGCATCATTTGTTTTTCCCATCTCTAAGATCTACAGTGATATCTCTTCTCCCAGTCTGTCTCTTGCTCACCATGAATTTATCAATTTTAGTGGTATTTTCAAAGAAAGTATTTTGGAGTTTGCTGATTCTCTTCACTATACTTTGTTTTCTCTATTTTATAATTTTCTATTTCCATTTTGTTATTTTCTTCCTTTTACTTCATTGAGTTTAATTTGGTGTTATTTTATCTACATTTTTTAGATGAATGCATAGGTTATTCATTTTTATCTTTCTTCATTTCTAATCTACCTTTTAAGACACTAAATTTTCCTTTAAGTATTGTTTTAACTGCATCCCTCAAGTTTTAATGTGCCACATTTTATTAATATTTATTTCAAAATATTATCTGATTTCCCTATGATTTATTCTTTGACCAAGGGGCTGTTTAGAAATGTATTGCTCAATTCACAAACATTCAAGGATTTTCTGATTTTTTTTTTGTTAGCTTATATCCACTGTAGCCAAAGAATATAGTGTATTACTTCAATTCTGTAATGTTTGTTGAGATCTGCTTTATGGCACACTATATGGTCAATTTGTGTGAAGGTTCCATGTGCACTTGAATAAAATACGTATTCTTCAGTTATTGAGTGCAGTCTAAAAATATAACAACTGCATCAAGAAATTAAGTAGTTTGATGATCAGTTGCTTAGATCTGTATTTTTTAACTAATTTTTATCTGCCTGTTTTTATCAGTTACTAACAGCAATATGTATGATCTCTCAAAATGATTGTGGATTTTTCTATTTCTTCTTTTTTGTCAATTTTTGCTTTATATTATTTGGATAGAAACCCTGGTGGTGTAGTGGTTAAGTGCTATAGCTGCTAACCCAAGGGTCAGCAGTTCAAATCCATCAGGTGCTCCTTGGAAACTCTACAGGGTGGTTCTACTGTCCTATAGGGTCTCTATGAGTCGGAATCGACTCAACGGCGCTGGGTTTGGTTTTTGGTTTGGTATTATTTGGATGCTGTCATATATTATTCAATGCTATCTGCTTCTTGATGTTTGTAACATGAAATAAAAAATATCCTTCATTATTTCTACAAATGTGTTTTTCATTATAGTCTGTTTTCCTCTGTTAATATAGGTTTCTTTTTAACTGGGGTTTGCTTAGTATATCTCTTTCCATTGTTTTACTTCCAATCTTTCTATACCATTATCTTTAAGACACATCACTTACAAACAATGTGTATTTTGTGTTTCTTTTTTATCCAGTCTAGAAAGCTCATCTTTAAACTGGGGTATTAAGTACATTTATTTTTAATTTAAATTAAAAATATATAGGTTTAAATCTAATATCCTATTATTTATTTCCTATTTGTTCCACTTCTATTTATTTTTCTCTACTTTCTTGCCATCTTTTGGATTAATTAAGTATATATTATTCTTCCATTTTTCCTTCTGTTACCTTTCTAGCTAAAGATTTTTTGACTAATTTTTTAGCTTTACCCTAGAGTTACAATATACACCCTTAACTTATTAAAGTTCTAATACTGATTAGGACTTTTATCACCTCCTAGAACTTAAATTATGTTAACTCGATTTATTGCCACTCTCTGCGTTTTTTGGTTATTGTTTCCATGCATTTTACTTATCATGTATTTTAAACCCCACAAGATGTTGTTATTAATATTTTCTAAATGCAAGCTTCCTTTAGTCACCCACATACTTACTTTTCCTGTTGCTCTTTCTTCCCTCTAACACCTACCAGTTTCCATCTGGGATAATTTTCTGTCTAGAGATTTTGGCTACTGTGTGTCAGTTGCTAATGAAAAAAAAAAAAGTTCTGAAAATGTCTTCATTTTTCTTTCATTTTTGAAGCCTATTTTCACAGGTAAAGATTTTGAGGTAGGCAATATCGAGCACTCTGTAGATACTCCACTGTTCTGGCTTTCTACTTCTGTTGAGAAATCAGTTCTATTGTGGCTTGTTTGAAGGTAATGTGTCTCTTTTCTGTAGCTACTTTTTGGATTTTTCTCTTTGTACTTGGTGATCAGAAATTTGGCTGTGGTGGGCATGTGTGTGGTTTTCTTTTTATTTATGTTGCTCAGAGTTTGTAGTGATTCTTAAGTCTGTGGCTTAGTGTCTTTTTATTGGTTTAAGAAAATTATTTAATATTATCATTATATATTGTCTTAGCCTTATTCTTTCTTTTTTTTTTAGCAGCCCAGATTACACATATATTCAACTTCTCTACCATGCTTCATATGTCTCCTTTGTCTTTTCTCCTTCTATTTGCCATCCATAGAGCCTAACCAACCTTCTGTGTACATATTTTCTACCTGCTTATCTTCAGTTCCTAATTCTTTTCTCAGCCATGCCTTATCTGATTTAAAACCCATCTGCTGAGTTCCAAACTTCAGATATTACATTTTTTAAAATTGTAGAACGTCCATTAGAATTTTCAAAAGGATTAATTTTTCTCTGCTGATATTCATCATTTTGTTCCTGGTTTTCTTAAACATATTAAGAACAGTTATTTTAAAGCTTGTGTTTGATATAACCACAATGTCTTGATCTACTATGGGTCTGTTCTTATTGTCTTTTTTTCCTCTCTTGGTCTTCAGTCATTTGGTCTATTCTCCTGGTGTGACATGGCAATTTCTTATGGCATGCCATATACCTTTATGAAAAAAAAAAAAAGTAGAGATAATTTGAGTCTGTAGGTGAGGTTGGCAGTTCAAATCCACCAGGTGCTCCTTAGAAACCTTATGGGGCAGTTCTATTCTGGCCTATAGTGTCGCTATGAGTCAGAATTGACTCGATGGCAATGGGGTTGGTTGGTTGGTTGGTTGGTAGGTTATGTGAACTTCCTGTGAAAAGGACTTATCTTTGCTTATTGCAGACTGTTAAGCTAGGGGCAAATCATTTTAATTCAAAAAGTAATACATCTGTTAGCTAGTTTGTTTTTGACCTTTTTGAGAACTAGCCTGTTGTTGGTTAGCCCTTACTCTGAAATTGTAGCACTTCAAATGTCCTGTATGAAATTCTGGGTTTATATCTGGGCCTCTCCCTCATACTGAATGTTCAATACCAACTTTCTTTTTCCCCCAGCTCTTTGAAATTGCTAAATGGTTATACCACTGCCTATAAATCAACAAATGCCTTGAAAGAAGAAGCAATAGTCTTTTGGTGATGGTGGCCCCTCAAGTGCTTGCTGTACTGATAGATCTCTAAATGCTTTCTGACAAATTTCTAAGTGCATATTTTAATCAGTGTCTTAGTCATCTAGTGCTGCTGTAACAGAAATACTTTTATAGGATTGTGTGGCTTTAACAAGGAGAAGTTTATTCTCTCACAGTCTAGTAGGCTACAAGTTCAAATTCAGAGTATCAGCTCCAGGGGAAAGCTTTCTCTCTCTGTTGGCTCTGGAGGAAGGCCCTTGTCATCATTCTTGTTGAGAAGCTTCTCAGGAGCAGGGACCCTGGGTCCTAAGGATGCATTCTGCTCCTGTTTCTGCTTTCTTGGTGGTATGGGGTCCCCATGTCTCTCTCCTCACTTCTCTCTTTATAGCTCAAAAGCGATTGGCTTAAGACACTATCTAATCTTGCAGATCTCATCAACAGAACTGCCACTAATCCATCTCATTACATCGTAGTAATAGGATTTACAACACATAAGGAAATCACATCAGATAACAAAATGGTGGACAATCATACAATACTGGGACTCTTGACCTAGCCAAGCTGACAGATATTTTTGAGAGACACAATTCAATCCACGACGGTCAGCTTTTGTAGTTGTTTTGGGGGAGTGGGAGAATTGTGCTGATAATAGCTTGCCTATCAGACTTGCACTGGGTTTTTTTTACTGGGTTATCAGAGTTGTAGGAGGAATTACAAATTCATAGTCTTAATCACTGCAGTGTGCTGCCTCTTAAAAAGAAAATTTAAAATAAGACAAACTCCTCCAAGAGTTTATAATCTAGTTTAGAGAAAAATTCATAGAGGAAACTTCTTTCTAATAGAATATTATATGTTTATACACAAAACTGAGTTAAAAGAACCTGTGAACTCTTTGAGGCCATGGACCATGTTTAATTAATTTTCATATCCTAAATAAGTGCACAATAAACTTTAATGAATTGAGTGGACATGAATGTAAGTACTCTAAGAGTTCAGAGTAGAATAAAGGATTGTGTGAGCTATAGCATCCAGGTAAGTTTGACTAGATGGTAAGGGGTTTCTTGGTGGATGTATATGATAGATAGGTGGAAGGAGAAACTAAGTTAAATTAGGGGATAAAATATGTGCAAAGCCTTGAAGTTAAAGCTGGCATGCTTAGGATAACAGTGAGCATACTCCAGCCTATCTGTAACAAAGGATTTATTTTAGGGAGTAAGGACTAGACGGTTAGAGTAGAGCCATAGGTGGGAAATGGTGAACACCAGGTTGTGGGCTAATGCTCTTTTATGGGCAAAAGGGTATTTCACAACACTTCCATGGAATGTTAATAAAGTCAAGAAAACAGAGATAGACAGACATTGAGGTTTGGAAAACATTGGTTTAAATAGATTTGTGTACTGAAAGACTTCTTTGGACTTTTAAATTCTGTACTGTGAATTTTGGAAATTGTTTAAACTCAGCATAAAGAAACAGAGTTTCTTGAAACATACTTTGGGCAATTGGGATATGTGGGCATTGAGGAAGTACTAGCTAGAATGTTATACTAACATGAATGGTCCATGAGGGCTGGGGCTTTTTTGGTATTGCTCATGGTTCTGCCACTTGTACTAGAAGAGCACCCAGCAAAGATATGTTCTGGGTATATATTAACTGAATAAACGGCTTATTGTAGTGGATGGAGGAAGAATGATATCAGGATCAAACCAGTTTTTTAGCAAGATTAATCTGATAATATGGTTCAGGGTGGACCGTACGGGAAAGCTGAAATGCCAGTAAAGAAGTTGTTATGGTTGTCCAGACCTAAGGGTATTTGTTCTTGGGTAGGGGTGACATCCTTGATCACAGAAAATAAAATGGATGACAACAATATTTTTAACAGGGAATTACAAGATTTGATCAAAGATTAGATGAAGGAGGTAGGAAGTTCTCAAGGTACTCAGGATGATGGAGTCACTGTAAAGAAGAGTTCAGTCTCTTTTCTTCATGTATCCTAGTGATTGGATGGATGGGGTCATGAAGGATGTATCTGTTTCCATGAAGTGTTACCTTGGGCTTGAAAGCTTTTTGCAGAGCAAACGATTACCAGTTTCCCAACAGTGAAGTTAGTGATGGGAGAGAGCTTGAATGCAAAACACAGAAAAAAAACCTATTGTAAAAAGTCATGCTGATCTTATGCAGTAAGAGCAAATGTGTTGTACAAAGATTCTGACTTGGCCAACAGGTATCTTTTCTTCCAGTTTATAATTCTATGATATCTACATATAAAGTATGGTAATTATAACATTTGACTTTTTTTGTGTGTGTGTGCTGGAGACTGGTGGGTAACTATTTTGAGCTACTTCTTTTCTAAAAGAAGGCAGGGTATTTTAGGATTATCGATAAGGTGGGTCTTGAATCTAGTGAATAAATAGGATGTGAGACTGGAAATGTAGGTCTTATCTAGCCTAGACATACCTAGAATAAAAACTTAGGCAAAGCCCAGCTTTGTCTGGTGAGACCTAGTAAGCTCCAAGATAGAAGAGGCAATGGGGTGGGATGGAAGCAGCACAGACTTTGGATTCATGGACTTAGATCAATATTCTATGATAGATAAGCTGCCCTTACCCCTTAGTCTCAGTTTACTCATCCATAAAATAGCAACAGTAGTTATCTCACTGGAGAGTGGGGAGGATTTTATAAAAGTTAAGATATAAAATACCGAGTACCATAGACGCTGTGTGTGCATGCCTACATCAATGAAAGAATACTGCCTTGTCGTCCCTTTAATAGGACTTCTTCCTGTCAAGTGGATTTGCTTTCTGTCTAAAGATCAGAGTCCTCTACTAGTACATGTAGAAATCTTGAGGGAGGCTACATTTGTAATGATGAAAATCAGGAGTGATAGTAAAACTGATATAATGATTACCAGAAAAATATTTTAAAATATTTTCAAAGGCTTTACATGTAAGATATGATATTTATAAGGGTGAAGTGTTTGTTGGCTATAGAAAAAAATGTTTGCCCTTGCAGGAAAAGCAGCAAGTATCTAGATAGTAATACCAAGAATCAGAATGGAGTTAATCTAAATAGCAAAACAAAGCTTTCATTAATTGTAACTAACATCTTTTTTTTTTTTTTTCCATTTCACCAGTGAGAAGAAGCTCATTACAGATGCCCTTAATAAGAATCAGTTTCTGAAGAGACTGGATCCTCAGCAGATCAAAGACATGGTGGAGTGCATGTATGGAAGGAACTACCAGCAAGGGAGTTACATTATTAAGCAAGGAGAACCAGGAAACCATATCTTTGTGCTGGCAGGTGGGTTTCACAGATTTTTCATATTGTTATATCGCAAACATTTGCCTATGGTCATAGAATTTTTCCCAAATATTTATAAAAACGCATCACTGATTGCTCTGTTTGTCAAAAATTTAGCAGATCGAGTTCATGAAATAGCAACATTGTTGTTCAAATCATGACGATGCTAATACTTAATAGTTACTAAATGCTTTATATATGTCCCTCGGTAGTGCAGATGGTTAAGCACTGAGCTGCTAACCAAAAGGTTGGCAGTTTGAATCCATCTAGAGGTACTTTAGAAGAAAGGCCTGGGGATCTGTTTCCAGAAAAAGAAATCAGCGATTGAAAACCTTATGGAGTACAGTTCTACTCTGACACACATTGGGGCTCTACAAGTCAGAATTGACTTTACAGTGACTTTTTTTTTTCTTCTTCTTTTCTCCTGTATATCAGGCATCCTATCTTGTTGTGCACTTAATAGACAGATCTCATTTCATCTTCTTACCAACCCTGAGAGGCAGGGCTGTTATAATAATGTTATTATCTCCATGTTATTAATGTGGACTGTATCACAGAACGGTTAGGTGGCTCACCCAAGGCCATACAGGTTATAAACAGTGGAGGTAGAATGCAAATTTAGACAATCTGACTCAGAGTCCCCACTTGTAATTACAATGCTGCCGTTCAAAAACATTGAAAAGGTTTTTCCATTCAAAATACTGTTGTTTATGTTGACATTTTTGGGTAGTTATTCCAGGAAGGAAACAATTATTTTTGTGTTTTTGTAAAATATTTTGGTTGCGTACTAATGATTTAAAAAGATGATTTAGGTACATTTAATCAATAGAAGAACCAAGTGAAATACCTTATGATTAGAACTCCCTGATTTTTTTTTTTTTTAAATAATCTTTTTAATGGTTTCCTCCATTTATGACCACTGGTACATGCTTAGATGCTGGGAAGGTTATAATGGTTAGATCAACAAAAAACTTATTTCTCGGATTCATATCGAATGCTTAGATTTTATAATGGCTACTCAGTGTTTGTTTTTTTTTTTTTTGTTTTGTTTTTAATATATGGATGGAAGAAATTATCTGAACAGGGTCTGAAGATATCGAAATGCCCTGTCAAATTCTGAATCACCCAGCTTTTGGAGCTTCAGGGAGAAGGATAAACTGGCTTACCCAGATGGAGTAGTAACCTGAGATGTGCCGTGGCCTTTCATTTTGCAGTACAGTTCCTGATCATCTAAGCAATGCACTCATTATTCTGTCTCCTTTGGGTCTTAGGTGTGGGGCCAAAGTTACCAACAAACAAACATGCATTATTCTATCTATAGCATTCTGTTTATAGCATCATATACTTTGATTCTTTAAACATGACCATTTTGTAATTATTGGTGTATCATTTGCCATATAACATCTTCGCAGACATATTTAAATTTACAGTCATTCTCAGTAGTTATTGTACACAAGAAATGAGTTATATTCTTAATTTTGCCAGCCTTCAAGGTTTTAGGGATGGATCATCCAAAGCAATTTCCCCGTGTAGCAACTTATCTCTTGGCCATTTTGCTTCTACTTTAGCAACCCTAGAGCATTCTGGCAAGAGAAGATAGGTCATCAGGTTAATAGATATTTAAGGAACCTGCTAGGAAAGGATGAGAAACTCATGTCAGCCCATTTTGCTCCTTGTCAGTAACTCTGATGAAAGGCTCAAGGAGAGTGGAGTTTTAACAGAGGTCAATACACTGGAATCAGGGCTGTATGGCACATACGGAGATGAGAATTGGGCAGTTTCTTATTTAAATTAATTGTGATGTTATCCTAGGACTGAATTACTTGGTTTCATTATCTGATTGAGCAAATTAATTTGACCATTAAAAATCTCCCTTTTTATAAAATACAGCATGAAGAGCAAATTGTAGAAGCATATTTAGCTTAAACTCTTAGATGTTTCATAAAATTCATTGGTATTATTCAAGCCTCATGAGCCATAACCAATTAGGTAAAAAAAAACTGGAAATGCATCAAAACCCATGATATCAACTCGACAGTACCACTAAGTGGTTTTGATGGAATAGAATTTAGTTATAATGAGAAATTATTGAATTGCATATCCAATCTTTAGGACTGGGAGCCAAAACAGAGTTTATTTCTTGCTAGAATATGAGTTGTACCAGAACAAGTAGCTTTTTTGTCTTGTTTGCTCTGTATCTCTGGTACGTGGAACAGTTCCTGGCAGAATGTGGGTACTCAGATCAAATTTTTTGAATGGATGAATGGACAGAGATATGGCAGAGCTACTTAGTGGTGTATTTAGAGAAGAAAAGACTTTAATTCTTCAAGGGAAAGATAAATTATCCCACCACTTTTAAGAATTAGGACTTTTTTGCTTGTGATTTTGGTTAGATAAGGTTTTGTTTACATTCATCCTAAAGTAGGAGGAAGAGAATTTCTAGACAAAGGAATTGTGATGTTTGATGTTCTATCTTTTCCCCATCTTTGCCTCGATTAATGCCAAGTGCTCTTCTAGTGATTTCCATTTATTAATTTATTTCAGTTAATTCAATATAATAGCTTGCCCCAGGTCACACAGCCAGTGACTAACAGGGCCAGGACTCAGAACCAAGCAGTGTGACTTCAAAGCCGGTGCACTTATGGGTTATGACAAGCTGTTCTGCCGGGGCGAACAGCTGTGCTGTGTTGTCAAAATACACAATGATTATTGTGCTCCTAGTACAAGAGAAATAGTTCCATGCACAACATTTTTCATGGATTAGAATGAATTTGAACAAAACACTGAACATACACTGCTCCAGGAAAAGAGTTTTGTAAAGGTGACAACAATATTAACAATGTTGTCGGCGTTAGCTGCCATCAAGGTGACCCCAGACTCATGGCAATTCTATGAAATCAGACCTTAGTGATGCATAGGGTTTTCATTAGCTGATTTTCAGAAGTAGATTGCCAGGCCTTTCTTCCTAGCCTGTCTTAGTCTGGAAGCTCTGCTTAAACCTGTTCAGCATCATAGCAGCACACAATGAGTTGTTTTGGTCACCCAGTGCTGCTATAACATATACTACAAGTGGGTGGTTTCAACAAAGAGAAGTTTATTCTCTCACTGTCTAGCAGGCTAGAAGTCTGAATTCAGGGCGCCGGCTCCAGGGGAAGGCTTTCTGTCTCTGTCAGCTCTGGAGGAAGGTCCTTGTCATCAGTCTTCCCTTGGTCTGGGAGCATCTCAGCGCAGGAAGCTCAGGTCCAAAGGACACGCTCTGCTCCTGGCACTATATTCTTGGTGGTATGAAGTCCCCCTGTCTCTCTGCTGGCTTTTTTATATCTCAAAAGAGATTGGCTTAAGACACTATCTAATCTTATAGATCTCATCAATATAACTGCCACTAATCCATCTCATTACATCATAGTGATAGGACTTACAACACATAGGGAAATCACATCAGATAACCAAATGGTGGAAAATCGTACAATACTAGGAATCATGACCTAGCCAAGTTGACAGATATTTTTGGGAGACACAATTCAATCCATGACATGAGTGGTGGCAGCACATGTAGTGCTCTGGCTGGAATTGAACTCAGGTCTTCTGTATGGAAGATAAGGATTCTACCACTGAACCACCACTGTATACCTGTTGCCATGGAGTTGATTGCGATTCATAATGACCCAATAGAACAGAGTAGAATTGCCTCATAGGGTTTCCAAGGAGCGGCTGGTGGGTTCGAACTGTTGACCTTTTGGTTAGCAGCAGTAGCTCTTAACCACTGTGCCACCAGGGCACCAAACCACCACTATAGCTAACACTTAAAAAAAAAAAAAAAAAAAACGTAGCATGTACTGCTGCTAACCAAGAGATTGGTGGTTCAAACCCACCAGCTGCTCTGTGGTAGAAAAGATTTGGCAATCTGCTCCCATAAAGATTAGAAGAAAAACCAAGCCTGTTGCCGTTGAGTTGATTCCGACTCATAGCAGCCCTATAGGACAGAGTAGGACTGCCCTGTGGGGTTTGCAAGGAGAGCCTGGTGAATTTGAACTCCCGACCTTTTGGTTGGCAGTCATAACACTTAAGCACTCCACCACCAGGTTTTAGCCTAGGAAATCCTATGGGGAAGTTCTCTTCTGTCCTAAAGTTTCTCTATAAGTCAGAATTGACTCTAGCGCCCGCAACGACAACAACGTACTGGACATTGTTCTAGGTTCTTTGTGTGTTAAGTCATGTAATTCTCAAAGCAGTTCTATGAAGTAAATATTGTTATTATCCCCTTTTTTCGATGAGAAACCCCAAGCACAGAGGGTCACTTCCTCAAGGTAACCCAACGAGGAGTGGGTAAATAGTAGAGCTGGTTTCAGTCTGCACTTTCAACCACTCTATTGTAATAAGAAGCAAGAGATATCTTACTTGTGTGCTTTCTGATTGTTTTATTATTATTTTATTTATGAGAACCAGGCAAATTTCGATTATTTGTGTTTTTGTTTTCCTTTTTTTTTTTAAAAATTCTACTTGATAGAGGGCCAAATAGAGGTGTTTCAAGGGGAGAAGTTGCTGTCCTCCATCCCTATGTGGACCACGTTTGGGGAACTAGCCATCTTATACAACTGTACAAGGACCGCCTCTGTGAAAGGTAACGAGATGAAATACGGTATCTTTGAATTATTTCGCGAATTTAAAGTTACTCTGGTTAAGCCACTACTGCATCCTTATTTCAAGTCTTTTTGTCTCCTATTTTCTGATATGCTCTTACCATAGAAAGGATATGCCTATAAAAGGACAGTTTGTATTGAAGCGTTTCTCTAAACAACCCAAGTTTCGAAGGACCTTTTCATCAGATACCTGTATATTAAATAAGAACATGGCTGTAAACTGAATGATTCCAATATTTGCTTTAATTGCCACTTTATTTTCTACTATGTAGACCTCTGCCTTTGGCTGTCCCGGAATATTTGTTTGTTCTTCACAAGCTTCTATGTTATAAACCAGAATAGTTAGTTAAACTAATGAAAATGTGTATAAATGTGGAAGGGATTGAATTAGATTAATGGAGTTTTCCTGAGTAACTTTTGGGATTAGTTTAATTGCTCCTCTGTAGGCTTTCTGTTTTTATTGACCTTATTTATTTATTTATTTTTTTATGGAGATGGGCTTTCTTATGAATTATTAAATGTGATGTTTCTCAGTGTTTGGGACTGGGTTACAATTATGAGCAGCAGCATTGCTGAAGTACTTGATAAAAATGCAGATTCTGGAGCTCCTTTACAAATCGGAGCCAGAATTGCAGGGAAGGGGCCAGGGGACCAGTATTTTTAACAAGAATGTCATGATGATTCTCAGTGTCTGTAAATTGGTAAACCAAAGCTTTGGTTTTTGAACTATTTTGTCGACTCTCATTACTTCTCTTTTTGTTTGTTTGTTTACAACTATAATTTCATCTAGATCTTTTTCAAGTTGCTACTTCTCCTCTTCCTTTTCAGATTTTATGCTTGCCTTAAGAAAAAAAGTCCCTCAAAAAATTCTTCCATGATACTTTAAAAAATAGTTTGCATACATTTTACCTAAAAGCAACTACAGAGTTCTTTAAAATATATTAGCTATCTTTAGCAACAGTGTCTAAAGCAACGGGAAAAGACACAAAGAAACACACACACACACACACACACACACACACACAGAGGTTTAATTTCTGATTATCTGCTTGTGAATCTTTCACTCCTGTAATTGGCTACAGGGTGGGTGGCTTTTCCTTGTACCACGGCATGAATCTGGAATATATCCTGATGATGTAGTGCATAATTAGGAATTGCAAACTAATTTTAATATCATCCTAAGCAAAATATAATTAGAAAGGAAACCTTTTGCTACCCACTTCCAAATCATGATGCATCTCAAAGCCAAAAATATTTTATAAAATTACTCACCCCTTATATTGCTGTTTTCTTTCATTTGCACATTTAAATAATGCATTTTCTAAGAAATATCATTTTATGAGAATATGTAACAAATGTATTTGTTAATATACTATTGTGATTTGGATTTTTTTTAAAAATTGAGACTAAACAATGTTTTATTGTTTCCTTGATCTTTCTAAAGCCATTACCAATGTTAAAACTTGGGCACTAGATCGAGAGGTATTCCAGAATATAATGAGAAGGACAGCTCAAGCCAGAGATGAACAGTACAGAAACTTCCTCAGAAGGTAAGAATAACACGTTGGGAGAAAGAACAGAAGATGGTGTAGCCATCTTGTGGATGTGTTGAGTTTGAAAGGAGATCTTGGGTGGTAGAAAAGATAGTGCTCAACTACTAACCAAAATGTTGGCAGTTCAGATCCACTCAGAGGCACCTCAGAAGACAGGCCTGTCAATCTGCTTCTGGAAGGTCACAGCCTTGAAAACCCTACAGAGTAGTTCTACTCTGCGCATATGGATTTGCCATGAGTCGGAAATGACTCAAAGGCAGTTTGACTGAGTTTGGAAATGCACACAGGACTTCAGTTTTGCAACCCATAGAATGCATTGACTGGCTCCCAAAAACTTTATGAACATTTTATCAGAATAATTATTTTACTCTAGCTTCTCTCATTTAATCATTTTCCACATGATTAAACAGAAATATTCCTTTGCAATAAATGCCACATATATCAAAAATTTTCTTTAATTCCCTTTAACCCTTTTTATGTCTCCTGCTACTTTTTGCCTTGTATTGATGGAGCCATATAGTTCAGAAACTGTGCAAAAAATCCTAAAATATTCACCTGCATTGTTCAGTTGGCTTTAAAAGACATCCTATAATTTGGAAGAGGGTAGCTAAAGATAACTTCTAATAATGCTTTGCTTAGAATCACATTAAAATTAATTAATTTTATTTTCTTTACTTGCTTTAACTGAGAGGTTCTTTTTCTCATTTGAATAGCCTCATCATCTTCCAAGTCATTGTTATTTCTAGCAAATTAATTTGTCAAAAATGTTAACTATACTTGTCATGATGACATAGATTCTTGGAACATACTCGTTTTGTGGATTGTTCTGTACCTCAACAACTTGGGTATATTAATTTTAGGGAAATAACTGAAATGTCTAACTGCAAAAGCCAGTTCCATGTGTAAAAAAGTACATATATATTGTTGGAGAGTATATGTTCTTCATTTAAGCTATTTCTGTCTTTGTGGAATATCTGATAGTCTCTGAAGCTGCAACACATACTGTAATGTAATGATTAGTGGTAATAATAGTGATGCAGCATAAAATTTTTAAAAATTAAGTTCTTTTGAAGCATAGTGATTCTATCTTGCAAGACTAGCATGGGAAGCCATGGATTTTATATGTAAAGTAAACCTTCTTTGTAAGGCTATACAGTGCCTAGTATATGGTGAAAGCTCAATAAATATTGAATGAATGCATTGTTGCAGTTTCTCATGTAGAGTCTTGCTGATTTATCATCCCAGAAGTAATGAGTCCTGGAAGAGAGCTACAATAGTAACAACTGGGTGTCTTACCAATATGTTGGCCAACACCTTAGCATAATATTGTGGGGTCTACCTGAATATAGGTACTCTCAAAGTCCAACAACTGAGCGACACAGGTTAGCATTTAAAGTTAATGAGACACACTTCTACAAGGGCCAAAAAAGATAAATAAATAAACCACTGCCCAATGGATTTGCATTTGAGTGTCTCAGAAATAAAACCTGAAACAATAGGCAAAACAACAGATCATTCATTTGGACTTTAATATATTGTCTTAGTGGGAGAAGCTCAGGTAGTTTACGGGTACCTCTTCCTTCCTTTCTTTTTTCTCTCCCTTCCTCCCTCAGCCTCTCTTCTTTCTTCCTTCCTTTTTTTTTTTTACCTCATTCATTTATTCATTTGTTCGTTCATGCATTCAACAAATACATATTGCCAGACAATAAACATTGCGGATTCGGAGGTGATCACAATAAGCCTGACTGCTGCCTTCATACGGGGGACAGACAAAATGTTTTTCCTCATATCTCTTTCCCTACCAGTTCCAAAAAACGAGAAGTTTTCAGGAGAGAGCTTTTATTAACATTATAGATCTCAGATTTTGACAAGAAGTGGAACTTTTATGATTGGCATATGATGATCAATGGCAACTTCTGTTTATCCTTTTATCATTTCAACAGTCCAAAAACCAAACCAAACCCAGTGCCGTGGAGTCAATTCCAACTCATAGTGACCCTACAGAACAGAGTAGAACTGTCCCATAGAGTTTCCAAGGAGCGCCTGGTGGATTTGAACTGCCGACCCTTGGGTTAGCAGCTGTAGCACTAGGTAGATAATATTAGGGAAAAACATTTCCCTTTGTTTTTTGATACATAGTAAGCTCTTTCTTTTCCATTTACATTTTTTTATTATGAAGTACGTGATCTACATATATTTGAAGATATTTCATGCATATGTAAGTTATAAAACATAATGGTAAAATGAACACCCGTAAAGCTACTTGCTCAACCAAAAAATTAGAAAGCTAACAATATTGTGAGCTTCCCATGTACTCTCCTCGTCCCATTTCTCAACCTCCTCCTCCCTCTCTCCTTAGGGTTAGTCTATATGATGAAGTTTAGTAATCATTCTCTTGCTGTTCTTTATAATTTTGCCTAAAGTTTAACTTAGGCTATGTTTGAACTTTATAAAAATGGTATTATTTTTGTGACTTAGTTTTTTTACTCATAGTTTTTTTCTAAGATTCATTTACATTGGTTAGTTCCCTCATTTCTTCTCTGTAAATTTCCACTACAGGACTGGACCCGAGCGTATTTATCCATTCTTCCACGGGGACTGCGTTCAGGCGTTTTGCAATAACAAACGATTTTGTTGCAGACATTCTTATACATGTCTCCTGGCCACGTGCCTCTTGGTGCACATGCGTAAGAGTCAGTCTAGAACTCTCTTTCTCTTAGAAAATCAGATCCAGTCATGTGTTTTTGAAGTTCCAACTTTTTTTTTTTCCTTTAGGGGTATCAAATTTTAGATGGTAAGAAAGAAGTATTAATCTTATAGAAATCATATTAATAACCCTGACTAAAAATGAGCAAAAAGAAGGGAAATTCCTCTAAGAGAACAAGTAACAGTTTAATCATACTGAGTGGTTGGAGCAGAGTTTCTGATTTTTTTCTAATAATAGGTTTCAGTATTTTATTTCATTCTTTGTATATTATTATTATCTGTAAAACTGGTCCTATTACGTGCCTCTGGGCATCATTAATTTAAGAGTCAGTAAAGTATGACTAATCATCAAAGGTTATTTCAATGCCAGTTCCCATGTCACCTTGGGTTCAGTCTTTACTTAATTACAAGGATTTAGATGAAAAACTGATCCTCCACTAGAAGCAGAGCTTCCTCACCTACACACTCACACACATTCACACACACTCACACACACATACACACACCACACATACGCACATGCATGTGTGGATGGCACAAAGAGCTTGCATTTGACTATTAAAAGGTTGGTGATTATAACCTACCCAGTTGGATGCTGGCGGAAAGTCCCAGCGATCTGCTAGATTAAAGATTATGCCATTGAAAACCCTATGGAGATCATTTATACTCTGTAATGCTTTTTTTTAATGCATGGGGTCGCCATGAGTTGGAATTGACTCGACAGCAACAGGTTTGGTTTGGTTTTATATATATTTTATATATATATATGTGATAATAATTTCTCATTTATTTGAAGTTTAATTATTTACATGTACTATATTTGGAGGTTGCTTTGGAAAAATTAAAGTGGTATGTGTACATTGTATTTTTTCGATGTACGTGAAGATAAAAAGTACATATATGTGTATTCATAGTTTAATTCAGGGAGCTCATTAAATAAAGGTTTCTATTTCATTTTGAAGTGTATCCTTGCTGAAGAATTTACCTGAGGATAAATTAACCAAGATCATTGACTGCTTGGAAGTGGTAAGAAATTTTAAAGAAAAAATAGATTTCTTTTAAAGATACTGTGATCTAGCCAGGTTATTAGTACTGTGAAAAAATACAGAAAAGATGTTATATCACCAGCCTACAGAGACCAAAACAATTTTTTCCTTTTTATATTTTGAGATACTTCAGACCAAGTCGCACTGAATTAAGGGACTAGGATGGGTTTAGGGACTCTTGAAATGTGTAAAAAGAAATTGGATTTGCGTGTGTAAAGAGAAATTTGATTTACATATTTTAATATTTTTAGTACATTTGGTAAAAACTAATCTGATGCACTCAAGAGGCATTTGATTTTCTACAGTTAACTCACAATCCCTTACAGAGTTTTCATAGTAGTTAGTGGTATATAGTTAGGGAAGTGGAGTAGAGAAAAGGTAGGTTAGTGTTGTTGGTGACAGGCCTCTGAACCAGGCTATGAAACATTCCATGCTTGAACACTTTTGGTAATGAAAATATATTAAAAAAAAAAACAAACAAAAAACAGGATGCATTTAACAGGCCCTTTACCTATTTTAACAGCTAGGGGAAAAAGCATATTGGAATGTGTTCAGAAACTCATTTGAGGCATCACCCAGATGGTTGGTTCCAGTCCAAGACTAGTCAAGTCTTTTCGTGAATAATGCTTTTACGACAGGCACTATAGATTCTAATTATATGCATTATTTGAAAACCTCTTCAGATCTCAGAGATTAAAATTCAAAGCCGATAACCTCTCTCTAACTTTTTGGGGGGTGGGTCAATTTTATTGAAACAAAATGGCTTTTACAGAATATAAAGGAGTTGAGAAATAGTAGTAAAGGAGTCACATCTAGACTTTCAGCTTTTATAAAGCTTTTCTCAGTGGGAGGAAAACAAAGCAAAGCAAAAAACCCCTGCAAGCCTGATTGTTGACAGATTCGTGTCTCTGTCAATCACAATATACAACGTAAACTACTATCTGTTGAGAAGGGAGCACAGATCGTTTTATCCTTAAGTGTAAGTGACACCAGTCATGTTTCCTTTTACAATTCATGGAACTCATCCAGCTGTTTATCAAGGACAGGCCATGATGACACAGTGCCTGGCCTTGTGTCCCCAGGAGGTTCAGATATGAAGTCATTTTCAAGAGGGCTGCTTGCCCTGCATCTCTTGGGATTTGCCCCAATGTAACATAACCCAATCACAGATGTTACAAATTAATAATTCATCCCAATTCCTGAGAGTGGTTATTTTTTTCTTTTTAAACTGGAGAGGCCCTATATTTTTTTGTTAACTGAGGAAATCTGTTTTTAATATAATACTAATAGAGTAGATTCACCAGAGGGGAATTCCATGCTGACAGCAAATATTAAAATTTAGTATTATTAAAAACGAATGGTAAATAAGACATATTTATAGCAGCTACAGGCAATAGCTGCAGAATATATGGGGGGGGGGGGACTCAAATCCAGTATTAATTAACATACAATTCAAGTTAGAAAGTCTCATCTTTTAAAACACCCAAGAAAGGCTTTATTATATCTCAGCATTTGTGGACAGCAGCACAGTTTATAAAGGGTTCTTTATTCATACCTGGCAAACAAACCTGTCTCTGTAACGTGTGAAAATTCTCAAATGCGAAAGTAATTAGCAAGGGAGTAATGGAATCCACTTAGCTACAGGGGGAGCACATAACTTCCCGGCAGAACTTGGACTAATGACCCGTCAACATGCCCCTGACAACAGTCAATCACTAATGCATCGAAACTATGACAGAGCACACGCCGAGACCTAGGACCAGCTGTCCTACAAACTGGCTCCATAATCTTTGAGAAAAACAGGCTAAATCTGTCATGCTGTTTAGGAGTTGATTTGGGAGTTCTTTGCTTGGGGGGGTGTGTGTGTGTGTGTGTGTATGTGTGTGTGTAGGGGGTGGAGATCAGAATTTCTCATCAACAAGCAGTTGAGTTGATCTGATGTGTTTGTTAAGGCTAGTCTGTTAAACTCCTAAACCAAATAGCCCTGATTGTGCAGTATTCCAATAGCATTTCTTGCTTTAGCTTAAATTACCCAGAACATTCAGTTCTGGATGCAGACATCGCCTTTAAGCCTCTTCTCATGTTCCAGTGGAAAAATGAGAGTGGGAATAATACCCATGCACTCACTGGAATACTTTAAGAATTAACTAATGAAAATCATAATGCATGACACAGACTCAGAGTGTAGCGTAACTATTAATGGTAATGAAAACGGTCATGTGACTAATGCACCTGGCAGTTGTGCCCCGCACAAGAGAAGGGTGGAAGGGGTCTGTGCTCCCACACACAGTGATCAATCCAGGAAGCTTGGGGTTTGACTGCATCCCTGAACTACAAACATCATGATTGATCACAATGTCACTTAGCTCTTTGTTGGAGAGCTTTGTTATTTGACCCAGTGGCCCTCTGCACTGTGACTCTGACATGCCATCTTTCATGAAGCCAGAGGTGTAATGGGGGTGGAGGCGGGGCCGGGAGAGTAGTATGGAATGTTCTTTTCCTTATTCAGATCACCTGTGGTGCTTGTTAAAAGGCAGATTCCCAGTTACCACCCCACGCTTACTGAATCAGAAATTCTGGATCAGAGGCTGAGAAGTCCACATTTTAACGTTTTAACTATGCAATTCTTATGCTCATTAAAGCCTGACAACCACTGTAAAATTATGACTGTTGTTGTTAGGTGCTGTTAAGTCAGTTCCGACTCATAGAGACCCTGTATACAACAGAACGAAACACTGCCTAGTCCTGCGCTATCCTCACAGTCCTTATGCTTGAGCCCATTGTTGCAGCCACTGTGAAAATTATGAATAGAATACATATATTCAGTGTCACAGCCTGCCTCTTCCTTTAGGAATTTTCCATTTTTAATCATTTTTTAAAAGCCTAGTCTTCATTTCTGGTCCCTACTATCTATCATTTTCAGGAGCCCTGGTGGCTCAGTGGTTAAGAGCTTGGCTGCTAACCAAAAAGTTGGCAGTTCAAATCCACCAGCTGCTCCTTGGAAACCCTATGGGGCAATCCTACTCTGTTCTCTAGGGTTGCTATGACTCGGAATCGACTCCATGGCAATGGGTACTATCACTTGCATAAGCCAGAGTGTTTTTCTCGTTTTAATGATTATATCCAGAGCCCTAAGAAAGTTGAGATAACTGTGGGTTTTGCCACAGTTTATGGACCAATTAGTTAAAGTGTGGCAGCCAGGTGGTGTAGAAAGTTCACTAGTCCAAAGTCTAGAGATTAGGGTTTGTGGTCCTGCCTCTATCACTAACAGCTGTCAATTAACTGTGGTGGGCATTCGTGTCTCCTCATTTACAAAATAAGGGGGGGGAGGGGGGGCAGAGTCAGCTACTCACTAGGGTCTATTTCAATGTTTAAATTATAGAATTCTGTAGAACTGGCTCACTTAAATAGGAGTAATTTCTATTGGGTTCCATCTTGTAAGACCTGATTCCTTGGGAATAACAAATCACAGCTAGTATTAAATTATGTCTAAATGGTTGATAAGATACACCTGATCCAGGAGTGTTTGCTTGAAATTTTCTATATTAAAACATTTACACTTTGTACTTTGGAAATCAAAAAATAACTGGTACAAGCCAAAATAACTATAAACAATGTTTCAAAAACAATGGACTTAGGTGTGTAGTCCCATGATGCATGGAAGTGTGTTTGTGGTGTGTCATAAGTCTGTATGTCATCACTCCTTTGTCATGAAGGCTGCCAGCCACAAACTAAAGACTTTATGGATCTCTTAGCCTTGTTTCTTTCTCCTTAGCTTCCATTGCCTCCTTAGGTTTTTCTTCTGGTCTCATATATTGTATTCATAGGCACGAAGGCTCTTACATTTTGCTCTGTATCTGATTATCATAGAGCAAGCATTTCCTTTACAGTGAAAAATGTTTCCATCTTTTGCAGCTACTGCCCAGTTGTATAGTTTTCTTCTGACCTCTGCTTCTCAGTCTACCCTGGAACTGATTTTCTTCTAGTCCTGCACTAAGTGACTACTCTTAAGGTTTCTAGACATCTTTTAGGACATGTTTTTCAGATTGTGGGTCACAACTCACTAATGGGTCATGACACTGATTTAGAGGAGTGTTTTTTTACATCAGAGTATTAAGTATTGTTTTAAAAATGTTTTTCACTTTTAGATAAATGTCTGTATGTGTGCATGTCCACATATATGTGTTGTGTGGACACGTAAAATGTATTTCTTACTGTTGGTCAGAGTCAAGATGCTTGGAAACCATCACTCTACAAGATAGGGCCTATGGCTCCGTGGTTCTCTGAGGCACCCCTTTGCACTGTGACCACAAGGACAATAACCACACTATTTGGATTTCTCTTTTTAGTCTTGGTGACCACCACGGCTAGACTGGCTGCACTCCCCACTTGACAAATACTGTCCAGTCTAGCATCACAGCCAGTACTTACCACTATATATTTTTGGTCTGACCTATTTCTACAGCCTTTTCTGATCTGTGGAGTTACTGTCAACACACTGGGCAGTATTATTTATATTCCGCTCATGGCTTTGGGTGACAAAGAACCATCTCTGGGAAAAGTACCATTAGGAAGGTCAGCCCTTAAGAAACAACAAAGCTCTTTCTCAGTGTTCCTTTTCAAGCTTTCCCCCTTCTTTAACTTATCTGGTTGACAGGAATTAAAACCATGCCCCTGCCCACATCCAAGGCTTCATAATAACTGAAGAACAGCCTAACAGCACTTCAATAATTTTTCATTTCCCTTCTGCTCTATTTGGAGATTGAGATTGAGATGGGAACATGAGGAACTGAAGAGCAGACTGTCTAAAACAGAAATATTCACACAACGTCAGCAGTTTTAGTAAAGAAAATGGAACATTAGATACATAATGAAGACCCTTGGGCTGTGTGATCTTGGTCACTCACTGACTTAACCTACAAAGGGCAGAGTCATGTCAACTCTAAAGTCAAGCTTGTATATAGCAATGGTAGGAATCCCTGCTTGGCACAAATGTTTAAGTGTTCAGTTACTAACCAAAGGGTTGGTGGTTCGAAGCCACCCAGAGATGCCTCAGAAGAAAGGCCTGGAAATCTGCTTCAGAAAGGTCACAGCCAAGAAAACCTTATGAAGTACAGTTCTACTCTGCAACACATGGGGTCATCAGGATTAGGAATAAACTCAACAGGAGCTGGTTTATATAGCAGAGGTTTGTGATAAAGCTAAATTGAGAAAGAATAAAAAGAATTGGAGTTGGAGCAAAGGAGAATGAAGAACACCAGAGACATGGTAAAAGACAAGTCGAAGAGACAGAAAGGGCCACATAAACCACAGACTACATAAGCCTGAAGCAAGAAGAACTAGACAGTGCCCAGCTACCCCCGATCACTGCCCTGACAGGGAACACATCAGAGAATCCCTGATGAAGGAGAACAGTGGGATGCAGATCTTAAATTCTCGTAAAAAGACCAGGCTTAATGATCTGACTGAGACTAGAGGGACCCTGGAGGTAATAGTCCCTGGACCCCTTGTTAGCCTAAGACTGGCACCATTCCCAAAGCCAACTCTTCAGACAGGGATTGGACTGGACTATAAGATAATGATACTGGTGAGGAGTGTGGTTCTTGGCTCAAGTAGACATATGAGACTATGTGGGCAACTCCTGTCCGGAGGTGAGATGAGAAAGAAGTAGAGGACAGCAGGTGGTTGAATGGACACAGGGAATACAGGGTGGAGAGGAGGCATGTGCTGTCTCATTAGGGGGAGAGCAGCTAGGAGTACATAGCAAGGTGTGTATAACTTTTTGTATGAGAGACTGACTTGATTTGTAAACTTTCACTTAAAGCACACACACACACAAAAAGAATTGGAGTAAGCAAATTGTGATTGCAAAAAAAAAAAAAAAAGATCACAACACCCAAAATATTATTGTTCAAATAAAATAGAAGTTTATCTCTTGTTCACAAGCAAAATGGTCCCAGTTGGCTCCGTACAACCAGTCAGGAACTCAAATTGTATCATTTTCAACATGTGGCTTCCACGGTCCCACTGGGTCACACCATTGCAATGGGGAGGGGAAAGTGTGTTGACACATACCTGAAAGAGTAAATGAGCATGGCCTGGACGTAGCACACATCACTCTGCTCATATTCTGTTAGATCTTAGTCACATGGGTGCAGCCAAAAGCGGGGAGCCTGGGGAATGTGATTTACCGGGACAGCCATATATTACTGTGGAAGATTGTGATGGACAGCTAGCAATCCTTTGCACAGAAATTAACAGTTATCAGTTGCTTGGTATGTACAATATGTGCCATCAGGCCCCTTAGATACCCTATCTCACCTAGTCCAGCATTAGATGTGGTGTGGTAGGTAATAAAAAAATCTTAATTTTACAGAAAAGGAAACTGAGGTTCAAAAGATTTAAGTAACAGTAAAACCAAACGGTCTTTTCCTCCTTGACATGGTAATCATTAATTGCATTTTACTGTGTTTCAGACTCTCATAAACTAAAAAAAGAGAAAAATCATCTTTAATGGCTTATTGTGGTAGGCAGAATGGCTCCCTCAAAATGTCGGTGCCCTAATCTCTGGGATTTGTGAATATGTTAAATCACATGGCCAAGGGGACTTTGCAGATGTAATTAAGGTTATACAGAGATTATCCTGGGTTACCTAGGTGGGCTGAATATAATTACATGAGCCCTTAAAAAAGGAAAATTTTCTCAGGCTGGATTCAGGGAAGTGAAGCAGAAGTCAGAGATTCTAAGCATGAGAAAATTCAATGTACCATTGTTGGCTTTCAGCTATAGGGAGCGGTGTGTGTGCAAGGGCGAGAGAGAAGCCTCTAGAAGCTAGGGGTGGCCGCTAGCTAACAGCTAGTAAGGAAACAGGTTTTATCTTAAAACTGTAAGCAAGTGAATTCAGTTAATAGTCTGAATGAGCTTGGAAGTGGATCCTTTCTGAATCTCTAGAGAGGAACTCAGCTCTGAGGATACTTGATTTCAGCTTAAGAGAGCCTAAACAGAGAAACCCAGTTGATCACACGACCTGGACTTTTGACAAACAGAAACTGAGATAACCAATGGTTGCTGTTTTAAACCATTTGTTTGGTGGTAATTTGTTCTGGCAGCAATGGGAAACAAATACACTTATCCTCTCTAAATCTTTGAAGGTAAACGGTCTTATGTGAATTTGATGGAATGATGAAAGTGAAATTCACAACTGTGATATACACAATTAGAAAGTGGCAGAACTGGGATTTGAATCTGGATCTCCTTTGCTTCAAAGTAATGTAAACAGGTTTTTTAAGAGTAAATGACCTAAAAGTGACTGGAAATTGACACAAAAGTGGTCTAGTTTGGAATTGATTTTCAAGTCTAAAAGAAAAACAAAGATGCCTTTAAAAAAAAAGTTAAACACGTTTCTGTTTCCATAAATAATTAAGAGATCTGTTTTAGTTCTATGACTTTAAGACAAGATCAAATTAAAGTGAAGTGGAGGAGGACAGTTTAATCCATCGTTTGTGTCCTAAAATACTGAATTGCTCTTTCGGTCTGACAGGTAGATAAATGACTTTTCCCTGCCCAAGGATTTTCTAATCACACAAACGTATAAGAGGGAAACATGTTAATAAATAAAAAGAAATAAGCGATAATTTGAGATTTTATGATGGTAAACATACTTTAAAGAACAGAATTTACATGTAAAAAATTCTAATGTTGCTTTTTTATTATGACAAATCTTTGCAACGTAAGAGCAGGGCTCTTCAAGGAGTTAGAAATTGAGCTAATGCGTTACTAATATCTGTTGGGAATTATATTGTCAACTTATTAGATAATTGTTTTTCTTCTAAGCTCTAGACACATTTTTCAGGAGTCCCTGGGTAGCGCAAATAATTAAGCACTCTCCTACTAGCTGAAAGGTTGGTAGTTCGAACCCACCCAGAGGTGCCTTGGAACATAGACCTGGCAATCTGCTTCTGAAAGGCCACAGCCTTGAAAACCTTATGGAGCAAGTTCTACGCTGAAACATATGGGGTCACCATGAATTTGAATCCTCTGTATGGCAACTAACAACAGCAACAGCGACAGATACATTTCCCAGATTGTTCCAGGTCACTATACATTTTATATTTAGATTATTTAGGAGAAAGTCCCACCTGTGTTTTAGTGATTTTTGCTTTGCTCTTATTTCCCTTCATGGCATAGGTCTCCAGGCCTGAAATCCAGTATTCCAGGTGAATTTTTTTTTTTTCCTACAGAAGAGGAACATAATTGCAGATGATAAAGCAAAAGTCTCCATACTTTTCCACAGTTTATGACTGCAGTTCAAGAAAAGCATAGAGTTAAAACAAGCATAAAATAAAAGAAATAGGTGTGGGACACTCATTTCAAAGACCCAAGAAGTTTCATTTCATTTATGTCTCCACTTAATCTAACATTTCCTTTCTTTTTTATCCCAATAGGAATACTACGACAAAGGAGATTACATCATTAGAGAGGGGGAGGAAGGAAGTACCTTTTACATTTTAGCAAAAGGAAAGGTAAATATTGACTAAAGCTTACTTGAAGTAAATCAGAAAAAATGTTTTCAGTTTGTCACAAACACAACAATGCTCTGCATTGTGACCTAAGATGTCCTCTGCATTGAACCAGTAAAGGAGCTTGTATCAGAAGAGTTCCATAGGGTTTGGGCTGAGCGCTGGGTTTGAGGGCACAGGAGACCTATAATGGGTTCCAGCTGAGACAATAACTTCTTAGTGACATTAGGTAAGTCATTTGACTTTCTCTGAACCCGCTTCATTGTATATAAATTGACTGTTATTTCTAAGGTCCCTTCTAGTTATGAATGCATGATTCTCAGTCAGGTCAAGGGCCCAGGATCAGGCCTGGAACATCTTCCCGTCTAGCAGATATGACAACCAGTGGGTGAAGGAGTTCTCTCTACTAAGTGAATTCAATAAATGAGGACAGTAATAGTTAGACATTGAACTGTAGAACCAATATGGCTCAGAACTTTAATTCATACACAAAACTCAAGTTGATTTAGGTGCTCATATAAATGTGATTCTAATATATACAATAGGTCTTTTTCTTTACCTAAGACTTGAGTGGAAAACATATTGCCAGTGGTTCCTATGTTGGCCCCTGACCATGTTTTTCAAAGATAAGAAAAGGCATTTGTGAAATATTGAAGGAAAGAGTAAATTCTTGAGCGCCTGTGCCTCTATAAACTGTCGGATTTTTAACATACACTCTTTTTTTCACGGAAGAGTTTATTATCGGAGCCAGACACTGCCTTTTGTAAACTAGTTTGTGGCTGAACTTTGAACTGGGTCCCCAGTGAAGGAAAATTTTAACAAAATAGTTTCAAACCTCCTAAACTCTTCAACACTCAGAATAACTTCTTATGTTTCTCCTCAGCCTAGACCCCATGATTTGAAAGAATTTTGGGTAATAAACAAATTGCATTTATTATTATTTTTCTTTAATTCATTGTGATATGTATAAATGCCAATCAGAATTTCTAATCGGCATGAAGGTACCCTGGTTATCATGCTGAACTGGAATATTTCCAGACCCCAAAAAGGAATATTGAAGTTTTTGTTTACCTCTGCCATGGATGTTGTTAAATGGGCCATGGACCACCTTGAGACACGCATGAAACTTGTGGATCCCCCTCCATATTCATGTTTTGTGTTCAGTTTTAGGATGTATATAGGCTTTAGGGAGTCATTCTGGACACCAGGTTAAAGACTCCTGATCCGAAGAAAAAAAATTGCCATCGAGTCAATTCTGATTCATAGCGACCCTATAGGACAGAGTAGAACTGCCCCATAGGGTTTCCAAGGAGTGGCTGGTGGTTTCGAACTGCCCACCTTTTGGTTAGCAGCCAAACACTTAACCACTGCACCACCAGGGCTCCATATCCTTGATTAATTTGCCATCTGTATTAGACTTTCTGAAATAATGTAAGTTCCCATGGGACAATTATTATTTGCTTTGAGGATCCCTAAGAAGGAATCACTGGATTCACATATGAATTTGACTTTGGGAGGTGTGGTTTGAATGGAGAATGTTGCCCTTTCAGAGGGTTGAGTCATTCGATCATGTTAAATGACAGGGTTTACCATGTCCATCAAAGTGAGCCGAGTGTAGTTAGATTGTCCTAACTACTGCACAATTACAGCAGAGACTCAGAGACTGCCTGATCCCGTCCTTATTCAGTCAAGTTTATATAGATTGAAGGATTTGGTTGAATGGATATATGTTCAGTTTCTCTTTCTTCTTTTTCCACCTCCCCCCCCCCCTTTTTTTTTGGATTGTTTAACATTGCTTAGGTGAAAGTCACACAGAGTACAGAAGGCCATGAGCAGCCACAACTGATAAAAGTATTACAGAAAGGAGAATACTTTGGAGAAAAAGCTCTTATCAGGTGAATCTATGAATTTATATACCATGATTAAATAATCCTCTGATTGCTTTGCATATGAAACTATTCATAGAGTTGCTAAATTGAGCCACCAAACTAATAGTGACCAGTATCCAAGAATTTAAATAATTTTTAATATATTTTTTATGCAGAAAATAACTATGCTAACTTCACACAGGAAAGTTAAATTGGAAAATGTTAAGTTTGATATTGAAAATTAAATTGCTGTTACAAATTTTAGTTTATATAAAGTCAGAGAAAGAGATTAAAGATGTAAAAGCTATACTTTCTACTTGAGATTGACTTTTTTTTTTTTTTAAGTCTCCAAGGTTTGGAATATTGCCCTGTTTAGAGTTTTCTTCTTTCTTTTTCATCGAGTAATGACTTTACATATTTTGGATGTTTTTAAATCATCATACAAGAAAAATATTTTCTTAAGAATTTTTATCAGTTCATATTGCAAGCTTTTAGAAATACCTCAGAATACTGCATTTGAAATTTCTACCTGAATCTCAGGCTTCTTTTCTTTCATTCAGTGTACAGAAGAAATATTTTTAAAGGAAAATAAAATAGCTTACAAGATACTTCGTACTTCCTGTAACTCAGGAAAAAACCTTAAATCTGAAGAAATTAATTTTCCTAAATATGAATAATTTTATAAAAGATAAAATTAAAGCCTGGGGCAACACACCTTTTTTTGGTATAATGTTTTTAAATGAAAACTTGATATTTGTTAAGAAATCACTTAAAATCTATGTTGTGACTAAACCTTTTTATTTCCAATTTGTGTTTATAAAAAAAAGTATTTCTGCTCATGTATCTTCCCCTTGACTTTTGTCTGCTGATTTGTATGTCAGATTTACATAGGTACAGAGCAAAGAAGAAGTATTCATAAATTACCTGAAGGCATATTTGATTATTTAAGATCATAAAGCTCTTATTAAAAAAAAAAAAACTAAAATTCAATGAATTAAGTTATAGATAATATGTAAACAATTTAAACATGGAATTTAAAGACAAGCTGAATGTTTTTTTCTCATTTTCTAGCTGGCAATGAACTTATTTCAATAATAGGGAAATTGTTTTTTCTTTTTTTGTTTATTTCTTTGTCACAGACTATGAATATGTTCATGCAACATAAGTAAGGGATGTCATTATCCAAAATGTCAATACTTCAGTGTATTCTTTCTTAACATTTATGTTATTTTTCTCATACCTCCAAGCAAATCTACTAAAGTTTAAAAGTGCACTAGAAATTTATAAAGGCACTTTAGAGTCAAAACAGCTCTCAAAAAGGAAATATACTATCTGGTTTTGCTGGATCTGCTCCATTTATGCCTGTATGTAGCAGCTAGCCAATTATAGTGTTTTCCCATAAGAAACATAGGAATTTGTGTATAATGTAGGCACTCAACTCCCAAAACCTTTTAAAACCATAAAGTTAAGATCTATGAGAAGGAAAGTTGGATATTGATATTTTTATGCATTTATGCTATCACTTTTCAGGGCCACTGACTGTGGCTGAATACTCCTTAAATTCTGTGTATTTCTGACTTGCCACTAAGTAGTCCTGGGAGTTCTTTTAGAATTTTGTGAGCACTCAGGAAGTTATTATGAAAGGAAGATAAGAGTATTTATAAACATCTAATACTTGTGAAGTGTAATGCCTAGAATATTCCCAGTCAACATCATGACACTGACAAGTAAAAGGAATACCATACCCCTTTTCTTTTCCTGAATTCACAAATCAAATAGTTGACCCACAATTAAATATTATATCTATGTACACATTCACAAAATGAGTACAAACTACCCTGCTACCAACTCAGAAAGCCCATGACACATCAGTATTTTCACCAATTTCTTCTAACAAGGACCCTGTAAACTTAGAGGGGAGGTCTCTGGATGTTGGCTCTGTGGCAAGGGGAGTTTTTTGGAATGGTAGAGATGGGGTGTTGAAGTTTTCCCTGTCACACCACTAAGGGAAGATGAGGAACTATACTTGTATGATACCATTTTTATTGAAGTTTCTTAGAGAAGTTCTGATGTTTACAACTCTATGGTATGCTTGATATTCCAGGGTCACCTTAAATGAACTTCATAGCACTGGGTACCATAGGGGTGTATCTTTTTTAGTGTCTTTAGTTTATGCATTGACTCGGAGGCACCTAACAGCAACGACAATTTAAAAAAACGAAACTCACTGCCGTCGAGTCGATTCCGACTCATAGCGACCCTATTGGACACAGTAGAACTGCCCCATAGTTTCCAATGAGCGCCTGGTGGATTCAAACTGCCGACCTTTTGGTTAGCAGCTGTAGCACTTAACTACTACGTCACCAGGGTGTACAAGTAAATGTCTCTAAGGAAATACTTTTACCCAGTGCTTGACCCATTGGTATTCATTAAGTAATTAGATTTATAATCATTAGATCATATACCATAATGCATCATATCTAAGATACCATCAATTGTAAGATGCATCATTACATCATGTACCCTCAAGGAAAGAAGAAAATGCTGCTCATTAAATGTAAGACATCAACTGTAAGACATGCTCTGACTTCAGTGGTTTTAATAGAAAATGTGCATCCAAAACTCTATGAAATAAAGGTATTTTAGTATTCGTTTAATTAATTGGGTGATGACTAAACCAAACTCATTGCCATCAAGTTGATTCTGACTCAGAGCGCCGTATAGGATAGAGTAGAACTGCCCCATAGGGTTTCCAATACTGTGAATCTTTACGGAAGCGAACTGCCACATCCTTCTCCTGTGGAGTGGCTGGTGACTTCAAACTGCTGCCCTTTCAGTTGGCAGCTGAGCGATTAATCACGGTACTACCAGAGCTCCTAGTTGGGTGATACGGCACTAAAAACACTTTCTTTGGCATTTGTTATTGGATGGGTTGTCATATGTTCATTATTTGAATTTTTTTTCCAATACATTTATGTGAGCAGTTACTTTCATAATAATATTTTGCCTCATTACTTAGATCAGATGAGAGCTATTTTATTTTGGCCGAAACAAAGCTAAAACTAGATTTCATACTCAATTGCAGTCACTGATTGCTCTCTGGTCCCAGTACAATTATATCCTCTTAAGTCCTATGTACATAAACTTTATTGGAACACATTTCAAATCCTTTTTATGGGCAAGAGAATGAGTATAAATCATGGTTTTGAAAAAGAATAGTCTGTGGGAGGATTACGTGATAGTGCTTCATACAAAGGGACATTCCTTAACCAATGGCTGCTTAATTTCTAACCATAGTGAAAATTGACCTTTCTGATTTTTTCTGCAGTGATGATGTCAGGTCAGCTAACATTATTGCTGAAGAAAATGATGTCGCGTGCCTGGTTATTGACCGAGAGTGAGTACACTGATGTTGTCGGGAAGGCCGACTACACCACCTTTGCAGTCCTGGCCTTCTGTTACTCCCAGGGACGATCTGTCTTCTCACTTATCACCACTAGGAAATGTTGGCCAATCCTCAGCTGCAAGTACATTCTATTAAAATTCATGGGGAGAAACCAGGCCTTCTGATCTGATTCTGTCTGAGGCAGTGGCAGACGCTGCCAGGCTCAATATTTTGTGTGCAAAGTTTGTACATAAATATCAGTAATAGGCTGATTTACATTCTGCATCTTTCAGAGAAATAAGCTTATTAGTGCCCTTATGGATTTTCTCTCCACACAACATAGTGAAGAGTTTGACAGTTTATTTCTAAAATGCCCTAATCAGTCAAAAAATTTTTTGAAGAAAACCTATCTCTCTCAGGCAGACTATAAAATATTCTTTAACTGTATATATACCCAGATAAGTTTTAATTTAACATCTGTGGTGATTTGCAAAGTGATGTGTATCAATTTTAATCTCTAAATGGCTTAGATTATTTTTCAGAATAAGTGTCATTTTATGCCCTTAACTCACTTGAAACCATATTTGGATCTGAACCCTTAGATCTTTCATTAATTGGTTAAACATTTGTTGGTTATTTACTAGGTAGAATAAAACACATGCAAACTTTTCAAAGCCTAGCATAAGAGAAATCCAAACTTTTCAAAGCCAGACCATTGCCTAAGAGTAGTCATCTTGTAATTGAAGAAATAGGGCATACTAATATGAAATATTACAAAAATATGGCAAAATGGCAAGCAGCAGGTATCACAAGGGAAGATACAGTTGACTGCTAATTGAATACAACAGTTGTTGAAAGTAGATTCGTAGAGGTTTAGAGTTGGAAAGAACCTTAGAGTGTTTTTATTTAAATTTTGTATTATAGAAAATTTCAAGCATATTCAAAAGTAGACAGAATAGGATCATGAACCCCATGATGCAAGCTAAACAATTATCAGCTCAGGCTTCATCTGTGTCCCTTTGCCACTCTCTGCCTTCCACATTTTGTCTTCAAGCAAGTTCTAAACATAAAATTTTTCTATCTATATGTTGGTGCAGCATCTCTAAAAGCTAAGTATTATTTTGAATACATAATACATAATGAATACATAATACCATTAACATACCTAAAAAGTTAACAATAAATGTATCTTAGTTGTGATTCCCTAGAGAAAACAGAACCAATGACATAGAGAAAGTTCTTCCAAAATATCTATTTATAATCTGAAGGCAGAATACACCCTAAGGAAACTCCCCTTTCAACTGATTGGTTGATTACATTATATTAGATTGCATTATTGTAGGTGATTATATCACATCAGATGCCATCACATTTCACTGTGGAAAAGCAACTAGTCTAGTATTTGGCCAAACCACTGGGAATCATAGCCTAGACAAGTTGATACATAAAATTAACCGTCATAAGCTCTTAATAAAATTTAGAGTTATTTTAATTCCCTCCCTTACAGATAAAAAAAGTTAGTCACAGATAGGCTAATGAATTGCCCCAACTGTACCATTGTGATGGAGCAGGGCTACTGCCCAGGTTTCCTGATTCATTCCATTATTCTTACCACTGTGAGTCTTTGGCTCACATGGCGTGTGTTCAGTAAAAAAAGGAATCATTATGCAGTAAAGTGGAAAAGGTTTTTATTTATTTTTTAAAGTGTGCAATTGGGGCTTAAAAAAATGAATAGAATTTTTCTAGGCGAAAAGGAAATATAGACTGCACTCCACGTGAAGTAAAATTCAAAAGCAGAGTTACAGGACTACAATAGTGCAACGTATGTTCAGGGGACAGTTAAGTTTTGGATCCAACTCTCAAATGGAAAATATATTGGTACAATATTGTCCAAATAATGCATTCTTTTGTATATAATAGTTCCTTAAAAATACATGCGTACATTGAGTAGCATTAGCTGTGTGGTAACATAAATTGCTCCAAAATACTAGGACTAAAAAGGACTAAATATATGGTAGAAAGGAAGAATTCTTTCATTTTTTTTGTCATTGTAATCACATATATCACATACTTATGTACTGTTTCCGGTATTCATCATCTGTGAGAAAGGATGTAATTATTTTGTGTAGCTTGCAGATTATTTGGAAATTTATAATTGCAAAATGTTTAATTAATCTGCAAGTGTATCGTTGAGATCCTTTAACGTATAAGGTATTGCCTTAAGTACGGTGAGACATAAAAACTTATGTGAATCTGTTCTATGAACCAAGGAATCTGAGGATCCAGGTATGACTAAGATGACCTATATCCAGGAGTTCATGGGATAGTTCTGGCTATCCCAACATATTTATTATTGGCACCCCATTTCACTCCAGAAGTGTCCCAGTTTGGATGATAAATTATATGATCACCCTAGCTATAATTTACAATCTGGATGCTCCCATTGCATACCATATATATTCTTATCATCAGTCACACTTCATTTAATTGATTTATTTAACATCTGTATTCCCATGAGTACAGACACCAGGGCAGTCTTCTCAACAGCTGCTGCAGAGCCAGCATTTGAGATAGTCATTGGCATACAGGAAGTGCTCACTGAATGCTGGCAGAATAGAAGGCACCATCTTTGCAATGAAATATAGTGACTGAAAGCTCATGACTTTTTTTTTCTTTCCTGATTTATTATTTTAACTAATGCTTAGAATGAATACGTTACAAGACGGAGAGTTAAAGTTTGAGCTATATTTTGTATTTTTTAAAATATGGTAAAACAGTGTGGAAAAGGGTAATAGTTCTAAACAAATGGAAGCATTATTTATGACATTTCCATCATTATTTGATTGTTGAGACAAATCTCAAAGGGACTTATTAGTTACCCCCAGACTATAACATCCAAATGAATACAGGCCGTTTGAATGGAGTAGCTAGAATACTATGGCTGTTTAAACTTGACTTTAAGATTAGTTAGCTAAGAACTTTTAGGAACTTATGGCACAAGTGACACCTACATTTAAAAAAAATGGTTTACAACAAATACTTCAGTTCATTTGATAGCAAATAAAATAGTACTGAAGTACAGAGTAAATATACCATGATCATGAAGATGGGCACAATTTCTGATATATACATAAAGTTGCCATGAGTTAGAGCCAGCTCAGTGGCTACTAACTACAACAACACAGAATATTTAAAAACAAAACAAAGTACAGAATTATTTATTTTTTACTTGAAAATTTCCTACTGGAAATTAGAAATTCCATGGTAATACTGCTTTGTATTTTGCGACTCTAGAGTCCACAACGGTCAGTCCACAGAACAGCATAGAAAAGAACAGAGAGTAGACCTGGAGGAGAAAATGGAAAATACCTAGCACAGCATGCAGTACATGTTTAACCATGTAAAAACAGAGAGGCAGTGATATTGGAGCCAGTTAAATGTGAGCAGTGGTCTTCAGGACTAGGCTGGCAGTTAAGTTACCACGGTCCACTATTTAGGTGGCTCCAGCTTATTTAGGGCATTTGCAGGTAAAGTTTCATTCTTTCATTCCACTATGTACAAGGTGCTGAAGATATTACTTGGGTGATTAAAGCATGGTCTCTACTTTAAAGAAACATACTATTTTGTAGTAGGGAAAAGAAATACCCTAATTATCAAAAATCAAGGCGGATTATAGGATGTGGGTATGGGGGAAGCATTGGAAAGACAACCAAGAAAAAACATTTTTTTGGTAAGGAAGGGGATTGTTTTTCCTCACGGAGAGTGCAGCGTGTAAGAATTCCCAGAGACAATGGACTGTGATGGGGGACAGGAAGCTCAGGTCGGCATACCACAAGTCTGTGATCTTTGAAGGGTGAGGGAGGTCAAGGGAAGATGGCTGAACCTCAGACAGAGAACAACTCAGCTAAGGTGAAAAAGATGGGTTTACTTAGGAAGCAATGTGAAATGAGTAGTTTCTAAAGGTAAGAGAGATAAGGGATACATTTTATCTTTGATTTTTAAAACAAATGACTTATATAATTTAATTAACCAAAATAAGAAAAAAAAATGGAAGCTCTGTGTAACCTTTTGATTTAGTAAACAGATCACATAGACTATTTTCTTTCCCCTATCTTCTTTAAAAAATGAAAATAAATAAAAAAGACACAATTGTTGGTAAACTTGAACCACAGGCATAAAAATATTTTTTCTTCTCACTGATATCCCCTTGGCTTTCATAAATTCAAAGAATCAGTTACTGGCATATGACTTCTAACAACTATTCTGGTAGACATTGGAGGTTCAGTGGTAGAATTTTCACATTTCATGCCAGAAACCTGGGTTCAATTTCTGTCCAGGACAACTCACTCACAACCACTGCCCATCTGTCAGTGGAAGCTTGCATGTTGCGATGATGCTGACCAGATTTCAGCCAAGCTTCCAGACTACGGCAGGCTAAGAAGAAAGGCTTAGAGATTTGATTCCTAAAATCAGCCAGTGAAAACCCTATGGATTGTATGGTCCCATCCAAAACCTATCATGAGGATGATGCAGGAATAGGCAGCCTTTAGTTCTGTTGTGCATGGGGTCACCATGAGTTGGGAGCTGACTCAGCAGCTAACAACAACAAATAACTACTCTACATATTATGACAACTTTAACATCTCATCGACTATTGGAAAACAATTTACACAGCTGGAGTAACCATACAAGTAGTCTTTACTGAGCTTCAGAGAAAATATCAAGTGAAATGGTACCTATCAGAACAGAGCTTTTTATTTTATTTCATTTCTTTAGAACATTCAACCAAACGGTGGGGACATTTGAAGAACTCCAAAAATACCTTGAGGGGTATGTGGCAAACTTGAACCGTGATGATGAAAAAAGACATGCGAAGTAAGTGATGGAATATTTCCTAAGCCAGATATGGCTTCAACAGCCCATGAAGTGGGGAAGAGGTGTGATTTGCTTTGTGGTTACCTTTAATGTGCCTTCACTAGAAAATTTGGGGAGTTCGTTTTCATTGTTCTTCTGCAAAGAGGACAATAGTTAACTACTAGCATGGTTTTTTGTTTTTAAGCTGTAGTCAGCTCTTTCATCTGTGTGATGAGTAGGAACATTAGGGAGAAACTTCCTGATAGGAGATGTTGGGAAAGGAACTCTTTGTTTTGTCTGGTGACTTAGCTCAAGGGAATATTAATTCACAAACAAAGAATCCTCTTTTGCTCGTCTTTGATGGAAATCAAACAGGAATGCCAATTTACTAAAGTAGCCCATTCACTCTAATTGGGGGAAGAGAGCTAGGCATACAGTCAGAATTATTTGAAAATACAAGCTATTGCCTAGGGGCATGTGTTTGTATGTGAGTGGGGGTGGGAGGGCAGGGCTTTAAATGTTGTGACACTAATAAAAAATTATTTGATAGAAAGCTCTAGTTGTTTAAATGAAAATTATTAGAAAAGTTTTTGCCATGTTTTGTAGAGTGAATACTTAGCATATGTGCACTATCAAAGCTACATAGTCAGAAGTTGTAAAAATCTGAAGTTAGAGTTAAATTAGAGCATTCAGTCAGAACCTCTTAAGTTGTTTTTTTTTTTTTTTTGCGAGGAACAATGTGTATTTTTTATCCTGAAGGCCTTTCACAGTAACAACAATTTATGATTATCTAAATAACCCAGAGCAGTAAAAGTTAATTAAAAGTGAAAAATGGATATCCAAAACAACAGTATTTGGACATAAAGTAAGCAATGTGCTTTTTATATTTCACAAAGCGATTATTCTGATTCAGCCGCAGAAAGCTTCAAGATCTGACAAAAATAGCCAACTGTAACAAAGATTCTCAGTGTGACATCCTCCTTTCTGTGGAGCAAAGGGAATTGCTTTCTGGTTTCAATCCCTCTCATTCTCTCTTTGGTGCTTTTTTTTTTTTTAAGCTTTATTGAGGTATATTTTACATACCACAAAATTCACCCATTTTACCTCTCGTTGACTCAGTTTGACATTTGTCTATTTTGTGTGTTTGGGGGGGTGTTCCCATTTCTGTTTGTATATTCTATTGTTTTCCCCCCAGATGGGCTTGAATCTGATCTATAAAAGATACCTTTGTGGCAATTATGGGCAGGAGTTGCTGGCAAAAATAATACCGTTCTAAGAGTGAAATTTATATATGGCGTGACCCTTGATTGACTAAGGGGTGCGTACAAATTGTCCCATCTCTTCTACAGGAGGTCCATGTCTAACTGGAAGCTGTCCAAAGCACTCTCTCTGGAGATGATTCAGCTGAAGGAGAAGGTGGCCAGATTTTCCTCATCATCCCCATTCCAGAACCTTGAGATTATTGCAACACTGGGCGTTGGTGGGTTCGGAAGAGTTGAGCTTGTAAGGGGTTTACGTTTCAAGCATCTGACAGAAGCCTTTTGACTTTTGTTTTGCTTTAAATTCCAGTGTATCTTAGAGGAATATATGAATTGTTATCAATACCTAAAACTTTACTTTGAACTGAAATTGAGAAAGTAAACTTTACTCTCTGTCTTTTGGATAGTAACAGGTCTGCGCTTGTAATTTTAATAATACAGCTGCTAATTCAAGCTTCTTACATCACACTTTTTGTGAGGTTTTTTATGATAATTACTGGAATATGTAATACATACACTCAAGACACATTACTATACACTAGAGAAAAGTGGCAATGACATAGAAATGAAATCTTTAATATTATAGTTAAATCTCTTAACCTTCACTTACCATGTCTACGTAGGTTTATTTGGCTTTCATTATGCTATTTTTGGGTTGCTCGAAATTTTCTATCAGACCACAGAAAAGAAGATGAGGGCATGAGGAAGCTTGACAAGCAGCCTTCTATAGTGTTTACCAGGACAGCTGGGAGCTTGGGGCCTGATTTCCGCAACATCTTCCACATCACCACTTCTCTGAGCTTTATAAGCCACTTCCAGAGAGCAGCACAAGTGGCACTATCAGACCAAGTGTTCTGAGGAAACTGTAAAACGGAGATCTGTACCCTTCCTGGGTGCAGATGGCTCTTCAGTCTTGGCAATTAGCAAGCCCTTCTTTGCCCATCAGATTTTTAACAATTCACTGTACATTAAACTCCCGGAACTATGTTGACACCTCCATCTGCTGGATGGGGCTGCACACAAGCAGATCTGAAATGCTGCGGGAAGACTCCAGATAGTACACTTCACACTTAGTCAATACTTCATCCCCAATGTTTGAGGGGAGGGAAATGGTTTCTTAAGGGTGCAAAAGATATTTATAAAGTTTTTTGTGCCATATGGAGTGACACTGGCAGTATCCATCTGCAGTGGTAATTTTCACCAAAGATTTTGACAAAAGGATTGAATGAACAATGCTGAGATCTGTTTTTTTTTTTTTCTATAGTTCGATAATAATAATTAAAGCAGTAATTCCACCATTGATTTAAAAATCGTAGACAACACTAATAGTCAATGGAAGTAAAATGTGGGATACAGTCGTTTCTACACAATCTATTTGCTTGTCAAATATAGTCTGCTAATGAAGTTTGAGCTATGAGTCGGAATCGACTCGACGGCACTGGGTTTTTTTTTTTAATGAAGTTTGAAGCCTATCAGAACAAATACCAATTTTAAAATTTGTATTTCCTTTTAAGGGAAAAGTCTGATTATCCTTCTAGAGCAGTGCTCTCTGATAGAGCTTTCTGTGCTAATGGAAATGTTCTCTATCTATGCTGTGCAATAGGGTGGCCACCAGCTTCATGTGGCTGTTGAGGGTTTGAAATGTGGCCAGTGTGACTGAGGAACTGAATTTTTTATCTTAGTTACTTTAAATTTAAATAACTTCATGGGACTAGTGGCTACCATATTGGATAGTGCTGAGATAGAGCTTGATTTGTATGTTTTGTTTTGAAAATCAAAGAAATGAATATTAAGAAAGATAGAGCAATGTTTTGGCAGTTCCAGTCAAAGTTTTTCATGTCACACAATCAAAACTGAATAGAGATTTCTAAACAAAGTCTTTTAACCAGAGGGTTTTTTTTTTTTCCTCCTTGTTTAATAAAAAAATTTAGAACCACATTTGTGAACTATTTTGGAGGTGTGCTTACCTGAATGGGAATCAGTTCTCAGAGGAATAAGTGGTTAAATGCTTACATATCATTTAAATATGAAAAAATTTCACTCTTATAAATTAACCTGTTTTATGTAGATATTATAAATCTTTACTGGTAAGTTAATTTTGAGGATCTTTCTGTTTCTTACGTAGGTTAAAGTGAAAAATGAGAATGTTGCCTTTGCTATGAAGTGTATAAGGAAGAGACACATAGTTGACACTAAGCAGCAAGAACATGTCTATTCAGAGAAGAGGATCCTGGAAGAGTTGTGTTCTCCATTCATCGTAAAGTAAGTGAGCGTTTGGCTTCCAGGTCTCAGGGTTTTTAGTTCCTTCTTTTGAATGTTTACTTTTAAGAGGACAGAAAAAGAGGGAAAGGAAGCCCTGCTCTGAATTCTCCATTCCAGTCACAGCAATAGTGCTTAAAATGATGGAAGTTTGAGATCTGGGGTCAGGAGTTTTCCAGATGTTTTTATTCTTAAGTAAGCCTCAGGAAAGTGGGCGTGGGGGAAGGGGAGAAGTGTGAACATAAAAATGTTCATGGAATAATTTTAACTGAGTGTTTGATCTAGAACTAATGCAAAATTTGGGAGTAGTGGAGCAAGAATTCACCAGAAACTTTTCAGGGGGTGCGGTAATGTTGAATTTCTGCTGGAGATAGTGTTTGGGCCTCTGTGGACTGCCAAGGGGCACCATAATGTGGTCCCAGGGATGTTTAGATGCCATGAGATCCATCTCCTAATAGTTCTTTCTGTAGCTATCACCAGAGTTTGGAGAAGTATAGATAATTCTAAGTAACAGCTCTCTTTACTTGTGAATTCATTTGCTAGTAGTGTAAACCAGTTTATGTTTTCATGTATGTCTTAATGCCCCAGCGTATATCTTTTAGTGATTTCTGGGTGATGTAAAGTGCCCCTATAATGAATAAAATTTATATTTTTTCATCAAATTTCTTGACTCTTCTGCCTAACCTTATTCCCAGGCACCCACTCCCCTTTTCTTTTCCAGATTTAAAAAGAAGTCTGAGTTCAGGCATTCTGGTAATAGTCATTCAATTACCTTTATATTAATTATGTTCCCAAAATGCCCTTTCATTGTCAATATATCAATAACAAACTATGATGAGCAACTTCAGGGCACGGACTAGGTGTTATTCATTTCTTTTTCCCAGTTCTTTGCAGAGAGGCTGGAATATAGCAAGACAATAATAATATCAAGACTAAATATTAATGGCATTTATTGAGAACTTAACATGTGCCAGGCACTCTTCTAAACTGTTTATTCATCATTCATTTGATCCTCCCAATAGATCAGTGAGGTTGTGATTATCCCCATTGTACAATAAGAAAACGGAAGGCACATAGCTAGTAAGTGGCTGATCTGGGATCCACGCCAGGCAGCTTGTTTCCAGAGCCCACAATCTGAGCATTTTACTGGTTTTTGTTTTCTGTCTGTACATGATATGGCTGCTCTGCTCTTTCCTTCAGCTTGGCCATGGTGCTAGGGAGGGACAAGTCTCTTGATCATTAAGACCCAGGAACTGTTTTTACCCAATGTTGATTTGTGCTGCCCCACCCAATCCCCCTCATGTCTGAGTCTCTCATTCCCCCAGTTTTGGGGAGCATTGCAAGCTGAGAGCTGGAGCTCAGTCCCTCTCTGGCCATTGTCTCAGTCAAAGAGAACCACTCTGCCCATGATCATGCCCTCTCCCCAAGGACAGTCTGCTTATGATGACTTGCTGATGGGGGAGGGGGGTATCCCAGAAGAGCCCTTTGAGGCTGACACCTTTGTTGCAACTATATCACAGCCTAACTCTCCCTCTGCCCAAACGTGCTTCCTTCCTCCCCCACAGGTATTGTTCTCAGTGCACTCCTCACTAAACTCACTGCCTACAAATCTCTGTCACAGAGTCTGTTTCCAGGGAAATACAGCATATGTTAACCAATTAGAGGACAAAAGACATGAGCATGAATAACTATTATGCAAGGCAGGACTTAAACTCAGAGGTCTTTGGGTTTTTTTCCCCCCTGGTAACACAGTGGTTAAGAGCTCAGCCACTAACCAAAAGGTCGGCAGCTCAAATCCACCAACTGCTTCCTAGAAACCCTGTGGGGCAGTTCTACTCTGTTCTGTAGGGTCATCATGAGTCGGAACCGACTCTACGGCAACAGGTTCGGTTTTCTGGTTTTCTGGTTTTCTGGATTTTTGAAAGAAGGAGAGGCCACATTTGGTAGGTGAGATAATGAGCTGCTTTTTCAAGAAAGTAGCCTTTGAGCTTGACCTTGAAGAATGGATAAATTTTTTTTATGGTGAAACTGATACGAAGTTCAGTCCCTGGGAAGAGGGAGGGCAGCCTAAGTAAAGGAATCAGCAGAAGCAAAGGGAAAGCAGTAGGAAAGATCCGAGTACATTGATGGAGAGGAGCTTTAAGACATGTGTAAGGAGATGAGGGGCATTGTTTAAAATGTTGTTGATGGTACACTTAAACCATTTTAAGACAGTTTTAAACTAGATCTCTAATGATAACCATGTTTCTATCTGTCTTCACAGATTATATCGTACTTTCAAGGACAATAAGTATGTATACATGCTTCTGGAGGCCTGCTTAGGTGGGGAGCTATGGAGTATATTAAGGGACAGGTAATGAGAAAGAGTTTATGATCGCTTTTGTCTAACCACAAGTGGTCTAAAGTATCTGAAGGATGCTGTATTCAGGATCATTTAAAGAGTCATGAAAGACACTGTTAGAAAGTGATTATAAGAAAATATTATCACTTGATAAAATAGAGCAATAACATTATGCTAACATCATGAACACCCTGTAAGGTAGTCATTGTCTTCCCCGTTTTAGGGAATAAAAAGTCCAAGATCACGTAGTTAGTACAAGGCAGAATCAGGATATAAACCCAAATGTTTCTGATTCTCCCATCACGGGGTGTGGTTAAGCCCTTGTTGAAAAGGAGAGTAAGATATCTTCAATGATTAACTTTTACCAAAGGACAGCTCCTGCACAATGAAAACCACAAATCTTTACTGCGTACCACCTGTTACTTGATAGTAGACAGTATGCGAATTTTCTAGGCAAATGCAGACTTTTCTAACCAGAAGAGTAAAAGCTATAAGCTTTCCCTCTGACGAGGTTAGAATTTGCTTGGGAAGATAATGTATACAATTTTAAAATATTTTACTATTTAAATTGAAAACTAAATAATGACAAAGCAGTTGGCAATCTGTAATTAAATGCCACATGAATGTTGGCGATAGTAAGTTCTGAGGAGGGGAGAGATAGAAAACCTAGATGGTGGAGGAGGGACTTGAAGTAAACTTTAAAGATACTACACAATTTTGGTAAAGTAGGAAGGAAGAGAAAGCTGGTGTAAGAGGAAGCAGCAAAGTTGGGATGCTATCAGATCTCTTTGTGGCTGAGGAATAGAACAGTCGAAGTAGAAGATGAGGGCAACGGAAGAGAAAATGGGAAGGCAGTTAGACTTTAGCTTGTGGAGGTTAATGCAGGGCCAAAACATTTTGACATTATCACCTGAGCCTGTGGTTCTCAGCCTCGGCTGGACGTTACAATCACAAAGAGAGCTTTTGTAACATTTAAATGCCGTTCCTTCACTCCAGAGATTATGATTCAGTTCATCTGGGATTGGAACCCAGAAAATGATTTTCTTTTTAATGCTTTTCATCAATTCTAATGTACAGTCATAGTTGAGAATCACTCACCTAGACAAGAAGCCATTGAGAATCTGAGTAGAAGATGATTATTCTGTGTTAGGAGCATATCATTGGATGGATTAGAATGGAGAGGACCTGGAGGGTTGAGGAGACTTTCATGATACCTGAAAAAGCAAAGGCATCGGCCATCTTTGCCTCAACAGGCATATCTATTTAGAAAAGGAGCTCCTACTACTTGTCGGGTGCTGAGCCTGACGCTCAAAGCAGCATGTAAAGTAAGTAGCAAACTCATTTTACAGGTATAGATTTTGAGGCTTAGAACAGTTAAACAACTTGCTCAACAACACAGTAAGTGGAAGAAGCAGGATATAACCCAGACTCTCTCACTCCAAACCACTCTTCTGTTATACCCTGCAGCACATCACCACCACATTTTAGGAATTCATTATGTAAAACTCCGCACAATGCTGACAACAGGGAAGCTCTAATATGACCAAAGTACACCAACAGGAAGGTATCATGGCCTGGGTTATTGTTACATGACATACAAACCAGACATGGAAATGATCACTTGAGTCCTTTTTCAGTCAAATGATAAATCGCAGAAGTCAGATACAAACTCTCCATTGAAATAGTTGCATTGTCTCCAGAGTTTGCCATCTATGTACAAATAAATGTGTTTGTTCTCTTAACTTCTCATTTTACATGTTCACATGTGATTTCTAGAAAGAATTATTTGGACATTGACATTTTAATTTTAGTGATATAGTTCTTGTTTGCATCACTTGCCTCCTCTCCCAGATCTGTTTATGATCAACAAACAGCCTAATTCATTGGCAGTATAAAATAATTTTTAGCGTAGATGCCTGGCAAAACATTTGTATTAATAAATTACCAATTCAATGATCAACACCTAGAAGAGAAGACAAAGGTAAGTGTCCATGGAATTAACAGGGAACATGCTTTCGTTGCAGGGGCAGCTTTGATGAACCCACTTCCAAGTTCTGTGTAGCTTGTGTCACAGAAGCATTTGATTACCTGCATCAACTAGGTATTATCTACAGAGACCTGAAACCAGAAAATTTAATTCTAGATGCAGAGGGTTACCTTAAATTGGTAAGACAAAGTCTCTAACTTATAATATCTTCTGAGATATTTCCAAACACAAAGATATGTTATTGTTGCAATTTTCTTTTTCATTTTGGTGCAACCGGTATTTCCACAATGGGGGCTGTGACCTTTGAAATTAACACACTTAATTCTGAGAACAGTATTATGACTACATTCTTTTTGTGTAGAAACTTAAATGTTCCAGCCATAATTGTGATGCCTGCTGAGCATTTAAATAATAGAATGTATTTAAGATTAAATTTTTGTTATTAGTTTTGTTTAATAATTTTAACTAGGTTTTAACTGATTCCTACTATGTATAAAAAAAAAAAAATAGGGGCTGGCTATAGGAATAAAGAAAGAAGATAGTATGGTTCCTTTCCAAAGATATCTGTAGTCAATATAGGGAGAGGAGATAAGTTACTTGCTGTTGAGTTGTCTTCAATTTGTGTATACCTGAACGAGACATTGCCCAGTCCTGTACAATCTTCATGATCATTGCTATTATTTTTGAAATCTCTGTAGGTGATTCTAATCACAAGACTGGACTCTAGGCTCCATGAGGGCAGAGACTTTCCTTGTTGCCATCTTTGTAATTTCCCAATGTCCAACGTGAATCTCCCTGCATGTCACACTAAAGAAAAATGGTACCAACCAACCTAAAACTTCTTTTGGATAGAAACTATTAATAAAACTGGACAGTCATAATTGAGGAAATATCAAGGCACTTTGTGTCTCAGGAGGGGAACCCATCAGGAAGGGAGTCCATTTTGCAGGATCTCAGGGACATTAAACCATCTCTGAAATGAACATTTCCAAAGATACTGAAAATCTACTCTCCTCAGAACTTTTATATAAAGAAATAATAATTTAATAAGCAATTACTATTTGCAAAGCTACTATGCTAAACCTTTTACGATTAATCTTTTTAACAATGTACAAGGCAGGGTTTGTCATCACATGTTACCGTTATGTAATTTAGCCTTAGAAATTAAATTTATTATGTATATAATTGCCAAGAGATTTCTCTCCATGTCAAAGAAATACAATTAAAGCTCTTCCATGAGAAATCTGGCCAACTTCCAAGAAACATTTTGATTCATTCAAGCTTTATTTTATTCATGAAAGACAGCTTTGAGAACTAGTACAGTACTAACACAAGGCCTTAAGCATGCCTCCTCTTCATGATTGCTTCATTGGTTATGCCCATTATAGCTCTGCTTAGAAACTCTTTTGAATAATCTTGAAATAAAACCATCATGAGGAATGCAGGCTATCCATTAAATTCATCCCTTCCTTCTCATCACCATTTTAAGAAAATTGGATAGCATATTCAGTATTTGTAGACATAGAGGCCGGTATGTAACTCCCCTGTTTGCCATTGAACCATTTTGCCAACCAGCTTAATGAAAGGAAATAATTAAAACCTTAGAGACTAAGAAGTAAATGTTGATTATTTACTATATATCAGACTACCCAGTATATCCACTGCCTTCAAGTCAATTCTGATTCATAGTAACCCTATGGTACAGAGTAGAGCTGCCTCATAGGGTTCTGCATATCTTTACAGAAGCACGTCTTTCTCCCATGGACCAGCTGGTTGATTTGAACCTCCAGCTTTTTGGTTAGCAGCCGATTGCTTAACCACTACACCAGGGCTCCTCATATGTCGGACTAGATGTGCTAAAATCTTCAACTATAACATTTTCAGAAATACTGGATGACATACGAAAAGCAGTATTACAAATGCATGGCTGAGCTTACAAGAAAGCATGGGGGATTTCTTTGTGGCTGGAAACCAAGCTTGGGCAGTAGTGTAGTGAAGAAATCAGGCATTGAACCTATTAGCTGTCTTGTGGGCATCAAGCAATCCTAGGTAGCTCAGAGGTTTGATTTTAATAACTGCATCCTCTGGAAACAGGAAACCAAGCCTTGGACCTGGGCAATGTGGGAAGTTGAATCAGCGAACATTGCATAAAGCCAGAAACCACACAGATTATACTGTCAGAGAAATACAAAACAGGAAAATAATCTAATTTATAAAAACAAAATATATGCACGGAAACATGTTTTTCTCATTTTTGGCCCTTGGTAGAGCACAAACGAGTCTCTTCTAAGAATTCTTGGCCACAGGCTGGTTTTCATTGAAGATTGGGTGCCCGGTCTTCAAGAATGGAAAACCCATGCAAGGATTTAAATGAAAGCGAATCCGTGTTAATAGTATGCTCAAGTGCCCCAAAATTGATGTGTGTTCTCCCAGGAAAAATACACTCTCAACTCAGGACACCAAAAATACTTTAAGATAAAGTTCCAGGGAATATGAGCTCATATTAAAATAAATAACAATAAAAAAAATTTATGAGGAAAAAAGATACCATGAGCATTAGTTTACAGAAGCAAGGAGAGCAGAAGCAGACATATAAATGCTTCATATATTGGAGTAAACAGATACAGAATGTAAAATAACATATCTAATAGCTTTTAAAAATAAAAAAAGGATAAAAAATGAGTAAGGAACAAGAGACCATTAAAAATGACCTAGCTGTTTTGGAAAAAAACAGAAAACAGAATTGGTATTAGGAAATTAATAATATAATAATGGAAATTAAAATTGCAATGGAAGTTTAATGGTAGAGTAGTTTATATTGATCCTTTTGCTTAGATAATTTATGCAGACAGTCCCTGAGTTATGAATGTCTGACTTACCCATGCTGTAAGTAATCAATACAGTGTGATATTGGTATAAGGATACACAAACAGCTTAATATAGCAAAGTCTAGAAAGACATATAACACAGTAGTCTTAGTTTCTTAGTTCTGCTGTAACAGAAATACCACAGGTGGGTGACTTTAACAAACCTCCTGAAGTAGTTGAATGTCAACCAATTCTTTTTGGTACCATGACTCTGTGTATTCCTTCCATCTCCTTTTGATGCTTCCTGTATCCTTCGGTATTTTTCCCATAGAATCTTCAATATTGCAGCTCAAGCCTTCAATGTTTTTCTTCAGTTCTTTCAGATTGAGAAATGCTGAGTGTTCTTCCCTTTAGGTTTTCTAACTCCAGATCTTTGCACATTTCATTCTAATACTTTGTCTTCTCGAGCTGCCCTTTTGCTTCATCATTTCTTCCATTCGTTTTGCCTACTCTACATTCAAGAGCAGGTTTCAGAGTCCCTTATTTTGGTGTTTTCTTTCTTTCCTACCTTTTTAATGACCTTTTGCTTTCTTCATGTATGATGTCATGGATATCATCCTACAACTCATCTGGTCATCAAACATTAACATTCAATGCGTCAAATCTATTCTTGAGTTGGTCTCTAAATTCAGTTAGAATATAGTCAAGGTTGTACTTTGGCTTTCCTGGATTTGTTTTAATTTTCTTCAGCTTCAACTTGAACTTGCATATGAGCAATTGATGGTCTGTTTTGCATTCAACCTCTGGCCTTTTTCTGACCGATGATATTGAGCTTCTGTATTGTTTCCTTCCGTAGATGTAATCGATTTGGTCCCTGTGCATTCCATCTGGTGAGGTCCATGTGTATAGTCAGCATTTATGTTGTTGAAAAATGGTATTTGCAATGAATAGGTCATTGGCCTTGAAAAATTCTGTCATGTGACTAAATAGAAATGACATTGTTTCTATCTCCAAGGCCATATTTTCCAACTACTCATCCTTCTTCTTTGGCTCCAACTTTCACATCCCAATCACTGGTAATTATCAATGAATCTTGATTGCATGTTTGATTGGTTTCAGACTGGAGAAGTTGGTAAAAATCTTCAGCTTCTTCATCTTTGACATTAGTGTTTGGAGCATAAATTTGAATAATAGCCATATCAACTGGTCTTCTTTGTAGGCATATTGATATTATCCTATCACTGACAGTGCTGTACTTCAGGATAGATCTTGAAATTTTCTTGCTCCCAAAATAGTAACATACAATTTTGGTTCATTGATCTCAGTACGTTTAGGATAGAAATCAATTATGAAATAGAAAACAGGAAGAAATCAATAACAAAAATTATAACAACTCTTTGGAATTTTTAAGACATTTAAAAGTAACTCAAGGATTATTGAACAGGAAATTTTAGTGACTATTAAAAAAAGGTTAATGTTGCACAATAGAGAACATACAACATGTCAATACTTGGGGGTTGCAATTAAAGTGATAGCTACAGTGATGTTCATTGACTTAAATGCTTCAACTAGGAAATAAGAAAGGTTAAAAACTAATGATCTCAGCAACACTTTAAGAAATTGGAAAGAGGGAAACAAAACCAAAGAAAGTAGAAGGAAAAAATAATAAAGTACTTCAATCAATAAAATGTAAATAATAGGGTAGAGACAGCCAAAAGTTGGTTCTTGAAAGGATTAAGAAAATCAAATCTGTGAAAATAGTGATTCAAAAAAGATAGGAGGCACAGATAAATACTATTATGAATGAAAGGGGTAACATAATTACTGTTAAAACAGAGACTTAAGTGGATTAGAAAATACGTGGAAAACTCTATGCTAATATATGTAAACTATGAGATGACGTACAAATGATCTGTAAAATACCTAACCAAAACTAACTGAAGAAGAAATAGAAAATCTGAATGATCTTGTAACCATTAAGGAATTGTAATTAAAAATCTTTCCACCAAAAAAATCACCAGGCCCAGAGGATTTACTTCCAGAACATGTAATGTTAATCTTATGCAGACTTTTTCAGAAAACAGTAAATTAATATAATTCTCAATTTATTCTATGTGGCTATTGTAAACTTAATATTTCAAAGGAAACTTTTTATAATTGGAACATGGAATGTACAAAGTATGAATCTAGGAAAATTGGAAATCGTCAGAAATGAAATGGAACACATAAACATCGATATCCTAGGCATTAGTGAGCTGAAATGGACTGATATTGCCCATTTTGAATTGGACAGTCGTATGCCAGGAATGACAGCTTGAAGAAGAATGGTGTTGCATTCATCATCAGAAAGAACATTTCAAGATCTATCCTGAAGTGCAATGCTGTGGGTGACAGGATAATATCCATATGCCTACAAGGAAGACCAGTTGATATGAGTATTATTCAAATTTACTCACTGCCCACAAAGACCAAAATGCAAAAATGGAAGATGACCACATCAGATCACAGAATGGAGGATGACTACATTATTACAAAACCACCAAATGACATCATTACATAACTGCCAAGTGACATCATTACATAACTGCCAAGCCACTGAGAATCATGGCCCAGCCGAGCTGACACATAACCTTAACTATCACATCCAGCGTTACTCTCGTCTCACACCTCAGCATTCATTACTGCCAGATGTACATCGCTAATGCACAAAATAGTTGGATAGTAGATTTTTTACTCTTGTCATAAATGCTAAACGTCAGATAATGAGATAGCCCATAAGTGAGTAGGTGTATTAAAAGAATGTTGTGAAGATTAAAATAATACATATATACTTTATTCTTTATATATTATATATATAATAAAAGAACTCTGTATATGTTGTGTGTATATGTATATATATGTAAATATATATCATATATATGCTGTTGAAACTGATGTTAATACTTATCTCTTCATTCAATTTCTTTCTCAACAAACATACGTTGAATACCTGCTGTGTTATAAATGCTGTGAAGGATACAAAATGAATCAGATATGACATCTGTCCTTAAGGACCAAAACTTATTCACACACGACTAGAAGCACTACCATGACTGTTGTGATTGTGCAATATAAACAGTGTAGAATATAAAGGAATCTCATGGGAGAAAGGAATTGGTTCTATAAATTCAAGTCAGGCTTCAGGAGGATATGGCATGGGAGGTGAACCTCAGAGATTTTTCCCATTTGTCCTCTTGTACACAAAGCTCCCCTTTCTCTCTCTTGCCTACCTTCTACTAAATACTCAGGTATTTTAGGTGAGGCACTACATCCCCTTGAAGAATGGGTTGTTGCTGTGAAAGACTTACCTACCTCATATTTTAGCCTCTCTCATTCTCACTTCCAAGCAACGGCAACTGTCCCCTTTTGGATGAGCTTTAGTGTCCAAAGGGCAGTAAATCAATTTGGGTTGTTGGACAGGATAAACAGATTTCCTTTTACCCTTGTCTAGACATGGGTAAATTAAATGCCCTAAAAATGCCACATAAATGTTTTCTTGGAATGTTATGTTCCATGAATCATCTAGTTTAATTGGACTGGTCATTTTCTGCCCATTTTTATGTGACCAAGAGAACCAGTCTCTGACAAATTTACTGGCCCAGAGGGAAACTTCTGGGAAAAAGCTAATACTTACTGGACAGCAGCTCTAGTAAGCCACAAGCTGATTTTTCTATTTCTGTATGAGACAATCATCACTGCAGATTTAGAACCACTACATAGTCTGCCCTCACTTTCTGCTTCTATCCTCCTCACACTGTGGTCTAGCCACACGGGCCTCCTTGCCAGTCCTTGAACTTGCCATGCGTGCTACCATCTCAGGGCCTTTGCACAAGCTCTTCCTGCAGACAGAATCCCTCTTATTCAGATGTTTACAGAGCTCTCTTTCCTAATTCTCTCAAATTTCTGCTCAAATGCTACCTCCTCTGAGAGGCTTTTCCCGATCACCCTATTTAAGGTACAGCCCTGTGGTTCTTTATACCTAACCCTGCTGTATTTTTTTTTTTTTATAACAAGTGCCACTGTCTGACATTATTATGTATATTTCTATGCTTACTATTTTCTCTTTCTCTTGCATATAATCTCTACAAGGACTCAGGCTTTGTCCATACCCCAATGCTTGCTACATAGTGGTGCTCCATAGTCATTGAATGAATACATTAAGGAACTTACCTTTCAGTTTCCTAGAGGCAATAGGATAAAAAGTGACGAAGGCTTCCTGATGGCACCCGTGGTGGTGCAAAACAGAGGTGTTATTGTTGTTGTGTGCCTTTGAATCAATTCCAGACTCATAGAGACCCAATATGACAGAATAGAATTGCCCCTAGAGTTTCTTAGGTTGTTTCTTAGGTTGTAATCTTTCAGGGATCGGGTCACCAGTTCTTTTCTCTTGCAGAGCAGTTTGTGGGTTTGAACCACTGGCCTTTGGTTAGCATCCGAATGCTTAACCATTGCATCACCAAGCCTCCTCAAAACAGAGGTGGCATGACTTGTATAGAAAATGCACAGAACTTGACACTGGAAGGTCTGGGCCTTCTCTTTCAGGCACGTGAGTTTGGATAAGTTTGAGTCCCAGTTTCCTCAGACCTAATAGATTAGAGTGGGGTAGATACGATCAGAGATTAAAAAAAAAAATGGTGAGTTTTCACAGATCTTAGAATTTTAATATAATTACTGCCATCTCATTGCAATCCTTGTAATCATTTGCAGCAATATGCAAACATTACAAAAACAAAATCAACCACCCAAATTAAAATATACCACTTACAGAGATGAAAAAAAAAATTATTCTAAATGTCTAATGAATTTTCAAATGCCTTGCCATCAAGTCAATTTCAGCTCATTCAGGCATCCTTAAAAGGAAAATGTAAATACAATGAAACGGTGAGTTGAAAGGATATTATATATCATAACCCAGCAAAATGTAATATTTCCATCTATGTGTGCCCACAAATGCAATTATAAGCATTGCTTTCTTGTCTCTTCAATTTCAGTGTTTACAAAATTAGCTAGGATTTTCATATTGGTACTTTCTCTGAGGAATAAGTATATTTCCTAACCTCAGCTGGTTACAAATTTTAATTTCATAATATCCCCAGCCATCTCTCAGATATCATCTTTCTGAGTCATCCTATGTGGATGAAAGAAAACAGCAGAAGCTCACACCAACTTAGGTGTTTAAATTCCTTTTTTCTAATAAGGAAATCCTTGCTACTCTGTGATAAATACTAAAAGCATCAGTAAAATGTTACATTTCTAAGATATTTGTTTAAGGTAAAACAAAGATTTTAATATTAATATGTGAATAAATAAATGGGAGAGTGGATTTTCTAGTTCACTGACTCATGCTTTTTTAGGCGAGGGCTAATTTTAATAAAAAAAAAATACCTTCACCAGTTTATTTAATTTTTTAGCCAAGATTATTGCCATGTTACTGAGATTGTCCATGCATAATGAAGCTATTAAAATGTGCATGTTGAGCCCTAGGTATAATTTGTGTGCCTGTTTACTTGAGGGAGGTGGAGGGCGGTTTTATTAAAATAATATCTGTGTATATTGGAGATGAAAGTACCTGCTGAAAACCTCTGTGGAAGGAAAGCAACTGTTTATTTTGCAGGGCAGGATTTCAGTTCTCAAATGCTGCCTCCTCAAAAGTGGCATTTGAATCACTGCCTCGATTCAATGAGCAGGGCTTTTGCCCTGGCCTTCTTTCCAGTCTCTATTCTGTGCACAGAATTCCTTGAATAGAGTCTCAGAGAAGTGGAGGGGCCTATTTTGAAAAGACAGCTGAGAAGAGCACTGATTCATTGCTCTGAGAAAATCTCTAATCCTCAGTCAGGGTCAGCCTCAAATGTTACTCCTTAGTACGTCTTCCCCACCCTCTTCTCTCTAACGCTTTAAAAGTATATGGTCCTCACTCCCCTGAGTTTTTACTTTTTATAATCTTCTGTTATGTCATGTATCAAATGGTATAATATTATGGATTGAACTGTATCCCCCCTAAATACGTTTGGAATTCTACCGCCTATACCTGTGGATGTACTCCCTTTGGAGAATAGGGTTTTCTTTGTTACGCTGATTAGGTCTTATCCGTGTAAGGTGTAAACCTACTCCCTTCTGAGTTACAAAGAGGAGCATAGACACAAAGGCAAGACAGCACAAACCATAAATGGGGGAAGATGGATGCCACAAGAAGTTTTCCAAGGAACTGTGGAACGCTGGGGCTGCAAATGCAGAAAGAGACAAGGATCTTATCCTAGAATGACAGAGGGCCTTCGCCTAGAGCCAGTGCCCTGAATTTAGACTTCTAACCTCTTAAACTGTGAAAAATTACATTTCTGTTCTATAACATACCCACTTGTGGTATTTCTGTCACAGCAGCAGTAGGAAACTAAGGTAAATACTAATCCTGTACATGGAACACCCCCAAGACTCTGAGCTTCTCATAGTCAACTCTGTTTCTCTCTAGTGCAAGGCCTAGCCTACAAAATAAAAGTAGATGCTGAATAAATAAAAGTAGGTGCCGAATGCCTGTTTGTAGAATAAGTTAAATAGGGCACTGTCTGCTGCTTCCCAGAGAGAACAGAACCCAGCCGTATGTGGGATGGGATGATCCTGGCTTTGACTTGGACTGCCTGAATTTAGAGGTGCAGACATTGCACATGATGATTTGTAAGGATTGCCCAGGGTTCTGAGCCCCCTTTCTTCTCAGCAGTGGTCCTTGTATTAGTTTCCTATGGCTGCTGAAACAAAATACCATGAACTGGGCAACTTACAAGGAACGAAATTTATTGTCTCACAGTTATGGAGGTTAGAAGTCTGACTGAATTTAGGGTGTCAACAAGGCCATGAGCTCTCTGAAGACTCTAGGAAAAGATGCTTCCAGCTTTTCCAGCTTCTGTAGCCCCAGGCGTTCCTTGGCTATGGCAGTGTAGCTCCCATTTCTGCTTCCTTCTTCACATGGCTGTCTTCCTTCTCGGTCTCTCTGTCTCTGCATCTCTTCTTTTTATAAGGGCACCAGTCATACTGGACTAGTGCTCACCCTACTCCAGTTTGACTTGATGTTAGCTTAACTAGTTACATCTGCAAAGATGCTATTTCCAAATAAGGTCATATTCACGGTTACCAAGGGGTTCAGGCTTGAACACATCATTTGGGGTGGCACAAATCAACTCATAACAGTCCCATTTAACAAACTCCCAATCCTGCTATTATCTTTCCTTCTTGCTGGAGCTTTTAGTGCACAAAAGTCCATTGCTTCATCCTTCCCTCCTTTACCCAATGAATACCACCATTGATTTGAAAAGTATTTTCATCCTGCTTGCCTTGAGCTTCCAATGTGTTGTCATGGCTCCCCCTTGCTAAACCATTTCTCAAGTCTTCTAGAGGTGGTGAGTATGAAGGTGTATGCATGGAACTTTCTTCGATGCACCTAGATTTACACCTGACCCTGCAGGAAAATAAACGAGAGAGAGAGAGTGTGTGCGTATGTGTGTGTGTGTAGTGTGAAGGGAGGTGGGGGTGTAGAAAGAAGATTGGGAAGTAAGTGGAAACTTACAGAGGAACATGAATTTCATGGTCTCCGAAAATTTCTTTGTCATTCTTTGCCAGGTTGACTTCGGGTTTGCAAAGAAAATAGGATCTGGACAGAAAACGTGGACATTCTGTGGGACCCCAGAGTATGTAGCTCCTGAAGTCATTCTCAACAAAGGACATGACTTCAGTGTGGATTTTTGGTCCCTAGGGATTCTTGTTTATGAGCTTCTCACTGGCAAGTAGGTGCCTTCATGTTTTATTCAGCTTCTTTGAAGAAGTGAAAAATAACTTTCTAGTGATAATGTAATTGAAAAATTTAATATTTTTGAAATGTTTTTGATATAAACATGATGTCTTTTCCTCTTCACATTATCCCACATATGGCATGCTTCTAGTGTAATAACATGTAGAGAAGATTCAGCAAGGTGGAGGGAAAGAGTATAGAATTTCTGTGGTTTTCCTAAAATGGCAAGGCCTATAGTTAAGAGCTGGGCTGTTAACCAAAATGTCGGCAGTTCAAATCTACCAGCCATTCCTTGGAAACCCTATGGGACAATTCTACTCTGTCCTACAGGGTCCCTATGAGTTGGAATCGACTTGACGGCACATAACAACAACATTGTTATAGATAAATTACTAAATGTGGGAATGTTTTGATAACCAAACATAAGAATAAGAGAAAGAATTAAAGTTGTGGGCTATGTTATTATCTCCTCCTATATATATATATGTATATATATAAAATATATATTTTTTAAGGTAATTGAGGAAATAGCAATCATAGTAGAATTAAATCTATTAATCAATTAAACTAAATTTAGCTGTGTTCTTCCATCTTCCTAACAAATCATTAAGTAGAAATGCTAAGAGAAAGCTGCATTGCTGGATTTAAATTTTAATCCCCTTGTCAACTCCTTGCTAAAGGTGCTAATGAACAAAGACAAGACACAGCAGGGGTTTTAGCAGTTAAAATTGAATTGTCATTTCCAAAGAGATTAAAGGGCTGTATTAATGAATTCAGTATCCCACATATTTAACACACACACAAACACACCCGCTATATGTCATATTACCTTACATCTGTAAAGCGCTTTAAGGTTTACAAAGTATTTGCATGTTCCATCTAATTTAGTTTTCACAAATTTGTGTGGAAGGAAAGGCAGGGATTTTTATTATTATTGTTTTATGATTTAAATTTTATTATGGTTTTATGACTTGAGTTTTATAGAATGGAAAACCAGGTCAGAGAGCTATCTGCCCAAGATCAGGGATTTGATCACAGGTCTGCTGATTCTAAATGTGATACACTTTTTATTATACCTGTGTGCATATATATTTTTATAAAATAATGCATAGGTACACACACACAGAGGATACAGATCAATTTTCTTTTTGTAATTCAGGTTTTGTACCTGAATTTCTCACTAATAAATTTGACCATCCGTATAATGCTTTATATCCAAATAGTCTCAGTCTTAATTTCAGGGAGGAGTCACATACAGAATGCATAAGAAATACCACAATGAGTTTATTGATGAGGATACAAGTCACCACATGTACTCTATTAAAAAAAAAAGTTTCATAACATTTTCTTGAACGTTTTACACTACATACTTCAATGTTAGATTACCTATAGATACATTCTGTTTCCTTATTTACATATGTTGAGCAAACAAATATGATAGACTATTTTGTATTATCTGTAATGAGTTTGAAATATTCATTGCTTAAGATTCCTAAGGAATTAATAGTCATTGAGAGAGAAAAGTTGCTTATGGTCTTGAGACTCAAGGCATTCTGTCTCAAATACTTGTTTCCTCATCTCTGGGAATATTATCAGCTGCATTTCCTAAAAGATGCATGATGGTTCCTGTGACTAGCCAGAGAACAGGAGAATATACGTCTTAGTCTTCATTGACTGGAATAAGTGGTTACAAATCTATTGCCATTGAGTTGATTCTGACTCATAGCAACCCCATAGGATGGAGTAGAACTGCCCCATAGGGTTTCCAAGGAGCGGTTGGTAGATTCGAACTTCTGGCCTTTGGTTAGCAGCCAAGCTCTTAACCACTGCACCACCAGGGTGGCAAATGATTACAAGGGGTGGGGAAATAAAGTGAGGGAATAAGGAAGGGGAGGGGGAAAAAAAGCACAATATAATGGAGCTGCTAAGATAGCCTTGAACTGTCGTTAAAAAAAAAAGCAGAATTTTTTTACAAAAGTTTTCAGGGAAGTGTGTGAGAAAAGTTAATTTTTAGTGCCCTGAATGCTAGCATGTATCCATATTTATTATAAACAACTAAAGAAAGCAAAGAAGCAAGGGAAGGAGGAAAAGAAGGAAGGAGGAAGGAAATAAATTGATCATTTCTAAATGTGCCTCAGACTCTTGTTCTAATGTGTCCTATTTTGGATTTTCCTTAGCCCACCCTTTTCTGGGATTGACCAAATGATGACCTACAATTTGATTCTCAAAGGGATTGAAAAAATGGATTTTCCCAGAAAGATAACAAGACGACCTGAGGATTTGATTCGGAGACTTTGCAGGTGAGAATGACAATTACAGGAGAAAGAACTCTAGGAACTCCTTGTCTTGGGTAAAGTGTGAAGGCTTCCAATTTCTGTTTTCACACATTTTAAAGTTAGGTACATATTTGCTTTTGTATGTTTCTGTGTAGTTAAATTGCATTTAAAGAAAGCCATTTCTGTTTTGTAGTCTAATTTAGGAGTTTGAGTTTACCTCATGTTATGGAATCACCAAAACCAAAAACCAAATATGTTGCCATCGAGTTGAGTCCAAATCCACCATGTGTGTTACACAGTAGAATTGAGCACTGTAGCGTTTTCCTGGCTGTAAACTTTAGGCTGTACCACTGAGTGTGTCAAACTGCCAACCTTTAGATTAGTAGGCCAACACAAGCCCTTTGTGCCACCCAGAACTTTATAGAATCATAGTAGCTATTTGTCCCCATGTTTTAGGTTACCTTTGGGAATCATTTTTATCTGTTTTAAAGCAAAATGGTCAATACCAATGGACTGGTACTGGCTATTTATATGTTCCATTTCACTTTTGACAACTTCCAATTTTCCTTGATTCATATTTCATACATTCCATATTCCAAATACTAATGGATGTTTGCAGCTGTTTCTTGTCATTTTGAGTCGTGCCACGTCAGCAAATGAAAGTCCTGAAAGCTTTACTTCATCCACATCATTAAGGTCAATTCTACTATGTGGAGGCGGCTCTTCCCCAGTTGTATTTTGAGTGTCTTCCAACCTGAGGGGCTCACCTTCTGCACTGTATCAGACAATGTTTCTTGCTATCCAGAAGATTTTCACTGGCCAGCTGTTTCAGAAGGAGACCACCACCAGGTCCTTCTTCCTAGTCTGTCTTAATCTGGAAGTTCCACTGAAACCTGTCTGCCATGGGTTACCTTGCCAGTATTTGCAATACCAGTGGGAAAGCTTCCAGCATCACAGCAACACACAAGCCACCACAGTGTGAAAAACTAACAGACGAGCGGTCACATTCATTGTCAAAAAGAACATTTTAAGATCTATTCTGAAGTACATCACTGTCAGTGGCAGGATAATATCCATATACCTACAAGGAAGACCAGTTAATATATGACTATTATTCAGATTTACACACCAACCACTAATGTCAAAGATGAAGAAATTGAAGACTTTTACCAATTTCTGTAGTCTGAAATTGATCAAATGTGCAATCAAGATATATTAATACTTACTGGTGATTAGAATGTGAAATTTGGAAACAAAGAAGGATCAGCAGTTAGGAAATACGGTCTTGGGGATAGAAATGATGCCAGAGGCCACATGATAGAATTTTGCAAGACTAACGACTTCTTCATTGCAAATACCTTTTTTCAACAACATAAACAGGAACTATACATGTAGACCTCACAGGATGGAGTACACAGGAATCATATAGACTACATCTGTGAAAAGAGTTGATGGAGAAGCTCGATATCATCAGGGTGACCAAGGCCAGAGGCCAACTGTGGAACAGACCATCAATTGCTCCTATGCAAGTTCAACTTGAATCTGAAGAAAATTAAAACAAGTACATGAGAGCCAAAGTGCAATCTTGAGTATATTCCACCTGAATTTAAAGATCATCTCAAGAATAGAGTTGACACATTGAACACTAATAACTAAAGACCAGACAAGTTGTGGGATGACATCAAGCACATCATACATGAAGAAAGCAAAAGGTCGTTAAAAAAACAGGAAAGAAAGAAAAGACCAAAATGGATGTCAGAAGAGACTCCGAAACTTGGTCATCAACGTAGTAGAGTACCTAAAGTGAAAGGAAGAAATGTTGAAGTAAAAGAGCTGAACAAAAGATTTCAAAGGGAGGCTCAAGAAGACAGAGTAAAGTAGTATAATGAAATGTGCAAAGACCTGGAGTTAGAAAACTGAAAGGGAAGAACACACTTGGCATTTCTCAAGCTGAAAGAACTGAAGAAAAACTTGAAGCCTGGAGTTGCAATATTGAAGAATTCTACGGGCAAAATGTTGAACAATGCAGGAAGCATCAAAGGAAGATGGAAAGAATACACAGAGTAACTGTACCAAAAAGAATTTGTCATTGTTCAACCATTTCAAGAAGGAGTTTATGATCCAGAAACGATGGTAAAGAAGGAAGAAATCCAAGGTGCACTGAAGATATTGGCAAAGAAAAAAAAAAAGGCTCTGAGAATTGACAGAATGCCAACAGAGATACTTTGACAAACAGGTACGAAGCTGAAAGTGGTCACTTGTCTATGCCAAGAAATTTGGAAGACAGCTACCTGGCCAACTGACTGCAACCAGCTGACTGGAGGTCCATATTCTTGCCCATTCCAAAGAAAGGTAATCTAACAGAAAGTGGAAATTATTGAACAATATCATTAATATCAAACACAAGTAAAATTTTGCTGAAGGTAATTCAAAAACAGGGAGCTGCCAAAAATTCAAGCCAGATTCAGAAGAGGACATGGAACCAGGGACATCATTGGCTGAAATAGAGGATACCAGAAAGATGTTTACTGGTGTTTTATTGACTATGCAGAGGCATTTGACTATATGGATAACATTGTGAAGAATGGAAATTCCAGAACACTTAATTGTGCTCATTAGGAACCTATACGTAGAACAAGAGGCAGTTGTTCAAACAGAACTAGGGGATACTGTGTGGTTTAAAATCAAGAAAGGTGTGTATCAGGGTTATATCCTTTCAGCATACTTATTCAATCTGTATGCTGAACAAATAATCTGAGAAGCTGGACTGTATGAAGAATGTGGCATCAGGTTTGGAGGAAGACTCATTAACAACCTCTGATATGCAAATGATACAACCTTGCTTGCTGAAATTGAGGAGGACTTGAAGCACTCGCTGACAAAGATCAAAGGCTACAGCCTGCAGCATGGATTACACTTCAATATAAAGAAAACAAAAATTCCACCATGGGACCAATAAACAACATCATAATAAAGTGAGAAAATATTGAAGTTGTCAAGGATTTCATTTTACTTGGATCTACTATCCATGCCTGTGGAAGCAGCAGTCAAGAAATCAAACAACAGCAGTAAATCTGCTGCAAAAGACCTCTTTAAAGTGTTAAAAAGCAAAGGTGTCACCTTGGGGACTAAGGTGTGCCTGACCTAAGCCATGGTATTTTCAATTACCTCATATGCAGGCAAAAGCTGGACAATGAATAAGGAAAACCAAAGAAGAATCAATGCCTTTGAATTATGGTATTGGTGAAGAATATTGAATACACTGTGGACTACCAGAAGAGCGAATAAATCTGTCTAGAAAGTACAGTCAGAATGCTCCTTAGAAGAGAGAATGGCAAGACTTTATCTCAAGTACTTTGAACATAGTATTTTCAATCGCCTCATACGCATATGAAAGCTGGACAATGAATACAATGAATAAGGAAGACTGAAGAAGAATTGATGCATTTGAATTATTGTATTCGGAAAGAATACTGAACATATCATGGACTGCCAGAAGAATGAACAAATCTGTCTTGGAAGAGGTATAGCCAGAATGTTCCTTAGAAGAGAGGATGGTGAGACTTTATCTCAAGTAGTTTGGACATGTTATCAGGAGGGACCAGTCCCTAGAGAATGACATCATTCTTGGTAAACCAGAGGGTCAATGAAGAGGAAGACCCTCAATAAGATGGATTGACACAGTGGCTGCAACAATGGGTTGAAACGTAGCAACAATTGTGAGGATGGCACAGGACCGGGCAGTGTTTCGTTCTATTATACATAGTGTTGCTGTAAGTTAGAAATGACTGGATGGCACCTGACAGTAACAACATAAAAAAAAAAAAAAGAGTGAGAAAAATCATTAAACTTAGATTGATAAAAGAGTCATTCGTTTACAACCCTGTTATTTTGAGAGAAAATCCATAGTAGTGATGAAGTCTTACTATACATGTCTGCCCTGTCAATCTTGATTAAAAAATACTTCTCTAGCCTTACTTTGGAGCCCTGGTGGCACAGTAGTTAAGAGGTTGGCTACTCACTAAAAGGCCTGAGTTTGAATATACCAGCTGCTCTCTGGAAACCCTATGAAGCAGGTCTAGTCTGTCCTGTAGGTCACTATCAAAACAACCCAAAGGCAAAGGCTTTTTTTTTTTTTTTTTTTTGGTTAGCCTTATTTTATTTTATTTTTTTATTTAAAATTAGCCAAAATATCGACCTGTTTATAATTTTATATTTACCATTAAAACAATTTATTATAGAACCAAAGACTTCTAGAATTTTTGTTTAAATTTCATTTTGTCACTGTTCATTTTTTGTACTTTTGAACAATTTTTATAACATTAAGATTTAATAGATTTAGAGTGAGAAACCTAACTATTGGTTGCCAACAAGAATTCCTACCTGGTTATAAGATTCCAGCTTAGATGTAAATGATTCTCTAAATCGTTCCCCGATTTTCTCAGCAGAGTTGGTAAAATAGCAGTCTCTTGTTCTTTTAAGCATTTATTTATACCTCATATCTCCTTCAGAGCACTAAGATGCACGCACACATACGCACACACACACACCTCGGTTGCTATCAGGTTGACTCTGACTCATGGCAGCTCCGTAAGTGTCATAGTTGAACTGTGCTCCATAGTGTTTTCAGTGGCAGGATTTTCAGAAGTAGATCACCAGTCTTTTCTTCCAAGGTGCCTCTGGGTGGACTCTAACCTCCAACCTTTTGGTTAGAACACAAACACATATCCCTAACTCTAGCTTTAATTCAATTGTGGGCTCCTCCAGGGCAGGGACCCTGTACTCAGAAGGCCTACAGTAGGAAGTGTATGAATGTATGAGTGTAATTGAATAAATGAATGAATGAATAAATAAATAAAAGTTAAATTTTAATTTAAAATTCACTGAAATATAACCATTATGAACTGCCTTTTTAAAAAAATTTATTTTAGGCAAAATCCAACAGAACGACTGGGAAATCTGAAGAACGGCATCAATGACATTAAGAAACACAGGTATCAGAGTTATTTCTTTGCCCAGAAAAATATAGTAATCTTGACAGCTTCTCTCAGTAGGTCACTAAGGTCGCTTTACAGACTCTCAAGTTGTCCTTTTTTGGTGCTTTGCTTTTCCTCTACGTATGTGTTACTAGATGCAGTTACAGTTATCAATTTCAGTGTGATTTCTCTAAAGCCAGAATTTATGTGGATTTATATAACTGCTGGAAATTCATGTCAAAAATGGGTAAAAGTATAAAACAAATTGTAAAATCATATCTCCAAATCATAGCAACTGAACTTTTTATTCACTGCTTTTTTTTTTAATATCTCCTTGAATCCTACAAAAAATTAAGTTCTAGTTTTGACATTTAATTTCTAAATACTGTAGTATATAGTCATTTTTTAGGTGCCAGTATTTAAGAGAATGGACCAGATAAAGCAACTGTTAAATTGTACTCTATTTTGGTTTTAACAAATATTATATATTTATTTTAAAAATAATTTTCCTTTGGATTCTGATACCTTGTGTCATATTTCACTTTCTGGGTAAAGTACATTGATTTCCACAAATCCTCAAACACTGCTTTACTCTTATGCAGTAATCTAACATGCATCTTTCCAGTTCTGTGAATAAAGCTAGCCTTCAAAACCATTGATAATTTCCCTAAGACATCCTGTCTGATTTAGCTAAATATTCAACTGTGGCACTTCCAGCCTTCAATCTTTTTTTTTTTTTTTTAAATCAGTGTTTGACTGATTCTTGCAAACCTCAAGATGTTTTAATTTTGTGTATGATTTACAGATATAAAATGTCAGAGTAAACTAATAGTACAAAAGCTAAACGTAGGGGGTTAATTATTGAGAACCTTTGAATACACTGATGTGGCCACTTTCGGAAATGAAAATACGTCTCAATATTTCATCTCCCTGTGGATAAAAAAAAAATAGTTTTACTGAAAAATTAGGGGCACATCAACCCAGTGAGAAAACAAAGCTAGAGATGCAGCAGAATAGAAGCCCATTTATTTATTTGCCTTAACAGCAGTGGTGCAGCTTCAGCTGAGGTGCCAGCCAAGCTCTATCTATTCATTTACTTATTGAAATAAAGCCAAGTATTCAACATTGTAAATTCATAGCTGGCTCTGCCTTAAGGATGTTTTAGGAAAGACCAGAAGGAAGAACGGAGAAAGAGGCAGAGAGGGAGAGCGAGAGCGAGAGAGAGAGAGAGAGAGAGACCGACGGACACGTCTGTGGATTTTATAGACATCAAAATGCTTGTAGTATTTTAACGTTCTTTGTCAAACTTCAGACTGCCTTCAGTTCTAAAGTTCATTAAACACTTTAGATTCCAATTTATTTTTCTTCCCACATGACATGCTGTTATCACAATTTCTTTTTTCATTATAAAATGACACATAAACACACCATTCATATTGAGGAAACAAGTGTCCTGTCAATTAAAATCATCATTTCATTATATTTTCCTCTTTTCTCTCATTAAAGAAGTGTCCTCACATTTTGCTCTGGGGTAGCTGGGAAATAAAAGTGCTATAATTGTTAACAGGCTCCAGTTTTACTTTTTATTTACCTGAGGCTTATTTTAATGTAGCTGTCAAATCAGTGATTGGATACACATGCAAATTGGTGCTAAAGGATTTTCTCACCTCAGCATGGTGTTAAAGAATTTTACATTTTCTTCCCTGTAGGGACTAATTTTCTATTCTTCTTAATAGGCTGAAGGTTCTTTTCCACTTAAGGTTGGGGTAGGAGGGCAGAGTATAGGGTAGAAGAGTTTGTTAATGAGATAAACCAAACTTACACAGTGCCTTTCATTTCATTCTATTTCCAGAGCTTTTTAAAGTATAAAGATAAGGGGAAAAGCAAAACTGAGAAATAGTTCTCTCTCTGCCTCCAGTAACCACAACCGTTGCCATTGAGTCCATTCCAACTCGTAGTGATGCTATAGGACAGAGTAGAACTGCCCCATAGGGTTCCCAAGGAGTGGCTTGTGGACTCCAACTGCCAACCTTTTGGTTAGCAACCAAGCTCTTAACCACTGTGCCTCCAATAGGAGTATCTAAAACCTTCCAAAGTCTCCGAGGTATATAATATTTCTACCCAGTATATTCTTAGAATTAAAAAAAAAAAAACCCAATTTTGACATCAGATTTTCTCACTGTCGTCTAAAGTAAAGCTGGCATTTTTACTTTTTTTCTTACAAAACTATTCACTTTAAATTTTTGTTTAAAAACAGTACACTTAAACAAGGCATATTGTTCCACGGATTTGTCCATTCTAAGTGTTAAATCATCTATTCTAAAGATAATTACAGAGATCCCCTCCTTTGTTTACACTCATGATGACCTCATGTGTGTCAGAGTAGAACTGTTGATCCATAGGGTTTTCAATGGCAGACTTTTGGAAATAGATCTCTAGGCCTTTCTTCAGAGGTGCCTCTGGGTAGACTCAAACCACCAACCTTTTGGTTAGCAGATGAGTGCTGAACTATTTGTACTACCTGAGCACTCCTCCTATTTACTTATTTATAAGCTAGGCACCAATTCTGTTTTCCAGTACTTAGAAGGGGCTAATACACTTGTAAGGAGCCCTGGTGGCTCAGTGGTTGAGGGCTTCACTGCTAACTGAAAGGTCGGCAGTTTGAACCCAACAGCTGCTCCATGGGAAAAAAGACCTGGTGATCTGCTCCTGTAAAACCGATGGGGCAGCTCTGCTGTGTCCTATGCGGTCCTGTAGGGTCTCTATAAGGTGGAATCGACTCAAAGACACACAACAACAGTACACTTGTAGAGTACAATTAAATCTTTCCTGCAAGACAGAGGAATAATTTGCAAATGTTTCAAAGTTATTTTTAATGTTTCAAGCTTCAGAAATTACTTTCAAGAATAACTTATTTATGAAGAACCAATTTATGTACCACTGCTGCTGATAGTTCTTCCGGGAATATTTTTCACACACGAGTGCATGCTGGCACTTGCATTACTTAAAACGTAGGTAGTGTCAAAAGGCCAAGTATTAAGTGACTAGCCACTCAAGTAAATGTTGCCGCAAGTCAAACTGTAACAAGTACTCAGCAAGAAATGCATTTTTGAGTTTGCTCTTTGATTCAGTAGATTAACAGTAATGATTTCTGTTGCTATTTAAGGAATACCTTCTGGGTAGAAAGCATTGCAAAATATGCTGAAAGAAATTGTTACAGTATTTGATATCAAAAGAAAAGAATTCGCAGAACTGTATACCAAGAAATCCCTAAAAATGGAGCCCCAGTCTGTGCAAAGGAGCCATTGGATCCCCACAAGCTGAGATCGAGTGGCTCAAGGAGAGGACTTCTGTGGTTTCACCAGAAGGGCAGAGGAAGCCATTGCTGCCTGCCAATCACTGTGGCTAGAGTCACAGCAGCTTATATCAAGATGGCACTGTGGGTTATGGACGGCATCTGAAATGGAATGCGCTAGGCCCTGTCCTCTTTGTGTTTAGTACCTTTCACCATGAGTCCGAATCGACTAGAAGGCAGTAGTTTTTATTTTTTTGGTTCCTGCTAAGCTTAGACGAAACCAAAAAATAACCAAACCCATTGCCATCGAGCCAATTCCAACTCACAGCAACCCTATAGGACAGAATAGAACTGCCCCATGGGGTGTCCAAGGAGCTGCTGATGGATTTGAACTGCCATCCTTTTGGTTAGCAGCCGTAGCTCTTAACCAGTGTACCACCTGGGCTCTAAGCTTAGACCAGGGATGGGAAATCCATGCAAGGACTAAACCAAAACCAACTCCCAGGATCAGTAGGGACTGAGAAAGATTGAAAAAAAAAAACAAAACTTGTTGCCATCGATTCGATTCCGACACATAGTGACTCTATAGGACAGAACAGAACTGTTCCGTAGAGATTCCAGTGAGCGGCTGATAAATTCAAACTGCCTGCCTTTTTGGTTAGTAGCTGAGCTCTTAACTACTGTGCCACCAGGGCTCCTGAGAAAGACTGGAGAGCCTAATTTCTGATATGGCTGACAGAGAAATTAGAAACGTACTAGAAGTCCCCCGCCTCAGCCTCAGCCTCACACCCACTCAGCATTCCAACCCACATTCTGGCCCCTGTGGTCCATTCTCTGTATTTGTTGTAGTTATTTGCCTTCAGGTCATCTCCAACTCATGGTGACCTCATGTGTTTCAGAATAGAACTGCACTCCATAGGGTTTTCAATGGCTATGATCTTTTGGAAGTAGATCACCAGGACTGTCTTTCAGGGTGTCTCTGGGTGGGCTCACACTGCCAAGCTTTGGTTAGTAGCCAAGCGCTTAACCGTTTGCACCACTTGGGAACTCCTACATTATTGATAATGGAAGCAATAAATGAAAGACCTCCATCTGACTGTCAGCTTAATCCCATATTTTCACTGATTACTGTAAGAAGCGTCTTTATCTTGGAACTTTTCAGATCCCTATCACAGGACATCACGACCATGACAGTGTAATAAGACACAATAGTAAGAGGCCCTGTGCAAGCCTATAGAGCCATTTGTTTATTGACAAACATGTACTGAACCCCTGTCCTGTGTTAAATACTGCTTCAAGTGCTAGGAACACAAAAGGAAGGGAAATAGAAAAAAAAACTGCCTGACCTCATGGAGTGTGCATTTTTCTGGAGGAGGCAGAAGATATGCAAAATAACTGAAGTATGTTGTTGTTGTTGTTGGGTGCCATTTCCTACTCATAGCAAACCCATGTGACAGAGTAGAACTGCCCGATACAATCTTTACGGAAGTAGTTTGCCAAGTCTTTCTCTTGTATATTCAGTAGCAGCAAGTGCTACCTGTCAGTTTATTATACTGTGGTTGTTTGTGTGTTGCTATGATGCTGGAAGCTACCCCACCAGTACTTCAGATACCAGCAGGGCCACCCATGGTGGACAGGTTTCAGTGGGACTTCCAAACTAAGACAAGGAAGAAAGTCCTGATGATCTACATCTGAAAATTAGCCAGTGAAAAACCTGTAAGTCACAAAAGACTATCGTCTGATATAGTGCTAGAAGATGAGCTGCCTATGTTGGAAGGCACACAAAATACCTAGTGGCAGTAACAATGGACTCGAGAATACCAACGATTGTGAAGATGGCACGGGACCTGGCAATGTTTTGTTGTGTTGTACACGGGGTCGCTATGAATCGGAGCCAACTTGGCACAGCAACTAACAAGTGCTAAGGAGAAAAAATGAAGCAACAAAGGAGAATAAAAATATATATACGTGGGAGGTGGGGGTGCAGTTTTAGACTGGGTGGCCAAAGAAGGCCTCATTGAGAAGATAACCTTTGAGGAAAGACCTAAAGGTATTGAGAGAGTAAGCCACATGAAAATCTAAAAAAAAAAAAAAAAACAGGCCATCTAGCCAGAGGGCCTTGAGTGCAAAGGCCTGGAAGTGGGAGCAAACCTAGCTTGTTGGAGAATGGTGAGGTGACAATGAGCAAGGGAGAAAGAAAAAATAGGCAGTGCTGAGGGAGGGGCAAGTAGTGGTGTGTCATGAATTGAGTTGGGTTCCACAAAAATAGTGTATCAGTTTGGCTAGGCCATGATTTCCAGTATTGTGTGATTGTCCACCATTTCTTCATGTGATGTGATTTTCCTGTGGATTGTAAATCCTATCTCTATGGTGTTGGTGAGACGGGATTAGCAGCAGTTATGTTAATGAGGCAGGACTCAATCTACAAGATTGGATTATGTCTTGAGCCAATCTCTTTTGAATTATAAAAGAAAGACGTGAGCAAAGAGATGTGGGGCCTCATACCACCAAGTAACAAGAGCCAGGAGAATAGCACCTCCTTTGGACCTGAGGTCCCTGAGCTGAGAAGCTCCTTTACTGGGAGGATTGATGACAAGGAATTTCCCCCAGAACCAACAGAGAGAGAAAGCCTACCCCTGGAGCTGGCACTCTGAATTCAGACTTCTAGCATACTAGATTGTGAGCGCATAAAGTGTCTATTTGTTAAAGCCATCCACTTGTGGTATTTCTGTTATAGTAGCCCCAGGTGACTAAGACATGGTGGAAAGGACAATTTTGTAAGGCCAATTAGGTTATGGCAGGAGTCCCTGGATGTTGCAAACAGTCAAAATACTCAGCTGCTAACTGAATTGTTGGAGGTTCGAGTCCACACAGCAGTGTCTCAGAAGAAAGGCCTGGCAATCTACTTCCAAAAAATCAGCCATTGAAAGCCTTATGGAGCACAGTTCTACTCTGATCACATGGACTTGCCGTTGAGTTGGAATCGACTCAAAGGTAACTGGTAGGTGATGTTAAAGACATAGTGAGGTTTTTGCCTTTTATTCTGAGTTGGATATGAAACAAGGGAACTTTGAACAAAGATGTGATATGACCTGATTTATGTTTTAAATGATCACTCTTAGTGCTAGAAATGTTCTCCAAGGACAAAAGCAAGAAGACCAGTTAGGAGGCCATTTTAATAATACGGATAGGAGATAATGGTGGTTTGGCCCACTCTGGTAGAGCAAAGGTGGTGAGCATTGCCACAGTTACGTATCGCTGACACTTTCGTGAGAAAAAATAGCACTTAATACTTTAAATATTTCCATTGGTTTTCACATACATATCATGGATATGGTTAAAATATTTTTCCTTAAGAAAATTAAAAAAAAAAATTTAAGAAAATTAAATTTGGATTTTCTGAACTTTTAAAGCAAAATAAAAATTGTGTGAATTATGTGATTTATTTAAAGCCGGTTAATGGTATGAGACTTAAAGTTTTCCACATTTACCCTCCTGCTCCCACCAGTGGATATTACCTAGGATTCTTCATAATCTGGCTATTGTAAAAATCAATTACAGAGGGAAAAAAATAAAAGGTCACTAAAATATTTGGTTAAATAAATCTCTCTTGAAGTGGAGAGAGACAATTAGCTTTGAAGACATCTCTAAAAAGTTGTAGTGATTAAAAAAAAATGAGAATCAGATTTCAAATGTACATATGGGCTGCCGTAACAACATACCACAAAGCGAGTGCCTTTAATTAAGAGCAGAAATTTATTGACTCACAGTTCTGGAGGATAGAAGTCCAAATTCAGGGTGTCAGCAGGGCCATGTTCTGCCTATCCACCCTAGAGGAAGACCCTTTTTTGTCCCTTCTAGCTTCAGGTAGCCCAGCCGTCTCTTCGTGTTCCTAGGCTTGTAGGTATATCTTCATATGGTGTCTCCCACCTTGGCAGGATTCCTCATGAACTGAGGTAGAGAAAAGATGACTCAGAATCTTTGGTCTGAGCTACTGGAAAAGTTGAAGAAAGAGTTGAGGCAAGTATGGTGGAGACAATTTACCTGATACGTTTTAGGTACCTGTAGGAGACCCAGTTGGGAGATGATGACCAGCAGTTGTATATATTAGCTTCATATATAATTTATATATATAAACCAAAAAGCCCAAATTCATTGCCATTGAGTCAATTCTAACTCATAGAGACCTTATCGGACAGGGTAGAATTGCCCACAGGATTTCCAAGGCTGTAATCTTTATGGAAGCAGACTGCCACATCTTTCTCCTGCAGAGACGCTAGTGGGTTAGCAACCAAGAGCGTAATCAGTGTGCCACCAGGGCTCTGAGCTATATGTATGTATGTGTGTTTATAGGTTTATATAGCCCTAGTGGCACACTGGTTAAACATTCGGCTGCTAACCAAAGTGTCAGCAGTTCTACCAGTTCTTCCTTGGAAACTCTATGGGGCAGTTCTACTCTGTACTACTCTGTACTGTGAGTCAGAATCGACTCAACGGCAATGGATTTGGTTTGGATTTTGGTAGGCATATATACTATATAGTATGTATTGCTTTACAAAGCAAGGGGGCAGTGGTTTGGCTGGAAATAGAAATTTGGGAGTAATCAGTGTCTAAATGCTATTTAGAGCCATAAGACCAAATTAGATTAACTAGGAAATGAGAGTAGTAGAAAAGAGAAGTCCATGGTCTGAACCCTGTAGTACTCCCACTTCATAAAGAAATAGCAGTAGGGAATGAGAAAGAGCATCCAGAAAGGTATGGGGAAAGCCAGGACAAGAGGGCATCCTGGAAGCCAAGTGAAGAAGGTGTTGCAGGAAGTGAGGGATAAACTGTGAGAGATGCCACTAATAGGTCAAGTAAGATGAAAGCTGAGAATTGAGAAGATTCAATGGAGTGGAGGGGCTGAACCCTAATTGTAATGTGGTCAGGAAAAAATGGGTCGATAGTGATTAGATAACTCTAATCAAGGAGTTTTCCGCTAGTGGAAAGGGGAGAAATGGTGTGAGAGTTGGAGGGGAATGCAGATCAAGGGAAGGTGTTTTGTTGTTGGAAGAAATAAGTATTTGTGTACTAATGACATTAAGGAGCCCTGGTGGTGCAGTGGTTAAGAGCTTGGCTTCTAACCAAAATGTCGGCACTTCGAATCTGCCAGCTGCCCCTTCGAAACACTATGGGACATTTTTACTCTGCCCTTATACGGTCACTATGAATCAAAATCAACTTGACAGCAGTGGGTTTAGTTTTGGTTTTTTTTGGGGGGGAATGGCAATGATCTAATAGAAAAGACAATATTGAAGATTCAGGAGCATGAGCAGGGATACTTGCTGGAGCACGTCTTTGAATAGGTTGAGTTGATAGGATCAAATACACAGTAGAGTTGACCTTAACTAGAAACAAAGACAGTTATTCCATGGTACAGGAGAGAAAGAAAAGCACAGATATGGGTAAACCCATTGCAATTGAGTCAATTCCTACTCACAGTGATCCTGTAGGACAGAGTAGAGCTACCCCATGGCGTTTCCAAGGCTGTAATCTTTATGGAAGCAGATGGCCACGAGAATGGCATGCCAACCTTTCAGTTAGCAGTGGAGCACATAACCATTGTGCCACCAGGGCTGCTTCAGATGTAAGTAGGAGGATAGATATGCTGGTGGGATCTTGTGGAAGTTCTCTTTTTTATTTCAGTGTTCTCAGTGAAATAGGGAGCAAGGTCATCACTTGAGAGTGAGGATTGGAAGGAGGTGCTGGAGGTTTGGGGAGAAGGCAAAGTACTAATGATGAATCTATGCGAGTGTGAGAATTAGTGAGCCAGGGAAATCTAGTACAATTGCTGAGCGGCATTAAGTGCCCACTTGAGGTTAGTGGGCATGAATTTAATGTCAGAACAGACAAACAGCGTGGTTTTGTGTTTTCCTCTGGCCTTTTTCAGCTTCACTGTTTTAGGTATGGAGCAGGCAACAAAATCATCTTGACAGATAAAGTGACATGGTAATAATTTATTAGGCAAATCATTTTCCTCTGTACTTTTCTTATTTTTTAGGTGGCTGAATGGTTTTAATTGGGAAGGACTGAAAGCACGGAACCTTCCATCACCTTTAAAAAGAGAGGTATGGTATCTACTACACTACTGTATTGATTTTTTTCCTAGGGATTTTTTTTTTATAAACAGATTTTAAGTGTTTTAAACACATTTTAGTTTTTTAAAATAGTTTTTTAAATTAAGTGAAATTTCATAGAAATTGTGATTATAGGGACTAAATAGCATTGCCTATTTAATAAGTATTAGCTCAGAGGAGCCAATTACATGTAGATGCCACCTAAGTCCCAAGGTAGTCAGTACTGGTCAGGCTGACAGGTGGCTCCAAAAATATAATGCAAACCATATATAAATTTAATGCAAACCATTTTAAATTTTCTAGTAGCTAATTAAAAACAGCAAAAAGAGATGGATTTTAATTTAATATAATATATCTATACATGTTATCATTTCAACATGTGATCAATATATAAATCTTAATGAGATAGCTCACATTCATTCTTTTCATAATAAGTTTTTGAAATCCAAAGTGTATTTTACGCTTAAGCACATCTCGATTCGGACCAGGTACATTTCACATGCTCAGTGACCACCTGTTGCTAGTGACTATGCTATTGGATAGCATGGCTCTAGAGAGACCAGAACACCTGCTAACTCAGGCGGGAGATGACTCAGGAATGATCTAGCTCAGCCCCCTACAAACTGAACGTTAACATGCGTTTTGAAGACCTGTATCACCCCCTTACACATCTGCCATCAGAATTTTTTATTGTAAGTTTAAATGATTGGGGAGAATGTACTATCTAATATGTTCTAAATACTGACATTTAAAATAGAACATTACTGTTACTTCACTCCTTTAAATACATCCAATATAATCTAAATATCATTGAGATTTCATACCCATCAGCCATTTAAGAAATACAGACAGAAATATTGCATCATTCTTTTTTTTCCCTGAGCTTACATTTCCACTTAGTTTTCCATCCTAGTGTAAAATACTTTCATGCTTTTTAATCTTTTCTTGATCATCATTTAAGTCCTTTTAAATTGTAATTTTAAAAATTTAAAAATTATTGTGACAACAGAAATTTCTGTGACAACAGAAATTTCTCTGACAACACAAATGTTCCTTCTAGATTCAGCTATAATTACATTTTTCTAGCATGCACTAAGAAATGACATAAATATATGAGGAATTTTTAAAGGCTATTATTAAAATTTGTTTGAAAAGAAATTATTTAATGTGTCCATGCATAAATATCACTTATTAAAAGAATGGGATTAGATTCAGCATCAGTTCTATTCCTATTATTATTGTTATCATTATAGATACCAGTGTTAAAAGCACGGTTACGTAAGGAAGTGGGAGTGAAAGGGTTTTGTTACAGGGATGTCACTTTGAACTTCTTCTCATTTATCTCCCCCCTGCTACCTGCTGATGTTTCAGTTACATCCTACTTAAATTTATTTGAAGGCAAAGAATTGGAAACTACCTTATTTGCAAAATAATTTGATACTTGAGTCATTTTACTCTTTCAAGTCACTAATATTTTGAATTATCCCTTTGGTGTTCTGGAGGATTTACATGGTGCAATGAACCATGTAAAGATTCAAGCTTGGTGAGAAACTTTTACAATGTAGAAGAACTCAGGCAAATTTTTTATTTTAAATACTCACTTTTAAAAAATGTGTTTCAATTTGAAAATAAAAACATCATTTCTGTTCCCTTTTCTTTAGAAAATACCTCCTCATGCCAGGTAGCTCCTATTGAATGCAATACAATGACCAAATCCATTTGGTTCTAAGGGGAGATTTCATGAGGCTGAGACTGTGGCTCAAGTATGGTAATCAGTCATCTATTCTTTGTATTTAACTTACAAGTGGGTGCGATATAAAATAGTGTTCAGTTAGAAAAAACATTATCCATACACAATAGCATGCTTGGTCAACATTATTCTCACTTTTGTTTTAATCCTTTCTGTTTATTAGCTCAGTGGACCCACAGATCACAGCTACTTTGACAAGTATCCCCCTGAAAAGGGTATACCTCCAGATGAGCTGTCAGGCTGGGATAAAGACTTCTGACGGAAGCCAAGATGATTACTGCATATTCGCTATGGAAGAGGACTGTATGGATCAATAATCCAACTGTGATGATTTCCCACTTTGGAATATTACAATAGCTTTTGGAAAACCATTAGGGGAAAATAAATCCCTGTCCATGAGTTGAGGGTGGTTCTGAATTATGGCCCAGCTAGATGTTGTTAATTATTCATATGTTCCATTTTTTGTTTTTCTCAAATGTTGGTGGTTATCACACTCCCCTCCCCACAGTCAGCACAATTTTCATCGAAGAGGCATAGTTTTCTCTGTAGTCTATCGCTCCATCTCAGTCATATGCCTTTCCCTTGAGTCCTAGTAAAGTTTAAAAAGGTCTTGCTTTTGAGCATCTAAGTCGTGCACATAGAAGGAAGAATAGGGGTGAATTTTGGAAGGTTTCCCCAGCTCTAAAAACTCCAAGTAAGCATTATGGAATTTTAAAATAGTGGCTTGCCAAAATCTTAGCAGTAAATAGAGGCTCTTGACTTTCACCTGCATTCTACCTAGAAATGTGCTCATATCATCCTATCCCCAGACACATGGGGAAAGGGGTACCTGTTCCTAAAGTAAATGAGTTAATTATTTCAACCAAGTAATCATATGCTATTGGAGAATTTAGGGGAAAAATACTTTTTCATTCTCCTGTGACCATCTGTGATACCTCAAAGACTTTTCCAAAACCTCGTTAAAGGTGGTTATGATGTGTAGTTAAATAATGAGACTTTGGAAAGGTTTTAACTGATATACTAAATCTTTCCCAAACAAGTAGACCACACGGAGGAGTAAATTATGAAAGCTTTTTCTTCCCATTAAATATGGAGTAGAATGCATTTTAAGAGGTAAACTTGCTGACTCTTTGAAACTCTGAGATATTTTGCCCAATTCTGTGATTGTTGTTATTAATAAACCAAAGGAGTTTAGAATAGCCACAGTTAATTTTTAATGAAAACCCCACTGGTGAATGTTGATGCACTATAATCACTGCTGAGTTAAGAGCTCCTTTTTTAAGACATTTGAGTCATGACTGTGTTTATAGTTTTAGATTGCCAAGACAGGCAAGCTGCTGGGGAAATCTGGAGAAATGATAGGAAGTAAAAGGTCAGCTAGTGTCTGCCTTCCTCCTGTCTCCTTGCAGTCTTTCAGAATGAAGAATAGGGTAGTTTCAACAATACTGGGAGCCAGTACCTAAGAACTTTACTAGTGGGTTTTTTTTTTTTTTTTTTTTAAATATGTATTGACCATGATCATCCCCTCCATTTCCCTTCCAAAATGTATGGGAGACAGAGTTTTCTGTATATTTTTCTTTTTTTAATTAATAATATTTTATTGTCTTTTTGGTAAGAGTTTGCACAGCAAATCAAGTTCCCATTTGATAATTACTATACAAATTGTTCAGTGACATTGGTTACATTTTTCACAATGTGTCAACATTCTTGTTAATTCCACTCTGGATGTTTTATTTCCAGTAATCTGGTTTCCCTGTCCCCCTTACCCTTTCATCTTTCCTTAGAGTAATTGTTTTGACCATTTGGCCTCATACAGATGATTTTCTTAAGGCTGTGAAGTACTCACTGGTGATATTTTTAGTCTGTTAGCCAATCTGTTTTTTAGCTAAAAGGTGACCTCAGGGGGTAGTTTTAGTTCAAGGTTTATGGAGTATCTCAGGGCGATAGTCTTCGGGGAGTCCTCTAGTCTCAACTGTTCCAGTAAGTCTAGACTATTTAAGAATTTCAGTTCTGTTCTACATTTTTCTCCCCTACTATCAGAATCTATCTATTTTGGCCCTGATCACAGTGGTTGGTAGTGACAGCAGGCACCTCGAGTTCTGATCTCAGCCTAGATGAAGACGCGGTTCGGTAGACTGTTGGTCCTGTAGACTAGTTTCTTCTCTGAGTCTTTTGTTTCCTTCTTCCTCTTTTGTTCTGGACAAGAAGAGACCGATAGTTGTGTCTTACATTTTTTGAATCTTACAGAGTAAAAATAATGTCGAAATTACTCCATTATTCAAACTTCTGGCTATATTTTCATATGGTAATGTTTTGCCTAGGATCACTATGAGTTGGAATTGACTCGACGGCACCTAACAACAACAATGTTCTATGTGAAAAGCACCATCTACCCACTCTCCACCCATGCTTTTAGCACTCAGAGAAAGTCAGCTATGTGCTTCCTGCAAAGTTAAGCCAGGCACTTGAGGCCCAACCCAAGAAGGTGCATTCTTAACAAGTAGAATTTCCACATTTAGTATCCTTTTGCTGAACCAAAGAGTTTTTGTTTCTGGGGTTAGTATTTTTAAGATTATGTATTGTACATAGAAGAATCATTTTTAATAGGATCAACATAACCTGCTTAAAGAATTTCTAAGATTTTTTTAATGATTTTTATTTGCATTTGGTTTGTATGTACTGTATGTTTTTCCATGTATATATTTTTAAATTACAAGTCTATAAATGTCAAAAATTTATGGATAGGGTGGATATCAGAACTGTACAGTTGTAATAGCAATGCTGTTATCAAAGGAGATCAATAGTTGTAACTCAAAAAAGAACTTACATATATAGAAATAAAAACAGACATAGGGTACTACAGTTTTATTTTGTCTATGAGTAGCCATATCACTATGTAATCATCATATGTGGTTTTATTCTATTTTTAGAGTACTTCATAAAACTATAGGGTCACTATGAGTTGGAATCAACTCGATGACAATGAGTTTGGTTGTGTTTTTTTTTAAATAAAAAAGAGAAAATGAGAGTGAGTTATCATATAATCCTAACTCCAGTATTTTCTTGCCGGGTGTGTTTCTGAGTACTAGCTTTCTCACTTGTAGTGAGTAAAGTAATAACTAATTTAGAGGCCTGTTTGTGGGATTAAATAAAATATCTAGGAGTCCTTTGTACAGTTTTTCTGAAATAATGATGATTAAATGGTAGCTATAAAAAAAAAAATGGAAACCCTGGTGGCATAGTGGTTAAGAGCTGTGACTGCTAACCAGAAGGTCAGCTATTCGATTCTATCAGGCCCTTCTTGGAAACTCCATGGGGCAGTTCTACTCTGTCCTGTAGGGCTGCTACAAGTCTGAAATGATCCAACAGCAATGGGTTTGGTTTTTGGTTTTTATTATTAATATCTATTAGCATTAAAGGGGCCTTAATAACCATTTAGTCCTGGAACTGGTGTATCATTGGAATCCGTATGCAGAATTATACCATTTTTAGTATCTTTTTTTTTTTCTTTTAAAGCTCAAAGGGGATCAGTCACACCTTGTGCATAAAATGAAGAGTTAATCCTCACCAAAATGAAGTGATTCATTAAGCTTACCTAAATTTTAATTTTTATGAATTATGAATACACACACATATAATATATATTTATATATTTCCTAAATATATGTAGAAAACATCCTCTTAACTGAGATTGAACAAGGCAACACTCTGCCTTCTTGTTTCAGCTCTCATACTGTAAACAAGTATCTTTTTTGCAGTCTATTTAATGCCATATTTTTTCCTTTTTTTTTTTTTTGGTGATTTTCTGTTTAAAATGACCCCATGGGTAGTGTGAAGTGCTATCTAGTGTTCCTCAGCATGAGAAGTCTGTGATGTGCCTTACAGAGAAAACATGTGTGCTAGATAAGCTTCATGTGAACCTGAGTTAAAATGCTATCTGCCATGCGTTCATTGTTAATGAATCAACAATACTCTACATCCAAAAAAAAAGGAAAAGGAAATTCACCTGTCTGTATTCAAAGAAGCCCGAGGAAGTTCTAAAAATGGAAAAGATGGAAAAGTGTCTAAATTTATGGATTCATGAGATGATGACCGATCTAAAAAAAAGCATAGTAGACAGCATTGTAAGGTCGAAAACCAGAGAAATTTGCAGTCATGTTACCCAGGATCAGAAAAATGTTAAACCCTTCTCAACTAGTGTTTTTATTATGAAGAAATACTGCATAAAATTATTTGTAAGAAACATATATTAAATATGGTGTCTTTAAACAGAAATACACATAAAACAAGGTTTGTACTTACCGGGTGATAAAAAAATATTGTGACCAGAGGTTCGCAGGAAGATAACGCTTCATCTTCCCAGGAGCCATGGCCCAGTATTCACTAATTCAATGTTTATGGTGACTTAATTGTACATAACTACTGTGAATATTGGGAAATAATTATAAATGTATACATACATTTCTTTTTGGAATAACGTTAACTTCTTGTCATTTATTTTTCAGGCATGATATTAGGAATATTTACATCTGTTATCCCATTTACAGGAGCCCTGGTGGTGTAGTGGTTAAGAACTTGGCTGCTAACCAAAAGGTCGGCAGTTCAAATCCACCAGCCACTCCTTGGAAACCTTATGGGGCAGTTTACTGTGTCTTAGAGGATTGCTATGAGTGAAATAGACTCGACATCAATGGGTAGGTAGTAGCATCCTATTTACATAAGACTTTAAAACAATTATAAACGTATCAACTGTTGACTACCCTCAAAGCTAAATATTAGCTTCAAATATTCATTTCATTCACCATTTTGCTGTAATGGTTTGCATGACTTAGTTCCACTTACTATGACTATGGAACAAAGTATCCCAAAACATAGTGGCTTAAAACAATGTTACTGTTTTCCCTTATTCTGTGGGTCAGGAATTCAGATAGCACATGGCAAAGATAGCTGGTCTCTGGTCTACGATATCTGGGGCATCAAATGGAAAAACTTGAAGACTGAGGCTGGGAGTTAATATCACTTGAAGACTTGTTTACTCATACACCTGGTACTTGGGCAGGAACTACTCAAAGACTAGGACTGCTGACTGAAGTGACTAAATATGTCCTCCCATTGTTTGGATTCCTCACAGCATGGCAGCCTCAAAGTAGTCAGACTCTTCTCATGACTTCTTAGGACTCCAAGAGTGACTGTTCCAGGCAGCAAGACAGAGGCTGTACTGTGACCAGCCTCAGAAGTCATATAACTTCACTTCGCCATACTTTATTGGAAACAAAAGCCTAACTTGTGATGAAAGACCAGAACCCATGAGGACAAACTGGGATCTGTATCTGTCTTTCATGGTCAGCCTTGGTCATATAGGTGACCTGCAAGATAACCTGGCATTTTTAACATACACAATGAAATCTGTGAGAGCTAGAACTAGACAGGACTACCTTGTTTTTCCAGGCCTCTCAAGTTATTCCACTTTTGATAGGGTGCAGTCTTAGCACTTTTCTATCCCTCATTTAGTGAGAAATATTTTAGTTTTCCTTTTCTGACAGGCTTCCACCTCACACAAGTTCCAGCTTTCACAGGTTTTACCGTACCTGGTTTAGGACTGAAGAAGCTAAAGGAGCTGGAAGAACCACAGACCTGGCTGCTGCCCTACACCAACAAGGTGAGCCAGCAGATCAGCAGCAGTGTATATGAGCTGCAGCAGTGCCTGGTCTTACACTGACCTCCAGGGCATAAATATAGCTTCTCCTCACTTCTACCTTTCAGTCTGTTACCCAAATTTCTCTTGTGGTCAAGCCCACCTCAGAACCACACAGGCAAGGGGATTCTTCAAAACATATTTCTGGCTTACCTAAGATGATACAGTAAAAAAAGTTACTTCAGTTTTAAAATTAGTAAAAATATGACAAATAATTATACTTATGTCACTTATTTGAAATTTTTATGTAATGAGATTTGCTTGCTTGCTACCCAACAATCATCAGAATGCACATAGGGCCAAGGCCACACAATTCAATTGGGCCCAGTAATACTTTATCTCAGGTGATTTACAGGCAAGCTCTAAATTGAATTAGAGCTGGAATACTTTCAATTTTGGAAAGACATACAGCCAAGATATTTTTGTTTATGTAATTCTTGGTTGTTCAATTAAATTTGGTACAATGAGAAGTAACACTGAAATTTGTTTTGATGAATATAAACTTTCTCAGTGAGGAAAGAACATATACCTAGAAAAAAAAAGTAGAAGAAAATATATTATGGTAAAGAAAGAACACAGACAAGTCACTGATCCTGGAACCAAGTAGAGCAAATGGGGCTTACGCTCTAGGTAGACAGCATCACACTAGAACACAAGCTGACTGAATTGGCTGTCCAATCCTGGTATTTAAAATTCAGAATGATGCTCAGTTTGCTAAATGGGTTATAAAATGCAAGACCTGGAAAGCTGCCCTTTTCTGTATTCTGCTTGGTCAGTCCCCTTTAATGCCTTGTGTTCAGCTTTGCATTTAGGAAGGATGGTCAAAAAATTAAAGTATGCCTAGAGATATTTAAAAATTAGATCCTTGAGTAAAGGCTAAAGAAAGTAAGGCTAATAATTTTTTTTAATATGCATTTTTCTTTTTGAAGTTCCACATGGATGAAAGAGAATAAGTGGAAACCCCTTATTCCAATGGGTACTGAATATGAAGAAAAATAGTTAATATGTGTGTTGACTGATTCATTCAACAATTACTTCGTATCTTAGGCTGGGTTCTCTAAAGAAGCAAAACCATTGAAGTATGTATGTATATATATATATATACATTTACATACACATATATGTAGAAAGAGAGATTTATCTCAGGAAATCACTCACAAAGTTGTAGAGTCTGGCAGGTCCCAAATTCATAGGTCAGGTGTCAGGCTGGAGGCTTCTCCAGAGTCACATAGCTGCAGGGACTGACGATGACAAGATCCACAGGTCAGATGGCAGGCTGCTGGCACACGGGTTTCCAAGGCTGAGGAATCCAAGATTGGAATGTAAGACAGCGGGCTGCTGGTCCAAGTCCCAAGACCCAGATGTCAAATACTGAAGAGCGAAATGCAGGATCCGGAGCAGAGCAAAAGCCAGTGAGCTTTGCCAGAAAGTCCACATTAATTGGATGCTGGCCACACCCCAAGGAAACTCCCTTTCAACTGATTGGCTAGTCATAGCAGATCTCATCATGGAGGTGATTACATCACTATATGACTGCCAAACTACATCATGACTGCCAAACCACTGAGAACCATGGCCCAGCCAAGTTGACACAGCCTTAATGATCACACTTAGCACTTTTTATGCTCTAGGCACTGTTCTAGGTGCTGAGGATACAGCAGAGGGACAATAATTGTGATCCTGATATATACTATATAACTATGTTAATGCTAAGGAGTGCTGATGGCACAAGAGTTAAGTGCTAAGTGCTCAGATACTAACTGAAAGTTTGGTGATTTGAACCCACCTGTGGCTCTGTGGGTGAAAGACCTGATGATCTGCTTATGTAAAGGTTACAGCCAAGAGAACCCTGTGGGGCCTTTCTGCTCTGTTGCATGGGGTCAATATGTGTTGGAGTCAACTCAATGGCACCCAACAATAGCATTTTAGCACTGACGATTTCCAGATGGTACAGTCATGGATACATTTTTCTGTCTCTATTTTCTCAGTTTTATATATTGAACTTATATTTGGTAATGAAGAATAAAACTTACTTAAAAAATTGATTTGAATCAAAGAGGTAGGCTAGATATCAGAAGGATCATTAAAACAAAGGACTGTTGAACATCAACTACAAATCTCACTAGGTCAAAGGCAGCAGACTGAAATAAGCTCTCTCTCAGAGCCTTCCAGAATTAAGCATCTTCCTTGAATTTTGAGTCGGACTTGACTTCTGGTGACCTTTTTTTCCTTATCTCTCAATCTTGATACGTTTCCACATGTAAGGTTGCAAACCAAGTCTTCCACTTGGTCATTGTTGTTAGGTGCCATGGAGTAGACCCTTGACCCATGGCTACCCCATTCACAACAGAACAAAATGCTGCCCAGTTCTGTGCCATTTCCATGATCGCATTGGGATCCAGAGGGTTTTCATTGGCTGGTTTTTGGAAGTAGATCACCAGGCCTTTCTTCCTAGTTTCTTATTCTGGAAGCCCCCCTGAAACCTATTCAGCACCATAGCAACACACGAACCACCGCTGACAGACTGGTGGTTGTTGCGCATGAAGTGAATTGGCTGGAGAGTGAGCCCGGGTTTCCTCCACAGAAGGCAAGGATTTTACCACTGAACCACCAGTGTCAAAAGAAACCAGCTGCCATCAAGTCGACACCGACTCATGACGACCTCATGTGTCTCAGAGTAGAACTGTGTTCCACTGATTTTCCGTGGCTGGTTTTTGGTAGTAGATCACCAGGCTTTTCTTCCATGGGGCCTCTAGGTGGACTTGAACCTCCAAATTTTCAGTTAGCAGCCAAGCGCATTAAATGTGGGCACCGCCCAGAGACTACCTACTGGTTAAAGCCGAAACAAACAACTCTTTGCCATCGACTCAATTCCAACTAATAGCAACCCTATGGGACAGAGTAGAACTGCCCCGTGGGGTTTCCAAGGAGCGCCTGGTGGATTCAAACTGCTGACATTTTAGTTAGCAGCCTGAGCTCTTAACCACTGTGCCACCAGGGCTCCACCTACTGGTTAAAAAAAAAAAACTTTTTTTTTTTTTTAGTTGGGGGAAAATTAATTAAAAATTTCATCCAGTTCAAAGTTATTCCAACCACATAATTTAAACATAACTTAGGGCATTCTCTGGTGGTACAGTGGTTAAGAGCTATGGCTGCTAACCATAAGGTCAGTAGTTCAAATCCACCAGGTGCCGCTTGGAAATCCCATGGGGCAGGTCTACTCTGTCCTGTAGGGTCGCTATGAGGCAGAATTGGCTCGACAGCAATGGGTTTCAGTTTGGTCTAGGGCAATGGTTCTCAAATTTTGGTAGGTATCAGAATCACCTGGGGAGCTTGGTACAAATACCAAGGCCCAGGCCCCATCCTACCCCAATAAGCCTGATTGTCTGTGGGCTATATGAGCTTCCCACGTGGTTCTGATAAAGCGCAATGTATGAGAACCATTGCTGTATGAAATTTTCAATCTCTCACGGACAAAAATGCTCAGATTCTCATTTAGCTTCTTTCTAACTCTATCCCTTACTAAGATGAAGGAAGTGTCAAGGTTCTAGGGCAAGGTATCTATCTTACTGCCATTTGTCCTGCTGATGTTCACGACTGAAGTCTGTGGCTGGAGAAACGCATCATCTGTCCTCTCTGGGTTGGGATAGGGCCCCAAGTCCTCCCTCAATGATTTGCTTCCATTTGGTTACTGCTGGCGGTAAAGACCCGTGGAGTTTGACTGTGGGTCCTTTTCAGGCCTACGTGATACCCGCCTGGCAGAACTCGCTAAGGCCTACTAAGGTAATCCATCTGATAAGTTCCCTAGCCAAACCTCAAAGACATACAGGTCCCGTTTTCACCATGTGGAAGCAAACACGGTGACTCAGGACAAGTTTACCTCAGAGCCTTTTGCTGTCCAGCTATGCTGTGCCACCAACTCTGGTGTGGCTGTGCTGTAATTTGCTCTAGGACAGCCTGTGAGGAGTTCAAACAGTGAAAGAAGAGACTTCCTGTCCTTTCTTCTTTCCCCCAAGAGTAGAAAAGGGCAAGCTTTCTCCTCTTCCTCTTATGTTTGGACTTCCCTTATATAAATAAAATGCTATGGTCTCTTTTATTAAACCTGATCCTTTATCAGCTAAAGGAGGACAAGCTACTACTACCACTACTAGTTAACTTTGAGTGGATTCTGACTCATGGCGACCCCATGTGTGTTACAGTAGAACTGCACTCCATAGGGTTTTCAATGGCTGATTTTTTGGAAGTAGATTTTTTTATTTTTTAGATTGCGAGGCCTTTCTTCCAAAGTGCTTCTGGGACTTGAACAGCCATCCTTTAGGTTAGCAGCCAGAGGTGTTAATCATTTGCATCACCTAGGGACTCCAAAGGAGGAAATGCAGGAATTTAAATTGTCCTTTCTCAGGACCAAATCTTGGTGTTTGAATTTCAAAGCTTCATGTTACTAAGACTATCTCAGTGTTAACTTCCTGCAATCCTGAGAAGCAGATGAATGATTCTAGAAAAGGGCAAAATTAGTTCTCAGGAAGGTAAAAACAAAATCTCATCAGTAATTTCAAAAGAGAAGTGTTTCCCCTTTGCAAAAATAATAACAAAAAAAAATTATCTTCGTGATAAACTCTATTAATACAATTAAACAGAATAAAGTGATAGAGTGGGACTGAGGAGAAGTGACAGCTTTGAATAAGTGGTAAGGAAATGCCTTCCTAAATAGGTGACATTTGAGCTGAGACCTGAGTGGTGCAAAGGAAACATCCTTGAGGCATCTGGAAAAATGTGTTCCAGGCAGAGAAACAAATACAAAAGCTGTAGGATATTAGTGAATTTGGCATGTTTGAGAAACAGAAAGAAGCCATGTAAATTTCCAGAATAGTTAGAGCTCAGAGAGGCAGGCAGGTCCAGATTATGAGACTCTTGAAGGTCACGGTAAAAAGTTTGGTTTTATCTCAAATGAAATATGAAGTCTTTCGATCTTTTTTTTTTTCCTTCTGAGCAGAGGAGTGACTTGATCTGATTTCTATTATCAAAAGATTGCTCTAGTGGCTGTGCTATGATGGAGTCTAGATCAGGGAATAAAGCAAGCAGACAGACCAGATAGCAGGCAATTCCAGTATTTAATTCAGGAGGAAACTGATGGGGGCTGGCTCAGACTGGAGTGTCTCAGGAGTCCTATACAAGGAGTGAGGGGCAGGTTGGGGTTATGTTTTGGAGACAGGGCTGATAGCATTGAATATAAGGAACAAGAGAAGTAGAGGAAGCAAGCAAAGATGACTCTTGGGGCTTTCAAGGTCTTAGATGAGTAAATATATGTATATATTTGTATGTATGCATGTGTGTTTCCTAAGCTGAAATCTTTACAGAAGCAGGCTGCCACATCTTCCTCCGACAGAGTGGCTGCTGGGTTTGAACTGCTGACCTTTTGTTAGCAACTGAGTGCTTAACCACTTAACCACCAGGGCTCCTATATATATATAACCCAATCGAAGCCCAGTGCCATGATATATATATACCCAAAAAACCCACTGCCATTTAGTCAATTCCAACTCATAGTGACCCTTTAGGACAGAGTAGAGCAGCTCCATAGGGTTTCCAAGGCTGTAAATCTTTACAGAACCAGACTGCCACATCTTTCTTCCATAGAGTTCCTCGTGGGTTCAAACCACCAACCTTTAGTTTAGCAGCCAAGCACTTAACCACTGTGCAGCCAGGGTTCCTCTGTATATACACACATACCCTTTATTCTTCTAGCAACAGCTTGCAGACTATGGTCTCAGTTATTCTCAAAGTAGTGTTGCCAGATATTGATGATTACAACTGTACAAAGGTAAAAAAGAAAGGGATTAACATTTTAAGCACTAATATGACAGGCAGTGTGCTAAGTAGTTTTATATGTGTTATCTCACTGGAAATTTCTCTCTCAGCTTTATAGTTATTACTTCTATTATCTAACAGGTAACAAAACTTGACTCTGGAGTGAAAAGAAACTAACACACTTTAAAAATATTAAATTTACCTTTTTATATTCATTGTTGATGGTCAGAAAGAGGTACATCCATATTATTACTATGGCAATTTAGTGAAAAACAAAAGTTGTAAAACCTCTTTGTTATGTGATATATTTCCTGGTGCGAAACAAATTAAAAGTAAAGATCCTACCTTTCATGAACTAACTTAAACCAGACCTAAGAGCTGTGGTCAAAAAATATTTTCAAGCATACACTGTACCAAGATGTCAAAGTGTGTATACTACGCATGAGTAATGTTGTAATGGTTCTAGGTGATGGAGTGTGACGAGGGTGGAAGTGTTTTAAACTTAGATTTTTCTCTCTCTGCATGCCAAGTTCTGCTCAGGGGCCATACTCTTGGGGTTTCTCCAGTCTTTGTCAGGCAAAAAAGACCTATCTTTTAACTATTCCCTTAGTTTTATCATTTCTATCCTTTAGTCCCTTTTGATCACCTATCTATTAAATATCTCCTGGTTTCATTTTCTTCTATAACTTGATGATTCTTCTCTTCAATTATCACTTAACACAGTATTGCCTTAATTTTCTTCTGCACTAACACTGCAGAATCCAAGTCTCATAACAATACAATTGTGTCCTCCAATACTACACCTGGGATGCAAAATACAGTAGAGATAAACACCCGATTGGGCAGATTATTGCCATCACAAATTAAAGCTCCGAACATAACTGGGGTTTTTAACACTTTCAATACTTAATTCGGTATCCTGGTTCTCTCTCTTTCTTGCAACTGCTTATCAGATCAAACCTTCATCATTCTTCTCAATTCCTTTGTCTTGTTACTCCTTACAAATGACTACCTCCTGCTTTATTTTTAATATCACCTATTATGATACAAAGAACTTGACTTGGTCTTTGTCTTTGATTCCTGAAAGATAGCCCTTGGAATTCCCCAGCAATCAAAGTGTCTTTGTCTTCCTGAACAACTAGGCAACACATGAGAGGTGGGCCTCAAGGACCACCTATGGTCAGCAAACCTCAGGAAAATAGGGAAGCGTAATTCAGTGCTGCATATTCAATGATTTAATCAACAATGGCTATGTAATGAGGCCCCAATCATGATAATGCAATGAAACAAATAAAAAGCTTTGAACATGGAAGTTTGAGGGCTTCCTGGTTTGGTGAGATATACATGCACAGAGGGCCATCCGTTCTGGAGGACAATGGAAGACTTGCACAGGGAACCCTCCAAGAACTCACCTAAAGTGTCTCTTCATTTGTATCCTTTCTGGTTATAATAAATGAGTAACTGTAAGTACAGATTGTTTTGTTAGGTGCTGTCAAAGTAGTTCCGACTCATAGTGACGCAATGTATAACAGGACAAAACCTTGCCTGGGCCTGTGCCATCCTCACAATCGTAGGTATGTTTGAGCTTATTGTTTCAACCGCTGTGTCAATCCTTCTCACTGAGGGTCTTCCTCTTTTTCACTGACCCTCTACTTTACTAAGCATAATGCCCTTCTCCAGGGACTGGTCCCTCTTGATAATGTGGCCAAAGTAAGTGACATGAAGACTCTCCATTCTCATTCATAAGTAGCATTTTGGTGGTACCTCATATCTGTTCATTCTTGGGCAGGTCCATGGTATATTCAATAGTCTTTGCCAACACCATAATTCAAATCCATAAATTCTTCTTCAGTCTTTCTTTTGAGACAATTGAAAATGCTATGACTTGGGTCAGGTGTACCTTAGTCCTTAAAGTGTCATCTTTGCTTTTTAACACTTTAAAGAGGTATTTGGCAGCAAATTTGCCCAGTGCAAAGCATCATTTGCTTTCTTGACTGCTGCTTCCATGGGTATTGATTATTGATTCAAGTAAAATGAAAACCTTCACAACTTCAATATTTTCTGTTTATCATGATGTTACTTATTGGTCCAGTTGTGAGGATTTTTGTTTTCTTTATGTTGAGGTGTAATCCATACTGAAGATTGTAGTTTTTTTTATTCATCAGTAAGTACTTCAAGTCCTCTTCACTTTTAAGGTAGTGTCATCAGCACATCGTAAATTGGTAATCAGAACGTTAGAAGTGTGAATTAAAGAAATTTCTAAACAGTCAAAAATGAAATGAAACACATAAAGATTGATATTCCAGGCATTAGTGAGCTGAAATGGACTGGCATTGGCCATTCTGAATTGGACATATTGTCTATTATGCCAGGAATGACAAATTAAAGAGGAATGCTGTCACATTCAACATCAAAAATAGCATTTCAAGATCTATTCTGAAGTACAAAGCTGTCAGTTATGGGATAATATCCACACGCCCACAAGGAAGACCAGTTAGTATACAACAGTTATCAATTTAGGCACCAACCACTAATGCGAAAGGTGAAGAAATCGAAGATTTTTACCAACTTCTGCAGTCTGAAATTGACAAAACATGCAATCAAGATTCATTGATAATTACTGGAGATTGGAATGCAAAAGTTGGAGACAAAAGGTCAGTATTTGGACAATATGACCTTGGTGACAGAAATGACTCTGGAGTTTGCACAACAGAATTCTGAAAGACCGGTACTTATTCATTGGAAATACCTTTTTCAACAACATAAATGATGACTATATAGGTGGACTTTGCCAGATGGAATACACAGGAATCAAATCGACTATATCTGTGAAAAGAGATGATGGAGAAGCTCAATATCATCAGTCATAACAAGGCCAGTGGCCAACTATGGGACAGACTATCAATTGCTCATATGTAAGTGCAAATTGAAGCTGAAGAAAATTAAAAGAAGTCTACGAGAGTCAAAGTATGACCTTGAATAAGTACAAATATTATCCGTGAGTTCTGAGAGTCATTCCAGTGAATTAGTGAACTCACAGGAGCAATCTGAACTGGGAGGGACTGATGTCTGCCTTTTTTGCAGTCTGAAGGACAGAGGCCTTTTAACTTGTGAGCTCTGACTTAGCTCAGGGTGGCTAAGAGAGAAGAGATGTGGGGGCAGTTGGTAGGAAGGATAGAGTCCTTCTAACTTGTGTGTTCTGACCTGGCTAGGATGACTAGGATCAGAGAATAGCTATATGGGCAGCTGATCTGAAGGATGGAGTCTTTAATTCGTGAACTGCAGTCCAGTTCTGGATGGCTGGTAGAGAGGGAGAGCTGCTTGGGCAGCTGGCAACAAGGACAGAGAAGTGGGAAGGTGAGAACTTGATCCACTTCCAGCTGAGAATTGGATTCATGGTGATGCTTACCACACAGCTCTCAATAAGATGGAATTTGTCCATCATGCCCCTTTATTAGTGCACCTATATAACTGTAATTCCAAAATCTGTACCTCCAGGACAGACCTTCCTGCCAGGCTCCAGGTCAATAGGACTCTGGATATAGCCACTTGAATTTTCTAGTTACCATAATCATAGCTCAAAACTTAACTCATTCTCTACTCTTTCTTCTGTATTTCCTATCTTAGTGAATATCTCTATTCAGGCTACCACCATCTCTTGCATGGGTTATTTAATTTATTTATTTAATTTTTGATTGCTCTCCTTGCTTCCAGCCCAAATTTCCAGCAGTTGCCATTTATACTTTCATCAGACAGTGTGACAGTTAATGTTATATGTCAACTTGGCTAGGCCATGATTCTCAGTGGTTTGGCAGATATTATGTAATCATTCTCCATTTTGTGATCTGATGTGAGCAGCCAGTCAGTTGGAAGGGGAGCATCCTTGGGATGTGGCTTGCATCCAGTATATTTGGATGATCTGGCACAGTTCACTCTCTCTCTCCATCCTGCATTCATCTCCTCATCCTCTGACCTCTGATTCTTGGGTGAGAGCCAGTAACCTGCACCTGACCTTCAGATTTTGGGTCCATTAGCCCCTGCAACCATGTGAATCAGGTGAAGCCTTCAGCTTGCTGCCTGATCTATGGATTTGGGACTTGCAAGCCTCCACAATTGCCTAAGCCATTTCCTTTAAATAAATCTCTCTCAATATATTTATCAGACCCCTGGTGGCACAGTGGTTAAGAGCTCAGCTGCTAGCCAAAAGTCTGGCAGTTCAAACCCACCAGTTTCTCTTTGTATACCCTATGGGACAGTTCTACTCTATTCTACAAGGTTGCTATGAGTCAGAATCGACTTAATGGCAATGGGTTATATATATTTTTATATATGCCTCACTGGTTTTGCTCCTCTAGAGGATTCAGCCTAAGACAGAGGGCTTTTCCAAAACATAAACTTAATGGGAAAAATCCACTTTGTCTAAATTATTTTACTTAAAAACATTTTACCCATAATAAAATTAAGTTCTGTGTTAAATTAAATTTTTAATAAAGGGTCTTGAGATGAATCAAAAGGTACTTACAGAGTTTAAAATCATATTGGAAAAAGCAACTAAGCATACAACACAATTAGACGAGGACCAACAATAAAATAGCCCCCAAACAACTATCAAGTAGGAAATTAATTTTTTTCAAAATGATTCAGTTTTAAGGATGACCTTCAAAATATAAATTTCAATGTAGAAATGAGCAAGAACAGGAGAAGTACATTTCAAAACCTGTGGGATGTTTTTGAATAGTTCTCAGAGGAAAATGTTTATTCTTACATGTACTTATTAAAAAAATAGAAGTGAAAATAAATGAATTCCATATTCAACTCAAGAAGCTAGAAAAAGAAAAAAATAAATAAATCCAAAGATTAAAGCATAAATCCAAAGATTAAAGCATAAATCCATAGATTAAAGCATAAATTAACAGGAAAAAAATGAGAACCTCACTAGAGACACAAACTGATTTTTTGAAAAGATCATCATAACAGAAAAAAAAAAAAAAAAGAGAGAGAGGATCAGCCAAAGAGGAAAGAGAGAAAGCATAAATAAATGATACTAAGGATAAGAAAAAGAGTAACTACAGGTATGGATTAATGGGAAACAAATTATAACTTTTTCATTAAAAATTCAAAATGTAGTTAAATGGGTAATTTCTAACAGCATGTCAATCACTTAAATCAGCTCATGTAGAGGTAGAATTATCTGAATTGTAAAAATGAAATGGTAAGTATCTGCCTTCCAAAGAGATTGGCCCAGATAATGAAATAAAGTTCAAATAACTCCTATGATATTTAAACTCTTCCTGTGCAAAGAAAGATAAAATACTTTCAAGTTCACTCTATGCAGCTAATGTAATTATAATACGTAACAAAAGGAAAACATGTGCACAATCTTATTTATAAAATGGATGTAAACTCCTAAATATCAGCAAATCAAACCGAAAATTATATTACAAGATTCATTTATCATAAGCAGGCAGAGTCACCCCAGTACTATATGAAAATGTATTAATGCAATTTATAAGATAAATGGATGAATGGAAAAATATGTAATCGTATTGGTAGATCACTAAAAAAAGATAAAAATTAAGATCCATCCCTGAAAAACTCTTTGTAAAAGCTCAGTATTTTCAAAATGAACTCTTCATCTGAAGTTGATCTGAAATAGTATATGCGAAAAAAAAAATAGAAACCCTCAAAACCTAAAAAACCCAAACAATATTACTGTCTTATATTTGTGAAGCAATTTAAAACTTTCAGATCATTCTCATATGAATTATTAGATTTAATATGAGATGTAGGTTGGGTCTGTACTGCTACCCTCTAGTTCAAGCCACCATTATCTTTCATCTAGAGTATTGAAATAGTTACCTTGTTGGTCTCACTGCATCTACCACTGCCTCATTTTTGTCTATTCTCAATAACTAGCCCAAGGGATCCTGTTGAATATCAACCAGATAATGTCATTTCTCTCTATAAGAGTCTATAACGACTTCTTATTTCCATCTCCATCTCTGTTATGTCTCTGAATCCACCTTCTACTTTTCTGGCTGGCTCATTCCACCCCAACTACTTTGGCCTCTCTGTTCTTCCTCAAATATGGTACGTATACCACTACCTCAGGGTCCTTGCACTTGCTCCTCCCCTGTCAGAAATGTCTTTTCCCTGAATATCTTCTTCTCTTAAGTTTTGGTTTAAATGTCACCTCAGTGTGGTTTTTCTTGTTGACCCTATTTAGAATTGCAAGCCTCCTAGTAATTTTTTACTACTTTATTCCACAGGGGTGGATGTTTGCAGCTGTTTCTTCTCATTTTGAGTTGTGCCACATTAGCAAATGAAGGTCCAGAAAGCTTTACTCCATCCACGTCATTAAGGTGAACTCTTCTTTGAGAAGGAAGCTCTTCCCCAGTCGTCTTTTGAGGGCCTTCCAACCTTGGAGGCTCATCTTCCGGCACTATATCAGACAATATTTGGCTGCTATCCAAAAGGTTTTCACTGGTTAATTCTTTTCAGAAGTAGGCTGCCGGGTCCTTCTCCCTAGTCTGCCTTAGTCTGGAAGCTCAGCTGAAACCTGTCCTCCAAGGGTGACCCTGGTGGTATCTGAATACCGATGGCATAGCTTCCAGCATCACAGCAATATGCAAGCTCTCACAGTACAACAAACTGACAGGCACACTGAAGAGGAATGGTGTTGCATTCATCATCAAAAAGAACATTTCAAGGTGTATCCTGAAGTACAACGCTGTCAGTGATAATATCCATATGCCTACAAGGAAGACCAGTTAATGCAACTATTATTCAAATTTACGCACCAACCACTAAGGCCAAGGATGAAGAAATGGAAGATTTTTATCAGCTTCTGCAGGCTGAAATTGTTTGAACATGCAATCAGGATGCACTGACAATTACTGGTGATTGGAATGCGGAAGCTGGAAACAAAGAAGGGCTGGTAGTTGGAAAATATGTCCTTGGTGATAGAAACAATGCTGGAGATCAAATGATAGAATTTTGCAAGACTAACAACTTCTTCATTAAAAATGCCTTCTTTCAGCAACATAAACGGCGAGTATACACATGGACCTCGCCAGATGGAACACAAAGGAATCAAGTTGATACATCTGTGGAAAGAGATGATGGAAAAACTCAATATCATCAGTCAGAACAAGGCCAGGAGCCAACTGTGGAACAGACCATCAACTGCTCATATGCAAATGCAAGCTGAAACTGAAGAAAATCAGAGCAAGTCCATGAGAGCCAAAATAGGACCTTGAGTATATGCCACCTGAATTTAGAGACCATCTCAAGAATAGATTTGACTCATTGAACACTAGTGACCAAAGACCAGACGAGTTGTGGAATGACATCAAGGACATCATACATTAAGAAAGCAAGAGATCATTGAAGAGACAGGAAAGAAAGAAAAGACCAACATGGTTGTCAGAGGAGACTCTGAAACTTGCTGTAGAATGTTGAACAGCTAAAGCAAAAGGAAGAAATGATGAAGGAAAAGAACCAAGCAGATTTCAAAGGGCAGCTTGAGAAGACAAAGTAAAGTATTTTAATGATGTGTGCAAAGACCTGAAGATAGAAAACCAAAAGGGAAGAATATGTTCGGCATTGCTCGAGCTGAAAGGACTTAAGAAAAAATTGAAGCCTCAAGTTGCAATAGTGAAGAATTCTATGGGGAAAATATTAAAGGATGCACGAAGCATCAAAAGAAGATGGAAGGAATACACAGAGTCATTATACCAAAAAGAATTAGTTGATATTCAACCATTTCAAGACATAGCATATGATCAGGAACCGATGGTACTGAAGAAGAAGTCCAAGCTGCCCTAAAGGCCTTGAGGAAAAACAAGGGTCCAGGAATTGACTAAATATCAATCGAGATGTTTCAACAAATGGATGCAGCACTGTAAGTGTTCGCTCATCTATGCCAAGAAATTTGGAAGACAGCTACCTGGTCAACCGACTGTAAGAGATCCATATTTATGCCTATTCCCAAGAAAGGTGATCCAACCGAATGCAGAAATTACTGAACAATATCATTTATATCACACACAAGCAAAATTTTGCTGAACATCATTCAAAATCGGCTGTAGCAGTATATTGATAGGGAACTGAAAGAAATTCAGGATGGATTCAAAAGAGGACACAGAACCAGGGATATCATTGCTGATGTCAGATCGATCCTGGCTGAAAGCAAAGAATACCAGAAAGATGTTTACCTGTGTTTTATTGACTATGCAAAGGCCTTCGACTATGAGGATCATAACAAATTATGGATAACATTGCGAAGAATGGGAATTCCAGAACACTTAATTGTGCTCATGAGGAACCTGTACATAGATGAAGAGGCAGTTGTTCGGAGAGAACAAGGGGATACTGAGTGGTTTAAAGTTGTGAGTCAGGGTTGTATCCTTCTGCCATACCTATTCGATCTGTGTATTAAGGAAGTAATACGAGAAGCTGGACTATATGAAGAAGAATGGGGCATCAGGATTGGAGGAAGACTCATTAATAACCTGCGTTATGCAGATGACACAACCTTGCTTGAAGAGGACTTGAAGCACTTACTGATGAAGATCAAAGACCACAGCATTCAGTACGTATTATACCTCAACATAAGGAAAATAAAAATCCTCACAACTGGACCAATAAGCAACATCACGATAAACAGAGAAAAGATTGAAGTTTCAAGGATTTCATTTTACTTGGATCCACAATCAATAGCCATGGAAGCAGGAGTGAAGAAATGAAAAGACACGTTGCATTGGGCAAATCTGCTGCAAAAGATCTCTTTAAAGTGTTGAAAAGCAAAGATGTCACCCTGAAGACTAAGGTGAACCTGACCCAAGCTGTGGTGTTTTCAATCGCATCATATGCGTGTGAAAGCTGGACAATGAATAAGCAAGGCCAAAGAAGAATTGAGGCCTGGCGACAATTGTGGTGTTGGGGAAGAATACTGAATATACGGTGGACTGCCAAAAGAATGAACAAATCTCTCTTGGAAGAAATACAACCAGAATGCTCCTTGGAAGCAAGGATGGTGAGACTGCATCTAACATACTTTGGACATGTTGTCAGGAGAGATCAGTCCCTGGAGAAGGACATTATGCTTGGTAAAGCACAGGGTCAGTGGGAAAGAGCCAGACCCTCAGTGAGCTAGACTGACACAGTGGCTGAAACAATGGGCTAAAGGATAACAATGATTGTAAGGATAGCACAAGATCAGACAGTGTTTCGTTTTGTGGTACATAGGATCGCTATGAGTTGGAACTGACTGGACAGCACATAACAACAACAGGGGTGGGTCGTACAAAAGGCAAGGTAAGCACAGTGCTTACCTTGCTTATCAGATCACCTGTAGTGAACAATTTCACATCTTTGATGTGGTGAAACCATCGTGAAATTATTCACTACAGATTAGTAAGTAAGCACAAGTAAGCTCATGTTTACCTTGCTTACTGGGTCATTTGCCCCTATCAGGGACTGTAAATTTTAAAAGAGGCTTTGATTCTGTAGGAAGGTGCTGTGAGATTGGAAGAGACAGATGCCAGCCATACCTAGAGGAAGAATCTTCGATGTGGTGAAAAAACGTGCTTACCTTGCCAATTGAATAATCTGCCTTGGCTATCTCATATAATATACATTTTATATAGTATTTTAGTTACACATTGTATACTTCATCTGCATTGTACATGCAGACAGCCTGTGCCTCAAGCTTCCAGCCAGCTGTAAGACTGCTAGGAATGAGGCATGTACACCCACTGGCATCAGTCATTCCACGGATGCTGTATTCATCTGTGATTGAGTGGGATGCAGTGTTGGCAAAGTGAAAGCCATTATTATTACTTATAGAAAGCAAACAGTAAACAATAACAACAGATCCTCAAAAGGAGAACCACTTACCCTTCCCCAAATTACCCATGTCTGTTTTTGGAAGCCCTGGTGGTGAAGTGGTTAAGAGCTCAGCTGCTAACCGAAATGACAGAAGTTCAAATCTGCCAGCTGCTCCTTGGAAACACTATGGGGTAGTTCTACTCTGTCCTATAGAGTCATTATGAGTCGGAATTAACTCGACACCTTGGGTTTGGTTTTGATACTCTGATGTTACTGGGCAGGCACACTGTCGTTCAGGTCAGGTGTCAGGTGTCTTCGTGTCACTGCTCCCTCTGTCTACCACCATGCTGCTCGGAGAGGCTGCACAGCTCCTGTGGTTTCTTCTCTGCCTCTGGGCCTCGATGACTTCTGCTACCAGCTCCCACCATGCAACCCAGGCCTGTGGGGCTCTCTTGCCACCATGCTACCTGAGCCCATGCTGTCTAGGGGTTGAAGACATGTGCACCCCTGTGCCTCTAAGGGCATGTTCTGGCCTTGACCAAACAAGTGTTACAGCTCTTTGAGCTCTGCTGGCAAGCTTCCCAGAGGAATTTGGCTCAGCCCCGCTATAGAGAGACCCCTGCACAGGATCCTCCGAGGCAAACCCTGCACAGGACACACTCAGGCCTTTTCAAGTGTTAAAACTCTTTTAGCTCTTCTGGGGAGCCTCTTGCTCAAAGGCACTCAGCTTTCACTCTGTAAGGTGGGAAGCCCACTGCAGCCATTGCAGCCATCTGCATTGTCTTCAGTTTTACAGCTCTCACTTCTGTGTCTAGGAGATTCTCAGCACAGGGACCCTGGGTCCTTGGTCCAAAGGACGTGCTCTGCTCTAGACCCTTCTTGATGGTAGTCAGGCCCTCCTTAACGTCTGAGGTGTTGGCTTTATGTAAGTAAACATCTTGTCCATTTCAAGGCATGGCACTCTCAGCAGAACCTCAAATTGACCAAAAAAAGTCAGTCAGTTTGTAGAGTAACTTGGCCAATCCCTTGCAAGATTGCGGCCCAGCCAATCATCTAGCAGGAGTTACAAAACCATGGTTAGGAAGGCCATACAAAAGCATTTCATGGCACCACACATATTTTGTTTACTTCCTATCTCTCCCCAGTGGAATGTAACCTTGATGAGGGTAGACCCTCTATCCTCAGGGTCTAGAAGAGTGCTTGGCATATTGTAGGCATTCAATAAATAATCCTCAAACAAATGAACAAATGAAGTTATGGAACCTGGAAGGGTTAAGTAACTTCACTTGTGTAAGCAATACTGCAGTTAGAGACTATTTTCTGACTTCCCTAATGCAATATGTGTCTCCAGCATCCTGCTCTACCACTATAACATCCATATATTGAAAACAAATTAAATTTATTTTGGTTATCTATCATTTTTAAATACTTCCAGATGAATAGATTTTGTTTTCTCCCATGATGACCACAGAAATTAGAGCATGACTTGGACTTGTTTATCTTCCCAAATACTTTCTTTTTAGGATTTGATTTCTTTTTTGTTTCGTTTTACTTAGAGCTATGACCCAACAGAGACCCCGAAATGCTCAAAAAATCATGTTATATGAAAGAATGCATTAGACCAAGTTTTGTACAAATTTGCAAAATTCCATTTTTATTCATGTAATGGGATATAGAAAAATTACCCAGAAATACTACACATCACCCAAATTCAGGGGATGTTATCCTGAGATTTTTATATATGGTCATTAACATTATCCAGCATTCAACCTTCTGATCTTCAGTCCAAGGCGTAAGACTTAATCTGTCCTCATACTCTTTTGCCTAAGAATATTAGTGCTTACTGGGGAATTAGGAGAAAAGACGAGAAAATAAAGGTGAATCAAATTATTTTTCTGAGTGACTGTATACATTAAAAGAAAGCCTACAGCTGTAGGCAATAGTATATCTATATTTTATGTATGTATATTAATATTATATGTGTGTGTATGTATATGTGTATATGTGTATGTATATATATGTATGTGTGTGTGTGTATTAGATGCTGTCAAGTCAGTTCCGACTCATAGTGACCCCATGTACAACAGAATGAAACATAGCCTGGTCCTGCACCATTCTCACTATCATTGTCATGCTTGAGCTCATCCTTGTAGCCACTGTGTCAATCCATCTCATTGAAGTTCTTCCTCTTTTCTGCTAAACGTCTACTTTACCAAGCATGATGTCCTTCTCTAGGGACATGTATACATATGTACACACGTACGCACACACACATATACAATATCAGATGACTTTTAAGTTTTTTTGTTTTGTTTTAAGTTACTTTTGTTTGAAGTTGCACTCATGGAACTCTACTCTTAACTGGGTGAGTTGTTATTTTCCCAAAGCTATCTTTTAAGTGTCTCAATCATTCTTAAGCTAACTGATGTATAAATTGTTGATGCCGGGAACCTTGAAACTTTTGTTAAGAATTATTAACTGTTCAGAAGGCAACACCATTTAGGCAAAGTAGTATACATCTCACGACTCATGTCAACCCTATGTGTGCAGAGTAGAACTGCTCCATAGAGTTTTCAAGGCTGTGACCTTCTGGAAGCAGATCACCGGACCTGTCTTCCAAGATGCCTCTCCGTGAGTTCTACCGCCAGCCTTTTGTGTAGTAGTCAAGTGCTTTACCCAGTCATCATGAGTCAGAATCAACTACAGCAACTAACAACATCCTTAAGGTGCTATTTTCTCTATTTTTGAAGAAAAGTTAGGCGAACTTGACGGATGGTGAACCCCCTGGTGAAGCCTGAGTAATTAATTTTTCAGAGGTGAAAAAGAATGATCTTGAATTTTTTAAAGTGGGAGTCTTCAGGGTTATAATTGCTACCTTTTGTTCCATTTGTCTTACTTGTAGCCATGTCTCACTTTTGTTTATATTTGATGGGTCAGGGAAATGTAGGTGACAGTAGGAAGTATCTAAAGCTCAGAAAAAGATGACAATTGCCAAATTTACCATGACCTCTATGAAAACTAACTGAACAATAAATAATATGACAAAAGGAACTCCTGCGTCTTATTTTCTGAGGCAGCTAGTATTACTGAACATGAAGTCAAAGAGGAATTACATTCTAGATCCATTTGAGATTTAATCTTTTAGATCAAATTAAAAAGTGAAACTATTTCATGATTTTCCCTGTTTCAGTGGAGCAGGCAAATCTAGTAGCTTTGAATGTTTTGGGGGCAGAAAATCTGACTGAGGCCGGGGATACACAGAATACTCTTTCTGTTTAAAAACAATAAAGATAAAAGAGTGAGAGAGGGAGGGAAGGAGAGAGAATGTGTCTAAATGCAACTTCAAATACCCACTGAAGAACATCACATTAATTAGTTCACAATGAAGAGAAAAACAAACCTCTATGACTTTCAACCTTGTGTACAAATGTTCCCACTGGAAGAAATGGCTAAGAACCTGAGAGTCACTTGCTGCTCACAGAAGCTGGTATGCATAAAAGCGTGCAGTCTCGTCTCTTCAGGCTAATAACTGCACTCCATCTAGTGGTCATAATAACGAACTGGGATTGGACTGTTCAGGTGAGGAGACTTTAAACCAAAGCAACCTGCCTGGTTTGGAATCTTGAGGTTTGGAATCACCTTGGCTGCTGCTGCTGTTGGAGGGTTTGAGGGTGACTAAAACAAACAAATCCAAAAAGCCCTAAAGCCACTAGGCCCTTCTGTGGAGCATATCTATGGATGTTTCTCTTTGCTCAGGGTCTCTAATACGTTCCTTTTGTCAGGGAGGAGCCTGTGGTGGCTGAGGTTTTCGAAGGCTGTGGGATGCTTTTGCTCACTATATGCTGCTCCCACTCTGACGGTTGTTGCATGAAGCATTCTACTGTGATTAGAAACAAGGAGGCTGATAGAAAGAGTACTGGATGGGACATCAGGTGGATTGTCTCTGCTGTGTGACTTTGGTCAGGTGTACAGAATTAAAACTCCATGGGACTGAGTTTCCTCATGTCTAAGGTGTCCAAGATGAGACACAAAGCTACTTGTACTCATTTATTTAAGACTTTCCAGGTATTATGCTAGGTGCTTTGTGGGACTCGAGGAAGCTTTAAGTTCAAAAAAGAGATAAAATTTTAATATAAATATCCAAGAGACATTATTTGCTGTTGTTAGGCGCCATCAGGTCGATTCTGACTCATAGTGACCCTAAGTGCAACAGAATGAAACTCTGCCCAGCCCTGCATCATCCTCACAATCATTGCTATGTTTCAGCCCACTGTTGCAGCCACTGTGTCGATCCATCTCGTTGAGAATTTTCCTCTTTTTTGCTGACCCTCTACATTACCAAGCATGATATCCTTCTCAAGGGACAGTTTCATCCTGAGAACATGGCCAAAGTACTTGAGACAAAGTCTCACCATCCTTGCTTCTAGTAAATATTCTTCATCGATCCTTCTTATTCATTGTCCAGCTTTCACATGCATAGGAGGTGATTGAAAATGCCATGGCTTGAGTCAGGCTTATCTTAGTCCTCAAATTAGCATCTCTGGTTTTTAACATTGTAAAGAAGTCTTTAGCAGCAGATTTGCTCAATGCAATATGTCATTAGATTTCCTGACTGTTGCTTCCATGGGTATTGATCGTGTTGCATGTAAAATGAAATCCTTGAAAATTTCAATTTTTTTTTTCTATTTGTCATGATATTCCTTATTAGTCCTGTTGTGAGGATTTTTATTCTCCTTATGTTGAGTTGTAATCCATACTGAAGGCTGCAGTCTTTGATCTTCATCAGTAAATGCTTCAAGTCCTCTTTGGTTTCAGAAAGCAAGGTTATGTCATCTGCATATCACAGGCTACTAATAAGTCTTCTTCCAATCCTGGTCCACATTCTTCTTCATATAGTCTGGCTTCTCTGATTATTTGTTCAGCACATAGATTGAATAAGTATGGTGAAAGGATACAATGCTGATGCACGGCTTTCCTGATTTTAAACCACGCAGCATCCCCTTGATCTGTTCGAATGACTGCCTCTTGGCCTATGTAAAGGCTCCTCATGAGCTCAATTAAGTGTACTGGAATTTCCCTTTCCTGCAATGTTATCCTTAATTTGTTATGATCTATACAGTCCAATGTCTTTGCATAGTCAATAAAACACATCTTTCTGGTATTCTCTGCTTTCAGCCAAGATCCATCTGACATCAGCAATGATATCCCTCATCCCACGTCCTCTTCTGAATCTGGATTGAATTTCTGGCAGTTCCCTGTCAATGTGCTGCTACAACCATTTTTCAAATTATCTTCAGCAAATTTAGTTGTGTGTGGTATTAATGATACTGTTCCATAATTTCCACATTATTTTGGGTTGGGCATAAATATGGATCTGTTCCAGTCGGCTGACCAGGTAGCTGTCTTCCAAGCTATGTATAAAGACACATTATAGAGAGTACTAAACTCCATAAGAGAAAGCCACAAGTGTTACATATTGAAGTCTGGGGGTTAGGTAAGTATAGCAGTGAAGAGGTGTAATAGAATTCCAATCTCTATCTGTGTCCATGTCAACATTTGTGTAGATGTCTATTCATGGCTATGCCTTTATTGTTGTTGTTAGGTGCCATTGAGCCCATTTCTAATTATAGTAACATCACATGACAGAGTAGAAAATCCTATAGGTCTACTCCATCCTACAGAGTCATCAGTATTTATATATACACATATAGGAGCCCTAGGGGCACAGAGGTTTAGAGCTTGGCTGCTAACCCAAAGGTCGGCAGTTTGAATCTGCCATCTGCTCCTTGGAAACTCTATGGGGTGGTTCTACTCTGTCCTGTAGGGTTGCTATGAGCTGGAATTGACTTCACAGCAATGGGCTACACACATATAAATATATAAATACTTGTATAGTAAAAAACAAAAAAAATCCACACTCAATAAATTGAAAAGACCAAGGACCACCTGCCCCCACTTGTCTGTCAGTTTGTCGTACTGTGGGGACTTGCGTATTGCTGTGATGCTGGAAGCTATGCCACCGGTGTTCCAAAGCCAACAGGGTCACCCATGGAGGACAGGTTTCAGCTGAGCTTCCAGACTAAGACAGACTAAGAAGAAGGACCCGGCAGTCTACTTCTGAAAAGTATTAGCCAGTGAAAACCTTATGAATAGCAGTGGAACATTGTCTGATATACTGCTGGAAGATGAGCACCCCAGGTTGGAAGGCACTCAGAAGATGACTGGGGAAGAGCTGCCTCCTCAAAGTAGAGTCGACCTTAATGATGTGGATGGAGTAAAGTTTTGGGGACCTTCATTTGCTGATGCGACACTACTCAAAATGAGAAGAAACAGCTGCAAACATACATTAATAATCAGAACCTGGAATGTACAAAGTATGAATCTAGGAAAATTGGAAATCATCAAAAATGAAATGGAACACATAAACATTGATAATCCTAGGCATTAGTGAGCTGAAATGGACTGGTATTGGCCATTTTGAATCAGACAATCATGTAGTCTACTATGCTGGGAATGACACCCTGAAGAGGAATGGTGTTGCATTCATCGTCAAAAAGAACATTTCAAGATGTATCCTGAGGTACAATGCTGTCAGTGATAGGATAATATCCACACCCTTACAAGGAAGACCAGCTAACATGACTATTATTCAAATTTATGTACCAACCACTAGGGCCAAAGATGAAGAAATAGAAGATTTTTATCAGCTGTTGCAGTCTGAAATTGATCTAACATGCAATCAAGATGCATTGATAATTACTGGTGATTGAAATGCGAAAGCTGGAAACAAAGAAGAAGGATCAGTAGCTGGAAAATATGGCCTTGGTGATGGAAACAATGCTGGAGATCAAATGATAGAATTTTGCAAGACCAATGACTTCTTCATTGCAAATATCTTCTTTCGCCACCATAAATGGCGACTGTATACATGGACCTCACCAGGTGGAACACACAGAAATCAAATTGACTACTTCTGTGGAAAGAGACAATGGAAAAGCTCATATCATCAGTCAGAACAAGGCCAGGGGCCAACTATGGAACAGACCATCTATTGCTCATATGCAAGGTCAAGCTGAAACTGAAGAAAATCCGAGCAAGTCCACCAGAGCCAAAATATGACCTTGAGTATATCCCACCTGAATTTAGAGACCATCTCAAGAATAGATTTGACGCATTGAACACTAGTGACCAAAGACCAGACGAGTTGTGGAATGACATCAAGGACATCATACATGAAGAAAGCAAGAGGTGATTAAAAAGACAGGAAAGAAAGAAAAGACCAAGACGGATATCAGAGGAGGCTCTGAAACTTGCTCTCAAATGTCGAGCAGCTAAAGCAAAAGGAAGAACTGATGAAGTAAAAGAACTGAACATAAGATTTCAAAGGGCAGCTTGATTCAAGCCTCGAGTTGCAATAGTAAAGGATTCTATGGGGAAAATATTAAACGACACAGGAAGCATCAAAAGAAGACGGAAAGAATACGCAGAGTCATTATGTCAGAAATAGTCAACCTTCAACCATTTCAAGAGATAGCATATGATCAGGAACCGACAGCACTGAAGGAAGAGCTCCAAGCTGCTCTGAAGGCATTGGTGAAAAACAATGCTCCAGGAATTGATGGAATATCAATTGAGATGTTTCAACAAACAGATGCAGTGCTGGAAGTGCTCACTCCTCCTGCCAAGAAATATGGAGTACAGCTTCCTGGCCAACCGACTGGATGAAATCCATATTTATGCCTATTCCCAAGAAAGGTGATCCAACTGCACATGGAAATTATAGAACAATATCATTAATATCACACACAAGCAAAATTTTGCTGAATATTCTTCAAAAATGGCTGCAGCAGTATATCAACAGGGAACTGCCAGAAATTCAGGCCGTTTTCAGAAGAGGATGTGGAACCAGGGATATGATTGCTGATGTCAGATGGATCCTGGCTGAAAGCAGAGAATACCAGAAGGATGTTTACCTGTGTTTTATTGACTACGCAAAGGCATTCGACTGTGTGGATCATAACAAATTGTGGATAATATTGCGAAGAATGGGAATTCCAGGACACTTAATTGTGCTCATGAGGAACATTTACATAGATCAAGAGGCAGTTGTTTGGACAGAACAAGAGGATACTGATTGGTTGAAAGTCAGGAAAGGTGTGCGTCAGGGTTGTATTCTTTCACCATACCTATTCAATCTGTATGCTGACCAAATAATCCAAGAAGCTGGACTATATGAAGAAGAATGGGGCATCGGGTTTGGAGGAAGACTCATTAACAACCTGTGTTATGCAGATGACACAACCTTGCTTCTGAAAGTGAAGAGGACTTGAAGCACTTACTGATGAAGATCAAAGACCATAGCCTTCAGTATGGGTTACACCTCAACAGAAAGAAAACAAAAACCTTCACAACTGGACCAATGAGCAACATCATGATACGTGGAGAAAAGGTTGAAGTTGTCAAGGATTTCATTTTACTTGGGTCCACAATCAACAGCCATGGAAGCAGCAGTCAAGAAATCAAAAGACGCATTGCACTGGGCAAATCTGCTGCAAAGGACCTCTTTAAAGTGTTGAAGAACAAAGATGTCACCCTGAAGACTAAGGTGCGCCTGACCCAAGCCTTGGTATTTTCAATCGCATCATATGCATCTGAAAGCTGGACAATGAATAAGGAAGACCAAAGAAGAACTGATACCTTTGAATTGTGGTGTTGGCAAAGAATATTGAATATACCATAGACTGCCAAAAGAACAAACAAATCTCTTTTGGAAGAAGTACAACCAGAATGCTCCTTAGAAGCATCTTACATACTTCGGACATGTTGTCAGGAGGGATCAGTCCCTGGAGATGGACATCATGCTTGGCCAAGTACAGGGCCAGTGGAAAAGAGGAAGACCCTCAACGAGGTGGATTGACACAGCGGCTGCAACAATGAGCTCAAGCATAACAACGATTGTAAGGGTGGCGCAGGACCAGGCGGTGTTTTGTTCTGTTGTGCATAGGGCTGTTATGAGTTGGAAATGACTTGATGGCACCTAACAACAACAGCAACAAGGACAACCTGAGTAAAATATTTTTGACACGATGACAGATAAGTACGGATAAGTCTCATATAGTTAATTAATAACAATTCCTACAAATGAACAATAACAATACGAATGCCTCACTGATAAAAGATGTGAAGGATATTAAAAAAAAAAAAACCCAACAAGGGATAAAAACTACACATATCCAAAGATATGTAAAAAAATATATTTAAGCCCACTAGCAATTAGATTAAAATGAATCAACTCTTAATTGATAAAAGTAATTTTAATTTCTATTTAATCAATTAATTTTATCTGTTATTAATAATAGGACCTTAAAAATTTCTGGTTAGAGCAGAAAAATTTAAGAGGATTGATACTCGCTAATTTAGATGGGCCACCAAGAAAACAGGCTTTTATACACTAAAGGTGGGAGTGAATATTGGAAATCTACACATACGGTTGCAATGAGTTAGAATCAATTTGACGGCACACCACAATAATGACAACATCAGGAGAAAAATCTAGAATGTGAATCAGAATGTAAAATATTCAATTTTTAGGAGCATATCTAAAAGAATCAACTGGACCCGACAACCTCACAGAAATTGTAATAATATTCTTTGAGGAAACCCTGGTGGCATAGGGGTTAAAATCTAGGGCTGCTAACCAAAAGGTTAGCGGTTCGAATCCATCAGGCACTCCTTGGAAACTGTTAGGCAATTCTACTTTGCCCTATAGGGTCTCTATGGGTCAGAATCGAATCTACAGCAATGGATATTTTGGTTTAATCTTCTTTTCTTCTTTGAACATTGTGCATAACAGAAAAAGAAACTGAGAAAAAAAAAAAAAACCCTAAATTTCTGGCTATTTGGAAGTGGTTAAATAATCAGTGCGTAGTCACATGATAGACTATTATGGTGCCATGAAAATTCCTACAGATCTTCATTTGAACATAAGAATAATTATAATACGTTAAAGAGAAAACTGCTTATGAAAGAATATACACAGTATGATACAATTTTTTTAAATAGTAAATTTTGTATCCTCCTGAGTTAGTATGGAAAAATATCCAGAAGGGAACAAATTAAAACATTAGTAGTGGATAACTCTAGGCAATGAAATTGCAGACAATTTTCACTTTATTTTTATACCTTTCTCTGTTGTCTGTATTTCATACAATTATGATAAAGTACTTTTACTATCAGGTAAACTAATTAAGGAGCTCTCATTGAGGATTAAAACCTGAATAACTAGGGCAAATTCTCACGAAAATCTCTTGACTATGCCAGGCACAAGACTTCCTAATCTGGAAAGTATAATTTCCTGCTTCAATTTATAGCACTGCAGAGGTAAACAAAGGAACTAACAAAAGAGATGCATCTTTTCACAGACCATAAAAGTTCATATCACTGGTTAAAAAAATTCTCATATCCCTTAGGCACTATACTAAGGTCATGTGGAAGGAGGTCTATAGAAAACTTGAAAAGACACAGTCTCCAAAGGAATTTGGCCAACCAAGATACCTTCCATGGCACATCCCGTTCTGCCTGCAGTCATCCACCTCTGGTCAGAATCAAGATGTTGGAACTGAAGTCATGGTCAGCGATAGTCATGAGAATGGCTAAGGAATACAGGTCTTCCATGGGCCTGACTACACTTACGGTCCAGGTCATGATTACCTCCCACTTGAGCAACTAGCATGCTGTCCTTAGCTTCTCTGACTCTAGTCCTTACTGTTGTCAAATGCATCTTCATCTGCTGCTACAGTGGAGCTAGGCAGAGTTGTGTCTGAATGCTAGGTTTACCATTTACCATTTAGTATCTATATGATCCCTGGACAAGTAACTCTCTAAAATTTCAGTTTCCTCATTTTTTGAAGGATGTAATGTCATAAGTATAGTACCTAACACTATGCTTGGCACCAAGTATTCGAGAAGTGAAAATTAAGCCATTCTTCGTGTATTAAACAGAGCATGTTTTCACCTCTATTTGTCATTAGTTGATTGACCATGTATTTTATCAGATAAACTAGATCACTTTTGAGAGTGAAAGGGGTGCTTTAGTCATGCTGAAGCAACATGTAATCCGGAACTGTGCCCAGGCAAATTGATATGTATGTTCATTTTGGTTTTAAGTTTCTTAATTTGATCTTCTCGAGTTGTACAACATTCGCAATGGTTGGTGCTTTATTATCAGCTCTGAATCTCAATGCTTTCCTTAGGGAAAGGGCTTGGGAGAATCTGGTGATGTCCTGAGTACATGTCTATGGTACACTTATGTTGCGTTATTATTATTTACTTGCAGATCAGTGTCCCTGTGGTGTGTTATGTGACTTTAGATCCCTAATGCTTAGCACATTGTACATGCTCAATAAATGTTTATTGGATTCATGACCAGATGCCCTGCAACCATCAGTCTCACATGCCAAGAAATTGCCCTTACACTTTCTGGGTGTTTCCCTGGCAGTCAGCCCAGCTTTCTAGCCATTGGATAATTTCCCTCTGATAGTCAGCCTGAGGCAGCAGGAATCATCTCTACTGCCTATTGGTCAAGAATAGAGGTTGCTGTTTGCTGCCATATGCTGTATTCAGAATCTCTGAGGGGGTAGGGCATTGCCTGGACTTTTGTCTTCCTGTCCTGTCCTGTCAGCAGGGTTGTTGCTCTGCTTTGCCTGCTGAATCGCCTCTTGGTTGCACTGGAGTGTGAACCCTTTGAGAGCAAGCACCAAGATGATATAATTTACACTTGTATTTTCAGACTTTATAGAGTCTCCAGTACAAAGCTCAATAAATTTTTGTTGAATGAATAAATAAAAATGACAATAGCAAAATAATTATGAAATAAAGAACAAAAATGTAATAAATGGGAAGAGCATTATAATTTGCTGTGTAAATTTAGAGAAATTACTACCTATGGGCCTTATTTTTTATATTTAATAGAATAGGAATAACAATAATATCATAAATGTATGCAATTGTCATAGGTCATAGCACTATTAATAGAGTGAGTTTGTAAATCATAGTGGCAATGCTATTAGCTTCGGATTCAGGTGAATCAGTGTTCAGATAGAGTCTATCTACCTTATATTAACTGTTAGATCTTGAAAAAATTACTTAGCTTCTCCAAGTCTCAGGCTCCTCATTTTCACATGGAAAAAATATTAACTATTGCAAAGAGCTGCTATAAAGGCTAAACTAGATGATATAAGAAGTCAGTATTGTCCATTGCTCAATGAATGAAAGGTGTTATTATCAGTATTATTATTCATGTTAAAGGTTATTTTCAGGTCTTAAATTTTATAGTTTTTGTTTCTATTATTTATACAATACCTGTAAATAAGGGTATCATTAACATCCCTACAATTAGAAAACCAGGAAGATTTGCTAGGTTTAGATTATTGGGACTTGGGAGGGAACCGGTAGATTCAATGCATAGCAACCAATAATAACCAAAGTTGTATAGTCTTTTTTGCTGCACAAAGTATTTTCACAACCACAAGATTCACATCGCTGGAATAAACTGTGGGCTGTTGGTAGGTTTCCACGTCTTACTGTGGTTTGCACTTATTTCTCACTATTTTATTTGGGAGTTCCCCTTCACACTAAAAGCCATGTGCAAATCATTTACCTGGCTGATTTAAGAGGAGTTTGATAGCTTCCAAAAGTTTCCACCCTCTCTTTCCTAGCCAAAAAATCAGAATGCAGGTGCATCAGAGAGACTGGGGGAGTTTAATGTAGATTTGTCAGTTGAGGAAGAATATTTGGAGAAACACTTTCTCTAACTATGTGTGTGTGTGTGTGTGTGTGTGCATACATGCTGCCACACGCACACAGGCATGTCTGTCTACACACCCACATGAGAAAGAGATAATGAAACGGGGGAGAGCTCTTCCCGCATTCAATGAGAGAGATTCTGTGACAAGAGAAGCAGGACAGCTCATTATGAGTCATGGAAGAATTTCAGAGCAAGTGCTTAGAACTCTTTAGTCTTCAGAAGTCTCTTATTTATTTATTTACTGGTTTCTCAAAAGAGTTTATGAACACCTCTCAGCCGTGATACTCTATATATCCACATAGTTATATTATCCTCTTCTTGATTACCTATCATTGCTCACAGTTTCTATTTCAAAAATCTTACTCAAACTGGGCTGCAAGCAAGAACGAATAATTGAGTGCTCATTGTCATTTATCCATTCACCTCTGTAGATGGAATATTGAACAAAAGTCATAGAGCAACTCACACATTTTGAAAAACATATCTAAAATACATTTGACACATATGATTTGGGAGTCCCATTCTAAATGCCTGAGACATTAACACTCCCAGTCAATGGACCATTAATTTTTACCCCTGGAAAGTTAAAAAAAAAAAAAAAAAGAGGATTTAGAAGGACACAGCCCTTCAGAAAACAAAGTAAGTATATTCTTTGACCTGTAGAGATGAATCATGTTAACCTCATGTGTTGCGGCATAGAGCTGCCCTCCATAGGATTTTTATGACTTTGACCTTGGGAAGCAGATTGCCACGTCTTTCTTTAGAGGCGCTTGTCTTAGTCATCTAGTGCTGCTGTAACAGAAATACCACAAGTGGGTGGCTTTTACAAAGAGAAGTTTATTCTCTTATAGTCCAGTAGGCTAGAAGTCCTAATTCAGGGTGCCGGCTCCAGGGGAAGGACTTTCTCTCTCTGTTGGCTCTGGTGGAAGGTCTTTGTCATCAGTCTTCCGTTGGTCTGGGAGTGTCTCAGTGCAGAAGCCTCAGGTCCAAAGGATGAGCTCTGTTCCTGGTGCTACTTTCTTGGTGATATGAGGTCCCCACTCTCTGCTTGCTTCCCTTTCCTTTTATCTCTTGTAAGATAAAAGGTGGTGCAGGCCACATCTCAGGGATACTCCCTTTACATTAGATCAGAGATGTGACCTTAGTAAGGGTGTTACAATCCCATGCTAATCGTCTTTAACATAAAATTACAATCACAAAATGGAGGACAACCACACAATACAGGGAATCATGGCCTAACCAAGTTGACACATATTTTGGAGGGACACAATTCAATCCATGACAGCACCTGTGGGTGGGTTAAAACTGCCAACCTTTCAGTTAGTTGTTCTTGGGTGCTGTTGAGTCAATTTTGACTCGTAGAGACCCCATGTGACAGATAAGAACTGCCCCATAGGGTTTTCTTGGTTGTAGTCTTCACAAAGGCATATTGCTAGGTCTTTCTCCTGCAGAACCACTGGGTGAGTTCGATAGGTTTGAACCACCAACATTTCAGTTAGTAGCCAAGCACTTAATGGTTTGTGCCACACATGGAGTCACCATGAGTCAAAATCAACCTGACAGTAACTGGTTTTTTGGTTTGTAGAAATGAAGATTTCACCTCTAAAACTGTGGCTTCTACAGGCAAACACCCAACATAACACAAAGAAGTAGCTGGAGTCTGAAAATGACTGCTTTTTGTCTAGTTTATATGCAAAGAATTCTGTGTCAATCTTGAAAATAACTACCTTTCTGGCACAATTATTTTAAAAATGTTTTCTATTTATTTTGGTAGCAATACGTCTTTTTCAAAGGAAGCTGAGCTGAAGAAAACTTGGGAAACATTTGACCTTTTTATAAGACAAAACTATAGAATCTAATTTTAATCATGCTACTATATAATATTGTGATTCCTTTCTACAACGGGTCTTAATTAAGGTCTTTGATTCACCAAGTCATTTTCTTGTAGAAAAATAACTGAGCACACTTCCTGTCAAAGAAAAAGGAATTGAAATAACTGTTGTTGGAAAGCAGGGTAAAATGGTTACTTATTTATTTTCACATACCCTAAATGTTCAGAAAGGGACCAGTTTCTTGCAAAAATGGACTGGAAAGACTGAATTAGGAACAACTGCAGGCAAATTTAATGTTATTGTAGTAAGTTGTTTAGAGTCAGAAAATCGTATTAGGAGTGGTTCTGAGGCATTTAATACCAGAATGTGTAGCATAGCTTCTATTGAATGGTAATTAACATCTGTCTGCTAGTCAAAACAGGCAAGCATTGATTCATTTGTTAACTCACTGACTTACTCATTTAGTATGTTCCAGGCACTGGTTTAGCTCTTGAATACAGAGATAAATAAGACCCAGTCTCTAACCCATCACCCCCCATAACCATACACAAATACACAAACACATATGTACGATCATTTTTTTTTTTTTATAAATGGTAGTGGGGTGAAAACTGGACCCAGAGCAGGGAGAAATGACCTGAGGCAGTTTTTCGGTCAGATACCAAATAACATATAATCTCAGAGAAATATGGGTTATAAATTTCATTTTGTAATCTTTTTTTATTATGATTTTTAGTCAGCCATGAGGATGCTGAGCCTTCTTTCTGAGCCTATCTGGTAGGGACACACAACAGGCAACTTTCTCCAGACAAAGTGAAATCACTTTCTGTTTTTCCCTTAGAGCAATGGGGTGGTCCAAGACAACTTTCTGTGATGTTGGAAGCGGTCTATTATCTCTGCTGTCTAAAATCATATCTACTAGTCACATGTAGCTGTTGAGCATTACATATGTGGTTAGTTGGACTGAGGAACTGAATTTTTAATTTTATTCCATTTTAATTAATTTGAATTTATATAGCCATATATGGTAGCTATTATTATTTGTTGTTGTTAGGTGCCGCTGAGTCGATTCCAACTTATAGCGGCCCTATAGGACAGAGCAGAACTGCCCCATAGGGTTTCCAAGAGTGGCTGGTTGATTTGAACTGCTGTCCTTTTGTTTAGCAGCCAAGCTCTTAACCACTGAGCCACCAAAGCTCCCCTACTACTACATTAGTGTAGCCTTAAACTCAAGCTCTTCCAACTCTTTTGTCCTCTGAGGGAATTTCTCTGAATGCATTAACATCATAAGATGTTAAACCTCTAAACCTTAGGCCAACAGTAAAACTCAAGCTGCTTGTAATTCAAACTACTAAAGAACCTCTTATTTAGGTTCCCTCCACTTTTCTCCACTGCTATTTACGTCAATTAATGAATAAGTTACTATTCAGTACCTCTGGTCCCTAATGGTGGTCCTGGCAATACCCTTCAAATTTCCAGTGATTCAAAATATACATTTTCATTTTCTTTTTAAAATAAGATTTATAATGAAAATAATAATTTTTTTTATCAGTTATAAAAGCCCAGGACTTGGTTCTGCCATTTTTCCATAAATTCAAAAACCTTTAAAAAATTCTTTCAATAAGTAAATGTTCAATGGGTAAATTCAATTGTTCCATTTTTTCCTCTTATTTTTTCTCTACATTCTAATTCAGATTTGTACACCATAATTTATATGTGCTGGTAACTGCCGTATAGGCTGATAAGCCTGATCTCAAATTTTATTCCAGAAAGCTACAAGACACCAAAGAAAGAGCAATAACGAATTTCAATGTTGTTCATGATGTTTTTTGAGCCCTGGTGGCACAGTGGTTAAGAGCTTTAGGCTGCCAACCAAAAGATCATCAGTGGAATCCACCAGCTGCTCCTTAGAAACTCTGTGGGACGGTTCCACTCCATCCTGTAGGGCCATTATGAGTTGAAATTGACTCAATGGCAACTGGTTTGGGTTTTTTTGGTATGATGATTTTATTTAAATAAAATATAACATTATATAGAGATGAGCACACTCATATTTACATAATTTCTTCCTTATTCTCAAAATATGGGGTCATTTTCTTATGAGTCTAGTAATTAGATCAAATGCAGTGGAGGAGTCAGCCTGCTGCAAGACAGAAACATCTCATCTTGGTGATGAATTCTAGATCTCATCTCTGTACCTACCTGGAATGGGGTAGAATCTTAAAACAACCCTGAAACACCCTGCAAGAGGAAATGGGAACTCTCGTTCACTCTAGAGGCAGCTGTAACTTTAAAATGCTCTGCCCAACCTGTCAAAACTGAAAGTTCTGTTTGTGATATGTGGCTATCCTTTGGGAGCTTAGAAGATGCGAGTCAAATCAAAACACAGCTCCAAAGGTCTCAGTTAACTCTTGATGCACGCAAATCATCTGCAAATTAATGACAGCTCTAAGTCTCCTGGTTCATGTTATTGACTGCGGTGTGTAGGCTTCAGCTTCCATACAGCATTTGCTTTGTGACTGTTTCAGCTGCCAAAGCTGGTGTTGTGTTGTTAACTTCTCCCATTTCTAAGGAATAAGATGATTTAATAAAATTACATATGCTGAACCCATTTTTTAAAAATCCATGTATGTACATGTGAGTATGCATGTCAAGGTTTATGGTGATGGAAAATCTCCAGAAAGCCAGGCTGAAATCCTATAAACATCAAAATGTTTCTCCTAAGTAAGTCCACTTGGGGGAAAGCTCCGTCACATGGTTCTTGCACATAATTTTCTCCCTTCTGGACTGCTGCATTCACATCTGGCCTGAATACTCATAAGGTGGGGGTTGGTTGTTAACTGTAATCTGATGGCAGCTTGCCTGTGTTCTGAGTCTGAAAATGCAGTTAGCTAGTACTTTGAGCCAAGGGGTTGGAACATAACCGCACCTCTGGCTCTGCTTCTGTGGTGTTCTGGAGGAGCCAGGTATTTGTGGGTGTGGGGGTGGGTCGGCAGTTGGGCATGGGGCTGTGATGAGAGGACTGTAGGAGAGAAACCTCCACTACTCTCTGATTTAACTTTTTCTGGGACTGGATTGTTTACCGACCCCAGGGTAGTGTTTCAACGCCCCAGAAGTAAATGAGGACCAAATGAAAACCAAGATGACATTAACAACTAACACTGACTACAACAGGTGCTATGGAGTTGTTTCCAACTTGTAACAACCCTGTATACAACAGAATGAAACTCTGCCTGGGTGCACCACTGTGTCAATCCATCTCGTTGAGGGTCTTCCTCTTTTTCACTGACCCTCTACTTTACCAAGCATGATGTCCTTCTCCAGAGTCTGGTCTCTCCTGATAACATGTCCAAAGTACATGAAACAAAGTGTTACCATCCTTGCTTCTAGTAAATATTTTGACTGTACTTGGTCCAAGATAGATTTGTTCCTTCTTTTGGCAATCCATGGAATATTCAATATTCTTCACCAACACCATAACTCAAATGCATCAATTCTTTTTCGGTCTTGCTTCTTCATTGTCCAATTTTCACATGCATATGAGGTGATTGAAAACACCGTGGCTTGCCTCAGGTTCACCTTAGTCCTCAAAGTGACATTTTGCTGTTTAACACTTTAAACAGCTCTTTTGCCGTAGATTTGCCCAATGCAATATGTCGTTTGATTTCTTGGCTGCTGCTTCCAGAGGCGTTGATTGTGGATCCAAGCGAAATGAAATCCTTGACAACTTCAATATTCTTTTAATTACTACATTTAAATAAAATGTAATTTGACTACATCAAGGAGGGCAAAAAAGTCAGTGCTTCGCATTCTGACCTTGTTAATGACCAGCAGCCTCCAAATGTCGCACAGAATAGACGTCTCCCCGCTAACAGACTGTAGCTCAAATATGTAGACAAGTGTACCTTGACTTTGAGGCAAACTAAAAATGGATTATTTCCCCACATCATCTGATGTGCCTGAAGAGAATAGGCATAATAAACAGATCAGGGGAATCCTTAAAAAAACAAATCCCAACAATTGCCCAAAAAGATTACTGTATATTATCTGCTCATTTTAGGTTCCTAATAAATATTCATTTTAATTTGATCCAAACATTGAAAAGTGATAGAAGATAGTTCATATCACAGTATATGTTAGAGCAATCACTTTTACCCAATTCTTCATCTTTCTCTAAAAGGGGTTCGTCTTCAATCCCACTCTCTAAGAAGAAACAGTAGTGGAAGATGCTTCCTGTGTCTTTCTTGCTTCCCTTGCAGCTCTTCCCTCTGGGAAGAAAAGCAATGGCCTGATTGGTTAGAGGATGAAAATCTGCCATTCAACCATTGATCTGCATTTCTCAGTGGGGCCATGTTAAAACTCAAGTTTACAGGTATTTGTGCGCTTGCTCTTTCGGGGACTTGGAGCTTAATGGTATGTAGGGATATCATGATTTTCCACGTGGACGCACTGGGGAGTGCTTAGTAATACACCACTCCTGTTCTCCCCATACACGACACTGGCTCCTCATACATTCCTAAATGGGGAGGCTAGAAGTCTGGGGGAAAACAGTATTGGAGTAGCATTTCTCGTTCCTGTTTCTATCCTTTCTTCTGAGGGGGAACAACTTACATGATTGATGATGCTAAGAAATGGAAACTGAGAGTACAGAGTTTAGCCCCTTGACTTTCCCTTTCTTAGAGCTTTCTATTTAAAACACACGTTTTCCATCTTCCAGAACCTAAGCTCACTGCAACAGACTCTACACCACCAGAGATTGGCCTGTAATTGGGCAGAGAAGTTCAACTCAAGGGAAAGGCCTCAGATCCAAACAAATAGGACTGGATTTAATTAACCAGACCTTACCACTATTAAAATATATTTTGCTCCCTATCTGATGCCTTTGTCTATTTCCCCCAAATTTCTCAGGACTCTGAGGGAAGATGGGTGTCTAAGTCATCTAGTGCTGCTATAACAGAAATACCACAAGTGAATGGCTTTAACAAAGAGAAATTTATTTCCTCACAGCAAGGTAAGCTGAAAGTTCAAATTCAGGGCATTGGCTCCAGGTGAAGGCTTTCTCTCTCTGTCGGCCTTCTCATCAATGTTCCCCGGGACTAGGAGCTTCTCCTCGCAGGGCAGGGACCCTGGGTCCAAAGGATGTGCTCTGCTCCCAGCACTGCGTTATTGGTGGTATGAGGTCCCCACTCTCCGCTTGCTTCCCTTTCATCTCTTCTAAGATAAAAATTGGTGCAGGCCACACTCCAGGGAAACTCCCTTTACATTGGATCAGGGATGTGACCTGGGTAAGGGTGTTACGATTCTACCCTAATCCTCTTTAACATAAAATTACAGTCAGAAAATGGGAGACAACCACACAATACTGGGAATCATGGCCTAACCAAGTTGACACATATTTTGGTGGACACAATTCAAATCATGACAATGGGTATAATTATCCTGATAGCTTTCTTTAACAGAGGCATGTGAGGCAACTTGAAAACGAGTAGGACAATTAGTGCTAGGCCACTGCCACTTGAATTCCAGCCCTGACACTACCAGAGATCTGACCTAGAGCAAGCTGGGTATCCTCCTTAATCAATAAGATGGGATAATATCCACCACTACTACTCGGGGTTTAATGAGAGCTTACTCATGCAATGTATGAGGAGTATTTAACAAAGAGCGAATATTTATAGAGCATGTTCCATGGTGTACAGGTTTCAGTAGAACTCTCAGACTAAGACAGACTAGGAAGAAATGCCTGGCGATCTACTTCCAAAACTTAGCCAGTGAAACCCTATGGATCGCACCAGAATATTGTCTGAGTCACTTGTTTTGGACACATCACCAGGAAGGATCAATTGCTGGAGGAATACAGCATGTTTGGTGAAGTAGAGGGCCAGCGAGGGTGAGGGAGTCTCTCTTTGAGATGGATTGACACAAGAGTCACAACAACAGACTCAGACATGTTGGTGATTGTGAGCATGATGCAGACTGTTCATCATTTTGTTCTGTCATACAGAAGGTGCTCATGAGTCAGAGTCGACTTGATGGCAGCTATCTATCTAGCTAGCTAGCATTTACTTTGTGCCATGAACATTTGTAAGTGCTTCATATGCAATAACTCAAGTACCTCTGACAACACTGGAAGGTAGGTTCTGTGTTTTGTTTTCATTTTATGCATGAGGATGTGAAGGCACAGACAGGTTTAATAACTTATCCAAGGTCACGCAGGCAGAAAGTAACAAAATTGGAATTCTAATGCGAACAATCTGGCTCCAAGCCTGAGCTCCTAACGCCCGCCCATACTATAGTCTCTTTCTAATCGATGATAGATGAATCTTGTTTGTTTCACAATTGAAATGAGAGGATGACTGCTTTAAGTGAAATGTAGACATGAAAGTTAGAGGAACTCACAGATGCCATCAAATGATAGAGGTGAGATAGAACCTCAAGTTAAAGGAAAGGTGATCTATTTCTTTAATCCTTTCTTGTGTTCTTCGTACTTCCCTTTCAACTTTACTTTTGTTGTTGTTTTTTTCCTAAGACATAACCAGGGCACAGATGCTTATTAGTTGTGGTTTCGTAAGGATATTTAGATAACAGAATCTGGTATGCTAGAGCAAGGAGGACTTTTAAAGACTACTTAAGAGAAAACTGGTATTTCAAGAGATGAAAGAACTTAGCAAAGGGCACAGGCCCAGAACTTGGCAATTTCAGGGCTAGAATTTGTGATAACATCAAATACAACAGAAAAAAAAAATACTATAAACTAAATCAAGTAAAAAATAATGAGAACATTCCCGCGTGTGTGTGTGTGTGTGTGTGTGTGTGTGTGTGTGTGAACAAAGGAGAATGAGGAAAAGGCACATGGATCCATAAAATTTGTTTTGAGTATCTAAATATATAACTCTGTGGGATTGTGCTTTTACTCACTGTGAGTATATTTAGTTTAGAGGTTGACATTAACCTGTTAATAATTATATATAGCTGATCCCCAGTTCTGAGGCTGTGGACGACTTACATATCGATGTTAAATACCTCCAACTAAGGCAGGGTTTTATACAATGTGAGCAGTCCTTAATACTAAATAGCTTCTAGTATGATGTGGATGTGTGCTCAAAGTTTCTCTTCTCAACCCTAACCTCCACCATAGCTTCTGATAGCTGCAAAGACCAATCTTAAGAAGTATTTCAAGGCCATCCTCCGGTATGAGAAGAGTCAACCTATTGCAACAGGGACTCTTTTGAGAGTATTTATTAGTCACAGAACTGACCAGACTGACGGTATGATGACCCTGTCATTATTCCTCAAAGGTACCTGTTACCCTGGTAGTAACTGGCAGAGCTAGAATTCAAACTCAAGATTGAGTTCAAAGACCATGGTCTCTCCATAGTATTATACCAATTGTTCCACTAATTAGCCATATGGTACTGAACATACTAAACAGCTCTATATATTGCAGTCAATGTTCTATTGGTTGAATGTTACAGACACCCACGCAAACCAGCTTAAGAATTTAGTAAGTATGCAGGGATATCTTGTGCCATACAAGGGCAGGTCACGTGGTCCATGACAAATTGAAACCGGAATGTCATCAGGAAGCAATGCAACTACTCTCCTTTTTCTAGACCCAATGCTTTCTTTGTGCCCATTTCCTTCTCTCTGCACACTGGCGTTTTAAACATTTGCATATACCTGGTACGTAACAGTCATCCCCTTTTTCCCTCTTTAGTCTTGCTCCTAAATTATCTCCCAGCATCACACTGGTCCAGCTTCTGTCAGATGTCCATTCTTGTCATGTGTCAAGGAAACCATCCTTGTTGTTGGGGGCCAGTTTTCAGAGGGGGACATGAAGAGCAGACACCCAAGTAGTTGTATACTACAGCATACCTACATTTCCCCTCTTGGAAAACGGAGAGACTGTATTAGATAATAATAGTGATGACGAATACATTAGGTAATTATAATAACTAATATCAACTAAATATTCTGTTTCAAGCACTGAGCTAAGTAATTTGCAGAGCCATTATCGAAGCATTGTCTCATTAAACCTTGTAACAACCCTATGAGGCAGGAACTTGATTGCCCCATTTTATAGGTGAGATAAATGAAGCACTGAGAGGTTAAGGAACTTGTTCAAGATGATCTGAGTGCCTGTGGTTCTAAAACGTTACGGTTTTTAACTAAACAACACAATTTAAATAAACCTAACAAAGTAGATTAAAATAATGAAAATACGAAAGCGTACTTTATTTCTTAACTTCAGGCCAGTTCTTTCTAAAAGAAGCTATAGCTGAACAAAAATAGCTAAATATATCACATTGATCAGATGAATTAGATTTAATCATTTAAAAATGGACAGAGTATGGTAACAATGACTGATGAAATACAGTTAATGTCAAAGTAGTAAATCAGGTACCCAGAAAAAAAAAATATATATATATATATGTATACGTATCTTTAAGTAGGAAATGTGGTTAAGTTTGTGGTTAAAAAGAAATAGCCTCCCCCCGCCCCCCCCCAAAAAACAATCTGAGTTTCTGAAGTTTAGAAGACATAAGGGAACACAAGTTTTTTTTTTATCCCTCATATGGATGTATTTCAATATTGTTCCACAGTATCAGTCATATTATGTTGATAGTGGGTTATGAGGTTCCATTCAAGATACCATTTGAAAATGTTCAAATGCAGCACAACTTAAACAGTTTTAAAAAATGCAGTCTTTCCCAATGATAAGTAGAAAAGAATGGGAAACTCTCTAATTAAGCAATTTTTTTCTTTTATTTTCATACGGTATAATAAAAGTTTTCTATTACTGGAGGGAAATGATACAAAATCAGCAAAGCTTATACATGAGCAGTGAAGTGTCCTTGACAGTTTCAACGCCACATGCCCTTTCAGTGGATTTGATTCAAGAAACAAATTTCATTTTGCGTCTAACAATCATAGTAAAAGGAAGTGTTTCTTATCATCTAAAGATGAAAATTATTACCATTATGGGAAGGCAACAGTCATTAAATAAATTAAAAGCATCTTTAAAGTTTTTCCATATACATATATAATATATATATATTTAAATTGCCACGGACTGTACAAGCACTAAATTCTCAATTCAAACATTTACAGAAACTAGTAGAAAGCTGAAGGGAAGGCTTTCTTTCTTTCTTTCTTTCTTTTTTAAAGGAATCATTTAATTACTTAGAAGCTACATTAAAGTACAATTCTCAGGGGAAATATCTATACAGAGAAGTCAGACCTATCCAAGGTGTCTTATTTAATCTTACACAGCAGGTGTTCATAGCTACACCCTAACCCAATCGTGATTCAACAAGAAGTCAAAGTCCAGAGATTAGTTACTTGTTAGAATGGAGAAAAGTGAAAGCAGAAAGACTGCGTTGAATAATGTAATTATACAGAAACATTTTTATAGGTCCGACTGATAATAGCATTACACATATATGATCGCCTCTGAAAACAGTAAATGGTCAACATGAGTTTTATTCAAAAATATTAAGATAAAACATCTTAATGAATAAATGACCATCAGTTAGTATAAAGCTAGATGAGTATAAAAATTTCTCTGGATTATTGTAGTCCTCAGATCTGGGGAATCTAATCTTCCAGTTTAAATTTTATGACCCCAAATCCGGTAAATTATATATTTACACAGGTTACAGCAAAATACTTTTCAAAATACTGTATTGACATTGGCAGGCCCTGAATTTGAATTTAGAAACAAATTAAAAAAAAAATCCCTTTTTAAAATAATGACTGTGCTTAGATTTGACTGTATTGGGGTCCCTCATCTGAGGATGCGCAAGTGGGGGGGGGGTTGGGGAGAGGGAGAGAGACATATACATGACTCAGGAAATGGCATTTATAAATGTTTCTTCTCTTCTCATCAGTGTCAGTTTAATATCCCGAAATTTCTAGAAAGTCTATCCAGGAATTACACAGAGGCAAGTACCTAAGAAATTGTGAAATACACATTTACTCAATTTTCCAACTATTTAAAATAAACTTTTCTTGGATTAGAGTATTAGTTTGTTTACTTCAACTCATTTTTTCTTTGGGAAAAAAACTTTTCCCATTTATACCATAATATATTCTCAATGTAGTAAGGAAACGACTGTTTCAAGGTCACCCAGAAATCATCACTGGCCAGAAACCATTTCAATTGTTAAGAGAGTATCCAAACTCTTCCACTGTGCTATAATTTTGTCATATCAATTGCTACTTAAAATAAAACCTTAATTAGGAGGTACTGGGACATTTTTATTAGAGGGTTTTTGGGCTATTGGAAGATTTAATCTATAATAAGTGAGCATTGATTCAAATTAAGAAAGATAACAGACACCTGTGTTTAAAAAGGCTGAGAATCACTACTGGATATTACTAGAGCTTTTGGCTGATACATCTTCAGAAAAAAATTGAATTTAGAATTTCATCAAACCTACCAACGAAAAAGAAGTTTGCTTTAGTGAAAGACAGTATGACCAGGACACAGTAGCCATGCTCTGGTCCACTTCTATTACATAATTTTGCTTTGGAATTTTTGATAAGATTTATTAAAAAAAAAAAAAATTTCACGATGCACATTATTGTGAATCTTTAACTCTGTGCTACCAGAAAAAAAAAATGAACTGTAAGAGTCCACAGAAACTGAGGCATCAGAACATAATTCATTGTCTTGTTTCAGTCACAGGGCTAATACACATCCACACCAACCTTTGTGTACTCCAAAGTTATCAAAAAACTTTTCTTCTTCCGTGGTGAATCTTCTTTTGAGGGAATTTCAATAATAGAGGGAATACCATTCAAACCACAGTGAATGACATATTCTTGTACCAAACACTGAAATGTAGGATATGCAGCCTTTTCAGATCTATTACTACCACATCTTCAAGGAAGATATGTATGAAATACTGGTGTTATTCAGTGCCTGAAGGAGCCTTAAGACTCAATTTGCCAATCTCATTTTTCCAGTGAAAACACTAAGGGTCCACGGTTAACATAGTGTCTCTCACAAAATGGATGCTCAATAAATATTTCTTAAATGACTGAACTACCCTGTCTCCACAGATAGCTGCAGGTGGAGACAGGGCAAAACCCCATGTCTTCTGATACTTCGCAGCCTCTGAAATGGTTTAGTTGTCTCTAATCATTAAAAAAAAAAAAAATTATTTATTTATTTATTTTCAATCATTAGCTGGGACTAAATTAAGGTTAGGCTTATGGCAACCACAAATAGAACATCAAGAACAATTCATGGTCTGGAAACATTTCTTTCAAGAAGTACAGTGAGTGAAAGGTTTTTCAAACAATTTTCCAGGGCAAAAATAATAACAGGAGATACACAAATAGAAATGGAAAACAAAAGTGCGTCTCTATATTTGGCTCCATTTTCTGGTAGATAATTTTTAGTGAGCTCTGCTAAAGTCTAGATACTACCATTAAGCCAAAAGCCCCAATCCATGTGACAAAGTACTTGGACCTGGCTGTGGCTGAAGAATGTGAATGAGATTAAATTGGTCATTTACAGAAATCCCCAATATTCCAGCAGTTTTTAACCCTTGACATCTATTGATAATTTCACAGGATGTAAGGTCATACTAAAAGAACTGAAAAATTAATGGCCTCAGGAAGGATTTTTGGATTCAATTTAGAAGAACAAATTGAAGTATTTGTTTTTTTTAAAAAAAAAAGAAATATAGGAGAGGAATTACATCTGGTTTTTGAAAACTGGGTTGCTGGTTCCTTCTTCTAGGAGGAAAAGAAATGAAAACAACTTATTTCCAATTAAATTGCTAGGTCAAGTGGTAACTCTCTGTATAGGCTCTTGAATCACTCTGTCACTTTTGATAAAGTTCTCATAATCAAATGGTGTTTACTAGTATATGAAACTAAAAATGAATCCTGGGCAGATTGAATTAAAAAAACCACGTTAAGCAAACCTTCCTACAGAGGGCATAGGCACCTGGCTCACGCACACACACACACACACACTCACACACACGTAAACTTAACACAGAACACATACTCTCCACTCAACTATCACACATTGACATGTGGAGGAAAATATGGGTAAACAGGACTCTCAAAAACTTTTAAGAGACATAGCAACTTCGAATGGGTTATTTAGGACTTGCTGAGTTGCTCAGAAAGCTAAGGCAATAAAGCCTACTTCCAAATATGAAATTACTTTCAATTCCTGTTTAGTTGCTAGATGAGTAGAGATAAATGATAAGCTATTGCTGTTTTCCTGATCTATTTTCAAAGCCCATTACAAAAATAAACCATTGTGTTCTCTAACAGTTCTAAAAACAGTTTGAATGATAATTTTTCTTGTGTGATTAAAAAAAAGAAAGAAAGAAATAGATATCCATATTTAGTAAAATCTTGCTTTCAGTTACATTCGGAAAAAAAAGTACAGTCCAGTTCTCCTTGGTGGAAATCTTCAGTCTATTGCTCATTCTCTTTAGATTAAAAAAAGTCTATAAAAATAATGATTGAATTAAGCATTCAGGTGAGTTCTCTGTGAGGTTATCTGCAAGCACAAGACTCTACTGTCATGTTAGGATATACTTTAAGCACCACGTTCTTATTCTCATCAAAGAATAAGATACTGAGTGAGGACATCTTTTCCGGCACACAGCAAGGCTCAGGAATCCCAGGGACGACTCCCACAGCTCTCACTATACTCTGGATGGTAGCATGATTTGATGGCTTCAAAGACTGGAAAAACAAATGTGAAACGGACATATATATTAGATGGAACTGCTTTTCTACTCCTTATCCCCTCATTACATGAAATGCTTCCATCATGAATTGATTTCAAATATTTAATAGTTGTCATACAACCGTTACACGTTCAGCCCAATCTCAGATCCTACCACCACCAAAATGGTTCTCATTTATTACGTGCCTGCTACACGCCAGGCATGGTACACGTTGTATCTCAAATCCTTATGACAAAATTGCCATTTCTTACATTTTATAGGTAAGGAAACAGACTCAAAAGGCTTAAATGACATGTCTAACACCAAATAGCTAGTAAGTGACAGAGTAAAGGATTTGAACCCAGGTCTCTCATTAAAAATAATTTAATTACAAAAAAATTTTTACTGTACTTAGAACTAATCTGGGAGACTAATACATTCCAGGATGTTTTCATTAACAGGATATTGTTGAAAATGATCTGTTCTTGGCCCTGTGTTAGTCATAACCAAAGCCAAACCTTTTGCCATCGAGTACATTCTGACTCATAGCGGCCCAACAGGACAGAGCAGAACTGCCCCACAGGGTTTCCAAGGAGTGGCTGGTGGATTCAGCCACGCTCTTAACCACTGAACCACCATGTCTCCATGTTAATCATAAAGCACCGTGCTAATAGAGATAGTTGAATACTATTGTTATAATGATATTTATATTTTGTTGTTAAAAAATCAAATAGGTCAGAGGGACAATGATTTGTTTAATTGTTGCCAAGAGATGAACTGGGTGGTGATTGTTCCACTATGTAATTACTCAACTCAGAAGTCCAAACTGGGATTAAGAAGCCCACACCATTGACCACTGGGGGTCACTATTGCTCCACGGGTTCAGACCTAAACTCGGTAGAGTTTTGTGTTCTAAGAGTGGGTCACATCTCCTGGGAAGAGCCTAGAAGGGCCCAAGGTTATCCAATGGATGTCGGAAGTATGACCATAGAAGCCTGGGTAAAATCTCTTCCCTGAGAAAATGCCAACTGGGACCATTAACATCTATGTGAAACACATGGTTTTACTTAAAGAGCTCTATACAGCTCTACTCTATCTATAAGCATTGTAAGCCCAGAATGTTCAGGTATTACCAAAGTGATAAGAACAATTTATTCATGAGAGATGCCACATGTTTCAATGTCAGTTTTCTCGTCAAGATCTCCTTCAGGCAGGTGAAATCAGTTTTGTTTAAAGCACGCTGGGAAACAGAAGCTTGGTAACTTGCCTGAGATCACACATGAATTTAGTAGTAGGATGTCGGCCAAAACTCTGGCTTTTCAGTTGCAGGATTTTCAGCCATAATTGTCATAGCTCAGAGGCACTGCTGCCCCAGTGAATTGGCATTTTTACTTTATACTCCTAAACTCCTAGCATGGGAAACTGGAAAAAGTTAAAAGGTTAAGTGGCCATACAAGCCAAGGGAGAAGAAAAGAATATAGAAGCTGGCACATTGTAAAAGGAGCCCCAGTGGTGCAGTGGTTAAGAGATCAGCTGCTAACCAAAAGACCAGCAGTTCGAATCCTCCCAGGTGCTCCTTGGAAACCCTATGAGGCAGTTCCATTCTGTCCTCTAGGGTCACTAAGAGTTGGAATCGACTCTATGGCAACAGGTTTTTCTTTTTTTTTTAAATACTGTAAGAAATGTGGAATTCTTCTTGGCAAAAAAAAAAGGGGAGGGGGAATCTGATTTCTCTCATCATATCTTTCAGTTTTAGTGAAAACAATTTATACGTAAGTCCTCAACTTTATTCTTAATAGGCAGAAATCATTAAAAATTAATCTTAGTGACTGACAGCTATTTTTACTTTTTTCTAGAGACTTCATATGCTAAAAATAGCTAACTTTCAATTAACTTTGTAAAGCACAGCATTTTTCCCTTACGCAAGGAAGTCTGTTCTATTTCTTTTACATATCATGTGTCCTATATCACCAATAAAATATGTGTAATTGACACAAACCACAATCAGAATGGGACCCTTGGTGGCACAGTGGTTAAAAGCTCAGGCTGCTAACCAAAAGGCTGGCAGTTCAAATCCATCAGCCACTCCTTAGAAACTCTATGGGGCAGTTCTTCTCTGTCCCATCGGGTAGTTATGAATTGGAATTGACTTCATAGTGATGGGTTTGGCTTTTTTTTTTTTGGCAGTCAGTATTGTACAACAGAGCCCAATAACCGGCTCGTAATTTTATCAGAATCCCTGGGTGGTGCAAATGGTTACGTACTGGGCCACTAACCAAAAGTTTGGAGGTTTGAACCCAGAAGCGCCTTGGAAGAAACACCTGGAGATGGCTTCCAAAAGGTCGCAACCAAAAAAACCCTATGGAGTGAAGTTCTACTCTGAAACGTATTAGGGTCACCGTGAGTTGGAATTGACTTGATGGCAACTGCTTTGTTTTTTGTTTTATCGGTATAGTTAATTTCTAAAGAAAATTTTTGCAGCCATTCACTTTTCTCTATTGATTTAATTCTTAGGACTCACTAATCCAAACAGCTTAGCTTAAAGCCAGAAAGAATTTTGGAAATCATAGGTTTTATAGCATTATTCTGCTATTAACATTTTAATGACTCCTATAACATTAAATTCTATACAAAGTGGATCTGCGTAACTAGATGAAACCACAAGTGATGTGTACTGCCATGCATTGCCAGTAAATCGGCTGCAAAAGACCTCTTTAAAGTGTTGAAAAGCAAAGATGTCACCCTGAGGACTAAGGTGCGCCTGACCCAAGCCATGGGGTTTTCAGTCACCTCATATGCATGTGAAAGCTGGTCAATGAATAAGGAAGACCGAAGAAGAATTGATGCCTTTGAATTGTGGTGCTGGAGAAGAATGTTGAATACACCATAGACTGCCAAAAGAAGGAACAAATCTGTCTTGGAAGTAGTACATCCAGAATCCTCTTAGAAGCAAGGGTGATGAGGCTATGTCTCACATACTTTGGACATGTTATCAGGAGGCACCAGTCCCTGGGGAAGGACATCATGCTTGGTAAAGTAGAGGGTCAGAGAAAAAAGGAAGACCCTCAATGAGATGGATTGACACAGTGGCTGCAACAATGGGCTCAAGTATAACAATGATTGTGAAGATGGCTCAGGACTGGGCAGTGTTTCCTTCTGTTGTACTTGGGGTAGCTATGAGTAGGAACCCACTCAACAGCACCTAACAAAAACAACATGGCCAGTTTCTCAGTGCCTAGAACTGTGTATACTCTAAAAAAAATACTCTAGGTACTGAAAAAACACTTGCAGAATAATGAAACACTTTAAGAAATAGCGTAGCCTCCATTTTACCTATTTCTGTGAAAATAATTCTCCATCAACAAAAATAAAAGGCTCTGTTCAAAATGACCCAGCGTAGATACGGAAAATATTCATGGTGTTTCCTAGGAAAATTCCTGTCCTCTTTCTTTTTTTTTTTTTTTAAGCTCCAACTCACAAATGGTAGAATCAGAAACTATGAGTAGTCTCTGGTGGCCTTCATAGAATCCAGGCACAAGCCCTTGATTCTGGGGTGGTATGACTTATCGCGGACCTCTCAGTTTTCCAGGGAGTTCCCCCCGCACCCTTTTTTTTTCTCACCGTGGAATTCTCTGATCAAGCTGACGTTACCAGAAATAATGTCATGCACAAAAAAATCTGTGGATTATTTGCTGGTTTGAAGCATACTGCCAGTCCATAATTGACCTTTTTTTTTTTTTTTCTGTACCAACCCTGTCACTTAGTACTCTCTTTACATAGGTTAACGAACACATCAATCACAAATGCAAACCTGTGTTAGTTCCCTCACCAGTCTCTCTTTTTAAAGAGGGCGAAACATGACTTCAACATCAGCTTAGGTAATTTTCTGCTGAGGTAATTCAGTATATTAAGGTCCCTGGGTGGTGCAAACAGTGTGTGCTTGTCTACTAACCAGAAGTGGGCGGTCTGAACTCACCCAGTGGTGATACAGAAGAAAGGCCTGGCAATCTTCCTCCATACAGATTATAGTCAAGAAAACCCTATGGAGCAGTTCTACTCTGTAACACATGGGGATATCGTGAGTCAGAATCAGCTTGAGGGCGACAGGTTTTTTTTTTGTTTGTTTCAATTCAATATATCACGATGCAGTTTTTTTTTAAGAGTGCCTCTTCATGACCAGAGATTGGAATTGGAAATTAATTGGAAGTGTATCATGTTGAATTTATAAAGATGAATTTCTGCTTTAAATAGGATATTTGGTTCAAAGTATTTAGATTCTTTGCTGCAAAATTCTGTGCCTTTGCTATTCCTAGCTTTTGCACCATCCCTTGCAAAAATAACTTCATTCCTTTAAATCCTTGTTGGTTCTCTTGGATCTCCGTCAGCAACAATGGCTGCATCATTTTCATCCGAAATCTCTGTTTTTCATCTCTGCCCAGGTGGCGAGGGGAGGCAAAGGCATAGAGCTTGGCTGTGGTTAGACAGGTATTTTTCATCTCACGGCAGAATTCCAGGGATCTCTCCTGGGAGAAGAGATTGGCCGTAAGTGCTAGAAATCAGAAAAATCCAAACTGCCGTGTCTGTGAATGAAATCTACAGCGGTCAGGCCCACACCTGCCAAGCTGTGTCTGATGTCCTCAAGTTAAATTTGATTACAAATGCATTAGCAGGGGAGAGTATGTCATCATCTAAGAACTTTCATTCCTGACCTGGTCCACGGGGCTTTGCTCCACACTATTCCAGTTCAGTCCACATGGGTGTGATAGCCCAGAAACTATCTAATTGAAATCAGTGAAAGGGCAAAGCCTGGAATTTGGGAAAGGCAGAACACAGCTGTTCTGAATTACAGAACAGGTTGTCGACTTTTGCAGACCAAGAGCCCGACCATATAGAGCAGGCTTTCGCTCAGGAGGCCAAAGGAAAGCAGGGCCAACAGAGAAGTCTAGCCTGGGACAACTTTTCTCTAGGGCAAAATGTGTATCTAAAGGTTGAAAGTTCTTTGGCGCCTCAATTATTCCACATGTGTTTGTGCTGATCTGGTCAAAGACCTTTATTTTCCTCTCTTGCTTGGACTATATTTTTATTTAAATAGTTATTCTGTTTACTATATTGGACACCGTACCAATAACAAAGATGTTTATTAATTACTTCTAATATAGCAGCTTCATATGGCTTCATATTTCTCAGCTTTTTAGTTACTGTACCCCTTGAAAGACACAAAACCTGGAAGGCTTAAGGAGAACCACTAGAAAGCTTTAAAGGTTAAGGAGATCCACACAAGGTGATGAGAGACTAAGAGAACTCCATGTAACAGCCAAGCTTCCACTCTCAACTTGGCAAAAGGCAATCTGAAGCTCAGAGAGAAAACTCCACGCTTAACCCTGTTATGTCTCCCTGGAGTTCTGATGCCATTCCAAGTTTTGACAAATATTATGATGAGTTCAGTTGCTGCAACTGATGCACTCCTGATTCTGTTACTTCCCAAAGAAAGATTACTGGAAGAGCTCACGGGCTGTCGATCCCTCAGGGAGAATCCTATTTTAGGTTCTCTGATGTTTGAAAAAGGACCAGGAACAGTTAGAAAACTATTATTGCCTTACGACTTTTATTCTCTTGATCCCTTTCCTTATACAGTCTTTCTTCAACCTCCTACATTTAATTTCTATTCTGTTCAACCTCAACCACGGCCATTAATAAAAATGTCAATAGCAAATATCTGAGTGCTGCCTATGGGCCAGGTGCTCTGCTATCTCAATTTCTTTTTATACTGTTTCTATTATGTATATATTATTATTTTTATTATATATCATTGTACCCTATTTTTAAAGATGAGAAAATGGACATCTAGAGAGTTTGAGTAATTTCCCTGAGGATCGATAGCTGGTAAGTAGTGGAACCAAGATTCATGCCAAAAGGATCTGACTTTCCGTCTTCACTATCCAAAGAGTGGTTTGTGGACCAGCAGGATCAGCATCGCCTAAGAGCTTGCTAGATATGCAGAATCTCAGGCTCTATCCCTTGACCCACTGGATCAGAACCTACATATTAACAAAATCCCAGGCACTCTGCGAGCACGTTAACGTTTAGGAAGCCCTGCTGTGACTGATAAGTACACCTAATCATTCTGTTGCACTAACATACACTTCTCCTTAAAACTCTGCCATCCTTGACTTATTCTTCATCAATATTTACATTGCTCCTCTTCAGATGACTGAGAATCATGGTGAAGCTCTACCAAAGCAACGGCAAGATTTTGTAATAGTAAAAGCAGATGGAACCAACAGGAGTTAGGAAGGCCAAGTTGAGAAGATGGGGCTAAGTACGGAGGGGTGAAGACCAGGCCTGTTCTCCAGAGTTAGGGGCTGAAAAGCAAACTGACTATCTCCACATTATCATGGCTCCCTGAGCTGGGAAACGAGTCAGGAGGGAAGAGAAAAACTCCTTCCCCAGGCTACTGTGAAGAAATTACCGTTTATGAGAATAAGAAATATTATTTGGAAAATTCAAGAGATTCACTTAAAATCAGTCATCCTGGGTTAGAGACAGATTTTGAATCCATTCCTGCCTTTCAATGCCATAAAGGCAAGCTGCACTGTAAAATACAGCTACATCACTGCTTGTTACATCGAGCATCTTTGTTGTGTGTGCATTTTTACATTTTAGCCCAGCCTGAAGAAGTTTTGTTTGATAAAGAAATGACCTTTATGAATATTTAGGCAAGACAAGGGTCTTTATATAATAATTGTCCTGTTGCCGGTTGCCATGGAGTCAACTCCAAAGCATGGCGACCCATGTGTGTGGGAGTAGAACTGTGCTCCACAGAGTTTTCAATGGCTGTTTTTTTCAGAAGTAGATCTTCAGGCCTTTCTTCTGAGGTGATTTTGCTTAGACTCAAACTACCAACCTTCTGGTTAGCAGCCAAGCATGTTAACCAATTGCACACTCAGGGACTCCTATGAAATTGTAAATGTATACAGTATTTGCTTTGTGTCTGGGTTTACAAAACATGAATCTGCAAAAATCCTTAAAAAAGCAGTATCTTAGAAAATGTAGAAAGCTCATCCCTCTGAAAAAATTTAACAAGAAAATGAGATATCATTCAATTTCCTGGCCCCATGGCTGACCCAGCCTTGTGAAGTTGGCCCTGTGCTGTCTGTGTGTGTAATGTTTAACATCTCAATGGTCATAGTGCTGGGACATGAAAATGCTACTTTAGAGACCTATAAGCCGAAGTTTTTCACTCACTGAGGCAAAGGGTTTTTTTTTTTTTCCTTCTAATATCATACAGCAGGAAAAACTGACTTACTTTAATTTTTGCAAAAAAACTCTATTCTTCCTCTGAATTCCACTTCTCGAGCCACTTTTCATTGTATAACAGAGATTCAAGCTGTTACAAGCTGAGAATGGAAGTACAGCTATAAGCTTAACTGAAGGTGGGAGGGCACCACTCTGTTTTGCTAACTCTAAATTCAAAAAGAACAGCCACTTGGACTAACTGTGCAAGATAAAGGTGGGGGCCAGAGAGGCTGCTGAAAACATGTATGTCGGGATACTAGGACTGATGCGATAAGGTATAGTCCCTATTGATTTTGGGAGAGACACAGGCAAGCTCTGACAGGTTGAAATAGATTTTGGAAGAAGTTTGCCAAATGCTATTTTGCCTTCCTTTTAGATGCTTATCAGGAAAGCAAACTAAACCAGCAACTGGCAGGGCTCATGTGGCCAGTTTACCTGCCCCACCCCCAATCCTGACCTCCCTGGGGACAACTCATCTCACAGGAGACTTTATGAAAACATATTCTGCATCAAGGCATTAATTTGATTAGCTCTTCCCGTGGCTCCTCTGATGTGCCCTTGTTCCCTGAACATCTCCTCAAAGGTCAGCCTTCCACTACCCAGGCCTTGCTCCATGTGGCAGGCAGGGATTTACACATGACCACACAGCTGAATATGCACTATGTTTGGAAGTAATGCAAAAAACATATTTTCCACATACATTTTCCCTCATATCCTTCTTCATATCAATACTGACTTCATTTTACTTTAACAACCATTAATGAAAAACAAATCAAACATAACTGTATCACCTATTACTACACTTTAGAATGCAGTAAAAAAAAGGGAACAGATAGATTTTGTAGATTGAAAACACAAACTTACACATACGTGGACACATACATCTGAGACAGCGTTTTTCTACCCTATGGAAATAGGAAGTGATTAAAGGACAAAGAACGACTGATACCTTTGGCATGGGGAACTGGCATGCTCCAGAGCAATAATAGGCATCAAATGACTTGGGAGAGATAATCCATTCACTCCAGCCAATATCCGCAAAGTCGACTTTGAGGTATCGCCTAGCACAATTTCGAGGTTCAATCCATTGCTTTCTTCTTGCCTTCTTCAGGGTCTGCTCATCAAACTGGAGCGTTTGGCTTTTCTGGTGAGGTCCCTTCCTCTGTTTCTTTTTGGTCTTACTCTTCTCATGGGGCTGAATCTGAAGGGTCTTATAAGGCTTTCTTTCCTGCCAGATGCCATCTTCCTTATACTGATATTCTGCCCCAGGAAGCTCATTATTCTGCAGAGGCAGCAGGATCCCGGTGGAACGTTTCTTCCTCCGTTCTATGGAAAGGGCAGCCCTGATGTGGGAATCCAGTCCGGGCAAAGCCCTGGTGGGGAAATTCCGGTGTCCCTGTAAGCTTGATACCACACTCTCCGGCTCAGAAATGGCAGCATCATTGGCATACACCAAGATATAAGGCTCGGGAAAGGGTGACATCTTCTTTGGCAGCTGGTGTCCTCCAGAGGTAATGTTAATTCCTATGAGGAACTCCTCATTTTTCCTGGCCTTCCTCAGGAGCCGAGTGATGTCTTTAGACAGCCAAGTCATGGTGTCTCCATGAGGCTTGGCTACATTTACAGAAAGACGACCCAGGAGTCGACTTTGGTTTCTGTTGGATTGGAGGATCCATGTGGAGAGATCAATCTGAATGTGTTTCCTCTGAGCGTGATGTGAGCATCCTTGGGTTGTTGGACAACTCAGGCTGATGTTCATTAGCTCTCCAGTGTAGAAATACAATGCGGCAGACAAAATGTTTTCAGACTTGGTTAGAGAAGTCAGGTTGAAAACATGCAGTCCCTTGGTTTCAAGAGTTCCTAGGAGGGGGAAAAAAAGGCAGGTAAACAGGAGTAATTTTAAAAGCCAGAAAAAGATCAAAGCAAAGATCAGTCATTTTTACTAATTTGCTCTTTCCTTTATGAAACACCATGAATCTGTTGAAGTTGTAACACAGTAGTAAGCTTAGGAGTGTGAGAGATGAGAGCTCTGGCTTTTAATTCTTCGTCTATCAAGACCTGAATCAATCTTGCGAAGTACTATCATAGGTTCTCTCCTGACACAATGTATAGCCTACTTTTATAAGTACAGGGTTTGAAATTAGACTCACCTTGATTCAAGGCCTGGGTCAATCACTTATTACCTACATACCTTTAAGCAAGGTAGTGTCCTCATTTATGAAATGCGGATAATATATATTTCCGTGGTGGCAAAGTGGTTAAGAGCTTGGCTGCTAACCAAAAGATTGGCAGTTCAAATCCACAAGCTGCTCCTTGGAAATCCTATGGGGCAGTTCTACTTTGTCTTACAGGGTCGCCATGAATTGGAATTGACTCGATGCAACTTTTTTTTTTTTTGGTTAATGTCATTAGAATTAAATGAAGTATGTGTAAAGCAGTTTACAAAGAGTCCATAAATGTTTCCTAAACACAAATTATTATTATTAGTGCTAGTATCAATTTTATTATAGGAACTATACTTTCTATCTGCCTTACAAGGTTTAGGGTGCAGGATGAGGGTGGGTAAGCAAGATAATATGTCTCAGCATTTTGTGCTCCCCTGAAAAAACGAGCCACATGTTCAAAGTTTCATTTAAAAAAAAAATGCTGCTGTGGAACTTGTCTGAAGATTATGACATTCCATGATTTTGAGGTGAGCTTTTTCAATATAACAAGGATTACAAACAAGTTGTTAATCTTCAATAAACAAAGATTATTGAAGCTGACCAATTATATTTTCCATTGTATAGATCCAGAAATGAGAGCGAGTAAGAGAAGATTTATTAGACAGAGGCAGTAAGGTAGAGGTTGGTTCCAGCTCCTGAGATCCCCTCATGAGTTAGTAATAAGGCTGAAGCGAGAACTCAAGCAGCCTCAGTCCTGGGATCAGTCACCCGAGCCCAAGCCCTCCTCCGTGCACTTGTTCCATATATATATTTGCTTCAGAAACACACACGCAATCATGAAATTATGTTCTTGATCAAAAACATATTTCAGAAAAAACAAAAAATTTTTATAAAGATGCAGAAACTTAAAATGAGTTCACTGAGTCCCTAAGCACAAGGGAAGTGCAACGGGAAACATATTTTACTCATTTTTAACATTGTATGAAGGAAAAGGAGGAAACTGCCATTTGTGCACATTCGTGTAATCCATGACACGAGGATAATATTTTACAGACTTTTATAACAGAGCTATGGCATCAGGGTTGTTCTGAGACTTGAGCCCTAATTCATACCAGTCACCCTACTTTTACCCAAATGTTGTATAGCAGGTGGAAGGTTAAAATGGGAGAAAAAGAAGTCACTCTGTTCTAAGCATGTGGCAATCGAATTGTTGCCAAACAAACATATTGGCAGAGAATAAAGGAACTTTGAGGGATAGGGGTGGCAGTGTCTTAATGGATAAACCAGTCCTGCCCCTTTCCCCCAAATTTTACTTCAAAATATTTCTTTCTTTCAAACATGTTCCTAGACACCTTGTGACCTACTGTTAACTAGCCCCCATCCCTGTGTCTAATTCCCAACATCTTCTCATAAAAGCTTCAAAGTCTGCCATACTGCCTCTCTGAATGGCTTTCATTTTAATTCAGTGCGTTATTTTGAAGTCAGATCTCTATGCCCAATCCTAGCTCCGCCAATCCCAACAGTAGACCTCAAGCAAATAGCTTAACCTCTTTAAGTCTGAGTTCGTTCATCTGTAAAATGAATCCAACAATGCCAGCTGCAGAGTTGCTGTGGGGATTAACTGAAAAAATGCAGGTGAAGCACATAGCACATAGTAAATATTCAAGAAATGTTAGCTAAGTACAACTGCACCACCTAAAGTGATAGCGACTAGCTCCTGCTATCCAACTGAGATATGCTACAAATGTAAAATATACCGTACACTGGGTTTTGAGGATTTGTACAAAAATGAACATAAAATTTCTCACTAACACATTTTTTTATTGACTACATGGTGAAATAATATTTTGGATATACTGGGTTAAATAGAATATGTTATTACAATTAATTTTACTTGTTTCATTTCATATTTTTAAATGTGGTTACTAAACTTCTAAATTACATTTGTGGCTTACATTATATTTCTATTGGACAATGGTGATGGTCTAGAATAACCATTAGTTTTGTAGCCATATGGTCCAAAAAGGAAAAAAAAAAAAAATTCAAATGCAGCAAAGATTTTTGCTAAACATGAATTTGCAAACATAACTGTCAATCGGGCAAAAAGATTCCCTTCTTGGTACGCAACATTTTTTCCTTTATGAAAGACACATTAGATAAAGATAATTTTGGTGATAGCTTTTTAATTTTCCCTCCAGTTGTAGCTAACTGTTTCAATCTGCCACCAAATGTCTAAAATTAACAAACTGCTCTAAAATGGAGCTAAGTGGGTGGTTTAGCAATAGTGCTTTATGGCAGAGAGACTATACATACAGTGTCAATTATGTTACTTCTACATACATTTATATGTTTGTATTATACACACAAAAATAAACTACAACCAATAAAGATCAGGAAACAAAGCAAAATAAATATTTTAGTTTAACAAATACAAACTGAACACCTACCGGGTGCCAGACCCTGGCCTGGGTCATGGGGTTGAATAGACTCTGCAATTCACACTCTGAGGGTAACTATTCAATGATGACGACACTTCCTCTCCAAGGGGTAGTCTGTGCTCTTAGAGCACGGAGGAAAAACTCACTGCTGTCGAGTCGATTCTGACTCACAGCAACCTTACAGGACAGAGTAGAACTGCCCCATAGGGTTTCCAAGGAGCACCTGGTGGATTCAAACTGCCGACCTTTTGGTTAGCAGCCACAGCTGAGCACAGAGGAGGGAGCAATTACACTTGTCCACTTACAGGAAAGAGGGATACATAGGAAATACAACCACAGTGCTGCTCAGAAGTGAGGATGAGATTTCAGCTCATATACTTTGGACACATCATCAGGTAAGACCAATTACTAGAAAAGAGCACCATTTTTGGTAAATTAAAAGGTCAGTGAAAATGAGGGAACTCCTCAACGAGATGGACTGACACAATAGCCCCAACAATGGACTCAGACATACCAGTGATCATGAAGATGGCACAGGGCCAAGCTGTGTTTCATTCTATTAACCAAGGGTTGTAGCTGACTCAACAGAAACTAACAACAGGAATAAGGTGGCTTTTAAGGCAGACCTTTAAGGATGAAGGGGAAAAGGGATATTGGGGAAGAAGATGGGAGGAGCATATTCTAGTAGTATGCAACCGTGTGTATCTAGAAGCTCTTTGTTGTTGTTGTTACGTGCCTGAGTCATTTTTGACTCAGGGTGACAACGTGTGACCGAGAAGAATTGCCCCATAGAGTTTGCTTGGCTGTGATCTTTACAACTTGTAATCCTCGTAACTGGATAAATAAGCAACATTATGGTAAATGGAGAAAACATTGAATTTGTCAAGGATTTCATTTTATTTGGATTCACAATCAATGCCCATGGAAGCAGCTGTCAAAAAATCAAATGATGTATTGCATTGGGCAAATCTGTTGCAAAACACCTTTTTAAAGTGTTGAAAAGCAAAGATGTCATTTTGAGGACTAAGGTGCATCTGACCGAAGCCATGGCATTTTCAATGGCCTTATATGCATGTGAAAACTGGAAAATGAATAAGACTGAAAAATAATTGATGTCTTTGAATTATGGTATTGGCAAAAAAAATATTGACTATACCATGGACTGCCAGAAAAATAAACAAATCTGTCTTAGAAGAGTGTAGCCAGAATGCTCCATAGAAGCAAGGATGGTGAGACTTCATCTCACATATTTTGGACATGTTATTAGGAGGGTCCAATCCTTGGAGAAGGACATCATGTTTGGTAAGGTAGAGGGTCAGCAAAAAAGAAGAAGAACCTCAACGAGATGGACTGACACAATGGCTGCAACAATGGGCTCAAACATAGCAACAATTGTGAAGATGGCATTGGACTGGGTGGTATTTCATTCTGTTGTACGCAGGGTCACTATGAGTTGGAACCTGCTCAAAGGCACCTAACGACAACAACCTTTACTGAAGCAGATCGCCAGTTCTTTCTCCTGCAGAATGGCTTGGTAGGTTCGAACCTTTAATCTTTCGATTAGCAGCCCAGTGCTTAACCCTGTGAGCCACCTGGGCTCTTCTCGAAGCTCTTACATAAAAATTATTTCCAATGTTTCAAATAGAAACTTGAAAGTATTCCAAATTAACCTAGTTATTCGAAGTCCCAACAGATGTCTAAGCTACCTAAATTTCAAAAAGAAACAGCCAATTCATATTTAGCTCCTAAACAAAGGTGTTATTTTGTTACATTACACCCAGGACCTGATGTGTTTGCTCTTTACATTCAGGCCCGGCCCAGGAAGGCACACTGTCCCTGCCTCTTCTAGATTGCTTCTTTTTTAACAACAAGCTTTAAGTCTCAAATTCCACAAAGCATATTTTGATGTCTCTAACCCATACTTTAATTTTCCCTACTTGACCTTAAAGCTCAATTTTTTAAAAAACTTTTTATTGTGATTTAGGTGAAAGTTTACAGAGCAAATCAGTTTCTCATTCAACAATTTACACAGCTTGTTTCGTGATATTGGTTGCGATTCCCTCAATGTGTCAGCACTCCCCCCACTTCCTCTCTGAGTTCCCTCTTTCCATTTGCCCAGCTTTCCTGCCCCATCCTGCCTTAGGAACTTTGCTTTTGGGCAAATGCTGCCCTTTTTGTCTTGTATGATTGATTGTTCCGAGGTACACATTCCTCACAGCTGTTATTGTTCACTTTATAGGCCTATCTATTTTTCGGCTGTAAGAGGATCTCCGGGAGTGGGTTCAGTTCCAAGTTTGAAGGGTATCTGAGGACTATAGTCTCAGGGGTTCCACCAGTCTCTATCAGATCAGTAAGTCTGGTCTTTTTTATGAATTTTAATTTTGGTCTACATTTTCTCCCACTCTGTCCAGAACCTTCTACCGTGATTCCAGTCAGAGTGGTTGACAGGGGTAGCTGAGCAAAATCTCTAGTTCTTCTGGTCTCCGGCTTGTGGCGGCCTTTGGACTGCTTCCTTGAGTCTTTGATTTTCTTTACTCTTCTTCGCTCAGGACGGGAAGACACCAAGAGTTGTCCCTTAGACGGCTGCTTGCAAACTTTTAAGACCCTAGTCACTACTCACCAAAATAGGAATGTAGAACATGTTTTTATGCACTACGTTATGCCAATTGACCTACATGTCCCCTGAAACTATGGTCCTAAGCCCTCAAGTCCAGCGAGTCAGTCCCTTGAGGTGTTTTGTTATGGTTAAGTTTTCATGACTGTGCCTCTTGTGTGCTCTATTATGTATACATGGATATATTCATAGTATGTACAAATACATACGTAGAAATATTCACTGTCAAACTTATATGTGCTTGTGGGTGTACCCCCATATATTTTTCTGCACCTGTTAAGCTTATACATCTACCTATGTATCCACTCATAAATTGTTATTACTGTTGTTGCAAAATTGTATATGTAATAGTATTTACCCTTGTTGCCTTTTACTCTTGAGTACCTCTCAGTGTCTTCATTTGCCTTCGTCATGTTGTGCTGAGGTCCCCCACGTGTATTGTCTTTCCCTTCACCAAAGTTAGTATGTTTCTCCTATCTAGTTAGTGATTTTCCCTCCCACTCCCTCACATCCATGATAACCAACAAAAAATGTTTCTTTCTGTGTGTAAACCTTTTCTTGACTTTTTATAATAGTAGTCTCATACAATATTTATCCTTTCGTCATTGACTTATTTCAATCAGCACAATGTCCTCCAGGTTGATCCATGTTACTCTTTAACATTGCATAGTGTTCCATTGTGTGTATGTACCATAGTCTGTATACCCATTCATCAGCTGATGGGCACTTAGGTTGTTTACATCTTTTTTGTTATTGTGAATAATGCTGGAATGAACATGGGTGTGCAAATGTCTACTCGTGTCACAGCTCTTATTTCTCTAGGATGTATATCTAGGAGTGGAATTTCTGGATCATACAGTATTTCTATTTCTAGCTTTTTAAGGAAGCACCATATCATTTTTCACAGTGGTTGTACCATTTTACATCCCCACTCCCAGTGTATGAGAGTTCCAATCTCCCCACAACCTTGCCAGCATTTTTTTTTTTTTTAATCAATGCCTTTATTGCCAGGGTGAGATGGTATCTCATTAGAGTTTTGATTTGTGTCTCTCTAATGGCTAATGATCGTGAGCATCTCTTCACATATTTGTTGGCTGCCTGAATGTCTTCTTTGATGAAGTGTCTGTCCATGTCCTTTGTCCATTTTTTAATTGGATTGTTTGTCTTTTTATTGTTGAGGTGTTGAAGTTTTTTATAAATTTTAGATATTAGTCCTTTGTCAGATATGTCATTACCAAAAATTTTTTTCCCAGTCTGTAGGTTCTCTTTTTACTCTTTTGAAGAACTCTTTTGATATGCGTAAGTATTTAAATTTTAGGAGGTCCCAGTTGTCTAGTTTATCTTCTCCTGTTTCTGCATTTTTACTTATGTTTGATAGTCTATGTATGCCATAAATTAGGGCCCCTAGGTTTATCCCCAGTTTTTCTTCTATGATCTTTACAGTTTTAGGTTTTACATTTAGGTCTTTGATTCTAAGTTAGATCAAATTTAGTTTTTTTTTTTTTTTTTTTGGTACAGTGCAAGGTATGGATCCTGTTTCATTTTTCTGCAAATGGATATCCAGTTTTAGCAGCACCATTTGTTAAACAGACTATCTCTTCCCCATTTAATGAATTTCAACTCTTAGTAGAAATTAACTGTTCATAGGTGGATGGATTTACCTCTGGGTTCTCAATTCTGTTCCGTGGTCTATGTCTCCATCATTGTACCAGCACCAGGCTGTTTTGTATACCGTGGCTGTGTAGTAGGTTTTGAAGTTGTGAAGTGTGAGGCCTCCTACTTTGTTTTTCTTCTTCAGTAATGCTTTGCTTATCTGGGGCCTCTTTCCTATCCATATAAAGTTGGCCATTAGTTTCTGCCATCTTGTTAAGATATGTTGTTGGAATTTGGATCAGGACTGCACTGTATGTATAGGTCCCTTTGGGTAGGACTGACATTTTTACAACATTAAGTCTTCTTATCCATGAGCATGGTATGTTTTTCCATTTATTTAGGTCTCTTTTGGTTTCCTGCAGTAGTGTTTTATAGTTTTATTTGTATAAGTCTTTTATATCCCTGGCTAGATTTATTCCTAAGTATTTTGTCTTTTGGGGAGCTATTGTAAAAGGTATTGTTTTCTTGATTTCCTTTTTGGAGTTCTCTTTGTTGGTATACAGGAATCCAAATGATTTTTGTATGTTAATCTTGTACCCTGTCACTTTGCTGAATCCTTCTATTAGCTCCGGTAGCTTTCTTGTAGAATCTCTGGGATTTTCTATATATAGAATCATACTATCTGCAAATAGGGATAGTTTTACTTCTTCCTTACCGATATAAATGCCTTTTATTTCCCTTTCTTCCTTGATTGCTCTATGTCTTCCAGTACAATACTGAATAAGAGTGGTGATAAAGGGCATCCTCGTCTGGCTCCCATTCTCAAAGGGCATGCTTTCAGTCTCTCTCTGTTGAGAATAATTTTGGCTGTTGGTTTTGTATATACGCCCTTAATTATACTGAACAATTTTCCTTCTATTCCAATTTTGTTGAGTGTTTTTATCAGGAATGGGTGTTGAATTTTATCAAATGTCTTTTCTGCATTGATTGATATGATCATGTGGTTCTTTTCCTTGTTTTATTTATGTGATTGATTTTCTAATGTTGAGCTATCCTTGCATACCTGCTATGAATCTCATTAGATCTTGATGTATTATTACTTTTTTGATTCGCTGTTGGATTCTATTTGCTAGGATTTTGTTGAGAATTTTTGTGTCTATATTCATGAGAGATATTGGTCTATAATTTTTTTAGTGGTGTCTTTGCCTGGCTTTGCTAACAGGGTTATGCTGGATTCAGAGAATTAATTCGGGACTATTCTGTCCTTTTCTAAGTTCTCAAATTATTTGAGTAGAATCGGTGTCAGCTCTTCTCTGAATGTTTGGTAGAATTCTCCGGTGAAGCTGTCTCGGCCAGGGCTTTGTTGTTGTTGTTGTTGTTGACAGTCTACGACCTCTTCAATTTCTTCTTTTGTTATGGGTCTGTTCAAATTTTCTGCCTTGGTTTGTGTTAGTTTAGGTAGGTAGTGTGTTTCTAGAATTTTGTCCACTTCTAGGTTTTCAAATTTGTTGAAGTACAGTTCTTCATAGTATTCAGTTATGATCCTTTTTATTTCAATCAGTTCTGTTGTAACATCACCTATCTCCTATCTTATTTGGATTATTTGTGTCTTCTCCTTTTCCCTTGTCAATTTGGCCACTGGCTTGTCGATTTTATTGATCCTTTTAAAGAACCAACTTCTAGTCTTGATTCTTTCTATTGTTTTTCTGTTTCATTTACTTCTGCTCTAATCGTTATTATTTCCCGTCTTCTGGTGACTGTAGGCTTCTTTTGCTGCTCTTTTCATATTTGTTGTCATTACAGGGTTAAGATATCGACTTTGGCTTTTCTTTTTTGATGTGTGCATTTATTGCTATAAAGTGACCTTTGAGCACTGCTTTTGCTGTGTTCCATAGATTTTGGTATGTTTTCATTCATGTTTGATTTTAGGAATTTTTTAATTTCATTTTTTATTTCTTCTATTATCTAGTGTTTTGTAAGCAGAGTGATTCGGTTTCTACATGTTTGATTATTTTCTGTGTTCCTCCTGTTACTGATTTCTAATTTTACAATGCTATGATCAGGTAAGATGCTTTCTATTTGATGTTTTTTAATTTATTGAGGCTTGCTTTATGGCCTAATATAATCTATCCTGGAGAATGATTAATGCATGCTGGGAAAGAATGTGTACTGTGCTGTTGTTGAGTGGAGTGTTCTCTGTATGTCTATGAGGTTAACTTGGTTCATTGTGTTGTTTAGATCTTCTGTATCTTCATTGCGTTTCTTTCTCATTTAGTCCTTCATCGAAAGTGGTGTGTAAAAGTCTCCAACTATTACTGTGGAGTTGTCTATTTCTCTTTTCAACTGTTTGTTTTATATATTTTGGAGCTCTTTCATTTATACATTTTGGAGCTCCTTCATTATGGTTATGTCCTCTTGATGGACTGACCCTTTAATCATTATATAACCCCCTTCCTTGTCTCTTATGCTGGTTTTTGCCTTAATGTCCATTTTATCAAAGATTAATACTGCTATTCCTGCTCTTTATTTTTATCTTTGTGTCTAAGGTCTCTTATAGTCAGCATATTGATGGGTAGTTTTTTTTTTTTTTAAATCCATTCTGTCACTCTTTGTCTCTTGGCTGGCACATTTAATTCATTTATACTGACTGTAATAATTAGTAGGTTTGAATTTACTGCTGTCATTTTGTTGTGCTTTTTTTGATGTTGTTGGTTTTCTTTGTTCTGTATACTCTTCTGTGCTCAATTCTTTTTGTCTATGGATTTTCTTTTCAGTTCCATTGTTATTGCTGATTTTGTGTTTACCGAGTCTTCATGATTTTCTTCTTTTTTATTTTGGTGAGGTTTAATAATTTTCTTTGAAGTTACCCTGAAATTTACTTTTTTTTTTTTTTTTTTTTTATTATTGTGCTTTAGGTGAGAGTTTACAGCTCAAGTTCTCGTACAAAAATTTATACACATATTGTTATGTGACATTAGTTGCAATCCCTACAATGTGACATCACACTCTCCCTTTCCACCTTGGGTTTCTTGTGTCCATTCAACCAGTTCCTGTCCCTTCCTACCTTCTGATCCTGACTCCAGATAGGAGCTGCCCATTTGGTCCCATGTATCTGATTGAACTAGAGCACACGCCTCACAAGTACTATTTTTTCTCTTATAGTCCAGTCTAACCTTTGTCTGAAGAGTGGGCTTCAGGAATAGTTTTAGTTCTGGGTTAACAGAGTGTCTAGGGTCCATAGTTTCAGGGGTTCCTGAAGTTTCTGTCAGGCCTTGAAGTCTGGTGTTTTTACGTGAATTTGAGTTCTGCTCCACACTTTTCTCCCACTCCATCTGGGACTCTGTTGTATTTCCTGTCAGGGCCGTCATTGGTCGTAGCTGGGCATCATCAAGTTTTTCTGGTCGCAGGCTGATGGAATCTCTGGTTAATATGAACCTTTTGCCTCTTGAGTTAATATTTCCCTTCTGTCTTTGATGTTTTTCATTCTCTTTTGCTCCAAGTGGGTTGGGACCAATTGGTTGCTCCCAGCTTTTTTTTTTTTTTTTTTAATTTTTTAAATTTTTATTGTGCTTTAAGTGAAAGTTTACAAATCAAGTCTGTCTCTCATACAAAAATTTATATACACCTTGCTATATACTCCTAGTTGCTCTCCCCCTAATGAGACAGCACCCTCCTTCTTTCCACTATTTTCTTGTCCATTCAACAAGCCTCTAACCTCCGCTACCCTCTCATCTCCCCTCCAGGCAGCAGTTGCCCACACAGTCTCATGTGTCTACTTGATCCAAGAAGCTTGCTCCTCACCAGTATCATTTTCTATCCCATAGTCCAATCCAGGATTTGGGAATGTTTCCTGTATTGGTCTAACAGAAGGTCTGGGGACCATGACCTCCGGTATCCTTCTAGTCTCAGTAGACCGTTAAGTTTGGTCTTGTTACGAGAATCTGAGCTCTGCATTCCACTGCTCTCCTGCTCCCTCAGAGGTTCTCTGTTGTGTTCCCTGTCATGGCAGTCATCGGTTGTAGCCAGGCACCATCTAGTTCTCTTGGTCTCATGCTGATGTAGTCTCTGGTTTATGTGGCCCTTTCTGTCTCTTGGTCTCATAATTACCCTGTGTCTTTGGTGTTCTTCATTCTCCTTTGCTCCAGGTGGGTTGAGACCAATTGATGCATCTTAGATGGCTGCTTGCTAGTGACCCCATATCTTTATCATTTTAGATTTTATATTTAGATCTTTGATCCATTTAGTTTTTGTGCATGGTGTGAGGTATGGGTCTTGTTTCATTTTTTTTTTTTTTTTTTGCAGATGGATATACAGTCATGTCAGCACCATTTGTTAAAGGGACTGTCTTTTCCCCATTTAACTGACTTTGGGCCTTTGTCAAATATCAGCTGCTCATATGTGGATGGGTTTATGTCTGGATTCTCAATTTTGTTCCATTGGTCTATGTATCTGTTGTACCAATACCAGGCTGCTTTGACTACAATGGCGGTATAATAGGTTCTAAAATCAGATACATTGAGGCCTCCAAAGTTCTTCTTCTTTTTCAGTAACACTTTACTTATTCAGGGCCTCTTACCCTTCCATATGAAGTTGGTGATTTGTTTCCCCATCTCATTGAAAAATGTCGTTGGAATTTGGATCAAAATTGCATTGTATCTATAGATGGCTAATGGTAGAATAGACATTTTTATAATGTTAAGTCTTCCTATCCTTGAGCAAGGTATGTTTTGCCACTTACGTAAGTCTCTTTTGGTTTTTTGCAGTAGTGTCTTGTAGTCTTCTTTGTATAGGTCTTTTACATCTCTGGTAAGATTTATTGCTAAGTATTTTATCATCTTGGGGGCTACTGTAAATGGTCTTGATTTGGTGATTTCCTCTTCGATGTTCTTTTTGTTGGTGTAGAGGAATCCAAGTGATTTTTGTAAGTTTATCTTGTATCCTGACACTAAGCGGAACTCTTCTATTAGTTTCAGTAGTTTTCTTAAGGATTTCCTTAGGGTCTTCTGTGTAAAAGATCATGTCATCTGCAGATAGAGATACTTTTACTTCTTCCTTACCAATCTGGATGCCCTTTATTTCCTTATCTAGCCTAATTGCTCTGGCTAGGACCTCCAGCACAATGTCGAATAAGAGTGGTGATAAAGGGCATCCTTGTCCAGTTCCTGATCTCAAGGGGAATGCTTTCAAACTCTCTCCATTTAGGATGATGTAGGCTGTTGGCTTTGTATAAATGCCCTTGATTATGTTGAGGAATTTTCCTTCTATTCCTATTTTGCTGAGAGTTTTTATTATGAATGGGTGTTGAACTTTGTCAAATGCCTTTTCTGCAGCAGTTGATAAGATCATGTGGTTCTTGTCTTTTGTTTTATTTATATGATGGATTACGTCAATTGTTTTTCTAATGTTGAACCATCCCTGCATACCTGGTATGAATCCCACTTGGTCATAGTGAATCATTTTTTGATATGTTGTTGAATTCTATTGGTTAGAATTTTGTTGAGGATTTTTGCATCCAAGTTCATGAGGGATATAGGTCTGCAATTTTCTTTTTTTGTGCTGTCTTTACCTGGTTTTGGTATCAAGGATATACTGGCTTCACAGAATGAGTTTGGTAGTATTCCGTCCTTTTCTATGCTCTGAAATACCTTTAGTAGTAGTGATGTTAACTCTTCTCGGAAAGTTTGGTAGAACTCTGCAATGAAGCTATCCAGGCCAGGGATTTTTTTGTTGTTGTTGTTTTTGGGAGTTTTTTGATTACCTTTTCAAATCTCTTCTTTTGTTATGGGTCTATTTAGTTGTTCGTGTTAGTTTAGGTACGTAGTGTGTTTGTAGGAATTCATCCATTTCTTCTAGGTTTTCAAATTTGTCAGAGTACAATTTTTCATAGTCATCTGATGTGATTCTTTTAATTTCACTTGGGTCTGTTGTGATATTGCCTATCATTTCTTATTCAGGTTATTTGCTTTCTCTCTTGTTTTTCTTTTGTCAGTTTGGCCAATGGTTGATCAATTTCGTTAATTTTTTCAAAGAACCAGCTTTTGGTCTTGTTAACTCTTTCGATTCTTTTTATGTTTTCTATTTCATTTAATTCTGCTCTAATATTCATTATTTGTTTTCTTCTGGTGCCTGAGGGCTTCTTTTGTTGCTCTCTTTCTGTTTATTTGAGTTGTAGTGATAATTCTTTGATTTGGGCCCTTTCTTCTTTTTTGGATGTGTGCATTATTGATATAAATTGATCCCTGAGCACTGCTTTCACTGTGTCCCAAAGGTTCCGACATGAAGTGTTTTCATTCTCATCGGATTCTATGAATTTCTTTATTCCATCCTTAATGTCTTCTATAACCCAGTCTTTTTTGAACAGGGTATTGTTCAGTTTCCAAGTGCTTGATTTCTTTTCCCTGCTTTTTGTGTTACTGATTTCTGCTTTTATGGTCTTATGGTCCAAGAAGAAGCTTTGTAATATTTTGATGTTTTGGATTCTGCTAAGGCTTGCTTTATGACCTATGTGGTCTATTCTAGAGAATGTTGTGTGTGTGCTAGAAAAGAAAGTATACTTGGCTGCTGTTGGATGGATTGTTCTGTATACGTCTATGAGGTCAAGTTGGTTGATTGTGGCATTTAGATCTTCCGTGTCTTTACTAAGCTTCTTTCTGGATGTCCTGTCCTTCACCGAAAATGTTGTGTTGAAGTCTCCTACTATTATTGAGGAGCTGTCTGTCTCACTTTTCAATGCTTATAGTTTGTTTTATGTATCTTGCAGCCCTGTCATTGAGTGCATAAATACGTACTATGATTATATCTTGTTGGTTTATTATCCGTTTAATCATTATGTAGTGTCCTTCCTTATCCTTTGTGGTGGATTTAACTTTAAAGTCTATTTTGTCAGAAACTAATATGGACACTCCTGCCCTTTTTTGATTGTTGTTTGCTTGATATATTTTTTTCCATCCTTTGAGTTTTAGTTCGTTTGTGTCTCTGAGCCTAAGGTGTGTCTCTTGTAGGCAACATATAGATGGGTCATGTTTTTTTATTCATTCTGCCACTCTCTGTCTCTTTATTGGTGCATTTAGTCCATTTACATTCAGGAAAATTATGGGTAGATACGAGTTTAGTGTTGTCATTTTGATGTCTTTTTTTGTGTGTTGTTGACAGTTTCTTTTTCCCAATTAATTTTTTGTGCTAAGTAGTTTATCGTAATATATTGTCTTTTCCTCTTATTCATTGATTTTGTTTCTTCTGAGTCTCTATTTTTTTCTTGTATTTTATTTTGATGAGTAGGATTGTTAGTCTCCGTTGTGGTTACCTTAATATTAACCCCAATTTTTCTAAGTTTAAACCTAACTTTCATTTCTTTATATTGCCTTGTCTTCCTCTCCATATGAAAGATCTATGATTACATTTCTTAGTCCCTCTTTATTGTTTTAATGTTGTCTTCTTTTACATAATGACACCGCTGTTTCCCTGTTTTGAGCGTTTTTTAGTCTTGACTTATTTTTGTTATTTCCCTATCTGGGTTGACATCTGGTTGCTCTGTCCTGTGTTCTAGTCTTGGGTTGATATCTGATATTATGGATTTTCTAACCAAAGAACTCCCTTTAGTAGTTCTTGTAGTTTTGGTCTGGTTTTTATGAATTCCCTAAACTTCTGTTTACCTGGAAATGTCCTAATTTTACTTTCATATTTGAGAGATAGTTTTGCTGGATATATGATTATTGGCAGGCAATTTTTTTTCCTTCAATGCTTTACATAAGTTATCCCATTGCCTTCTTGCATGCATGGTCTCTGCTGAGTAGTCCGAGCTTAATCTTATTGTCTCTCCTTTGTAGGTGACTTTTCATTTATCTCTAGGTGTTTTTAAAATTCTTTATCTTTGGTTTTGGCAAGTTTGATTATAATATGTCTTGGTGACTTTCTTTTAAGACCTAGCTTATGTGGAGTTTGATGAGCATCTTGGACAGATATATTATCATCTTTCACAATATCAGGAAGTTTTCTGCCAACAAATCTTCAACAATTCTCTCTGTAATTTCTGCTATCCCTCCCTGTTCTGGTACTCCAATCACTCGTAGGTTATTTCTCTTGATAGAGTCCCACATGATTCTTAGGGTTTCTTCATTTTTTTTAATTCTTTTATCTTACTTTTCTTCAAATATATTGGTGTCAAGTGTTTTATCTTCAATCTCACCAATTCTGCCTTCCACTTTCACAATTCTGCTCCTCTGACTTTCTATTGAGTTGTCTAATTGTGTAGTTTTATTGTTAAATCTTCTGAATTTCTGACTGCTGTCTATGGATTGTTGCAGCTTATTAAATTTTCATTATGTTCTCGAATAACCTTTTTAATTTCTTCAACTGCTTTATCTGTGTGTTCCTTGGCTTGTTCTGCCTATTGCCTGATCTCCTTCCTGATCTCCTTCCTGATGTCTTGAAGAGTTCTGTGTATTAATCTTTTATATTCTGCATCTGATAATTCCAGGAAGGCACCTTCATCTAGAGGATCCCTTGATTCTTTGTTTCAAGAGCCTGTTGAAGTGATCACGGTTTGCTTCTTTATGTGATTTGATATTGACTGTTTTCTCCGAGCCATCTATAAGTTATTGTACTTGTTTATGTTTGCTTACTGTATCCTGGCCTCTTGCTTTGTTTTGTTTTGATATGCCCAAATAGGCTGCTCAAGTGAGCTAGCTTATTTTCAGCTTTGAAGCACTAACATCCTGTCACCAGATGGCTAGAGCTGTTATCAGGTATAAGAGCTTATGAGTCCATTCACTTTTCTTGTATGGATTCAGCTCAGGTGTTCAGGTAGTGGTCATCAAGTGTGTGGTACAGGCTCTGTCCTACAGTCTTAGAGGGGCAGTGGTGATTGGTGTAGCTACAGGTATCTGGTTGCCACAGGGGGTCACACTCTGAACAAGGCAGGGGACTGATGACCATCCCCCAAGTGTCTCTGAGGAAAGCACATCCCTGTTCACTAGAGTGCACAGGTGAATGGGTTCTGCAGAAGGACCACAGTTACCCAATGCTTTTGGTTGTAAGGACTGGGAGGTACCAGTTATCCTTGGACCCCTGTTGTGGGTGGCTGAGTGACGTGAGTGGAGCCACCAGTCCTTAGACCCCTGATGTGGGTAGGTGAGGATCCTGTTTAATAGGCAAAGTGGCATCAAACATTAAACACCTACCTCTCCACCAGACAGCTGAAACAGTTGCAGCCTGCCAACAAGGGCCTATTCTCCTGAAATAGGCCCACGCAGGTCCATGAAGGGGAGAAAGGTATTCAAAGTCCACAGACTGTTTATGCCTGGACAGGAGCCCCTTCTGACCTGATCTCCCAAGCTTAGTAGAGCTGGCAGATTATCTTTTCCCCCAATTGTGAATTTATTCCTTCTCCAAGGCTGGAAGATTGGCTCAGAGAGCTCATCAGGCCCTATCTCAGGCCCAGGGAAATCAACAGCCACTGAAGCTGGCTTGGAGGCTGGAGGTGCAGTAAAATATATGCAAGTACTTAGCTTTTGCAGAAAGCACTGTTTTTCTCTGGTTCCAGAGGTGTGAGTAGGCTGTGCAGCTGGCTGTTTCTCCCTGAGGAAACTACAGCCAAAAGCTACCGCCAGCCCACTGAAGTCACTCCTGGGAATGGTGTCTGAGGGTTCCTGGAGATTTAGGTTCGGTAGCTCCCCTCTGCATCTGAACCATCTCTCCCTTGCCCTGCTGCTCAGTCCATTTTCTAACTTTGCTTTTGATGTTCAGGGCTCCTAGATTGTCATAAATATAATCATTTCATTTGTTTTTTTAGGTCTTTGTTGTAAGAGGAATCTCTGGAAGTGTCTGACTACTCTGCCATCTTGGCCCCACCTCTGCTCACAAGCTTTTAAAACCCCCAGACACTACTCAGCAAAGTGAGATGTAGAACATTTTCTTAATAAACTTTGTTATGCCAATTGACCTAGATGTGCCCCAGAACTATGGTTCTGAGGCCCATCCCCTGCTACCCTGTCTCTCAAAGTGTTTGGTTGAGTTCAGGAAGCTTCTTAGTTTTTGCTTTGGTCCAGTTGTGCTTGCTTCCCCTGTACTGAAATTTACTTTTATCTTCCAAAGTTTAAAACAACAGTCTGTTATATCTTGATAGTGCCTTGACTTCCTCTCCATATGGAAGTTCTGTCACTACACCATTTATTCCCCCTTTTTATTTTGAAGCTGTCATTGTATACAAATTGTCATCTCTGGTTCCCAGTTTTTGGTCTTGTAGCTTTATTTTATTTCTGAAAATTCCTTATCTGAGTTGGTATCTGGGTGATGTTGTCATTTGTCTTAATCTCAGGTTGTTGTCTGATGTTGTTGGTTGTCTGAAGGACCCCTTTTGGTATTTCTTGTAAGGTTGGTCTAGTTTTTACAAATTCTCTTAATTTCTGTTTACCAGGAAATAGCCTAGTTTTGTCATTGTATTTGAGAGACAATTTTGCTGGATATATAATTCTTGGTTGGCAATGTTTTTCTTTCATGGTTTTATATGCATCCATCCTGTTGCCTCCTTGCCTGCATGGTTTTGGCCAAGAAATCACAGCTTGGTCTTATTGGTTCCCCTCTGTAAGTAACATTTTGTTTTTCTGAATCTGCTCTCAGGATTTTTGTCTTTGGTTTTGGATAGCTGGTGATTTTTTGCGGGGGTCTGTCCTACATGGGGTTTGTTGAACTTCTTGAATGGATATCTTCTGGTCTTTCATGATATTAGGGAAGTTTCCTGCAAGCAAATCTTCAAAAATTTTCTCTGTGTTTTTATCTCTTCCTGTTCTGGAATTCTGATCATGTGTAAATTATTCCTCTTGATAGTGTCCCACGTAACTCTTAGGCCTTCCTCATTTTTCTTCATTCATTTCTGATTGTTCTTCTGACAAGTTAGTATTAAGGGATTTGTCCAGTATTTCCCTGACTCTGTCTTCCATTGATTCAGTTCTACTCCTTTGCTCTTCCATTGAGTTATCTATTTCTGAAATTCTAGTGTTAATCTTCTGGATTTCTAGTTGCTGTTTTTGTACATTTTCTAGTTGTCTATTTTTACATTTTGTTCTTGTATCATTTTCCTGAATTTTTCTAGAGTTTTGTCTGTGTTCTCCTTAGTTTTGTCCATGTTCTCCTTGATCTCTTTGAGGATGCTATATAAAGTCTTCTGAATTCCTTACCAGGTAGTTCAATTACCATTTCTTGGAGGTTTTCTGGTCCTTTATTTTGGTCATTTGCTTGAGCCATCTTGTCCTATTTCTTTGTACGATTTAATATTGTCTGTAGTTTTGAAGCAGTAAGGTTTTACGATATTTATTGATTGACTGTATGTTTGTTTGCTTTGTTCTGATTCTTTGCTTGGTTTTGAGATATCCAGGCTGATGGGGCTTGTGTGCTACCCTGGTCTCTGGTCTGGCACACTGGGGTGCTCAATACCTGTCTCCTGGTAAATGGGGAAATGGCTCGTAATATGAGTGAGCCTCTGTTTGTTAGTCTTGCAGGGCAGCTGAGGGAAGGCTGAACAGGCATTGGCCACCATCTGTCATCTGGTCAGTGGTGGGGGAGCAGGCAGGACACTTGCCAAGTGGGTAGGGTAGTGGATATGGTGCATGTGGCAGGCAAGAGGCGGCATGGTTGTCGTTGCTCAAAGGGTTGGGGGGGTTGAAGGGCAGGGTAGTCCTGGGGAGGGTGGGCAACTGTGTGGATTGCAGTAGCTGCCACTCACCAGGTGGGGGGTGATGAGTGGGCTAGTGTGTGGGTACGTGATTGCCACCACTCGTTGGGTTGAAGAGGAGAGGGCGGTGGGTGGTGGACATGCTTGCACATGGGCATGAGGTTGTTGCTGCTTGCGAAATCAGGGAAGGGAAGTAGGTGGGTGACAGGTGGACAAGTGTTCCTGCTCGCTGTTGCCACCACTAACCTGGTTGGGGTGGGGCTTGAGTGCAAGGCAGGCTAGCATGTGAGTGCGTGGGCATGCAACTGTCACCACTTGCCAGGTCAGGGTGGGGGGGATGCGTGATGGGCAGTTGAGTACCTGGGTGCATAACCTTAAAGCTTTTATATTTTCAGCAAGCCAGTGCTTTGCCTCCCAGAGCAACCCAACAAATACTGGGTATTTACAGTGGACAAAAACAGTAATAAGAGAATCGTATTGACTTGGGAGAATGACTATAGAGAGATAAGGAAGAATGAGATATATATCTCCCTGAATGTAGAAATACGTGATAGCAATATCCATTCAGTTAGTCTCATTTAAAAAAAAAATTCATATTAATTTAGCTTTTCAAATGAGTATATTTCCATACTTCAAAATGGGAGTTTTGCATTAGACTTCTTTCTCCTCTTCATGAGTGGTAATGCAGATTTATCTACGTATACAAATAGTTATATTCAAATATCAATTGAATGAAAAATGGTTTAGTGCTTACTTTTTCTATTCTTCTGAAATATTCAGATATTTGTTGTGTTGTTAGGTGCTGTCGAGTTGGTTTCAATTCAGAGCGACCCTATGCACAACAGAATGAAACACTGCATGGTCCTGTGCCATCCTTACAATTGTTATGCTTGAGCTCATTGTTGCAGCCACTGTGTCAATCCACCTTGTTGAGGGTCTTCCTCTTTTCCGCTGATCCTGTACTCTGCCAAGCATGATGTCCTTCTCCAGAGACTGATCCCTCCTGACAACATGTCCAAAGTATGTAAGATGCCGTCTCGCCGTCCTTGCTTCTAAGGAGCATTCTGGTTGTACTTCTTCTAAGATAGATTTGTTCGTTCTTTTGGCAGTCCATGGTATATTCAATATTCTTCGCCAACACCACAATTCAAAGGTGTCAACTCTTCTTCAGTCTTCCTTATTCATTGCCCAGCTTTCACATGCATATGATGCTATTGAAAATACCATGGCTTGGGTCAGGCGCACCTTAGTCTTCAGGGTGACATCTTTGCTCTTCAACACTTTGAAGAGGTCCTTTGCAGCAGATTTGCCCAATGCATCGCGTCTTTTGATTTCCTGACTGCTGCTTCCATGGCTGTTGATTGTGGATCCAAGTAAAATGGAATCCTTGACAACTTCAATCTTTTCTCCATTTATCATGATGTTGCTCATTGGTCCAGTTGTGAGGATTTTTGTTTTCTTCATGTTGAGGTGCAATCCATACTGAAGGCTGTGGTCTTTGATCTTTATTAATTAGTAAGTGCTTCAAGTCCTCTTCACTTTCAGGAAGCAAGGTTGTGTCATCTGCATAATGCAGGTTGTTAATGAGTCTTCCTCCAATCCTGATGTCCCGTTCTGTTCTTCTTCATATAGTCCAGCTCCTCATATTATTTGTTCAGCATACAGATTAAACAGGTATGGTGAAAGAATACAACACTGACGCACACCTTTCCTGACTTTAAACCAATCAGTATCCCCTTGTTCTGTCCAAACAATCACTTCTTGATCTATGTAAAGGTTCCTCATGAGCACAATTAAGTGTTCTGGAATTCCCATTCTTCTCAGTGTTATCCATAGTTTGTTATGATCCACACAGTCGAATGCCTTTGCACAGTCAATAAAACACAGGTAAACATCCTTCTGGTATTCTCTGCTTTCAGCCAGGATCCATCTGACACCAGCAATGATATCCCTGGTTCCATGTCCTCTTCTGAAACTGGCCAGAATTTCTGGCAGTTCCCTGTCGATATACTGCTGCAGCCGTTTTTGAATGATCTTCAGCACAATTTTGCTTGTGTGTGATATTAATGATATTGCTCAATAATTTCCACATTTGGTTGGATCACCTTTCTTGGGAATAGGCATAAATATGTATCTCTTCCAGTTGGTTGGCCAGGAAGCTGTCTTCCATATTTCTTGGCATAGATAAGTGAGCACCTCCAGCGCTGCATCTGTTTGTTGAAACATCTCAATTGATATTCTATCAATTCCTGGACCCTTGTTTTTCGCCAATGCCTTCAGAGCAGCTTGGACTTCTTCCTTCAGTACCATCAGTTCCTGATCATATACCACCTCTTCAAATGGCTGAATATCGACTAATTCTTTTTGGTATAATGACTCTGTGTATTCCTTCCATCTTGTTTTGATGATTCCTGCGTCATTTAATATTTTCCCCATGGAATCCTTCACTATTGCAACTCGAGGCTTGAATTTTTTCTTCAGTTCTTTCAGCTTGAGAAACGCTGAGCGTGTTCTTCCCTTTTGGTTTTCCATCTCCAGCTCTTTGCACATGTCATTATAATACTTTATTTTGTCTTCTCAAGAGGCCCTTTGAAATCTTCTGTTCAGTTCTTTTACTTCATTAATTCTTTCTTTTGCTTTAGCTGCTCGACACTCAAGAGCAAGTTTCAGAGTCTCCTCTGACATCCACCTTGGTCTTTTCTTTCTTTCCTGTCTTTTCAGTGACCTCTTGCTTTCTTCATGGATGATGTCCTTGATGTCATTCCACAACTCGTCTGGTCTTCGGTCACTAGTGTTCAATGCGTCAAATCTATTCTTGAGAAGGTCTCTAAATTCAGGTGGGATATACTCAAGGTCATATTTTGGCTCTCGTGGACTTGCTCTGATTTTCTTCAGTTTCGGCTTGAACTTGCATATGAGCAATTGATGGTCTGTTCCACAGCTGGCCCCTGGCCTTGTTCTGACTGATGATATTGAGCTTTTCCATCGTCTCTTTCCGCAGATGTTGTCATTCAGGTATTTAGGTATTTGGAATAGATTCCTGAGAAAGCTCAGGTTTTTTTTTTTTTTTTTTTTACAACAGGCATACTTTCTGATTCATAAGAACAAATTGATATAATATTAAAAAATGGTGAGTTTTAGCAGGTTACAAAAAAAAAACGTATGCATTTTTAGGCTGGAGATAGCGTTCAGGTACTAGGAGATACGAACTGTATGCTACACCAATCCAATTACATCTAGGGTGGCATGCTTAATTTTGGATGTTCTAGTTTTAAGAAGTTTACAAAATAGAGCAACTAAGAGAATAAGTACAACATTGAAAAGTCTAGAAATTATGTCTTACAAGTTTGACCTGCATAAATAGAAAATACATGAACTGGAGGAAGGATATAGAAGGTTTAGCAATGACCTGAGAATTGTTTTCAAATACTCTTGAGCTGCTGCACAGAGAGTAGGGTGTTCTTTTTAGTATTAAAGATGAGAATGAGGTCCAAAGGTGACGGCTGAATGGCCGCATGTTCCAAGGCAATATAAGTCATGACTGTCTACTTACCTTTTTTTCTGACCTAACTTAGTGTGTTCCATATGAGGGACTGTGCAGATAGAGGACAGTTGGTCATAATTCAAGGTTATTACAGGAAGATTCCTTTATGGTAAAGCAGAAGATGAAATGTGAACCAGATAACCTCTCAGATCCCTTGCAAGTAACTACTACAAGCATCATTTTCCAACTCATCCCAAGGAAATGTTTTAGATGCCAAAATGTAACTACCAATAGGTGGTGCTCTTTTCTTACTGTTTGCTGGCACTAGCACAAACCCGGATTTTCCTTCTCAGGATAAAACAAATAAATAAATATAAACGTATATATTATATGTAATATATTATATATTATATATATAATATATATTGAAGTTTAGTTAGTGTTTGCCATTGGTATTAAAATCTTATTTTGAATTTTCTAGGATCATAATATCTGAGACTAGAAAAGGGGGTTAGAACTCGTGAGTTTCTGAGCTAGACATACTTTCTTTTACACACCTGTTAGGACTTTGCACCTGCTGCTGCTTCTCCCTGCATGCCCTTACCCACCCTTTTTCTTCTTGATAACTCAGATTATTTTAACAAAAAGCAGAGGCACCAACCCTTGAGACAATCTTGTCTTGCTAACCTACTCCTTTGGTTAGGACCCTCCCCCATTACAATTTTCATTTCACACTGTGGCTCCTTTCTAAGGCTATAAACACCTTAAGACAAGGCCCTGTATTACATCAGAATCTTCAGCTCTTAGCATAGGGCTTGACTTTTAAATGGTACTCAATAAATGATTCTTTTATGAATAACCAATTTTAGTCCAACTTACGCGTTACAGAAACTCATAAATAAAAGGCCACAGCAATTACTCATCTAGTTAGTAATGATTTTAGAACAGAACCTGGATATTCTATCACCTATAGAGATTGTTTAGGAACTTGATTGTTACATAAAGGCAGAAGATTTATTTCTACTCTCATCTGAAAAGCAAGCACCTGTACTTGAGCAAACCAAGGACTTGCCTCTGGTTAGAACCAGCCGGTGCTATTGTAAAGTTCAACTCCTCTCAAGAAGTAGCCGAGGCAGGTGCCCTGGGAGTGGTAAGTGGAAGTTCACCTTCGTGCTGGCCCACACAGAATGTTTTCAAAGTGAATTAGAACATACAATGGAAGGCTTTCTATGTAAAGTCTGATTTTAAAACAAATAGACTAAATGAAATCTTGATGATTAGTTAAATCCCCAGGAAGCAGGAAAAACATTTTAGTCATGTAGAAAATATGTAACCAAGAACAACTTTTTTCCACCTCTTTCTCCAACAAAGTACAGCTGCTAGAAATGTCAGCGGAGCCTAGGACTGAGCCACATACCCACAGTAGTCACTGGCTGAATAGCTGATGCTGATTGTTGACTGCAGTTTCTCTACGTGGCCTTCGCTTTCGGGCAAAGGCAAGATGAAGAAGAGTTTCTAAATAGAACAAAAAACCATAGAATATTGTTTTCCTTGCAGAGTTCCAGTCGAATGACAGAGTTTTATAGGATCTCAAAACAATCATTGTCTGTGCCCAAAGTCTAACACAAGCCAAATATGATATAATCTATGTTTTTCTAGAAGAGCAAAATGTCCATTAGTCAGTTTATCTCCTCTTAGCCTCCACCCACAGGCATTCCTAGACTGTGAGCTCTCGGAGGGCAGACCTACGTCCAATAAATCTTCATATTCCCAGTACCTCACACAATCTGGAGCACTTATATCCTGGAAAATATCTATTAAATTTGATGAGGGAACAACTGTGTAAACTTACCGGGTTCAAAAGTGTTTCCTACTTAACACCAAAGTGAAAAAAGTTTAAGGAGGTTCAAGTTTCCAAAGTCAGCAAAAGCCCTTCTTGGGTATAAGCACTGTTGGAGTTTTCTTCCAGTTCATAAGAAGAAAAAAAGCATTATTGGAAGAGGTGTATACAAAAGAGAATCGTATCACCATTCAATACATAAATGGCAAAATGCCTAGGGGTAAATTCTTTCATGGGGAGTTTTTTTTTTTTTTTTAGAGACTCCTTTGCCTGGCTAAGAGCCTTTCTACTATCTCTTCTTATGCTAGTCCCTTGAACATTTAATTCAATTAAACTAAAACATTTACTGAGTGTCTACTATGTGACAATTCTATCCCAGGTCCTCAGAAAACAAGGATGAATGAGATATGCTCCCTGCCCCCCACCCCCCAAAACTTACTTTGTAGGCCATCCTCCTTCTAACAAATCTATTAAGCCCCAGAATCTGCAGCTATGAGAGATGGGTAACGAGTCTTGATTAATTTACTTTGAAGCTTTCTCCAGAGGAAAATGTGTCATAAAGACAGTAATATACCTTCCAAAGTAAAGAAGCTTACCATTATATAAGTTAATACACCATTTGTCCATGGAAAGACCCACTAAAAGGATCAAACGAGACCAGAAACAGCACTGTCAATCAATTCTACATTTCAGACGCTAGTATGACAGAAAATACTCAAAACTCTAGTCACATGAACTTAGAGCAGTGTTTCTCAAAGTTGAGTATGCTTCCGAATCGCCTGAAGGGTTTGCTAAAGCACAGATTTGTGGGTCCCATACCCACATTTTGACTCAGAAGAACTAGGGTGGGCTGGAGGATTTTGAGTTCTAAGAAATTCCCAGGAGATACTGATGCTGCTAACCCAGGGACCATACACTGAGAACGAATGACTTTGAGAAATCACAAATATATCTTTTGTACTACAAACCAATGCATATTTTCAACATTTTAGATTAGTTTAGGGCTTTGTGAGAAGCCATAGGGAAACAATCTCTCAAAATATTAAGAACATTAAGAATATCTCATTTTTTCACAGAGCTTCTAAATTTTTAATGGATTTTCTCCTTTGACATTCTGAGACAGGCAGAGTAGATATGATTAAATCTGCCTGATAGATGAAGGAAATGAGAATAGCAATATTAGTTGACTTTATTAATTAGCATTCCAGTCAAGATCAGAATTTAGATCTCGTAGCAGGGCCCTGGAGACTTGGTGGAACAGTAGTTAAGGGCCCAGCTACTAACCAAAAGATTGGCAGTTTGAATCCACTAGCTGCTCCTTGGAAACCCTATGGGGCAGTTCTACTGTTTTATAGGGTCACTATGAGTCAGAATCGACTTGATGGCAATGGGTTTGGATTTGGTTTGATTAACAGGATCCTAGGTGGTGCAAACTGTTTGCACTTTACTGCCAACCTAGAGGTTGGTGGTTCAAACCCACCTTGCAGTACTGCAGAATAAAAGGCCTGGCAATCTGTTTCTATTAAGATTAGAGCCAAGAAAACCCCCTATGGAGCAGTTCTACTCGGTAACACACAGGGTCACCACGAGTCAGAACCCACTAGACGACAACTAACAACTCTTAACTTAGGAAATAGAAAAATAAAACCTCTCGCAATCTTTTCTCTACTAGAAAGCCATCCACCTTAACCCACACCTAAATACAGTAATTACGCTCAATTTAAACAATCATTAGGTTAATTCTTCGTAATTAAATTAAAAGATTATTTGAAGGAAAGGCAAATAAAAGCATTTTGAGCTTCAGGTGCTTCAACTCTAAAATGAGAGCACAAGACAAAGAACCTTGCTTTACTAAAATTATTGGATATAATTATTTTATAAAAGGAATATTTAACAGAGCCTCATTAGTAAAGTAAGAAGAATTAACTAAAGCTGGTAATACACTAGGATTGGTTTGCCCAAACGCTTTTACTGAAAGCATGCCCAAATGCAACGAAGTCGTTGCATTTACTGTCGCTCTACTGACCTGAGAAGATGAATCTTCAAGGAAGGTAGATCACTGAAGGAGTTAAGAAAGACGTGATGGTCATTTGAGTGTATAGCCTACACTACAATGTTTTAGATAAATAAAAAGACGTCTATGCCTCTAAAAATATCATCCCTGAAATTGTGTGTTACCAGGAGTACTACTTTATGTACTAATATGCTAGGACACAACCATTATTAACCTGCAGATAAAACCATTGCCGTTGAGTCGATTCCAACTCACGGTGACCTTATAGGACAGAGGAGAACTGCCCCCACAGGGTTTCCAAGGCGGTAAATCTTTACAGAAGCAGACCACCACATATTTCTCCCACAGAGTGGCTGGTGGGTTCAAACTCCAGACCTTTTGATTAGCAGCTGGGCACTTAACCACTGTGACACCAGGGCTCCTCAACATGTAAACAGACTGGCATTTTATGGACTCTTAAATATACCCATGGGTGTAAAGTAAAGATGCAATAATGAGGGTTCTTTGGTTAAATTGTCATCATTTACGACAGGTCAAAGTAGATATAAGGAACCTTGGTGGTACAATGGTTAAGCACTCAGCTGTCAACTGAAAGGCTCGTGGTTCGCACCTACCAGTGGCTCTTCGGGAGAAAAGACCTGATGATCTACTCCCATAGAGATTTATGGCCTAAGAGACCCTATGGAGCAGTTCTGCTCTGTCACATAGGGTCAGTACGAATCAAAATCAACTCCATGGCACACAACAACAACAGCAACAAATACTTGTGTCATTTGATTAATACTACGCCAATATTTGCACTGTAAAATTCTATTTTCATGGGTTTATAACACAATAATAAAAATTCACTCTGCATTGAAACTGGCACAGGGAAGTTCAAGCTGAGACATCTGTGATGCCAAACTTCTTTCCACTACTACCACTAAAAGTTAATAAGATACTATCTGATGCTGCAGCATAAAAATCCTGAATAACCAACAGAAAATGAGCAAAACAGGTCCCATTTTTATTATACCTAGCAAATACAACAAATAATGGGGATTATATAAGAGATTTGATAGATGTCTTCAGTAAATGTGTCTTTTATCAAGGTATTAATGTGACCAAACATTAACAAAACAATGTGTATGATCTCTACTAAACTTCTCCCAAATAAAACAGCTTTTTTTTTTTCATCAAAAGCGTAACTGTCATGAAATAATAAAGATTAATCCTATAGGAAGGAGCCTTGGTGACACCACGGGTAAGCACTTGGCTACTAACCAAAAGATCAGTGGGTGGAGCCCACCAGCCACTCCGTGGAAGACCTGATGATCTACTCCTGTAAGGATTACAGTCTGAGAAGTCCTATGGGGTAGTGCTAGTCTGTCATTTAGGGTCTCAGTGAGTCAGAATTCATTTGATGACACTCAACAACACAGTAATTCTGCAGAAGGTGACAATGAAGGAGAATTCATAATGACACACGCACCAAAATGAAATTTAGTAACAGAGAGACTTCTAAAATTATATTCAGGGAAGTTTAAAACATGAAAGCAGGAAGGTGGTACAATGCCACTAGGAGTCAATCCCCACAAGTAACAATATAAATAAACATCCTTAAAAAAATTGATAAGTATAAATGGGAAATAAGAAATGAGACAGTATTCAACCATGTATTTAATATTAAGATTCACCATCACATTATTCCCATAACTTTTTCAAATCAGCTAATCAGTAATTAGATTTCATAGTCTTTTATACAATCTTCCTCTATAGTCTTCTCGAAGTGGTAGAACATGGCTCCCTTCCAATGTTCTAAGACACAAAAGTCTCAAGTTTTGAAAAAGACGCAGATATTCACTCTGAATTAGCACGTCTTTCTTGCTAAATTAGCAAGGCTCTAAACCAGTGTTTCTCTAAGCAGACATCTCAGAAACGCAATACTCTAAAATACTCTTTAAGGGAGAAAAGTCTCCCGTCTTAAGAGGGCTCACGAGCATTTAAAGACCCTAAAAGGTCCCCATAACAAAGAAAACTAATCATTTGTTACAGCCCAGTATTTCCAAACTTATATGACCACAGAACACAATTTAGGTAACACCTGTTAATATCTTATAAAACCTCTTTTTGTGAAGTTTTCTCATAGAAAGTTAGGTCGATCTATTAGATTTAATATGTTTTGACATGAGCTCAGTATGTTTGAAAAATTGTCTGAAATATAAATTATGATGTCAATTTCTTCTTCCATAAGAGACAGGAGGTTGGCTTGCTTTCTTAAAGGCCTCGTAAACAAAAAAACTACAATTCTAAAATACTTAAGAGCAGATTTAATACTCATGTCCCTATTTAATTTCTAGGAAAATCTGAACTTAGTCAATCAAGTGCTTATTAAACTCCAGTGCCTAGATAAAATACATGCAAGCCTCTTAATTGTTCTTAATTATATTATATGTATACATATTCCCTGAGCGAGTTATCTGCGTTAGGGGATTTTCTTCATTGACCCCCATGGTTTCTTGGTCTCTTTGAGTGGGTCTAACTATACTATGAAGCTAAATTTAAATTATTTTTTATATAATTTATTCTCTTTTTCCTTTCCATTAGCATGATAATAAGAAATCCATGGTATTATGGATTTTTAAAAGTTAAGATTATAAAGCTGTCTTGCCTATTACAGTAAAAACTTCATTAAGGGCCATCGCGTATTCAAAGTAGTCTATAATTCAAAGCAGCTGCTCATACCGCACCCTCTCTCCAGATGTACTATTGTCCTTTCAACAAAAACATCAGATCATCCGAGTACTCTTTCATTTCAAACCTAGTTTCTAGGTCCCAGGCATTCAAGGTAACTATGTTTTCATAAAGTTATCATATCCCTTACCATCGAAGCCCACGGGCCCATGGTTCCTAATGGCTTGACCATTCAGCCCTTAATTACATATTATCTTTTCCAAAGCGTTATATTTTAGCCACGCACTTCATAAACATGTCAAAATCATAATTATCATTTTTTTTTTAGTCATGATAGGAAAGAACCTCCCTTTCTGTGTTAAAACCATGTATTCACTTATGGGTTTGGATTACTTCAATTTTCTTTTACCTGTGAACTCTATGTGACATTTTTTAAAAGGCAATGCATAGCCACTAAAATGTAGTCTTTTTGTAGTTGTATGTCATAAATTAAAACACTGAAAGTTTCCTTATAAGAACACATAGGTTTTAATTCCTCTTCCTAAAGAGTTTCGTTTTATGATTAAGAAAATTAAGATTAAGTGACCGATGATGGAAATGTAATGAACATAAATCACCTACTTTAAATAGGTTCAAGAGAGGAAACAACATAGGCAAACTATTCTTCTATTAAATAGTAGCCAAGGACAACTTCTTAAACCAAGAGGAAAGTAAATGCTGATTTCATAGCCCTCTCATTTTCCTCCAAGATGGTGTATTTTTATAAAGCTGAAATACTCTGTCATCAATATTTTTGTAAATTATCTTTTACAAAGAGAAAGATAAAACCTATCTTCACGTGAGCCCGTGCACATCACAAAAAAACTTAGAAGCGCTCCAAACTTACGGTTTTGGCACACCAACTGAGTAGCGCTGAGGGAGGAGAAGAGGGGTTAGCAAAAGTGTATTTAGGATGAATGCCACCCACCATCAAGTAATGGTTTAAGTAGAAAGTAATCAGGGGGAGACCACAGCAGCTAAATTTCAGCCAAAGATATTCTAGGTTTAGAACAATAAATAATTTTAATCAGGTACGTTCCAAGGAGCAAACAGGGCTGTAAGGCTATAGCTCAGCCCGGATAAGCACTCGGAAAGTCTGCCAGACCAGCAGCCACTCCGCACCTAAAGCACAGCGTTTGACCTGCCATTAAAAGCTGTAACATCTTTAGTACAAAGAAACCCATACGTTGTGAAACCTAAACACTTTGAGCTAGAAAACATATCTAATTTATTAACGAAGACAGCATCTTTCACCTACATCAGAACGTACGTCGTAAGGTGAAGGGAGTTACGGAAATGTTTATATGGATGAAGCTAGAGAGACACACACGAGAGCATCAGGACTTTCCTGGAGCCCTGCCTTATTAGAGCCAGAACTGCCTCATAATAAGGTCTTTTTAGTATGTTAGTAACGAAACACTCTTGGAAGGGGTCCAACATGAACCACCTCTCCAGGAGTCTCCCATGTGGTAACGTGACACTTAAGCTTCCACAAAAACCAGTGTCTACATTTGATGAATAAGTTAGCAAAAAAAAAAAAAAAAGTTATTAAGGCTTTGAAAAATACAGAGAATAAAACAAAAGGACTTTGAGACATGTCTTACTATTTGTCTCCCTGTTTGCCAATTAGGATAGTTTTTTCTAGGATGCTAAAAAGGATTACTTTTCTTATCAGGTCACACAGCCCTGTATGTGCTTCAAGCTGAAATTCATCACTTCAAGGGGGCTTCTCGCCTCCATATCAGAGTTTATCATTTGATGGCATAAAACTACAGTGAGGCTGAAAATAGACACTGAAATTATAAAGCAGTGAATGAGTCGAAGCCAATAGGATATGGAGCCTAAATTATTTGAATCCTTAGCAATCTCCCACACATTGTTCACTCAGCCCAAAACAACAAAAACCTGTATAATGTTGAATGAAACAAACTCAAATTCCATCTCCAAATCATATAATTCATACTAAAAATAAAACATGTTGATACAAAAAAAAATACATATATATAGTTGGTTTCTTAGGTGCTCTAGTTACTCCCTAGGAATATTCCCAAGAAAGTGATTATCAAGATAGGAGTGATCTGAGTATCTTCACTCTTGCCACCTGCCTTGCCCACCCAACTTCCTTCCAATCCCTGCTTCCATATTGCTCCTTCATTGAGCCTAGCCCTCAAAATTGCATGAAAGTAAACAGAGCATTCGCTGGTGTGGTCAGCTGTCAGTACAGTCTCATCAAGTGGCTGTCATGCTGTGGATAACCCAAAGCAGGTTTCTGTTTCCTTAGCAGAGGCCAGGTCCTCACAGAGCATGATCATGGTTTTAAGAAGAAAACGAAATCTGGTTCAGCTCAGACTCTAGCTTCAGGCTTCTGCGTTAGAAACCATAATTCACATTTATTGTAAATGTCATCATGCCTATGAGCTCTAGAGTGTATTTACAGTGTCAGCGGAGGGTTTTCCTTGATGGATGCTTTAGTTTTCCCTTTTCTTTTTTTCATAAGTCCTATATATCAAAGCTTTGGGAAATTTCTTTTTACTGATTCTGACAGAATTGATAGAGCAGCAAGGGCTGGCCTCCTTACTTGACAGGTCTTGGCTATTTTCACTGAAGACAGGCTTCGCAGTTACATTTCCCTTTATCATGAATGAAGTGAACTAAAAAGCTGCGGTCCATCCTCAAAGCATATAAACAGGGTTAGTGTCCAGGAAACTTTCCCTCAAGCTGTTAGCACAACGGAGGGAGGCTGTTTGCATAAGTTATAAGCTTCAGCACAGGGGCTAGCAGAAACCTTGTTAAACCATGAATTTCAGTCTGCAGTAATCTGTGTTGAATAATGGGATGAGCAGATTTTCATCAGCTGATTTCAAGAGATGTTTACATGTACCAGCATCACCCCCTATTCCAACTCCTCCCAGGGTGGATGGGACAACCCCTCTTTGCCTAGATGGATTTTAAATAATAACACCCAAGCACCTGGTTTTGTTTGTGTGTTTGTCACCAAGGAGCTATCAAGTAGCACTTGTTAAACACAGAAGACAAGGGTTAAGAGGGGCGACAAAATCAGAAAAAGAGATCATCTAAAAGCGAGGGCAAATGTGACTTATCTCTCTGGGGGCCGAGGGATTGGCATAAAATGGCATCTACCACTTGATAAACATGGCTAAAGCCCAGGCCACGGGAATATCCCCTGACCCATGTAGGAATCACCGGCGTAAGTTATTCTAGGACTGCTAGAGACGCCCAGGGCAGGAGAGCTCCTCTGGGCATGGGGTGTCGCCCCTTCCCTTTCTCCAAGCAGATACTCCAGCCAACTCCCTCCACTGTTCCGCGCCCTTCTTCTCTCCACTTCTCACTTCGGACTCTAAAACCGGGCTTACTATGGACGCAGCTGGAGAAATGCGGGGCGTGACTGCACCGAGGGGCCCGGGAGGATCGCCGCGGAGGTTGGGGAAAGGTGCCTGGGGGCACCAACGGGCAGAGGGCAGACATGGATGCTGTGGGGGGTCCGGTAGAAAGCTGGGACCAGATTGCTGGAAAGGGGCGCCTCAGGGCACTCACCTGCTGCTCCACCTCGATAGCTGCGAACTGTGTTGCCTTCGTGCAGGGGCCGGGGGCGCGGGGATCGGGAGCCCAGCTCGCGGAAGCCTGGCGTCCGCGCCGCCTCGGTCCTGCCGCCGCCGCTGTACCTGTCATAGAGCCGCAGCATGTGCTCCGACACCTTGTCGCGCGGCTGCAGCTCAGGGCCGGGGCCACCACCTGCCGTGCGGTCGCCTGGCACAGCCTTGCGGAGCTCGGGGAAATGCTGCTTTAGTTTCTCTCCCTGGGCTAGGCTCACACAGAAGCAGCCCAGCCACAGACAGAACAGGCTGCGCGCACCAGCCATGGCGAGGTCCCGGCGCGGCGCGTCCGCTCCCTGCGTCGCGGGGGGGATACTCTGGAAGAGCGAGGGGCCCGCGGGAGACCCAAGGGTTAAACCCTAAACTAGGGCGAGAGCGTCCGGAGCCCTGGGAGACAGCCTGAGCAGAACAGCGACAAGCCCCACTTTTTGAGCTGGCCAAGCGCAGAGCGGCAGGTGGGTTCTTCTCTCGCAGAGGGAGCGGACCTCACTGGCGCGGGACGCTGCAAGCGCCGTCTCCACTTGGACGCTGAGAGAGAGCAGCGAGTCGCGGCGCGTGTGTCCCGGGTGTTTTCAGGATCTGTCTCTACCCTCCCTCCCCGTTTTATTTTCGGGAATACCCAGCCGGAGCGGCCGCGCTGGGGAGGAGAACTAGCACTGCGTCGGGCGGAGTGCCGGAGCGGGGGTGCGCGCAGCGGTCCGGAACGCTCGCTCGCCTTTTCCAGGGATTGGAGGAGCCGCGGAACGGCCAGTCCGAGTTTTGAGTGTATGCGTGTGTGCGCGCGCGTGCGTGCGAGGAGAGAGAGAGGGAGAGAGAGAGAGACTAAGACTTCCTTCTAGTTCTCTGACTGCTCTGTGCAGTCCGCAGCCAGTCTCCCCTCGCCCTGGCTTTCACAGGCAGCTCGGACCCGGCTATAGCTGCAGAAAAGCCAGGGGGGAAGTGACCAACGAACCAGCAGGGGGAGAGAGAGAAGAGGAAGCAGAGGAGGGGGTGGTTGGGGAACGGAGAGGGAAAGAAGATCAAGGAAGAAAGAAAGGATTGGAGGAATTTTTTTTTTTTTAATCCTTTCAAAAACTGGCTATGTTGAACAAGTGAACAGAGGAAAATAAGAGCTTCTTTCTCCTCTCCTTGCCCACCCACTCCCCAATTCCAAACAAAATCACAATGTGAACACCCTCCTTACGGCCTTCCTTGGGGTTTCTGACCAAAGCCGCCAACCCCTGCACCTGTGCCCGGTTCCAGTCCCTTCTGGCCTCTCAGAGTTTCCCACACCTGATCTCCCCTCTCTCCTGAATCATCAGTTTACCCCATTCGTCTTCCCCGAGGAGAAACATATCTGGAATCTCTTCCATCTTAAAAACAAAAAGAGGAGAAACATACCTGGAATCTCTTCCATCTTAAAAACAAATAAAAAAGCGAACACACAGTAAACACCTCTCCTCCTCCCCCTTTCTGTCTCTCTCATTGTCTCTCAAGAGGTTTCCTTCCGGAAGGTGCAGTGGTAATGAAACATAAGGGCTTCTAAGTCAGAGACCCTGGCGTTGCACAGCAGGCTCTGACAGTTGCTAGCTGAGACTCTAACTCTCCTTTTTTCTTGGCTGCAAAACGGAGATTTTACTAGCTAGCATTTTATCCCACACTTATTCCTAGGCACTCATTCTTTATTTTTCACATGTATTACCTTTAAAAAATATTTACAACAAACACCATTTTGCAGACAAGGAAACTGAGGCAAAAGGACACTGAGCTGAGCTCCAGACCCAGGCCCTTAATTGCCACATTACTAATAATGAAACTCGCATTTGAACTGACGTTTTAATTTGTGTAAATGTGCTTAACCAGGTGCAGGAAAACCCTTAATGTCTTTTTTGTCCCCTCTGTGGGCCTTACTGAAAAAACAAAAACAAACAAAAAAAAAACTCAGATGTCACACTGGGTCTCAAATCTTCATTTCTTCTTTGAAGGTGAATAACAACATGTTCCTTTTAGAGTTTTGCTTGGATGAAATGAGAAAACAGTGCTAAGTGACTGACATGCAGATTAGCCCTTAGTAGGGGCTCAATCCCTTGTCAAACTTTTCTCAAATGCAGACTACATTCTGCCTACTAAATCATGTCTCAACCCACTGCAGTTTGTATTTGGCCCTTAGTGATCCCCGGAACTGTCCTGCAGATAACAACACTGTACTTCAAGGGTGGTTGTGAGGATTAAATGAGATTGTGCTTATGATCTTTGCCTGGCTAAAAAACATAATAGCTTTTGTGGTTAGTAATGAAAACCCAATGGCAAAATTCAATAGGCCCTGGAAACTCTCCCCTTCTTTGATTTTTTCCTGTGAATCTTTTGTTCTTTTTGCTCTCTTTTTTGTTCTTTTTCAGTTCTGTGAGTTGCCTTCTCTTTCTAGGCCTACTTCTAATGTTCCTCCTAACTTGCTGCTCTGCTTTGGGACAATGTCAAATTGAGAAGAAAAAGTTTCTTCACTCTTGTTACTTTGTGGTCACCTCTGACCTTTAAGTAGTAGTTCTGGGTCCCCCTGAGCCCCAGCCCTCATTGTAAAAAGTTTACCCTTTTTGCCTTTGAAACCACCCCAGTTAGCCCTGGTGTACATCTCTATTGCAGCAGTTGCCATTCTGTACTGGATGTAATTCATCACTTGTGGGAGGCCGTGCTGCAGGTGCTGGAGTGGACCACGTAAGTTCAATGCAGGCTTTCACCTCTTTCTACCTATGTGTACCTTCCTTCTTCACGCCTCTGTTTTCTTATTCGTAAGTATCAAATAAAAGTTCCCGCTCCACCGGGTCGCTATAAGGAACAACTGGATAGTCCATGTCAAGGGATTACCACGGTGTCTTTGTGTTGTTGTTGTTGCTGGTGGTCATGGAGTTGGCCCCTGACTCATGGTGACCCCATGAACAATAGAACAAAACACTGACCAGTCCTGTGCCATTCCCCAGATCAGTTGTGTATCAGACCATTGTGATCCATGGGGTTTTCATCCACTGATTTTCAGAAGTAGATCGCCAGGCCTTTCTTCCTAGTCTGTCTTAGAATAGAAACTTCACTGAAATCTGTTCAGTATCATAGCAACAAACAAGCCTCCCCTGACAATGGGGCGGCGGGGGGGGGGGGTGGGGGAGGGAAGTGGCTGCACATAAGATGCATTGGTCAAGAATCGAACCTGGGAGCACCTAGCAAATGTTTAAGAAAAGTCAGCTCTTAGAATTGCTTATGTGTTTTTGTCCAAGGCAGAGGTCAAGCAATACTCATCTTCATATTTTAGTGACCAGCCAGTATATTCAGAACAAACAAAGTAACAACTGAATGTTAAACTGGTGGGATAATACCTATCAGAGTCTCTTAGCTGTCATTGCAAGACTAGAATAAAACCAAAACTCATTGCCATCAAGTTGATTCTGACTCAGCAACCCTATAGGACAGAGTAGAACTGCCCCATACGGTTTCCAAGGAGCACCTAGTGAATTCGAACTGCCGATTTTTGGTTAGGAGCCAAGCCCTTAACCACTGTGTAAGCAGGGCACCTACACTGGAATAGAGAGTCTGAATGTTGTTACTAGGTGCCGTTGAGTTGGTTTCAACACGTAGTGACCCTGTGTGCAACAGAACAACATTGCCTGGTCCTGCGTCAGCAAATAGAAGCCAGTAAATTGGAGAATACTTGTAATAATGGCAGGGTGGATTTGTCTGACCTCCTCTAACTTCACAAGCAGGCCGGAGAATCAAGATTAACAGCTCAAGGCTGATTCCTATTAGGTGGAGGTGAAATATACCTCAACTCTGCAAACTTTTTACTTCTGTTACCAACTATCCCTCCCATAGCATTTTCTATTTCTCTGCTGAGTTTGATAATTCATTGTAATGGCCACACAGAACTCACAAACCATACTCACACCTATGAGGTTTATTAGGGAAGTAACAGGTTACAGTTCAGGATATAGTTCTTTGATCAGGACAGCCTCTTCACAGCCATGCCCACAGGCAAGCCTCTCTCTGCGCCTCAGCCTCAGCCCTGCTCAGACAAGTGTTACTAAGTTCTTTAGCTCCACCAACAAGTGACTGGAGGCACCCCACTCTGCCAACCCTCAGCCTGAAGGCACTTAGCTTTCTTCCTCCATGGGTAGGCAAGCCAAGCTCTGATGACAAGTGGCTGGAGGCACCCCACTCCACCAGCAAGCCTCTGCCCAAAGGTGCTCAGCTGTCTTGCTCCATAGGCCGGGAAGCTCGCTGTGCTGTCTCCTGCTGGTCTCCTGTTTCTACTGCCTCTGCTGCCTGCTGTTTATCTGCCGCTGCTTCTCGTCATCTTGCTGTCTCTGGTGTTACAGCTTGCTCTGTCTCTTGGGTCTAGGAGCGTCTCAGCATAGGAATCCAAGGTCCAAAGGTTGTACTTCTCTCCCATCTCTTCTTATTGATGGTAGTCAGGTCCCCCCGTGCTTGAGATTGTTCATTTTAAGCTTAGCTGGATGGCAAAACTGACCAATCCCCTTGTTAGGGTTCCATACACCGTATTGCATGGTCCCACCCCCACAAGGGTACCATGAGCCTTATTTGTGTTACTAGCAAGCTGTCCAATCCCCTTGGCAGGCCGCAAGCACCTTTTTTGCATATTCCTACCCAGTCATTTGGTAAGAGAAGACCATGGTAAGAAAGGCCATATAAAAGCTATCCATTGCACTACAATCCTTGTAGGGGCCAAATTCTAGACCTAAAATGGTTCATTTCCTACTGACCTATATCTAGGAAAATAGAGCAAAGGATGACACCAGAAGCGGAAGAGTTCCAGCAGTGACAAATAAATGGCACTCATGGCTAGATCCTCTGAATGACCTCTTGGAGAACTGATTTGGAAACAAATTGAACTGGGAGTAATCTATTTTCTCATCATAACACCTGGAGATGCCATATTGTGATGCTTCAGGAGAATAACAGTGCTTTCTTTTATCAAAGGCCACAGAATCCCAGATCTGGATGGGATTTATTGATTCAGAACGTGCTTTCATCTTTAGATGTTGTTGTTAGGTGCCATTGAGTCAGGTTCCAACTCCTAGTGACCCTATGTACAACCAAATGACACTGCCTGGTCTCACATCATCCTCACAATCATTGCTATGTTTGAGCCCATACTTGCAGCCACTGTGTCAGTCCATCTCGTTGAAGGTCTTCCTCTTTTTCGCTGACCCTCTACTGTACCCAGCATGTCCTTCTCCAGGGACTGGTCCCACCTTATAACATGTGATGTTTCAGGAGAGTAACATAGTGTTCAAAGTACAGCGCTCTGGCTGTACTTTTTCCAAGACAGATTTGTTCATTCTTCTGGAAGTCCATGGTATATTCAGTATTCTTTCCCAACACCGTAATTCAAAGGCATCAATTGTTCCTCTCCTTATTCCTTGTCCAACTTTTGCATGCATATCAGACAATTGAAAATACCATAGCTTGAAACAGGTGCACCTTAGTCCTCAAAGTGACATCTTTGCTTTTCAACACTTTAAAGAGGTCTTTTGCAGCAGATTTGCCCAATGCAATACGTCGTTTACTTTCTTGACTGCTGCTTCCATGAGTGTTGATTGTGGATTTAAGTAAAATGACATACTTGACAGCTTCAGTCTTTTCTCTGTTTATCATGATGTGCTTATTGGTATAGTTGTGAGGATTTTTGTTTTCTTTATGTTGAGGTGTAATCCATACTGAAGGCTGTGGTCTTTGATCTTTATCAGTCAGTGCTTCAAGTCCTCTTAACTTCCAGCAAGCAAGGTTGTGTCATCTGAGTGTTGCAGGTTGTTAATGAGTTTTCCTACAATTCTGATACCCTCTTCTTCATTGAGTCCAGCTTCTTGAATTATTTGCTCAGCATACAGATCAAATAAGTATGATGAAAGGATACAACCCTGATGTACACTTTTCCTGATTTTAAACCACGCAGTTTCCCCTCGTTCTGTTTGAACGACTGCCTCTTGGTCTATGTATAGGTTCTGCATGAGCACAATGACTTGTTCTGGAATTCTCATTCTTCAAAATATTATCCATAATTTGTTATGATTCACACAGTTAAATGCCTTTGCATAGTCAGTGAAACACAGGTAAACATCTTCCTAGTATTCTCTGCTTTCAGCCATGATCCATCTGACATTCAGCAAGGATATACCTCATTATACATCCTCTTCTGAATCCAGCTTGAATTTCTGGCAGTTCCTTATGGATGTACTGCTGGAACCATTTCTGAATGATCTTCAGCAAAATTTTGCATGTGTGTGATATTAATGAGAGTGCTCAATAATTTCTGCATTCTGTTGGATCACTTTTCTTTGGAATGGGCACAAGTATGGATCTCTTCTAGTTGATTGGCCAGGTAGTTGTCTTCCAAATTCCTTGTCATAGACAAGTGCGTGCTTTCGGAGTTGCATCCATCTTCAGATGCCTTCCCAGTAAAGACATAAATCGCAGGGCTCATAATTCTGGCTGAACAGTTTGCTTCCTTGATGTATGGAGGATTTGCAGCTGCTCAGAGAAACTTCAGAGCTGAATATGCTTCTATAAGCACCTTGTGTCTGATTGCTCAGTTGAGTCAAATTAATTTAAATTGTTTTTTCTTAATAATAGGACTTTCCAATTTTATATTAGAAAGTAAGTTTTACTGTTATAGCCAACTACTGAACAAAAAAAAAAAAAGAAGACACTTATTCCCTTTTCCTAATTGTAAGATGAGCTGAAGAAAGACATTTTTAGAATTGAAAACAACAGTAAATACAGATTTGGAATTTTAGTGGAGTTTATTGAGTTGAGTTCTACTTTTGGCTACAAAGACGTGTGTGTATGTGTGTATAATGCATGCTCTTATTTGCACTATTGAACACTTGTACATTATATTGGTTTCTTAGGGCTGCCAAAAAAATTACCACAAACTGGATGACTTTAAAAAATAGAAATTTATTGTCTCACAGTTCTGGAGGCCAGAAGTTCATATCAAGGTGTCAGCAGGGCCACACTTTTTCTGGAGGCTCTAGGGGAAGTTCCTTCCTTGCCTCTTCCTAACTTCTGGTGGCTTCTAGCAACCCTTAGCATTCCATGGCTTGTAGATGCATCACTCCAGTGTTTGTTTCAGGCTTCACATGGCTGGCTTCCCTCTGTGTCTGCGTCTCTTCTCCTCTTTTATGAGGGCAAAACTTCCTTTGTATTAGGACCCACCCTACTCCAGTATGACCTCATGTGAACTTAACTCATAACTTCTTCTAAGACTCTATTTCCAAACAAGGTCACAATAATAGGTAGTGGTGGGTGGAGTGTAGGACTTCAGCATATCTTTTTGGGGGGACACAATTAAATCTATAACATGTTTATTTTCTAAAAGTTTCCCTTAAACAATTACTATTGAATACTTATATAAAGCCATACTAGAATCTCTAGGGGGAATATATGGACAGAATGTGTCTCTGGAGTTCACCTTCTAGTAGGTTAACTGAAGAAACACACATGGAACAATTAATAAACAAGGGGAGAAATGTTGATATAGTGTTCAACTATGAGACATGAGTAAGGCTTTAGATAAAAGATAAAGGACTTGCAATTCAGGAAAGAATAATTGTAAGAGATACATCATAGAGGTGAAAATGAACTTTCCATGTTAATAAGGGGGTTTTGGGGGGAGGGGGAGAAAAAGTGGATTGATTTGGACAGAGTGTGCATGCTGGAGAGCAGAGGGAATAGAGAATGAAATGTAAGGTAGAGTGAGTTTATGAAGTCCCTTGATTCTAGATTTAGGAGAAAGTCGGGAATCAAGTTTTTGAGAGGAGAGGGCTTTTTAATGGTTAAAAAAAAAAAAAAAACCCATTGCCACTGAGTCGATTCCAACTCATAGTGACCCTATAGGACAGAGTAGAACTGTCCCATAGAGTTTCCAAAAAGCACCTGGTGAATTTCAACTGCCAGCCTTTTCGTTAGCAGCCAGCTATAGCACTTAACCACTATGCCACCAGGGTTTCCCTTCCAAAATAGCCTGGTCAGTTTCAATAATTAGTGAATTCTTACCTCTGAAAATGTATTTTAAAAGGATGGATGACAGCATGATGAAATTGTAAAGCTGATTCAAATATCAGAAAGTCGATTGAAGATATTTATTCTTACTTAAGAATTTATTTCGCTGAAAATAAAGTATACCTGACTCATGGTGGCTTAAAAATATAGATTTTGTTTTTCTGCTTATTGTAAGAAGTCTGCAGATAAGGAGCTGTTGGCATTTTTTTTCTGTGGCTTGACAATGGCAGCCCCAGTGTTTCTGTGACTTACTTGACATTTTCCCATCCTTGCTGCCCTAGGTTCATCACATGGGTGCTACAACTCAAGCCATCAAGTCCTTGCTCAAGGCAGAAAGAAGGGGAAGAGAGAAGGCACCAGTCTTATTTTTCCCTTTTATCAGGAAAAGAAAAAGCCATCTCAGAGCCCTGATGAATATTGACATCTCATTGGTCAAAATTTCATCACATGGATATCTCTACCTGCAAGGGAGGCTGGAGAAACTTGCAGGGGTTGGGCACATTGCCACCACAAATAGAATCTGGGTTCAGTTATCAAGGACAGAAGCTAACGAGGTCTTCTCCAAGGATCTTTAGAACTTTGATATTCTATGAATCTTTAATCCACTTCTATTGGCTATTTTATTTCTGTTTATATACTCGTTTAGTTTTTCTTCATCTTAAAAGCAAATAACAAAAACCTCTTTTTATATTCTACTATTTCACAAACCATCATTTTGTCACTTTCTTTCCTTTGACTTCCAAACTTCTAAGAAAAGTAGTCTATACCTGACATTTCACGTTCTTACTAACTATAAACAGTTCTTCATTTCTTAACCATCCCTAGTATGATCTGTATTCTATGGAAACTCTCCTTGTATTAGGCATTAAATTTCAAACTTAAAAATTTTCTGAATTTTTTTTCACCCTCCTCCTCCAGGCTTCATCCTTAACTATCTTTAAGTGTTTGACACTGTTGACTACCTTCTCATGGAAACTCTCTTTCATTTTTATCTGATGTGTATGATGCTATTCTGGCTCACCTCTTATCTTTTTAATTATTCCTTCATTGCTTCATTCAGTCAATAAATATTTTGAACCCATTATGTTCCTGACATTTAATTTTGGAGTTGGGAATACAAAGATACAATAAAATGGTCCCTGTCCTCTGAAAACTTAGTCTATTGAGGAGATAGGAACATTACCTTTTTAGCAACCTTAAGTCAGTACCTTGAGTAAGGTAGAGAGGGCTGCATGGAGGAGAAAACCCCAAAACCCATTCCAACTCATAGTGACCCTATAGGACAGAGTAGAACTGCCTCATAGAGTTTCCAAGGAGCGTCTGGCGGATTTGAACTGCTGACCTCTTGGTTAGCAGCCATAGCACTTAACCACTATGCCACCAGGGTTTCCGCATGGAGGAGAGGATACTTAAATTGAGATTTGAAAGTTAAATAGGTGGTTTTCCAGGAGTATTTCAGACAGGATCTTCCAGGCAGAGAAAGGATGTCATCTAGAAAGAGAAGGGAGAAGCCTTTCTTTTGAGATCCTATTCTAACTTCATACCAATCTTTCTGGGTATTTCCTCCGGTATTTCACTTTACGCACTTTTATTTAGTAACAGGAACTTGAAAAGTGATTTTCCTAACCTTAACTTCTGTATAGAATTTCAGTCCCCCGCCCGCCCGTTTCTGGTAAACTTGGGAATATCCTCCTGGCATCATACCTTCTGTGCATCTAAAAATGAAGCTGATTGTCTCCCCAATCGTATTCTTGGTTTTCATGTTTCTGTGAACAGCGTCACCACCCTTTCAGTCATTCAGGTTCCAAGTCTCAGACTTACGTTTGCCTTTTCACTATCCCTGATAGACATATCCAACCCATTACTAAAGCATGTAGAGGCTACCTCTTCAACATCTCTCCCATTTGGCCTCTTTATTTTTACTGCAATTTCTTTAATTCAGTTATTGATTTCTCCTAACCTAGTTTTTTTTTTTAGACTAGTCTCTAAATGGCTTCCAGTTCCTTCCCACCTTCCAACTGATTTTGATTTCTACTACTGTATAATAAATTACCAAAAACTTAGAGGCTTAAAACAGCACCCATTTACTATCTCACAGTTCTGTAGTCAGAAGTCTGGATGGACACAACCAGCTTCCCTGCTCAGGATCTCACCCTCCAGGTGTTGGCTAGGCAGAGTTCATATCTGAAGGTTCTGGGTAGGAATCTACTTCCACACTCATTCAGTTGTTGGCAGAATTCAGTTTCTTACAGTTGTGGGACTAAGGTCCCATTATTTGGGGTTGTTATCAGCCCATAGAGGTCATCTGCCATTTCTACCATGTGGCTTCTTCCATCTTCGCACTAACCTTGGCAAACGTCTTACATGTTCTAGGGTTTCTAATCTATTTCTCCTTTAAAGGGCATGCCTAATTGGGTCAGGTTTACCAAGGCTAACCTCCCTTTTGTAAAGTCAACCGTGCCATATAATATAAGCTAATTACAGGATGATGTCCCATTATATTCATCACTTCCTTCCACACTCAATATTGGGAGGGGGTTATGCAATATCATGGGCCATTGGAGTCATTTTAGAATGCTGCCTACAATGTTGTTGTTAGTTGTCATCCAACCTATTTCTACTGATGGTGACCCCACTTGTGCAGAATAGAACTGCTCCATCAGGTTTTCAAGGCTGTGACCTTCAGGAAGCAGATTGCCAGGTCTATCTTCTGAAGTGCCTATTTGGGGTTCTAACCACCAACCTTTTGGCTGGTAGTTGAGCACTTAACCAAATGTACCACTCAGGACTCCTGTCTACCATAAAAAACCGAAAACTGGCTGCCGTCGAGCTAATTCTGACTCCTAGTGAGTAAAACTGCCCTATAGAGTTGCCAAGGAGCGCCTGGCAGATTCGAGCTGCTGACCCTTTGGTTACCAGCCGTAGCACTTAACCACTATGCCACCAGGGTTTCCAATACTAACCATTTAAATACAACCACTATATTTACCCTTCTCAAACTTAGTCCAGTAACGTTATAAAGCATCTCAAAAAAGAAATGGCTACTCATGACCGAATAAATTTAAAACAAAAACCGAAACCCTCAGTTTGGCACTCTAACTTCCTCAATTTGCCCTCAACCTAATTTTCTGTCCTTTCCCAAAATACGCTTTACTCCAGCCATGCTAGATAGCTCTTTTCCACTTTCTTTCATTTGCTGTTTTCCTTTGCTTGGTTTGTCTTCCTCAAGACCCATCTCGAAATGCTACCTTCTCCATGCAGTGATTCCCAATCAGTCCAGTGGAATGTGAACTCTTAATCCTTTCAGTCTTCATAGCATTTAGTACCTCTTTTATAGCACTTAAGAGATTCTGGCATGTGCTGCTTTTGCTTACTTTTATAAAGAAGCGATTGTTTCTCTAATAAAATAAAACCCATCTCCTTCAGGCTTGGCAGTGATGGGAGAACATCCACCTGGGGAGGGAGTGGCTGGATCTCTATTCTGATACTCTTCTCCAGAGATTTCCATCTGCCTGGCCTCTCTGGATTATTCCTACTTCTACTGCTGAGGGATTCTGCTATTCCTTTCTTGCTCATTTGACCTAGGCTTGAGCACACAGTTTATCCTTAATTTCTACTGTGTAATTGAGACAAGGCTAGAATTGCAAATAATAATTTATTAAGATCACGTGGAAATAAACACACAGAGATCAATACACAACTGCATATTCTGATTTACAAAAGATTTTTGCTCTCAGTTTTCTGCTTTCAGGTCTTTTAGAATCATTACATTTATCTTACTTTTATTAGGTTCAAGGGCCTTGAAGGCAGAGATGACTCATCTTTTATCCTCTATTGACTTCTTCAAATTTCCTTGTATCATTACATATGTAACAAGTATTTGCTGAACTGAAGCAAAATGAATAGTGAGTGATAAGATAAAAAACTGTTACATCAAATAAATCCTGTCAAACATATTTGTTTTTCTATACAAATATATGTTGTTATTGTTATTAGTTCTCACAGAGTCGATTCCAACTCATGGCAACCCTATGTGTGAAGAATAGAACTGTTCCATAGCATTTTCAAGGCTGTGACCTTTTGGAAGCAGATTGCCAGGCCTGACTTCTGGGTGGGTTCGAACTCCCAACCTAACCTCTTGCATCACCCAGGACCTCCATATAAATGTACAGAACAACAACAACAACAAAATGCATGTTAACATTCCAATAGGACAAAATAAGATAATTTTATTGAGTGGATTCTGACTCATAGTGACCCTATAGTACAGAGTAGAACTGCCCTGTAGGGTTTCCAAGGAGCAGCTGGTGGATTCGAACTACTGACCTTTTGGTTAGCAGCTGAGCTCTTAACCACTGCACCACATCTGATTTTAACCTCTGCTTATCTCCTCCTTTTTTTCCTGAATTCATTTCAACTGCTTTTCAACTAAGACATTCCTTAAAATTCTAATGATATGAAAATTAAAGATGACTAAACAAACATAATAAGAAACAAGAATTAGTTCTTTGAGGGCAGAAACTGTGTTATACATAATTTTATATTACTCGTAGTCACAAGACCCAAACAAAGCAAAATTAGTATCTTGGGATGTACCCTCCCAGTCTTTTGTTTTCTTTGCCTAGGGCTACAAATACGTGTATATATATTTATGTTGATTATACCCTTATAATCATATGGCATTCTACTTTTCTTCCTATTTCGTTAAAAAATTGAAAAGTCTTATGAGGGGACTTGATCTCTTTTTATACAGTGTTAATTTTGCTTCATAACTAACATATCAGGACAACATGAACACTAAGTCTTTAATTGACATACCTACTCATGTTTCCCTTGGGCTATCTGATTCCTCTTTTACTAAAAATTTCTTCTGATATTGGTACTAGGAGAATGTACCACCACATCCCACAGCACCACACCTGTAAAAAGAACAGGATTTTTCTTATAAAAATTGACGTTTTTCTTTTTGGTAGAATGTTTTTTGTCATGTTTGAATCACAGTCTGAGAAGTTTTCCAAGACCACTTAGAAGGTTTTCCTTCCACCGGCTGTTGATTTATGACTTTCTCAGGTGCCTGTTTGTATTGTTTTCCACGTGCAGTCTGTAGGATCTGCCATGGGAAACCTACCTGCTGTCTAATCAGTTTCTTCCTGCAGGCAGTTCAGGTGGTGTCCTTGTTCTGTAATTTGTGTTAAATTCTTACGGCCTTCTAAAGACCTTCTTTTTGCCAGTGGATTTTTCTCTCATAGTCTTATCAACCATTTCTGTAAGCAGCAGTTTCTTGAGTGTGATCCCTGGCTTTTGGGAAAATTTGTTACTTTTAAAAATCTTTTCTTCTTTGATTTCATCTCTTTTTTTCCACCTTGCCTCTTTGGCAATTATTTCCAGAAATGAGTTTCTAAAAGCAAAACACTGAAGAAATTATTCTGTGCCCTAGCATTTTGCCCTGTAATTCAAGGAATATTTCCATTCATATTTCCATAGTAGTTTTCTCCCAGGTGATCAGGGCTCCAATAGCCAGCCCTTGGGCAAGGATGAGCTGGCAATGCAGTAGTACATGCAGGCCCTTTTGCCTCTTTCTCCCTTCTCCCACTCTTGGGCTCAGACCCTTCCTTTTCCTTCTCCCAACTTCTTCATTCTTCCTCCAATTGCTCTCTTCCTTCCCCTAACTTCTTCATTCTTCCTCCACTTGCTCTCTTCCTTCCCCTCAACCCTACCCCTAAATGCAGTCCAGGAGATTGTAGGCAGAGGGACTGTGGACCAAAGGGGTTATTCCCTCTCCCTCAACCCCCAGTCTCAGGCACTTTAGGGAGGTGATCTCATTTGTCACCTCTGCAACCCAGGGATCCATCCATTAGCATAGTTTGAAATGCCTGCCTTTCCATCGTGCAAATTTCCAGGTGTAACTACTCAGATGACCCACTGTTACCAATATAAAACTTTAACAGGATCAATTAAAGTTGCTTAGGCATGGTGAAGAATGCTTTCAAAATATGGACAGATGGGGTTGTAGAAATGACAAGTATCACCACTGGGGACTAATTTTATTCTTTACTTTTGCTTCAGGGTTTCCAGGTGTTTTTCTGGTGTTTCTTCCTTCAGGGAAGTAGTTTTCAACTGCCCCTGAATTTCTGCCCAAGTAAAAGCAAACAGCTTTCTCTTACCACAAGTGATCACTAACCCACAACTCCTCCACCCTGTTGTTCAATTTTTGAACTCGGGTAAATTCTTGCCTTATAAAATAAAGATCTAGATAACTCTGGCAAAGGGCCAGGCCCTACAAACCAGTTCTTTTACTGGGCAATGAAGAATGATTGCATAAATACTATATAAATATTTCAAGTATCTATGTTGTCAATGCTGGTAACTATTTCTAAGGTGTAAACAGAGCAGGAGCGTCTGGACTATGCTGGGTGAGCTGAGTAGGATTTGGCTGGATAGGAATTATAATTAAATGGAAGCTGAGAGATCCTAAATAGCAGACCAAGGGCTGCTGCTTTTCCATTTTTGTAATCCACATTTCCATATGAAGTAGCCAATGCATTTTTATTAGATTATATATTTTGAAGGAAGTGTAGGTAGCTCAGTATATATTTTTGAATTCTGAGGAGCTGACAAGGAATTGACAAGGAATACCCCTAAGGAATTTGTTGCTGTATATGGTGGTGGTACTGGTTGTTAGCTGAGTCGATTCTGACTCATGGCGACACCATGTGTGCAAAGTAGAGCTGTGGTCTATAGGGTTTTCAAGGCTGTGTGTGACCTTTCAGAAGCAGATCATCAAGCTGTGTTCCAAGGTGCCTCTGGGTGGGTTCAAACCACTCACCTTTGGTTAATAGTCCAGCATTTGTTGTGCCACCCAGGGGCTCCTCTTAGTAATACTAAAAAAAAAAAAAAAAAAATACTACTTGGGTACAAAAAATGGAGCTACAAAATGTTTTCAAGGACCCTACTGCCTTATATGGAGTTCTAGCTGTGCAATGGTTAAGCACTCAGCTGCTAATCGAAAGGTCAGTGATTCGAACCTATTAGCTGCTCCATGGGAGATAAAACGTGTCTTCTGCTCCTGTAAAGATTACACCCTAGGAATCCCTGTGGGGCAGTTCTACTCTGTCCTATGGGGTTGGGTTGTTATGAGTTGGAATCTACTTGACTGCACATAGCAACAGCGCCTAATACAGAGATGGCTCAGATAGAACCAGAGACAGAACCTGGGGTCAGGTAGTTCAGAGGAGTCCTTTTGTTTTCATGTCTGTCCTAAAAACAAAGCAAAATCTTAGTGTACTGAGTGAGCTTTCTCATGGAGATGGTCTGGAGGGTGGCAGAGTATAGAAGTGAATGGCCCCCTTGGTAAGACACTCTGTGAGCTAGGAGAAGAGAGCAATCTATCTATCAGTGATTCAAAGAGCTCCTTTCGTTTGTTCTTGAAGTTCAGCCAGCCTTCAAGAGCCCTGTAATAAAATGGAGTTATCCATGGGAAGGCTAACACCTTGAGCATTATCAACTGGTATCAGTTAACACCTTAAGGGAAACCTAGGAGAGTTGTCAAGAGTTGGAGAAAGAAAGGGGAAGTAGGAAAAATATCCAGTATAATGTATTGCCTACCACACTACATTGTGCAGGATCAGTTCTGCTTAAGTACCCAGAAGAAGTGAACATCTGTCTTACTTGAGCAGCCTTGGGCAAGTCATTCAGCTATGCTAGTTTCTAGTTTACTTTACCTGTTAATGGGGGAAAGTGATTATTTTTTATCTCAAGTAGGGTATTTGGAGAATTTATGGTCATAAAACATTTGAGATTTTCAGTGTGAGGCAGTTCATAAGTACAAAGTATTATTATTGGTTTTATTACTGGATTGTAAAGTTGATATCAGTGGCATCATACTAGAGATATTTTGTGGAAGTACTTATCTCTAATTTTGCAGAGAGGTAGACCTATCTGTATCTATTTACCAGAACACAGTAGAAGTCTTGCTAAATATTGCTGAATATGTATTGTGTCCTGATATAAAGGAGATGTTGTTGATGTTTATTACCTAGCACAGGTGTTTTATGGTATCTGTTATCTGAGAGTAATATCCGAATAAGCCCCGCTCAAAGTCAGTCTGGGTAGGGTTTTTTTTTTTTAAAGCCTGTAGAAAAGTGGGCAGAACATTTCTATGTCCACATTATTGCTGCTATTTTATTCTTCAACACCAGTGCATGTTCACATTCATGGGGTTTAGAGCTGTCACCTGTACCATACATGCAGCAAAAAGACTAGGATAGCCAAGGATGGTTTGTTCACTTCTTGTTTGTTCAGGAAACTCTAGTGATTCTTCGGGGCCTGACATATTTAATGTTTGAACTCTTTGGCCCAGAATTCAAGAGCTTCTAACCATCGACTCCATCAGCTTCGTTTCCATCTAATTTATTTGTTAGTAACGACATGCCCTCCTGTGTTAACTACCTGACTTTGAGCCCAGTTGTAGCCTCAGTACTATGAAAAGCATCTGGTACATAGCAACTCTTCATTAAATAGTTGTTGAATGTGGGAATAAATGATTTAAACTCTGACATACTTTTCCTCATCTCTCCTAATCTGTTTTCCTTGGGTCTTCAAAGTCTGGCTCCAAACTCAATTTATTTGGGCAGCTTTTTAATTCACTGTAATCCATCATTGTCATATACCACGTGCTTAACATTGTGATCTCCTTGACTGAACGCTCATCGTTCTATTTAGATGCTACACTTAAGTTTTAATTTATTCTTCTGATAGGCTGCTTTATCAAAGTGGATTCCAAAAAAGCTTTATATGCAAGTGAATACACTTAAGGGTCAGAGTAGAGTCTTGGTTTTGCTCCTGTCTGTGTTCTTGGGTAATTTATCGAACCTTCCTAAGCCTTAATTTCTCTATATATTATACACATATACACAACCAAAAACCAAAACCAAACCCGTTGCTGTCGAGTTGATTCCGACTCATAGCGACCCTATAGAGTTTCCAAGGAGCGCCTGGTGGATTCGAACTGCCACCCTTTTTAGTTAGCAGCCATAGCATTTAACCACTGCTCCACCAGGGTTTCCAAACACAAATGTGTATATATTTATGTATGTACGTATAATATTATTAGGTTATTAGGAGGATTAAATGAGTAATCCATTCTCTTAAATCCATTAATCATTAATCCATTCTCTTAAATCTCTAAACTTCCTTGGTAGTGCAAGAAGGGTTGCTAAGTGTTTTCCAAAAAGATTGGTATGGCAGGGTATACCAGTATACAACTATTAGTGATGTTGTTAGCTACCGCGGAGTAGGGCCTGGCTCATGGCGACCCCACGCACAACAGGATTGGACCATTGTGATCCATAAAGTTTTATTTATGTATTTTTTCTGAGTGAAAATGTTGAGTTGTGCTTGTTTGTTTTAACAGCGCCAATTAGTTTTTCTTTCAAAAATTTATACACAGATTGTTTTGTGACATTGGTTGAAATCCCTGCAATGCGTCAGCACTCTTCCCCTTTCTTTTTCCACCCTGGCTTCTCCGTGTCCATTTGTCCAATTTTCCTGCTCCTTTCTGCTCTCTCTCATCCTTGCTTTTGGGCAGGTATTGCCTATTTGGCCTCATATACTTGAACTAAGAAACATGTTTCTTACATGTTTTATTCTTTGTTTTATAGGCCTGTTTAACCTTTGGCTGAAGGATGGACTTCAGGAGTAGCTTCAGTTCTGTGTTAGCAGACTGTCCAGCGGCCATAGTCTCAGGGGTTCCTCTAGTCTCTGTCAGACCAGTATATCTGGTCTTTTTGTGTGAATTTGAATTTTGTTCCACATTTTTCTCCCCCTCTGTCCGGGTCCCTCTGTTGCAATCCCTGTCACAGCAGTCGGTGATGGTAGCTGGGCACCATCTAGTTCTTCTGGGCTTAGGCTGGTGGAGGCTGTGGTTCATGTGGTCCATTAGTCCTTTGGACTAATATTTTCCTTGTGTCTTTGGTTTTCTTTATTTTCCCTTGCTCTGAATGCAATAGGACCAGTAGATCTATCTTAGATGGCCACTCGCAAGCTTTTAAGACCCCAGATGCTACTCACCAAATTAGGAAGTAGAACATTTTATTTATGAACTATGTTATGCCAATTGACCTAGATGTCCATTGAGACCATGGCCCCCAGTCCTCAGCCCCAGTAACTCGGTGCCTCAAGGTATTTGGATGTGTCTAAGAAACTTCTATGACTTCACCTTGGCCAAGTTTTGCAGCTTTTCCCAAAATTTTGTGTACCTTTCCCTTCACCAAAGTTAACTTGTCTACTATCTAGTTAATGATTTCCCCTCTCTACTTCTGTCGCTTGTAACCATCAAAGATTATGATCTCTAAGGTTTTAAATGGCTGATTTTCAGAACTAGATCTCCAGGCCTTTCTTCCTAGTCTGTCTTAGTACGGAAGCTCTGCTGAAACCTGTTATAATGCTGAAACCTGTTCAGCATTATAGCAACACAGTGCATGAGTTGCATTGACCAGGAATCACACCTAGGTCTCCTGCCTGGAAGGTGAGAAGCCTGTAACTGACCTACCACTGCCTCCATTGTACAGGCATTATAGGAGAGCAGTGGAGTTTGGAGAGAACATCTGCAGAATTTATCTTTTGATCCAGAATGAAAACTTTTAAATGTGGTTTCAGAAGGTTTTTTTCTTATTATTTTAATTTTTGTTCTGTGTACTCCTTTATAAAACCTAGTACAGTTGTAAGTTAATATCATTTGACTTGTGATTGGCTAGATAGTTTATGGAAGTGATAATTGGAAGATTCCTGCAAACCTGCATAACATTATTGTTCCTTTTTGTCAGGCAATCTGCTGCAGAGAACAGATGATTTCATGTAGGCTGACCAACTTGTTTCGGTTTGCCTGGGACTCCAAACTTTAGCACTGAAATTTCCATGCCTGGGACAGCCTCTCTGTCCAGAGTAAATTGGGATGATTGGTCACCTTAATTTAATGCCTCTTGAAAACATTATGTCTACAGCACTATAGTCTTGAGAACCAAAAAAAAAAAAACCAAACCCACTGCCGTCGAGTCGATTCCGACTCATAGCGACCCTGTAGGACAGAGTCTTGAGAAGGCAGTGGAAATAAGATATTTCTGAAATAAATGTGAGAAAAAAAAAAACCCAACACTTGAATATTGACGATGTCCTTTTCAGGACACAAAATATGAAGTTGAGCCATATTTACAAATTTGACACAGAACTGTGAGTCATACCTCAGAGTGCTGGACTTGATATACTTGCAATTAGAAGCCCTCTGGTTCACCTGAATTTGTATATCAAAAGCCAAAAGCAGGTGGAAGTAGGGTTGTTTTTTATGCTATGGTGCATGTAATCACTGTTAAATAATTATCCTTCAAATCTAGACCCTGCAATGATGATTTAGTGAGGCAGTAGGGGGTTAAGAACACACTGCTGGAGTGGAAGAGTTGAATTCAAACTTTGGTTTTTCTGTTAACTGTTTAGGGAACTTGGACAAGTTATTAAACGTCTTTGAGACTCAGTTTACTCATTTATAAAATGTGTTTTAACCCTTGTCGTAAGGTTGTTGGAAGGAGTACATGAAACCATGTTCCTGGTCCAGTATTTGGCAGAATTAACACTCAACACCTGTTGGCTACAGAGAGGGTAACACAGAGCTTAAGTAGTTAACATGCATCATGCACTTTCATATACTAGGACCTGTGCTAGTCATTTTACGTGTATTCTCAGAATCACCGAATTGTTTAGTGATTGCAATTGTCCCCATTTTACCAATTAAATAATCAGGCTTGAGGATGGTAACTGATCTTCCAAAGTTAACATCTAGTAAATGATAGAGCTAGGTTATGAATCCAGTCCCTCAGATTCTAAAACCCATGTTCCTAATCCTTCTATTGCATTGACTACTTGAAAAATGGGTTAAGGCTAAGTCCTTAAATGAGGCTAAGTCTGAACAATTATAGACCCAGTTCCTTCCAAGATAAATGTCCGTGGCCATATTATTTAATCTCCCTAAATCACTATTTCCCTAATAAACAGGAGTAATAACTGTTTCATAAGCATATTACACAGATAAATGAGGTAATGTAATGTGCTTGGCAACACAGTAGAAACTTAGTAGATTAGAATTGGATTTTTTTTTTCTTTTGAGGCTACTGTATCGCTTCATTCTAATTGAGAGATCATTTAGTGAAACTGTTACTATGTTTTTCTAACACATCATTTCCAATAGGTACCTTTAAAAATACATGCTATCATCTATGTCTCTTAGTTACCCAGTGCTACTGTAACAGAATTACCACAAGTGGATGGCTTTAACGAAGTGAAATCTATTCTCTCACAGTCTAGTAGGTTACAGGTCCAAATTCAGGGTGTTGGCACCTGAAGGCTTTCTCTGTCTATCACCTCTGGAGAAGGGCCCTTGTTCTCAATCTTCCCCTGGTTGAGGAGCCTCTCAGGTGCAGGGACCTCAGGTCCAAAGGCGCGCTCTTCTCCTGGTGCTTTTTTCTTGGTGGTCCTCAAGGCTCTGCTTGCTTCTCTTTCCTTTTATTTCTTAGACATAAGAGTGATGCCGGCCACACCCCAAGGAAACTCCCTTTACCTTGGATCAGGGAGGTGACCTGAGTAAGGGTGGTGTTCAATCCCACCCTAATCCTCTTAACATAAAATCACAATCACAAAATGGAGGACAACCACACAATACTGGGAATCATGGCCCAACCAAGTTAATACACACATTTTTGGGTGGACATAATTTGATCCATGACAGTCTCAAAAAAAAAAAAAAAAAAAAGAACAATGGAAAACATTTTTGGAATGCTTATAGCAAAATTTCTGCTTATTAGATCTGCTATGAATCCTCACGTATAGATAAATTGAAGTGTAGAACAGAATCCAGTATAGACCATTTCAAAAGACAAGCTCTTATTGCTTCAGTTCTTCAACCATAAGAATTAAATGTTGATAAAATAAATTAGGAAGCTCCTAAATGCTCATACAATTGAGCAGAATTGTTTAGTGTTTTCTATTAAGGCAGCTAAGGCCTTGCCAGTAGGATGAACAAGAATGAGACACATTTATTAAAAAACTCTGTTAAAACTTAAAGAATCTGTAAAAATATTGAGTTAATAAGTCACTATTTTAAATGTTAAAATGCCCTTTGTCGATATTCCTCAGGCATCAAGGTAGAAATGTGAATCTTGCTCAATTCCTTTTGCAGCTTTAAGAAAATTTCTTAATAATTTCTCCCAAAGAGGGTAATTCTTCACCTCTTCTTAAAATTCTTAACCTCTTCTCAAAAGAAAAAAGTGTAGTTTTGAGTTTAAGATTTACAAGGGTGTTTTCAAAATATACCATTTAAATACCAATCCAATGGGCTTCAGTTTACTGATTACTCTTCTGTTCTTTCTGCCAGGAAAGTTCTCAGCAGTTTCATGTAGCAAACTCATACCCAACCCTTGAGACTGAATTCAGGTTTTACTCCCTTTGTGAAATCTCCATAGCTAAAGGCAGGCGTTCCAGTCTTCTCTGGTAGCACTCCCAACATGTCTGTTTTCTTGTGTTTCACTATTGTGAGCCTTATGCTGTCTTCTCTGTCTTCCCTACTGGGCCTTGCACAGTACCAACTACAAATAGCACGTTCAGTAAGTTTGTTGGATGGGTGAAGGAATGTCACCCAAGTTTAGTGTGTGTGTGTGTTTAACTACAACATGTTGCCTTTTTATCCAAGATTGCATAGCTAGTAAGTGGCAGAGAAAGATTAGAAAAAAATTTATTTTCCTGATCTGATGTTTTTTTTTTCTTATCCTTATTCTTTCTTTTTAATAATATTTTATTGTGTTTTTGGTGAAAGCTTACACAGCATATAAGGTTCCCATATAACAATTTCTATACACATTGTTCAGGAGTTCTGGTGGCCACAGTGGTTAAGCACTTGGCTGCTAACTGAGAGCTCTGCTGTTCAAACTGCCAGCCACACCTCTGAAGAAAGAAGTGGAAGCCGCTTCTGTAAACATTTACAGCCTTGGAAACTCTCTGGGGGAGTTCTACTGTGTCCTATAGGCTGGCTGTGAATCAGAATGGACTCAATGGCAATGGGTTTTGTTTTGTTTTGGTATGCAGTACATATTCAGTAACATTGTTTACATTTTTCACAATGTGTCAACATCATTATCTTCATTCTTTACTCACTAACTTTAAATTGAGGATTCGTGAGACCTAGTGTTCAGACAAGGTGATCTCTTGGTGTGTGAAAAGAGGTGAGTTCCATGTCTTTAAGAATAAATAAGGAGTCATTCTCAAATGTGAAATCTTCCTCCAACACTTACCTTTTTTTAGTATAATGAAGGGTATCTCCATCAATTGTAAAACAAACTGTTAGCATCAGTGTAGCATATGTTAACATTAAGTATCTTACTGATGAATTTAAGATAAGTAACTTAATATTGAAGTCTAAGAACTACTCTTGACCCCAGCTCCAGGAGACCCATGAGCATTCTGACACGTCTTATCAGTGGACACCAGTTTGAGGAAAACCTAATGAACTTACTGATTTCTTGATTTTCTGTGATTTTTAGAGTGAATTAAATCATTTATGTCTAGGTTGAGGAAATTATTCTCTATCATGTGGACTTTCATAACTAAAAACGTCTCATCATTTTGGAATATTTTCTTCTTTTCTCCATTGTCTCCAATTGTTCCCAAGTCTTGCCAGTTCTTCTGGCAAAGATCAATATTCTTCTGATGCATTTTTTTTTTTTTCGCATTATCGTTGCCACCACCCTAACTCCACATGTCTCTATTATCGTGGAGTCTCTGGATGGTGCAAACCACCTAACTGAAAGGTTACTACTTACAAAAAGCCTGCTACCCAAAAGGTGGGAATTTGGAGTCCACCCTGAGGCACCTGGAATAAAAGATCTGGTAACCTACTTTAGAAAAATCAGTCATTAAAAACACTATGGAACATAGTTCTACTCTGGCATACAAAGGGCTGCCATGAGTTGGAGTTGGCTTGATGGTAATTTTTTTTTTTTTTAATATCCTCCTAACTGTATTATGCATAGGAATCAAATCAACTACTTTTGTGGAAAGCAATGATGGAGAAACTCAGTATCATCAGCCAGAACAAGGCCATGGGCCAACTGTGGAACAGACCATCAATTGCTCATATGTAAGTTCAAGTTGAAGCTGAAAAAAATTAAAACAAGTCCACTAGAGCCAAAGTACAACCTTGAGTATATCTCACCTGAATTTAGAGACCTTTTCAAGAATAGATTTGACACATTAAGCGCTAATGATCTAAGACCAAATGAATTATGAGATGACATCAAGGAAATCACATATGAAGAAAACAAAAGGTTATTAAAAAGATAAGAAAGAAACGAAAGACTAAAATAGATGTCAGAAGAGACTCTGAAACTTGCCCTTGATGTAGAGTAGCTAAAGTGAATGGAAGAAATGATGAAGTAAAAGAGCTGAAAAGAAGACTTCAAAGAGTGGCTCAAGAAGACAAAATGGTATCATAATGAAATGTGCAAAGACTTGGAGTTAGAAAGCCAAAAGGGAAGAGCACTCTCAAAATTTCTCAAGATGAAAGACTGAAGAAAAAACTCAAGTCTCAAGTTGGAAAATTGAAGAATTTTGTGGCCAAAATCTCCCATGTGTCTGTCAGGTTGTCATACTGTGGGGGCTTGTGTGTTGCTGTGATGCTAGAAGCTATGCCACCAGTATTTCAAATATCAGCAGGGTCATCCATGATGGACGGGTTTCAGCAGATCCTCCAGACTAAGACAGACTAGGAAGAAGGACATGGTAGTCTACTTCTGAAAAACTTGGCTAGTGAAAACCTTATGAATAAGGTTAGTGAAAACCTTATGAATAGCAGTGGAACATTGGCTAATATAGCACCAGAGATGAACCCCTCAGTCTGGAAGGTACTCAAACTACAGCTGGGAAAGAGTTGCCTCTTCAAACTAGAGTCAACCTTAACGATGTGGATGAACTCAAGCTTTTGGCACCTTCATTTGATGATGTGGCATGGCTCAAAATGAAAAGAGCTGAAAACATCCATTTATAATAGGAACAAAGAATGTATGAGATATGAATCTAGAAAAATTGGAAATAGTCAAAAAGGAAATGGAATGCATAAAGATCTATATCCTAAGCATTAAAACAAAACAAACAAAAAAATCAAACCCATTGCTATCCAGTCGATTCTGACTCAGAGCAAACCTACAGGACAGAGCAGAACTTCCACATTGAGTTTCCAAGGAGCGGCTGGTGGATTCCAACCGCTGACCTTTTGATTAGCAGCCATAGCACTTTACAATGCCACCAGGGTTTCCATCCTAGCCATTAATGAGCTGAAATGGACTGGTATTGGCCATTTTGAATCAGAAAGTCATATGGTCTACTATGCCAGGAATGACGAAGAGGAATGGTGTCATGTTCATTGTCAAAAAGAACATTTCAAGATCTATCCTGAAGTTCAATGCTGTCAGTGATAGGGTAATATCCATACACCTACAAGGAAGACCAGTTAATACAACTATTATTCAAATTTATGCACCAACCACTAAGGCCAAAGATGAAGAAATTGAAGATTTTTACCAGCTTCTGCGGTCTGAAATTGATCAAACATGCAATCAAGATGCATTGATAATTACTAGTGATTGGAATGAGAAAGATGGAAACAAAGTAGAAGGATCAATAGTTAGAAACTATGGCTTTGGTGATAGAAATGACAGTGGAGATCACATGATAGAATTTTTCAAGGCCAGTGACTTCTTCATTGCAAATACCTTTTTTCAACAATATAAACAATGACTATACATGTAGGTCTTGCCAGATGGAATATACAGGAATCAAATCAACTACATCTATGGAAAGAGACAATGGAAAAGCTCAATTTCATCAGCCAGAACAAGGCCAGGAGCTGCCTGTGGAACAGACCATCAATTGCTCATATGCAAGTTCAGGTTGGAGCTGAAAAAAATTAAAACAAGTCTACAAGAGTCAAAAGTATGACCTTGAGTATATCCTACCTGAATGTAAAGGCTATTTCAAGAATAGATTTGACGCATTGAACACTAATGACCGAAGACCAGACAAGTTGCGGAATGACATCAAGGATATCATCCATGAAGAAAGCAAGAGGTCATTAAAAAGATAGGACAGAAAGAAAAGACCAAAATAGATGTCAGAAGAGACTCTGAAACTTGTGCTTAAACATAGAGTAGCTAAGTTGAACATGAGAAATAATGAACTAAAAGAACTGACAGAAGATTTCAAAGGGTGGCTCAAGCAGACAAAGTAAAGTGTTTTAATGAAATGTGCAAAGACCTGGAATTAGAAAACCAAAAGGGAAGAACACACTAGGCATTTCTGAAGCTGAAAGAAGTGAAGAAAAAAAATCAGACCTTGAGTTGCAATATTGAAGGATTCAATGACAAAAATATTAAACAACACAAGAAGCATCAAAAGAAGATGGAAGGAATGCAAAGTCACTGAACCAAAAAGAACTGGTTGACATTCAACCATTTCAGGAGGTAGCATATGATCAAGAACCAATGGTATTGAGGAAGATGTCCAAGCCGCACTGAAAACATTGGTGAAAACAAGGCTCCAGGAATCGACAGAATACCAATAGAAATGTTTCATCAAGTGGTTGCAGCACTCGTCTATACCAAGAAATTTAGAAGACAGCTACCTGACCAACCCACTGGAAGAGATCCATATTTGTACCCATTCCAAAGAAAGATAATCCAACAGAATCTGGAAATTATTGAACAATATTATTAATATCAAACAAAAGTAAAATTTTGCTGCAAATCATTCAAGAGCAGTTGCAGCAGTATATTAATAGGGAACTGACAGAAATTTAAGCCAGATTCAGAGGAGGACATGGAATGAGGGATATCATTGCTGATGTCAAATGGATCCTGGCTGAAAGCAGAGAATATCAGAAAGATGTTTACCTACACAAAGGCATTAGATTATGTGGATGATAATAAATTATGGATAATATTGTGAAGAATGGAAATCCTGGAACACTTAAGTGTGTTCTTGCAGAACCTGTACATAGACCAATAATAGGTAGTCGTTCGAACAGAACAAGGGAATACTGCATGGATTAAAATCAGGAAACGTGTGTGCCTCGGTTATATCCTTTCACCATACTTATTCAGTCTGTATGCTGAGCAAATAGTGTGAGAAGCTGAACTATATGAAGAAGAACCAGGCATAGGATTGGAGGAAGACTCATTAACAACCTGCGATATGCATATGACACAACTTTGCTTGCTGAAAGTGAAGAGTACTTAAAGCACTTACTGATGAAGACCAAAGACTATAGCCTTCAGGATGGATTACATCTCAACATAAAAAAAAAAAAAAATTCACAACTGGACGAATAAGCAACATCATGATAAACAGAAAAGATTGAAGTTGTCAAGGATTTCATTTTACTTGATTCCATAATCAAGGCCCGTGGAAGCAGCAGTCAAGAAATCAAACAAGTTATTGCATTGGGTAAATCTGCTGCAAAAGACCTCTTTAAAGTGTTAGAAAGCAAAGATATCACTGTGAGGACTAAGTTTCACCTGACCCAAGCCATGATGTTTTCAATTGCCTCGTATGCATGCAAAAGCTGGACAAAGAATAAGGAAGACCGAAGAAGAATTGATGTCTTTGAATTACGGTGTTGGCTAAGAATACTAAATATACCATGGACTGTTGGAAGAATGAACAAATCTGTGTTGGAAGAAGTACAGCCAGAATGTGAGGGTGGTGAGACTTCATCTCAAGTATTTTGGACATGTTACCAGGAGGGACCATTCCCTGGGGAAAGGCATCATACTTGGTAAAGTAGAGGGTCAGCAAAAAGAAGATCCTCAATGAGATGGATTGACACAGTGACTGCAACAATGGGCTCAAATATAGCAATGATTGCGATGATGGTGCAGAACGAGGTAGTATTTCATTCCATCCTTATGAGTCGAAACAACTTGACAGTACTTAATAACAACAAACTATATTAATGTAAAACCTCCTTTAACAGTGTCCCAACCTTTTAAATTCTTGATTCTCCCTCTCATCAATCCATTTTGCATACAGCAAATGCATTTATCTTTCTTCAGTTTAAATTGATTATGCCTTTTGGTAAAGACACATTTAATGGTTCCTTCTTGTCCATCTCAATAAGGATAACAAGCCTAGTTATTCAGGGTGTGAACTGTAGGCAGCTCATGAAAATACTCATAGTTCAATGATCTGGCCATAAAATTTATATGCTATGTCTATCTTTCCTCACTACTCTATTCCAAGGACCCAGTATGGTATATGGCACAGAGTAAGTACTCAATATATAAATTTTAGTTGAGCAAATAAATTAAGAACAGTGATACTTTAAATTTGACTTGAATCTTACCTCCAAATGAAATACATAGTGCTGTGATACTTCACATTATTCCGCATGGAGTCATACGCGACAGCACTTTGAGTCTATGGGAGACATAAAGGTATGAATTCAGTTCTACCTCTGCTTCCCATTCAACCTATACATATTCAAGTCCTCCTAGCATTTTGCCTTTAAATATTAAACTGTCCAAAAATAGCAATCATTCATGGATTGCTTTTGTATCTATTTCCATGAGTATATCTAGCTATTGTTCTTACTCATGTTCCAGAATGACTTAAGATGGAGAAGTAATGAAACAATGGGGGTGTGAGTATTTGACTTTTCCCCATTTCTCCCAGACTTATTCCTAATAAGTCTTTAGTTTTCTCTCCTATCATCATTCAGTGGGTGAAAAGGTCTGTGAGAAATCCTTCCTATAAATATTACCTGACTTCAGCCCTTTGTCCCTCTCTCTATTACTTCTCTTGTGATATTGCTTGCTGCCCCATAAATTTGGTTTCTAAGGCTGCTTTATTTCCAAGCCAAATTTTACTGTAAGTGGAGGGAATACCTTGTACTTATCTCACCGGGTACAGTGTTATTTCACATTATGAATGCAGCATAGTTGAGCTTTACTCTTTTCCTTCTATTGGAAAGATTCTTCCAATCCTCACTAGTTGTCCACTCCACCCATTAAATCCTGTGAATCCTTTCTTGGATTGTGACAAAGGCTGGGCTCAGCTGTGGCTTTTTAATCAGCTCTCACGGGATGTCCAGGCTGGCCTTTTCTACTTCTTGCTGGTGCTTTCCCCTGCCCCTCCTCCCCTTTTCCTGTCCTCCCTGCATGCTTGTGTTCTTGCTCAACATCTGCCCTTGGCCCAGGGGGCAATTTCCAGCTCTGGGTATTGTCTACTTTTTTTTTTTACAACATCTCCCTCATGGCAATAAACACACATTTGCATTTCAATAGCGACTCTTGGCTATGTTTAAAAAATGCCACCCACATAAAATTAATACTTTAACACAGGAAACTCTTGTTCTCTTTTCTGATCTGTCTTCTCCCAAATGCCCTCTTCTTTGAGAAGGGGGGCTACATTTCTCACACACTGCTATCTGTGAGTTCAAGTGAAGCTTAGCATAGCCATGCTTGACTAACAGTGCTTTTCACTCTTTGAACTTGTGATGACTGTTCTTCAACTTCTGGTTATAACTGCTATCTCTCACCTTTTTTTTTCTCGGGAACTCACCACACCTATATTCCATATAAACCATCCCTTGCAGAGGGAAATAATGTCGACTCTCTTCTCTTCCTTCAGGCCCTCTCCAGACAATTCCTCTAAACCATCAAAGAGAATGGTGAGTAAAAGACTCTCTGATTTCCTTCTGTATACCAATGCTTGCTTCTGCCTTTTCCGTTCTACCCTTAGCCTCTTCCCCATGCCTCTAGCTATGAAAGATAAAGGTAGATTGAGAGGAATAAAAATCCATAGAAACAAAGCAGTGTCTTTTCACTTTTTTTGAGGAAGTGACACAAAAACAATTTGTTTAGCAATAGTAAATATCAGAGTGTTCTCCTTTGAAGGTCACACCAACCTTGGGGACAGGAAGGATTATTAAATTATAATATTATTATATCCATTTTCTTATAAAAGGAAATCAAGCATCAGAAGGGTTAATTGATTGCCATTCTGCCAAAATACAAATAAAAAAAACCTACCCACACACACACATACGCACCACAAAATATTCTGTTTTCTAGCCTCCTAAAAAGTCCAGACTGAAGCTCATTCATTTATTCATTCATCAAGCTAACATTTCTTGAATTCCTACCATGGGTGAGGCTTGATGTTAATTGAGTGTAGAGGTGACTGGGCTGTGCTTGTGTGAGATGGTGTGGTTTAAAGTTGTTCTAAAGTTGTTTTAATAAACCTTTCTCTTTCTCACTCTTAAAGGACTGACTCCACTTTTACGACTCTACAGTTGATTCTCACATATTTTGTAATCTGTCCCCCACCCCATAGTGGGCCCATGAGAACTGGTTTTCTTCAAGCATCTTATTGTACATCAGTACTTATTGTGACATTTGCTTTTCAAAAATGAATAAATTCCTATTTGTTGGATTTTGATTCTCCTGCTTATATGCTTTATCCAGATTATTCTATTTAACTTATCTATTGGGCCAAAAAAGTGTCATGAATGAATATCTCCTATCCCAGGCTGAAAAAGATGCTTTATAGATATTTCATTCTTCAGCCTTCTTAGACATCATAAACAATACATCTGATTTTTTAAAATGATGTATCAATCAATGCGTAAGAAAAAAAAATCATCATTGACAGACCAAGAAAGAAGATGTTGTTGTGCCATCAAGCTGATTCTGACTCATATCATAGCAACCCTATCTGATAGAGTAAGACTGCCCCATAGGATTTTCTTGTCTGTAATCTTTACAGAAGCAGATCACCAGGTCTTTCTCCCGCGGAGCCGCTGGGTGGTTCTAGCAAATGAGTATTTCTTTTCATGTACTATTTGAAATAATTTGCTCTTGGTGTAACAGGCAGTTCCATTTATTTGAATATGCACGTGGATGGAAAATGTGCTATTGCCATCATGAAGAGTTTTCCTCTAAGTGAGATATTAAATAACAAAATATTGACGTCTGAGACACAGACCAGAATAGTTTCTTACATCGTAACCCACCACCCGCTGCTGTCAAGTCGATTCCGACTCAGCGACCCCAGAGGACATTGTAAAGGCTTTTATTATGTAAAATTACAGTAAGTATATATTATAAATTGAAAGTAAAGTAGAAGGTAAGACTTTTCTAGGAATGGGTTTAATTATATAAACTGATCTATGACTAGTACAGATTGAATACACATTATACAGTCATTTTAAAGGTATAGTCCTCATTCAATGGTCAGTTAAATTGGTTAATAATTAGATAAAATAGTAGTGTCAGTGGCACACAACAACAAAAACACATCAAATAATAAAAGTTAACTTTAACTGAGAACTTTGAGTGTCCTAGAAACTAGTCTAATAACTTTACATTTATTTTTGTATTTGTCTTAACCCAATGGAGTAAATATTATTATTATTTATTTTTCAGATGAGAAACTAAAGCTCAGTGGGGTTAAATTACATTCTCTAGTTCACATAGCTAGTAAGTAGTAAAGACAGACCAGGCTATGAACCCAAGCAATCTGAATTTCAGAAACATTAACTCATTAAATTAACTCTTTCAATTCCAAGTTGTGTAAGATACACTTTGAAAGGCCACCCTCAGAAAGTCTATTGATTATACAGCAAGTAAAATTCTATTCTTACCATATTTTCTAAACAAAAATTTAGGATACATGGTTTGATCAACAGCAATATACTCTGCATGGCACCTAAGGGCCAGTCAATAAATGTATAAGATGAGCACCGCATAATATTTCAAATCAGGGTTGTCCTGGAAAATCTTGGAAATCTATAAGCATAGACCTTATAGATAAGATGTACATTTAACATTTAGTATTTTCCCTCTAAAATGAAAGACTATTTGGTATTTTTTTTTAGGGGCTGTTGGTATCCAGCTAGTCATTCATCTACAATGAACTGTTTAATCTTTTGTTGACTTATTTGATACCCTGTTAACACATACATGGGTAAAATGCTTGACTTTCCTGGTAGAACAAGAAGTCTTAAAATGGTCTTTGTAATTGACTCTATTCTAGGTTTGATGCAACATTATAGAATATTTTGCCTGTCCAATTGGGATAAGTTTGCTGGGGTTTTTTCTTAAAGTGGGATATCGTAGACTCCGTTGCTATTTAGCAACCAAAATATAATCAAAGCAATGGGAAGGGGAAGAAAAAACAAAGAGAGAGAGAAAGAGAGAAAGGAGAGAGAGAAATTCTTGTACCTTTAATTTGTTTATAAAAATAAGACAAACATTTCAAGGAGAAACATTATCCAGTTCCACACTCCAACAAAGGATACAGCTTCCTAAATCACTTCTTTGGAAAATTCGGTTAACTCCGTCTCTGTCTGACGGATACCCAGCAGCAGTTTCGGTGAGTACACGTGTGGAAGGTACAGGCTTTTCTGTAGATCAGGACTTCACACAAAAAGAGGCGCATTAGAAAGAAACCAAGCTTGTCTCTGATTTGTTACCATTCTTGCAGACCCTTAACTCTTGATGTCACTGCTCTTCAAATGAACCTTTTAAAAATAAATTTGAAAATTATAAATTAGTTTAGCTTTCTAAAGATATCTTCAGCATCCACACCAATAAGGTAAGGATAGTATTATAAAATAAAACCAAAAGACCAAACCCGTTGTCATCCAGTCAATTCCAACTCATAGTGAACCTATAGGACAGAGTAGAACTGCCCCATAGTGTTTCCAAGGCTGTAAATCTTTAGAGAAACAGACTGCCACATGTTTTTCCCACAGAGCAGAAAGTGGGTTTGAACTGCCCATCTTTCCACTAGCAGCCCGGAGCTTAACCACTCTGGTGATCCTGAGATAATTTATCAATTAAAAAAAAAAAAATCCAGATAAACGTAACATCAGGAGGGGCGATGTAACCAGAGAACTGATATGTTTATATTGTACTGTTTTACCTGATTGGTTGTATATTCCCAGTGATATTTGTGTTTAAAATTTGTATTATGTAATTTTAAGACAAACGCTGAATGAGAGGAGGTGCTTTGCTTATGGAAATATGACAGGTGGATATTATAAAAATAATTTAGTTAGTGCAGGACATTCTCCTGACTGTGTGACAAATATTGTGCCCAGTCAGTTGTATCCTTAATTTTTATATTCACAACCTTTTCTTTAAAATACCACCTGAGTTGTACAACTTGAAGAATATAATCAATGTTACTGAATTGTACATGTAGAAACTGTCAAATTGGTGTGTGTTTTGCTGTGTATATTCTCAACAACAACAAAACACCAGTTGCCGTCTAGTAGATTCCAACTCATAGCGACCTTATAGCAACTCTGTAAGACAGAGTAGTGTCTCATAGTGTTGCCAAGGAGCAGCTGGTGGATTCAAACTGCTGACCTTTTCGTTAGCAGCTGAGAACTTAACCACTGAGCCACCAGCGCTCCAACAACAACAAAATAAATAAAATGCCAACTGAATGCAGAGATAAATTTGTCACCCTCGAACAATAAAACTAATAGTTATAAGTGTAAAAAAATTTTTTACAGGAAATATAGGAGAGTAGATAGATAAGAGCATGGACTGGGGTCCTGTTGCATTGTTCACATCACAGCTTAGCTGCTTCTTGCTGTGTCAACCTGAGAAATTTACTGAACCTCCTTGTGACTCAGTTTCTTTTTTTGTTTAATTTTTTAAAATTGTACTTTAGATGAAGGTTTACAGAGCAAAGTAGTTTCTCATTGAACAATTAATACACATATTGTTTTGTGACATTGGTAGCCAAGCCCACGACATGTCAACACTCTCCTTTTCTAGACCTTGGGCTCCCCGTTACTAGCTTTCCTGTCACCTCCTGCCTTCTCATCTATGTCCCTGGGTTGGTGTGCCCATTTAGTCTAGTTTTGTGTTATTGGCCTGTCTAACCTTTGACTGAAAGGTGAACCTCAGGAGTGACTTCATTGCTGAGCTATAGGGTTATCCATGGGCCATAGTCTTGGGGTTTCTCCAATCTCCGTTAGACCCGTAGGTAGTAAGTCTGGTCTCTTTTTTTGTGTGTGTGAGTTCGAATTTTGCTCTATATTTTTCTCCAGCTGTGTCCAGGACCCTCTATTGTGATCCCTGTCGGAGCAATCAGTGGTGGTAGCCAGGCACCCTCTAGTTGTGCTGTACTCAGTCTGGTGGAGGCCGTGGTAGTTGTGGTCCATTAGTCCTTTAGACTAATCTTTCCCTTGTGTCTTTGGTTTTCTTCATTCTTTCTTGCTCTAGATGGGGTGAGACCAGTGGAGTATCTTAGATGGACACTCACAAGCTTCTAAGACCCCAGACGGTACTCACCAAAGTAGAATGTAGAACATTTTCTTTGTAAACTATGTTATGGCAATTGAGCTAGATGTTCCCCGAGACTATGGTCCCCACAGCCCTCAGCCCAGTAATTTGGTCCCTCAGGGAGTTTGGATGTGTCTATGGAGCTTCCATGACCTTGCCTTGGACAAGTTGTGCTGGCTTCCCAATATTGTGTACTGTCTTACCCTTCACCGAAGTTACTACCTATCTATTGTCTAATTAGTGTTCTTCCCTCCCCTCCCCCCCATAACGATTAAAGATTGTTTCTTTTTGTGTGTAAACCTCATCATGAGTTTTTATAGTAGTGATCTCATACATTATTTGCCCTTTTGTGACTACTTACTTCACTTAGCATAATGCCCTCCAGATTCATACATGTCGTGAGATGTCTTGCAGATTCATCATTGTTCTTCATTGTTGCATAGTATTCCATTGTGTGTATATGCCATAATTTGTTTATCCATTCATCTGTCGATGGGCACTTAGGTTGTTTCCATCTTTTTGCTATTGTGAACATACTGCAATGAACATGGGTGTGCATATGTCTATTCGTGTGATGGCTCTTATTTCTCTAGGATATATTCCTAGGAGTGGGATTACTGGATCTTACGGTATTTCTATTTCTAGCTTTTTAAGGAGGCATCATATCGTTTTCTGTAGTGGTTGTGCCGTTTTACATTCCCACCAGCGGTACATAAGAGTTCCAAGCTTCCTGAAACCTTTCCATCATTTGTGATTTTCTTTTTTATTAGTGCCAATAGTGTTGGAGTGAGATAGTATTTCCTTGTAGTTTTCATTTGTATTTCTCTAAGGCTAATGATCTCAAGCATTTCCTCATGTCTGTTAGCCTCTTAAATCTCTTCTTTGGTGAAATGCCTGTTAATATCTTTTGCTCATTTTTTAATTGGTTTGTTTGTCTTTTTGTTCTAAAGGTGTTGGATTTTCTTATAGATTTTAGAGATTAGACATTTGTTGGATGTGTAGTAGCCGAAAATTTTTTCCCAGTCTGTAGGTTTTCTTGTTAGTCTTTTTGTGAACCCTTTTGATGAGTGTAAGTGTTTAATTTTCAAGAGATCCTAGTTATCTAGTTTATCTTCTGGTGTTTGTGCATTGTAATTTATAGTTCGTACTGAGTTTATGCCATGTATTGGACCCCTGGTGTTGTTCCTAATTTTTCTTCCATGATTTTTATTGCTTTAGGCTTTATATTTAGGTCTTTGATCCATTTTGAGTTAGTCTTTGTGTATGGTATGAGGCATGGGTCCTGTTTCATTTTTTTTTTTTTTTTGCAAATGGATATCCAGTTTTGCCAGCGCTACTTGTTACAAAAAAAAAAAAAAAAAAAAAAACTACCTTTTCCCCATTTGATGGACTTGGGGACTTTGTCAAAGATCAATTGGCTGTAAGTGGATGAATTTACCACTTGGGTAGAGTTGACATTTTTACAATGTTGAGCCTACCTATTCATGAGCAGGATAAGTTTTTCTATTTATGTAGGTATCTGGGTTCTCAATTCTGTTCCATTGGTCAAAGTGTCTGTCGTTTTACCAGAACCAGGCCATTTTGACTACCGTAGCTGTGTAGTAGGTTCTGAGGTCAGGCAGTGCAAGTCCTCCTTCTTTATTCTTCTTCTTTGATAGTACTCTGCTTATCCAGGACCTCTTTCTTTCCCATATAAGTTATTGATTAGTTTTTCTATCTCTTTAAAGAATGCTGTTGGTATTTGGATTGGGACTGCATTGTATTTGTAGATTGTTTTGGGTAGAGTTGACATTTTTACAATGTTGAGCCTACCTATTCATGAGCAGGATAAGTTTTTCTATTTATGTAGGTATCTTGGTTTCTTGCAGTAGTATTTTGTGGTTTTATTTGTATAGGTCTTTTACATCCCTAGTTAGATTTATTCCTATTTCATTTTTTTAGGTGCTGTTATACATGGTATTGTCTTCCTGATTTCATTCTCATTATTCTCTTTATTGGTGTGTAGTAATCTAACTGATTTTGTATGTTTATCTTGTATTATGCTACTTTGCTGAATCTTTCTATTAGCTCTAGTAGTTGTCTTGTGGAGTCTTTGGGGTTCTTTACGTATAGTATCATATGACCCATAAATAGGGACAATTTTACTTCTTCCTTACCAATTTGGATGCACTTTATTTCTTTTTCTTGCCTTTTTGCTCTAGCTAGGACTTCTGGCAAAATGTTAAATAGGAGTGGTAAGAAAGTGCGTCCCTCATCATGTTCCTGTTATCGAGGGGAATGTTTTCAGCCTCTCTACATTAAGAGTGATGTCGGCTGTTGGTTTTGTATAGATACCCTTTATTATGTTGAGGAATTTCTCTTCTATACCTATTTTATTGAGAGTTTTTTTTCTATCAGAAATGGGCATTGGATTTTGTTGAACACTTTTTCCGCATCAATAGAGATGATCATGTGATTCTTTTCCTTATGTGGTGGAATACGTTGATTGATTTCATAATGTTGAGCCACCCTCGCATACCTGGTATGAATCCCACTTGGTCATGCTGTATTATTTTTTTTATATGTTGCTTAATTTTATTGGCCAGTATTTTGTTGAGAATTTTTGCATTTATATTCATGAGAGATATTGGCCTATAATTTTCTTTTTTTGTGATGTCTGCCTGTTCTGGAAACCCTGGTGGCATAGTGGTTAAGTGCTACGGCTGCTAACCAAGAGGTCAGCAGTTCAAATCTGCCAGGCACTCCTTGGAAACTCTATGGGGGCAGTTCTACTCTGTCCTATAGGGCCACTATGCGTTGGACTCAACTCAACTGCAGTGGGTTTTTTTGGGTTGCCTGTTCTAGAAATTTTCCATTTCTTCTAGGTTTTCATACTGGGTGGCATGTAGTTTTTCATAGTACTGTGTTATGATCCGTTTTATTTCAGTTTGTTCTGTTGTAATATCCCCCATTTCAATTCTTATTTGGGTTATATATGTCCTCTCCTTTTTTTCTTTTGTTGATTTGGTCAGTAGTTTGTCAATTTTGTTGCTCCTTTGAAAGAATCAAATTTTGGTTTTGTTGTTTCTTTTCCTATTATTTTTCTATTCTCTATTTCATTTATTTCTGCTCTGATTGTTATTATTTCTTTTCTTCTGGTGGCTGTGAGCTTCTTTTGCTCTTCTCTTTCTATTTGTTTGAGTTGTGTAGCTAATGTTTTGATTTTGTCCTTTTCTCCTTTTTTGATGTGTGCATCTAGTGCTGTAAATTGACGTCTGAGCACTGCCTTTGCTGTGTCCCAAAGCTTTTTGATAATGTGTTTTCACTTTCATTTGATTCTAGGAATTTTTAAATTCTGTCTGTGATTTCTTCTATTACCCAGTGGTTTTTAAGTAGGGTGTTACTCAGTTTCTATGTATTTTTTTTTTCCTTGCTCTTCTTGTTATTAATTCCTACTTTGATGGCATTGTGATCAGAGAAGATACTCTGTATTATCTCAATGTTTTGGATTTTGTTGAGGGTTGTTTTGTGGCCTAAGATATGGTCTATTCTGGAGAATGTTCCATGTGCATTGGAAAAGAATGTGTACTTTACTACTCTTGGGTGGAGTGTTCCATTTATGTCTGTGAGGTCAAGTTGGTTGATTGTGGCCTTTAGATCTTCTGTATCATTACTGGGTTTCTTTCTGGGTGTTCTCTCCTTTACTGAGTGTGTTCAACACACAGAGAGTAGTGCGTTGAAATCTCCTACATTATTGTGGAATGATCAGTTTCTCTTTTCAGTGCAGTTAGAGTTTGTTTTATGTATTTTGGAGCTCTGTCATTGGGTGTGTAGATATTTATTATGGCTTTGTCTTCATGGTGGATTGTCCCTTTAATCATTATATAATGCCTTTTTTTGTCGAATCAACTCGACGGCACTGGGCTGGGTTGTCTTTTATGGTGCATTTTGTTTTAAAGTCAATTTTTTTTTCTGAGATGAGTATTGCCACTCTTGGTCATTTTTTGGTGGCTGTTTGCTTGATATATTTTTTTCTCATTTTTTAATTTTTAGGAAACCCTGGTGGCATAGTGGTTAAGTGCTATAGCTGTTAACCAAAGGGTCGGCAGTTTGAATCCGCCAGGTGCTCCTTGGAAACTCTATGGAGCAGTTCTACTCTGTCCTATAGGGTCACTATGAGTCGGAATCGACTTGACGGCACTGGGTTTGGTTTTTTTTTTAGTAAATTTATGTCTTTGTTTCTAAGGTGCATCTGTCATATACAGCATATTGATGGGTCCTTTTTTTTTTTTAATCCATTCTGTCACTCTATCTCTTTATGGGTGCATTTAAGCCATTTACATTCAGTGTGATTATCGATAGATGTGAGTTTATTGCTGTCATTTTGTAGTGCTTTATTTTTGTGATGCTGATGTTTTCTTTGTTTCTGTTATTCTTCTGTGCTGAATTCCTTTTATTTTTTTGTTCCTTTCTTTTTCATAGATTTTGTGTTTACTGAGAATCTACTTTTTTCTTCTTTACTTTGATGAGTATGTTCGTTAACTTTCTTTGTGGTTACCTTGAAATTTACCCCATCTTCTTAAGTGTAAGCCAGTCTTTTATTACTTGATAATGCCTTGACTTCCTCTACATTTGAAAGTTCTATACCTACATCTTTTATTCCCTGTTTTATTGTTCTGACATTGTTGTCATTTACAGATTGATGTCTCTGGTTCCCTTTTGTAAATTTTTTAGTTTTATTTTATTTTTTATCTATCCTTGAGAGTCCATTATCTAGTTTGGTATCTGAATAATGCTGTCTTATGTGCTAGGTTCAGGTTGTTGTATGATATTGTTGGTTCTCTAACTGAAGGACTCCCTTTAATAATTCTTGTAAGTTTGGATTGATTTTTATGTATCCCCTTAGTTTTTGTTTATCTGGAAATGTCCGAATTTCACCATCTTATTTGAGTGTGAGTTTTGCAAAATATATTGTTTTTGGTTGGTAGCTTTTTCTTTCAAGATTTTATATATGTCATCCCATTGCCTTCTTCCCTACATGGTTTCTGCCAAGTAATCAGAGCTTAATCTTATTGTTTCCTGTTTTTATGTGACTTTTTGGTTTTCTCAAGCTGCTCTCAGGATTCCTTGTCTTTGATTTTACTGAGTGTGATTATCATATGTCTTTCTTTTGGGGTCTACCCTATATGAGGTTTGTTGCGTTTCTTGGAAAGTCAGCTTTCTGTCTTTCATTATATTAAGGAAGTTTTCTGTCAGCAAACTTCAGTGATCCCCTCTGTGTTTTCTGCTTTTTCCCCCGTTCTGGCACTCTGATCACACGCAAATTTTTGCTTTTGATTGTATCCCACATCGTTCTCAGGGTTTCTTCATTTTTCTTTTTTCTTTTCTCAGATTTTTCTTCAAAGTGGTATCCAAGGATTTGTCTTTAATTTTGCTGATTCTGTCTTCCATTGTTTCAGATTTGCTCCTAAAACCTTCTATTGTGCTATCCATTTCTGAAATCTTGTTAATCTTTTGGATTTCTAGTTGCTGCTTTTGTATGATTTCTAGTGTTTTGTTTATTTAAATTTTGTTCCTGTATTATTTTCCTGATTTCTTCCATCCTTTGTCTGTATATTCCATGATTTTGCCTATTTTTTCCCTATTTTTTTCCCGCATTTTCCTTCATCTGTAGAAGAACCCTGAATATTTGCGTTCTGAATTCCACATTAGGTAGTTCCCGTGCCTTTTCTTCAAGTAGAAGGTCATCTGATTTGTTTGTTTGTTTGTTTGCTTTCTGGAGTCATCCTCTCCTCTATGTGTGTGTTTAAATATGTTTTGATATTTTCTGCTGTGTCTGGGACATTCAGGAATTATTTTTTCATTTATTGATTGTAGCTTTTTTGTTTTATTTGGTTATGTCTGGGAAGGCATGCTGGGTGTGTTGAGAAGTGGCATGGGTGGTGCAAAGGGCCAGGTGGGCGGGAAAAATGGAAGGAAAGAGGGGAAAGAAAGATAAGAAACCAACAATCAAACTAGCAATAAAAAATAGATTAATAAAAAAAAAATATGGTGATGGGTCACTGGCCATTGTGGTCGGGTAGGATTGGGGTGATGGTGAGCTGATGTTTCTCTCATTGGGTGACATGGCACAGCCTGTCAGGAAGAGGTGGAGGCAGCGCAGGGTCTAGGTGGGAGGGAGAAGGAAAAGGAGAAGGGGAAAGATAAAGAAAAATAAAAAATATGGCATTGAGGCAGGTGGCCTGAGGGGGTGGTGCAGACCTGAGGAGGCCAAGTGCCATAGGCTTTCTAGCCAAGTGGTACAGCCCAGCCCACCAAGAAGTTGGGTGTGGTGTACCGGGCCAGGTGGATGCAAGAAAGGAAAGGAAGGAAGGAAGGAGAGACAGAAGAAACAATAATAATGAAGAAAAAAGCAAAAAGCAAGAAAACAACAACAAACAAACAATAAAATGGCACTGAGGGAGCCTCTCGATGGTACTGGCTCAGGCCTGGGGAGGCTATGCACGGTGACTCTCCAGTTGGGCTGTGCAGTACAACTCCTCCAGAAGTGGTAGGGGTGGTGCAGAGGACTGGGTGGACAGGAGAAAGGAAGGACAGTACCGAGAGAGAGAAGAAGCAGAAAAAAAGAAGAAAAGATAAAGAAAAAAACGAAGCAAGCAAACCAAAAAAAGTCACAGCCCGTCAAGAAGGGGAGGGGAAGGCACATGGAGCAAGGTGGGTGGGAGATAGTAAAGGAAGGAAGGGAGAGAAAGAAAAGCAACAAAAAATCCAAAACAAAACAAAATAACATCAAAAAACTAACAAACAAATAAAACAAAACAAAAAAAAGAACAAAGCAAACAAACCAAAAAATCACAGCTTGTCAAGAAAAGGAGGGGATGGCACACAGGGCTAGTTGGGTGGAAGAAAGAAAAGGAAAAAGGGAGAGAGAGAAAGTAACCAAAAAAGCAAAGAAAAATATGAAAAGAACAAACAAATAAACAAAAAAAAAAACCAAAAGAACAAAGTAAACAAACAGATATCACAGCTTTTGAGAAGGGCAGGGGATGTCACACAGGGCTAGTGGTGTGGGAGAAAGTTAAAGAAGGAATGGAGAGAGAGAGAAGCAAGAAAAAAGCCCCCCCGCCCCCCCTAAATAAACAAACAAAAATACAAACCGTACAGAAATGATGTTGAAAGGGCCAGCTTATGGGGCAGGGTGGACCCAGCAGCAGTGAGTTAGTATCTCTCCAGCTAAGCAACTATGACCCATTGGCAAACAGCAGAGGCCACCAAAAAGGAAGAAGGATGGAGGATGGGAAAGCATGTATCACTGGTTACCGATGCTCTGTCTCCTGCTGGGAGCTCCATGGAATTGCCTTCCTGTACTCCCTGTCCAAAGTCCTTGGTGGCTGAGGTCCAAGATCATGTATCTTGGTGGTAGTGAGCTGGTGTCTCTCCAGCTGAGCAGCTGTGGCCCATTGATAAGCAGCAAAGGTCTCATTCAGGGAAAAAGAGTATGGGGTGGGAAAACACGTATCCCTGGTTACTGGGTGCTCTGTCTCCTGTTGGGAGCTCTGTGAAATTGCCTTCCTGTACTCCCTGTCTGAGTTCTTTGGAGGCTGTAGCCCAGCATAGTGAATTTGGCCATGTTAGCTGGTATGGGACCTTCACTCTGTAGCTCTCCTCATTCTCTGTTCTCCATCAATTTCTTGTTCCATTCAGTGATTGATCAAGTTCTTTATTCCTTCATTTGGTACTTAGGGTTCCAGGATTGACATTTGTATCTGTTTTACTTACTTTCTTGGGTCTTTGCTGCAGAGCAACAGTATGGTGCTTCTGTCTATAGTGCCATGTTGGCTTCACCTCTGTGACTCAGTTTCTATACCTGTAAAGTGGGGACAATTAATGGTACTACTCATAGGGCTGCTGTGAAGATTAATTAAAATAACACAAGTTAAGTTCTTAGAACAGTGTCTGGCAATTGGTATATATACATGTTAGCGATTTTTGTTTTCTGCAAAAGTTTCCCTGCTAAAGAAATAGTTTACAGGTATGCAAATAATAGAGGAGATTAGGAAAGAAACCTACTCTGATTAAGGCATCTGACTGGTTTCTTCAGAAACTTAAAAACAAGAACCATAACCTACTCAATGTTATTGAACTCTGACTGATGAAAAGTATAGCAACGGAAGATTGGGGTTGGCTTGGGGAGTCAAAGAGTAATACTTTATGAGTGAGAACTTAGTTCTGGTGAACACAGAGTGTGTTGGGCAAACACGATCCATTGTCAGGCTTAGGCCTGTTGTGGAGACAGAAACGATGACATTACTTTTTAATTAACCTAAACCCCTGTGCACTTACTCCAATTTTTCTCATCAGGCCCCCTTTGAGGGGGGAGAATAGACAGACTGGACAGCCAACTTGACAACCTGACTATTGCAGTGTTCTTGGCAATGGGATTTCTTGTTGTAATTCTTTCTATATTTGAATTTTGGGTCCCATCAGGTTCTTGTGAGTTTTATTTGGAAAGGCAATATAGTATTGTGCAGTGGCTCTTGAATTTGAATGTGTAAAACAATCACTTTGAGAAGCTTTTTTTTAAATTTTTATTTTTAAATCTAGCTTCCTGGGCCACACCTGCAGAGATGCTGGTTTAGAAGGTCTGACCTGATTCTGATGCAGTAGTCTTTAGGGCACACTTTGTGCTGCAATACTGGGGGAAATTGGCTTTGTAATCAGAGAACCTGGTGTTATGGATTGAATTGCATCCCCCCAAATATGTGTTGTAATTCCTAACCTCTGTAGCAGTGGTTTGGAGTCATGGTAGCATAGTGGTTAAGAGTTTGGCTGCTAACCAAAGGCCAGCAGTTCGAATCCACCAACTGCTCCTTGGAACCCCTATGGGGCAATTCTACTCTCTCCTATAGGGTTGCTATGAGTTGGGATTGACTCAAGGGCAATGGGTTCCCCCCCTTCCCCGGTTATACCAGTGGTTATAATCCCATTTGGAAATAGGGTGTCTTCGTTATGTTAATGAGACAGGATTAGTGTAGTCAATGAGTCAATCTCTTTTGAGACATAAAAGAGATTAAATGCCAACTAGCGAGCAGAGATGGGGGAAGAGAGATGCCAAATCACATGAAGATTGCCCAGGAGCAGAAGCTCAGAAGAGACAAGGACCTTCCTCCAAAGTCAACAGAGAAAGAAAGTTTCCCCTAGAGCCTGCACCCTGAATTTGAACTTCTAGCCTCCTAAACTGTGAGAAAATAAATTTCTGTTTGTTAAAGCCATCCACTTGTGGTATTTCTATTATAGTGACACTAGATAACTAAGACACCTGATTTGAAACCAAATTCTGGCTCTATTAAAAGCTGAATGAGTTTGGGTGAGTTACTTAACATTTCTGACTCAGTTTTCCCATCTCATAAAACAAAAATAATGGGCTTTGGTGAGTATTAAAAGATACAATGTTTGGAAAATGCCTAACATGGTCTTTGTGTGGCAGGTACTTAATCAGTGTGAGTCAGGCTTTCTGAACCTATTCATTTCAAAGAGAAATGATGCACTGATTAAAACATTCAGAACTATTAATGCTCAGCACCGGACTGAGAAGATGATAGCTCCACCAGGCTATTGCCACCTTTGGTGACCCGACCTTTTCTGTGTACTTACTTAAAGCAAATATTCCATAGTGGGTACTGAATGATATCAAGTCCCTTCTCTCCTGTAAAAGAAGGTAGCATCCCTTTTTGAGGGCTTTTACTTACATATCTTTGGTTCAGAATTTCTAAGATGACCAACGAAAGTTCCAAAGCACACACACTTTTTTTTTTTTTTTTCTGTTTAGGGCAGAAGATCCAAAAGTTAAAACATATTTATTTGCTGAATCCCTGAATCTTACATACGCAGTTAAATAAAATAGCAAACCACAGCCTGGTGATTGTTTTATATATATATATATATATATATATATATATATATATATATATATATATAAACCAAAACCAAACTCATTGCCATTGAGTTGATTCCAACTCATAGTGACCCTATAGGACAGAGTAGAACCGCCCCATTAGGTTTCCAAAGAGCACCCGGTGGATTTGAACCGCTGGTCTTTTGGTTTACAGCTGGGCTTTTAACCATTGTGTTTTTTTTTTTTTTTTTTTGCTAGAAATGACCTTAAAAATTATCTAGTGCAGATCCTATCTAATGTATACATGAGGAAACTGAGGCCTGGAGACAGTCAGAGCCAAACCTCAACTCCCGTATTTGTCTTTTCTGTCACTCCATTGCTCTAAACAGATAATGTCACAGCTACCCAGCATTCTCTGTACTTCAGGCCCAGGTCAGAAGTGGCAGGTTTCATGTAGGTTGGGATCTGTTCAGTGTAAGGAGATGGCTGTGTGCGTGACTTTAGACAGCATCACTCTGCTTCCCAGATGAGAACCTGACAGAGTCCAGGCACTTTGGATATCACTGTGTGCTGACAGATGGAGGGTGCGAAGAGGCTGCTGGTGGGTGAGAGAGAGGGAGAGGGGCCTAATTTCTCCGGTGTTTCCTGTCTTTAGACAAACAGCCTAAGGGCTGCCAAGTGTCTGTGTAGTTTGTGAATTTAAAAAACCTCATTAGTGTTAAATGGAAGGCCACTTTGCAATGAATTATTTTATATTTCACTTGATATGCAATGTCAACTATCACAGAATTGATTTTCATATCATAAAGCCTAGTTAGATATTAATTTTGACATTAAACAATGTATTAGGCAAGTTCACTGTGAGAATAAGAAGAAGTGTACTTTGTCCGTCACTTATCACCACCACTACCACCAGTTGCTGTCAATTCCGACTCATGGCAGCCTCGTGTGTTTCTGAGTTGAGTTGTGCTCCATGAAGTTTTTGATGTTTGTAATTTTTCAGAGGCAGATTACCAGGCCTTTCTTCTGAGATGCCTCTGGATAGATTTGAACTGCCAACCTTTCAGTGAGTAGCCAAGTGCCTAACCATTTGCGTCACCCAGGGACTACATTACTTACTGTACTATAGTATTCTTTTTTCTCTGTAAGTTCCGAGAGTTATATATATAACAAATTAGACCTTAACTTTGGTTTATGAACACTGAGAAGATCCAAAATACAGCTCAGTGTCCCCTGAAGTTAATTTTTTCCTCAGATTTTTACTGAGTACTTTATTTGCTGCTATTTGATACTCACAATGCACGTCTGTCATCTTCACTAACAGATCCTGAGATTATGGCACTTTTTTATATCCTATTTGACCAAACTACTTTCCTGACAATTCAGAATGAATCATGTTTGATGTGCAATGTTGGGAAACAGTACCATGTATTATTTCAGTCCCCTCGTAATCAAAGAACAACAACAAGATAGCATTGGCAGAAAGGAAAAGAAAAAAAAAACAAGAAAGGAGGACAGAAGGGAAGAGAGGAGTAAGGAAGGAAAAAGAGAGGGGGAAAAATACAGATGACAGAGAAAATCGTTGCATGGCTAGGCTGAGGGCTAAAAGAAAGTAGTGGGTTGCTACGAAAGCGAGGGGCTGGGCTAAGCAGAAGGAGGATCATATGCAAAGGCGAAAGCTTGATTCCTGTTCATCTCTTGTCTTTCTGAGAAAAATCAATCCATGCTACCAGAGGTTTCTTCCTTGTTGAAGTCTGTTATTGAGGAGCTGCCCATTATGGGAGTGTTCCTTTCTGTTCTGCTTCTCTATCTCTGGTCTAAACATCAGAGGACTGAGGGGTGCCTATGTTCTGTTTCCTTAATTAAATCACTTTGTTGACATGGTCCAGACAGTGTACTCTAGCAGAAAAGACAGTGCATTATGACTTTACATGTCTGATTTAAACCAAAGCTTTACCAACATCAACTACATGACCTTTCACAAGTTATAACACCTCTTTGTTTCTAGTTTTCCCATCTGTTTACAGCAAGAGGGACTATCATTGGCTTTTATAGTGGCGGCTGGTGTTTACTGATGCCAGCTCTAGCAGCCGGTTGTGCACATCTCTTTATAACTCTACAATCAGAGATGTCACTTTAGCAGCTTAAAACTGAGATGGTAGTAGTAGAAATGTTTACACTATTGAAATTGGCAAAGACGACACATCCAGGCTTCCTCTCCACCCCCAGAGAGCACTTGTTTACATAAGAAATGAGATGATAAATAGGATATTATCAATTGTAGGGATGCATTGTTAATTTACCTTCACCTCAGCGATCCTATGGAATATATTGCCTGAAAACCTTTGATCTTCATGCCTCTACATGACATGGAATGGTGATAAATTTTTACTTGGAAATTCAATTTCTTATTATAATCTCCAGACTTATTTTATCCAACTTATCCAACTCTCTTCTCCAAGTTGCGGAAGGGTAGGAACACCTAGGGTACAGGTGGAGAGATTTTTGTCAGTGAAGAGTTTGCAATAGAGTTGGAAGAGCAGTCTGAGACCGCATCTTCCAAGGCAGATAGATGCGTTTCTACCGCATCTGCTAGGCAGAGGAAAGCCACTGGAGTTTAGTCTGCCCGCAATGTGAACGAAGAGCTGAGGGAGAGGAGGGACTGGAGAGCAGTAGAGAGAGTCAGTCTCCCGCAGCCTCAGTTTCTTTGTCACTGTGAATAACGACATCTCTCTCTAGGGGTTTTTAGGATGGTCAGATGAAGCCACATCTATAAATAATAGGCGTGTATCAGGCAGAGGGGAGATATCAAGAGATCCCTCCTCTCCTTCCAAATCCCTTTCCTATAGTTGACCTTCAAGTGTCAGCTATAACTAAAAAAAGGAGCTGATAATATACGACTGGATGGAAAAGATGACAGTAATCTGCACAGAAACAGGTATAGTTTTCCTAAAAAAAGATATAAGGACGAGAGAAGGACAATGTGTGTGGAGCAGACAGGCTGTAGAAATAGCTTTCAACTGTGTAGGCTCTGAGTCTCAGCATTCAAGCGATTAGCACATCTTGACAGGGTGAAAGCGGCCACCCAGCCTCTCCCTTCAAAAGGGCAAAGGTCATTGACAGCTGCTGCTTGGGCCTTTGGGGGAGTTTCTGCTCCAGACCAGCTGGGGGAAATAGATCCTCCAGAAGAGTGGTCACTCCACGAGGAGAGCTTCGTTCCTTTTTCTTGTAAACAGTGGACACCCTTGAAGGCCCATCTGCACAATTCCAATACATTCTGCACCTGGGTTTTTGTTTTCTTTGCAGAAGAACAGTTGCCTGGTATGCATCAGGAGTTACCATCTGCCTCACAGATAGTCATGGAGCTCTCGACTGTGTGCATTTTGTCTGAGAATGAGTGGCTCAATTCATTCCCACCCCAAAACAAAATCTCACCCTGGCCCCGAAAATGAGTATTATGGATGTTTCAGGGCAGCATCTCATCGTAATGGAAAATAAGAAATATATACCTATGCATGACTTAGAAATGATATACTTCAGGTCTGGTCATTTAATTAAAGTCTCCTACTTCTTCAGATTTCTATTTCAGAATAGTTGGCAAAATTCAGTATCAGCAAAAACAGTGTTTCTCTGAAAGTTCCAAAGCACTTTATATGTGTCACTTGGTGAGAAAGACTTAAATTTGAATTTTCAAAGTTAAAACTGTAGGAAACCAAGATGTAAAGTACTTGTTAATACTTTTTTTGAAAGCAGAGTGGGGGGTGGGGGGTGGGGGGTGGGAGGGGGCGGTGGAGGGGAAACTTAAGAGAATGTAGGAATCCATAAGCGCCTGAATCCTAATTCAGTCCATCCCTCTTTGTAATGCCTCTCTGTCCTTATGCCTGCATGGTTTTGTTTCAGACAGAGTGTTCTGCCTTTCCCCAAAACCAAAAAAACTAAACCCACTGTCTGTTGAGTCGATTCTGACTCATAGCGACCCTATAGGCAGCAACATTTGACTGAGGGGTGCACTTTTACCCTTTCCTTAAGGAAGGGAGAGCCAAAGAGGTTTCTTGTCATTCCTAAAAATTCTGCCTAGTAACTTAACATCATGAAATGTGTTTGCCCTGAACATTGGAGGTGACTGGACAAACCTGAGACCCCTATCTAGAGCTCAGAAAAATGTAATTTAAAGGAAGTGAAGTTGTCATAATAGACTCCAAAAAGTTTTGCTAAACCTTACCACTAGGGGGCAAATCATCTGGCTAAGAGCGAAGTGACTCCTGTCCTCTCTCCCAGGTTCTAACATAGCATTGGCAATAGAATGTGAAAATCTAACTGAGCCTCTCAGCCATGACACAATGAAGCGGACATCACTGAAGAACTGTTCAAAACAGGCTTTGACATTTATCACCCAATGTGCTTAGAAGAGCAAACTAATTCTATGAATACATGGGTGACAGAAAGTATACATATGCTTTTGATTGAATTTTACTTTGTCCAAGTGTCTTTACCCCTAAGTATGTATTATTTGTAGCTTACACAGTTGTTGTGAGAATTAAATAAAATAAACCTTGAAAGGGCACATACCAGTTCCTTAATTAATATTTGTTCAAAAGGGGCCTGAATAGATAACTAAAGCAGAATCGTTTTGCTGATATAGCTTGTATTGCATGTTGTCTTGCCCCCCAAAAATATAAATTTAAAGTTACCTTATAAGAAAATAAAGTAGACAAAACTGTTTTATAAAGCATAAAAATGTTTATAGGTTGCAATATGTTCTTCCAAAAGTTTCTGTTAAAAAGTGACTCGCTCTCTGGAGATACTACTAGAAAACTGTCTATTATCATTCTAGATCCTAGACTGAGGTCTTTGTATGTATATGTGAGATGCCACAGTGATTTCCTCTTGTTCTATTCTTTTGTCTTTTGAGTTATTATTAGGTTTCTTTTGTGACCCTGTAGTTGTAGATGGTAGCAAAGTGTAGACTGTTCATTAGTGTTTCGCTAGTAAATAAAAGTTTAAAAGTGGGTAATTAAAAAAAAAAAAGTAGTGGAAATTCATGCCTAAGTATTTTTGACAATTAAATACTTCCATTCTATGCTTAAGGAAGCTTCCCCAAAAGACATACTTAAATACCAGCCAACTTGCTTCCAGGGATTCACATGGTGAGAAGCTTTCGTTCTATGTTGAAAAGATCTGTATAAAACTGAAAGAGAAGCACATGTAATGAACATATATTATTACTCGGGAAAACCAAGATTTGAATCCAGACATTTTGACTACAAGACCAATACTCATTCATTGCACAAGATTATAGATTTCTATGGTTTTAGGAAACTGATATTGAATACGAATTAAGTTTTAGCTATAAAGAGGGTTTTTGTTCAAGTCTTCTATCAACACTAACAGTAGCAACAGCAAAGCAACTAATACCAGCTTTTAGTGGTAGTTTGGGACAGGAAAAAAAGATAAGATATTTGAAGTAAGACAAGAAACAGGGAAAAGAGAAAAACAGAGGAGGAAATGGAGAAGGAGGAAAAGAAGGAGCCCCACATTCCTTTAATGTTGCTTCTTTGGAGTCCCCTCCCCTCCACACCCACAGATTCCATACATTTCTTTGCTTCTATCATGTGTTTCTGTAGCATACTGTACTTTTCCAATTATAGTGCTCCCATTCTGTTATGATTACCTATTTAACAAACCATTTTACCTGTTATTTCAGTCTCATAAAAGCTGGTGGTATCTGCCATACCACTGAGCCTGTTATATAATATGCACTCACTAGATGTATTTTCGGAGTCCCTGGGTGGCACTGGTAGTCTTTGACTAGTAGCTGAAAGGTCGGTTATTCGAATTCACCCAAAGGCTCCTTAGAAGACTGGCCTGGTGATGTGTTTCCAAAAGGTCACAGCCTTGAAAACCCTATAGAGTTGTTCTACTCTGCACACATGCGGTATCTATGAGTCAGAACTGATTCGACAGCAACTAACGACAGATATGTTTTGAATGCATTAATATGTAAGAAGAAAATACAGGTAGTTCCCGAGTTATGACAAACACGAGTTATGCTAAACCACATTTATGACAGTTTGTGGAACTACTCATGGATCACAGAGAAGGGGAATTGATAGATTAGGACTTAATGGATTTAAAAGTGGAAAAAAATGCTGAAGAAGAAAGAAATAATGAGGAAGAGGAAGGAGAGAAGCTGTCAAAAATTTTTACAGTCAAAGGCTTAGCTAAAGTTTTTTTCTAAACTAAACCAGGGGCTTCAGTTGTTGGAAAACATGGACCCAAACACTGATGGATTTGGTAAGGTCGACAGGCAGATTTGGGAAGCAGTGAGATGTTACCGCAAAATATATGAAGGAAAAAAAAAAAAAAGGACCATAAGACAACTTTCACTAATTTCCTGACTAGAAATGTAGAAATGCTATCCCCATTCCCAGGGATAACCCAGATGATCCCAAATCCTACAAACGTAGAGTTATGACTGAAACTGACGAAATGCCAATGTTGTCCAACTCTTCTTCATTGTCGGGGTAAATTTTTGTGATTTGTGGGTTTTTTTATGTTTGTAAGTAGGTATGTATTAAAATATATCTGTAAGTTTACATGTAATGTTTCCATTCCCCAAAGACAAATAGAGGCTGAATTTATAAAGGTACTCATAACAGAAGGCAATAATGTTGAAAACTAAAAAAAAAAAAAAAAAAAGAGGTATTCGATTTATCTCAGAACGGGCTTACTGTGAAGTCATCGGAATGGAATCCTGTTGTAAATTGGGGACTACCTGACTGTACTACATGGGCACCAACGTATTTTGCCTGCCTCTATTCTATACACAAAGGATCTTGAAGCTGGAATTATTGCTTGAAAATGAATAAAAAATGGTTGAGCCCTTAATTTACACTGACTACATATTTTTTATCATTCAAAAATTTAACACACTTTGAACGTTTTACATGAACAGACATAATACATTCTATTATGACACTTGAATTTTGTATTTTCTGAATGATCACTGATACTACTATTTCTTTACTGTGGAGTTATGAAAGTTACATAACTGGACATGATTCATACTGTCATCGTACTAGAAAGAGGGTTTATTTCATAATAATGAATCTGGTAGTAGAAAGTTTATTTCTTCTTCACTAATTTAATTAGGAAAGGCTCGTTTCATTCTCCTGTAATAATAATGGCTCTAATATTTTCTGATCTGGGCCTGAGGTCATTTCTACCTCAAAAGTCTTTGTGCATCTTTTCTATCTTGTTTTACTTCCTGATTTTTAAGACCACCTCTAGTAAAATATTAGGTAATTAAATCAGATAATAGAGCAGGAAAGTCTCCCCAGGTTCAAAAATAATTTCTTTAATTGAGTTTTATATTGTAACTTCTAAGAAGTATTTGAACTTTACAGAACCCTAGTGAAATTCTTTAAAGGCTTCACCTTCTCCCTACCATTTAAATCTTATCCAAGCTGGCAAAGACTTGTTTTAGATGACAGAAAATGGTAAAATCCTGCATATTCAAATTACTTTATGCATCAATTTATTTCACTAAATTGTATAATATAGTTCATGTCATGAACATCAAAATCAAACAAGTGGGTGTTTTGTTTTTCCGAAGCTTAGAATCCCTTTCAAATTTCTGAGTTTCTGAAACACTAATCCTAGTTCGCCTATGTTTAGCAGGTCCAGAAATGCTCCTAGATGACGAATAAGTCTTATACTAAATTTGAGTTCAGAGATAGCTGCACATGGGTGTGTATAGTGGCTTTAACTTATATATGGCATATATAAATGTTGACATCCTCCACTCTACCCCAACAGTTGGATTCCTCATTACAATGACATGCAAGCTTTTATTAATATCTTGGTGTTATTAAGAGAACATGGATTGTTTAGAAAAAATAAATAGGATAAGTTTTCATCAGTAAGAACAGTTTAGGAAAGCCAATGCTAGAAAGGGATTTTTCCAATCAGGAATCACCTCCTACCTCCCTCCCTCCCTCTCTCCCTTCCTTCCCCCCTCCCTTCTGTCCCTCCTTCCTTCTTTCCTTTGTATGACCAATGTTTATTGACCACCCATATAATGAAATCGTATCTCTATTACTCTAAAAAAAAAAATTACTCTGTGTGTATGTTTATTATGCTGTATCTGATTGTATGAGGTCCTGCTGTAAGGCCACCTACCTGTTAGACGGGAGCAGGACCACCTCTAGAAATGGTGGATAGTTTCTGTGCAATCATTCAGAAGGAGGTAAATCTTAGGAGAAGAAACTGGAACTCATAAGTTAGGTCTTAAGCAGGTAAATGAAGTTCTGCCACTGTATATCCTATTCTTTGAGAATGTATTTTGAGTTGGAAAATATCTTTGAGTGGGCATCTTCAGATGGTGGATGTTAATATTTTTGGGTACTTGGAGAACTTGAACTTGCACATGAGCAAGTTGATGGTTTGTTCTTCAGTCAGCTCCTCACTTTATCTTAAATGATGATATTGAACTTCTCCAATGTCTCCTTTCACACATGTAGCCTATTTTATTCCTCTGTAATCCATCCAACAAGGCCCACATGTATAGTCATCACTTGTCATGTGCAAATTTAAGTTGAAGCTAAAGAAAATCAAAGCAAGTCCACAAGAGCCAAAGTACAACTTTGAGTATATCCAGCCTGAATTTAGAGGCCCTCCCAAGAACAGTTTTGATGCACTGAACACTTATGACTGAAGATCAGAAGAGCTGTGTAAAGATATCAAGAACATCACCCACGAAGAACGTAAAAGGCCATTAAAAAGACAGGAAAGAAGGAAAAGACAAAATGGATGTCAGACGAGACTCTGAAACTTGCTCTTAAGTGCAGAGTAGCTACAGTGAATGGAAGAAATGAGGAAGTAAAAGAACTGAACAGAAGATTTCAAAGGAATACTCAAGAAGACAAGGCAACATATTATGATAACATGTGCAAAGACCTGGAGTTGGAAAACCAAAAGGGAAGAATAGGAGTAGCGTTTACCGAATTGAAAGAACTGAAGAAAAAATTCCAATCTCAAGTTGCATTATTGAAAGATTCTGTGGGCAAAAACTGAATGACACAGGAAGCATCAAAATAAGATGGAAGGAATACATAGAGTCACTGTACCAAAAGGGAGAACAGCAACCCTTGAGGGCGCTGTGGTTATAGCAGCCATAATTGACAGCCATTTTCCCACACGGGGGGCTAATTTCAAGGTAACAAAATTCAGGGCTACAATGCCTAGTTACTTCTCCCCACGTGAAGATTCTTTTTGGATTCGCTATCTTGGAAGTTTTGAGTTTATGTAAAGGAAAAGAAGACAATAGTCTTCTATCCAGGTACTGAGCTAATAGTTACAGAGTATATAAAAAAAGTAAAGTGTAGTTCTGAAATTTAAGGAAATTAAAATAAAAGCAAAATGTAATAATGTTTACATCACATTTTCATTTTGCAAGCACTTTAACACATATTATTTCATAATTATGTAAGGATTATACAATTAATGTCTTCATTTTACAGGTATATGTAAATATATATGTATGTATATTATACATACATGATAAGATGTCAAATATGACTTTTTCATTTTAGAGTTTCTGCCAAGGCTTCCAAAGCCTGGAACAATACAATAGATACAAAGTGCTTCCCACATCATAAAGCAAGATAATAGGCTGTCTATACCCTATGGTATATTCTGTACACATGGGTCGGAGGAGATGCTGTGAGTCAGAATAGATTCTATGAAAATTAGCAACAACATATGTGGACATATGCAGAAGCTGTGAAGCTTGCATGGCCTCCACTGGCCCATCAACCATCACAAGGCTATAAAGAAGTGAGTAGAAGAAACTTGAGAAACAAAATTTTGGGAGGGTTTTTTTCTGCTTTATGGATTCCTTTCCTCAATACAGGAACCCTGGTGGTGCAGTGGTTAAGAGCTCAGCTGCTAACTAAAATGTTAGCAGTTTAAATCTACCAGCCACTCCTTGGAAACCCTATGAGGCAGTTCTACTCTGTCTTATGGATTCAAACTGCTGACCTATTGGTTAGCAGCAAGCTCTTCACCACTGTGCCACCAAGGCTCCACTCTGCCCTATGGGCTCACTGTTAGTCAGAATCGACTTGATTTTTTTTTTTTTTAATGTACTTGGGGCTCTGGTGATGCAGTGGTGAAGAGCTTGGCTGCTAACCATGAAGGTCAGCAGTTCAAAGTCATCAGTCACTCCTTGGAAACCTTACGGGTCAGCTCTACTCTGCCCTATAGGGTAGCTATGAGTTGAAATCCGCTGGACGGCAATGGGTTCGGCTTTTTTTTGTTGTTGTTTTGTTATACTTAGCTCATTGAGTTTAAATATCTCTGAAACAGGATGCTAAAAGGGACTTTTCATGAATATTGGCTGAAGATGAAAGTTGAAAACAGTAAGAGATTAAGTATCTGCATATTCAACAGAAAATTAATAATTTCATCCCCTGTTTTTACATGGTGAACAAGCTAGTCTTTTAACTGGCAGAACTCATCACCAGCATATAAAAAAAAGAAAAGTATAATTTAGAAAGACCAATTCTCTAAAGGAATTTTTAGGAGTATAGAATGTTTTAACTTCTTTCTTGTGCAGCTTGGGATTGTGTATTTGTAAAAGACTTTCCTAACTGAATCTAATATTGAGCCAATTTAGGATCTACTGGATTTTATATAACTCCTGGGAATCATCCTTCCACAAGCACCTGCCTGAATATCCTCATCAGTGTCTTGCTACAAATACAGTAAACAACCTAGAAATACTATACTTTCTAGTGTCTTTAGAAATTGCATATAGGGAAAATGCAAACAGGAATAGACATTAATCATAAAAATGATTTTTTGTTTCCATTACTGCTCAAACAAGTGCATAGTTTATTATTCTATTATTCCAAATATAATCTTTTTCTTTAGCATATTGCCCTTATTTTGATGTATATCCAGGAGCTGACAATGAGCTACTCAGAGAAGACAGAACTGTCCTCAAACCTCCTCTGTTTTAGAAATTAGAGGGATTAAAATCCAATAAAATGTGTTTGATTTCTCGTATTTTCTTTTTAATATGTGAGAAGCTTTTGATCTAATATTTTAGAATCTTCTGTAATTCACAGCAATCTCAACTAAGTTCGTATAGAAATCACATTGTAAAGCAGAAGACAACACTCGAATATACAGGTTTACATGTTTCTCATGGGGAACAAGTTCTGTTTGTTTTAAGGTGTTAATTTTTTTCCTGCATTTAAAAAATATCACTTATACTATAGAAAAAAGAGCAGTGTAGTTTAGCACAAGAGTCAGAAGGTAATTACGAGTTCCCTCTGACCTGCCCACCTATCTGCTCCTTAAGCCAGCTCAGCTCTGACAGCCTTCCGGAGAGCTGAACTTCAGATGGGCCTTTTTGATGAACACAGTCCTTAGCTTTACTTTCCATTTTGAGATGGAGCCCAGGACAATGGTCAAGATCTGTGCTTTTATGGCACATGGCTGGTTTGAGTGATTTATTTGTTAGCTTTGATTTCCAATACATTGTAAAGATCTGTCTTCAAAAAGTTTGAGTAGTTGAGGAGTTTTTCTTAGAGTGTAGCCCACATAACCTCTGAGGGACCTCCTGAATTACTTTCTGGAATTCTGCAAACCTAGTTGCAAATCACTTCCTTAAATTTCTGAAAACAAAACAAATACACAAGTAAACACACAAACAAAAAACCCAAATATGGACAGCTATATATTCTTTCTTTGGGTAAGGGGAAGTCCTAGTTTTTTCATATGCAGAGATAAATCAGATAATTTCTGTCTCCCTTATTTCCCTCCACAATTCTTCCCCTTCTAACACCAGATTCTAGTTAGCTGACTCTGTTATCCTCCCTCATTGCTTCCACTTGACTTCCTAATCTTGTGTTGTGTTGCACTAAATACCCAAATAGACCCATACGATAAAAGATTCCAGAAATTCTCCAATATCAGGGACAGTAAAACTCATTCACACCCAGACCACATCCAGTTCAGAATATGTTCCTCAGATGTTTGATGCTGCCGAATTATTGATGATCACATTTCCCACATGGACAGGAATCACTTGATTGTGTTCAGTTTCTTAATTCCTCTATAAGAAAACTTAATTGAGCCGTGGAGTTAATCTACCATGTGTATTGTTTACATCATTAAGGATAATATGATTGACCTATTACAAGTGTTTTGGATGGACCGTCTGACAGGTTCAGCCAAATTGCCTTTTCAATTTTTTGGGCAAAAACACCATGCAAGAGCTCAGAAAGCCAGAGACTGAATAGGATCTCAGAAAGAAAACTGTGTTATGCAAACCCTATGTGAGCTGGTTCCTAGCACAGGGAAGGGAAGAAGACATTAGCCTATTTAGGATATTGCCATCCTGTGTCCAAATGATATATTACAGTTTTAACCTATCACACACCAAAATATCAAATGGGTTACCACTTTACCAAAGACTTACAAAGCTGAGTGTCCTCAAAATATAAAGTGTTGTTCTGTCTATGCCTACCTTTGTGATAGAAATGAAGAACATTTGCTAGTTTGTGGCCTTGGGCACAGAGAAGCAGTAACTTATAGAGTTAAGGTTTAGGCTATGGATGAAGGCGGAGCTGACTTTACCTCTAAGTTACTTGAATTTTTCTGGGCAACACTTCAACTTTTATGAGTACTTGAGGACATAGTATTCAAAAAGACCCTGAAAACAGTGCCTGCACATAGTAGGCGTTTACCAGATCTTAACTGCCTTTTCCTTTCGCCAAGTAAAAATGTATAGAAACTGCTTCGAAGAGTGGAGCAAAAGCCTCTTCCGTGCGTCTTGTTTTATGTATTAATTACATGCTTGGATAAAATTGTAGAAAATATTTCAAATACGACATCATACGTAGTTATAAAGTTTTAATTCTTGGATAAATTTAAGCTACTCCATGTAAATGCTCAGCTAACATCTGAAATTCAACAAAATGAGGAAAAAAAAAAGCTTATCTCCTTCCTCCTCCACATTTAACTCCATGGAACTTTCATTAGGTTCAGTATTCTAGAAATCATTGAGTCATCTGCCCCATCCCCCAACCCAAAAGGCATCTCTTGTTGCTGTTATTAGGTGCCCCAGAGTCAATTTTGACTCACAGGGACCCCATATGACAGAATAGATCTGCCCCATAAAGTTTTCTAGGCTGTAATTTTTATGGGAGCAGGTCACCAGGGAGCAGATTGCCAGGTCCTTCTCCCTTGGAGCCACAGGGTGGGTTCAAACTGCCAACCTTTCTGTTAGCATCTGAGTACTTGACCATTGTGCCACAAGGGATCCTTCAACAGAAATTTTATTTATTTATTTATTTATTCCTGTTAATTCTACATCCAAAATGTCTCTTGCATTTGTTTCCTTCTTTCTAGGCCTCTTGTCACTACATTTTTATTTATTTATTTTTTGTGCAAGTTACTGCAATTGCCTCCTAAGTGATGCCTCTGCCTTTCTTCTCCCCCAGCCAACTTATCCAGTCCGCTGGGCACTCTATTCACATCCCTTTGCTGCTCAAAAACTCACTGATCATCACTCTCTCTCTTCACGATCAGGTAATCTAATCTAAATATTTAAAATGCCCTTTTTTCCCTTTCTTTTTACTTAAATCCTTCTGGTATTTCAACTTTTTCTATTTAATTTAATCAGTTTGGTTTAAACGAAATGCAAATGCTGAAGTATAGGGCACAAGACCTGTCATAACTAGTTCTTGCTTACCTCTCCTCCTCACGTCTCAGCCTTCACATCGTACCTCAGACGTTTCGTTCTAGCAGGCCTAATCCACTTACAGTTCCTCACACAGGCCCTGTTTTCTCTCACCTCTGGGCCTCGGCTTATGTTTCTTCTTTTATGATGGATGTCCCACTTTTGTCTGGCTAATTTCTCCTTCTTCAGGACTTACGGTAGGCATCAGTTCATCTACAAAGCCTTGTGATGTTTCTTCTTTATAGTGTTAAATAATCTTGGAAAAATCTCTATCATACTTTTTTTAAAAAAAAAATAATATTTTATTGTGTTTTTGGTGGAAGTTTACACAGCAAATTAGGTTCCCGTATAACAATTTCTACACATATTGTTCCATGACGTTGGTTACATTTTTCACAATGTGTCAGCATTCTCATTATTTCCATTCTGGTTGTTCCGTTTCCATTAATCTAGTTTCCCTGCTCTACCTTACCTTCTCATCTTTGCTTTAGGGTAAATGCTGACTGTTGGTCTTATCTAGATTATTTTTTAAAGGAGCACAATAATCACGGGTGATATTGTTTATTTTATGAGCCAACATGTTATGTAGCTGAAAGGTGACTTCTGGGAGTGATTTCAGTTCCAGTATTTTTATAATGGGTGTCTCAGGGCAACAGTCTCAGGGGTTTTGGTCTCTACTGATCCAGTAAGCCTGGCCTTTTTTAAGAATTTGATTTTTGTTCTATATTTTTCTCCCATTCTATCCAGAACCATCTCTTGTGTCCCTGGTTGGAACGATTTGTAGTGGTAGTTCTATCATACTGTTTATCACACTAAATTGAATCATTTAACTGTCTGTTACTGCTACCATACTCTCAGTTCTCAGAAATTCTCAGAAGCAGATTAGTTTATCACAACTTAAGTCATTGAAAACCAATTATCTCCTTGGTATGAACTGGCCTACATCTTAAGCTTCTTGAGGGCAAGGCCTTATAGCGTGAACTTTGCTATCCCCAATTCCTAGTTTAGCTCTCAGCAGTGTAGGCATTCCAAAACTGGTCTCTCCAATAGAATTTAATTACTACTCCCTCTATGTCCCCAAATTTGGTTGGTTCCTACAACAGTGCTTTTCTTTTTCATTGAAGTATCATTTCTCAACAGTACTATTTTAGAAGTAAAGTTAGTATCCCATAGGAATAATGGATGCATGTTAAGAAGAAGAAGATTCTTTTTCCAAGAAAGATTGAGGCAGTTTCCTTATCCCTTTTCTTTTTATGGGAACTCCCATTCCAGCCCAGACAATTTGCTTTCTCTTTGACTAAAATGTCCCAAAGCCTAGGAGGACATTCTGAAAACTTTAATGTGGTTATCATTTCTGGGAAAACCATTCCCCTGTCATACATATGTTTGGCACATTTGTCTCATGCTCTGTCTGCCTGGGGATCTGGGATGATATTGTTTAGAGAAAACAAAATTGTCATTTTTGAAATACGGAAAAATAACCAAATCAACAAATGGAGAAAGAAACATTGGAACATCCTTAAAGTACGATATCAACCAGAGGGAAATTGTCCAGACTACAAGAATGTTGATGGTCTAAAGATGACCCACAATGTGTGTTGCATTGTGTATTACAGAGAAACTTAGATAATGTTGTTCTATCAGAAGATTTTCATATGACTGCCTTCTGAAACCATAATATGATATTTACTCTTTAATATCATAAAGGTAGTTAAATAAAATTAGTAATTAAAAATGTAAACTGTCCTATTTAAGGCAAATCACAGATGCTATACCAGATCTTCTTTAAACTGATTGTCATGGATTGAATTGTAGCGCCCAAAAATATGTGTCAGCTTGACTAGGCCATGATTCCTAGCTGTATGGTTGTCTTCCAGTTTGTGATCTAATGTAGTATCCTCTGTGTTGTAAACCCTAACCTCTATGATGTTAATGAGGCAGGACACAATCTATGGGATTACGTTGCATCTTGAGTCAATATCTTTTGAGATATAAAAGAGAGAAGTGAACAGAGAGGAGATAGACCTCATGTCACAAGAAAGAAGCACCAGGAGCAGAGTGTGTCCTTTGGACCTGGGGTCCCTGATCTGAGAAGCTGATAGACCAGAAGAAGATTGATGACAAGGACCATCCCCCAGAGCCATTGGAGACAGAATGCCTTCCCCTGGAACTGGAGCCCTGAATTTGGACTTCTATCCTCCTAAACTATGAGAAAATAAATTTCAATTTGTTATTTCTGTGGTATTTCTGTTATAGCAGCACTAGGTAACTAAAAGACTGATTAACACAATATGTCATAAATACACAGATTTTATACACATATTTATTTATTATTTTATTGTTTTGTACAACGATAACAACAAAATCCTTGTGCATTTATTTAGTGTAATGACCTGAATTCATCGCTTTAGGAATTCAAAGATGAAAGTCAATAATATCCTTCTTGAGAAGCTTTTGAATTTAACAAGGTCAAACAATATTTCCACATGAAAAGGTAAACCAAAGCCAAACCCATTGCCATCCAGTTGATTCCAACTCATACAGACCCTATAGGACAGAGCAGAACTGTCCCATAGGGTTTCCAAGGAGCAGCTGGTGGATTCAAACTGTCAACCATTTGGTTAACAGCTGAGTTCTTAATCACTGTGCCACCAGGGCTGTGCATAAAAGAAACTAAAAAAAAAAAAATTAAGACACATAAAAATATTAAGAAAGCATAGAAGAGCAAAACAATTCATTTTCAGCTACAGAAATCAGAGAAGGCCACTTGGAGGAGGTGGCAATGGCTTTCAGCCTGGAATGACAAGTAGAATTTCAGCAAGTGGAGACGAAGAGGAACTATATTCCAGACGAAAGATGTGCAAAGGCACAGTGGTGGGAAAGTGAAGGACCTATTCAGAGAATAGTATAGACATTTCTTAGGTGTGTAATGGTGAATGGAAAATGCTTGTAGTGAAATGATAAAAATCTTTTATGAGGAAGGTTGAGTCATTAGAATCATATTTGGCAGGCAAAAGATTGCTGCAAAGAATCTTGAGTTGGAATAAGGGAGTAGGGAGGGTTGAAGTAATCAGACATTAGTACATTGTCTATGGTGCTGTAAGAAATTACCACAAACTTAGTGGCTTAAAAACACAACTTTATTATCTTACAGCACTGCAAGTCAGAAGTCTGATGTGGGTCTCCCTAGACTAAAATCAAGGTGCTGGTAGGGCTGCATTCCTTAGGAGGCTCTAGAGGACAATCTGTTTCTTTGTTTTTTCTAGCTTCTAGAGGCTACCTACATTCCTTGTCTCATGATCTCTTTCTTCCATCTTCAAAGCCAGCAACATTGTATTTCTCTGACCCTTCTTCTTTGGTCATATTTTTTCTAATCAAGGAGGTGAACAGTTCTCCAGTTATAAGAATTTGTGTGGTTAGATTGTGCCCACCTAGATAATTCAGGCTAATCTCATTTCAAAGTCCTTAACCTTAGTTGCATCTGCAAAGTCCCCTTTTGCCATGTAAGGTAACATATTTACAGGTTTGGGTGATAAGGCACCTTCTTTTTTTTTTTGAGGGCCATTATTTCACCTTCCATAGTGTAGACAGATTAAGGCTAGGAGGATATTTGTCTTGAACAGCTAATTAGGTAGCTTGCAATATGGTCTAGGTAAAGGGCAGGATACAATCAAGCTAGGATGGTGGTAGTGAGAATGTAAAGAAGGGGTTAATACAAGAGGCTTTTGGAGATCTAATAGATTTTGAAAGTAAGTGGAACTTGCTGTCTATTGAAAAATGATATAAATAGAAATAGAAGAGGACAAGGTTTAGAAAGAAAAATTATGAATTCCATTTTGAATTCACTGAGCTCGATGTGCTGGTGAATTATTCAGGCATAAAAAATTCAACAGGCTACTGGCAACTGAGATCTAAGCCTTGGGAGAGAACTGGAGGCCTAGAAATATTACAGATATAGGCCCCTGTGTCAGGGGCCTGCATATACCCTGTGATGGTTAAGGTTGTGTGTCAACTTGGCTGGGCTATGATTGTCAGTGGTTTGGCAGTTGTGATGTAGTTTGGTAGTTGCATGATGTTGAGATCACTTCCATTATGAGATTTGATATAATGTGATTACCTCCATGATGGGATCTACTATGAGTAGCCAATCAGTTGAAAGAGAGTTTCCTTGGGTGTGTGGCCTGCATTGAATATAAGTGGACTTTCTGGCAAGGCTCATGGGCTTTGGCTTGCTCTGGATCCCGTAGCTGCCTCCTGTTTGTCTGACCTCCAGTTCTTGGGACTTGAGCTAGCAGCTTACCTGCTGTCTTGCCTGCTGATCTTAGGGTTTGTCGACTTCAAAGCCTGTGAGCAAGAGCCCAGCTCTCTGACCTGCAGATCTTGGCTTGGCCAGCCCCTGCAGCTACATGAATCAGGAGAAGTCTCTATCCTGACCTAAGGGCTTGGGATGTTTCAGCCTCTACAACCCTTACAAGCCGTTTCCTTGATATAAATCTTTCTCTATATATTTATACGCTCTGCTGGTTTTGCTTCTCTAGATAACCCAGCCTAAGACATACCCCTATCGACTATGTAACTTATCAACTTACATAAAACATCCTTACATAATGCTCATTATAAAAATAGAAAGCAGATTGTTTCTTGTCAAATGAATACAATTAATGGAGCAAAATTGGTAGCCCTCATATCCAACTCTAATTTATTATGTATAGTTATTTTATATTGTCATCTTTCATATTGAAATGTGAAAATATAGCTTGGCATTGAATCATTTTCTCCCTAAATTTCAGTGTGTTGTAAATTTCTTTGGCATTTTTTTTTTTAAGTGGCTACATTTATTTCAAAGAAACATTTCAAAATATAAGAGGTTGTTATCTCAGTCTAACATAAGGATATTGAGGTTTGCTTCTCAAAAATGCTAATACTTGAGACAGAACCATGTGTGTTTAATTTGCAGCTTAGCCACCTCTGTCCTGGCTCTTTGCCGGTGTTGTTCTGTCATTGCCATTGATGTGCCACTGAAGTTAATAGAACATCAGGATATGTTTTATATTGGGCAATAGATGGAATTCTGTTTTACTGGGTGTTTTTTGAAGTGTTTATTAACAATCAAAACAACAGTTAGAAGAAGGTGTATTAATGCTAGAGAAAGAATATACTGTTTGAAAATTACTATAACCTTAAACATATTTTTCTCTCTTTTCAATATTTTAAGGCAAGGGACTGTCTCATGTATTATGTAATTCTAACAATAATGGGTATCATTACCCTGGTTTTCCGTGTGGGGAAATTGAGGCTCAGAGAATTAAATTTTGATTCACTTAAAATAATTCATCTGGAATGTGAATAAGCTGGCAAACAAATGCCAGGTCTCTTGAGTCCAGATAATTTCTATTTATAGAAAATTACATTGTCTCTCAATCTTAGAAGCAGACTTTAAAATAGTGTCTAGATAGTATAATGCTATTTTTTTTTTTTTTTTATGTTTGGCTATTTGTTTACTAGTTTGTCTTTTGTCTGTGTTCCTTACTGGAAAACTCCCTGAAATTAGAAACTTTTCCTATGTTGTTTACTGCTCCAGTCCCAAGTCAGAAGAATGCCTTGCAAATAGTAGGAACTTAATACATATTTACTAATAATAAACAAATGAATTAAAAAGCTGTTGCCATCAAATGGATTTCTACTCATGGCAACTCTACGTGCTGAAGAGAAGAACTGAGCTCCATAGAGTTTTCAGTGGCTCATTTTTCGAAAGTAGACCTTCAGGTCTTTCACCCAAGATGTCTCTGGGTGGGTTCGAACCATCACCCTTTCAGTTAATAGTCAAGCACTTAGTCACCTACACCAACCAGGAATCCTTTTGCATACATATTTCAAAATGTCAGAATAGTCATTCTATGAGATTCTCGGCCTGGGAGAGTTTCAGATAATGTCATTAGGGGATAATTGGAGGCATACTCCCAAACTAGTCCTAAACGCATATGTGTAGAAGGCCCCTCTACAGTATTCTAAACTGATGATAGTCAAAGAATTATGACATGCCAGAGTTGCATAGTGGAGCTCTGCTGGCATAGTGGTTAAGAACTTGGCTGCTAACCAAAAGGTCAGCAGTTTGAATCCACCAGCTGCTCCCTGGAAACTCTATAGGGCAGTTCTACTCTGTCCTATAAGGTTGCTATGAATTAGAATCGACTTGACGGCAATGGCTTTGGTTTTTCTGTTTTTTGTTTCAGTTGCATAGCTGAAGAAGTGAGGGCCCAGAGTACTTAGAGAAGTTCCTCAAGTAAATTACAGGGGATAAAAAAATAAGAAGCTGAACCCAGGTTTTCTGAGGCTAATGCTGGTCAAGATCTATGAGATGTGTTTGTGTTGGCATCTATAATGTGGGAACAGAGTCATATAGTACCTTCTGACTTTGAATTGTAGCCTATGGCTGGGCAGAGTTATGATTACCAATGAAAGGTGCAGAAGAAATGTGGCAAATACACCTTTAGGTACACGAATTCAAGATCACAGGTTTTTTCACTCACATTTCCAAGGTCCTCTTGGGTGTTTTAATTTTTTTTTTTTTTTTTTGCCTAATTTGTGTCTGAATTTTTAAACTTTCAGCTTCCTTAGCTATTTACAATATATGCTTTTGGATTTCACTGGAATTTCTCATCATTATAGCCATTAATCCTTTTCACAGTGATAATTTGAAAGAAATACTATTTTCAGTGTAATTGGCAAACTAAATACTAAAAATTAGATTTAAATTTCACTGATCTTTTAACTTTGACATGTGGTTATGACTTGCGTATTAAATGTATGTTCTATGCATTAATTATTATGTGCCAGACATGGAATAATTGAACCGCCAAGAAAAATCATAAATTATTTTTCAATTTTAAATATTACTTATTACATAATAAGATTAGCAAACATCTACTGATTTGATTTCCTGAAAGAAGTAACCACAATGTATCACTGGGTGAATGGTCATTTTTCTTAAGAAGGAAATTATTTCTGAGAAGAGGAAACCTTTCTAAAATTGATCCTTTTCTCAGTTATAAGCCATTTTTAAATTGAATTAAATGTTATCCTTCCTTAAAGGTTGACAATTGTCATCTTTAAAAATAGATATTACTAAAATAAGAACCATCAGTGAGAAGGGCTGTTAGAGCAAAAAGGAAGATTTGAAATATGGTAGTATCTTTTGATCTGTTTTTCGAAGTGTAGGAACAGAGCAAATGAAATGTTAGAGGATCAAGGCTCTGAACTGACCAGCTAGAAAGAAGTGAAAGTAAAGCAAAAGTAAAATTACCCTTGCAGTTACCAGGTGCCCACTTCTTAGGAATGTTTGATAGTCTGTTGGAGGCTAAAATCCACCAATAAGAAAAAAAATAGCTTAACTGTTTTATATTCATTTGCTGATCATCATTAATTGGTAGCAAAGTCTCTGGGTGGTGGTGGTGAAAATGGTTAATATGCTTGGCTGCTAACGAAAAGGTTGGAGATTTGAGTCCCCTGGGAATCTCCTTGGAAGGAAGACCTTGCGATCTACTTCTGAAAAAGTAGCCATTGAAAACCTATGCAGCACAGTTCTACTCTGACACACAGGGGATCGCCAGGAGTTGGAATCAACTGGATGGTAACTATTTTTTTAAAGTCCCTTATGACTGTGTCTGAAACTTACCGTTTAAAGACTACTATTAAATGGTATCTCACTAGGAGGATTTGATGTCAATTTCCTAACTCTATAACCTCTATAAATCTAACAGAGTCTGGAGGAAATTTTTGTTAATTAAGGGTTGACAAAGTGGATTTAGAAACATAGCTTGCTTTGTTATCCAAAATAAATTTTGCAAACTGAAGGAAGCTGAGAGACGCTTCATGCAACTACTAGTATAACCTCACTACAAGAAAGCATGAGCTATAGCGGTGGTTCTCATCTGGGAGCAGTTTTGTCAGCCACAGGGTTTTGACAGTGTCTGGAGATATTTTTGGCTGTCACAATTGTGGAGGGAGTGTTACTGACATCTAGTGAGTAGAGACCAGGAATGCTGCCATACATCTTATGATACACAGGACACCGCCCCCCCCCCCAACACCACATACACACAACAAAGAATTATCCAGCCCCAAATGTCAATAGAGCTGGTCTATACTACCTAGAAAGCTGGTCTCTACTAACCAGAAAGCTGGACAAGGAATCTCTCTACTTCCTTGTCCTCCCCTTTTTCCCTATTGAAAAACGATGTCATCATTTGTCCAAATGAACTATTTCTTGAAATCTCCAAAATAAGGGAGAACTACTCTGGCTGCAAATGTTCAGGAGTCTTGAAGCTCCACTAGCTGTGCCTCCCTTTGTCCTTTGAGAAGGCTCTATGATAAGACTCTTAAACAGAACTATAGGGACTTTGAAGAAGACAACTTAAAAAGCACTCCTCCAGCATGGGTACCACTATTCCATTGTCCTCTTAAAATAACTGGACAAGAAGAGGAGGGGCTCATTGTAGTGGAGCATACACCCTGTGAGGTACAATACCCTTGGGTGGAGTCAGAAAGAATCTTGGTAAAAGTGCATGCTGGGAATTATAATTTTGAGGACATCCGTGGGTGTTTAGTGTCATGGTCATGGGGGAAAGTTCTCCCTCAGTCCAGGAGAGCTGCATTATATAAATGATTAATTCTAAAGTTGAGGTGGTGGTAGATACCGCATGCATTGTGCTGTGTTTGAGGAACAGATATGAGTGTAGAATTTATGCAACACCCAAGTGCAGTGAGTGGGGAAAATGGAAATTTCACCGTCTTCTGTGGAAACAGACACAAGGTCCAGGTAAATTTCATTCCGTATGAGAATCATTAATTTATTTACGAAGCTAAAAGTTACTGAACTTTTACTATGTGGCAGATACTATTCCAAATCTTTTTCTTAATTGCTTATTAATCATTATATCCTCTTTGGAATTTAAAAAAGAGTATTAAAGATAATGTAATAAATCAATGTATTTATTTATGTAAGTATTTAAATTAAAAAAAGGGATGAAAATGAACTTGTGATAAGAGACATTAAAAGAAATCATAAGCAAAAGGAAATGAAAGCATTTGGCAAGGATCCAAAATGGATAATTTAAGCTACTAGAAATAAACTGAAAAACGGGAGAGATTTATTATGTAAATTTGGAACTTTGAATTAGTAAGAAAAGATGTATTATTTTGAAAAATGATATTGAAACATCTTATAGCTGGAAAAATTGGTTAAATCCCTGCATCATTTCTTATGTAAAAAATAAATCACAAGTGGCCCAAAAATGTACATCTAGAAGTGACAACGAAAGTACCAGAATTAAAAATGTGAAATTATCAGTATCCTGCTGTGAGGAAGTCTTTTCTGCCACGAAACACAGAAACCATGAATAAGAGCATAATTGTCGATCTAAAAATTAAATTTTCTTTACAGTTAAAGTCACCAGAGAAAGTCAAAGAGCAGTAAACCAAATGAGGAAAACATTTGCATCGCATATTTCAGAAAAAAAATAATTACCTTAATATATCCCAAACTCTTCAAAATCAGTTCAAAAATAAAAGAACATCACAATAGAAAATAGACAGAAAAAAAGTATACAGATCAGGTGCTCAGTAAATATATGAAAGTAGATTCAAACTCACTTATAATTGAAATACCACTTAAAATTACGGTGGAATACAAATGTTTACCTACTAGACAAACAGATAATAGAAAGATTTCCAAGGACCATTATATAAAAGTACAGTTTGCAACAACAAATAATTAAACATCCTCAATACCAGACTGGTTAAAACATTGTGGTACCTGCACACACTACAATATCATGCAGTTCTTTAGGAGACTGAAATGTGATCATGTATACGGGTACGAAAAGATGTCTAAAAACAGAAGCATCGTGATGACTGGGCCTTTGTTAATCTTGTTTTAATGACAGGATAGCAGACACTGAATAGGCTCTTAAATATTTGTTGAAAAAGTGAATGGATGATGCTAAAATTTACTGACCGTTTACTATATGGTAGATACCGTTTCATATTCTTTTCATGATTGCTTATTTTTATGATATCTAAGTGAATGGAGCAATGACAAAAAGCATGTAGCAGATGATCCCAAGTATTTTAAAATAAGTAAGAGCTACACATAGAGAGATATAATTTTTTGGAAAGAGATTCAAGACACTGTTAATACTGGTGCCTTTTCTGGAGTGGAATGAGTGTGGGGAAGTAGGGCCAACAAGGATTAAATGAGTAAGATGCTTAGGGTGCCGAATTTAAGGAAGCACCTTGAGACTGAGTGTGACCTTAACTTTAAGCCTCACTCAACTTACTCTAGTCCCAGGTTGTGTGGAAGGGCACTTTACTTTCATTTTTCAGTTCTGTTTGAATTACTTGGCGTGAGAATGTAAATACAATTTTGGAATTAAAAAGAAACTTCTTAATAAAACTTGAATTTAAGAATTAGGGATTTCATAGTATAAAAGGAGTGATCAAAACATTCAAGCACATTAAACACAGAATCAAACACAACCATTATAAATATTGTTACAAAACTGATTTTAAATTCCATAGGTATTATCGAAAGTGAAGACATGATAAAAAAAATAATAACTTGGGTCTGTACCTCTAGATTTTATCAGTAAATATTGGGACTGATAATAAGATGGCTAATGATTTCCTAGACAAATAGAAACAGAGATAAAGCAGGTATGGTATTTTAAATTTCAGGAAAAAGGTTTCAAGTAAAAAAAAAAGGAAAGATCCTTTAGTTTTGGTAAAGTTAGAATCCACTCTGACAACACCCATGCAGAATAGCAAAGGTAGAGCTTCAAAGTCAATTGAGCCAAAATTGTTAGGTTTACGAGGAGAAATAAACACTTTTTTTTTTGGTAGAAAAGTTGGCCATATCTCTGTTAGCCTTCCACAGGTCAAAATAGGTACATATATACATACGTACGGACATATGTACATACAACAAAGGATTTAGGAAACTGGATAAATGTTAATAGAGTTTAACTAACATATTTCAACAATGTGCCCTTTTCCCAACCATCTGTGGAATATTAAGTTAAAAAATGAAACTAATCCTAAACCACATTGCAAAGAAATTATCAATAAAATCCCCAAAGTAGACATTGTAAAGGCCAGGTTCTTTGACCACACTGAAATAAAACTAGAAATTGTGTCACCAGTTTAAATAAAACTCTAATTACTTTGAAATTAGAGGAAAAAAATCCAACAAAAATCTTGGACTAAAGAGAATTGTAAATCTACTAGTGTGGACTATTTATAAAATATGGAAAATGAGGACATTAATTCTCAAAACTTGTTGATTGTGGCCAGAACGGTACTCAAAAGGAAAGAGTTTATATTAAATAGTTTCATTATTTTAAACAGCAGGAATAAAAATAAATGGCTAATCACAACTCAGAAGTTGGGGGAAAAAACAACAAAACACACCTAAAAAAGACACAAAGAAAGATACGATGAGGAACAAAAATAGAAACCAAATTAATAGAAAAACAGAGTCAGAATCAATTAATAAATAAAATGGTAAGTCCTTTAAAGCCAATTTTTTTAAATAAACATGATTAAGACAGAAGGTACAGCACAAATTTAAAAAATAAGAATTTGATTTTTAATATGGAGGAAATACATTATGAAAGAAATTATGTCCCATTATATGTAAATGTATGAGAAAATTTCAATGCATTAGATTTTTTATTAAAAAAAATTAATGTCCAACATTTACCCAAGATTTCTCTCAAAACAAAAAGTTCTCAGAAATTTTTCTCTTTGAAAAGCTTTGCATCCATGTAGTTTTATTGTTGAAAGTTATGCCGAACTTTCAACTAGAAAAGATAATCCTAATTCTACTTAAAAACTTTTCTGGAATATGGAAAATTGATGGAAACCCATGTCATTTGTTTAATCAAGTTAAAGTAATTTAATTTTTTAAGAAACCCGTAAAAGCATAAAAAAAATTTTGTTTCTAGCACTCTCATAAATACAGTTGAAAAACTCCCCAAAATGTATGAGTAAACCAATTTGGAAAGGAGCCCTGGTAGCGCAGTGGTTAAAGTTCTTGACCACTAACCAAAAGGTCTGCAGTTTAACCCATCAGCAGCTCTGTAGGAGAAAGATGTGGCAGACCATTCTTGTAAAGATTTACAGACTTGGAAACTCTATAGGGCAGTTCTATTCTGTCCTATAGGGTCCCTATGAGTCCAATTCAACTCCAGGGCAGTGGATTTTATACCAATTTGGACAGTAGATTGAAGGAATCATTCAAGAACCATTTTTGCTTGGAATATATTTCAAATTTTATACACATTATACATTTAATTTTATTTATAATAATAATTTCAGTTGATGGCAGTACTATATTTGAAAAAAAAGGACTGGCAGTGTTTCTTTCTGTTATACATAGGGTCATTATGAGTCAGAACTGACTTTACGGCACCTAACAACAACATCCCTGGTGAAGTCTCAAAAAAAAAAAAAAAAAAGAAAAGAAAAACTAGATCCAACAAAGTAGGAATAGAAGTATATTTCCCAACAAAATACAAGTATTAAGTCAAGAATCAATATCATGCTTAATGGTTTATAACCAAATACGTTTCACATAACTAGTTTCAAGTGATTTCATACTAGAAATTTCTTAGGGTATCTGCCAAACTCATAATAGTCTCTTCTTTCTGGGAAATAGACCTTAAGACATAGGGTGGGTCTCCAGGTATGATGTCTCTAACTTGTGACTCTGACGACAGAAACATACACCTGACCCTAGTGTGACCAGTCAGGCTCCTTTCCTAAGAATTTGAAATTGAGAGACAGATATCAAGAAGTAGTTGAAGCTCAACTTATTCCTGGCAGTCCTTGACAGGGAGGCTCCCAGAATTCCTCTGCATTCTTTCTTTCCTGAGTCTCCATTGTCAACTCTCCTTGGATTCCAGTATATTCTTCCTCCTATTTAAATGTGTGAGACTTGTTTTTTGTGACTTGCAATACAAAAAACAGAAAAACTCAAGTAACACAGACATTAAAAGGTCTTTCATGGTGAAAATGGGGGTGTGGGAAGATATTGATCAGTGGACAATTTGGGAAAGTAGATTAAACAAATTTAAAGAGCTCTCTTTATTTTGGACTATCTCAGAGTCAATAATAGGTTACATTGTGAGTTTCTAGGAGAAAGCCATAGTGTGAGAATTTACAACTTTGTTTAATTACAAAAACTTTTATTTTTTGGTGGAGGGGGATGTTTTAGTCATCTACTGCTGCTATAACAGAAATACCACAAGCGATGGTTTTAACAAAGAGAAATTTGTTCTCTTACAGTTTAGTAGGCTACAAGTCCAAATTCAGGACATCACCTCCAGGGGAAGCCTTTCTCTTTCTGTTGGATCTGGAGGAAGATCCTTGTCATCGATCTTCCCTTGGTCTGGGAGCATCTCAGTGCAGGAACCTCAGGTCCAAAGGACACGCTCTGCTCCCGGCACTGCTTTCTTGGTGGTATGAGGTCCCCCTGTCCCTCTGCTCACTTTTCTGTCTTACATCTCAAAGAGATTGGCTTAAGACACTATCTAATCTTGTATATCTCATCAATATAGCTACCAATCCATCTTATTACATCATAGTGATAGGATTTACAACATATAGGAAAATCACATAAAATGGTTGTCAATCACACAATACTGGCACTTATGGCCCAGCTAAGTTGGGGAGACACAGTTCAATCCATGATGGGGGGCGGAGAGTGCAGCACAGACTATTAATGGACTAAAGTATCACGGAACATGCTTTGAGAAGCTTCCTTACTGGCATTCCCAATAATCCAGCAGCAGCATCAGGATTTAATTTGGTCCTGAAAAGTCTTGGCCAATATAATAAGATAGAAGTGAAAATAAGACAAAAGCAGAAGAAAGGATGCGACAAATGGTCATTATCTGCACCCAATATGTACTTATAAAATCTAAAGCTTCTGATCAATGGCTTAGTAGTAAAGACAGGTAAAATATAAACAGTCAAATTCAATAGCACCGTATAGTATTTACAATAATCTATCAGTAGCTATAATGGGGGGAGGTATTCATTCACATAGCAGCAGCCACGGCAACAATAAAAACATTGAATCCCTCTAGATTCCTTTTTATTTTGAACTGGTGACTTTTGTTTGTTTGGTTGGTTTTAAGACAACATACATTCATTATCTCACACTTATGTGGCGGTCAGAAGCCCTAAATGGGTTGGCAGGACTGTGTTTCTTCTGGAGGCTCTGGGAGAGAATCCATTTTCTTGCCTTTTCCAGCTTCTAAAGGCTGTCTGCTCTCCTTAGCTTGTGGTCTCATCCTCCATCTTTGAAGCCAGCAGTGTAGCACTTTTTTTTTTTTATTATTGTGCTTTAAGTGAAAGTTTACAGTTCAAGCTAGTTTCTCATACAAAGATTTATACGCGCATTTTCATGTGACCCTAGCTGCTTTCCCTATAATGTGACAGCACACTCCTCCTTTCCTCGAGCTGGTGAACTTCTTGAGGGAAGCACTTATTCATTATTGTGTCCCTAGAGGAGTATCTGGCTCACAGTGGGCCCTTGTAAATGAATGAGTAGTTATTCCCTTTTAATTGCCTTGAGATTAAAACAATTAATGGCTGCTGTCTACTCTTCTAAATTATATAGTAAACCAATAAAATTCAATAAATACAATACAGTAAAATTGAAAAGGCTGATCAGATAGCTTGGGATTTTTGACTACATGATTGCTTATCTGTAGCAAATTCTATTATAAAACAGGAAGTACACAAAGAGAAGGTTCCTCTAGTCACTTTGCCACTGTTGCTTTTCTTTCTGTTTTTATCACTGGTAAAAACAGCAAGAATGAATTGCTACTCCAATGACTGAGCACCCCAAACTTTTCTCCTTCTACTCTCTGATATCCCCTTCTCTGCTCCATTGAATTGGTTGAATTGTTTTGTCACAGAATCACTCACTTTTCTGAGACTTCTCATCGGTCCCCAACGTTCTGGCAGTTGCTGTAATTTGGGGCAACAGAATTCTGCCCAGTCCGGCTACTTTAGATTTTGGTGAAGAAGGCTGGGCCCCTGATTAAAGTTAAGCTGAGTCCCTTCTCAGTGATTCTAGACTTAGGGGAGAGAGAAAATGAGAGCAGGAAGATCAAGAAGAGATACTGGAGAAGCAGTGGGGCTGTTTTGCAGAAAGAGAAAATGCTGTACAGAGAGGAACAAGCAACACAGACATGAGTAAACAGAGTTCAAGTCTTTGATTATGATTATTCCTGAGATGTATACATATTCCTTTCTTTGAGTTCTGTGAGGTGCCCCCATGTTTTCTTAATAAAAGTTCAAATTGGATTTATGTCGCTTGCAACCAGTCCTGAATAATACACCTAAAATATCAAACAATTGCAGAAAATTACACTTAAATTACACAGCTATTTTCTTAGATGAAGGAGTCTATAAATAGATTAGAAAAACTGTAAGGAGAAATCATAGATTTTTCAACTTGGAAGGGATCTTTCAAGAGCCAAAATCTGGAGAGATAAAGTAATTTGGCTAATCACGAACTTCAGCTTGCCAAAGAGGCTGGTTCTTAATGCTCTATACTCTTTATTGCATTGCCCGATCTCTTGTTTCATTTCCTTTCTGTTGGCTAGCTGATTCTTTGGTCCTGTCTCTTTGGCCCACTGTTGTTTTTGCTGAGTCACATAGCCCCTTTTTAGCCCTTGAAGGGGCAGAGTCCTTTCTTTTCTTGGCCCTGCATTGAACTGTTGTCTTCAGGAGAGAATTATTCTCTTCATGTACCCTGGTCTCAGACATGACACTTCTCTGACTAATCGCTCTCTTCTTTTTTATAGGGTGAAAGTCACCTTCCTGAGCTTCCATGAAGGGAACCTCCAACCTCCTATAGTTTCATTAGTGTGGCCTTAGATCTGTGACCAGAGGGCAAGGGAAGATTGGAGACATATGCTGAATAAAATCAAATGTCATTTAGATATTTATAGGTGCTATGGCCCTGCTGATAGGAAGAATATGAAAATAATTCGGAAATGGAATGAGACAGTAAGTGGATTCATTAAATATCAATCAACCTGGGTGTGCATTGCAAAAAAGACTGAAATCAGATTTAAAAAATTAGGTAATATGAAATTTGAGTATAGGGCTCTTGGACAGCAAGACCACTGTCATTTGAAAGACATGATTTCGGAAGCCTCAGAGCCTAGACTTGACTTAACATTGTCCAAGAACCTCTAATCATGAAAACAAGGTCCTGCATGTCTGTAGCTCCACATTCCATAACCCAACGGGAATCTCAGGTCAATATTTATTATCAGTAAATTCAGTTCAGAAGCTAATTTAAAAATGCGGTGATGATATAATTGATTCCTTAAATGGCAATCTTCAGATTAATTTTAGGAATAATCTATAAATGTACTAAGTATTTTAAATATTTGTACTAAAAAGATGTAAAATAATTCTATACAAGAGAAGCTAGCACAGTAGAAGATAAATAATCTAACAGATAAGCCTTGCAATTCCAAATTTAATATATGAAATTGATTGATTCAGACTTATGGTTTTATGTTAAAAGTTATTAAGAAAATTTTGTAAAACATTGAAACATTTAAGGTAACTTAACAGTCACTATGTTCATAAATTTAATTTATTAGTATAACAAGAGTTACTTAAATGTATGGGAAGGCTTATCCGTTAGTTGGAAATTTGGGACATTTAGAAAATTGAATACGTTCAAGTTTGTAAATGAAATTTAAAATGTTTAAAGGGACTTAAGTAATTAAAATGTAGAATAGCCTGTAAAAGCAATTACTGAAATTTGGTTGAATCTATAGATAGAATAATAAAATGTGCACATTGTTTTTAAAGTTTGTGGAACTAGGATTTCAAATTTATAAACTTAAGAAATCAAATATTTATTTTATTTCCAAACAATTTCTGAGGTACAGAAAAGTTACAAGGCAGTACAATGATTTCTTTTTCCCAGAAATATTTATGAATAATTTTCCAACCTGATGTCCCTTGATTCCCAGATACCTTACTGTAATTTCCTATAAACAAGGACATTCACTTATATAACCACAATATAACCACCAAAATGGGGAAATAAACATTTTTTATATTATTACCATCTCATCTTCACCTTTCGCCCCCATAATGCCCTTTGTAGCATAAGGATCTAACTCAGAATCATGTATAGTATTTGGTTATTATATCTCCCTAATATAGGGTCACTAGGAGTCAGAATCGACTTGATGGCAATGGGTTTGGTTGTTTTTTTTTTTTTTGAGTCACCTTCAGTCTGGGACAGTTCCTCAGTCTTTCCTTCACTTTCATGACTTTGACTTTAGGTGAATTATATTGTGTAATATTCCACTCAGCATTTGTCTGAGTTTTCTCATGATTAGATACAGGTTATACAAGTTTGGCAGGATTATCCGAAAAGTGATGCTGTGTTCCTATGTTACATTTTCTAGGGCAGGGCATTATTTCAGTTTGCCTCATTTCTGATCATATGCTTTTTATTGACATGGTACCTGCTGAGTTTCCCCATCGTAACCTCTGTAATTAGTAGCTTTTTGGTAGGGAGATAAATGTAAAGACCCTGTTCTTCATCAAACTTTGAATTTATTCTTTTATACGCATCAGTATGGATTCATGGTTTTTGTTTTATTCCTGTCGTTGTCATTATTTACTTTGTTGACCAAACTGTCCCAGATTTGTAAGTGGGAACCCCTTCAAGCTGGATTCTGTGTATTTTTGACACAGAGCCAAACTAGGTTATATAACGAACAGTTGATGAAAATGTTGTCACTGGAGGCTTGCAGGAACCTAACCCTCTATTTCCCCTTGAAGCAATGGTTTTATTTGTTAATTCAATGTTCACGGTGACTTTATAGAATGTAACTACCATCATTCTTTGGTTTCTGGCTCAAAAAGGTGCTCTTACTCTTGTATTTTCCCTTCCTCAGACCTGGAATCTGTCATTTCTTCAAGGATGCCTGGTTCCTCGTGGTGAAAAACAGCATTTGGAAGAGATCTGAGTACTATAAGTATTCATTGCTGTTTGGGTGTTGTTGCTCCTGGGCTGCCTCAGTAGACAGACGGGGGGATATATGTGCACATACACATTAACATCTGTAGTTCTGTATCTATTTATATGTATTGGAATCTGTGACTCCACTTCAGTGCATCCAACTCCTATTTAACACCACTCCACTCGCCTACTTGGGCTATGACAACTGCTGCCAGACCATCACCTTCCGCATGAGCACACCTTCCCCACCCCACTTGAACTTTGATACCTTCTTTGGGCTCTGCTTCTCCTGCAGCCCACACTGAGCAGATGTCTGCCTTGCTTGACTCCACCTAATTGTTTTATACCAGATTGTTTAGAATGAGAAGAGAAGGGAATGGGAAAAGGAAGAGGAAGAACCAAACAATAATTTTAAATGCTAAGTTGTTTTTGTTGTTGAATGCGTTGGGTGATTCTGATTCATAGTGACCTTAAATGACAGAGTGGAACTGCCCCATAGAGTTTCCTAGGCTGTATAATCTTTATGGGAGCAGATTGCCAGGTCTTTTTCCTGCTGAATTGCTGCTGAGTTCAAACTGCCAACCTTTCAGTAGCAGCCTAGTGCATAACCATTGAGCCACCGCTGAATAATCCCTTTTCTGCACGAAAGCTACCTGCAGGGATATACTTCTCTAAAACCTTTTAGTTTCTTTTAGATTTCATGTCCTCAACTTTGCTGTCAACTTTACTGTCATATTGTCCACACACTTACATATATTAAGCATTTTTGTTTGTTTTATACATCATCTCATGGGATATTTCAGAATTTATTTACTCATTTAGTAAATTTTGAAAAGCTTGTATTTATATTTCCTTATGCTTGTCCTCCAATTTGGGGTACCTTAATATGAGTCAGAATCGACTCGGCAGCAGTGGGTTTGATTTTGGTTTTATCTTTGATTTACAGCCAGAATATTCCTTAGAAGTGAGGATGGTGAAACTTAGTCTTGCTTACTTTGGACATGTTATCAGGAGAGACCAATCCCTGGAGAAGGACATCAAGCTTGGTGAAGTAGAGGGTCAGCAAAAGAGAGGAAGATTGCCAGTGAGTAGGATTGACACAGTGGCTGCAACAATGGGCTCAAGCATAGCAACAATTGTGAGGATGGTGCAGGACCAGGCAATGTTTCGTTCTGTTATACATGGGATTACTATAGGTTAGAACCAACTCAAAGGCACCTAACAACAACAACATCAATGATATTGGAGTTCCTGGGTGGTACAAGTAGATAACACGCTAAGCTACTAGCTCTGCTAACTGAAAGGTTAGAGGTTCAAGTCCACTCAGAGACACGTCAGAAGAAAGGACTGGTGATCTACTTCAGAGTTTTCAGCCACTGAAAACCCTGAGGAACTCAGTTCTACTCATACACATGGAGTCACCATGAGCTGGACTCGACTCAATGGCAACTGTTTTGGTATCGGTTTTAGGAGATAGTGCAGCCCCATGGCGTAAGATTTGGTCCCCTAGATTTGGCAATAGTAGAACCTGGAACATTTTTGTTTTAGAAACTCTGAGCTATGGAATATGGTACTAATTACTGTATCTTTGAAGTATCAACATGATTTTTTTCTGGTGAACTGTTGCCATCTGCCTCAGTGTTCTGGAAAAAAGAAAAACCTCAACTGAGATTAAGAGGCTATCTGTACAATAAAAAGACAGTCAAGATAACGGTTTTCTTTCTAATTTTTTTTATTAACTTTTATTATTTTAATTAGCCTTCCAGCTACAGGACTGATTCATTATTCTAATTTGCTTCTGGTGACTGGAGGCTGGATTCACTTAAATTTAACAAACAATCAGGGAACCATCTAACATGTTGATAGTTAGATCTTTCTTCTGGAAATGTGGTCAAAAATCACAACTTGCGTGTAGAGATCTGTTTTGATAGACATTCTAGTAGAGCTGTCACCTGGTTGAGCCTAAAATACATAAATTACATTGTTAATCAGACAAGTCCCTGCAAATAATTGACATTAAATGAATTTTCTTTTTGTTTCAATATTGTAGGAAACACAACAAAAAAGGCTGCAGCCTTGGAGGTAGTTAGGAAGTTTTCCTCCTAAATTCCTTTTTCTCTCAAGCAGTAATGATTCTGATTAGGAGCTTTTAGGCCCTGGGTGGTGGCGTGACTGAAAATATCTAGGATAAAAGCAGTGCCCGGGCTCATTGCTTGTCAAGACTCTACTAAACCACATGAGTCACTAACTCTGCAGAACCCCAGTAAAAGGCTTTGCAAATACATGTGATTACACGGTAAGAAGTAAAAAAGAGTTTTTTTTTCTTTTACTTATTTTTTTATTGTACATTAGACAAAGATTTACAGAACAAACTAGTTTCTCATTAAACAGTTAGTATACATATTGTTAGTACACATTGGTTAACAATCCCACGACATGTCAACCTTATTGACCTTGGCTTCCCTGTTACCAGCTTTCCTGTCCCCTCCTGCCTTCTAGCCATTGCCTCTGCGCTGTTGTATCCCTTCAGTCTTGTTCTGTTTTATCGGCCTGTCTAATCTTTGGCTGAGGGTGAACCTCAGGAATGACTTCATTACTGAGCTGAAAAGGTGTCCGGGGTCTATACTCTAGGGGAAGAATTCTATCTTGATTTCAAATTTGTCAAATAGAAATTTCTCTCAAGTTTGGAATTGGGTCAGGTTAATGTAAGTTCCCATCTGTTCATGAAGGGCTTCGTGAAAAACTTTTTACCAGTTTCAAAGCTATTTGTTCTGTTTTTTCTCTTCCAAATTATAATCTATACAAAGGGATTTGGTCTTTTTACATTTATTCAGAATAGTCTCTCATATATATATATTTTTTAGGGGGTGCCTATGGGAGCAATGATTTGCTAATGAGGTGCAGATAAGGAGAGAAAACAGAAGCTTTGCCGCACAACTTTTAAGCACTGGGCTGCTGACCAAAAGGTTGGTGGTTCGAACACACCGAGTGGCCCCATGGGAGAAAGACCTAGTGATCTGCTCCCGCAAAGATTATAGCCAAGAAAACCCTATGGGGCATTTCTACTCTGCCATATGGCATTGCTATTGGTAGGAATTGACTAACCTGCACCCAACAACAACAATTCTCAAACAGAGAAGACAAAAAAAAAAAAAAGATGCTAAAAGTGTTAGAAAACATCTATGATTGGAAAATATGGCCTGTTTTCATTATTTACAGATTCCGTATTTATGAACTTGTCTATTTGTAAAATTTATTTGTAACCCAGTTTTTGAGGCCTTTGCAGACAAGTACAAAGCAGTAAAACATTTAAATCTCCAGATGAACAAGTTTCCAGCTGAGGTTGAACAAGGTGAAGCTCAGTATTCTTGTTTTTGCTCTCATTGTATAAACAAGTGTTCTTTTTGCCACGTTTTTCTCATACCTGTGTTTTTTGCTAGTGATTTTGCTATTTAAAATGGCCTTCAAGTGTAGTACTAAAGTGCTGCTATCCAAGGGTTCCTAAGTGTAAAGGTATGATGTGCCTTAACCAGAAAAACAAAACAAACACTACCATAGATGGAGTGGATCCTGACTCAGCAACCCCATAGGACAGAGTAGAAATGCCCCATAGGGTTTCCAAGGAGTGCTGGTGGATTGGAACTGCCGACCTTTTGGTTAGCAGCCAAACTCTTAACCACCGGGCCATCAGGGCTCTGATATTAAACTTAGTTATATAATATACTCATTTGCTATGTAGATAACTTTTTACTAGGATAGAATACTGAAATTTGATGTTTAATTGCTTATAGGAGCCCTGGTGGCCCAGTGGTTAAGAGCTGCTAACCATATGGAGCAGTTCTACTCTTTCATGATTAGAACTATGAGTCTGAATCTACTTGACAGCAATGGGTTTAATTGATTATTAGGCATAATTTTAAGTACTTCGGCTTACATCTTTGGGTCATATTAATGAATGTGTTCATTTTGTCTCTTTAAAAAGTATAAAGGGAATGTATGTGGTTGTTGCACTTTAAGCTTTACTAGTCTTTTAAAATGAAAGATAGTTCTCAATTATCTATCTCCAGTTTTCTCTATGAAATAGAAACTAGTTAAAATTTATCATTAATATGTATGGTGAAACTACACTTGGAACAGTAGAGACGGAACAATGTCACTGTGTATGTATTTTTGTGTTTCAAGAAGAAAGTAGTGGTTTTCAGTTTTTTTATTTTTATTTTTTCATCTCAGGGCCACTGTACAGCCTTGGGACTTATTGAGGATCCCAAATGATTTTTGTGTATGTGGGTTATAACTATCAATAATTACCATATTGCAAGTTGACACTGAGAAATTTAAAAATAGCTACTTATTGATTCATTGGACCATAGTAATGATTAATGCATTGCATGTTAACGGAAATAACACCTTCGTATTAATATGACAATTGTTTTGATCTCATGGATCTCTGAGTACTACTGTGATGTGAAGAAGTAAAATGAAGGACAAAATTTGGAAGGGAAATTCATCTGCCTTGGTTTGTAGTGCTTGAGTCTGAAAGAAAGCTATGAAATGTGCTAAGACTTTAGTAATGTTTGCCCAATATTGATGAGCTTGATTTGTTGGTTTACTGATAAATTCCTTTGCTTATTACACGAAAGGAAATTTTTTAAACCTTCTGTGTAATCTGCCTAGATTTTGGAATCTGTCTCTTACAAGAATAATTTTTGGAGCTTTATGTTGATTTATTATATCCATGATTATTTAAAGAATAAGAAAACCACAAAAGAAAGCAAAGAACAAAGATTCTTTACTAATAAAAGAGCTAAGGGTCTTTACAATCATTTATGCTTATTTTTAAATGTTTAATTAAATCAGTGATCATTTAAGTAGTTAAATAAGTATTATTTCTCTGGCACCATGATCTCATCTTAATCAAGTTTCTAAATATCCTCTGCAGACATTTTTGATTTTTGCCTTTCCATAATATTATCTTAAATATAGAGAAAAATTAAATGAATTTTTCAAGGTATGGTCTACACCAGAAACTATCTTTGAGATTTCCCAGATGGCCCTGGAAAATGACAACTATGTATTCCTTCACTTTTGAAAAGAGGTGCTGGAAATAGTTAGATTTGTTTGTAGAATTCCATTGGAAATGTTGCCAAATCAGAAGAGAGGTTCAGCCTTATCTAGGTCAAATTTGTGTAGTCCCTGGAATTACTGTCTAATAATGTTTTTACCCTCAGGGCAAACAGTGATTGCAACTCTTAGGAAATACTTCTATCAGGTTTTCCTATATTTATCAGAGTACTGACAGCATTTTGCCTGATGATATTAGACAACAATAGTATAGTGTTATCAGTCATAACTTTAGCTCTTATTTAAAATGTCTATTGGCCTTTAACTTTCTTCTTTAATTTGAATCTAGCATCTTCTAGGCCAGGGTTTCTTAATGGATAAGCATTGAGACTTAACAATGGAGTTTTAGAAAACACAACTGTGTAGGTCGTCCTGTAGATGTACGAAATTTGTTTCCTTGATTTTCTTAATATAAGGAATCATGCTTCGGGATTATTTTATGTCATAAATCACGAATTTTTCCTTTATAAAATATTTTTATCTATTTTTAATTAGATGTAGCATTCACTGATATATTTTAAAATAAATTTGATCATTATCCTTAGAGATATTTTGTCTAATTTTTTTAGAATAGATTCATTATCTTTGTGTTGCATGCCACAGAAACAATACATTCTTTTGTCTGTTGCATTATTCTTATTATGAACCCCCATCAGACCATTCACTTTTGAAAATTATCAATAATACATTAATTACAGTCATTTTAAGTGCCTATCATTGCCAGAAAAGGAGTGCAGTGGTTAAATGCTGAGCTGCCAACAGAAAGGTCAGCACTTCAAACCCACCAGCTGCTCCGTGGGAGCAAGATGGTGGCAGTCTGCTTTCATAAAGATTTATAGCCTTGGAAACCCTATGGGGCAGTTCTACTCTGTCCTATAGGGTTGCTATGCATCAGAATTGACTTGATGGCAGCGGTTTTTTTTTTTTTTAATCATTTATATATAGTACTTTTCATGATAACTTAATTACTTGTATAGATTAAAAAAAAAAAAAAGTCTTCCTTTTACTATCCCTTGGTAGTACAAATGGTTAAGCACTCAGCTTTTAGCTGAAAGGTTAGCGGTTCAAATTCACCAAGAAGCACCTAGAAAGAAAGGCCTACAAATCTACTTGAAAAAGATCATAACCACTGAAAACCCTATGGAGCACAGTTCTACTCTGACACACATCGGTTGCCATGAGTCAGTGTCAGCTCAACAGCAACTAGTTTGGTTTTGATTTACGGTGGTGCAAAGGGTTAACACACTTTGGTGATAACTGGAAAGTTTACAGAGTTCACCCTGAGGCATCCCTGAAGTAAGGGCTGGCAACATACTTCCAAAAAATCAGCCGCTGAAAACGCTGTGGAGCATAGTTCTACTCTGACACAAATGAGGTTACCATGAATTGGAATTGACTTGATGGTAACTGGCTGGTTTGTTGATTCCCTTTAACCAGCATATAATTGTACAAGTTGTAAAACCAAGGTCTTTCTTGGAATGTCATATTGGAAAACGATGCTCATTTAATCAGTTAAGACCAGCCACTGAAAAAGAATTAAGTTTGACTTTACTTATGGAGGCAATTCCTAGAAAGCCATCCCAGAAAAACTGACCTAATTCCTGGTAAGGTTCCCAGAATTAATATACTACTTATAAATAACCTTAGAATAATTGGGGACCTTGAGAAGAGATGAATTTATCCAAATTTTTAGGTATTGCGGGTAAAATCTGGTGGAAAGAGTTTCTTGGGCTAGATTTCCTAGCCTCAGGATAACATACAATAAAACCAAAATAAAACAAACCCGTTGCCATCAAGTTGATTCTGACTCATAGCAACCTTATAGGACACAGTAGAACTGTACCATACAGATTCCAAGGAGTGGCTGGTGGATACAAACTGCTGACCTTTTGGCTAGCAGCCAAGCTATTAACTACTGTGCCACCAGAGCTCCATAAAGCATAATAGAGCATTTTAAAAGTCCAATTTGAGATTCCCTATGAAAACTTCCCTCATCTGTCAGTTTGTCACACTGTGGTGACTTCAGGATTGGAAGCACCAAGGTTGGAGGAAAACTCATTAACAACTTGTGATATGCAGATGACACAACCTTGCTTGCTGAAAATGAAGAGGACTTGAAGCACTTACTGATGAAGACCAAAGACTACAGCCTTCAGTATAAACTACACCTCGACATAAAGAAAAAAAGTCCTCACAACTGGGCCATCATGATAAATGGAGAGAAAATTGAAGTTGTCAAGGATTTCATTTTACTTGGATCCACAATCAATGACCATGGAAGCAACAGTCAAGAAATCAAATGATGTATGGCATTGGGCAGATCTGCTGCAAAAGATTCCACTTTAAAATGTTGAAAAGCAAAGATGTCACTTGGTGGACTAAGGTGCACCTGACCCAAGTCATGGTATTTTTAATGGCCTCATATGCATGTGAAAACTGAACAATGAATAAGGAAGACTGAAGAAGAACTGGTGCATTTGAATTATGGTGTTGGTGTAGAATATTGAATATACCATGGACTGCCAAAAGAACAAACAAATTGTCTTGGAAGGAGTATAGCCAGAATGCTCCTTAGAGGCAAGGATGTCGAGACTTAGTCTCACATACTTTGGACATGTTATCGGAAAGGACCAGTCCCTGGAGAAGGACATCATGCTTGGCAAAGTAAAGGGTCATCAAAAAAGAGGAAGATCCTCAATGAGATGGATTGACACAGTGGCTACTACAATGCGCTCAAACATAGCAATCATTGTTAGGATGGCACAGGGCCCGACTGTTTCATTTGCTGTACGTAAGGTCACTGAATCGGAACCAACTCGATGGGATCTAACAACAACAACATGAAATCTTCCAGACAGAATTTAATTTTGTATTTGTTCAAAACTGTAGGGCATTGGAGTTTACAAAGCAAACTTTAAGAGTCCTTAGTGGTATAACAGTATTCTTCCTGCACCTATATAAATCAGGCAAATCCAATGAGACTAGACTTATTTTATGTTAAAAAATAATCTTTCTTTGAAATTATGATAAAAAGGGGGAAGGAAAGACTGTGAGAGACTTTGAGATGGGCAAAAATAAAACAGTGTACATCTTATCTAGCTCACTCATCTAGATGTCCTCAATTTTGAGCTATATCATAAGTTTGTAAGTTGTAGAAAACTGATAAGAATACAAGTAATTCTTTTCTATACAAATGCAAAGTAAATGTATTCAGTGGACTGCAACTGATTTTTGACCTGCAGATAAATCTGTTTTACATCTATTTTAAATTCATTTCAGAATTTCTCATTCCTTTTTTATGTCTCTGGTCTTTAGTTCTCCTTTAAATTAGGTGTAACATCTTACAAAAAAATTAAAAAAAACGAACTAATTGCCCTGGATTCAATTCGGACTTATGACCACCCCATGTGCATCAGAGTAGAACTCTGTTCTATAGGGTTTTCATGGCTGTGATCTTTCAGAAACGGATCACCAGGCCTTTCTTCTAGGAGCTCTTGGGTGGGATCAAATTGCCAACATTCGGGCCAGTTGCCTAGTTTTAACCATTAGTGCAACCTAGGGACTTCTAACATTTAGTTGTTAAGTGCCGTTGAACCAGCTACAACTCATAGCAACATTATGTATATGGTCCTGCTCCATTCTCACAATACTAGCTATGTTTGAGCCCATTGCTGCGGCCACTGTGTGAGTCCATCTTGTTGAGAATCTTTCTCTTTTCACTGACCCTCTACTTTACCAAGCATGATATTCTTCCCAGTGATAGGTCTCTCCTCATGATATGTCCAAAGTAAGCAAGATGAAGTCTTGCTATCCTAGTTTCTAAGGAACGTTCTGGCTGTACTTCCTTCTTCTGGCATTCCATGGTATAGTCAATATTCCTTACCAGCACCATAATTCAAATGTGTCAATTTTTCTTCAGTCTTCCTTTTTCCATTACCCAGCTTTTGCATGCATATGAGGCTATTGAAAATGCCATAGCTTGGGTCAAGTGCACCTTAGTCATTAAAGTGACATCTTTGATGTTTAAGATTTTATAAAGGTCTTTTGCAGCAGATATTCCCAATGCAATACATCATTTGATTTCCTGACTGCTGACTTCATGGGCATTGATTCTTGATCCAAGTGAAATGAAATCCTTGACAACTTCAGTGTTCTCTCCATATATCATGATGTTGCTTATTGGTCCAGTTGTATTTTTGCTTTATTTATGTTGAGGTGTAATTCATACTGAAGGCTGTAATCTTTGATCTTCATCAATGAGTGGTTCAAGTCATCTTCACTTTCAGCAAGCAAGATTTTGTCATCTCCACATATCAATTTTTTAACAAGTCTTCTTCCAATCCTGATGCTGCGCTGTTCATATATTCCAGCTTCTCAGGTGTTTTGCTCAGCATACAGATAGAATAAGAATGGTGAAAGGCTACAACTCTAATTCACACCTTTTCATTAATTAATGAGTTAAATAAAATCTTTGACGGATGTTAATTTTGTATCTGTATGAGAATCATGTTTCTGCTTTCGTTAAAAATTTGTTCTTTATCAATAGTTAAGAGGGGGGCTAAAAATAATCACGCACAACAATAATGACAATCACGGCAACAACAATGAATGCCACTAGTTGAGAAAACTCAGTATTTAGAAAACTCTCACTTCAAATTTATAGCACTATAAAAAAAATAAGAACCTGCAAAAAGACTTCTGCCTAAAATCATTACTAAGCCCCAGGAGAGATGGGACTCCAATCAAACATAAACAATGATGAAAAAGAAATAGGTGAAATAAGATATTGGGATAAGATCACAAGTAATAACAAATTATTGAAAAATAATAATTGATGGAACAAAGTAAAATTAGACCTAACCTTATTCCATTCATTAAATCTTTGAGGAATTACAGATTTAGATGTATGAAGAAAACAATAAAAAGAAGTTAGAGGGAAGTATAGGCAAATGTGTAATCTTAGTATGGAAATCTTCTTAAACATGGTAACAATGGGAGAAATCAGAAAGAGAAAATCAATGATCTCTGCTACATGAAAATTTAAAAATCTTGCATGAAAAAACCATTATAAATATTAAAAGAGAAATACCTAAATTGTTATAAGTCACTAAAAATATGATACTCGTTGCTGTCGAGTCGGTTCTGACTGATACCTACCCTATAAAATATGACAACCAAGGGTTTTCTACCTTTTCTATATAGAGAATTCTTAAAAAATAATGGAAATATAACCCCAATAAAACTCTAGAAAAGTGTGTAGAGGACATTAACAATTATAATAGAAATACAATATATTAACCTGCATATGAAAGAAATGCCCATCCTCACTAATAATAAAAAACGCAAATTAAAATAACCCCAGATAAATTTGGACTGTAAAATTAGCAAAGATTGACAAAAATACGTCAAATGAATAGGGCATGGTGAATTGACAGTTTTAAAATATGTGTGTATAACTGTAAATTGATATGGTCTAATTGCAAAGCAATTTGACAATACCTCTCTAAAGCTTTTACAAAGTAATTTCCATTTTAGGAATCCATTCTAAGGCAGGGGTTGTGGGGGGTGGGAATCAGAAATTTGGTTGTAGCAAGCAGTTGTTTAAACTTGGGAACAAACATAAAGCAATCTGAATGTTCATCAATGGGAAATTCCTGTGTAAACTATTACTCCTTCATAGTATGGCAAATTATCTACCTTGTTTTGCAACTTGCTATTTCTACTTAACTGTGTATCTTGGACATCCATTCACACTAGTACACCGATATCAGTAAATAACTGCAGTTTTAACACACTTTTAAACTGCTGCCTGTTATATCATAATTTGTTTAACTGCTGCCCAGGCATGAACATCTAGGTTATTTCCAGTTTTTAATTATGACAGTGGAAAATGGTTATCCTTTTGAGAACATCCATTGTTTCTAAGGTAATAGGCCACCAGGAAGCAATATTGGCTCACTGAGCACCTACTCAGTGGCAAGCATTTTAAATACACTGTCTCATTTAACAAACTTTTACAAAGTGGAGGTATTATCTTCCCCATTTTACAGATGAGAAAACAGATGGAGAAGTACTCAAAAAGGTTAAGTAATTTGTCTTAATCACAAACTGATAAGATCTAGGTAACATATTTGTCCCTCTTAAACAGCTTTTTCCTGCCCAAGTCCTCCTGGCTATTCCCCAACCCATTCAAATTTGTCCTGTAGTTCTTCCAACCCTTTTCAATTGCTTCCAGTTATTTTTGGGAGTTCTTAGGTCTAAAGTCTTATGTGGGATTCATTAAGGGCTTTTGGAGGGTCTTTAAATGTCCTAAAATAGTATCATCTACTGACACTAATACTCTGTGCATGTGGGCATTTTTTTTTTAAAGAACAAATCCCTAATGTTTATCAGATTTTAAAGTGGTTTGTGTTCCCCAAAAGGTTAAGAACCTATCTTATAGAGAAGCTTCACGTTCTTGTGAAGCTGCCTTCTGAGCTACCAAATTGGGGCAGCCGTTTTTTTGTTTTATTTTGTTTTTCACTCTTGTGTCAGCTATTTGAGGCAATATACATTATTGAGGCCACCATGTTTACGCTGAAGATACCTCAGCCAGTAGTAACCACTTGCAAGTTGTCAACATGAGGTTTTTTTCTCTTGCTAGTGGTCTCTACCACTGTTCAGTCGGTCTGTTGTATTCCATATTCCAATATACTTCGACATCCCTCACCCTGCTTTGGAATTTTAATGCCTCAGAAATTGTAAGAAAATGTGAGGGTGGTAAGTGACTGCGAAGGAGTCACGGGAGTCGACTACTTGTTAAATTGTTGAGACCCAGAAGAAACCAGACTCTTTCAAACAGAAACAACTGTGGTCATGCATCTGCAATGACTGCTTCTGTGTCATTAGCTACCAGGTCCTTGGAAAGCCTGGTGGCGTAGTGGTTAAGAGTTTGGCTGCTAACCAAAAGGTCAGCAGTTTGAATCTGCCAGGTGCTCCTTGGAAGCCCTATGGGGAAGTTCTACTCTGTCCTATAGGGTCAGTGTGAGTTGTAATTGACTCGATGGCAATAGTTTTTTTTAACCAGGTCTTAAAGCATTTCATTTGGCCATGAAACACACTTGTCACTCTTTCCTATACTCCTTGTTCTCATTTATGACAATACATTTTGTGAAAAAGTGAGCATGAAATAGTGCTAAAACTCTCCTCCTCAAATTTCTCCATCCCCCATTTCCCTAGGCCATATTGGTCTCTCTTACCTTTTCATCCTGTTTGATTAGCTGGCCGTTGTATTAGAAATCTGAAAATAGTAATTGTTTTGTCATGAATTTTTTTTTGGATATATATACTTTCCTTTCCTCTGTGGATATTTAACTTGGAAATTGGAGAGTTATAATTTACACTCTCTTATTAGTAAACATCAATATACATATAATAACCCAACATTAAAGTTTTTTCCTTTCCTCCAGCTCACCTTTCCTGTGCTACACTTCATATATATGTTCATACACTGGGCACTAAACAACAATGTCCTTACTTTAGGGATTATTCCATAAATACTGCATATAAAATTAAAATCAGTTTTCCAGGTCAAGAGGCAGCCATTTCATTTAAGCTTTAGGAGTTTCAATTCATAAAAACCAAGGTCTGTTATGTAACTTTTAATGCATTCCTCAAGCCCGCTGATCTCAGCAGCAGTTAGTTGAGTGAGTACTTAATTTATATGTGGTAGACTTTCAGTTCAGGTGTACCAGGTGATTGCTCAGGGGAAAAAATGTTTAAAAGCTACGAAATATGTGGGTGTTTTAGGGCTATAACCAACCAAACATTCAGTAATTTGGGCAGCAAACCGAGAAAGTTGGCAAGGCCTCAACTAAATAACTATGATCTTGCCAAGGTTAAAACAACATTTAAAAGGGGCCTCCAAGGAAAACTCAGGAGCCAAAAAAGTGATGTTGGTGATTCAGTAGGTGTCCCATGATCCACTGGTCCAGCATTAATTCAATTTTGCCTTGGAGTTTGAGGGAACACTTTTGAAGATTTTGAAGAAACCATATAGCCTTGCTTAAACTTATTCTATTCAGTATTTTTTTTTTTTATGTTCAAAGAAAATACACCTGGGTGCTATAAGAAGCAGATTATACAACTGAGGACCTTCACTGGGCAGGAGGGTCTCCAAGAAATTAAATTCAAGCCATATGTCCAAAGGATGTTGGAATGTTAGAGACCTCCATTTTGAGAGGAAAAATTTCAAGCCTGTGGCAGGATGGGATTTTAAGGCTGGGGCGGCAAGGGAAATTAAGAGCAGTCACTGAATTTAGAAGGCCTCATTAAGGAGGCAATTAACACCTTTTCTACTAATAGTAGCAAGTACTTCTTGGGTGAAGAGTCACTTGAGAGCAAAGTCACTTGAGAGGACAGAGAGGAGATGTGGGAAGGTGCTGCTGTAATCTTCCTCTACATTAAAACAAACAAAAACAAGCATCTTTGTTGGTAGAATTTATTTTTAATTTCAAATCTTGTTCATGTAGATATACATATTTTTTTAATTGTTATAAAAAATGTAGTCAACACAACATTTGCCAATTTATCGTCTGTCACTTGTACGATTCATTGAAATAAGTTACGTCAATCGTGTTGTGCAACCATCTCCATTATTCATTGCCATATTTACCATCTCATAAACAAAAATTTAATATTAGCTAGACAAACATTTCCCTCTTTCCCCATTCTTTTGCTCATAGAAAAGGAAGGTAGAATTGGACATATTTGTTTTTAGGATCTGTATTATGTACAATAATGGCTACATATTTATTTAAAAAAAATTAAATTGCTTCTCTCATTCACCCACGGGCCATCACCATTGCCCTAGATACATTCCCAGCACTGCCCAGGGCCAGCACACCAACATCCAGCAAAGAACCCTGAGGGTTAACTCACCTACCAAGGAAAGAATGCCACCAGAGCAAATTACCTTGTTTCAGCTAAAAATAGCTTTGACTCTACATATGTTTCAAGTGCCTCAGATCCTAAAATATTTTAAAGTTAACCACAAAAGTTTTATGATTATTTCTGGCCCCACTATCATTTCTTTAGGAGCCCTGGTGGTGCAGTGGTTAAAAGCTATGACTGCTAACCAAGAGGTTGGCAGTTCGAATCCACCAGCCCCTCCTTAGAAATTCTATGAGGCAGTCCTATTCTGTCCTATAAGGTTGCTATGAGTCAGAACTGACTTGAAGGCACCTAACAATAACTTTCATTTCTTTAGTAAATAATATTTGACTACTGCATGCCACAGATATTTTACCATGTGCACTAAAACATTGGCGACACAACAGGAAACAGGACCTTCAATGGTTCCTGGCCCACATCTCACAGTGTATGCTTTACAAGCTTCTGTCATGTATATTGTCTCCTTTAAGCCTCTGGACAAACTTATCCCAAAAGGCAGTTCTTAATGTGAGAGTGATAGCAAGAATGGGTACTATCACCCTGTATTAGTTATTTAGTTCTGCTATAAGAGAAATACCACATGTGGGTGGTTTTAACGAACAGAAATTTATTTTCTTACAGTTTACAGGGCTGGAAGTCCAAAATCAGGGCACTAGCTCTCAGGGAAGGCTTTCTCTGTCAGCTCTGGGGGAAGATCCTTGTCTTTTCAGCTTCTATTCCTTGGCTTCTTGGTGACCTTCCTGTGGCATGATGTCTATCTTCTCCCATCTCTGCTAGCTTCTCTGTCCTAATCTGCTGCTTTTTTTATATCTCAAATTTGATTGGCTTAAAACACGCCTCATACTGATATGGCCTCTTAACATCACGAAGAAAAACCCATTCCTAAATGGGATTATAACCATACGAATAGGGGTTAGGATTTAGAAGACAAATTCTTGAGGGACACAATTCAGCAGAAGCACCTAGTATGGTCATATTTCTATGAAGGCTTTTCAAAAGTCTTTGGTTTTGGGTCTGTACTTTTTAGTCTACTGTGCAGTCCCAGGGATATATAATATGTTGTTGTTGTTGTTAGGTTCCGTCGAGTTGGTTCTGACTCGTAGTGACCCTATGCACAACAGAATGAAACACTGCCCGGTCTTGAGGTATCCTTACAGTTGTTGTTATGCTTGAGCTCATTGTTGCCAGCCACTGTGTCAACCTACCTCGTTCAGGATCTTCCTCTTTTCTGCTGACCCTGTACTCTGCCAAGCATGATGTCCTTCTCCAGGGACTGATCCCTCCTGACAACATGTCCAAAGTATGTAAGACGCAGGCTCGCCATCCTTGCTTCTAAGGAGCATTCTGCTTGTACCTCTTCTAAGACAGGTTTGTTCGTTCTTTGGGCAGTCCATGGTATATTCAATATTCTTCACCAACACCACAATTCTTCTTCAGTCTTCCTTATTCATTGTTCAGTTTTCACATGCATATGATGAGATTGAAAATAACATGGCTTGGGTCAGGTGCACCTTAGTCTTCAAGGTGACATCTTTTCTCTTCAACACTTTGAAGAGGTCCTTTGCAGCAGATTTGCCCAATGCAATGCGTCTTTTGATTTCTTGACTGCTGCTTCGATGGCTGTTGATTGTGGACCCAAGTAAAATGAAATCCTTGAAAACTTCAATATTTTCTCTGTTTGTCATGATGTTGCTCATTGGTCCAGTTGTGAGGATTTTTGTTTTCCTTATGTTGAGGTGCAATCCATACTGAAGGCTGTGGTCTTTGATCTTCATTAGTAAGTGCTTCAAGTCCTCTTCACTTTCAGCAAGCAAGGCTGTGTCATCTGCATAAATCAGGTTGTTAATGAGTCTTCCTTCAATGCTGATGCCCCATTCTTCTTCATATCGTCCAACTTCTCCGATTATTTGCTCAGCATACAGATTGAATAGGTATGGTAAAAGAATACAACCCTGACATGCACCTTTCCTGACTTTAAACCAATCAGTATCCCCTTGTTCTGTCCAAACAACCTTTTCTTGATCTATGTACAGGTTCCCCATGAGCACAATTAAGTGTTCTGGAATTCCCATTCTTCGCAATGTTATCCATAAGTTGTTATGATCCACACAGTCGAATGCCTTTGCATAGTCAATAAAACACAGGTAAACATCCTCCTGGTATTCTCTGCTTTCAGCCAGGATCCATCTGACATCAGCAGTGATATCCCTGGTTCCACATCCTCTTCTGAAACCGGCCTGAGTTTCTGGCAGTTCCCTGTCAATATACTGCTGCAACTGTTTTTGAATGATCTTCAGCAAAATTTTGCTTGTGTGTGATATTAATGATATTGTTCTATAATTTCCACATTTGGTTGGATCACCTTTCTTGGGAATAGGCATAAATATGGATCTCTTCCAGTCAGTTGGCCAGGAAGCTGTCTTCCATATTTCTTGGCACAGATAAGTGAGCACGTCCAGCACTGCATCTGTTTGTGGAAACATCTCAATTAATATTCCATCAATTCCTAGAGCCTTGTTTTTCACCAATGCCTTCAGAGCAGCTTAGACTTCTTCCTTCAGTACCATCGGTTCCTGATCATATGCCGCTTTTTGAAATGGTTGATCATTGACTAATTCTTTTTGGTATAATGACTGTGTGTATTCCTTCCATCTTCTTTTGATAAACTACTTTAAATTAGGACTGTTGAATTAAAATCTGTTTTTAAAGGAATGAAGTTTTATTACTATATGCACATATAGCAAGGCGAAGCAACAGCTAATAAAATATTACTGTATAAAGCAGTGAGTATCAGATCCAGGTAATCTTTAGAATCACCTGGTGAGACTTTTAAAAATACAGACACCTGGGTTGTAACACAGACTGATTCATTTTGAATTGCTAGGGATGGAGTCTGAGATTCTCATGATTGATTAGTGTGAGAAGTAGAGGGGAAGAAGAAATGCTTTGCAGAATTGACAGAAATTGCTCCTCATCAAACCATGGTGGGATAGATGCTGATAAAGAGCTCTCATGAAAACAGCATGCATTCCAAAGTAGATCATTTTTATGTTTGAACAACTGTGATTTTCAAGAAGTGGAGTCTAAATTAGAGGACTCTTGTCTTCTAATAAAGGACCCTGGGTGGTGCAGACAGTTTGCACCCAACTACTAACCAAAAGGTTGGCAGTTTGAACCTATTGATAAACACAGTGGAAGAAAGGCATGGTGATCTTCTTCCATAAAGATCACAGCCAAGAAATCCTTATGGAGCAGTTCTACTCTGTAATGCATGGGCTCACCATGAGTCGGAATCACCTCCACCAGAAAGGGTTTGGTTTTTGGTTTTGTCCTCCAATATAATATGAAAGAGAAAAGAAACACATCCTGCTAAATCAATGCACAATCTGTACTGCACATACCTTCTGAGCTCTGTGACTCTCAGAATGGATCCAGAAATGCTTACTCTGTACAGTGTCTTTTGTTTCATCAGTTTCCTACATCTAATAGAACCTATAGTTCTCAATGATCTTTTAATATTTTTTTTGGTTGGCCATTTATCAAGCAACCATAGCCAAGAACTTGAGACTTTCCAGCCTCTACCACTGCATGAGCCATTTCCTTGATATAAATCTCTCTTTGTATGTACATATATACTACATATATATAAATACATATATACTACATATATGTATATATGTAGTATATATATACGTATGTATAAGCTTCACTGGTTTTGTTTCTGTAGATAATCCAGCCTAAGACATTTGGTACCAAAAGTGAGTGGTTCTAGAGAAAAAAAATTGTAAGAATGAGTTTTCTAAATTGGTTCTCAAGTGTGGTTAGCCTTAAAAATGTTGATGATTCTGAGACCACTAGTAAAAAGGACGCTGTTAATCCATGGTGTGAGATGGCAATAGAAATATGCAAAATATCACCACTAATAGATTAAGTAGTGGTGGGACGTGAAGCTCTGGTTGATTGAATGTTTGATTCTTTTCTACAATTTTCTCAGAATAAGAAGTATAGGGAACCAACTAACCAGGTCCTACTTTCACTAGACAAAGTGGTGAAAGAAAGAGATGAGTTCAGGGCTTCAGAGTCAAAGCTCGAGCACCACACAAATGGCCTTGAAGTTGCCACTTGTGCCCTGAAAGAAAGCTTATTTCTTGTAGTAAAAGAGCTGTTATTGCCAAAAACCAAACTCAGAGTCTCATCATATGGGTGGCTGAACTACAATGTCAATTGAATTCCCAATCTTGAATGGTTTCTGAGGTTAATATGAGGGCACTGATTAGAAGAAATGGGATCCTGAAACTTGGGATGGGGACATATGGGCAGATAATCAGGAAGATGGGGACACTGAGCCCCTAATTTCTATTAAATTGCCCCTGCCAACAAAGCCATTAGCTCCTCCCTGCTCATCCGATGAGAGTAACCTACCTGTGTCTCCAGAGCCTTTGTCTGAGGTATTACCTGGGGCGGTGTCTGAGTCATTACCTGGGGCATCACCTGAGGCAGACGCCTTACAAGACATTGCTGAATGTTCTCAAAACACATCCCCATCATCCATTTTTGCTTCTAGGTCTATAACTAAACTTAAGTTCTAGCAAACCTGACAAGGTAAAGTATAAAGTGTGACCCAGGAGGAGGTACGCTACATCCCAAAAGAACTGCTCGACTTTTCTAATATGTACAAACAGAAACCTGGGGAGTATGTGTGGGAATGGATATTAAGGGTGTGGAATAATAGTGCAGGGAACATAAAGTTAGATCAGTCTGAGTTTACTGATATGGGCCACTAAGCACAGATTCTTCATTCAATGTTTCAGCTTGAGAGGTTAGGAAAGGATCTAGTAGTTTATTTGGATGGGTCCCTGAAGCATGAGTTATGTGGTGGCCTACACCAAATCAGGTTGAAATATCAGAACTTCCTTGATATACCATAGAAAATGTATCCAAATGCTTAGGGAAACTGGTATGTTAGAGTGGATTTATCAGGTTAGGCCCCCAAACCCACGCACGGAGTACCCATAGAACATATCTTTTACCACAATGGTAAAGAACAAATTCATGTAGGGAGCACCAGCATACTTAAAGACTGCTGTGATTGCTATTTTACGTAAGTCAGATTTGAGAGTGGGAGCTGCACCAACTGAATTAAGACACATAAATACAATGGGGCTGATTGGGCCCTGTGGTGGTAGGGGCCAAGTGACAGCACTCAGTCGACAAAGACAAGGTGGGTGTGGTTACTGAGGGACAGTGGAGTCAAAGCAGTAATCAGAATAGTCTGACTCATATGGATTTAAGGCATTGGCTACTTAGTTGTGGTGTCCTTAGGAGTAAAATACATGGGAAATCTACTAAATATTTACTAGATCTGTACAAGTGGAAGAATTCTAGTACAAGTGGATGGCAATCTAACTTGAATAGCCAGAATAGAGAGTCACAGTTAATTAGTTAATTAATTCCCAGACTTGAATGAGTTTACAGGCCCCCGTTCCCTTGAGTAAAGGGGAGTCAGGATCCCCTTGAGGAAGGACTCCACTACACTGCCAAAAATTTACACTGTTGATCATTCTTCTAGTCTTCTCCAAAGGAATCTACAGCCCTTTATGAGAGTAACTCTTCATTGGGGAAAAGGAAATAATCAGACTTTTAGGGGATTAAAGGATACTGTCCCTGAACTGACACTAATTCTAGAAGACATAAAACGTCACTGTGACCCACCAGTCAGAGTGGGAGGCATATGGAGGTCAAGTTATTAATGAAGTGTTAGGTCTTATCTACCTCATAGCGGGCCCAGTGGGTCCCTGAATCCATTTTGTAGTGATTTCCCTAGTTCCAGAATGCATAATTGGAATAGACATACTCAGGAACTGGCAGAACCGACTCATTGTATGCCTGACATGTAGAATAAGGACTATTATGTTAGGAAAGGCTAAATGGAAACCATTAGAACTGTCCATACCTATGAAAACAGTAAACCAAAAGCAATACTGCATTCCTGGAGGGATTGAAGAAATCACTGACACTATCAAGGACTTGAAGGATACAGGGGTGGTGATTCCCATCACAACCCCATTCAAGTTGCCTATTTGGCCTGTGTAAAAAACAGATGGATCCTGGAGAATGACAGTGAATTATCAAAAACTTAACCACGTGGTGACTACAATTGCAGCTGCTCTTTCAGATATGGTTTCATTGCTTAAGAAAATTAATACATCCCCTTGTACAAGGTATGCAGCTTTTGATCTGGGTACTGCCTTTTTCTCCATATCTGCTTCACAGGACCACCAGAAGCAGTTTGCTTTCTGCTGTGGAAGGCCAGAAATATACCTTCACTGTACTACCTCAGAGGTATATCAACTCTCTAACCCTATGTCATAATTTAGCCCAAAGAGAACTTGATTGGCTTTTCTTTCCACAAGATGTCACACTGGTCCATTACATTAATGACATAATACTGATTGAACCTAGTAGAGAAGAAGTGTCAATGACTCTGAACTTATCGGTAAAACATTTGCCTGCTAGAGGATGGGGAATTAATTTTACAAAAATTCAGACACTTTTTGCCTCAGTGAAATTTCTAGGGGTCCAGTGGTGTAGAACATGTTGAGATATTCTTTCTAAAGTGAAGGATAAGTTATTGCATCTGACCCTTCCCACAACTAAAAAGGAAGCACAACACCTGGTGGGCCTCTTTGGATTTTGGAGGCAACATATCTGTCATTTGGATATGATACTGTGGGCTATTTATCAAGTGACTTGAAAAGCTGCAAGTTTTGGATGGGGCCCTGAACAAGAGGAGGCTCTGCAACAGGTTCTTGTTCCCGTGCAAGCTGCTCTGCCATTTGGGCCATAAGATCCGGCTGATCCAATGGTGCTTGAAGTTTCAGTAGCAGATAGAGATGCTGTTTGGAATCTTAGGCAGGCCCTTACTCATGAATCACAGTGCAGACCCTTAGGATTTTGGAGCAAAGCCCTGTCATCCTCTGCAGATAACTACTACTGTTTTGAGAAAGAGCTTTTGGGTTGTTACTGGGCCTTAGTAGAGGCTGAACAGTTAACCATGGGACACGAAATCACCATGGAGCCTGACCTGCCCATCATGAACTTGGTGTTGTCTGACTCACAGAGCTATAAATTCGGACGTGCACAGTAAAATTCCATCACTAAATGGATGTGGTATAAAAGATTAGGACTGAGTAGGACCTGAAGGCACAAACAAGTTGCATGAGGAAGTGGTCCAAAAGTCCATGGCCTCAACTCCTGTCACTTTACCTTTCATCTTTCCATATGCACCGATGGCCTTATGGGGAGTTCTTTATGATTAGTTGACTGAGAAAGAGAAAACTGATGCTCGGTTTACAGATTGTTCTGCATGATATGCAGGCACTACTTGAAAGTGGACAATGGCAGTACTATAGCCCCTTTCTGGGACCTCCCTGAAGGACAGTGGTGAAGGGGAATCCTCCCAACGGGCAGAACCTCGAGAAGTACATCTGGTTATTCACTTAGAAGGAGAAATGGCCAGATGCATGATTTTATACTCATTCTTGGGCTGTAGACAATGTCTATGTTGTCTACAATGTGTCTGTCAGTTTGTCATACTGTGGGGGCTTGTGTGTTGCTGTGATGCTGGAAGCTATGTTACCGGTATTCAGATACCAGCAGGGTCACCCATGGAGGACAGGTTTCAGCTGAGCTTCCAGACTAAGACAGACTAGGAAGAAGGAACCGGCAGTCTACTTCTGAAAAGCACTACCCAGTGAAAACCTTGTGAATAGCAGCAGAACATTGTCTGATATACTGTTGGAAGGTGAGCCCCCCCAGGTTGGAAGGCACTCAAAAGATGACTGGGTAAGAGCTGCCTCCTCAAAGTAGAGTTGAACTTAATGACGGGGTTATAGTAAAGCTTCCGGGACCATTATTTGCTGATGTGACACGATTCAAAATGAGAAGAAACAGCTGCAATCAGAACATGGAATGTATGAAGTGTGAATCTAGGAAAATTGGAAATCATCAAAAATGAAATGGAATGCATAAACATCGATATCTAGGCATTAGTAAGCTGAAATGGACTGGCATTGGCCATTTTGAATTGGACAATCATATATTCTACTATGCTGGAAATGACAACTTGAAGAGGAATGGTGTTACATTCATCGTCAAAAAGAATGTTTCAAGATCTATCCTGAAGTACAACGCTGTCAGTGATAGGATAATATCCATACACCTACAAGGAAGACAGGTTAATACGACTATTATTCAAATTTACACACCAACCACTAGGGCCAAAGATGAAGAAATAGAAGATTTTTATCAGCTGCTGCAGTCCGAAATTGATCAAACATGCAATCAAGGTGCATTGATAATTACTGGCGATTCGAATGCGAAAGTTGGAAACAAAGAAGAAGGATCAGTAGTTGGAAAACATGGCCTTGGTGATAGAAACAATGCTGGAGATCGAATGATAGAATTTTGCAAGACCAATGACTTCTTTGTTGCAAATACCTTCTTTCACCAACATAAACGGTGACTATACACATGGACTTCGCCAGATGGAACACACAGAAATCAAATTGACTACATCTGTGGAAAGAGACAATGGAAAAGCTCAATATCATCAGTCAGAACAAGGCCAGGGATCGACTGTGGAACAGATCATCAATTGCTCATATGCAAGTTCAAGCCGAAACTGAAGAAAATCAGAGCAAGTTCACGAGAGCCAAAATATGACCTTGAGTATATCCCATCTGAATTTAGATACCATCTGAAGAATAGATTTGACACATTGAACACTAGTGACCGAAGACCAGACGAGTTGTGGAATGACATCAAGGACATCATCCATGAAGAAAGCAAGAGGTCACTGAAAAGGCAGGAAAGAAAGAAAAGACCAAGATGGGTGTCAGAGGAGACTCTGAAACTTGCTCTTGAGCGACAAGCAGCTAAAGCAAAAGGAAGAATTGATGAAGTAAAAGAACTGAACAGAAGATTTCAAAGGGCCTCTCGAGAAGACAAAGTATTATAATGACATGTGCAAAGAGCTGGAGATGGAAAACCAAAAGGGAAGAACACGCTTGGCATTTCTCAAACTGAAAGAACTGAGGAAAAAATTCAACCCTCGAGTTGTAATAGTGAAGCATTCCATGGGGAAAATATTAAATGATGCAGGAAGCATCAAAAGAAAATGGAGGGAATACACAGAGTCATTATACCAAAAAGAATTAGGTGATGATCAACCATTTCAAGAGGTGGCATATGATCAGGAACTGATGGTACTGAAGGAAGAGCTCCAAGCTGCTCTGAAGGCATTGGCAAAAAACAAGGTTCCAGGAATTGATGGAATATCAATTGAGATGTTTCCACAAACAGATGCAGTGCTGGAGGTGCTCACTCATCTATGCCAAGAAATATGGAAAACAGCTTCTTGGTCAACTGATTGGAAGAGATCCATATTTATGCCTATTCCCAAGAAAGTTGCTCCAACTGAATGTGGAAATTATAGAACAATATCATTAATATCACACACAAGCAAAATTCTGCTGAAGATCATTCAAAAATGGCTGCAGCAATATATCGACAGGGAACTGCCAGAAATTCAGGCTGGTTTCAGAAGAGGATGTGGAACCAGGGATATCATTGCTGACGTCAGATGGATCCTGGTGGAAAGCAGAGAATACCAGAAGGATGTTTACCTGTGTTTTATTGACTATGCAAAGGCATTTGACTGTGTGGATCATAACAAACTATGGATAACACTGCACAGAATGGGAATTCCAGAACACTTAACTGTGCTCATGAGGAACTTTCACATAGATCAAGAGGCAGTTATTCGGACAGAACAAGGGGATACTGCATGGTTTAAAGTCAGGAAAGGTGTGCGTCAAGGTTGTATTCTTTGACCATACCTATTTAATCTGTATGCTGAGCAAGTAATACTAGAAGCTGGACTATATGAAGAAGAACGGGGCATCAGGATCAGAGGAAGACTCATTAACAACTGCGTTATGCAGATGACACAACCTTGCTTCTGAAAGTGAAGAGGACTTGAAGCACTTACTAATGAAGATCAAATACCACAGCCTTCAGTATGGATTACACCTGAACATAAAGAAAACAAAAATCCCCACAAGTGGACCAATGAGCAACATCATGATAAACGGAGAAAAGATTGAAGTTGTCAAGGATTTCATTTTACTTGGATCCACAATCAATAGCCATGGAAGCAGCAGTCAAGAAATCAAAAGACGCATTGCATTGGGCAAATCTGCTGCAAAGGACCTCTTCAAAGTGTTGAAGAGCAAAGATGTCACCTTGAAGACTAAGGTGCACCTGACCCAAGCCATAGTATTTTCAATCACGTCATATGCTTGTGAAAGCTGGACAATGAATAAGGAAGACTGAAGAAGAGTTGACGCCTTTTAATTGTGGTGTTGGTGAAGAATATTGAATATACCACGGACTGCCAAAAGAACGAACAAATCTATCTCAGAAGAAGTACAACCAGAATGCTCCTTAGAAGCAAGGATGGTGCGACTGCATCTTACATACTTTGGACATGTTGTCAGGAGGGATCAGTCCCTGGAGAAGGACATCACGTTTGGCAGATTATAGGGTCAGCGGTAAAGAGGAGGACCCTCAACGAGGTAGATTGACACAGTGGCTGCAACAATGAGCTCAAGCATAACAAGGATTATAAGGATGGCGCAGGACCGGGCAATGTTTCGTTTCTGTTGTGCATAGGGTCGCTATGAGTCGGAACCGCCTCAAAGGCACCTAACAACAACAACAACAAAAACAAGACAATGGTTTGTCTGGATGGTCAGGGTTTTGGAAGGAATGTGATTGGAAAACTGGTGACAAGGATGTATGGGGAAGAGGAATGTGGATAGACCTCTCCGAATGGGCCAAAGAAGTGAAGATATTTGTGTTTCATGTGAATGCTCACCAAACGGTGACCTCAGCAAAGGAGGATTTTAACAGTAAAGTGGATAGGATGACAGATTCTGTGAAAATCAGTCATCCTCTTTCGCTAGCCACTCCTATCATTGCCCAATGAGCTTATGAACAAAGTGGCTATGATGGCAGGGATGGAGGTTATGCACGGGTTCAGTAACATGGACTTCCACTCACCAAGGCCGACTTGGCTACAACCACTGCTGAGTGCCCAATCTGCTAGCAGCAAAGACCAACACTGATTCCCTGATAAGGTACCATTCCCTGAGGTGATCAGCCAGCAACCTAGTGGCAGGTTGATTACATTAAACAGTTTCCATCACGGAAAGGGCAGCATTTTGTTCTTACTGGAATACAGACTTGCCTTCCCTGCATGCAATGCTCCTGCAAAAATTATCATCTGTGGACTTGCAGAATGCCTTATCCACCGTCATGTTATATCACAGCATCGCTTCAGGTCAAGGGACTCACTTCACAGCAAATGAAGTGAGGCATTGGGCCCATGCTTATGAAATTCACTGGTCTTATCGTGTTCGCCACTATCCTGAAGCAGCTGGCTTGATAGAGTGATGAAATGACCTTCTAAAGACACAATTACAGTACCAGCTAGGTAGCAATACCTTGCAGGGTTGGGGCAGTATTCTCCAGGAGGTAGTATATGCTTTAAACCAGCATCCAATATGTAGTGCTTTTTCTCCTGTAGCCAGGCTTCATGGTTCCAGGAATCAAGGAGTTGAAATGGAAGTGACCCTACTTACTATAACCCCTAGTGATCCACTCTCAAAATTTTTGCTTCCTGTCCCCGTGACCCTATGCTCTATGGGCCTAGAGGCCTTAGTTCCAAAGGGAGGAATGCTCCTACCTACAGACACATCGCTGACTCCATTGAACTAGAAGTTAAGAATGCCACCTGGCCACTTCAGGCTCCTCATGCCTCTGGATCAACAGGCAAAGAAGGGAGTTACCATATTGACTAGTGTGATTGATTCTGATTACCAAGAGGAAATCAGATTGATATTACATAATGAAAGTTAAGAAGAGTATGTTTGGAATGCAAGAAAGATATCCCTTAGGGCATGTCTTATACTACCATACCCTGTGATTAAAGCCAATGGAAAACTACAGCAATCCAATTCTAACATGACTGCTAATGACCCACAGCCTTCAGGAATGAAGGTTTGATCACCCCACCAGGAACAAAACACGACCAGCTGAGGTGCTTGCTGAAGGTGAAGGGAATACGGAATGGTCGGTAGAAGAAGGTAGCTCTAAATACCTGCTATGACTTGTGACCAGTTACAGAAAGGAGAACTGTAGTTGTTATGAGTATTTCTTCCTTGTATGTGTGCATCGAACATTTTTATTTTCTTCACTTATAAAATATAAGATGTAAAAAAGCCTAATGCTTTTTCGGTTGTATGTGTGTTAGTTGTATCATGTTAGGCAAAAGTATGACTTTATAATTGTCTTTATTTAGAGATTATGTATGGTTTAAGGGAACCCTGGAGGTGTAGTGGTTAAATACTACAGCTGCTAACCAAAAGTTCGGCAGTTGGAATCCACCAGCCATCCCTTGGGAACCCAAATGGGGCAGCTCTGCTCTGTTCTGTAGGGTCAATATGAATCAAAATTGACTCAACAGCAATGAGTTAGGTTTTTTTTTACGAGTATGGTTTATGAAGTTGTGTACAGGTGCCAAGTTAAGCAGACGTAGACTGTGATGGCTAAGGTTGTGCGTCACCTTGGCTGGGCCATGAGTTTCAGTGGTTTGGCAGTTATGATGTAATTTGGCAGATATGTAATGACGCAATCACCTCCATGATAAGATCTGATATAATGTAATCACCTCCATGATGCGATCTGCTGTGAGAAGCCAATCAGTCAAAATGGAGTTTCCTTGGGGTTATCTCCTGTATCCAACACATATGGGCTTTCTGGCAAAGCTTGCTGGCTTTTACTCTGCTGTGGATCCTGCATTTGGCTTGTCATCATCTGAACTCTGGTTCTTGGGACTTGAGCCAGCATCCTGCCATCTGGCCTGCCAGTCTTGGATCCATCAGCCTTCACATCCTGTGAGCCAGTAGCCTGCCGTCAGATATGTCAATCTTGCATTCCTCAGTCCCTGCAACCACGTGAGTCAGGAGAAGCCTCCAGCTTGATGCCTGACCCACGGACTTGGGACTTTCCAGCCTCTACAACTGCTGAGCCATTTCCTTGATACAAATTTCTCTTTCTGTCTTTAAAATACACACACACACACACACGCACGCACGCACGCACATACTTATGCTTTCCTGGTGTTGCTTCTATAAAGAAAACCTCAGACAATACCCATCCTTCAAGGTACAGTTCAGAGGGCATCTCTTCTATTAATTCATCTTTGAATTCCTTATGTTCAAGGTAAATTTTTCCTCCCCTGAATTCTTGGAGAGCTTTTTCTGTATCTTCAGGTCACTTTCTAGCTTGTCATTTCTGCAGAAATATTTCCCCACCCACCCACCAATTAACCTGTAAGCTTTTTAGGGTAAGAACACCGCCTTTGTGATGCACCTATTCTATTTCACAGTGCCCAGCAGGTGCTCATTAAACATCACATGAGGAAGAGGAGAATAGAAAGAAGAATGAAGGAGTAACAGACTTAGAGGCCATCAGTCTAGTTCATCTTTTTTTCTTTACTCATCCTACAGTAGCATCTCTCTCTCACTTCCCTCCACTCCTGTCTCTCTGTCTCGCACATTGTTGTTGTTGTGTGCCATTGAGTCAATTCCAACTCACAGTGACCCTGTGAGTGAGAAGATCTCTTAGCTACTCTTTTTAGATAGATATGCAATCTCTTTACCCAGATGATCAGGTTGTTGCAGTATTAAAAGCCTACTCAGAAATGTGTTCACTACAGCTGGGCCCCAAATGCTAGGCTCCTTTGCTCTTCACCTGTATTATTATTAGGCTCTCATCTGCTGCAGTTTTTCTCTTTATTCTGTCCTACTCAGCATGCTATCACTTGTCTGTCAGTTTGTCATGCTTGGTAAAGTAGAGGATCAGCAAAAGAGAGGAAGACCCTAAATGAGATGAATTTACACAGTGGCTGCAATGATGGGCTCGAGCATAGCAAAGATTGTGAGGATGGTGCAGGACTGGGCAATGTTTCATTCTGTTGTACATAGGGTGGCTATGAGTTGGAACTGCCTCAATGGCATCTAACAACAATAACAATACTCGGCATAACTTTCATCCTGTTATTTACCTGCACAAGAGCTTTGGATATTCCCTCATTTCCTATGAAGTCTGGTCCAAGATGATTATCAGTCCTGAATTCAAGGCTCTATGACCTGTCCAAGCTTAATTTCCACTCCACTGCATCTCCAAGCCAATGCAGCAGACAAATGGAACTATTTATGTTGTTTGCTGCCTGCTCCACACTTGTGAATCTTATCTTTGATAATGCATTACCTTCTTGATGTTATCCACTGCTCCCTCTCTAGGAGTTCAATTCTTAATCTTTCATGTTCCAGCTAAAACAGGACCTCCTAATTATCAGCTAACATTATCCCCCCTGTGTTTCTTCTCCCATCCTGCCTCCACTGGCTCCTGTCCCCAGATCAAAAGTAATCTCTTCTTCCACTGAATTTCCAAACATATCTTTCTTTTGCCACGTATCACTTTCTGCCTTGTATTACAGTTCTATTTTTTACATGCCTGATTTCCCTACATATACTATAAGCATTTACAGGGCAAGGTGATTGAAGTCTTGCTTCTCTTTACGTCCCTCATGCTCTCTCTTAATAGTTGAGTTTAAGCACCATTGCTCGATTCTACTAATCATTAACTCTTGACCTTGAGAAAGTAATTTAACCTATTTGCATCAGTTTTTACGTGAGTCAAAAATATGTTCTAATTCACCATTCATAATTTGAGGTAGCTTAAATTACATATTCCTGAGACTGCACAGGCTCATTTGAGAACACAGACCAAAAGAAAGATGTCTGAATGACCCCTGCAAAACCTAAAAATAAGACCTGCTAGCTGCTTCCACATGGTAAATTGCTACAATATCTTTCTGACTTATTTGTATTAATATAGAGTAGAGGTGGCTTAGACATTCTTGCCATCCCTGCTGCATCAAGTATCAGTGGCACAATCTATTGCTCAACTTCTAATTAGCATAGCATTGTGTGTGTTTGTAGGGAGTAATTCATCATTTATTCAATGAATATTTGTTGAGTACCTTCAAACCAGGCATTTTTTCCAGGTGATGGGCTCTCACAGACCTTTTGGCGAATTGAAGAGGGAAAGGGAGAAAAATTGGCATAATTAAGAAATAGTTTCCTTGTTTTAACTATTCTACTCAGTCTCTCTCTCTCTCTTTTGCAGTATTAGTAGACTGTGGAGATTTTAGACCACCTATGTTATGGTAAGACTCAGAGCAAGCTCTCCCATGGTTAATGTTTCCTAAAAGTAAAAGAAAAATGCCTATTTTTTTTTTTTCCTTTGTCCAGATAATGTAGGGGAGTGAGTGCAAAGTGCTTCCACTCAATCCTTCTAAAGATAATACACTGGAAACATTTTGGTGGGTGTGAATCACTCAGACAAGCATTCTTCACTCAAAAATAGAAACTTTCCTTATTTGTTCCAGATGTTATACAGCTGCAGGGAAGTTAAAGCCAGTGGCCCTGTTTTCAATGCAACCAAACTCTTATTGCATTTGGAATTTCTTAACTAATGAACTCATATTACTTGTTCTAAGACCTGCATGATTTTCTTTTTTTTCCACTGTTACCATTCACAAACAACTGTGTTTCATGGGAACCATGCTTTAGAATTTATGAGTCTACATCTGTGTGGTGCAAAGAAAACACCTCCTGTTTATCACTGTTTCCACCTTTTATTTATCTTGACCTCTTAAGCACCAAAGATTTCAAAGGCAGTGTTTAAAGGAAAGTAAAAAATAGAGTTGAATTGTATTGTTTTTACAATACTTTATAGAATCTTAAAAGTGGAGTTATCTGATGGTGTTCATCTTAGAAGGAATTTCAAGAAATTTTATTAAGAAAAAATATTCAGTATAAAATCTAATTCTTATCAATGTACATTTGTGGATTTCAAAATATACACTTGGAACTTATTTCTTGATTCTTATGAATGTCAAAGAATCATTATGTTGGATGTATGAAAAATAAAAAGGCCATGGATCTTTGAAGAGGGTGAATGAGTTAAGAAGTATGTAGGAGATAAACATGCTAATTATATATCCAGTCCATGAAATATGACTGTTATTCCGTTTATGTTTGAGGATGAAATGGCAGAGGTTTTTGTCTTTTATAGAGAAAGTTTCTCAAAATGTGGTTTAAGGACAATCTGTACAGAGTCACACTAGTTGCTCATTAAAAAATATGTATTTCTGGGCCCAGATGAATCAGAATCTCTGTGAATTGGAACTGAGAATTTAGAGGGACCCTAGAGGTCAGAAATAAAGAACAAAAGACATAATCTTCCAATTGCGGACATTAAAGTCCAAGGAAAATAAGTGAATTTCTCAAGTACATGCAAGCAGTAAAGCAAGGTCTAGAAACTTGTTTACTGATACTGAGAACCACATGTTTTCCAATGAGGATGATTTTAATTTTTGTCTTCAAAAAGGTAAAATTAAAGTAAGATTTAAAGAAATATAAGTTTTCAAATATCATCAGGTGTTTCATCCAATAATTCCTTACTTTATGACTTATTAACTTGGTCCTTATTCTTTTTCCAAGATTTGAAAGAACCTCTCCTTCAAATTCCGTCATGACTCTTTTAAATTATAATAAAAATCTTCCAGGAAAAAAAAGAGGGAAATATTACATTTTAATATATTGTTGACTAAGTCCTTGAAATGTCGTGACTGATTATTTTTGAACTGAAGGTTTTACTTAAAGTTGTTTGAACCATGTTCAAGTAACAGTTTATATTCAATAATGATTCCCCAAAGACTGTAAAATCTAAACTTCATGACATGCATTATTGTAGTATGTACATGTCATTAGTTAAAACAGAGCTCTAAAATAGTCAAAGAGTGATGTCATTTATAAACTGGTTTGCACATCTTAATGAAGCTATTAATAATTTTATACATTTTTCATGAATATAATTTAGCTTTCTAAAAGGAAGAGTCTGTGAATGCCTCTTATTCAGCTTTCTGTATTTTGCCTCAACTGATCACACGTTGACACCCATTTACGATAAGTAAGGAGCCACCACTAGAGAGAAGGTGTACTGATAAACTTCTCTGGTATTCCTAGATACATAAAACATATGGCCATAAAGATTTTCTGGTCTTTCCCCCTCATTTTTTCTAGTAAGAACCTGAGAATTTAGTGTTCTGTTGAAGGAGGTAGCATTGTGTCAGAAACTGCTAGTTGTCTACCCAACCTATTTTCTCTTTTTCCAGGAACCCCCATTTTTAGCTGGACACATGGCCACTTGAACTGAAAGACTGCATTATCCAGCCTTCCATACAGCTAGATGTGACCATGTGACTAAGTTCTCAAAATGGGGCTTAAGCAAATATTTGTATGGTAGATTTTGGGAACCATCATTAAAAGTACAAAGAATGTATTACCAACTGGCTTCCTGACCTAAAGAGGTCATATTCTTTGTGCCTTTTTACTCCACTCTGCATTTCGTTTGCAATGTGGTTGTTTTGATTGAAGATCCAGTTTGGCTCATGATGATGAGGTTCATCTGGACCCAGTAGACTGTGGAGCTGGCATACCAACTTAAGACTGCTAATATCAAGACTCACATGTAGAAGAGGAAGAAGCTTCTATCCTGTTTAAGCCAGTATCTTGGGGTTTCTAATATCTGCAGCTGAATCTGATTGCAGAGATAATCCATTTCCTGCTATGGAATTTCATTCATTCATTTTTGGAGCACATAGTTATTGAGCATTCTATGAGCAAGAAGCTATACTAAATGAATATAGAAGAAATTACTTCAGTAGGAAAATTTTAGAGCCTGACTCCTTTTTTCCTTTGGTCTGTCCCTGCCCTTACCCCAGGTGTATCATACAATTCTTATTTCTTTCACTATAAAATTTTTCTTTTTTTTTTGCTTTGGATTTTAGACTGATACTCTCATATGCACAACAGATTTTTCAAGACTTAAAATAAAAGAAATCTAAAGAACTCTATACCATAATGACTTTAAATAAAGTTTCAACTTTTATCCCCAGACCTGAAAAGCTATGATTACAATCAATCAACATACACAAATGCAGTCTTAAAAATATGTAAGATGTAAATATTTGTCCTAAAAAAAACAATTGAAATATCATGGGACATCTCTTTAAAATATTTAAATAAAATGTGTTTTAAAGTCAGAGTACTCTTCCTCTAAATAGTTCACTTCCCCATTCAGAGCAAAAAGTGACTGAGACCTTTACAAAATCATAGCAAATAGATGTTACCAACTAAATCCCTGCTCTAAGTCTGCTGCGTGGCATGGAGAAGTGTTTCTACTTATGAATTCTGTTTAAATTCCCCCAAAACTCTTCCTTATTGATTCCTGATAAGTTATTAAGATTTAGAATTTTTAAGATAGTAAATGCTCAAAATTTCAAAACTTTTTTTTCCCTAAATTAAAAAAAAAATTAAGGGTTTCAAATATTTCATAGATTTTTGCATAATGGTAGAAATACAATACTTTGTTGAAGAATTTATAAGTGAAAAAGAAAACTTACCTTGGGGTCCACATTGAGAATTTTTCTGTCTCTTTTGTATTTGAAGAGTAAGCCTTCTGGATTATCAGCAACCACTTGGTAATTGGGACTTGAATTCCAAACAGCAATATGACTCTCCCAGTTGTAAAAGCTATAAAATGAATATTTATAAATAATTAACGAGTATAATGCCCTAAATTTACAAATACATTTCAGAAAATATTTGGGTAAGTTCAGTCTCAAAATAAATGGGTAACGACACAGTCGTCATGACCATGTAGAATGCATCTGAGATTAAAATTTCAGCAGAAGAGATCAAGCTAGGTTATTCTCACATCATTTACATACATACTTCTTGTTTTGCCTAATTCCTTGGTATGGACACTCCAGGACCTACGGCCTATTCTTGTATTATATTCCCAGGAAGTGATGAAGAAAATTGATGCAATTTAAGGCTATTTGTTCCTGCTGAGACTCTTCAGGGTATTAAGAGTAACTGTGCACTGGAAGGAAGGGCAGGCTACATAACCTCTTTTCATTCAAAACAATTTTGAGTTAATTCCTTTCTTGCAGGCTCTATTTTTCAAGAATATACTTCCTAGAGAGAAAAGAAACGATTTGTGTTTGAGTGGTTAACATAGACCAGGCTTGATGTGATGTGTTCTATCACAACCACCAAATGAAGGTGCTCTCATTTCTCAGACAAGGTTACTAGCTCGGCTAAGGTCCTGCAACTAAAAAGTCCTACAACTAAGGTTTAAACCCTGATCTAGTTGCTTCAAAGTGAATGCATGCTGTTATAGTCTTTCACGTTCCCTCCTTGTATTTTATATACCTTTGGTTGATCTTCTACGGAAACTTTCTATTTTTTCCATGTCCTATTTTAATCTTTAGTCCCTGGGTGGTGCAAATGGTTAAGCACTCAGATACTAATCAAAACTCACCCATAGGTACCTTGGAAGAAAGACCTGGCAGTCTGCTTCCAAAAGATCACAGCCATTGAAAACCCTATGGAGCACGGTTCTACTCTGCGGTCACCATGTGTTGGAATCAACTCTGCCAAAACTGGCTTTTGGTTTATTTTACACCTGCTTGTCAAAACTGGAAACTCTGGTGGTGTAGTGGTTAAGTGCTACGGCTGCTAACCAAAGGGTCAGCAGCTCGAATCCGCCAGGCACTCCTTGGAAACTCTATGGGGCAGTTCCACTCTGTCCTATGGGGTCAATATGAGTCGGAATTGACTCAACAGCACTGGGGTTGGTTTTTGGTTTTTGTCAAAACTGAATATAATGCTGTCATATGAGTTTGAAGTATCCTCAATATTGTTATTATTTTATATCTTATTCCTGTTAATACATTTCTAATATTATGTTTGCTTTTTAAAAAGCAGTAAAAGAGATGATGCATAAATAGCTTATGATGCAGTATGCATCTCAAATTTTTGTAATACAGGTAGTCTCCAACTTAGGACAGGGTTCTGTTCCAACAACTCCATTGTAAGTCAATTCTTTTTGTTTTTTATGCTTTTTTTTTTTTTGCGGGGGGGGGATCTTTTTTTTTAATTGTGCTTTAGGTGAAGGTTTACAAATTAAGTCAGTCTCTCATACAAGAAGTTATGCACGCCTTGCTGTATACTCCTAGCTGCTCTCAATAAGACAGCACATTCCTCCTCTCCACGCCTTATTCCCTGTGTCCATTCAACCAGCTCCTGTCCCCCTGTGCCTTATCATCTCGCCACCGGACAGGAGTTGCCCACATAGTCTGAAGTGTCTACCTGAGCCAGGAAGCTCACTCCTCACCAGTATCATTGTCTATCTTATAGTCCAGGCAAATCCCTGTCTGTAGAGTTGGTTTCGGGAATGGTTCCAATCTTGGGCTAACAAAGGTTTCAGTCAGACCATTAAGCCTGGTCTTTTTACAATAATTTGAGATCTGCATCCCATTGTTGTCCTGCTCCGTCAGGGTTTCTCTGTTGTGTTCCTTGTCAGGGTAGTGAATGGTGGTAGCTGGGCACCATGTAGTTCTTCTGGTCTCAGGCTGATGGAGTCTCTGGTTCATGTGGCCCATTCTGTCTCTTGGGCTCATCTTTACCATATGTCTTTGGTGTTCTTCATTCTCCCTTGCTCCGGGTAGGTTGAGACCAATTTTATGCATCTTAGACGGTCCTTGCTAACGTTTAAGACCCCAGACGCCTGTCACCAAAGTGGCATGCAGAACGTTTTCTTAATACATTTTGTTATGCCAGTTTACCTAGATGTTCCCTGAAACCATGGTCCCCAGACCAGCGTCCCTGCTACTCTGGCCTTTGAAGCATTTGGTTCTATTCAGGAAACTCCTTTACTTTTGGTTTAGTCTGTTGTATTAACTATCCCTGTGTTGTGTGTTTTTGCCCTTCCCTTCACCTAAAAAAATTTATGTCTACTATTTAGTAAGTGAAAGACCCTCTCCTTCTCTCCCCACCCTCATAACCATGAAGAAATATTTTCTTCTGCATTTAAACTTTATCTAGAGTTCTTATAATAGTGGTCTTATACAATATTTGTCCTTTTGCAACTGATGAATTTCACTCAGCATAATGCCTTCCAGGTTCCTCCATGTTATGAAATGTTTCACAGGTTCATCGCTGTTCTTAATTGTTGCGTAGTATTCCATTGTGTGAATATACCATAATTTATTTATCCATTCATCTGTTGATGGGCACCTTGGTTGCTTCCATCTTTTTGCTATTGCAAACACTGCTGCAATAAACATGAGTCTGCATATATCTGTTTATGTGAAGGCTCTTATTTCTCTAGTGTACATTCCAAGGAGTGGAATTGCTGGGTTATATGGTAGTTCTATTTCCAGCTTTTTAAGGAAGTGCCAAACCGATTTCCAAAGTGGTTGTATGTACCATTCTACATTCTCACCAGCAGTGTATAAGTGTTCCCGTCTCCCTACAACTTCTCCAACATTTATTATTTTGTGTTTTTTGGATTAATGCCAGCATTTTTGGGGTGAGATGGAATCTCATTGTAGTTTTGATTTGCATTTCTCTAATAGCTAATGATTGGGAGCATTTCCCCATTTATCTTTTAGCAGCCCGAATGTCTTCTTTGGTAAAGTGTCTGTTCACACACTTTGCCCATTTTTTAATTGGGTTATTTGCCTTTTTATTCTTGAGTTTTTGCAGCATCATGTAGATTTTAGAGATCAGGTGCTAATCAGAAATGTCATAGCTAAAAAAATTTTCCCAATCTGTAGGTAATCTTTTTACTCTTTTGGTGAAGTCTTTGCATGAGCATAGGTTTTTGACTTTTAGGAGCTCGCAGTTATCTAATTTCTCTTCTGGTGTTTGTACATTGTTAGTAATATTTTGTATACTGTTTCTGCCATGTATTAGGGCTCCTAGCATTGTCCGTATTTTTTCTTCCATGATCTTTATCATTTTAGATTTTATATATAGGTATGTGATCCATTTTGAGTTAGTTTTTGTGCGTGGTGTAAGGTATAGGTCTTGTTTCATTTTTTGCAGACCGATATCCAGTTATGCCAGTGCCATTTGTTAAAGAGGCTGTCTTTTCCCCATTTAATGGACTTTAGGCCTTTGTCAAATATCAGCTGTTCATACGTGGATGGATTTATATCTGGATTCTCAATTCTGTTCCATTGTTCTATGTATCTGTTGTTGTACAAGTGCCAGGCTGTTTTGACTACTGTGGTGGTATAATATGTTCTAAAGTCAGGTAGTGTGAGGCCTCCACTTTGTTCTTCTTTTTCAGTAATGCTTTATTTACCCAGGGCCTCTTTCTCTTCCATATGAAGTTGGTGGCTTTTTCTCCAACTCCTTAAAAAATGTCACCAGTATTTGGATCGGAATTGCATTGTATCTATAGATCACTTTGTGTAGAATAGTGTAAATCAATTCTGACCTAAGTTGAACACCTCTTTTTTTTTCAGTTGTCATTATTATTTCCTTTGATTATCAGTATCTTTATAAATTCAATCCTTGAACATCTACTAGTGACATCTCAGAAAGATGACATAATCAAATTATGCTCTGCAACATTTTTTGCAGTACATATTTCTAATTATAAGATGTACATAGCAACCCTATGTACGACAGAACTGCCATGTCTTGTACCATCCTCACAATCTTTGGTATGTTTGAGTCCATTGTTACAAACCCACCCAGACCCAGTGCTGTCGAGTCGATTCCGACTCAGCAACCGTGTAAATACATCTCATTGAGGGTTCCTCTTTTTCAGTGACCCTCTACTTTACCAAGCACGATATCCTTCTCCAGGGACTGGTTCCTTTTGATAACATGTCCAAAGAACATAAGGCAAATTCTCTCCATCCTCACTTCTAAGAAGCATTCTGGCTGTACTTCTAAGAAGGATTTTTTTGTTCTTCTGGCAGTCCATTCTTGTAATCATTAAGGTTGTGTGTCAACTTGGCTGAGCCATGATTCTCAGTAGTTTGGCAGTTACAGTGTAGTTTAGCAGTCATATAATGATGTAATCACCTCTATGATGAGATCTGATATAATGTGATCACCTCCATGATGGGATCTACTGTGAGTAGCTAATCAATTGTAAGAGTGTTTCCTTGGGAACGTGGCCTGCATCCAATAGAAGTGGACTTTCTGACAAGGCTCATGGACTTTTGCTTGCTCTGGATCCTGCAGCTGGCTCCTGTTCGCTTGATCTCCAGTTCTTGGAAATTCAGCTAGCAGTGTACCTGCCACATTGCCTGCCGATATTGGGATTTGTCAGTCTCTGCAGCCTATGAGTCAGAGTGCTGCTGTCTGACCTGTTAATCTTGGGTTCACCAGTCCTTGCAACTATGTGAATCAGGAGAAGCCTCCAGGCTGACCCAGGGACTTGGGACTTTCTACAACCATGTGAGACATTTCCTTGATATAAATCTCCCTCTCTATCTATTTATGCACTTTACTAGTTTTGCTCCTCTAGAGAACCCAGCCTAAGACAATAATATATTCAATATTCTTCACCAAGACCATAATTCAAAGGTATCAATTCTTCTTTGGTCTTCCTTATTCAATTGTCCACCTTTTGCAAGCATATGAGGTGGCTGAAAATACCATGGCTTGGGTCAGGTGCACCTTAGTCCTCAAGGTGATGTTTTTAGTTTTTTGTACTTTAAAGAGGTCTTTTTCAGCAGATTTGCCCAATGAAGTATATCGTTTGACTTCTTGACTGATGCTTCCATGGATGTTGATTGTGGATCCAAGCAAAATGAAATCCATGACAACTTCAGTGTTTTCTCTGTTAATCATGATGTTGCTTATTGGTCCAGTTGTGAAGATTTTAGTTTTCTTCATGTTGAGGTATAATCCATACTGAAGGCTGTGGTCTTTGATCTTCATCAGTAAGTGCTTCAAGTGCTCTTCACTTTCAGCAAGCAAGGTTATGTCATCTGCTTATCACCGGTTGTTAATAAGTCTTCCTCCAATGGTGATGCCCCGTTCTTCTTCATATAGTCCAGCTTCTCAGATTGTTTGCTCAGCATACAGACTGAATAAGTATGGTGAAAAGATACAATGCTGGCACACACCTTTCCTAATTTTAAACCACCCAGTGTCCCCTTGTTCTGTCTGAATGACTGCCTTTTTGTCTATGTACAGATTCTGCATCAGCACAATTAAGTGTTCTGGAATTCCCATTCCTTACAGGGTCATCCATAACTTTTTATGATCCACATAGTCGAATGCCTTTGCGTAGTCAATAAAACACTGGTAAATATCCTTCTGATATTCTCTGCTTTCAGCCAAGATCCACCTGACATCAGCAAAGATATCCCTTGTTCCCCATCCTTTTCTGAATCCAGGTTGAGTTTCTGGCAGTTCCTTGTTGATGTACTGCTGAAACTCTTTTTAAAATTATCTTCAGCAAAATTTTACTTGCATGTGATATTAATGATATTTTTTGATAATTGCTGCATTCTGTTGGATCACCTGTCTTTGTAATAGGCACATACACGGATCTTTTCTAGCTGGTTGGTTAGGTAACTATTTTCCAAATGTCTTGGCTTAGATGAGTGGGCACTTACAGTGTTGCATCCATTTGTTGAAATGTCTCAATTGGTATGCTGTCAATTCCTATAGTCTTGTTTTTTGCCAATCCTTTCAGTGAAGCTTGCATTTCTTCCTTCAATACCATCATCAGTTCTTGATCATATGCTATCTCTTGAAATGGTTAAACACTGATAAATTTTTTTTTTTTTGTAAAGTGACTCTGTATTTCTTCCATCTTCTTTTGATGCTTCCTATGTCATTCAATATTTTGTATGCATAGAATCCTTCAATATTGCAACTCAAAACTTGAATTTTTTTCTTCAGATCATTCAGCTTGGGAATGCCAAGGGTGTTCTTCCCTTTTGGTTTTCTAACTCCAGGTCTTTGCACATTTCCTTATAATAATTTACTTTGTCTTCTTGAGCCTTCCATTGAACTCTGTTCAACTATTTTACTTCATTTTACTTCCATTCACTTTAGCTACTTTACTTTCAAGAGCAAGTTTCAGATTCTCTTCTGACACCAATTTTCGTCTTTTCTCTCTTTCCTGTCATTTTAATGACCTTCTGCTTTCTTCATATGTGATATCCTTGATGTCATTCCACAATTCTAGTCTTTGCTCGTTAGTCCTCAATGCATCAAATCTGTTCTTGAGATGGCCTCTAAATTCAGGTAGGATATACTCAAGGTCATACTTTGGCTCTCATGGGCTTGTCTTAATTTTCTTCAGCTTCAATTTGGACTTGCTTATGAGCAACTGATGATCTGTTCCACAATCAGCCTCTGGCCTTGTTCTGACTAATGATATTGAGCTTCTCAATAAGCTCTTTCCACAGATGTAGTAGATTTGATTCCTGTGTATTTCATCTGATGAGGTCCACATGTACAGTCACTGTTGAAAAAAGGTATTCGCAGTGGATAAATCATTGGTCTTGCAAAGTTCTATCATGTGATCTCCCACGTTGTTTCTATCACCAAGGCCATATTTTTAACTACAGATCCTTCTTCTTTGTGTCCAGCTTTCCCATTCCAGTCACCAGTAATTATCAATGCATCCTGAGTGCATGTTTGATCAATTTCAGACTACAGATGTTGGTACACACAGTGCCGTCGAGTCTTCAATTTCTTCCTCTTTGGCATTAGTGGTTTGTGTGTAAATTTGAATAATAGTCATGTTAAATGGTCTTCCTTGTAGGCATATGGAGATTATCTTATAACCAACAGCATTGTACTTCAGGATAGATCTTGAAGTCAAAGAGTACCTGTATTTATTTAAGTTAGTTTCCCCTCATCATATATCTGTTTGGTTCTCTATTTATCTACTTACTCCTTTTGAAAGAGTAAGACTATACTCTTTCTGAATTTTATTAATGTTTTCTGAGGCGTCAGTATTACCACATTTATTGCAATTATCTAAAAATGTAGTATGTTTAACCTCCAATTTTTTATTTCTCAGAAAAACTGGTTATGTATATCATGTATTACTGGGTCAGGGAAATAAAAATAAGAACAGTTCCCTCTCTCCCATTACCATATTTCTATGGCTACAACACAAGAATGTCTGCCCTTTCTGAGACACAGAGTTAGAAAAAGTGGTTTCTCAACCATCTCTGCTTATACAGTCAGTCTACTTCAAGAACTGAGAAGAGGGAGGCGGAGCCAAGATGGCGGAATAGACAGACACTTCCGGCGAGCCCTCTTTACAACAAAGACCTGAAAAAACAAGTGAAATGAGTATATTTGTGACAAGCTGGGACCCTGAGCATCAAAGACAAGCTTAGACAACGAACTGAGGGGCAGGGGAAGGAAGAGACCATTCAGAAGTGGAGAGGAGTTACTGGATCTGAATTGTGGGGAGCCCTCATGCACCATTCCTGGAGCGGCAGTGGCGGCAGCAGGCTGGTACTAGCATTTGGCTGCAGTTTCCTCAGGGAGAAGCAGCCAGCCACACAGCCTACTCACACCTCTGGAACCTGAGGAGAACAGCCCATTCTGCAAAAGCTAAGTATTTGCGAATATTCTACCGTGCCCCCCACACACCCCCAAGCCGGCTTCAGTAGCTGGATCCCTGGGCCTGAGATAGACCTGGTGAGCCCCTAGAGCCATCCTCCTGGCCTTGGGAAAGGAAAAAAATTGCATCTGGGGGGAAAAGAAAATTTGCTATCTCCATTAACCAGGGGAGCTCAGGACTGAAGTGGTTCCTGTCCAGGCATAAACCGTCCATGGACCTTGAGCACCTTTCCCTTCTGCATGGACCTGTGTGGGCCTATTTCAGGAGAATATGCCCTTGTTGGAAAACTCCAACCATTTCAGCTGTGCGGTGGAGAAGTGGGTGTGATGACATTTGACATTTCTTTACCTATTAAACAAGGTCCTCACCTACCCACATCAGTGACTTAAGGACTGGTGGCTCCACTCAGGTCACCCAGCCACCCACAGCAGGGGTCCAAAGATAACTGGTACCTCCCAGTCCTTACAACCAAAAACTTTGGGTGCCCATGGTCCCTCTGCAGAACCCACCCACCAGCACACTCTAGGGAACAGAGACGTGTTTTCCTCAGAGACACTTGGGGGTTGGTTCTCAGCCCCCTGCCCTGTTCCGAGCATAACCCCCTGCTGCAATCAGATACTGGTATATATGCTCCTGCCCCTCTAAGACTGTAGGAAAGAGCCTGTACCACACACTTGATGATCAGCCACCTGGAAACCTGAGCTGAATTCATACAAGAAAACTGAATAGACTCCTAGACTGATATACCTGATAACAGCTCTAGCCAGCTGGGGACAGGACACCAGAGCTCCAAAGGTGAAAATAAACAAGCTAGCTCACTCAAGCAACCCATAGGGGTATAACAAAACAAAACAAAGCAAACAGCTACGACACAGTAAGCAAGCATAAACTAATACAATAACTTATAGATGGCTTGGAGACAACAGTCAATATCAAGTCACACAAAGAAACAGACTATGATCACCTCAACAGGCTCTCAAAACAAAGAAGCCAGGGATCTTCTAGATGAAAGTGCATTCCTGGAATTACCAGATGGAGAATACAAAACTTTAACATACAGAACCCTTCAGGACATCAGGAAGGAAATGAGGCAATATGCAGAACAAGCCAAGGAACACACAGATAAAGCAACTGAAGAAATTAGAAAGATTATTCAGGAACATAATGAAAAGTTTAATCGGCTGGAAAAATCCATAGACAGACACCAATCAGAAATTCAGAAGATTAACAATAAAATTACAGAATTAGACAACTCAATAGAAAGTCAGAGGAGCAGAATTGAACAAGTAGAAGCCAGAATTTATGAACTCAAAGAAAAAGCACTTGGCACTAATATATTTGAAGAAAAACCAGATAAAAGAATTAAAAAAAAATGAAGGAATGTTAAGAATCATGTGGGACTCTATCAAGAGTAGTAACCTACGAGTGATTGGAGTACCAGAACAGGGAGGGACAACAGAAAATACAGAGAATTGTTGAAGATTTGTTGGCAGAAAACTTCCCTGATATTGTGAAAGATGAGAAGATATCTATCCAAGATGCTCATTGAACTCCACATAAGGTGGTTCTGAAAAGAAAGGCACCAAGACATACTATAATCAAACTTGCCAAAACCAAAGATAAAGAGAGAATTATAAGAGCAGCGAGGAATAAACAAAAAGTCACCTACAATGGAGAGCCAATAAGAATAAGCTCGGAATACTCAGCAGAAACCATGCAGGCAAGAAGGCAATGGGATGACATATTTAAAAAATTGAGGGAAAAAAATTGCCTGCCAAGAATCATATATCCAGCAAAACTGTCTCTTAAATATGAAGGCGAAATTTAGACATTTCCAGATAAACAGAAGTTTAGGAAATTTGTAAAAACCAAACCAAAACTACAAGAACTACTAAAGGGAGTTCTTTGGTTAGAAAATCAATAATATCAGGTATCAACCCAAGACTAGAACACTGGGCAGAGCAACCAGAAGTCAAGCCAGGCAGGGAAATCCAAAAAAACGAAGCAAGATTAAAAAAAAAAAAATGCGTGAAACAGGGTAACGGGTATGTTATTATATAAAAGAAGACAACATTAAAATAATAAAGAGAGACAAAGAAATGTAATCATACACCTTCCATATGGAGAGGAAGATAAGGGGATACAAAGAAATAAAAGTTAGTTTTAAATCTAGAAAAATACGGGAAATAATAAGGTAACCACAAAGGAGAAAAACTACCCTACTCATCAAAATAAAATACAAGGGAAAAATACAGACTCAGCAGAAACAAAATCAACAACAACAAATATGAGGAAAGGATAATACATAAAGAAAATCTACTCAGCACATAAAATCAAGTGGGAAAAAGAAACTGTCAACAACACACAAAAAAAGACATCAAAATGATAGCACTAAATTCATACCTATCTGTGATTACCCTGAATGTAAATGGACTAAATGCCCCAATAAAGAGACAGAGAGTGGCAGAATGGATTAAAAAACAAGATCTGTCTATATACTGCCTACAAGAGACACACCTTAGACTTAGAGATACAAACTAAAACTCAAAGGATGGAAAAAAATATATCAAGCAAACAACAATCAAAAAAGAGCAGGAGTGGCAATATTAATTTCTGACAAAATAGACTTAAAATTAAATCCATTACAAAGCATAAAGAAGGACACTATATAATGATTAAAGGGACAATACACCAAGAAGATATAACCATATTAAATATTTATGCACCCAGTGACAGGGATGCAAGATACATAAAAGAAACTCCAACAGCATTGGAAAGTGAGATAGATAGCTCCACAATAATAGTAGGAGACTTCAACACACCACTTTTGGAGAAGGATAGGACATCCAGAAAGAAGCTCAATAAAGACACGGAATATCTAAATGCCACAACCAACCAACTTGACCTCGTAGACATATATAGAACACTCCACCCAACAGCAACTAAGTATACTTTCTTTTCTAGTGCACATGGAACATTCTCTAGAATAGACCACATATTAGGTCACAAAGCAAGCCTTAGCAGAATCCAAAACACTGAAATATTATAAAGCATTTTCTCTGACCATAAGGCCATAAAAATGGCGATCAATAACAGAAAAAGCAGGGAAAAGAAATCCAACACTTGGAAACTGAACAATACCCTACTCAAAAAAGACTGGATTATAGAAGACATTAAGGATGGAATAAAGAAATTCAGAGAATCCAATAAGAATGAAAACACTTCCTATCAGAACCTCTGGGACACAGTAAAAGCGATGCTTAGAGGCCAGTTTATATCAACAAATGCACACATCCAAAAAGAAGAAAGGGCCAAAATCAAAGAATTATCCCTACAACTTGAACAAACAGAAAAAGAGCAACAAAAGAAACCCACAGGCACCAGAAGAAAACAAATAATAAAAATTAGAGCTAAACTAAATGAAATAGAAAACAGAAAAACAATTGAAAGAATTAACAAGACCAAAAGCTGGTTCTTTGAAAAAAATCAACAAAATTCATAAATCACTGGCCAAACTGACAAAAGAAAAGCAGAAGAGGAAGCAAATAACCTGAATAAGAAATGAGCTGGGTGATATTACAACAGACCCAACTGAAATTAAAAAAATCCTACCAGATTACTATGAAAAACTATACTCAAACAAATTAGAAAACCTAGAAGAAATGGATGAATTCCTAGAAACACACTACCTACCTAAACTAACACAAACTGAGGTAGAACAACTAAACAGACCCATAACAAAAGAAGAGATTGAAAAGGTAATCAAAAAACTCCCAACAAAAAAAAAGTCCTGGTCTGGACGGCTTCACTGCAGAGTTTTACCAAACTTTCCGAGAAGAGTTAACACCACTACTACTAAAGGTATTTCAGAGCATAGAAAAGGACGGAATACTACCAAACTCATTCTAGGAAGCCAGCATATCCCTGGTACCAAAACCAGCTAAAGACACCACAAGAAAAGAAAATTATAGACCTGTAACCCTCATATTTTTTTTTAACCCTCATGATTGTAGATGCAAAAATCCTCAACAAAATTCTAGCCAATAGAATTCAAGAACATATCAAAAAAATAATTCACCATGACCAAGTGGGATTCATATTTTTTTTATGCAGGGATGGTTCAACATTAGAAAAATAATTAATGTAATCCACCACATAAATAAAACAAAAGACAACAATTGCACGATTTTATCAATTGATGCAGAAAAGTCATTTGACAAAGTTCAACACGCATTCATGATAAAAGCTCTCAGCAAAATAGGGATAGAAGGAAAATTCCTCAGCATAATAAAAGGCATTTATACAAAGCCAAGAGCTAACATCACCCTAAATGGAGAGAGCCTGAAAACATTCCCACTGAGATCAGGAACCAGACAAGGATGCCCTTTATCACTACTCTCATTCAACATTATGCTGGAAGTCCTAGCCAAAGCAATTAGGCTAGATAAAGAAACAAAAGGCATCCAGATTGGCAAGGAACAAGTAAAAGTATCTATATTTGCAGACGGCATGATCTTATACACAGAATACCCTAAGAAATCCTCCAGAAAACTACTGAAGCTAATAGAAGAGTTCAGCAGAGTATCAAGATACAAGATGAACACACAAAAATCAGTTGGATTCCTCTACACCAACAAAAAGAACATTGAAGAGGAAATCATCAAATCAATGCCATTTACAGTAGCCCCCATGAAGATAAAATACTTAGGAATACATCTTACCAGAGATGTAAAAGACTTGTACAAAGAAAACTACAGTACCCTTCTGCAAGAAACCAAAAGAGACTTACATAAGTAGAAGAACATACCTTGCTCATGGATAGGAAGACTTAACATTATAAAAATGTCTATTCTGTCTACCAAAAGTGATCTATACATTTAATGCAATTCTGATTCAAATCCCAATGGCATTTTTAATGAGATGGAGAAACAAATCACCAACTTCATATGGAAGGGACAGGAGCCCCAGATAAATAAGGCATTACTGAAAAAGAAGAACAAAGTGGAGGCCTTACTTTACCTGATTTTAGAACCTATTATACTGCCACAGTAGTCAAAACAGCCTGGTACTGGTACAACAACAGATACATGGACCAATGGAACAGAATTGAGAATCCAGACATAAATCCATCCACATATGAGAAGTTGATATTTGACAAAGGCCTGAAAACAGTTAACTGGGGAAAAGACAGTCTTTTTAACAAATGGTGCTGGCATAACCGGATTTCCACCTGCAAAAAAATGAAACAAGACCCATACCTCACTCCATGCACAAGAACTAACTCAAAATGGATCAAAGACCTAAATATAAAATCTAAAATGATAAAGACCATGGAAGAAAAAATAGGGACAATGTTAGGAGCCCTAATATGTGGCATAAACAGTATACAAAACATTATAAAGAACGTAGAAGAAAAACTAGATAACTGGGAGCTCCTAAAAATCAAACACCTATGCTCATCCAAAGACTTCACCAAAAGAGTAAAACGACTACCTACAGATTTGGAAAAAGTTTTTAGGTAAGACATTTCTGACCAGCGCCTGATCTCTAAAATCTACATGATACTGCAAAAACTCAACTACAAAAAGACAAATAACCCAATTAAAAAATGGGCCAAAGATATGAATACACACTTCACTAAAGAAGACATTCAGGTAGCTAACAGATACGTGAGGAAATGCTCTTGATCATTAGCCATTAGAGAAATGCAGGTCAAAACTACAATGAGATTTCATCTCACTCCAACAAGGCTGGCATTAATTCAAAAAACACAAAAGAATAAATGTTGGAGAGGCTGTGGAGAGATTGGAACACTTATACACTGCTGGTGGGAATGTAAAATGGTACAACCACTTTGGAAATCAATTTGGCGCCTCCTTAAAAAGCTAGAAAAAGAACTACCTTATGATCCAGCAATCCCACTCCTTGGAATATATCTTAGAGAAATAAGAGCCTTTACATGAATAGATATATGCACACCCATGTTTACTGCAGCACTGTTTAAATAGCAAACAGATGGAAGCAACAAAGGTGCCCATCAACAGATGAATGAATAAATAAATTATGGTATATTCACACAATGGAATTACTACACATCTATAAAGAACAGTGAGCAATCTGTGAAACATTTCATAACATGGAACCTGGAAGGCATTATGCTGAGTGAAATTAGTCAATTGCAAAAGGACAAATATTGTATAAGACCACCATTATAATAACTTGAGAAATAGTTTAAACTGAGAAGAAAACATTCTTTTGTGGTTACAAGGGGGGGAGGGAGGGAGGGTGGGAGATGGGCATTCACTAATTAGATAGTAGATAAGAACTACTGTAGGTGAGGGGAAAGACAGCACGCAATACAGGGAAGGTCAGCACAATTGGACTAAACCAAAAGCAAAGAAGTTTCCTGAATAAACTGAATGCTTCGAAAGCCAGCATACTAGGGGGAGGGGTTTGGGGACCATGGTTTCAGGGGACATCTAAGTCAATTGGCATAATAAAATCTATTAAGAAAACATTCTGTATCCCACTTTGAAGAGTGGCATCTGAGGTCTTAAATGCTAGCAAGCAGCCGTCTAAGATGCATCAATTGGTCTAAACCCACCTGGATCAAAGGAGAATGAAGAACACCAAGAACACAAGGTAATTACGAGCCCAAGAGACAGAATGGGCCACATGAACCAGAGACTACATCATCCTGAGATCAGAAGAACTAGATGGTGCCCGGCTATAACCGATGACTGCCCTGACAGGGAACACAACAGAGAACTCCTGAGGGAGCAGGAGAGCAGTGGGATGCAGACCCCAAATTCTCATTAAAAGGCCAGACTTAATGGTCTGACTGAGACTGGAAGGACCCTGGTTGTCATGGCCCCCAGACCTCCTGTTGGCCCAGGACAGGAACCATTCCCGAAGCCAACTCTTCAGACATGGATTGGACTGGAGAATGGTTTGGAGAGGGATGCTGGTGAAGAGTGAGCTTCTTGGAGAGGGTGGACACTTGAGACTATGTTGGCATCTCCTGCCTGGAGGGAAGATGAGAGGGTGGAGGGGGTTAGAAGCTGGCAAAATGGACACGAAAAGAGAGAGTAGAGGGATAGAGCCGGCTGTCTCAGTCTCATTAGGTGGAGAGTAATTGGGAGTGTGTAGCAAGGTGTGTATGGGTTTTTGTGTGAAAGACTGACTTGATTTGTAAACTTTCACTTAAAGCACAATAAAAATTATAAAAAAAAGAATAGGGGATACTTACATATAAGCATATTCACAGTACGTATGCAAATCAGCATAGGCCAACGTGCATCTGGATGCTAGCATGGTATGCTGTTGTGATTTAGAGTCTAATGCTTTATATAAAATAAAACATCTATGTGATGTGAAAAAAAAAAAAGAACTGAGAAGAGGAGCTGAGCATTCATGGACTATTATATGTCCTCTCTTTAGCTGGACTTCAGAAGTAAAGTTTATCATGACAGACTCAGTCTCTAGAGCTAGCATGGGAGCAGTCTATAGCACTGTTGATAAACTCAATTCAGTGGCGACAGTATTAGGAACCAATTTGACTATGCATGCAAGCTGGGTTCTCCAATTTAGTTTAATCCACAGTAGTGAAGATTACTTGACTTCCACCTTCCTGATTGTTTGAAGATTGCCAAATTGGAATGGGGGACATGGGTGTGATTATTAACCTTACATATATATCTAAGCAATTATGCATGAGATGAATAGATATAGATAATCCCAGTAAATTGTTTGAGTCATAGGTATGCCTGAAGTAGAATTATTTATATCACACATTCCTATCTTGTTGTTCAGACCTCAAATTAAAAGCTCTATTGAAATATATATTCTATATATGAATATATATATATATTCTTTATTTTTTTTTTTAAAAGGTTAATTTCCATGGCCCATGGTATTTTTCATGAAGCAATTTAGGTTGTTTGTCAGTACTTTTTCCCTCCTAGTCAGGGATGGGAACCAGACTTCATTTCACAATTCTGATAGGTAATAATAATTATTGTTGGTAAAGATAACTAACATTTATTTAATTGTTACCATGTACCAGATTCTTTTGTGAACCTAATGAATCTATCATCTCATATAATCTTATCGCCAACTCCATAAAGTAGGTATAAAATTATCCTGTTTTACACATGCAGACCTGACTGGGAAGTGACATCAGTTGGAATCTCACATGAGGAGTCTGACTCCAGAGCCTGCTCAATCAAACACGTATGCCCTACTTTTCCCCACATGCTGTTGGTGGTGGCTGCCTGAAGCATTATGGCAATAATGCTGGATGCTCAGTATAATGCAAGTTTTCCACTTATTCTTAGCATACCTTAGAACTACAGCTCAAAGTCTCCCTTGCAGTGTAGCTCTGTGGCAGAGTTTTAGCCAATGGAATATGATCAGAGGTAATATATACCACTTGTAGCTCAGGCCCATAAAAATCTTCTGTGTTCTTTACTGCATCCAGCCAATTGAAACGGAGATGAAAAACTTGTAAGCCATGTGTTGATATTTGAAGTTTTGCGAAACATGAGAACAACCGATTGAGGCCACCGAGAAGACACTAATTTAAGTGACTTACTGTGACAACTAAGTTGTTTGAAAAAGGAAGAAATAAATTACACATACAAGCTCTAGGGCTACAACATAAATGTGGTAATTAATTGTCACAGAACTATTTGTTAACTAATTCTTCATGCAATATTTTGTAGTGCTTCTTTTATTATGCACTATCAAAAACATAATAGTGTCTGTTTTTAGCCTTTCTTTCCTGTACCATTCATATTTGTAACAGTGCCAAACATATTTACTTATTCTAGCTTTGCAGAATATTTAATATTTGGCACGTAAAATGTACATTATGAATCTTATTTTGAAAAAAAAAAAACTAGCCTCATTTGCTTATTTTATTCTGATGAATTTTAGAATCATTTTGTAATCCCCCCCCAAATCATTGGAATATTTATTTTCAAATATTAAACCTATTAACTAATTCAATGCCTAGAATAGTACTTGCCATAGTAGACAATCAACAAATATATGTTGGATTAATTAATTAATTTTGAAGGAATTGAAATTTTATTCAGATTATTTGTAGGTATTTTATACTATCGATTATTATTATTAATGAAGTTTATTATGTTTTCTAAATGATATTTTCTGTTATTTAAGAAATGTATTTTTTTTTTCTTTTAAACAATTATTTTGCATCTGGACATTTTAAGGTAATACTCTCATTAGTCTTTATTTATTTTGTTTCAGCTAAACCTCTTTAGTTTTCTAAGTACTCACTTATTAAATCAATAATAATAGTTATATTGGTTTGTTGTTGTTGTTAGGTGCCATAGAGTCAGTTCTGACTGATAGCAACCCTATGTACAACAGAACAAAACACTGCCCAGTCCTGCGCCATCCTCAGAATCGTTGACATGCTTGAACTAATTATTGCAGCCACTGTGCCACTTCATCTCCTTGAGGATTTTCTTCATTTTTGCTGGCCCTGTACTTTACCTAACAAGATGTCTTTTTCCAGGCACTGATCCCTGAATAAGTATAGTGAAAGGATACATACAACCTTGACCCACAGCTTTCCTGACTTTAAACCATGCAGTGTCCCTGTGTTTTGTTCGAACAACTGTCTCTTGATCTACGTACTGGTTCCTCATGAGCACAATTAAGTGTTCTGGAATTCCCATGCTTCACAATGTTCTCCATAATTTGTTATGATCCACAGAGTCAAATGTCTTTGCATAGTCAATAAAACACAGGTAAACATCTTTCTGGCCTTCTCTGTTTTCAGTCAGGATCCATCTGGCATCAGTTATATTGATAAGAGTAATAATATGGTTTCATCATTTCCACAATGGATCTCCCCAAATTTTTATATCTTGTATTTCTGAGTAGTAAACTAGAAAATTGAGTCATTATGGATTAAAAAGTAAGAGTTTAAGACAAAAAGTAAGAATAAGGTATTGAATTTTACTGAGTGCTTTTTCAAGTTTTATTGATTATCTTATTTCATAGATTTTTGAGAGAATTTCAATTAAAAAGCACTTTTTAAAAACTTGTTAGGTTTATTCTTATCACTACAGCTTAAATGTCACTTTTTTCTGTATTGCCAATTTAAGTTCTCTTGTTTTAATAATATGTTGTATGAGATACATTAAAAAATCTCTCATTTTAGGCATTTGGTATCACATATCTTGCTTTATTTTGGGTAGAGAAGGGATAAGGGAGTGATTAACTGGATGCTGAAAATGAAGGACATGAAGAAATCAAGGGTAGCTCCCAGGTTTTCAGGATCCATTGAATTTCAATTAAACAAACATTTAATACCTAATATATTCCAGCTAGGTCCTATAGGGAGCCCCGGTGGTATAATGGTTAAGAACTCAGCTGCTAAGCAAAAAGGCTGGCCTTTCAAATCCACCAGCTGCTAGTTGGAAACCCTGTGGGGCACTTCTACTCTGTCCTATAGGTTAGCTATAGTGAGAACTGACTTGACGGCACCTAACAACAACGACAACAACAACAACAGGTTCTATAGTCATGTGTCTTCTTGAATAAAATGTGTTCTTTGGGTACAGTGTTCTAGCACAGTGTCCCTCAAATTAAGATCCAGAGAACTTACCTGGGAGTATGTGGGGTCTCTCTGAGCATTCTGATAAACAGTATAAATGTATTCTGAATCAACTGGTGACTACATTACAACTAACTACATACCCATACCATTTCAGTGCCTGTTTGTGTGCATGCCTTTAGGACCCAGTTAAAGGCATTTATTTGGCTTTCAGTTGATTAGGGCACATTATTTACGTAGTCGTATGAGTATTCTGCATTTCTGAATTAGATTAGACCCTTTATCTGTTTTGTGATTAAGCACAATGTTTAAGCAGAACTTTTAAACTTACAATTAAGTTCAGCCTTCTAAAATCTCACTCCTTGATTACTCTAGGGTCTAGTGTCAAATCAAACAAAGGGCAGTATAAACTAGGAATAGATGAAAGGAAGAGTGGAAAATAATGAGACAGAGTCCTTGCTCAGCATGAAATGACACAAAACGTATGTTAAAAGCATAAGATTTCTATTTAAAGAACATATGGTACCAAATACTGTTGGAGCCTAAAGGCAGGGGCAGAGAATGCTTTGCAAGGAAAGTGAGGCCTATGGTAAAAACAAATAAACAAAAAGACAGGAAAAAAAAATTGCCGTTCAGTCGATTCCAACTCATAGTGACCCTATAAGGACAGAGTAGAAGTGCCCCATGGGAGTGGCTGGTGGATTTGGACTGTTGAGCTTTTGGCAAAACAATGGACCTTAAATAAAATGGGAAAGTACTTGGATATTTTCCCAGAAGATAAAAAATTTTTTGTCAGGTCAATTCCAACTCACAATGATCCATGTGCATTAGATTAGAACTATGCTCGACAGGGTTTTCAAGCACTAATTTTTTGAAAGTAGATTGCCAGGCCTTTCTTCTGAGGTACTTCTGGGTGAGCTCAAACCTCTAACGTTTTAGTGAGCAGCTGAGTATGTTAATAATTGGCTCAACCCAAAGATTGCTTCTAGGAGATTGGAAGCCATTAAAAAAAAAAGTTTTAGCAGTGGAGTAGTAGGATAAAAATCTATATTTTAGAAATATAAATTCAGATGCAGTGTGGAGTACTATTTCGAGGTAAAGCAAAACTTGAAGTAGCCCTGGTGACCCTGAGGAGCCCTGGTGGTGCAGGAGTTAAGAGCTATGACTGCTAACCAAAAGGTCAGCAGTTTGAATCGACCAGCCCTCCTTGGAAGCTCTATGGAGCAGTTCTTCTACTCCCTATATGGTCATTATGAATTGTAATCGACTTGACAGCAATATATTTTTTTTTTTTGGTGATCCTGAAGTGTACTTGTGGATGGAAAAGAAGGACTGGATTTGAAGAGATATGAACTTATGAAATGTATGGGCTTCATGGTTATGACAGAGATAAGGAATAGAGAAAGGTATGGATTACTCTCAGAATTTTGATTTAGATTCCTGAGTTGATGGAATTATTTACTAGGATATAAAACACAAGACACGGAATAGATTGTAGGATGTAGGAGTGGGCAGGGTTCAGCTTTTGACATGTTGGGTGTGGAACATCTATGAATCATCTAAGAAAATGAGGGCAAGGACAAAGATTTGTGTTGTTCACTGCCCTATTTTCAACACCTCCAATCGGCCTGTGCATGACACGTAGTAGATGCTGAAAACACAGTAATTGAATGCATAGATATTGGATGAATTTCTGAAGCTTTAGAGAATTTCCTAAGATAAAGAAATAGATCTGGAAGTATCAAACTCATTGCCGAGTCGATTCCAACTCAGCGTATCAGTGGTACTTAAATTCAATAGGGTGGCTGAGATGGCTAAAGAAGAACATATCTCAGGAACACCAACTTTAGAGGGAATGAACAGTAATCAGCAAAAAAATAAAACATAGTGAGCTGCAACATCAGAAAGAACCGGGGAGAGCTCTTTTGTCACAAAAACTATGTATGAAGAAATAACATTTTAGGAAAGACAATAGGGTCCAATACTTCATACATCAAATATTAGAAAACTCCATGAAAACAGGCATTTGGAAAGATGTTATTATGACAGCAGTTGCAGTGAGGTGGTTGGGAAGAAAAATCAGATTATAAAGAATTGAAAGGAAGAAGAGAAAAGCTTACTGAGTAAAAACAATTATTTTAAGAAACTTAGTTGTGAAGGAGCAAGAAAACAAGGACAGCATTAGAAAGGGATAAAGAATTGAGGGACGGTTTTTTGTTTTTTAAGATGGAACATTTTTGGGTATATTTCCATGGTATGAAGAAGAAGAAGAGAAAACAGGATCCTAAAGAGACAAGAGATGTAATAAAGACACTGTCATAAAAATTATATGTGAGAAGATGTACCTAATATGCATCACCACTATTAGTCCTTTATAGGTGTATGCTAATTTTATTTAAATAAGACCATTGCACATGTCTGTCTGTTTGTCGTAATGTGGGGACTTTTGTGTTGCTGTGATGCTGAAAACTACGCCACCGGTATTCAGATACCAGCAGGGTCTCTCATGGGCAACAGGTTTCAGCTGAGCTTCCAGACTAAGACAGGCTAGGAGAAAGGACCCAGCAGTCTACTTCTGAAAAGAATTAACCAGTGAAAACCTTATGAATAGCAGTGGAACATAGTCTGATATAGTGCCGGAAGATGAGTCCTCCAGGGTGGAAGGCACTCAAAATATGACTGGGGAAAAGCTGCCTCCTCCAAGTAGAGTTGACATTAACGACATGGATGGAGTCAAGCTTTCAAGACCTTCATTTGCTGATGTGGCACGACTCAAAATGAGAAGAAACAGTTGCAAACATTCATTAATAATTGGAAAATGGAATGTATAAAGTACGTCCCTAGGAAAATTGGAAATTGTCAAAAAATGAAATGGAACACATAAACATAGATATTCTAGGTATTAGTGAGCTGAAATGGACTGGTATTGGCCATTCTGAATGGCACAATTATATGGTCTACTATGCTGGGACTGACAACTTGAAGATGAACAGCATTGCATTCATCGTCAAAAATAACGTCTCAGGATGTATACTGAAGTACGACACTGTCAGTGATAGGATAATATCTATACTCCTACAAGGAAGACAAGTTAATACGACTATTATTCAAATTTACACACCAACCACTACGGCCAAAGAGGAAGAAATTGAAGATTTTTACCAGCTTCTGCAGTCTGAAATTGATCGAACATGTAATCTGGATGCATTGATAATTACTGATGATTGGAATGTGAAAATTTGGAAACAAAGAAGAAGGATAGGTAGTTGGAAAATATGGCCTTGGGGATAGAAACAATGCCAGAGATTGCATGATAGAATTTTGCAAAACCAACAACTTCTTCATTGCAAATACCTTTTTTCACAAACATAAATGGTGACCATACACATGGGCGGAAACCCCAGTGGCGTAGTGGTTAAGTGTTACGGCTGCTAACCAAAAGGTCAGCACTTTGAATCCGCTAGATGCTCCTTGGAAACTCTATGGGACAGTTCTACTCTGCCCTATAGGGTCGCTATGAGTCAGAATTGACTCAACAGCAGCGGGTTAGTTTGGTTTATACACATGGACCTTCACAGATAGAATACACAGGAATCAAATCGACTACATCTGCCGAAAGAAATGATGGAAAAGCTCAATATCATCAGTCAGAACACATCCAGGGGCCCACTGTGGAACAAACTAGCAATTGCTCATATGCAAGTTCACATTGAAACTGAAGAAAATTAGAACAAGTCGGAAACTGAAGAAAATTAGAACAAAGTACGACCTTGAGTATATCCCACCTGAATTTAGGCACTATCTCAAGAATAGTTTTCACATGTTGAACACTAATAACTGAAGACCAGATGAATTGTGGAATGACTTTGAGAACATCATATGTGAAGAAAGCAAGAGGTCATCAAAAAGACAAGAAAGAAAAGACCAACATGGATATCAGAAGAGACTCTGAAACTTGTTCTTGAATGCTGAGCAGTTAAAGCAAAAGGAAGAAATGATGAAGTAAAAGAACTGAACAGAAGATTTCAAAGGGCGGCTAGAGAAGACAAAGTAAAGTATTATAATCACATGTGCAAAGAGCTGGAGATAGAAAAACAAAATGGCAGAGCAAGCTTGGCATTTTTCAAGTTGAAAGAACTGAAGAAAAAAATTCAAGACTTGAGTTGCAATAGTGAAGGATTCTATGGGGGAAAATATTAAATGACGCAGGGAGCATCAAAAGAAGATGGAAGGAAAACACAGTCATTATACCAAAAAGAATTGGTTGACATTCAACTATTTCACGAGGTAGCATATGATCAGGAACGAATGGTGCTGAAGGAAGCAATCCAAGTTGCACTGAAGGCATTGTCAAAAAACAAGACTCCAGGAACTGATAGACTATCAGTTGAAATGTTTCAACAAATGGATGCAGTGCTGGAAGTGCTCACTCATCTCTGCAAAGAAATTTGGAAGACAGCTACCTGGCCAACTGACTGGAAGAGATCCATCCATATTTATGCCTATTCCCAAGAAAGGTGATCGCATTGAATGGGAAAACTATTGAACAATATTGTTAATATCACCTACAAACAAAATTTGGTGAAGATCATTCAAAAGCAGCTGCAGCAGTATATCGACAGGGAACTACCAAAAATTCAGGATGAATTCAGAAGAGGACGTGGAACGAAGGATATCGTTGCTGATGTCAGATGGTTCCTGGCTGAAAGCAGAGAATACCAGAAGGATGTTTTTTGTTTACCTGTGTTTTATTGACTATGCAAAGGCATTCGACTGTGTGGATCATAACAAATTATGGATAACATTGTGAAGAATGGGAATTCCAGAACACTTAATTGTGCTCATAAGGAACCTTTACATAGATCAAGAGGCAGTTGTTCAGATAGAACAAGGGGATACTGATTGATTTAAATTCAGGAAAGGTGTGTGTCAGGGTTGTATCCTTTCACCATACCTATTCAATCTGTATGCCGAGCAAATAATTTGAGAAACGACTACATGAAGAAGAACGAGGCATCAGGATTGCAGGAAGAATCATTAACAACCTGGGTCATGCAGATGACACAATCTTGCTTACTGAAAGTGAGGAGGACTTGAAGCACTTACTGATGAAGATCAAAGACCACAGCCTCCAGTATGGATTGCACCTCAACGTAAAGAAAACAAAAATCCTCAAACTGGACCAATGAGCAGCATCGTGATGAACAGAGAAAATATTGAAGTTGTCAAGGATTTCATTTTACTTGGAGCCACAATCAACACCCATGGAAGCAGCAGTCAAGAAAACAAAACACACATTGCAATGGGCAAATCTGCTGCAAAGGAACTCTTTAAAGTGTTGAAAAGCAAAGCTGTCACCTTGAAGAACAAGGTGTGCCTGACCCAAACCACTGTATTTTCAACCACATAATATGCATGTGAGAGCTAGACAATGAATAAAGAATACTGAAGAAGAATGGACGCTTTTAAACTATGGTGTTGGAGAAGAATATTGAATATGGCACAGACTGCCAAAAGAACAAACAATTCTGTCTTGGAAGAAGTACAAGCAGAATGCTCCTTAGAAACAAGGATGGCAAGCTGTGTCTTACATACTTTGAACATGTTGTCAGGAGGGACTGGTCCCTGGAGAAGGACATTACTCTTGGTAAACTAGAGGGTCAGTGGAAAAGAGGAAGACCCTCAATGAGATAGACTGACACAGTGGCTGCATCAACGGGCTCAAGCATAATAAAGATTGTGAGCATGGCGCAGGACAGGGCAGTGTTTTGTTCCATGGTACATAGGGTCACTATGAGTTGAAATCGACTCAATGGCACCTAACAAAAACAATTGCATATGATTTATTACTCTTCCTATTATATATGACCCCCATGTGTCTGTCAGTTTGTCATACTGTGGGGGCTTGTGTGTTGCTGTGATGCTGGAAGCTATGCCACTGGTATTCAGATACTAGCAGGGCCACCCATGGAGAACAGGTTTCAGCTGAGCTTCCAGACTAAGACAGGCTAGGAAGAAGGACCCGGCAGTCTACTTCTGAAAAGCATTGGTCAGTGAAAACCTCATGAATAGCAGCGGAACATTGTCTGATATAGTGCTGGAAGATGAACCCCCCAGGTTGGAAGGCACTCAAAAGATGACTGGGGAAGAGCTACCTCCTCAAAGTAGAGTCAACCTTAGTGACATGGATGGAGTAAAGCTTCCAGGACGTTCATTTGCTGATGTGGCACTACTCAAAAGGAGAAGAAACAGCTGCAAACATCCATTAATAATCGGAACCTGGAATGTATGAAGTATGAATCTAGGAAAATTGGAAATCATCAAAAATGAAATGGAATGCTTAAACATTGATATCCTAGGCATTAGTGAGTTGAAATGGACTGGTATTGGCCATTTTGAATCAGACAATCATATAGTCTACTATGCTGGGAATGACAACTTGAAGAGGAATGGTGTTGTATTCATCGTCAAAAAGAACATTTTAAGATCTATCCTGAAGTACAATGCTGTCAGTGATAGGATAATATCCATACGCCTACAAGGAAGACCAGTTAATACGACTGTTATTCAAATTTACACACCAACCACTAGGGCCAAAGATGAAGAAATAGAAGATTTTTATCAGCGGTTGCAGTCTGAAATCAAGATGCATTGATAATTACTGGCGATTGGAGCGTGAAAGTTGGTAACAAGAAGGATCAGTAGTTGGAAAACATGGCCTTGGTGATAGAAACAATGCCAGAGATCGAATGATGGAATTTTGCAAGACCAACGACTTTTTCGTTGCAAATACCTTCTTTCACCAACATAAACGGCGACTATACACATGTACCTTGCCAGATGGAGCACACAGAAATCAAATCGACTACATCTGTGCAAAGAGATGATAGAAAAGCTCAATATCATCAGTCAGAACAAGGCCAGAGGCCAACTGTGGAACCGACCATCAATTGCTCATCTGCAAGTTCAAGCTGAAACCAAAGAAAATCAGAGCAAGTCCACGAGAGCATTTCTCAAGCTGAAAGAACTGAAGAAAAAATTCAAGCCTTGAGTTGCAATAGTGAAGGATTCCATGGGGAAAATATTAAATGATGCAGGAAGCATCAAAAGAAGATGGAAGGAATACACACAGTCATTATACCAAAAAGAATTAGTTGATATTCAACCATTTCAAGAGGTGGCATATGATCAGGAACTGATGGTACTGAAGGAAGAACTCCAAGCTGCTCTGAAGGCATTGGTGAAAAACAAGGTTCCAGGAATTGATGGAATATCAATTGAGATGTTTCCACAAACAGATACAGTGCTGGAGGTGCTCACTTATCTACGCCAAGAAATATGGAAGACAGCTTCCTGGCCAACTGACCGGAAGAGATCCATATTTATGCCTATTCCCAAGAAAGGTGATCCAACCGAATGTGGAAATTATAGAACAATATCATTAATATCACACGCAAGCACAATTCTGCTGAAGATCATTCAAAAACAGCTGCAGCAGTATATCGACAGGGAACTGCCAGAAATTCAGGCTGGTTTCAGAAGAGGATGTGGAACCAGCGATATCATTGCTGACGTCAGATGGATCCTGAAAGCAGAGAATACCAGAAGGATGTTTACCTGTGTTTTATTGGCTATGCAAAGGCATTTGACTGTGTGGATCATAACAAACTATGGATAACACTGCACAGAATGGGAATTCCAGAACACTTAATTGTGCTCGTGAGGAACCTTTACATAGATCAAGAGGCAGTTGTTTGGACAGAACAAGGGGATACTGATTGGCTTAAAGTCAGGAAAGGTGTGTGTCAGGGTTGTATTCTTTCACCATACCTGTTTAATCTGTATGCTGAACAAGCAGTACGAGAAGCTGGACTATATGAAGAAGAACGGGGCATCAGGATTGGAGGAAGACTCATTAACAACCTGCGTTATGCGGATGACACAACCTTGTTTGCTGAAAGTGAAGAGGACTTGAAGCACTTACTGATGAGGATCAAAGACCACAGCCTTCAGTATGGATTACACCTGAACATAAAGAAAACAAAATCGTCACAAGTGGACCAATGAGCAACATCATGATAAATGAAGAAAAGATTGAACTTGTCAAGGATTTCATTTTACTTGGATCCACAATCAACAGCCATGGAAGCAGCAGTCAAGAAATCAAAAGATGTATTGCATTGGGCAAATCTGCTGCAAAGGTCCTCTTCAAAGTGTTGAAGAGCGAAGGTATCACCCTGAAGACTAAGGTGTGCCTGTCCCAAGCCATTTTCAATCACATGATATGCATGTGAAAGCTGGACAATGAATAAGGAAGACTGAAGAAGAGTTGACGCCTTTGAATTGTGGTGTTGGCGAAGAATATTGAATACACCATGGACTGCCAAAAGAACGTCAAATCTGTCTTGGAGGAAGTGCAGCCAGAAAGCTCCTTAGAGGCAAGGATGGCGAGACTGAGTTTTACATACTTTGGACATGTTGTCACGAGGGATCAGTTCCTGGAGAAGGACATAATGCTTGGCAGAGTACAGGGTCAGTGGAAAAGAGGAAGACCTTCAACGAGGTGGATTGACACAGTGGCTGCAACAATGAGCTCAAGCGTAACAAGGATTGTAATGATGGCGCAGGACCGGGCAGTGTTACATTCTGTTGTGCATAGGGTCGCTATGAGTCAGAACTGACTGGATGGCACCCAACAACAGCAACAACATTATATATGAAGGAATGGAAGCTGAGAGAGTTAATTAATGTATTCAAGATCATGTATCTAGTAAGTGTTAGAACAAAGTTTCAACTCCAGAGTATAGATTCTAAAATATATGCTATCTGTTGATTTATCTGTTAGTCTTTGATTCCTTTTATGTGTTATTTTGGTGGTTATTTTAAGTGGCAAAGTAATTTTCCAAATCAGGACATTTTGATAAATCTGAGGATGGTCAGGTTATATATATATCTCAATCTTTAATCCTAATGTTTTTCAGCCCCCTATATCTATATACACTCTGCAGACATTATCATAACTCATTAAAAAAAAAAAACTCATTGCCATCATGTTGATTCTGACTCAGAGAGACTATAGGACAGGGTAGAACTGCCCCCTAAGGTTTCTGAGGAGCACCTGGTGGATTTGAACTGCCCACATTTTGGTTAGCAGCTGTAGCTTTTTAACCACTATACCACCAGGGTTTGTATTTGAATTTTTACTGTCTAATGGTATTTTTTTTGTAATGGTATTTTTTTTGTTAGTTCATCTACCTACTGCCTTCACATCATTGAGGCTTGGGTTCCTTGACCCATTGTTTTTGGCCTAATTTTGAACCAGATTATTTCTTTACTTTTTTTACTTATCCATGAACCAGAAAACACCAATAAATTTAGCACTCTTGCTCCACTGATCCTTTTCAGACTCAAAAACACTAGCTCTAAATCAATTCACACATGTGCCTTCTCTGTTCCTATATGTGGTCTTCTGACAACTCTTGCTGAAAATAGCACAACTACCCATATGATATAATTTTAAATTCATAGTCTCTAACCCAGCTGGATTTTAGACATCCAGAGTAATTGTTTTAAATGTGTCTAGTCATCTTTCTCTATCACTTGTTATCTTGCTCATGTCTCCTAACCCAGTACCAGTGCCATTGAGTCGATTCCAACTCATAGCGACCCTTCTCCTACACCTTCTCTTTCCTCTTTCCTCCCAGAAGATGGCTTCACCACTAACTTCAATAAGGAAATAAGAAAAATAGAGGCTGTTTAATGAAACATGTTCAACCTCTCATCACATCCCTAACAAATATATTTATATTAACAGTATTTGCTACCTCCTTCTCTTCGACTCAGGACTAGGTGCTCTTCCTCCTGTCTAAGATAAAAATCACCTCCATTTGTGTACTTAACCTCAACCCTTATGGCCTCTTTAGTTACTTCAAATAATTATTCAACCTTTCTTTCATATAAATAACCAAACTCATGTCACTATAAGCTTTTTCCCTGGAACTAACAAATGTATACAAGTAATCCAAAGTAAACAAATAATAAAAAGAAAGGAGACAAAAGGAAGGAAGGAAATAAAAAAGAAAGAAAGAAAGGAAGAAAAAACAGGAGAAAGTGAGAAAAAGAGGAGGTGGAAAAGGAAGAGAAGAAGAGAAAATAGAAGATGAGGGGAAAAAAAGGACTTTCCTGAATCTCTGATTCTTTTCAGGGTGTCAAATTTTTCTCCTAACACATTTTCAGTTAAACCTTTCTCCATATGTCTACTCATCCTCCCCACTGCTTCATCTGAATTCTCTTACTTGAGATCCTGATCTAAATCACTTGCTCAATTGTACTTATCCAGATGAATCATTGACTCCTCATTGAAAACATATCAAAAACTAAATTTTTCTTTCCACCTTCCAAACCTATTTATCCTTGCTATAACCTCTACATCAATAAGCGTTGATACTTCATGTTTGTTGATTGTGTGAATGGTATATGCTTTTCCACAGTGCTATTCTTTATGATCCAATTGATTATACTATTTTCAATTGTTACAGAATTAAAATACAGTAGCAGAATAAATTATTTTAAAGCAAAATTAATAGAATTGATCTAGAACATTGATTTGGGACTTAGGAATTTTAAACTGTAATGCAATGGTTTCATTTTTTTTTTTTTTGTCTAACATCCAGAAGTTAAAAGTGCTTATCACCAAGGCTCTTTAAAATGCCAGTATTCTATGATTATAAGAGCCTCCTTTGACTCAATGAGTTGTTCCATATTATTTCGATTTATGTTGCAGGGTTCAAATCTTGAAAATACTTGTAGAAAAATTCAAATAGATTAACTTAAGAGATAATTTATTTGAAATAATTTGATGTTTTTGTAATAAAAGAACATTTTCTTCATTGGCTCCCTATGATAAACCATCTAGGAACTGAATGTTTTCTGGATGGATGAGTGTATACAAGTAGGTTGGCATAATAAGTTCATTAGGAAGACTCGAATATCTACAAAATCTGTTCACTGAGTAATAAGGAGATCTCATGTATGTTCTTGGAAACCATTACTTGTTTGTCATGTGTTTTGCATGGTAATTACTGACACCAGGAAAAAATGTTTGATAACATCATAGGGCAACAGAACTTTGGACCACCAGAGGGAGTAAATTCCAAAGCCATTGTCTCTAGAATGCCTTGTTTGATCTAATTTTGCTCAATATTGCCCTTTAAATGGGGTGGGAAGGACATATTCATGGAAATTATGAAAACACAAAATTGAGAGTCTTATCAAAGATCAAGTAAAATTTGTATCTAAAAATACATTTAAAGGCACTTTAAGGTCTTAGGGATGAATGTAGGTCTTAGGGATAATGATTACAATAACTCCAGTCTCCAGCACATAATTGATATAAAACACACAAACATGACATTTGACATTGGACATCACACAGAACACATCACTGAAATCAAACCTATTATTGTCTGAGATTTTACCCATGAATATAGCCAACAGTTTATAATAATTAAGAAGAGGTTTTTGTTTAGTCTTCAGCAGTAGTTGAATCTTTTTGGGTTTCATACAGTTGTACCAGTAGGCGCTTATGGTACCTAAGACTTGCCTTGTATTATAAAGCTAAAACAAAGCATTCTCTTTGAAAGAAAAAGAAATAAGGCATATTTTTGTTGTTGTAGTTGTTGTTAGGTGTGATTTAGTTGATTCCAACTCAGAGTGACCTTAAATTTAACAGAATGAAATATTGCCAGGTCCTGCACCATTCTCACAATCATTGCTATGTTTGAGCCCGCTGTTGCAGCCACTGTGTCAGTCAAGGTTGTTGAGGGTCTTCCTCTCTTTTGCTGACCTTCTAGTTTGCCAAGCATGATGTCCTTCTCCAGGGACTGGTCCCTGCTGATATCATGTCCAAAGTAAGCGAGATAAAGTCTGGTCATCCTCACTTCTAAGCAGCATTCTAGCTGTACTTCCTCCTGGACAGATTTGTTCATTCTTCTGGAAATCCATGGTATATTCAATATTCTTCACCAATGCCATAATTTAAATGTGTCACTCCTACTGCAGTTTTCCTTTATCACTGTCCAACTTTCATACACATATACAGCAACTGAAAATACCATTTAGAAGATATAACTTTATGATAGAAAAGATATTCATGTTTAAAGAAAATTTGTAAAGACAGAAATAAACTAAAAAAAAGTGTGAAATCAAATGATTTTATTGAAAAGTGAAAAATCAGGAGATTTTATAGCAGTCATGGAGTTTTTTTTTTCTTTTTTAAAAAATTTTTATTGTGGTTTAAGTGAAAGTTTACAAATCAAGTCAGTCTCTCATACAAAAATTTATACACACCTTGCTATATACTCCTAATGGCTCTCCCCCTAATGAGACAGCACACTCCTTCCCTCCACTCTCTCTTTTCGTGTCCATTCTGCCAGCTTCTAACCCCCTCTGCCCTCTCATCTCCCCTCCAGATAGGAGATGCCAACATAGTCTCAAGTGTCTACTTGATCCAAGAAGCTCATTCTTCACTAGCATCTTTTTCTATCCCATTGTCCAGTCCAGTCCCGCCTGAAGAGTTGACTTTGGGAATGGTTCCTTCTGGGCTAACAGAAGGTCTGGGGGCCATGACCAACAGGGTTCTTGTAGTCTCAGTCAGACCATTAAGTCTGGTCTTTTGATGAGAATTTGGGGTCTGCATCCCCCTGCTGTCCTGCTCCCTCAGGGGTTCTCTGTTGTGTTCCCTGTGAGGGCAGTCATCGGTTGTAGCCGGGTACCATCTAGTTCTTCTGGTCTCAGGCTGATGTAAAGAAAAAAAAAGAAGTGTTTCTGGTTTATGTGGCCATTTCTGTCTCTTCAGTCCTTTTTTTCTTCTTGGTTCTACTTAAGATTTACGCTCAACCCAATTCAAGCAGACTTCAAACAACTTACAAATTAAAACTCAGTGCTGAACATGGTATTTAGGAATAAAATAGCACAGAGTACATCTAGAAGAACGGGTAGACGCTGGTTGACACCTGAGATGAACCCCTCAATAACAACTGAGGATTGAATGGTGTGACATCCAGAGCCCTGGGAAATCAGGAGTGTAGTAAGGCCATGTCATTTCCGTTTTCTTTTCTTTTTTTTTTATTAACTTTTATTGAGCTTCAAGTGAACGTTTACAAATCAAGTCAGGCAGTCATGGAGATATTTAAGTGATAAATATTATTATCTCCTTGTTACTGTTCTATACATAGCCTGTAAGTAGAATGGCTTTATAATTTATTGTCCAAACTGGGGTCCTTTTCAGAAAGAACAAGGCCACTACTAATAATGGTGCCAAGACAACAAGAGAAATCCAGAACTATACTGGCCAAACTGGGATGTGTGTTCTCCACACCTACAAGTCATTTAAACATCCATGTTTTAGAGTTGATTTAGCCAATGTTTGTGTAAAATGTTTCCAAAGTTTTGTCATAGGTTTGCCAAAAAGTATGATAAACATGTTTAAACAATGCTAAAACATGTTTTCTTTTGGCTGATCATTTTCATTTTATTTTATTGCTGTAGAGAATTTATATTACATGGAATTGCATTTATGGTATAAAAAAATTATATTACATGGAATTGCATTTATGGTATAGAGACATGAAATTTAATCTAGAAGAATAAATATTCCTGTTCTTTTTTTTTTTTTTACTATTTTTAAAATAATATCAAAGCAGTAAAACATCCTATAACAAACTAATTTTCTAAAATATCATGTTCCTTGTAAAGGTACATGTTTGATCAGTTATTTGAGTTGCTAAGAATATGAAACCTAAATTTAGTGTTTCCGTAAGTTAGTTAACTTGGCTCCTACTTACCACTACATATGGTATCTCTAATTTCAATCAGCTATTTCATAAAACAATAAATCTTTCTTGGAAGAAGTACAACCAGAATGCTCCTTAGAAGCAAGGATGGCGAGACTACTTTTATATACTTTGGACTTGTTGTCAGGAAAGATCAGTCCCTGGAGAAGAACATCATGCTTGGTAGAGTACAGGGTCAATGAAACAGAGCAAGAGCCTCAACGAAATGCATTGACACAGTGACTGCAACAATGGGCTCGAGCATAAAAACCACTGTGGGCATGGTGCATGCTGGGCAGTGTTTCATTCTGTTGTACATGGGGTTGCTATGAGTCAGAACCGACTCAATGGCACCTAACAACATTTCATAAATGCATGTGCCAATTGGGAAAGCGTAGATAACTACTGAAAAGCCCACCGTAACTATTAGAAAAATAATTGTGGATATTAAAAGCTCTAGTGACAGAGAGTCAAAAGGGTCATTTAATTGAATTCAACACAATTTCGAGCTTCTCTTCTGTGCCAGGAATCGTCCTAGGTATATGATGATGACAAGAAATAGTTCTTGTCTTCAAGGAACTCATAGTCTATAGGAAACAATGCAAACAGAGAAGTATAATACAGTGTGAAAATACATACAATAGACACTTCTGTAAGGTATTTTTGGTTCACAGGGGTAAAAATCATATGTCTTCTATTTTTTCTTTCTAACAGAATTCTCCTGATGGGAAACAGCAGGGCCATGTATTCTGTAGAGAAAGAACAGTACATTTAAAGGCAGAGAGGTGAGAGAGAGAGAGAAGAGAGACAGAGTAGGAGTGCTCAGAGAAATGGAAGGACTGCCACACCATTTAAAGCAAAAGGTTGTGTGTGTGTGTGTGTGTGTAAGAGTTATGAGCAATGAAGTTCGTGTGGTAGGGAGCATACAGAAGATTTTGGATTTTTATCCTGAAACTGACAAGGAAGTCATTTAGGATCCTAAGTAGGCAATTGACATGATCCAATTTGTTTTTTAGAAATACATTTTTGGAAGTAGTATGAAGAATTAACTTGAAAGAGGTGAGGTTGGTGGGAGTACAATCAGTTAAGATTATTTCAATAATCCAGATAAGAGATGAAGGTGGTGTAAACTAAAGATAGTGAGAAATGGAAAGGAAAGGACAAATGCGAGAGTTTTAGGAGCTGTTATCAACAGAACTTGGTGGTTGGTTGGTTATGGGTGGGAAAGGAGAGGAAAGAGTGAGAATAACTCCCATGTTTGGTCCTTAAGCAAATGGGAGGACTTAGTCTCATTCACCAACAGGAAACACAAGAAGAATAGCAAATTTGAGAATGAAAGTACTGATTTCAGTTATTGACATATTGGTTATGAGGTACCTATGAATCAGCAAGCTTGAGTGGTTTAGTAGGCAGTTATATATGGAAGAGTCAAGATCAAGAGAGAGGCTTGGGCTGGAAACAAGTTTGAAAGTCATCAGTGTATAGGACAAAGGTATAGTGTGTGTGAATATAGAACTATATAGGAAAGTAGATGGGAATTAAGGTGGAACAGTGGGAAACATAATACATAGGAAGAAATATCTAATGTAAGAGAGAAGTTGTTAGGTAATGACTAGAAAATATACATAAGTCTGTGTTAACCATTATGAGAGAATTTCAATAGTAAATTGCTAAGGGTGGGGAATCAAATGTGAAATGTGCTTCTGAGCTTTTACCAAAGTACAGAAACCTTCACAGAGCATGCCTACCCTTTGGGGCTTGAGTGGGCTCAGAGCAAAAGAAGCAATGACAGCTGTTGGAGCTGGCTCCTCTATCACTTTAAGGCAGATAGAAGGGTGAGTTCCTCGCCAACTAGCCGTCACTCCAAATTCTCACTTGGGCAGGGTAAGAGATGAGCATCCGTTTGGCATGTTCACCATATCATGTGCTTCGAACCTAAAGTGTGGTGTTAAATGGATGGACAGATTGTAGAAGGCACTAAGGGAGAGGTGAATGAACTAGAATACCTGGGAAACTTGGCCAATGATAACAGGTTCTCAGGGATAGAGAATAATGTAACTCAACAAGTCGATTTAAGTCACCACCAAGGGGCTCCTTATTCAGACCAACATTCTTTTTACATAGAGGTTCTGAGGATGGATTCCGTACCTGCTTCCATACTCGTAAACTGTAAGCTGACCTCCTCACTGAGGACGCTAGCCACTTTGTAATGCTAGCCCCAGCATTGGAAAAGGGGTGGGTGATAATAACAGACATACCATTACCAGATCTCCCCTCGTTAGTTAGGGTTATGGTGATAGATTTCTGAGTTACACAAAGCTCTTTTTGATTTTTTAATCCAAGCATATATTATGAACATCCTGCAGTAGTTTCCACCTACAAACCAGGAAGTGAGAATCTCAAGGTCGAGCAAAAATGCCACTAAGTAGTCCCGTAGAAAATGGGCCTTGTGGCCAACTGTGGTAAAGAGGCTAAAGAGGAAACCCTATCTTAATCTCATTTTCATTCTGACATTATTAAAACTACTGCTATGAATGTCATTTTGCATCAGTATAGTTCTTTACCTTTAACAAAGAGCTTTCAAGTTCATTCTCTTGTTTAGCCTTTACAATACCCTGTGAGATAGGCAGGATATATATGTATGTATTATTATTGGAAACCCTGGTGGTGTAGTGGTTAAATGCTATGGCTGCTAACCAAAAGGTCAGCAGTTTGAATCTACCAGGTGCTCCCTGGAAATTCTACAGGGCAGTTTTACTTGGCATCGACTCGATAGCGATGGGTTTGGGTTTAGGTATTATTATTATTTTACTGAGAAGAAAATGGAGGCTTCTATACGTTATAGGTATTACCTGGCAAAACCAGCATTTACTCTAACATTTCAAAACATTTTTTCCATTGTTATTCCTTGCTAATTATTTCTGTATATCAGTTTCCTCAAACTAGGCCACAAGTGCTACTATTCCATGAAAGCAAACCATAGCAAAAGGAAGGCAAGGAATAAACTCCAATTAGGTGACTTTTTGAGCCAAATTGTCCATTCAGAGTTGAAAACAGCTATAAAGAGGGACTCGTTTCATGTCAGGAAGTGTACAGGCTGACTGAGTCAGAATCAACTCGACGGCAATGAGTTAACTCACCACGGACAGTAGGGATGGATATATCTGAGCTTTGCTTGGGTTCACCAGGCCTGTGTGTGTGTGTCTGTGTGTATGTGTGTGTGTGTAAATTCAGCATAGATTTTCTAGCCATATCTGTGCAGTCATTTTGTGTTCCAGAGCCCACTCTTGCCTTGCACTTACCATTGACACATTATAGATATTATAATTAGTAAACTGTTGGAGCAACGCTTTCTTGTGCAAACACCAGGGTTATGGCTTGAGTGAGATATAGTGCATTCTGAGGTGAGCAGAACTAGCGATCTGGTCTACAAAGTCTCCAAATACAGAGTACCATGCATGGCAATTTTGGCAACTGTCAGATTAAAGAGCTATTCTTCAAATCAAACACCACCTCTACCCCCATACCACCACCATCACAAATAGGTCATCTGAGAGTTTATGACAAGGAGAATACTTGAGTTTAAGTAAATATGGCCCTTAGGGGTTTTTCTGGGTTTAAGGTAAGGTCTTTTCCCCCAATTTTCTCTGTAGGCAAGAGAAGTCTCATGACTTAGAGCCAGTCAATGAGCTGAGAGACATGCCCTTGAAGTCACATTAATTCATTTACTCATTCTTTTTTTTTTTTTTTTTGCTAAACATTAATGGAGAGAATGTGTCAGGCAAAATTTTATGTGTTTGGAATAGAATGAGAAGTAAAATGCAGTTCTTGCCTCATGAATTCACTGTTTAATAGGAGAAAATATATAACCCAATTAATACAAATATTCCTAGAAGTCAATGGGAAGACAGAGGAGGGATACCTCACCCAGAATGATGGAAGGTGAGAAATTAATGATTATTTCTGGTGGGTGCAATGCTGAGATGAATTTTAAATGAGTAATAAGAACTAGCCAGGCAAAGGAATGAGGCAAGGAGTAAAAAAAAAAAAAAAAAGACTTCCCAGGCAGAGAAGGCAGCATAGGAAAATTAAGGGAGAATGCCGGAGTTGGGGCAAGGCAGGACACAATTCTGTATCAATGAAAGAGAAATGCAAGAAGAGGGTGAGAAATGAGAGTGGAGATATGCCCAGATACCAGGTCAAAGGAACTCTTGTTTAACACATCAAAAAATATAGCCTTTATTCTATAGGCAAGTGGAACATCTGAGGGTCATAAGCAGGAAAGTGACATGACCAGATACACGGTTAGGATAGATCATCCTGGCAGCACGTAGAGATGGAATTTAAGCCACTAAGTTTGTGGTAATCTGTTATGAATCATTAGAAAACTAATGGAGTAGGGATCTTAGGGGCTTTGGAGTTACCTTTAGGGAGCATGTTGAGGAGGAAATAAATATTTTAGGAAAATTGGGATGCTGGGATGGACCAGAAGGTCAGAATTTATTTTAAGCCAAACTTCTATTTCTTTATATCACCTTGACTTCCTCTCCATATGAAAGATCATTGACTACATTATTCTTTAGTCCTCCTTTTTTGATTTAATGTTGTCATCTTTTACATAATGAAGTTTCTATTTCCCTGTTTTGAATGTTTTAGCTTTGATTTATTTTTGTGATTTCCCTATCTGGGTTGATATCTGGTTGCTCTGCCCTGTGTTCTAGTCTTGGGTTATTATCAGATGTTATTGATTTTCTAACCAGAGGACTCCCTTTAGTATTTTTTGTAATTTTAGTTTGGTTTTTGCAAATTCCCTAAATGTCTGTTTATCTAGAAATGTCCTAATTTCACCTTCATATTTGAGAGACAGTTTTGCTGGATATATAATTCTTGGCTGGCAATTTTTTCCCTTCAAGGCTTTATATATGTTACCCCATTGCCTTCTTGCCTGCAGTTTCTGCTGAGTAGTCCAAGCTTAGTATTATTGACTCTCCTTCGTAGGTGACTTTTTGTTTATCCTTAGCTGCTCTTAAAATTCTATCTTTATCTTTGATTTTGGCAAGTTTGATTATAATATATCTTGGTGACTCTCTTTTGGGATCTACCTTGTATTTGGTTAGATGAGCATCTTGGATAAATATCTTCTCTTCTTTCACGATATCAGGGAAGTTTTCTGCCAATAAATCTTCAACAATTCTCTCTGTATTTTCTGTTATCTCTCCCTGTTCTGGTACTCCAATCAGTCATAGATTATTTCTTTTGATAGTCCCACATGATTCTTAAGGTTTCTTCATTTTTTAAATTCTTTTATCTGATTTTTCCTCAAATATGTCGGTGTCATCAGAATTTATTTTAAACATTAAAAGAATGTGACCTTATTTTATACTCAGGCTGGGGAAGCTGAGATACAAGTTATTATTAGACTATAATCAGGGAGAAATAACAAAAGTAACACTGAAATAACACAGCCTGACGCAGCAAGAATCCACATAGTAGGAAAAACAATCTGAGGCAAAAAGAGAAACTAAAAGCTTCACAGGCTGACCTTTCACTGGACAATTTTGTATTTCTGTACATGAATGAAAAACTACCTTTAAAAATGCCTGCCTGTCTCAATTGTCCAGAGATAAACCAAGGAAAGTGGTGCTAGTTCATTCCAGGCCAAATTTAAAATGGGATCAGCTTTCTGTTGGGGTCCATTGTTGGGGTGGCAGCAGGAATCCAGGAAGGAAAACATCAAGTGCAAAGCATTAGAGCTGCTCATCCAGCTTTCCTTTCTCACCTGACATACTCCTTCTGAAAGTCACCTTTGTCCAAAGAAAACACTCAATGTTTTTATGTATGATGAGGTCATTGCATTATGCTTGGTCTATAAATTACTAAATCAGAACTCTTTCCTCTTTACTACAATACTATTCAGTTTTTTCCTTGAAACTGATTCTTCTTCACCTTCTTTTGCCATGCTTTACACTGAAACAGGAAGAAGCAATGCCTTATCATGTTTACCCGCTGCCATTGTGTTGATTTCAACCCATAGGGACCCTATAGGACAGAGTAGAACTGCCCCATAGGATCTCAGCTGATGGATTCTAACTGCTGACCTTTTGGTTAGCAGCCGAGCTCTTAACTTGCCACCACAGCTCCTTATCACGTTTATGGGTCATAATTTCCTGAATATGAGTTGTAACTAAGGAATACCACTATCCGCCCAGTCACCCAAACAAAAAACGTGGGTCACTGTAGGCTTTTCTCTCTTCCTCAGCCCTACATCCTGTCTCTCACCAAAGTCTTAAAGGTCCTATCTTCCTAATATCTCTCCTGTCCATGCACTTCTCTTCAATGTTGCGTCATGCATCAATTCTTGCCAGAATTAATACAGTAGCTTCCTAACCAGTCTCCCCCTCCTTTTGTCTGCTTCCTCTCCTATCTGTCATCACCTTGCAATCAGAATTATCTTTAAAAATATCACATTCAATATGATATCCCTGCTTAAAATATTTCCCTAATACCAATAGTTTTCTGGACATACTCTGTAGCTTAGCAAACAAGCCCCTCAAGACCTGGAAGCTACCTTCCTGGTCTCACCATCCATTTTCAACCCCATATTTCTCTTTAACCCATTACTGCTGAGTGGATTCTGACTCATACTGACCCTATCACTAGTTGTGGAGCTGTAAGCTCTGTTGCTTTTAAAGGGAGATATTTTTGGATGCCACTACCTATCTGTCAGTTTATTATACTGTGGGGGCTTGTGTGTTACTATGATGCTATGCCACCGGTATTTCAAATACCAGCAATGTTACCATGGTGTACAGGTTTCAGCAGAACTTCCAGATCATACAGACTGGGAAGAAGGCCTGGAGATCTCCTTCTGAAAAATTAGTCAATGAAAAGCCCCTGGATCACAATAGAATATTTTCCAATACAGTGCTGGAAGATAAGCCCCTAGGTTGGAAAGCAGTCAAAATATACAGTGGTCACTACAACGTACTCAAGCACACCAAGAATCATGAGGATGGCACAGGACTGGGCAATATTCAGTTCTGCTATACACAAGTTGGAAACAACGTGACAGTAACTAACAACAACACAACAACAACAGCAACTTTTGGGGGGAGGTGAGGCAGCTTCCTGATTTTCCTCTAACATACTCAGCAACCTATTTTGTTTGTACAAAGATAACTCTCTTGCCAGTGTGACGGGAGTATTAGGTACCCCACTGGAAGTTGAATAGCAGAGGTCATTACAGTTGAGTAAAACACACAGCATTTAAAAATCTATTGTTTCACTCTTAAGAAGCTGGTAAAACATGACTTTGGCACATATTTAAACTTAATAGTGATGATGAACCCTGAAAAAGTAAATCAGCAATATTTCATTCAGGAAAGATAGAGGAAGGCGATTAAGAAAGACTGAGTAGTAAATAATATAAGGACCTTAGAGGACACGAAAATGAAGAGATGCAGGCTACCATTTATTTGATTGGTACATTTTTTTTTTTTTTACATGCTGAAGGGCTTTCTAAGATTAAAAGCAATGGGAGAAATACTAACAGAAAAGACTGATCAATTTAACTTGATAACAATTTAAAACATTTTTCTCAAAACATTTAAATAAACATAAAAGGCAAACAACCACTAGGGAAAATATATCCCGAAAATATAAATTTCTCTTACAAAATACTTAGAAAAATTTCAGTAGCCCCAATTTTAAACGAGAGGAAATAGATTGCAGAACAGAAAATATAGTCAATGAATAATCGAAATGAGCATACTAGCTCTGCTAGTAACAAAACAAATTTGAGTAATATAAAGTGTTTTTTGTCTTTTAAAATTGGCAATAATGAAAGAGTTTAATACGCCATGTGAGTTAGGGTGCAGGAAGACAAGCATTCTTATTGATTGCTTATGGGAGTGCAAGTTGTCATACATATTTGAAAAGCAATTTGGCAATGTGCAGAAAAGTCTTGTAAGTATTCATATCCCTTGATCCAGCAATTCCACTTCTAGGAATTATAGTAAAAAATATATGTGTATAAAGTTGGAAGCAGATAATGGTAACAGCTGTGTAACATGAATACAATTAATGACGCTAATTGTATATGTAAAGAATGTTGAAATGGCAAATGCATTGGTACAAATACATTTACCACAATAAAAAAATAAAATACATATATATACATATGTGGGACAAAGATGTGGCAATCGGCTTCTGAAAAGATTTACAGCCTTGGAAACCCTATGGGGCGGTTCTACTCTGTCCTATATGGTCACATGAGTTGGAATTGACTGGATAGACACAGGTTTGAGTTTTTAGGTGTATATACACATACATATATATATATATATATATATACATGTATATAAAAATTCTCCATAGAATGATTTATAATACTGATTTGGAATTAGCCTCAATGATATAAACTCTTATTGTAGGCAATTACCAAAACTCATTGCCATTGAGTCAATTTCAACTCATAGTGACCCTACAGGACAGAGTAGAACTTCCCTATAAGGTTTCCAAGGCTGTAGTCTTTACAGAAGTGGACTTCCACATCTTAGTCCCACACAGCTGCTGGTGGGTTTCAAACTGGGACCTTTCAGTTAGCAGCCAAGTACTTAACCACTGTACCACCTGGGCTCTTTTGTAGGTGATTAAAAAAAAAAAATTAGGGGGCCCAAATTCAGATATAAACTGGGTCTGCGATCAGAAGTAGTGCTGAAGAGTTAGTAGAGAAAAAGGGTGAACAGGACTTGGAAACTGGAGAGAACAGTGGTTTTTAAAGGTATATATTGTGGCCTTTTTTTAAAAATTATTATTTCAAAATCAATTTGGTAAGCCACAGTTACAATTAAAACATGAAAGAAAATATTGGGGAGCACTATAAGTTTTTTTATCCAAAATATTTATCTAGCACATTTATTTAGAGACTCAGGCTACCCTATCTTCATCTTTTAAAAAAAAATTATGTGGAACATTTTAAGCATACCACAAAGTAGAGAGAATAGAATAATGAATCCCCATGTACTCATCATCCAGCTTCAACAATTACTCACAAATGGCCTATCAGTTTCATTTCTTCCCTTGAAAACTCTCCCTACAAACCAGATTATTTTAGAGGAAATCCCAGGCATCGTATCATTTCATCTGAAAAAAAATAAAAACTTCGGTATGGGCCTCTAAGAGATTTTTTTTTAAAACAAATATAGCCATAGTTTTATTATCATACCTCAAAATTATAATAATTCTTTAATATCATCAAGTACACCGTTAGCATTCAAAATTACCCAATTATTTCATACATTTTTTGAAAAGACGGTTTGTTCAAATCAGGTTTCAAAACAAGGTTTATAGTTGGTAGGAGTCCTGAGACTGCAAGCAATGGAGGTCAAGGAGCCCTAGATGGTATTGACATGATTTTGAAATAATGTCCAACAATTGAAACTTGGTTAACTAAAGAGTAGCACCATAAAACAAGATACTGACAGCTATTGTAACTGGTATTCATGAAGAATCTTCAGAGAGAAGAGAAAGCCTTTCAATACAGAGAGAAGAAAAAGTGCGTAAAATATAATGATTCAGGTTGTTTGTATATAGTTTGTTTTTAGGTGCCTCAAGTCTGCTCCTACTCATAGCACCCTTATGTATAATAGACAAAACTGTGCCATCCTCACAGTCATTGTTATGTTTGAGCCCATTGCTGCAGCCAGTGTATTAGTCCTTCTCATTGAGGGTCTTTCTCTTTTTCATTGACCCTCTACTTTCCCAAGCATGATGTCCTTCTCCAGCACCTGATCCCTCCAAAGTAGGCAAGATTGAGTCTCACCATCCTTCCTTCTAAGGAGCATTCTGGCTGTACTTCCTCCAGACAGATTTGCTGTTCTTCTGGCAGTCCATGTTATATTCAGTATTCTTTGCCAACACCACAATCTGAATGCATCAATTCTTTTTTGGTTTTCCTTTTTCATTGCCCAGCTTATGTATGCATATGAGGTGATTGAAAATACCATTGCTTGGGTCAGGCACACCTCAGTAAGACCACAAATAAATACATTCATGTACACACCTACACATACAGTTAATTGCTTGCCACCCAGTGTCTCTTGTGAAGAAACTTCTGCTTCTTTATATAACAGCACTGTGAAAATGGGCAAGTAAGTTCTTGCATCTTGGCCTACTGATGTTTGGAGTGGCTGTTACACTGAGAGAGTATAACGAAAGGCACAAGTGAAAGGTTGTATTGGAAGGGATAGTGGTAGGTGTGGTGAGAGGTTCACAGCTGGGAGCCCAGTTGGATTCCACTCCAACATCACAAAATAGGGTGAGGTCTGAAATTATCAGAACCTCCCTCATCCCCCTGCCACCACTATCTGTCTGTCAATAAACTATTGCATCAGTAGAATTAGTAGAAGAAACCTTTTAAAAGGAAAAGCCCATAACAACCATGAAGAAAACTCTCCTTGAGCTAGCAACTTTCTCTCTTTGGAGCAGGATATCTACCGGGGATGTAAAATTTTCCAGCTCTTGCCTTTGCTTAACAAGTAGCAGGCATGCAGCTGAGTACATAACATACATTTGACCTGCAATCACTGAACTGGTGAACGCACAATTTTGCCCAAAAGTAGCCTACCTCCATGTCTGTGTGTTATGTGTATGTGTGTGTGTATGTATGTGTGGTGCAAATGGTTAACAAGCTCAGCTGCTAACCAAAATTTGATGGTTCAAGTCCACCAGCAACACCTCAGAAGGAAGGTCTGATGATCTACTTCCAAAATATCAGGCATTGCAAATCCCATGGAACATAGTTCTATTCTGATACACATGGGGTCACCATAAGTCAGAATCAACTCAGTGGTAACTGGTGGTCCTGGGTGGTACACATGGTTAGGCCATTGGCTACTGACTGAAAGACTGGAGGTTTGAATCCACTGAGAAATGCTTCGAAAGAAAGGCCTAGTGATGCATTTCCAAAAGATCACAGCCAGTGAAAACACTATGGAGTCCAGTTCTAGCAGGAAACAAAAGGCGTCTCCATGAGTTGGAAATGACTCAACTGCAACTGGTTTGCTTTCTAAAAAATATATATATACACATATAAATACATATATACACAATTTTATATTATAACATTTGAATATTCACATTTATAACTTTTCATTTATGTTTATATTTACAGCATTTAAATATTTATGACACTTTAATGGTTTGAGTTGGAAATTAAGGAGTGATTTCAGTTTTGTACTTTATACTCTTCTATAGTTTACATGTTTTCTATAATGAGTATGCATTACTTTTAAATCCAAAAAGAACAAAATACTTCTTCTTAAATTGAGGAAACAAAAAACCTTTCCTTATAAAATACATATCAAGTAGTTAAATAAAATACTTGGTTTTCTTCTGGCTCTGAGTATCTGTCTGAATATGATATGCATTGCAAGATTATATGGGAAACCTTCGACTATAAATGGGATAATTTTGAGAAACAAAGTATCCTTGAGGTTTTTTATCTGGGACAGTAAGATCTGACATGGAATCCACTTATAAGCATGAAACTGATATTTTGATTTTAAGAATATTTTTTAAAAAGTTATCCCTCAAGTTTTTCATAAAATTATGAAATAAAATTGACCTGTTCCCTTACCTTTTTATATTTTAATTTGCAAGGAAAATTTTAAGCACATTTGCCAACTATATATCTTAAAAATGTGCATGTGTTTACCGACTGTAATGCTTCATGTCAAAAACACAATTCAAAAATGTAAAAAATAGCAATAGTCATTCTTCAAAAACAGTAAACAAAGCTGCCTCACTTCTGTGTGTGTGTGTGTGTGTATATATGTACACAATATATAAAATCACTGCTAATGGTAGAAAGAATGACTGTGCTATCCTTGAGTAATTCTGTCCTCTCTCATTGTTTTATTATAGGTAGGCCCTGCCTTAATACATATTGGAGCTAAGATGAACTGCACTTCTGATCGTCTGCTTTTTTTTTTTTTTTTTTGGTACATCTTATTAGTAATATGTACTACTTACAATGTTGCAGCATGTAATTTGCTCATGTTATTCTCATATGGGAAATCCTGGTGGCGTAGTGGTTAAGTGCCACGGCTGCTAACCAAAGGGTTGGCAGTTCCAGTTCACCAGGGGCCCCTTGGAAACTCTATGGGGCAGTTCTACTCTGTCTTATAGGGTCGCTATGAGTCGGAATCGACTCGACCGCACTGGGTTTGGTTTTTGGTTTATTCTCATATGTTCACTAGCAGATGTTCAGTTTTAAGATTTGCTGTTGAAAACGCCACCATATAGTAGGCTGTGGCTTGGCCCACAATGAAGTTGGTGTTGGTGTTGGGATAGAAAGTTGGACAATGTTGAACTCTAAGGGCATAAAACAATTGAACTGCTTATGTGCCCGACAGCCATTATGACTCCGACTTCATTGTTATGACACTGACAACACTGAGCTGGCTTCATTATAGACCAGGCCTATAGTGTGAACATAGCATAAGAAGCATCAGTTGTTTATTTGAAATGAGCTCTTCTATTTATGTCAGAGCCGACCTCCGACGGAGTCATCAGAACCGAACCTTATCCTAAATCAGGGATTACCTGTGCTAGTATTCAAATGAATCCCACATCCCTATACTCTGCCCAGACATCTCAGAGATTCAGACTTACACACCTAGCTACTGTAATCTAGACATTCCAGTCACTTTAAATTCAACACGTACAGAACTGAATCCTTGATCATTCCCCTGAAACATCATCCCCCTGAATTTCTGCCTTATATTTGCTGGTACATCTGTTTGAACACCCATGTTTTACATCAGATAATCCTGCTTGACTCTTCCCTCTTCATACCCTGTTCTATTCAATTAAGTCCCACCAGCTTCCCTCCATAAACATTTCTCAAATCTGGCCCATGATCATCATGCCTCCACCACTGCCCTAATCTAGGCCCTCATAAGCAGCTTGTTTACTTGTCTCCTTGCCTTCTGTCTTATATCTATTCAATCCATCTTCAGCACAGCCTCCAGGGGTATTTCTCACACGTATTTAACCATGTTACTCCCTGGTGCAAATTCCTAGCAATGACTCACCATCACCTATAGCATAAATTCCAAGCTTCTTAATTTGGCTTACACGGCTCTTCACATCTTATTGCTTCCAGTCTTAGGTTTGTGCTGTTGCAATCCTGAACTGCTAATCGTTTCTCTTTCATATACCATGCTGTTCTTAAGCTCTTGCACATGTTATCCCCCCTGCTTAGATGCTATTCCCTGTCTTACAGGCCTGGAAACACCTATGCATTTAGAATGGGCTCTGTCAGCACCTCTTCTAGGAAGCCTTTTTTTTTTTCCCACACTAATTCCTTCTACATTCTCTTCTGTTCCTGGAAAATATCCTGGGCCTATTTATACCACTGTATTTCCAAATTGTTTTATAATTGTTTCTATAAGTCTGACTTTCTACTCAACAGTGAACTCCGTGAGGGAAGGAACTACATCTTACTCAGTTTTTATCAAAATTACTCAAAATTGTGCCTGACACATAGTAGGCTTGCAACATAAATTTAGAAAGTAAAGTAATAAATAAAACCTTCTGGATATTAAGAATAGGAGTAGAGTCAATTAACATGGGGGAAACTGGTGAGAAGTTAGATTAGAAGGATCAAACGTCTCATCAGCAAATAAGAAAAAGGATTTTCATTAATCCCTTCCGTCTTCCCCATTGCTATTGAATCGATTACAACTCATGGCAACTCTAGAGGATAGAGTAGAACTGCTCCATAAGGTTTCCAAGGAGCAGCTGGTAGATTTGAACTGTCGACCTTTTGTTTAATACCCTAAACTTTTAACCACTATGCCACCAGGGCCCCCTTATTTCATAATGAATGGATTAAAAGTCAGGTTAATAGGAGAAATGTGTGTTTCCCATGGGACTAGGTTGAGTAATCCTTAATAGGAACATAATTTTTTTTAGTGGTAAATTGGGTTTAATTTCAGTTGCTTTGTGAAATAATGCCACATCCCAGAATAAAAACCTTTACTCTTACCCTCACCTCAACCTCTCCCTTCCCACCAAACTCTCATATGTGTGCCAAAAGCCAGTGGAAACTGAGTCCAGTGCTTGCCACTACCTGCTGTGAGAAGAAATCACTGACATTCAGAGTACTCCTGGCCAACGTTATCTGTAAATGATAAAAGGTGTCTGGAAGTTGAGGCATCATTATTTTGTAATGAAAGCTTGTCAGTCTTAGAGCAGGTTGGTTCAGGAATATCATGAAAAACAGCTAAATGAAAGATAACTGAAAAAAAAAAAAAACAAGCTCATTGCTGTGGAGTCGATTATGACTCACAGTGACCCTATAAGACAGAGTAGATCTGTTCCACAGGGTTTCCAAGGAGCAGCTGGTGGATTCAAATAGCTGACCTTTTGATTAATAGCTGAGCTCTTAACCACTGCACCATCTGGGCTCCAAATGGAAGATACACTATGGAAAAGGAAAGTAGGGGAAAAGGGATGAGAGAGGATCCACGTGGTGCACCCTCTGAAGACCTATGGAGAATTCACAGTGAACATCTTCTGAAGACTTAAGTCATGAGTCTCTGTTCTTCTGTGGTATAAGGAATCAGGTTACAAATGCTGGCATTCCAATCTGGCCCATACACTACATTACTCCACCTCCTTTGTTTATCTTTGGTTGCATTTGGTTCAGTTGGGAATGCTTCTATTTCCAATAGGATCTAATATGTATTCAGTGGATAAAAGATAGGTGAGTCTGGTTCAGAGTGAGGGGCTAGTTTTCCATCTCCATATTAGTCTGATAGACACTGGTCAGTCTTTATTGTGAATTGTTTGGAAAGTGTCCTGACTGGGATTATTTGTCTCATGCCATAAATTTGAAAGCAGCAGCTTGGAGAGATAAGGTAGATACAACCTCAATGCAAGAAACTGAGATAAGGGTGAGGGGACTGCATCATATAAAAGTAGCATTTTCATAGAGGAGATTGTGTAAGTCCAAATTTTTACTAAGAACTTTTAAAACAGGTCAGCTATTTCTCTAACAGAGAAGTTACATTTGTGGCCTATATTGTGGGGTTGGGTTGAGTGCCCAAGCAAACCATACATACCAGGGGCACATCATGACCCTGCCTCTGCAAAGGAACTGGGATAAGTATCCAACTTTTGACACCTGTGGGAGCTGGAGTCATGTAACGGAATTATGTTGTTAGGTGCCTTCGAGTCACTTCCAACTCAAAGCACTGCCCATTCCTCTGCCATCCTCACAATCATTGTTATACTTGAGCCCATCATTGCAGCCACAGTATCAATCCATTTTGCTGAGAGTCTTCCCCTTTTTGTCTGACCCTCTTCTTTACCAAACATGATGTCCTTCTCTAGGGACTGATCTCTATATCTCTGTTTAATTCTATCTGGACATTGATCTTTGCAATAGTAGCATCTAACATGGTGCCTGGAATGAATGAACAGACACTCAAAAAATTTTACTTAAATGAACTCAATGTCCTGATTCTATGTGAACCACGTAAATTTAGACAAAACTAGTAGAAAATGGGTGTCCATGTAGTAATAAAATGATCCAAACATATTGAATTTATGAGTCATGGACTCAGAAGAAAAACAGTTTCTTATCTAGCTTGGAAAACCAAAGAACTGCTTAAGTTTAAGGGATGATTAATTCAACTTCACCTGAGGATCTCATACTAATAGTTCAAAATGGAAAACATTGCAATAGCCTGAAACTATAATAGAAAATTCTATCCACTTGAATTATAATGTGCTAAGAACTGCATATGACTACATTTCTGCCTTAGACATGATTGTGACTAGAGGCTAAATTCTTGAACTTCATGTACTGCATTTGTCCAATAAGATAAATTAGAGGGTTCCATGGTAATTCAACACGGTTATTAAAACATTTGGAGGCTAAAATACTGATATAATACATTGGATTATAACCTCAATTGTGGAATCTGGAAATCATTCTAACTAGGAATATTCTGTTTTCTAATTTGTTCAACTTGTAGCATGCTTTTGGAACTAGTATTTAGAGGAACTAAATGTGTATTTACAGAAAGAGTAAAAAGAAAATAAATTCAGGTCCTCAGGGTTGTCAGTTCAGTGCCAAATTGTGGAAACTACAGACAGTCCCTGGATTTTGCTGTACAGCTTAAACCCAACAGTTGCACAGACTATCCTGTAGGGCTCTTCTTTACCCTTCCAATTGACAAAGGGGTTCCTGCTGCTGATGTACACTTGAGCCACCACCAGTCTATAGGCCTTTTGTTTTTTGGTTAGATTCTATTTAGAGCTGAACACTGTAAATAAAACTTACATCCTCAGAAACTACTTCTCTGAACCCAGAACTTCCCCTGCTTTAGCAGCGGCCGTTGAAATAGCTCAAATGTTGCTGTGGGAATTCATCAGCCTCTCTCCCTCCTTCTCTAATCTCTTCCTCTGCTAGGGCTGCTATTGTGCAGCCTGTGCCTGCACAGGGATAAAAAAGTCCTCTTTTCACCATTAAGGATGTGGGAGAAATATTATTAGCAACAAATATTAGAATTTGAAACATATTTTTTACCCAAAACCAGTATTATACATAAAGGGTAGTTCTCAGGTTGCCCTTATTCTGTATATGTATATATAGAATAGCTATATAGAATAACATCATAGAATCTACCACCTACCTAACCTCCGTAACTATACATAACATTGTTGGGAAAATACAATAAATGTTTCCAATACCCAACTTATAAACTTATGTAATAGAAATAATTTGTGAGTTGGGGTCCGCACAGGTAAGCTAGATATGATTAGTAATTAACCACAGTTATTATTTTGTTAATTTTTCCGCCATTTATAAATAGAGAAAATTTTCCTTTTTATTACTCATAGCCATGGAAACTAGAAGTTTATCTTGTAATCACAGTCAAGGCATGTAGTAACAAAAATGATATAAGCAAAATGCTTGTGAAATCTTCTGAATCATATAGGCCAACTGGAGATTACCCGATGTTACCCAGCTGCTTTATGAGTGTAATGGAAAACCAGGGCAACATAAAATACTGACATTTAAGGTGAATAAATCAAAGAAATCATGCTTGATTGGCATTTTACTATCTAAAGAGGTTTTAAAAAGTTTTTCATAAAAAAGCAGGGCTAACGATACAGCACGAAGCACTGAGCCGAAAATTAAGAAATCTAATTGTAGTTTTAACGGTGGTATTAGTTTGGGTAAATAACTTTGCTACCTCTTACGGACAATTTCTACATCTACAGAATGCAGTATCTAGAGTAGGTGGTTTCTAAGTTCCCCTTGAGTACTATAATTTTATGCTTTTGTCTAATGATTAATTTAGGGTAGCAGCATTGAATGGATTGCTATCCTAGGAAATTACTTGTAGAGAATAAAAAAGTCTGAGATGTATCCTGGCACGTTTGTATCTGTAATCCATCCCTGATTCTATGTATACGCCATCACTTACTTTCTCAAGCATCAGTAATAATTCCATTCTTATTCTTGAATCTAGTTGTCACTTGGTCCTTTGGCCTGACATTCAATGCCATTTTACCTGATATTCTTCTATTTATACAGACTCAGCAACTATTATTCCCATAATTTAGAATTTTTTGGAACTTAATCAACTAAATGAAAGGAATTTTCAGGTACCTGCATTGGCTAAATGGAAGAAAACAGGAAATTATTGAAAGTATCAAAGAAAGAATCCTCAGAATTCACACAGGGCTGGAAATAGTTTATGTTACAATAGTCAGAGTGCAGACATCTCATAATATATTGGTTACTGAATAGACTGCCCAAACTGTATCACCTTAGTACTGGAACAATCTAGGTCTAGACTGAAGGCTTCTCTAGGCTATCCAAACATAGCTTAAAACCAAGTCTTAGAAGGATCAAAGTGATTCCAAGTAATTTAACTGCTTTTCAGGATAAAGTGCACCATTCTTTAAAGGAATAAAAGAAAGTCCAGCACCCAGCAATGTAAAATTTACAATGTCCAGCATTAAATAACTATTGCTAGGCATACACAGAAGCAAGAATATAAAACAAATAATAGAAGAAAATATCACTCAAAGGAAACAGATTCAAAAACTATAAAGATGTTGAAATTAGATAATAACTATAAAATGGCTACTATAAATCTTCTAAATACCCTAAAAAATATAAACAGTGAGGCGAGAACATGAAAGACATAAAAATTCAAATGAAATTTCAGACTCTAAAAGTATAATATTTGAGATAAAAATTACATTTGATTGGTAGATTAGACATCTAACAGCAGATAGAATACCACAGAAGGAAAAAAGATTAGCAAATTTAAAGACATAGTAATAGAAACTATCAAAAAATATTAATAGAGGCTCAGGGAGCTAAGATATGTACAGTTGGAGTCCTAGAAGGAGAGGGGAGCAGAAAAGAGGGGAGGAGAGGACAAAACATGAAAGGGGAAGAAAAGGTGCATGGGAGGGAGATAGTGAGAAAAACATAACTGAAGAAATAAGGACCTAAAATTTCCCTAATTATATGCAAACTATGTATACATATATATTTAGCTTCTTACAAATGTAAAAAGCCAAATAAAGCCCAAGTAAACAAACATTTCCCCCACATATCTGTCAGTTTGTCATACTGTGGGGCTTGCATGTTGCTATGATGTTGGAAGCTGTGCTACCAGTATTCAAATACCAGCAGGGTCACCCGTGGAGGACAGATTTCAGCTGAGCTTCCAGACCAAGGCAGACAAGGAGGGAGGACTCAGTAGCCTGCTTCTGAAAAGAATTAGCCAGTGAAAACCTTAAGAATAGCAGTGAAACACTGATATAGTGCCAGAAGATGAGCCCCCCAGGTTGGAAGGCACTCAAAAGATGACAGGGAAAGAGCTGCCTCCTCAAAGTAGAGCTGACCTTAATGACGTGAATGCAGTCAAGATTTTGGGACCTTCTTTTGCTGCTGTGGCATGTCTTAAAATGAGAGGAAATAGCTGCAAACAACCGTTAATAATCAGAATGTGGAATGTATGAAGTATGAATCTAGGAAAATTGGAAATCATCAAAAATGAAATAGAATGCATAAACATTGATATCCTAGGCATCAGTGAGCTGAAATGGACTGGTACTGGCCATTTTGAATCAATCATATGGTCTACTATGCTGGGACTGACAACTTGAAGAGGAATGACGTTGCTTTCATTGTCAAAAAGAACACTTCGAGATCTATCCTGAAGTATAACACTGTCAATGATAAAATAATATCCATACGCCTACAAGGAAGACCAGTTAATACGACTATTATTCAAATTTATGCACCAAGTGTTAAGGCCAAAGATGAAGAAATTGAAGATTTTTACCAGCTGTTGCAGTCTGAAATTGATCAAATATGCATTCAGGATGCATTGATAATTACTGTTGATGGGAATGTAAAAGTTGGAAACAAAGAAGAAGGATCAGAAGTTGGAAAATATGGCCTTGGGGAAAGAAACAATGCTGGAGATCACATGATAGAATTTTGCAAGACCAACGACTTCTTCATTGCAAATAAGTTTTTCCACCAACATAAGCAGTGAGTATACACACGGACCTCCCAGATGAAACACACATGAATAAAATAGGCTATTTCTGTGGAAAGAGACGATAGAAAAACTCAATATCATCAGTCAGAACATGGCAAGGGGCCCACTGTGAACAGACCATCAACTGCTCATATGCAAGTTCAAGTTGAAACTGAAGAATATTAGAACAAGTCCATGAGAGCCAAAGTGGGACCTTGAGTATAACCGACCTGAGTTTAGACACTATCTCAAGAATAGATTTGACGTGTTGAACGCTAATGACGGAAGACCAGATGAGTTGTGGACATCATGGACATCCTACACGAAGAAAGCAAGAGGTCATTAAAAAGACAGGAAAGAAAAAAAAGACTAAAATGGATGTCACAAGAGACTCTGAAACTTGTTCTTGAACGTCGAGTAGCTAAAGCAAAAGGAAGAAATGATGAAGTAAAAGAATTGAACAGAAGATTTCAAAGGGCAGCAAGAGAAGACAAAGTATTATAATGATGTGTGCAAAGACCCAGAGATAGAAAATCAAAAGGGAAGAACTTGCTCAGCATTTCTCAAGCTGAAAGAGCTGAAGAAAAATGTCTTGAGTTGCAATAGTGAAGGATTCTATGGGGAAAATATTTAAAGACACAGGACGCATCAAAAAAAGATGGAAGTAATACACAGTGTCACTATACCAGAAACAATTGGTGGACATTCAACCATTTTAGAAGGTAACATATGATCAGGAACCGACGGTACAGAAGGAAGAAGTTCAAGCTGCACTGAAGGCAGTGGCGAAAAACTAGGCTCCAGGAATTAACCGAATACCAATTGAGATGTTTCAACAAATGGATGCAGCACTGGAAGCGCTCACTTGCCTATGCCAAGAAATTTGGAAGATAGCTACCTGGCCAACCAACTGCAAGAGACCCATATGTATGCTTATTCCCAAGAAAGGTGATCCAACCCAATGTGGACATTATCAAACAATATCATTAATATCACACACAAACAAAATTTTGCTGAAGATCATTCAAAATTGGCTGCAGCAGTATATCTGCAGGGAACTGCCAGATATTCAGCCTGGATTCAGAAGAGGACATGGAACCAGGGATATCATTGCTGATGTCAGATGGATCCTGGCTGAAAGCAGAGAATACCAGAAGGATGTTTACCTGTGTTTTATTGACTATGCAAAGGCATTCGACTGTGTGGATCATAACAAACTATGGATAACATTGTGAAGAATGGGAATTCCTGAACACTTAATTTAGCTCATGAAGAACCTGTACATAGACCAAGAGGCAGTTGTTCGGACAGAAAAAGGGGACAATTCATGGTTTAAAGTCAGGAAAGGTGTGCATCATGGTTGTATCCTTTCACCATACCTATTCAATCTGTATGCTGAGCAAATAATCTAAGAAACTGAAGTATATGAAGAAGTACAGGGCGTCAGGATTGGAGGAAGATTCATTAACAACCTGCGTTATGCAGATGACACAACCTTGCTTGCTGAAAGTGAAGGGGCTTTGAAGCACTTACTGATGAAGACCAAAGACCACAGCTTTCAGTGTGGATTACACCTCAACGTAAAGAAGACAAAAATCCTCCCAACTGGACCAATAAGCAACATCACAGTACATGGACAAAGGATTGAATTTGTCAGGGATTTCATTTTACTTGGATCCACAATCAATGCCCACGGAAGCAGCAGTCAAGGAATCAAAAGATGTATTGCATTGGGCAAAGCTGCAGTAAAGGACCTCTTCAAAGTGTTGAAAAGCAAAGTTGTCACCTTGAAGACTGAGGTGTGCCTGACCCAAGCCATGGTATTTTCAATCACATCATATGCATACAAAAGCTGGACAATGAATAAGGAAGACTGAAGAAGAATTGACACCTTTGAATAGTGGTGTTGGTGAAGAATATTGAATATACCGTGGATTGCCAAAAGAACAAACAAACCTGTCTTGGAAGAAGTACAACCAGAATAAGCCTTAGAAGGATTTGCAAGACTGCGTCTTACATACTTTGAACATGTTATCAGGAGGGATCAGTCCCTGGAGAAGGACATCATGCTTGGTAAAGTACAGGGTCAGAGGAAAAAGTACAGGTCCATTCAAGTAGATGGATTGACAAAGTGACTAAAACAAGGGCTCAAGCATAATGATTGTGAGCATGGCGCAGGACCAGGCAGTGTTTCCTTCTGTGGTACACAGGGTCACTGTGAGTCAGAACCAACCCGATGGCACCTAACGACAACAGCTTTTATAAAAAGTCAAGAATAGGTATACACAAAAAAAGCAACTTTTTTGATGATTACCAGGGATGGGTGGAGGTGGGAGCAGGAATTACTCACTAGATAATAGACACATGTTAATTCTGGAGATAGGGAAAGGCAGTACACAGTATGGGAAAAGTCAGCACAACTTGACCAAGGTAAATGAAGACACTGAGATGTATGCAAGAATAAAGGACAGCTACAGAAAATGCTATAACATAAAATTTTGCAACAATAGTAATAACAACCAAAAATTTGTGAGTAGTTACATAGGTAGATATTTGTGTTATATGGTGTGGGAGTACATATGTGTGCATATATAGGTATATTTGAGGGCATATGTATATACAAGTTTGTGCTGCATATATATTCGTATATAAATAAAGTACATAGAGGGCACAGTTGTAGATACTTCCTAGACATACCCAAACACCTTGTGGGATTAATTTACTGGGTTCGAATGCTATGGACCGTAGTCTCATGGGACAACAAGTCAATTGGTATAACTTAGTTCATAAAGATAATGTTCTGCATCCTAGTTTTGTGAGTATTGTCTACGGTCTTAAAAGCTTGTGAGTGGCCATCTAAGATACAACTATTGGTCTTTTCCCATCTGCAGCAAAGGAGAATGAGAGAAACCAAAGACTCAAGAAAGAAATCAGCCCACAGGATTAACGGCCTACCCAACCACAGCCTCTTCTTGCCTGAGGCCAGATGTGCCCAGCTACCACTACTGACCATTCTGATCAGGGACACAATAGAAGGTCCTAGTTAGTAGGGGGGAAAAGTGTACAAAAAAACTCAAATTTGAAAAAAAGATCAGACTTACTGGACTGATAGAGACTAGAGGACCCCCCTGGGGACTATTGCCCTAAGATACTCTTTTAACCCAGAAATGAAGACACTCCTGGAGGTCACCTTTCAGCCAAATAATAGACAGGAGTATAAAATAAGTAATAACATTTATTATTTATTATATACTCCCACGAGGAGTATATTCTTTAAACAATCAACTATAAGAGACCAAGATGTCAATATTTCCACAAAAGCAAAGATGAGAAGGCACAGAGGGGCGAAAAAAGCTGGATGTATGAAAATGGGGCAGGTGGAGTGGAAATAGTGAGAATACTGACCCGTTACAGGGACTGCAGCCAGTGTCATGGAACTATTTGTGTACGAACTGTTGAATTAGAATCTAATTTCCTGTGTATACTTTCACCTAAAACACAATAAAATACTAAAAAAAAGACAGGTAAAAAGAGAAGGTTATTAAATAAATTCGACTTAGTGCATTCCTCAAATAAAAAAATATGTACCTTTCTTTGTTGCTGTTTTGTTTCCTGTTGGTAAAATCTTGCATTTGAAAGTGAGTTCTAAGCCTATTATAATGTTAAAGACTAAATCATTTTTGCATGTAGGAAAAAAAGGCCAAGTAAATGGATACAGATTTCTTGAATTTAGAGCAAATGCCTCTTCCTTTTTTTGTAATTCATTTTTCCTCTAGAAGTATTTCTTATGGCATCATGCTGATCCTGACAGAACAATTCTAATTTCCTTTCTCTGGTACGTGGTGTGGTTTTAGAGGCTGGTGTGATATACTTTAGTATGACATGGAAGTCATCATGAGATTTATAGATTTCACCAGAATCTTATTGCAGCCAGATTTTTTTCTAACAACCTAAGCCTGACATCAATTTGGATGATGAATACACTCAATTCAAATTTCCTTTTAGCATACAGACAAATAAATGGTTAAAAAAAAAAATCTGCCATTTGTAGTATATACCTAGCTCCAGTTGTATCAAAACACTTTGTTAGTAGTAAAATGGAACCAAAATACATTTCGATTCTTTTTGTTTTTTTAATCAGCACATTCATTTCTATATTTGAGGTGAAAATTCTTGTAAGCTGATTTGTGTTTACGTCAGAATAATAATGAGTTTGGCAGAACAGAATGGGAGGAATGCGTGTGTGAAAAGGTAGGAGATGGTAGGAAAAAGAGTGATTGCATTAGAGTAAAGTAGACATATATGATGGTTAAAAAAGCTAAACAAAAACAAACATAAGACATAAAACAGTGAAACAGACCACAAGAACAGACATAGGAAACTAGAAAAGGACAATTTATTATGTTTTTGGGTGATTTAAACATTTTAAACTATCAATTGTAAATACTTGAAATACATTAAATATATTTATTCTCAGAATAGAATGATAAAGTTGGCATGAATCAAGAAATTGAAAGTCAAGGTTTGGAGAAGTTCACTAAGATAAAGTGTTATTAAACATTTATTAAATTATCCAAATGACTTTTTTTATTTGGAAGCACTTCCAATAATCTGAGAACTGAAATGGATGGGCACCAGACCTGCAGAGGACAATGAGATCGTAATCCCCAGAGTATACTATGTTTAGAGTAGCCAGTGATGACAATGACCTGTTTTAAACATTTATTGAATCTTGGGATAGAATGTGCCCACAAATATGTTTGGATTCTCAGGTTTCTTGGGAGGCTGCTTGTGCCACTAAAAATATATGCTGCCCTCCAGTGGAGGCTTGTGTAACTGTGAAAAAATGAAACAAACATTCTTTGGCAAAAATTCATTAAGGCAGAAGGCTTACATATGAGGTAGTGAATCCAGGAAGTGTGATTGGGTCACACCTTTGCCTCTTTTGGCTTTTGTTCATCTAGATAAGCCTCGTACACATATTTATAGTTTCCTCTGGTGTAGTGGTTAAGGCCTTGGCTGCTAACCAAGAGGTCAGCAGTTTGAATCCATCAGCCGCTCCTTGGAAACTCTATGGAGCAGTTCTGCTCTGTCCTGTAGGGTTGCTATGAATTGGAATCAACTCGATGGCAACTGTTTTTTTTAATGAGTGTGATAGTTAGGGGGCCCCAGTGGGCCTGGTTTTTTTTTTTTTTTGAGTGTGTCATATTTGGAAAACCAGAGACGCCAAATGTAACCAAATGGAAGGGACCTGCAATAAAGTGTGGCTCCCATGATTGTAGGGACACTCTCATCCAACAAATCATGGCATCAAGATTTGGCATGTTTTTGGGGACATATGTTTCCCACAAAATATATATCAAAATCCTTATTTCATAACATAAATTCAGAAAGATTCTTAATTCATTGTGCCTTCCATTACTGAAAATACATAGTATCAAAACAAATTTAAAAGGAAAAAGTTAACATTTGTGCAAAATAAATTGTCTATTCTGAGGTAGACTTCAGATGCAAAATTTGATGTGCTCATCTGCAAGCCTAAGAGAACATTTTATGATCAAACATATATTCAATTGTTCTGCACCTTTCCCATGCATGTTGAATTTAGATGTAAAAATCAATTTGTGGACTTCTTAAGGCATGAATTCTTTCAAAGCACTTGTTACTAAAAATCTAGTTAATAAAAGACTGCTTGAGTTACACTTGTGATGCTCAAAACATTCAATTGTTTTACTAAATTGATCCGTTGAAAACCTTGTTCTCTGTTGCAAAACAATTCAGGAAAATGGTAAGTGAAAGCACACTGTTTTCTAAATTTTACATAAAACATTTACCCCTTTTAAAATAATAAGAGATTTTGTTTATCATTTTGAGATTTTGAAGTATGTTCAATTTGTCAAAGAGAATAGAAGAATTTAAAAATTACAGTAAATTTTTATTCAACCTGAAGTTTAAGAAAAGCACAATGAAAATAATTTCCTCAGAATAAAAATTTTGGAACTTCAAGGCATACATTACATATCAAGTTTATCATTTAAATCATTTTTGGGACTGAGAAAGTACATGTTATTAATACATGTTCCTCTGTAGATGTTAGACCATTAAATGATAGATTCATTTCCCTTATCTGTTTAGAATATTTATGAATTTATTATTAAATTATTATTAAAATTAAATTGCAAATTTTAATTTAGTGCCAAAGTCAGAGACGAAATCTCATAAAAAATCTATGCCTATAATTTTAGAACAAATTTATCTAGAAAAGACTGAACTTTTTTTTACTGCAATAACTAACTATTCAAGTCACTTACTGAAGATTTGTGAGTAATTAAATGTGTAGTTAGTAGGCAATTGTTAGTAGCCAAGTAGTAGAAAAATATAAAGACAATGGGTAAGATAGATCGGAACACAAATTCACAACTATAACTATACATGTTTGTTTTTAGTATGTGATTACAAGTTTTGCATTTGTAAAATTGGGGAAAATTGTGATAATTAACAAAGTTGTGTATGTGCTTTGTAGAGTACAAAACCTGGATCACGCTATGAGACTTTCCAGAAGTTTGGAGGCATAATGTCAGCATTAGCACTTGGGGTAAACATGTAACTCATTACCTAAGGGTTCAATCAGGTATAATTAAGACAGAATGTGTGTGTGTGTATGTGTGTGTGTGTGGTTTGTACACATGAGCACATGCTCATGTGCATGTGTTTAAAATGCATTTCAAATACTTGGATTAAATCCAGAGATATGTTTTTGGTATAAATCAAGCATGAGAGTACGTTGGTAATGAGAGAGGTGAATATTAGCATCAAAATAGCATTATTAAGTTTGCAATCATCTTTAGGAAATATATCAACTGACATTTGAACAATACCAAGGAGGCAATTTGGCTTGCACCCTTAATTCCAAAGAAAATTTTGATCTGGAAATATAATGAGAAACAGCATTTAAAGGAAACACTTTCGCTCCAGTGACTCTAATGTGTAGAAGCAGGTGCAGCACCAAAGCAGATCATTGATGAGAGGAGGCAGTCCTTTGGATGGCCCAAAAGGCTATATGTTTACTTCCTTCCCCCTCAGTAAGTAGCAGGGCTAAAGGGAAACAATTCTAGGTTGGTGCCCACATGTCTGGCTACCCCCTTCTTCTGGTGATCAGGCAGGAAAATCTGCATTGAACTCTGTGCAGCGAAACACACAACCCCTGGAGTATACAAGTAGGTGGGGGAAGATCCTCTGGGTCCTTTCCCCATGGTGCAAAATGAAAGCCACATGTAGAAGTTTTCCATCTCATTCTGGACACCTTTTGAGTCAAGAGGGTCCTCTCATTACGGAACTTTTCCTATTGTACGCAGTCTGTCGTCTGTGAGTAATTAAAGTGATGTTTGCTATTGCCAACATCGTGTAGGTATCTCATGTTTGCTACTTGATCAGGTTAAATGAACATAACACCCATGGGTGGAATGGTTGGTGCCACTGGGTGGAATTCTCATCTCAGTATTCTGGTGGCTACGTGGAATGTGGAGACAGCCTTTAAGGCAACCTCTGTGCACAACACAGTGGAAGAGTAAAATTCTGGCATGTGAGCAACTCTATCTTGGATCACTTCTCCACTAAGTTTTTCCAAACCTTGTTACTTAAGCAGGTAGGAATGTCATGCTAAATCCATATTCTCAAAATATTAAGCAAGGAAGGGCAAGGACAAAACCTGAAGTAAAAACCAAAACAAAACAAAACAAAAAAAAACACGTGTTTAAAGTTTAAACTCTATGGGACATCCTATCAGCAAAATAAATTAAACATTTTTGATTTTGTATTTTGTGGCTATTTTTACAGCTCTGATAAATGTAAACCACAGGACTTATCCACTACCGGCCGTCAAGCTGTCACCTTGTACAGATGTAAAGTATACTCACTGCAACACCACGGTTCGTTACACGCTGTCTAACTTAGCATATATTTTGGACCATTGGGAGAACACCAGGAGAGTTTATGAGAGTTGAGAAATTCAGACGCCAATGTACAAGACACTTTAGGCTCCCTGAGCAAAGTCTGAAAACACTTTGCATTTGCCTGTTAATCTCAAGGTGAAAACATGATGAAAAATGGCAGGGGGAGATCTTTGCCACAGCCAAATTTTGCTTTGAGAGCCAATGGGAACTAACAGAACTGTTACTCCATGGCAACAGCAAGGTGAGGTGAGGCAGGGTCCCTTAAGCTTCCTGGCAGGTTTCTCTTGGTGGACTCAATGCTTTTTTGGCACTATTCTGAGTAAGAGAGATTCATAGTGAAAATACTGTCAGCTTTTCTTTGAACACAAAAAATATTATTGGTGCATGCATTGAAGTCTTGAGAATTCTAATCTTCCTCCACCACTTAGGATATATTTTCTGGTTAATAAATATTTTAATGATTAATCAATAGAAAGCCCCATTATCACAGTTCAGGATTAGGAACCAGATGGCAGGCCATATTTATGGCAAGATTCCCATAAATGTAGTCTAACAACATCCTTTTTGGTGGATTTTTTCACTTAATGAACCAGTTTTAAATGTATTGTCTATTAATTTGACTCAGAGCTGAAATGATCAAATGGTTGAAATGGTAAAAGCTGGCACTTAAGTAATGCATAGATTTTCATTTCAACTAAACAGTATTTTATCAATTTATTTAAGCTTTTCCAGTTTTTCCTATTTCAAGAAATAGGGACCTGTTCTGTACATCAAAAAATTCAGTTAATCTGACAAAGATAGATGCATGCATGCTTTTTACTATTATTAGGGTTTTGCCCCAAATTCCAGTGGATTCTCCCAGTGAGGCTGGCTAAATGAAAACGACTAAAGAAACCTTTCCTTTGATCAGGCTGACATAAGGCTTATACCATATGTGCTGAATAGCTTCCTTGTCCACTTTTTTCTAGACCCAAACTCTAAAATCAGTTCCTCAAGATCTTACCACACTAATAGTGAGGTGAGTCAAACCCCAAGGAAAAGCCCTTCAAGGAGGATGAGTAGAGAAAGAGCATCCCTTCCCCAGGGTATGAAACAAAAAGGTGAAATTATCCAATTTAGACCTACTTGAGAAGGGTTCCTCCATGGCACCCAAGCAAGGAGCTCTCACCTGCCAATCTGACCAGGACTTTGGGATAGGGTAGGGAGAGGCTGGTGTCTGTATTGCAGGAGGCCTCACTCATGCTAATATGCACTTCAAATCTATAAGAGTTGAAGCTATCCCCAATCTGATTAGACTCCGGAACCATTTTTTTTGAGAAGCATTTTTTGCCTCCAGTATTCCTCAGACCAAAAATGCTCATCTGTCCAATATGGTCATTGTGAGGATTAATCCAGATAGCACTTAGCATAATGCCTAGCAAAGAGCAGTGAAAGTAACATTCCCTAACAATACATTTGAAAGTGGGAAACTTTCAATTTTACTTTAAATCACAGATATCAGCTAATTTCTCCTCACATTTGTTGTTTAAATAGGGTTTAAACATGCAAGTACATTATGAGGATTATTTTAAGATAGCGTTATCTCTACGAAGTATATCACCAAATAAATGGTGATGGATTTGTTTAAATATATATGTCTTAAAGAAGCTCAGAGAACTTTTCTCTAAGCTCCTGATCCAGGATGGATTGAAGCTTAAATTTATTTTTCTATTAGTCCCTACATAAATGAAAGAACTAATAAAAATTCCTTGAGACCAGTAACTATGCTACATTCAAGTATATGGTATAAAAACCAAAAGCCAAAGGTGCTGCGGTTGAGTCGATTCTGACTCATAGCGTCCCTATAGGACAGAGTAGAAGTGTCCCATAGAGTTCCCAGTGAGTGGCTGGTAGATCCGAATTGCCAAGCTTTTGGTCAGCAACCATCGCTCTTAACCACTGTGTCACCAGGGCTCAAATTATTTAATTAATTTCACTAAATTGACTGAGAGCTACCTCTCAGATATCTGGCTGAGAGATCAAAAAGACTTTCTTGGAGCAACTGAAAGAATTTTTATAACAGTATAAGCTACACTATACTGCACTTATTTATATAGATCTAACTTTATAACTATATTGCTATCAATTTTCACATTGCTAAATGTATACATCTACACGTAAATTAATGCTGGAAGGAAAAATGCAAATGATAGTAAGATTTCAAGGAGATAAAATCATGAGTGATTTTAATTTTCTTTATACTTTTTTGAATTTTCTATATTGCCTTCAATGAAAGTGACTTATAATTAGGACAGAAATATTATTATATTAAAAATAATTTCTTATGAAAACTTATTTGTTATTTCAATTCTTTTTTTCTATATAAATGAAATAAAGCTAGAAATTTGCTTTTCTTGATAACAAATGGAGGTAAACTTCTCCCTTTTCCATTCCTGAATTTCTCTGGAATTTTAGGCTTTCTGATGGGCCAATAGGAAAAATCTCTCAGGGGGGGCTCATGAAAAATAATAATATGAGGATGGAGAACACTGAGGGCTTCTTATCCCTGACCTAACTGTCAATGGATGTTTAATTTTGCTTCTGAGGTCAGGGTGGCACAGTAGAATGACTTTTGTCAAAATAAAAGATGCTTTGTAACATTCTATAGTCTCCCTATCCAAAAAGGTAGAGAATCTTCCAGCATCATCTCGCCAAAGACTGAGGTTTTTCCACTTTGCCAGTGCCAACAAATCAATCTAAAAAGCTCATCTTTGAGGATTTCTAAGAATCTACCAAATTGTTATGACCTGGTTGTACTGTACCTATTTATAAGAAATTGTACTAATCAAATAATCTTAATTTCTTTGCAGCAGAATATTTATTAAAATATATTTATAGTACGTGCACACATATGTCAAGACTAACTATATATGCTATTTTACTGTCAAAATAATTTATTCTCTCATTTATAAATTATAAAACCAATTTGGAGGTTAAAATGTAGCTTATAAGCTTCATTAAAGATTTCTTCAAGAAGCCTGCATTTACAAAAAAATACTGTTGTCTTGAAATAGTATCTGTGGTTACCAAGCCAACAGTTTTTCTTTAACAAAGACTGATACACTGTAGTCCCAAATAGATAGTACCTAAACTAGATTTAAAAAATAATAATAACAACACTAACAAAAAGTAGCCATCCCTGTCACAAATTTACCAGACAGGCAGATGGTGGGGCCAGATCACATTTCCACCATGGCCCCAGAGAAAGAAAGGGCTGACTACAAGGCCTGGTTCTTCTCCTACCTTAGGAAAAATGTTCAAGCTTTTCAAACAGAAGAAATGCAACTTCACGGCACCTCCCTCTTACATGAGGTAATGGATTTCAAAAATTAAAATTGTTCAATATGTAAATGTGTGTGTATATATGTGTGTGCATGCTCTATTCTGTTGTTACAAGGACAGCTTTTGAAACTGGAATTATGCTTTATACTGTGCTAGATATATTTTGTTTGCTGTTCCCCACCCACCCTCCACCTTTCTTCATGCCCTAAGGGAGAGTCCTGCCTCAGCAAACTCCCTTACCCTCTGATTTGTGCTTAGCTGCTTGCTATGTTGATCATTGCATTGTCCCATATGGTTCAGAGCTGTCCATGTTCCAGTTTCAGGAACAAAAGTCTAGAACTTCAAATACATACTTTTTCCTCAAAGAAGTATAGCTCACTATAGATAAAAAGAATAGATAACCTACAATAATTTGTTTTCACTGTTGTTGTTTGGTGCCATCGAGTTGGTTCCGACTCATAGCGACCCTATGCACAACAAAACAAAACACTGCCCGGTCCTGAGCCATCCTTAAAATCGTTGTTATGCTTGAGCTCATTGTTGAAGCCACTGTGTCAATCCACCTCATTGAGGGTCTTCCTCTTTTCTGCTGACCCTGCACTTTGCCAAGCATGATGTCCTTCTCCAGGGACTGATTCCTCCTGACAACATGTCCAAAGTATGTAAGATACAGTCTTGTCATCCTTGCTTGTAAGGAGCATTCTGCTTGTACTTCTTCTAAGACAGATTTGTTCATTCTTTTGGCAGTCCATGGTGTATTCAATATTCTTTGCCAACACCACAGTTCAAAGGCGTCAATTCTTCTTTGGTCTTCCTTATTCATTGTCCAGCTTTCAGATGCATATGCTGTGATTGAAAATACCGTGGCTTGGGTCTGGTGCACCTTAGTCTTCAAGGTGAAATCTTTGCTCTTCAACACTTTAAAGAGGTCCTTTGCAGCAGATTTACCCAATGCAATGTCTCTTGATTTCTTGACTGCTGCTTCCATGGCTATTGATTATGGATCCAAGTAAAATGAAATCCTTGACAACTTCAGTCTTTTCCCCATTTATCATGATGTCACTTATTGGTCCAGTTGTGAGGATTTTTGTTTTCTTTATATTGAGGTATAATCCATACTGAAGGCTGCAGTCTTTGATCTTCATCAGTAAGTGCTTCAAATCCTCTTCATTTTCAGCAAGCAAGGTTGTGTCACCTGCATAACGCAGGTTATTAATGAGTCTTCCTCCAATCCTGACGCCCCGTTCTTCTTCATATAGTCCAGCTTCTTGGATTATTTGCTCAGCATACAGGTTGAATAGGTATGGTGAAATGATACAACCCTTATGTACACCTTTCCTGAAACTGTTTTCACTAGCCTTGATAAATTCTTTTTATTCCACCTATTCTTATCAATTTCACCATTTGCTGATACTCAATTTTTATTAAAATGATTAACAATGCCTTAATGCATGAGGTATCTACTACAAGTCAGTTTTTATCATTTCTTCCTTTCACTTTAGCTACTGGATATTCAAGAGCAAATTTCAGAGTCTCTTATGACATCCATTTTGGTCTTTGCTTTCTTTTTCGTCTTTTTAATGACCTCTTGCAATCTTTATGTACGATGTCCTTGATGTCATTCCACAACTCCTCTGATCATTAGTGTTCAATGCGTCCAATCTATTCTTGAGATGGTCTCTAAATTCAGGTGGGATATACTCAAGGTTGTACTTTGGCTTTCGTGGACTTGTTCTAATTTTCTTCAACTTCAACTTGAACTTGCATATGAGCAATTGATGGTCTGTTCCACAGTCAGCCACTGGCATATTTCTGACAGAAGATATTGAGCTTTTCCATTGTCTCTTTCCACAAATGTAGTCGATTTGATTGCTGTGTATTCTATCTGGTGAGATCCACCTGAGTAGTCGCCATTTATGTTGTTGAAAGAAGGTATTTGCAGTGAAGAAGTCTTTGATCTTGCAAAATTCTGTCATGCAATATGTCTAGCATTGTTTCTATCTCCAAGGCCCTGTTTTCCAACTACCAATCCTTCTTTGTTTCCAACTTTCCCATTCCAATTGCCAGTAATTATCAACACAACTTGATTACATGTTTGATCAATTTCAAACTACAGAGGTTGGTAAAAATCTTCGATTTCCTCATGTTTGGCCTTAGTGGTTGGTGGGTAAATTTGAAGGAATAATAGTAGTATTAACTGGTCTTCTTTGTAGTTGTATGGATATTATCCTATCACTGACAGCATTGCACTCGAGGATAAATCTTGAAATATTCTTCTGGAGGATGAATGCAATGCCATTCCTCTTCAAGCTGTCATTCCTGGCATAGTAGACCTTATGATTGTCTGATTCGAAATAGCCAATACCCGTCCATTTCAGCTTACGTATTCTTAGAATATTGATGTTTATGCATTCCATTTCATTTTTGACAGTTTCCAATTTTCCTAGATCCATACTTCATACATTCCATGTTCTGATTATTAATGGATGTTTGCAGCTGTTTCCTCTCACTTTGAGTCATGCCACATCAGCAAATGAAGGTGCCAAACGCTCGACCCCATCCATGTCATGAAGGTCGACTCTACTTTGAGGAGGCAGCTCTTCCCCAGCCGTATTTTGAGTGTCTCCCAACTTGATGGGGCTCATTTTCTGGCACTATATCTGACAATGTTCTGCTGTTATCATAAAGTTTCACTGGCTAATTTTTTTCATTAGTAGCCCATCAGGTCCTTCTTCCTAACCTGTCTTTGTCTGGAAGCTCAGATGAAACCTGTTTACCATGGGTGACCCTGCTGGTATTTGAAATACTGGTTGCATTGCTTCTAGCAAGCAACACCAAGCCCCTACAGTACTGCAAACTGACAGGCTCATGGGGAATGTAGAGTAGCTGAAAGGAAAGGAAGAAATGATAAAGTAAAAGAGCTGAACAGAAGATTTCAAAAGGGTGGCTTGAGAAGTCAAAGTAAAGTATCATAATGATATGTCAAAGACTTGGAGATAGAAATCCAAAGGAAGGAACATGCTTGGCATTTCTCAAGCCGAAAAAACTGAAGAAAAAAGTTAAGCCTCGAGATGTAATATTGAAAGATTGTAGAGGGAAAATACTAAATGATGCAGGAAGCATCAAAAGAAGACAGAAAGAATACAGAGTCACTATACCAAAAATATTGGTCAATGTTCAACCATTTCAGGAAGTAACATATGAACAAGAACCCACGGTACTGAAGGAAGAGGTCCAAGCTACACTGAAAACACTGGCAAAAAGTAAGGGTCCAGGAATTGACGGAGTGTCAATGGAGATGTTTCCAACAAATGGATGCAGCACTGGAAGTGCACACTTGTCTATGCCAAGAAATTTGGAAGTCAGCTACCTGGCGAATCGGCTGGAAGAGATGCGTATTTGTACTCACTCCAAAGACAGGGGATCCAATAGAATGCGGAAATTATCAAACAATATCGTTAGTATCACACACAAATAAAACCTTGCTGAAGATCATTCAAAAGTGGCCGTAGCAGTACATCGGCATGGAACTGCCAGAAATTCAGGCCAGATTTAGAAGAGGATGTGGAACAAGGGGTATCACTGCTGATGTTGGGTAGATATTGGCTGAAAGTAGAGAATATCAGAAAGATGTTTGCTTTATTGCCTATGCAAAGACATTCAACTGTGAGGATTATATCAAATTATGGGTAACATTGTAAAGAATGGTAATCCAGAACACTTAATTAACCAAGAGATCGGCAGTTCAAATCTGCCAGGCACTCCTTGGAAACTCTATGGGGGCAGTTCTACTCTGGCCTATAGGGTCGCTATGAGTTGGAATGGACTTGACAGCATGGGTTGGGTAATTGTGCTCATGAGGAACCTGTACATAGACCAAGAGGCAATCGTTTGAACAGAGCACGTGCATAATGCATAGTTTAAAGTCAGGAAAGATAAGCATTAAGGTTTTATCCTTTCACCATACTTAATCTGTACACTGAGCAAATAATCTGAGAAGATGGACTATGTGAAGAAGAACAGGGCATCAGGATTGGAGGAAGGCTCATTAACAACCTGTGTTATGCAGATGACACAACCTTGCTTGCTGAGAGTAAAGAGGACTTGAAGCATTTACTAAAGAAGATCAAAGACCACAGCCTTCAGTATGGATTATACCTCAATTTAAAGACGATAAAAATCCTCACAGCTGGACCATTAAGCAACATCATGATAAACGGAGAAAAGATTGAAGTTATCAAGGATTTCATTTTACTTGGATCCAGAATCAACTCCCATGGAAGCAGCAGTCAAGAAACGAAATGACACCTTGCATTGGGTAAATCTACTGTAAAGATCTCTTTAAAGTGTTAAAAAGCAAAGATGTCACTTTAAGGCTTATGGTGTGCCTGACCCAAACCATGGTATTTTCAGTCACCTCATATGCATGCAAAAGCTGGACAATGAATAATGAAGACCGAATAAGAATTGATACCTTTGAATTATGGTGTTGGAGAAGAATATTGAATATACCATAGACTGCAAGAAAAATGAACAAATCTGTCTTAGAACAAATACAACCAATTTGCTCCTTAGAAGCAAGGATGGTGAGATTACGTCTCCATACTTTGGACATGTTATAAGAAGGAACCAGTCCCTGGAGAAGGATGTTGTGCTTGGTAGAGTAGAAGGTCACAGAGAAAGACTAAGACCCTAAATGAGTTGGTTTGACACAGTGGCTGCAACAATGAGCTCACGCATAATAATGATTGTGAAGGTGGTTCAGGACCAGGCAGTGTTACATTCTGTTGTGCATAAGGTCACTATGAGTTGGAACAGACTTGTCGACACCTAACAACAATGACAACAATGAGTCAGTTTTAGTGCTAGTTATATTATGTGCAATGGCTTATTAATTCTTATAATAACCAAGTGATGTTGGTATTATTATCTACTTTTATAAAAATGTAGAAACCAAGGGTCATAGTGGTCAATAGCCTTGCCCAAGATGATAGAGTCAGAATTAGAAATGAGATTTTATTCATTTCAAACGCCAGGCTCTTTGAATATAAGATATTTAACCAGAAAAAGACATTACTATTTTAATACTATCCCTACTATATTCACTGCGTACTGGCCATAAAGGAAAATAAGAGAGAACCATAAAAGAGTTGATTTAAAATGTTATATGATGAAATGAATGCATTTCTATTTTCTATCCTAAAAACTATTTCTTAGCTCCTATATCTCTATTTCATGAAGGACCACTATTCCTATCTATGCCTACCAACACACACCCACAGACATTCTACTTTCATTTTTTTCTTACCGAATTTCTAGAGTATCTTCTACTGATGTTGTCTTTTTGTCCACCTCCAAGTCAAATTTAAACCCACCACAATATGGTTTGCCCTGACCTAATACCACCACCACTTGACTGAAACTATTTCTCCATGTTTCCAGATACAATGCACATTTTTTAATGCCCATCTTAATCAATAGGTCACCATTTCTTCACTCTTAAAATACTTTTTTCTCTTTAATTCCATAGCATAATTGTCTTCTATTTTTTCTCCTATGCCACCGTACCTTCCTTCTCAGTTCAGTTCACTGGGTTCTTTTCCTCTTCCTAACATCTAAAATTTTATGTTCTCACATTATATCTCTTCTCTTCCTGTCTTTCCCTAATCATATTCCTTCCCAGAGATTCAAATTTGAATCCCCAGACTGCTAAACTCTAGACATATCTCATAGATAACTCAATGCTAACATTGGGAAAAAAATACCAACAATAGCAAATTTTGATATTACATATATTACATCACTGTTCCAGGTTCTATGTACCTTAACTCATAACCTTCGCAATAGCCTTATTAAGTTGGTATTATTACTATTATCCCCATTTCACAGCTAAAGATACTAAGAGAATGTGAATAATGTGTCTAAGATCACAAAGCAAGTATGGGTCAGAGACGATTTTTAACCCGATTTGGCTCCAGAATCCTTGCTCTCTAACTGGACTCTGAATGATCTATTTATCTAGGATCATCATTTTCCTACCCTTCACATGAGAAAATTTTTTTTTCTTTTTTTTCACAAGAGAAGCTAAGAAACACTTCTTATCTTTAAGGAATAAGCCTCAATCTCACCTCTTCAAGGAGACTCCCCATGATCATCTTGTTCAGAGTAGCTTCTGCCCACTTTTCCTGCGGCATAGTGGGTAAGTGCTATGGCTGCTAATCAAAAGGTGGGTAATTCAAATTCACCAAGCGCTCCTTGGAAACACTATGGGGCAGTTCTACTCTGTCCTATAGGGTCATTTTAAGTTGGAACCGAATTGATGGCTACAAGTTTGGTTTTTTAGTTTTAGCTTGTTTTCTTGCAACAGCCTTTCCTATAAAAAAAAAAAATACTTTCCCCCAAATGATTACTAAATCACACTTGCATTTGTTTTTCTGTAATACTTTGTAGATATTTTATCATTTTTAGAATAGTAGGTTACATTTTATTATTTCAAGTCATTGTGTTATCATTACTAGGTGAAATGAAAGGATGGGTGAACGGACATTAAAATTACATAATGAGTGTGAAAATGTGTTATAAACTCACAAATGTTTTATCTTTATTTTTTGAAGCAGAGCAAAATTCATGCTCAACTTACTTATTTTTCATCTCAGGTAGGTAAACTTGAAATGAATTTTACTTATCTTCTTTTTGTGGAGTTATTTGCTTTACATGTGATCTGACTTTTTTTAAGCCCTGGAAAGAAGGGTCAGGAAGTCCTAGGAAGCCACATGTTAGTTTGTGTGACTGACTTGAAGGGCAGACTGCTCCCTCAGAGTCCTTCTGCAGAAAATAGAGTAATAATTCAGTGCATAACTAGTTTCTTTCAGTATACAGACATTATAATGCCTTCCTCAAACAAGTAAACATAAATGAATAACTTTTACTTCTTTCTCTTAAATGAATTATACTCACTTTGAAAATCATGCTGTACAAGCATTCAAAAACAACTACTCATCTGGTCAAGATTTTTATTTTTTATATATATCACTTGTGCTCTTAAAAAAAAAATTTTTTTTTCATATTCCAATTATATAAATGTTTATTATTTCCTATATTTACAATGATCTGTAAAGGATTCAGTTAATACATGGAAGAGAGCAGGTGGTATTTTATTTGAAATAGCTAACATTTGCAGTATTGAATCCTACATTTCTCCACTGATTTTTATTTTATTTTTATTAATAAACTGAAATTTACATTAAAAACAAAACAAAAAATGAAAACTATCATATTTGGAATATTAAACATAAGCCAGATGTGAAAGCATGGTTTTCTAGATTAAACATTTACTGAGTTGGCAGGAAAATACTTTGTTCCTCATTCATCCAAATAAGTTTTGTTTGAATGGATTCTAATTTCTTATTCCTTTACCCTTTTTACCATCTTTCTGTTGCTTTGTTTACCTAATGATGGTTTTTCCTTACCACTGCCTTCCACAGTTCTGCACAGCTGTTTCCCAGATGAGTTAAATAGCTCATTTTCATCTTTAGACAAGTTTAAACTATGTGCTGCTCCTATATGGCTTTCACAAAAACAGTGGCTCAGATCTCTTTGGGACAATTCTCATTGCTACACATTTTTTGAGAAAGTATTCAAGGGAACTTGAACAGAGAAGAACATCAGACATTACCTGGCTCTGCATCCTTCAAATGATATATATTCACAGAAAAGCAGTGGGGACAAGACTTAGATTTATGAACAGCATAAAGTTATACGTTCTGGAAAAAAAGAAACTGACCTTTTCAGTACATTGAGAACTTTTCTAATTCTGTTCTTACCTACTAAAGGTTGATTAACCAACTCTACAGGGTATTTAGTGACTTAAACAAATGTCAGTTGAAGAACCAAAGCAATGAGTCTTATTTAACTGACTCAGTTTCAGGAATTCACACAGAAAATATTCAAGAAGACTTTCCAATTTAGAGATATTTCAATAAACTTCAAGCTATATTATTTCTTTTCTATTTGAATGGATTCTAATCCCCTCGTTCTTTTCCTTTTTGCTCCCCTTTTCTTTTCCCTTCCTTTCCTTTCTATCTTCTTCCTTTAGGTTAATTTTCTAGACAGTGCATGACAGGCAAAGGACTTTCAGGCCCAGTGTACCCTATAGTATAAATTATAAAAATCCCAGAGGTTTGATTTTGCAGACTTCTACTCAGATGGATGATAATGAATAGAGATTAGAGGGACTAATAAGGTACATTGGCATTCCCAATGACTTGCCTTTTCATGTTTGGACTTGTTTATTGCTTTGCTTTATTTGAAGGTAAGAGGGGGACAAGATAGGGTGAATTCTGGGATGTGACTAAGAAACTTATCTCCTTACGAAAGTGCCATTATTACTCCATTCTTCATTCTATTAAATTTTGGCACAGAGGTACATGCACATGTTACCAGATTGTAAGGCATATTCACGAGTCAGAATTAAACAGCTTGAGGGCTTATCTTGTTCATACTCTTTCTTAAAAAAACCAAAATGACTATGTAAAAATGAAATAAAAATCAATCAGAAATACTGACAGCAAGTAAACATTCTGAGTGTTAAGAGAATAAAAATGTTGGGATGAGGATTTTTAGATCCATGTCACTAAAAAGTTAGGTATCTTTCTGTTAGGAGGTTTCAAATTTATGGGTGATTGAACATAAATGACCCAGAACACTAATGTGTTAACAAGTCATTACTATCTTTGTGTGTGTGTAAGAATTTGAATATATGCCTCATATTGCTATTTCCATAGCTAAATAACACATAATTCTGGGAAAGTACAATAGTCAGGCAATCAAAGAGTTATATTGATCATTTTTCTCCTGAATTCGAATACAGAGGAGCACCATAGTTAGACTGAGCTACTTTAGTTGAGGGTGCTTGTGATTACATATGAAAACATTGGAAGTTCTTGGATCTGATCCTGGAAATAGACAAGCGTAAGACATAATTGAGGAGTCCCTGGGTGGTGCAAATTGTTAATGTGCTTGGCAGCTCTAATCAAAAGGTTGGAGTCTACCCAGAGGTACCGCAGAAGAAACACCTGGTGATCTACTTCTGAAAAATCAGCCATTGAAAATCTCATGGATTACAGTTCTACTATGACGCACATGGAGTTGCTATGAGTCAGAGTCAACTCAAAAGCAAACGGTAGACTCATAGACGTAATTGCACCAGGGTTTTTGCTACATCCTTCTCAAGTTTGTCCGTGGACACAGATTGAAAGGTCATAAATATGCGCTGGATTATTTAGCTCTTTTAAGGTGACTTTTTTACTTTTACCCCTAAAAGTAAGTGCAGGTAAATAAAAATGATACTTAGATTGTTCTCTTCACAACAAAATCTTTAAAACCAACTTGTTTTTTCTAATGGTTGTTCAGGTTTTAAAAATATTTTATGTGAGAAACTTGTTGTAATATTCAGAAATGAATTCATATATTGTCTGGAGAAACTGTGCATTGTTTACACTCAATTTCCTAAATTAGCAGAAACAGAATGAATTTAATAAGTATTCTGGCAGTTGAAGTTCTAATGTTTATGCGTAAGCTCTGAGGTAGCAACTTTGTGCCCAACATACTCTTATAAAACAGAATAGAACCCAATGGGAATTTTAATTTATAAATAAAAGTCATTTCTATAATAAAACTGGAAAAATCAGAGACTGTTCATGTCACGTACTATACACTTAGGTATTTATGGAAATAATGAAAGAATGATTATACTAAAATTTTAATTATTCTCTAAGTTTTACTTCATGTGGTGAGATGGAATTTGATCTGGAGAACACTTGTGAAAAGGTTCTAATGTTTCCTGACAGCCTGAAACCTAGTGGAAACTCAGTCCTACCAGCAAAACAAATTTTGTGAATCAGTGGGAAATATCCATACTTAAAATATGATATAAATTAAAAAGAAAAACCTGTCATCATCCAGTAGATTCTAATATAAATATAATAATCCTTTGACGGAACTGTTATAGTATTAAAAGCTACAGTTTTATGGTTGTTGTGCCAGATATACAAGATTACTAAAAACAAATATCTACTATGAGTAAAATTAATATACAACTTTCCTCTTGTATTTGGATAGTCTTCCACAATGCCAAAATACCTTATCCTCTCAAAGCTAAAATTTTTTTTAAGAAAAACTTAAATTTACAAAATCTTCCAAAATTGGGTAAAATTTTCCCTCAGTAAAAATCACTCATTTCATTCAAATTATTCGTGTAATAGATTTTTAGGAAGTGCCTACAGGTGACAGGTCTTTGGTAGGCATCAGGGCTACAAATATAAATAAGACACATTTTAAAGAAAAGCATATTCCTCCAGCATTTTTGCACGAGAGGATTTCCCCAGGTCAGGTGGATAATCGATTTGAAGGAAGGATAATCTGACATGCTTTGGGCTACATTTCTTAGAGGCAAGTTCACTGCATTGAAAAGTCAGCACAGAGAAATCTGGTTCTCTTTCCTTTGCACTTGGCTTTCAGAAGTTGGAAACCCTGGTGGTGTAGTGGTTAAGAGCTACGGCTGCTAACAAAAAGGTCGGCAGTTCGAATCCACCAGGCTCTCCCTGGAAACCCTATGGGGGAAGTTCTACTCTGTCCTATAGGGTTCCTATGAGAATCAACTTGAAGGCAATGGGTTTGGTTTTTTTTTTTTTTTTTTTTAGTTCAGAAGTTAGCTGGTTAATGAGATAGCACTGCAGGTCTAGAGGCAGCTGAGGAAGGGTCCTTGGAGTTAGCTCTGTAGAGCCAGCTCTTTCCTCAGGAAGCCCTGGTATTTAGATTTGACAAGAGGAAGTAAGAGTCATCCTACTAGACCACTAGATCTCAAAGTGTAGTCCCTGGACCAGCAGCTTCACTATCCATCTGGAACTTGTTAGAATGCAAATTCTCCAGCCCCATTCTGAATGTACTTAATTAAAAGCTCTGGGGATGGGACCCAGCAATCTGGTTTTAACATTTCTTCCAGGTGATGATGATGCCTGCTAGTCTGAAAACCACTAATCCACACCAACTTGATCAGAAAACCCAGGGCTGCCATTGAGAAAGTGGATACTTTGGTTCTAGCAGTCTCCAGTTTTATCTTTGCAGTCTTCACAGGCTTCTCTCAATTCTGTAGATAAAATGTTACGTGAAAAGTTAATTCACATCATCTCCTTCCTCATCTGAAAACTCCCCAAGGGCATCCCACTATACTTGGAATAAAAGCTAAGTCTTTACAAAGGCCTGTAAGGCCCTCGGGATCTGGCTCCTGTCACCTCTCTGACCTGATCTCCTAACATGCTCCGCTTGGCTACTCCTATGCAGCCACCCTAGCCTCCTTACTTTTTCTCACACAGACTGTCTCAGGCTTTCTGCCTTGTTTCTTCTGCCCGGAATGTTATTCTCCTTGGGTGTCTTCTTGGCTCACTTCCTTCAGGTATCTGTACAAATATTCACTTGACAGTGAGGCTTTCCATGACTACCCAATTTAAAATGGAATTCGGAAATCTCCTTTACACTTATCTTCCTAGAACTGACAGAGAGAGTATGGCCCTGCAATGCCCTGGATTCAGACTTTTAGCCACCAGAGCTATGAGACAATAAATTTCTTTTCTTTAAAACTACCTACTTTGTGGTATTGTGTTATGGTAGCCCTAGGGAACTAAAACATCGTGTAAAGGAAAGATGTGAATGAAACATTTTGTCCTAAAAAAGGGTTCACCACCTGGAACATGTGGGTACAGGCACTTCTAGTAGAGAGTCATAGAAGAGCACAATGTATCTGGGGGGCAGAGACATTCTCTATAACTGAAGCTTAGGTTATGTGGAGAGGTGGGTTGATGCACATAAGAGAACAGGAAAAGTTGCAGGCAACTTTTCATTTAATCATGGAAGGTTTTGATTGTCTTGAACCTTAATTTTTTTTTTTTTGTTTTATTTCTTTAAGCAGAATTTGATGTTGCTGAATGTTAACCCAGACTCCTGAAGTTTGAGATGATTTTTCTAACATGGAGTGTAGAATTTCCAGGGCGAATGGAAATAAGGGTGGGGAGAAAGCAGTAAATCTTCCTTTTAAGTTCAATTCCAGAATGCCTCCAGAATTTTCCCATAGTAAATACTGTAGGTGGATTTGGTTTTAGTCCACATGGTTTTAGTCTCAAGTTTTCTCTGCATGTGTTAACTCAGTCATATTCAAGGGAAAATTTCTAAACTGATACATAATCATATTTATAAATCAGAAAAACTAAACTAGTTTTTGCTTACCACCTAGCTTAAATGAATACTGTTTTAAAAATAAAATGTATAAGTCATATGTACAAATAATAAGTAGACATGCAGCATACAAGAATGTTAAAAGAATGCGGACTAGGGGTTGGGAGACCTGAGCATTAGTCCCAGTTCTATTATATCTACCTACTGTCTATCCTCAAGCAAGCCAATTAACCTTCTACTCATTTGTGAGATTTACTGTCTATCCTCAAGCAAGCCAATTAACCTTCTACTCATTTGTGAGATTTAGACTCAAGCATCTCTATATTTCTAGATTTTCAATCATCACTAGTTTTCTAGCGTTCTCCAAGTTATGAATTTTTTGATTTTTGAACTAAATCTACCAGCAATATATTGACCTATACATACAAACATATAGCTAGCTAACTAGCTAGCTAGATAGTTGAAGCTAATATGGAAAAATGTTAATTATTGTTTAATCTAAATCGTGACTATATTGGTATTCATCATACAGTTCTTCAAGCTTTTCTGAAACTTAAGAAAATTTCATAATAAAAAGTTGGAAAAATCTTGTGTAAAGAGTAATCTTGCCTTAACCACAGGCAGTGTTGTCAATAAACTAGAGGTTGTCTCAGATCTCTTATTATTCAATTATGGTTCACCAAAAGACATAATCTTTAAGGAAGCACATTCTAGACAATTAAAGAGACTACCAGATGGTTGCTATGGGATTCCGACTTTTTTGAAAGCAATGAGCTTAACAGGGCCTAGATGAAATTCTGTCATTGAATGATGCAGACAGATATTTCAGTAAAAATTTGTAGGAACCACTAGTCCTGTGTATTTGGGATTTATAGACAGGTTTTTAGGAGGAGGCCCATTTGAATATAGCTTTTGAGAATTCTCTTCTCTATCTTTGACTCTTCTATGAAAGATAGTACTTAATGTTTAATTTGGGTAAAGAAAAGATAAAATGAATAAAGTACTAGAAAATTAAATTTTTTAATAAAAAAGTTTCAAATAGATATTAGAAAAATTATATGAACCACAGTTCAGAGGAAATGAATATATTCTAAGAGTATCCTGAGACATAGCTGAGGTTCAACAAGCCAGAGCCAATTTTTCCTTAAACACTTTTACGCTGAAGCCATAATTAAGGGCCACTTTTAGTTTTTTTTTGTTGTTGTTGTTCTCTCCAAAGCTCTTCCACACACAAAACTGTGGGATACTATAATTCTTACTCATAGTGACCGAAAATAAAGGTCTGGTTAAGTACAAAGGGCTTTTTCTTGCCAAGTGTATTGCAAGGAGGAAGTGGCAAGGGCGGGTACTGGATGGCCAAAATTACCCAGTCTTAACTGTGGACAGCAAGAGTGCTTAAAGCTCTGAAAAGCAATCCCAAATTAGGAATTGTCAAGTGAGATACAAATCTGTAAAAAAAAATATGACCTGACAATGAATATGACACCAAAGGGGGAAATGATATATTTGCATGACAATATTTCAATTAAAATAATGTATTGATTAAAAAAAAAAAAAACACGGAATTTTGGGTTGCACAGATCTCTATGTGGTCCTAGATTTCCAGTTTGTGTGTGTGTGTGTGTGTGTAACTTTGGTTAAGCCATTAAATACCTCTGTGATGTATGTTCTTCAAATGTTAAAATGTGAAAAATGACCCCTAACTTAGGAGGTTGTTGTAAAGGCTACATGAAATAATGTGTATAAATTACTTAGCACAGTGCTTTACACACAATATGTGTTCAGTTAATTTTTATCATCATCGTAATCATCTCAGATACTGATGCTGCCCAGTCTTACTAACTACAGGGGTATGGAGCAGCCTAAGCGAGATTTAAGAGCTGGAATTAAAACCACCTGTGGTAGTTTCCTAGTACTGTTGCAGCGAAGTACTACAAAGTGGGTGGCTATTAAGAACAGAAATGTATTGTCTCACAGGTCTGGAGGCTAAAAGCCCGAATTTAGAGTGGTGGCTGGCACATGCTCTAGGAAGATTCTTTCTTGTCTTTCTGGTTTCTGGTAGTCCCAGGTAATTTTTACTTGCAGCTGTATCATAACACCATAGTCACATGGCCATCTTCCCTCTGTCTCTTTGCCTCTCTTCTCTGCTTTTATAAGGACACCATTCAGGTTGAATTCTGACCCATCCTACTCTGGTATGACCTCGTGTTAACTGATAACATCTTCCAATACCCTATTTCTAAACAAGGTCACATTCACAGGTACCAGGGGTTAGGACTTCAGCATAAATTTGGGGGGACACAATTCAATCCATAGCACCACTCATAGTGGTGGAGCAAAGAAGACCATGACTGGACTAATACAAAATGTGACTTCTAAAATCTAAGACAGTAATTTAGACCAGACGTCACAAAAGCAAATGCCTGGAAGGATCTGACAGGGTGATAAATGGCACACATGCCTGGACTGTGTGTTAATTTGATGAGAACGTAACCCATCTCAGGGAATGACTACCACTTAATTCTAGATGATGATTGTCATGAGGGAATGCAGGCTCAGTGTGCAGGCTCAATTTCTTCAGAGAATCTGGAAATGCAGATATTTTATGTAAAATCCCCTCTTTCTAAAACATTGGCTCAATTTTTAACATTGGCTCTACTTTGTAAAGACCAAACAAAATATGTTTGAAGCCAGTCCTAACCTAAACTACTAATTTGTGATCTCTGGCTTCATGTATTGGTCCTAAAAATCAGGTGGGATTGAGTCTCTGGGTTGGGGCCAAGTGGACCAGAGAAATGCTGTCCAATGGAAACATAATGCAAGCCATAAAAGCAAGCCACATATGTAAGTTTAAATTTCCAGTAGCCACATTAAAAAAGCAAAAAAGAAATAAGTGGAATCATTTAAATAATGTATTTTATTTAATCCCACATATCTAACACATTCTTATAACACACAATTAATATGAAGACAAAGTCCTAAATAGACAATGTCCTAATTATACAAAGTCTTAAGTAGAATAATGCATTGTTTGAAAAAAAAAAAAAAAAACAGAGAATTTAGAGTTCTATAGATCTCTATTTGATCTTTGACTTCTAGTTAATAAGATATTTTAAGCTTTCTTTTTTCATGCTAAGTCTTCAAAATTAGGTATATATTTTATACTCACAGCACATTTTAATGTGGATTAGCTAAGTTTTAAGTGGTCAATAGCCACATGTGGTTATCCTATTTGACAGCACAGGTCTAGAGCATGCTTCTAAACTTTAATATGCATATGGATATTTTTGCGATCATGTTAAATTGCAGATTCTGACTCAGTGGTTGGGGTAGAGCCTGAGATGGATGCTTCACTTCTAACAGGCTCCCAGGTGATCAGTGCTGCTGGTCCATGAACCATACTTTGAGTAGTAAGAGACAAAAGGGTTCTGGCAAGTCACTTAGGATCAGCATCCTTTCTCACTCAAAGAGACTAAACATACATTCTAATGCTTTATCACATTTAATGTGAAATAATGATGACTGTAAAAAAAGGCAATATTTTATAACCCATCTGCAGAAGCACTGTGATCATTTTCCTCCTTTTTATGTGTTTTGCTTTAACTATAGAACCTGCCAATATGGTGATATGTTACTGGAATGTTTTCATAAGAATGCTCTTAAGCACAGGATAGGAAAGATATTGTATTCTAAGTTCAGGGTTTTGAACTTTAAACACTTTAAATAAAACAGATAATAGGATTATGACAGAAATTTGACAGTAATACCTCTGAAAGCTTTAATATTTAGAGGCATTCTCTGGTCAAGGTTATGAATATTGAATGGTATCTCCCAAAGGAAACATGAAGAGAAATTTTTCATTTCCTCCTGACCATCCTATCCAAGCAATGGCTAGAGCTATATAGTCCAGCCTTAGGTCTTTATTCAACAAATACTTAAACTTGCATATATTAACAACTAAATGTGGGGCAGAATATAATTCAAGGATTCTACATTGTGCAGAAGTCCTTTGGATATCAAAGCTTTAACCTAGAATAATGTTGTGGAGGTGAGCAGTGAACTGGGCGCCAAAATGCCTAAGAACATGCTCTCGCCACACCACCATTTAGTTTATGAACTTTAAGCAAGTAGTTTATTCTGTTTCCTCCTCTCTCAGATGGCAAGAATAATGCTGGTCATACCTACGTCATGGAGCTGTGGTGGGGAACTGTGAAAGAACTTGGTAAACTGTAAAATTCACAATTATGCTGGTGAAGGTATTGGAAATAAAGACATGATCAAGATGGAACCTGAACTAACAAGATAATCAAGTTCACAAAGACCTTTCCATTGCTGCATTTCATAATAGCTGCAGCTCTGTTGACGTTTATATTTTCCACGGTAAAAATTCAAGACAGGATTCTAACCAAAAAACTAATGTCTTATCTTACACACTCAGAATAAAATAGCATGCCAAAGGTAAGTAAATAGAAAGAGGCCTTATGAAATCTCTTATTAAGTGTTTGTCTGCCTGATTTAGTTCTGAATCAAACTAAATATGGAACTACGTATAATAAGGGATTTTTCTCCCTTAGTAACAACTGTTTAAGTCATTTATTAGCATGGAATCTTTTGAGTGCAAAGTCTGAAGTTTGCTTCTGATAGATGGTCTAAATCAGACTCATGTGGTAAAATTATCTAATGGAATTATTGAAATAGAGCTAATTTTGTTTAAAAGGTGTGAAATTACCTGGCACCTACAGTTTGTTGTTGTTAGTTGCAGTCGAGTTCTCACAGCGAACCTATGTACAAAAGAATGAAACACTGCTAGTCCTGCACCATCCTCACAATGGATGGGGGTGGGGGATGATAAAACATTTTAATTGAGAAAATTATAAAATATCATTAAAAGGAACCAATAATATAAGTATTATTAAAATACGTCTTGGAAAAAGGTATAAATAAATGGAAAGCATTAACATGTTTATAGAGGGGAAGACTCAATATGATGATGGCAATTAAATGCACGATCATAACTTCAAAGAAATTTCAATTAAAATTCACTTTTTTTGGTGAAACTTCACAAGTTGACTCTAAAATTTATATGCAAGAGGAAATGGCAAGCATAGTCAAAACACTCCTGAAGAAGAAAACCAGATGAAGGAATTGCTTTTCTTTATTTCAAGTATAATTATTACGAAAATATAACAAATAAGCCAGATTCTATTCAGGGAAAGACCAACAAAATAGAAAAGTGAGCCCAGAAACAAACCCACACAAATACAGGGATAGATTTATGTCAGATTTGGTGTTGCAAATGTGGGGAAATGGCAGACTTTTCAATGAATGTTGCTAGGACAAACACTTAGCCATATGGAAAAGCAAAAATAAAAAGTGGACTTTTACCTAACCATCATAAACAATGTCAATTCCAGATAGATTAAATATATAAAATAAAAAGCAAAACTATAATAATCTATAAGCAAATATCTTTATGACCTCAGAAAATACAGGAATGTGTTAAACAAAACACAAAAAGTGCCAATCACAGAGGAAAATATTAATAAGATGCATTAAAATTAGAACTTTAATCATTGAATGTCAGTGTAAACTGGTCTGTCTCATGTCACAGCAAAACCCTCAACTGCCACACTAAACCCCTAAGACTGGGTTTTCTTTACAGAAATTTTCTTTGAAGAATGCATTTAGACTGTAATTAAAAAAAAAAAAAAAATGCCTACACACCATTACTTGTTTGTGTAGCTATATGTGTGTTTAGCTGTGCCAGTGCTCACAGAAGATGAAAACATTGCTTTTCTGAGAAACTTTGTGAGAAGCTGGATGCATTTTGTCACTTCAGGGGGAATATGACAAAACATATCACAGGGTCAGAGAGACGGATGATCTTCCATCTTGGGTGAGGAGCCCTGCACTCCAAGACTTGGGAGCAACTTAGCCAGCAATGGACTTGGGCAAAGAAAAGTAGGGGCAGGAGAGAAAGTACTGGCGGACACCTGTGTTGATTGAAAGTTATGGAATATTATAACCCATATGAAAGCCAAAAAATCTTGTGGTACCTGTCCTAAATGAGTAATGTTAAAATACACATTAGTTCAGAGGCCTAAAAAAAAAAAAGTGAATGTAAAGAAAATGAGAAAAGAATGATCCACTGGAAGGTGGGTGATATTTTTCAAAACACATAATAGATAAAGAATTAATACCTAAAATAAATAAAAATAATTCCTACAATCTGCAAGGAAAGACAAATTATACAGAAAATTGGCAAAAGTCTAAATAGGTACTTCATAGAAATGAAATTTGAACAGCAGATAATAAATGCCTCGTCTGATTACAACTCATGGAAATTAAAATTAAAACCACAATGAGGTATCATTTATACTCACCAGAGAGGAAAAAAAAAAATGATAACATCAAATGTTTGTTAGAATGACAGCTAACAGGTCATTTATATACCACTGCTGATGGATGGATAAACTGGTATGACCACTTTGAAAAACAATTTGGCATTATCTTGTATATTCTTTTGGTCTTTTGGCTTTACTTCTTTTTCATAAATTAAGGGAAATAATAAAATATTTATTTCATCTATCTGTATGAATTGCATTTCAGCGTTATCAAATGATGAAGAAAATTTATTCTCTACAGAATACTTCTAGCCATTACACGCAAAATGAATAATAGAATTAGAAAATTACCATTTTGCAAACCTTAGTAAACATATTTAGGCAACTTTCATTAATGGATTCTAAAAGCATTGGGTGAAACTTCACGAGAACTTTATAATGGAGTGATCAGGCTGACACCATCTGAACACACTGATCATTTTCTTATAACTTCTAAAATTGGGGCAATAGGTACTTCAGAGTATCACATAGTAAAATTCTTACCTAAAAAAAAAAAGAAAAACTTTTCAATTTAATCAAGTCAATTTATAAGAAATTGGTGATCACAGATGGAGTGTAACAACATCATGGAATTGATTCATCAATTTAAGAACTTAAGACGTTTCTTAGCACAAATGACTTGGTTTCTCTAAAAAACCAACAGCACAGAAGATTCAAAAAAACAGAGAGGAACTGTTATAAAAAAAGAAGTTGCCAGAGACATAATACAAAACACAATCTTGTGTAGATTTTTATTTTAACAAACTAATTTTAAAAAGATAGCTTTCAGACAACAGATAAAATATTAATAAGGACTTAGAGATTAGATGATATTAAGAAATTATTTTGTTAGGTATGATAATGTCATGATGGTTATTATCTTTAAAGATGCTCACTGAAGTGTTTACAGGTGAAAAGACATATCTTACATTTACTTTAGCATAAAAAAGCTGTGAAGGCAATAATATCTAGTGTTTTTAAATGAACCTAGTTATAGGTGGTGTTAGAGAGCAACACGTTTAGAAAAACATCTGGATTTTGCCTTCATTTGCAAGGGTGGTACCATTTGACAAAATAGAGGATACAGAAGCAACCGTACGCTTTGGGATTAAATAAATTTAATTATGAACATAAGTTTTAAGTGCTAATGGGACCCCTAGAAGATTCTCTATAGGGAAAGTAGCATAATTGAGTTGAAATAACAAAGAGAACTGTGCTGGATTTGTCGTGGTGAAAACAACTGAACTTCAGAAGAACGATCAAATCACCTAGGAGAGTGTATATGGTAAGAAAAAAGTCCAAAGATGAACTTTAGTGAATACCAATACTTAGGAGATAAACAAGTGGAGAGTTCAATGATAGATTCTGTGGGTAAAAGGTTAGAGTGTTTGCATAGTTTACAGAAGAAGGGATTCATCAATATTATAATTAATCAAATGAGGTACAAAAATAAGATGAGAACTGAAAATAATTCTTAGAATTTTGAAATTGGCAGTCATTGGTGGTTTTAGAAGGAGTAGGTTGATTTGAATAATGGAATCAGAGGTCTAATTATAATGAGTTGAAGCCTGCATGAGAAGTGAGAATTGAAGACACTTGTTATTTTGAGGAGCTGAGCTGGAAACTGAAGGGGAGATAGGGAGAAGTGAGAACTGAAGACATTTGTTATTTTGAAAAGTTTAGCTGGAAAGTGAAGGAGAGACAGGGCAATAACTGGAGTATAGAATAGACTTCCTTTCTTTACTATAAACTGCTTCAGCATGTTTAGAGGAAATGTGTGACAAGATAAAGAAGCCAGTATAAAATGATAGCTTGAAAGTTTACAAAAAAGAGGAAACGACAGATGAAGTATGGCTTCAATGGAAAGGGGTGTGAAAAACATCAAAACCAAGTTTGGATAAATTAGCACCAAAGAGACAAGGAAACTTTCTGCTCTAAATCTGGTAGATGCATTCATAGAGGAGTATTCACTTAGTAAGAAGTAACTTTTTTTTTCCCAAGGAAAAGCTGTTTCTAAAGACAGAGTGCAACCACCTGGATCAGATCTATTTTGTTTCAGAAAAATCACCAGAAAATCGTTAGTCACTCCTATGTCACCTATTTCCTTGTGGTTCTTGGGGAAGCCTGAGCCTTACCGTGTTGGGAGAATGTGCCCAAGCTTGCAGCAAAATGACCTTCTGAGAGTAGGGATAAAGGACAAGATGGCAGTGGTGTTCTACTGTCAGGAGCACCACTGTTCTGAGTGTAGATAGCTCGCTGAGAGGCCAGTGGCTGGCAGAATGAAACTGTGACTGGAACTAAGCAGAAAGGCACTCTGTGGGAGACTTTCGCCAACAAGAAAGGTTGACAGAAAGACAGATCAGTTGGTAGTTTTCATGTTTAGATGGAATACTCTCTGAAATATGAGGCAAATCATGTATTGAGAGAGGGCAACTGTTGGAAAAAAAAAAAAAGGAATGTGAGAGACTGGCAAAGCTTTAAAATATTATTTGTAGAAGGGGTGGAAGTGGAAGTTGAGAAATAGCATATAAGAGACTGGCTAAAGACCACAAAGGGCCCAGCTGAGGTTGGAAACCACAAACTATTAGTAGCAACCATTACCACTTTTGTGAAATTTCCTCAAATTTTCTTCAGCAGTGCCCAGGTATTCAGCTATAGGTGCAGAGAAAAGGATGTGTGGATCAATCTATTTGAGAGGATTAGCAGGACAGATATAATTACAGACAAGAAGATACAGAGAGTAGGGATTGCTGCCAGAGAAAGTTAAATGATATGCCATGTGCCTAGGTTGAGTAGGAAAAATGGTGATTCCTCTAAAGTGATGGATAGGAAATTTTCAGATGATAATAATGAGGATGGATAGAGGATGGCAGGGACTTCAGAGAAGCAGAGTGTCGTTACAAGTGTCAAATCATGATCTGGCGACAGCAATAGAGAGTTAAAGCAGAATGTTGTCTCTCCTTTTGTGTTCTATGGTAAGTGAGACATATCAGAATAAAAATTTTTAGATTGAGAGCTCTTCAGAAGAGGGTATGGGGATCAATCTGCGAATAGATTGGTAGTATAGAATAGATCCTACGTGATGGGATGAGGGTTCCAGAGGAAAGCGTGAGGAGTCAACAGTAAAAAGAATGATGGGTGGGAAGGAATCTCAGAATAGGACAGTGATGAGAGAAAATGAGGGTGAGCAGGCCAGAGGCCTGCACCTTGGCAGGTGGCCAAAGAAAAGTGGGAGGAGAAAATGTTAGATGGACTGCTTTTGACATTTCTTGTCAGATTGAGTCCCAAGTGCTGCAAGAGCCTTATAAGGTTAGCAATTTATAGGCTTTACTTATCATTAAAAAGGAATGTTGCTGAGAATTTACTTGATATCTTGTCTCTGAAAAGATTCCTTCCTCAGACTGTTAAAGTAAAAATGCATCTATGCTCTTTCCTTGTTTGAAAATGTATTTATTTATTTACTCATAATCAGTCTTGTCACATACCTACTATACGTACTTTAGCATTCTAGGCAGAATATGGAACATAAAATAAAAATCCTTCATCCTTGCCTCTTAGGACCGTCTTCTCTTATTAAAGGTATGTGAAAATGTGTACAATTTACCTCAGATCTGTGGGCTTTGGAAGAAGTCTTTTTTTCCCACTAAAGTAGACTTCAAAATCTTCAATCTTTAGCCTGTGGGCATAGTCAATGTATCCTGACACCTCCTGCCCATGAGAATTTCTGTCACGAATAAAAATCACAGACTGGAACAGAGAACAATAGAGAATAAAGACAGTAAATGAATAAATAAAAATCACTTGAGGAAAATGTCTAATAAGAGCTATAGTTACAGTGTATTATATATTCCAGGCCTTATCCTAAACATTTCACATCTCATCTTCATAGTGATCCTTCTGAGGAAGGTATTCTTATTTCCTCCCGCCAGATGAAGAAAGTTATAAAACGTTAACTGGACACACTCAAAAGGTACTTTTACAGTCATTTTATATGCAACACAAATAGATAAGTTTTACAGAATGCCTCCAAACAACAGACTTCATTTTAAGTGGTTTTCGCACATTAACTTATTTACTTTTCCTCTAATTCTGGCATTTCATTGTCATTTTACAGGTAAGGAAACTGAGGAACAGAAAGGTTGAGTACCTTTCTCAGGGTCTCACAGTTAGTAAGTGGCAAAACTGAAATTCAAACCTAGGCTCATGTGTCTGTTCACCCAACCACCACATTTTTTTTTTTTTAACTTAAACTCCTAAATATTTTCTGTTATAGAGAAATGTGGTCCCTTCATCTCATTACCATGAGAGTCAAAAAAATTCCTTTATAAAACTAACTTCATCAGTCAAAATTATACAGTAAGTAGTATTCTAATATATTTCTTACTCATATAAATTCTTTCAGAAATATCACTAAGTAACTACTTTATATTAAGTACTGTTGCAGATGCCAAGGATTCATAATAAGCAAGACAATCAAAGTCCTGACCTCTCAGGACTTATGTTCTGAGACAGGAAATAATCATTAAACAAACAACAACACAAAAGAACTACTTGCCATAAACTGAATAAAGAGGATAAATGACTAGAGAATGCATTGTTGGTGTTGAAAACTACTTTAGATAACCAGAGAAGAGGTAACATTTAAACCAAAAACTGAAGAACTAGAAGAAATAAACCATGGAAAGATCTGGAACAGAAGCCAATAGGCAAAAGGGATAGGTGGAGGAAAGGCCCAAAAGGTGGAATTGTAATCTTTTTTCCTTCAAGTCAATAGACATTACTCTCATTGTAGATAAAAAGAAGAAAAAAAAAAAAAAAAAAACGACTATAATTTGAAAACCTCTTAATGCATTTATTTTCAAATCTGGATCAAAGTGTAGAATTTGAGAGCAAAATTCTATTTTTTTGAAGAGTTTGTTAATAAACCTTCCTTTTTCACTGTTATTAGTTGGGTTTCTCTATAGTCAATTACAATTACTTTGTATAGCATTAATGTGGGTGTGATCACAGGTAAAAGAGCTTCCAAAAGACTGAAGTTAGAAAATTGAAAGCATTCTTTCTCCCCACTGCACCTATTGTTGCTAACGACTTCCCTGTTGAAAAATGGAAGAATGGAGGCAAAATTTATCATAAACTGTCCCCTATGTTGGTAGTTTTCATCTTGCCTGCCTGCTCTGGTTGTTTGACATTGTAGGCCAAAAACATTGTGCTGAGAAGGATCCTGAGGCATCTTCTTGTTTCAGGGGAGGGTGTATTGTGATTGGATTAATGATGTTGCCCACAGATGTAGCAATAGGGACTAGCATTTATTATTAGCCCTGAGCTAAATCTTTTATAGTTTTCAATCTCTTAATCATTCTCGTTTCCCCCAGATAACTCCAAAGTAAACTAGTACCCGTTTCTCTATGCTTTCAGTCACTTATTCTTCAGTTTGTGCAGTACAAACTCTAAGTGGCTAGTAACTCAAAGGAATATCCCAAGACTCTCACACCACTAAATCTATAATTAGCACTGGTGACCCTGCTTAACTAATGCCATGATATATAATTGTCAATATCTCAAATGCAGTCCTGAAGGTGCTTGCCATCTTTTCATCATCACGGCCGCTGCTGATGTTAAATATGCCATGCTTACTTAAAAGAGAACAACTGGTCCAAAACAGTTTCTCTACTTTCAAAATGGAATTATAATAACAGAAAAACTCTCCTCTTTCTTTCTCTCTCTCTTTCTCTTTTAAGTGAGGGATATATCAGCCTTTTTTTTTTTTTTTTTCTCCCAACAGAATGGCATACCAGATATTCTGACTGATTTTGTGCTAAAAACAAATAAAAATGCTGGATAAAATCTAAAACACAACTTGTAAAGTGCACTGGTGTGCTGGCAAGAAAATAAGGAGTACTCAGAGTCCTAAAACTAAGTGAAAGCAGGAGCCTAAAGAGGAAAGCAGAGCCCTAAAGTCAGCTTTGCTCTGAAGACATTTGTACAACCTCCGATTTCTTGACCTTGAAGAGCAAGGAGTGACAGGAAAGCTCCTCCACCCCCACCCTCCGCAGTGCACACACACCCAATTTTTCAGGGAAAGAAGCTGAAAGGACTAACTACCTCAGCATAAAGCTAAGAAGTCACAATACAGTGAAATAATATTTTTTAAGTAATTTTTATTGTGCTTTTTTTTTTTAAGTGACAGTTTATAAATCAAGTCAGTCTGTCACATATAAGATTATATACACCTTACTACATACTCCCATTTACTCTTCCCCTAATGAGTCAGCCTGCTCCCTTCTTCCAGTCTCTCCTTTCGTGACCGGTTTGCCAGTTTCTAACCCTCTCTACCCTCCCATCTCCCCTCCAGACAGGAGATGCCAATACAGTCTCAAGTGTCCACCTCATACAAGTAGCTCACTCTTCATCAGCATCTCTCTCCAACCCATTGTCCAGTCCCTTCCGTGTCTGATGAGTAGTCTTTGGGAATGGTTCCTGTCCTGGGCCAACAGAAGGTTTGGGGACCATGACCACCGGGATTGTTCTAGTCTCAGTCAGACCATTAAGTCTTGTCTTTTAATGAGAATTTGGGGTCTGCATCCCACTGTTCTCCTGCTCCCTCAGGAGTTTTCTGTTATGCTCCCTGTCAGGGCAGTCATTGGTTGTGGCTGGGCACCATCTAGTTCTTCTGGTCTCAGGATGATATAAGTCTCTAGTTCATGTGGCCCTTTCTGTCTTGGGCTCATAGTTATCGTGTGACCTTGGTGTTCTTCATTCTCCTTTGATCCAGGTGGGTTGAGATCAATTGATACATTTTAGATGGCTGCTTGTTAGCATTTAAGACCCCAGACACCACAGTTCAAAGTGGGATGCAGAATATTTTCGTAATAGAGTTTATTATGTCAATTGACTTGAAAGTGCCCTTAAGCCATAGTCCCCAAACCCCCGCCCTTGCTCCGCTGACCTTTGAAGCATTCAGTTTATCCCAGAAACTTCTTTGCTTTTGGTCCAGTCCAGTTGAGCTGACCTTCCCTGTATTGAGTATTGTTCTTCCCTTCACCTAAAGTAGTTCTTATCTACTAATTAATCAGTAAATAACCCTCTCCCACCCTCCCTCCCTTCGCCCTCTCATAACCACAAAAGAATGTGTTCTTCTCAGTTTATACTATTTCTCAAGAACTTATAATAGTGGTCTTATACAGTATTTGTCCTTTTGCGTCTGACTAATTTCACTCAGCATAATGCCTTCCAGGTTCCTCCATGTTATGAAATGTTTCACAGATTCGTCACTGTTCTTTCTCGATTCGTAGTATTCCATTGTGTGAATGTACCATAATTTATTTAACCATTCATCTATTGATGGACACCTTGGTTGCTTCCAGCCTTTTGCTATTGTAAACAGTGCTGCAATAAACATGGGTGTGCATACATCGGCTCTTATTTCTCTAGGGTATATTCCGAGGAGTGGGATTTCTGGGTTGTATGGTAGTTCTATTTCTAACTTTTTAAGGAAATGCCAGATAGATTTCCAAAGTGGTTGTACCATTTTACATTCCCACCAGCAGTGTATAAGAGTTCCAATCTCTCCGCAGCCTCTCCAACATTTATTATTTTGTGTTTTTTGGATTAATGCCAGCCTTGTTGGTGTGAGATGGAATCTCATCGTAGTTTTAATTTGCATTTCTCTAATGGCTAATGATCGAGAGCATTTTCTCTTGTGTCTGTTAGCTGCCTGAATATCTTCTTTAGTGAAGTGTGTGTTCATATCCTTTGCCCACTTCTTGATTGGGTTGTTTGTCTTTTTGTGGTTGAGTTTTAACAGAATCATATAGATTTTAGAGATCAGGCGCTGGTCAGAGGTGTCGTAGCTGAAAATTCTTTCCCAGTCTGTAGGTGGTCTTTATACTCTTTTGGTGAAGTCTTTAGGTGAGCATAGGTGTTTGATTTTTAGGAGCTCCCAGTTATCTGGTTTCTCTTCGTCATTTTTAGTAATGTTTTGTATTCTGTTTATGCCTTGTATTAGGGCTTCTAACGTTGTCCCTATCTTTTCTTCCATGATCTTTATCGTTTTAGTCTTTATGTTTAGGTCTTTGATCCACTTGGAGCTAGTTTTTTTGCATGGTGTGAGGTATGGGTCCTGTTTCATTTTTTGTAAATGGATATCCAGTTATGCCAGCACCATTTGTTAAAAAGACTATCTTTTCCCCAATTAACTGACACTGGGCCTTTGTCAAATATCAGCTGCTCATATGTGGATAGATTTATATCTGGGTTCTCAATTCTGGTCCATTGGTCTATGTGCCTGTTGTTGTACCAATACCAGGCTGTTTTGACTACTGTAGCTGTATAATATGTTCTAAAATCAGGTAGAGTGAGACCTCCCACTTTCTTCTTCTTTTTCAGTAATGCTTTACTTATCCGGGGCTTCTTTCCCTTCCATATGAAGTTGGTGATTTGTTTCTCCATCACTTTAAAAAATGTCATTAGAATTTGGATTGGAAGTGCATTGTATGTATAGATGGCTTTTGGTAGAATAGACATTTTTACTATGTTAAGTCTTCTTATCCATGAGCAAGGTATGTTTTTTCACTTATGTAGGTCTCTTTTAGTTTCTTGCACTAGTGCTTTGTAGTTTTCTTTGTATAGGTCTTTTACATCTTTGGTAAGATTTATTCCTAATTTTATTTTATCTTCTTGGAGGCTACTGTGAATGGTATTGATTTGGTGATTTCCTCTTTGATGCTCTTTTTGTTGGTGTAGAGGAATCCAAGTGATTTTTGTATGTTTATCTTGTAACCTGAGACTCTGCCAAACTCTTCTATTAGTTTCAGTAGTTTTCTGGAGGATTCCTTAGGGTTTTCTGAGTATAAGATCATGTCATTTGCAAATAGAGATAATTTGACTTCCTCCTTGCCAATCTGGATGCCCTTTATTTCTTTGTCTAGCCTAATTGCTCTGGCTAGGACCTCTAGCACAATGTTGAATAAGAGCGGTGATAAAGGGCATCCTTGTCTGGTTCCCATTCTCAAGGGAAATGCTTTCAGTCTCTCTGCGTTTAGAATGATGTTGGCTGTTGGCTTTGTGTAGATGCCCTTTATTATGTTGAGGAATTTTCCTTCAATTTCTATTTTGGTGAGAGTTTTTATCATGAATGGGTGTTGGACTTTGTCAAATGCCTTTTCTGCGTCAATTGATAAGATCATGTGGTTTTTGTCTTTTGTTTTATTTATATGGTGGATTACATTAATGGTTTTTCTAATATTAAAACAACGTTGCATACCTGATGTAAATCCCACTTGGTCGTGGTGGATTATTTTTTTGATATGTTGTTGAATTCTGTTGGCTAGAATTTTGTTAAGGATTTTTGCACCTATGTTCATGAGCGGTATAGGTCTGTAATTTTCTTTTTTTGTGGTGTCTTTACCTGGTTTTGGTATCAGGGATATGGTGGCTTCATAGAATGAGTTTGGTAGTATTCCATCATTTTCTATGCTTTGAAATACCTGTAGTAGTAGTGGTGTTAACTGTTCTCTGCAAGTTTGGTAGAACTCTGCAGTGAAGCCGTCGGGGCCAGGGCTTTTTTTTGTTGGGAGTTTTTTGATTACCTTTTCAATCTCTTTTTTTGTTATGGGTCTATTTAGTTGTTCTACTTTTGATTGTGCTAGTTTAGGTAGGTAGTGTTTTTCTAGGAATTCATCCATTTTTTCTAGGTTTGCAAATTTGTTAGAGTACAATTTTTTGTAATAATCTGATATGATTCTTTTAATTTCAGTTGGGTCTGTTGTGATATGGCCCATCTCGTCTCTTATTCAGGTTATTTGTTTCCCTTCCTTTATTTCTTTAGTCAGTCTGGCCAATGGTTTATCAATTTTGTTAATTTTTTCAAAGAAACAGCTTTTGGCTTTGTTAATTCTTTCAGTTGTTTTTCTGTTCTCTATTTCATTTAGTTCAGCTCTAATTTTTATTATTTGTTTTCTTCTGGTGCCTGATGGATTCTTTTGTTGCTCACTTTCTATTTGTTCAAGTTGTCGGGACAGTTCTCTGATTTTGGCTCTTTCTTCTTTTTGTATGTGTGCATTTATTGATATAAATTGACCTCTGAGCACTGCTTTTTCTGTGTCCCAGAGGTTTTGATAGGAAGTGTTTTCATTCTCGTTGCATTATATGAATTTCTTCATTGCCTCCTTAATGTCTTCTATAACCCAGTCTTTTTTCAACAGGGTATTGTTCAGTTTCCAAGTATTTGATTTCTTTTCCCTAATTTTCTGTTATTGATTTCCACTTTTACGGCCTTATGGTATGAGAAGATGTTTTGTAATATTTCGATGTTTTGGATTCTGCAAAGGTTTGTTTTATGACCTAATATGTGGTCTATTCTAGAGAATGTTCCATGTGCGCTAGAAAAAAAAGTATACTTGGTTGCTGTTGGGTGGAGTGTTCTGTATAGGTCTATGAGGTCAAGTTGGTTGATTGTAGCAATTAGGTCTTCCATGTCTCTATTGAGTTTCTTACTGGAAGTCCTGTCCTTCTCTGAAAGTGGTGTGTTGAAGTCTCCTACTATAATTGTGCAGGTGTCTATCTCACTTTTCAGTTCTGTTAAAGTTTGTTTTATGTATCTTGCAGCCCTGTCATTGGGTGCATAAATATTTAATATGGTTTTGTCTTCCTGATCAATTGTCCATTTCATCATTATGTACAGTCCTTCTTTATCCTTTGTGGTGGATTTAACTTTGAAGTCTATTTTGCCAGAAATTAATATTGCTACTCCTGCTCTTTTCTGATTGTTGTTTGCTTGATATATATTTTTCCATCCTTTGAGTTTTAGTTTGTTTGTGTCTCTAAGTCTAAGGTGTGTCTCTTGTAGGCAGCATATACACGGATCGTGTTTCTTTATCCAGTCCGAGACTCTCTGTCTCTTTATTGGTGCATGTAGTCCATTTTCATTCTGTGTAATTATAGATAAGTATGTGTTTAGTGCTGTCGTTTTGATGCCTTTTTGTGTGTGTTGTTGACAATTTCATTTTTCCACTTACTTTTTTGTGCTGAGACTTTTTCTTTGTAAATTTTGTGTTCCTCATTTTCATAGTAGTCGAATTTATGTTTGATGAGTTGTTATGTTTTTCTTGGTTTTTATTTTGAGTTCTGGAAGTGTTAGACCTCTTTGTGGTTACCTTAATATTTACCCCTATGAAATAGTATTTTCAACGTATCAAGGGAAAATAAAAACCATCCTAGGATTATACACCTAGAAAAAAATCTTTCTAGTGAGCAAAACGCAGATACTTTCAGACAAAAATAAAATGAGAGACTTAGCCAAAAATGGATTCTCACTCAAAGAAATTCTGAAGGATATACTTCAGACAACAGAATGATGGAGTCCAGGCAAAAGGTCAAAGATCCAAGAAAGAATTATCAAAGAAACTGGTAAATATATGGGCAAACATAAACAAATATTGGCTGTATAAAACAATCATGTCTTCTAGAATAGATTGAGAATGATAAGTGTAAAATTTCAGAAATACACATCTGTGTTCAAAGGGGTAATCAGAATTAAAGTATTGATATGTCCTTGGATTTTTCTGAATGAGGGAAAGCATACTGATCAATTGTAGAATTTCATGAGTATGCCTGCATAGATATAGGATTACCAGTAAAGAATAGGAAACAGTGTACATGATCTTTAAATTATTAGAGAAAAATAAAATGAGAAAAAACTAGTAAAATCGATGTAATAGAAGGCAAGAAAGAAGAAGAAAAATATAGCAGAGGTAGGACAAATAAAATATACAAAACAATAATAATAAGTCAAACATCTAACTACAAAAAGGTAAATGAGCCAAATGCTTAATCTAAAAGACAAAGATTATTAGACAGAGTGGATTAAAAATATATGTATATAAAAGATAAGGGTTATAAGTAGTTGAAAGTTAAATAGTCAAAGAATGTACATATGAATGTTTCCAACCAAGAGAGAGTCAATATCAGCAAATTAATATTAGGCAAAATGACTTTGAGGCAAAAATCATTACTAGAGATGCAGAGTCACTGAATAATGATAAAAGATTCAGTTCACATAAAGATACAACAATTCTAAAATTTAATGCACCTTTAAAAAAGTAGCCTCAAAATATTTAAAGCAAAATTTATAGAACTACAAGGATAAATAGGCAAGTCACCCTCACCGTGGCAAATTTATCTCTCTCATTACTTGCTAGATCAGAGAGTAAATACATAAATATTACAGCATTAATATAGATTTTAAAGAGTTGAAAATACAAGTTTGAATGCTTGGTTTTTACCGGGGGCAAGTGCCTTAACTTCCTTACCCTTCAATGTTCTTATGAGTAAAATGACTGGCAGTCTAAAATGATCTTTTGGCCATAATTTCACAACTTTAAATCATTACCTATACCCCTTGTATATAAGTTAGGTCCCTTTGTCCATGGAAATCTGATTAAATTTATTTCAAATTTCACTTCTTCAGCCCCATGAGAGTTAACTGTCTTTTCTGAGAATTTTGTGAATCCTGGGGTTTTCTGATGCCAGTGAACTTCAACTGAGTCCAAACTTGATGTGAGTGTAGGTCTCTCCAGTTTCCAGTTGTAGGTTTTTGAGCAGGTTACTTAAATTCTCAATATCTTTCTTATATTCATAAGCCCTACACCCTCAAGTAGGCTCCTCCAAAATGCATCAGGTTTCTGCATAAGTAAATAAATAAGACAACAACACTAAAATTCTACTTGTACTCAAGCATTTAGCTAGTTTAGTTAATTTAATAAGATTACTCAAGAATTGGAATGGAGTTGCGATGAAAGGATCACAAGTAGAGGTCATGCTGCAATGCAATAACTTTCAACCATCTTGCATCTTTTCCTTCTTCCTGTTTCTTCCTCTTCTCTATAAAACTAAAACCAAACCCAGTGTTGTCAAGTTGATTCTGACTCATAGTGACCTCATAGGGTTTCCAAGGCTATAAATCTCTATGGAAGCTAGCTGCTGCATCTTTTCTCCCAGAGACCAGCTGGTGGTTACAAACCGCCTACCTTTTGGTTAGCAATCGATCATTTTAACTACTGCACCACCAGGGCTCAACTGTATACTTTTGTCTTGCATGGAATAGCTCAGTTCACATTCAGCCCTTGCCAGGAACTTATCTTCTACCCTAAGCAACTGATTTGTGATTACCCATATGAATACTGTCTCTTTCTCAATGGAAATTCTTGTGATTAATCATTATATTTGTGATTTCTTATATTTTCAACAGAAACAGCAAGGTCAACTAAACTTTCTATAGTTTTAGACCTACCAAAGAGCTGTCTTCACACAAATCTGTACAGAACAAATATAAATTACTTTATTCATGTGGTTCTAAATATGGTTATATATGTGCAAAAGTATATTTTAAAAAAACTTTCTAGAAAAATAAATTTTGTAGTGAAATAAAGCAAATTTGGCCTTCCTAATGACCAAAATGGAAACCCAGGTGGCCTAGTGGTTAAGTGCCAGAGCTGCTAACTAAATGGTCTGCAGTTCAAATCTGCCAAGCGCTTCCTGGAAACTAAATGGGGCGGTTCTACTCTGTCCTATAGGGTCACTATGAGTCAGGATCCACTCGACAGGAATGGGTTTTGGATTGGTTTTAATAAACAAAATAGCTAAAGAAACAGTTAAAAAATTTTTTTAGAAAGCTTATTGATGTATGGAAATTGGTGATAGCTGTCAGGAAATTAAAATTCAACATTAAGCTTTAGAAATAAATCATCATAAAGGGACAGTCATAGCCCTGTGGGGTTACAGGTTATAGGAAAAAAAAAAAAAATAGACCACAAAAAGTGAGACGTAGTTGCAAAGAAAACTCTCTATTTATTTTTCAGTATATGGATAGTCTAAGAATTAGAATGAAGCCAACATTCTGGAGTAATTAATTTAATGTGTTAATTTATAAAATGTATACATTTCTTCCAAAGTGAATACTAGTGACTCCTACTATTAATACTACTTGGTGTCATTTAATAAAAAGCTATTATGTTCTGAGAGAAAGATTTACAGATTTGCATCCATTATCTTATTAAATCCATTCACAATTCTATAATAACCAGGTATTATTCTAATCCTCATTTTACAAGTGTGGGAGCTGAAAGCACTGACAGTTTGAATAACTTGCCCGAGGACATGCAGATAGAATGGAGGCACCCACAGTCACTCCCAGGTTGGCTTCACAAGGTGCTCATATTTTTCATCGTTGCACAATAGTCAGACATATCTGGATTCAAATGCTGACTTCATTACCTACATACTGTGTGATACTGTAAGTTAATTACACTTTTTAAGATTCAGTTTTATAAAAGGAACATAATAACACCTGCCTTTCAGTGCTGCTGTGTGAATTAAACATGACTTTTTCTAAGCTAAGCACTTAATACCTGGCAGCACCTAGTAAAAACTGAATAAATACTATCTATACTTTCAACACCCATGGAAGTATCAGTGAAGAAATCAAAAGACACATTGCATTGGGAATCTGCTGCAAAGGACATCTTTAAAGTACTGAAAGCAAAGACATCACCTTGAAACTAAGGGGTGCCTGACCCAAACCATGGTATTTTTAATTGCATCATACGCATGCAAAAGCTGGACAATGAATAAGAAGACCAAAGAAGAATTGATGCCTTTGAATTGTGGCATTGGAGAAGAATATTGAATATACCATGGACTGCCAAAAGAATGAAGAAATTTGTCTTGGAAGAAGTACAACAAGAACGTTCCTTAGAACCAAGGATGGAGACTGTGTCTTACATACTTTGGATATGTTGTCAGGAGGGATCAGTCCCTGAAGAAGGACAACATGCTTGGTAAAATATAGGGTCAGTGGACAAGAGGAAGACCCTCAACGAGATGGATTGAAACAGTGGCTGCAACAATGGGCTCAAGCATAACAAAGATTGTAAGCATGGTGCAGACCTGGGCAGTGTTTCACTCTGCGGTACGCGGGGTCACTATGAGTTGGAACCAACTCGGCAGCACCTAACAACAACAATATCATACTTTAAAAGGAAACCGTGGTGGCTCAGTGGTTATGTGCTATGGCTGTTAACCAAAAGTTCCATAGTTTGAATCCACCAGGCACTCCTTGGAAACTCTATAGGGCACTTCTACTTTAAAAAAAAAAATATATATATATATATATATATAAAACTATTGCTCCTATACTATGTTAAGAGTTTTATTTTTTCTTTGTTGTTGTTAGGGGCCATTGAGTCAGTTCTGACTCATAGCAATCTTATAGGACAGAGCAGAACTGACCCATAGGGCTTCCAAGGAGAGCCTGGTGGGTTTGAACTGCAGACCTTTTGATTAGCAGCCAAGCTCTTTACCACTGTACCACCAGGGCTCCTTAGAGGTAAGGAGATGGCATAATCATATCAGAATCCATTGCCTAGGAGTCGCTGTGTGGCACAAACAGCTAAACAGTTAAGCACTCCACTACTAGCCAAAAGATTGGCAGTTCAAACCCACGCAGAGATGACTTGGAAGACGGGCCTGGCAATCTGCTTCCTGTGGAGCAGTTCTACTCTGCACACATGGGGTCAGCATGAGTCGGAATTGACTCGATGGCAACGAACAACAACAACAACAGGTGTGCATAATTATGTTTATGTTGTAGTTCATGGCTCAATTTCTTTATTAAATTTAGTTATTGTCAGTTAAAACTTTGGATGTATTTTGAAGTAAAATTTTGAACAATTTTTCCGGATACTATCATACACACGCAGCAAAGAATGGACATAACTGATAATATTGCATTGAAAATGGGCAGAATTGATCAAGAGAGTCCCTTGAAGATTAAGTTTATTTCAGCCCGAGTGTAACATGCTTTAGTAACCCAGAGTTTTTGTATTCAGAACCCTCTACGACTTTAAGAGGAATTGGAATATTTTAAATGATCGTTTAAGTTTTTCCAAAAACACTTCTTTTTTTCTTTTTGGATAGAAGCTCTATTTAGGCATAGTTTACATAACATAAAATTCACCCTAAAGTTTTAAGGATACAATTAAATAATTTTTAGTAAATTTACAGAACTGTGGAACCATCATCACAATTCAGTTTTAGAATATCTTCACCACCCCAAAGGGATCCTTTGTGCCCATTTGCAGTCACCTCTTTTCCCGCTCTCAGTCCAAGGCAACCACTAATCTACTTTCTGTCTCTACAAATGTGCCTTTTCTGGATTTTTTCATATAAGTGGAATTATACAATATATAGTATTTTACATTCTAATATTTTAATCACAGTTAATTTCCCAAAGGACACATAAAACTGTATTGTATTTATCTCTATTTATATATCTATATCTCTTTATGTATTATGTCTGTATGATATGCTTATAAAATAAAAGAAAAACTTCCAAAAGGTACATTGTCCTTAGAAATGGCCTTTTAATCCCCTCTAGAATGAGTCAAAGTATAAACCAACAAAAGCATTTCAGTAAATCGAATGATATTCATTTGAAGCCATGAGTATGAATCTATATTTACTGGCTCAGCTGCTAACCGAAAGGTCTTTGGTTTGAACCTACCAGCCACTCCGTGGGAGAAACACGTGTGGGTGGAAGTCTGCTTCTATAAAAATTTACATCCCTGGAAATTCTGTGGGGGAAGTTCTACTCTGTCTTGTGTGGTCGCTATGAGTTGGAATTCAGAAATATCAAGATACAAATAGTACTGATACTAAAGTGAAGACTCAGACATCAAGGAGCATGTGGGATCTGAGATTTTACTAAGATAGTCCCTAACTTCAAATGTGAACCAATGTTCTTTAAAAATACTCATGAAATACTCAGTAAGGTCCTCATTACTTCTCATTTTTTGGGAAAAGATGGATAAATGTAAAATTTAGACCATTAATATATCATTTGGATCTTTGGCTGATTGTCTTTTCCCAGAAGTGGATTAAAATACAAATTCATAAACTCGTTATGAGTTGAGTACATGTGTTGCCTGATTTTTCTTGCCAAACACTAATGAGGAGACATAAACCTGATACATTGAAATGGGACTTTATTGACAGTGAAGCCAAAGTCACTTAAAAAAAAAAAAAAGCATACTAAGCAGTCTGTTGCTGGGCTAAAACTGAAACATTCGTTTTGGGAGTTGGAGAGCTGTGAAAACAAGCTGAGTTCTTGTGCTACCCCTCTGAGACTGTCCGAATGCTCTCTGACAGAGACAAATGAAGAAATTATTTTCATCTGCTACAATTTTAAAACTCTGGAATGCTTTTATGAATCTTTTAGTTTAAGGGAATCTCTTTTTCTTTTCAGAAGAGAAATAACTTTGCAAAGTGGATTCAAAGCCCTCTAATAACAAACCAAAAAAAAAAAAACAAAAAACACCAAAAACCCAAACCCATTGCTATCGAGTTGATTCTGACTCATAGCAACACTATAGGACAGAGCAGAACCTCTCCATAGGGTTTCCAAGGCTGCAACCCTTATGGAAGCCAACTGCCATATCTTCCTCCCGAGGAGCAGGTTCCAGCAGCTGACCTTTCAGTTAACAGCTGAGCACTTAAGTGCTGCATCACCAGGGCTCCTTCTAATGATAATTTTTTTTCTAAGATTTCAAAGGGCCTGTCATTATAAATTATTATAAAACAAGTTATTTCCTAAACCTTTTAAAACTTACCTCTTTACTTTCAAATTCTATACCCTCTTACTGTAACTAGATAACACATTTTCACGATTCACAAAATTCACAAGTTATGTTAAAGACAATTCTTCATCTTTGCTGCTGGACACCTAGGCTCAGGACAAGCTCAGCCTTACTCCCAAACCCTGTTGGCCAAAGCAGATCACAAGGCCAGACTAGATTCTTCTCTTGGTAGGAGCTGCAAAGTGACATTGCAAAGGGCAAGGATAAAGAACAAGGTGGAGAACAATAGCCTTTTTGCAACTTGCCACATTTATTTACCATAAAGAACCTAAGAATTTTAGATGTAGCTGGCTTTACAAAAAAATTAAAGATTAGATTTCTGAGGGAAATAACTTTTTTTTTCTTTTCCAATTTAAAAAAAATACACTCATATTTGAAATGGATTTATACATTTCTGTTGTTGTTGCTCTTAGGTGCCACCCAGTTCATTCCAACTCATAGTGATCCTATGTACAACAGAACAAAACACTGCCCAGCCCTGCGCCGTCCTCACAATTGTTGCTATGCTTGAGCCCATTGTTACAGCCACTGTGTCAATCCATCTTCTTGAGGATCTTCCTCTTTTTCGCTGACCCTCTATTTTACCAAGCATGATGTCCTTCTCCAGGGACTGATCCCTCCTGATAATACGTCTAACGTAAATGAGATGTAGTCTCACTATCTTTGCTTCTAAGGAGCACTCTGGTTGTACTTCTTCCAAGAGATTTGTTCATTCTTTGGCAGTCCATGGTATATTCAATATTCTTTGGCAACACCACAATTCAAATGTGTCAATTCTGCTTCGGTCTTCCTTGTTCATTGTCCAACTTTCACATGCATATGAGGTCATTAAAAACACGATGGCTTGGGTCAGGCGCACGTTAGTCCTCAAGGTGGCACCTTTGATTGTCAACACTTTAAATAGGTCTTTTGCAGCTCATTTGCCCAAAGCAATGCGTCTTTTGATTTCCTGACTGCTGCTTCCATGGGTGTTGATTGTGGATCCAAGGAAAATGAAATCCTTGGCAACCTTTATCTTTTCTCCATTTATAATGATGTTGCCTATTAGTCCAGTTGTGAGGATTTTTGTTTTCTTTATGTTGAGGTGTAATCCATACTGAAGGCTGTGGTCTTTGATCTTCATCAGTAAGTGCTACAAGACCTCTTCATTTTCAGTAAGCAAGGTTACATCATCTGCATAACACAGGTTGTTAATGAGCCTTCCTCCTATCCTGATGACCTATTGTTCATATAGTCCAGCTTCTCAGGTTATTTGCTCAGCATACAGGCTGAATAAGTATGGTGAAAGGATACAACCCTTATGTACACCTTTCCTGACTTTAAACCGTGCAGTATCCACTTGTTCTGTTTGAATGACAGCCTTTTGATCCACGTACAGATTCCTTATAAGCACAATTAAGTGTCCCAGAAGTCCCATTGTCCATAATGTTATCCATAATTTGTTATGATCCACACAGTCGAATGCCTTAGTATTGTCAATAAAACACAGGTAAACATCTTTCTGGTATCCTCTGCTTATAGCCAGGATCCATCTGACATCAGCAATAATATTCCTGGTTCTGTGTCTTCTTCTAAATCTGACTTGAATTTCTGGCAGTTCCGTGTGGATGTACTGCTGCAGCCACTTTTAAATGATCTTCAGCAAAATTTGCTTACCTGTGATATTAATGATATTGTTCAATAATTTCCACATTTGGTTGGATCATTTTTCTTGGGAATAGGCATAAATATGGATCTCTTCCAGTTGGTTGGCCATGTAATCATCTTCCAAATTTCCTGGCATAGCCAAGTTGAGCATTTCCAGCGCTGCATCCGTTTGTTGAAACATCTCAATTGATACTCTATCAACCACCTTAGCCTTGTTTTTTGCCAATGCCTTCAGTCAGGCTTGGACTTCTTCCTTCAGTATCATTAGTTTCTGATCATATATTACCTACTGAAATGGTTGAACATCGACCAATTCTTTTTGGTATAGTGACTCTGTGTATTCGTTCCATCTTCTTTTGATGCTTCCTGCATCGTTTAATATTTTCCCTGTGGAATCCTTTAGGATTGTAACTCAGGGCTTGAATTTTTTCTTCAGTTCTTTCAACTTGAGAAATGCTGAGTGTGTTCTTCCCTTTTCGTTTTCTATCTCCAGGTGTTTGCAAACATCATCAAAATTTGTTATTTTGTCTTCTCAAGCCATCCTTTGAAATCTTCAGTTCAGCTCGTTTACTTCATCATTTCTTCATTTTGCTTTAGCTGCTTGGCCTTCAAGAGCAAGTTTCAGAATCTCTTCTGACATCCATTTTGGCCTTTTCTTTCTCCCCTGTCTTTTTAATGACCTCTTACTTTCTTCATGGAGGATATCCTTGATGTCATTCTGCAACTCGTCTGGAATTCAGTCATTAGTGTTCAACATGTCAAATCTAGTCCTGAGCTTGAGACGGTGTCTAAATTCAGATGGGATATACTCAAGGTCGTACTTTGGCTCTTGTCAACTTGTTCTAATTTTCTTCAGTTTCAACTTGAACTTGCATTTGAGCAATTGATGGTCTATTCCACAGTCGGCCCCCAACCTTGTTCTGACTGATAATAATGAGCTTTTCTGTCATTTCTTTCCGCAGATGTAGTCAATTTGATTCCTATGTGTTCTATCTGGCAAGGTCCATGTGTATAGTCACCATTTGTGCTGTTGAAAAAAAGGTGAATGAAGTCATTGATCTGGCAAAATTCTATCATGCTATCTCTGGCATTGTTTCTGTCACCAAGGCCATATTTTCCAACTACTGATCATTCTTCTTTGTTTCCAACTTTTGCATTTCTATCACCAGTAATTATCTGTGCATCCTGATTGCATGTTTGATCAATCCCTGACTGCAGAAGTTGGTAAAAATCTTCAATTTCTTCATCTTTGGCCTTAGTGGTTGGTGCATAAATTTGAATAATAGTTCTATTAACTGGTCTTCCTTGTAGGTGTACGGATATTATCCTATTGCTGACAGCATCATACTTCAGGATAGATCTTGAAATGTTCTTTTTGATGATGAATGCAATGCCATTCCTCTTCAAGTTGCTGTATCCAGCATAGTAGACCATATGATTGTCAAATTCAAAATGATCAATACCAGTCCATTTCAGCTCACTAGTGCCTAGGCTGTCGATCTTTATATATTTCATTTCTGAAAATTTCCAGTTTTCCTAGATTCATACTTTGTACATTCCATGTTCCATTTAGTAATGGATGTTTGCAGCTGTTTCTTCTTATTTTGAGTCATGCCACATCAGGTCCCGAAGGCTTGACTCCGTCCGTGTCACTAAGGTTACTCTACTTTGAGGAGGCAGCTCTTCCCCAGTCATCTTTTGAGTACCTGAGGGGCTCATCTTCTGGCACTATATCAGACAATGTTCCACTGCTATTCATAAGGTTTTCACTGGCTAATTCTTTTCAGAAGTAGGCTGCTGAATCCTTCTTCCTAGTCGGTCTTAGTATAGAAGCTCAGCTGAAACCTGTCTGCCATGGTTGACCCTGCTGGTATTTGAATACTGGTGCCATAGCTTCCAGCATCACAGCAACACACAAGCCCCCACGGTATGACAAAATGACAGACGCTGGGGGTGAGTTAAAAAAAAAAAACTAAACAAAACATTGTTTTGGAGTTGATTCTGACTCATAGTGACCCCATAGGACAGGGTAGAAATGCCTCATAAGGCTTCCAAGGCTATAATTTTTACAAAAAGCAGACTGCAATATCATTCTCTCGGAATGCCACATCTTTCTTCCAGAGAGTGGCTGGTGGGTTTGAACCGCCGACTTTTTGGTTAGCAGTCCAGCTGGCTTAACTACTGTGCCACCAGAGCTCCTTTTATTAGTGAGGTAAGGGATAGTTTAAGAATCTCTGGCCTCAACATTAGTATCCAAAATATATGGAAGTTTTAGTGAATGCATAAATTATTTAAAAAATAATTACAAGCTCTAAATACTGGAAAGGAGAAAACAAAATTATCATATTTGTATGTAAACTGAAAATTTACCTGGGAAATCCAAGATAATTACTTGAAAATCTTTTACGGCAGCTCAATAAATTGAACCACTACAGACTATCTATACAAAAAATAATATCTTGATTTTACACTAGCGACATGTATGCTATCTTTATTTGTATCGTGCTTTTACTTAAAGTTATGACATTCCCCCAAACTAAATATAAATAACTAAATGAAAAGAGTACATGGATGAATAAGAGTTACTATTGTAAAATAAATGTATTAAAATTGTAAGCAAAATACCAATGGAATATTTTTTGATTATTTAAAATTGTACCTTGAAGAATAAGTGGTTGAGAATACCATTTATATTTTGAAAAGGAAAACTAATCACAGAAATTAAGCTATAATAATTTTATGTCCCTGGCATAGTAATAAATTGGTAGATCAATGGAAAATAATAAAAGCTCCAGAAACACATCATACACATAAATGTGCATGTACATGTAGTATTTTTTTTCTATAGGGTAATATTTTTAGTATTTTCCAAATTTTCTTCAATGAATACATACTCTTTCTTTAACTATACTAGTTATAAAGTCTTGTCTGCAAGCGTACTACTCTCTGATCTACATCTCATGTTTTTCCAGTTCACATACTCTAGAAGCCCCAGTCCAATAATTCTTTCAACTTTTTGAAGGCTTTAATCCATTAAAACACCACTTTTCATTATTCATTACTCTATGTACTCACTTTCCTTTTTATCCATCCTAGATTCCATGTTCCAGCACCATAATTGTTCACATGCCCACCCCTTCACAGTCTTCCACATATCCCTGTATTTTGGGTTGCATCTGTTAGCCGCTGTCACCTTGGCTCCTGACTCGTGGCAACTCCACACACAATGAGCAGACTGTTCTGATCGGTAGGGTTTTCACTGGTTGATTTTTGGGAAGCAGATCACCGGAGCTTTCCTTCTAGCCTGTCTTAGTCTGGAATCTCTGCTGAAACCTGTTCAGTATCATAGCAACTTGCAAGCCTCCACTGACAGACAGGTGGTGCTTGCTTTTGAGGTGCACTACTGGGAACTGAGCCCTGGCCTCCTGCATGGAAGGTGACGATTTCACCACTGAACCACCACAGCCCCCTCCCTATGTCATACTCACTGAAAAAATTCCAACACTGTTTCAACCCAACTTTCCTTTTATTCCAATCCCATGGCTTTGAGTACCAATTCTTACTCTTTCACAAACTTCACGCACATATATATATAATTTTTCCTTTCTTCTTAGATGTCTGAGATACATCTCAAACTGAACCCTTGGTTTCTTGCCTCACCCCCTTGACCAAACTTGCTTATCTTTGAGTAATACCAAGAAAACAAGCCAAACGCGTTGCCGTCAAATCCATTCCAACTCATAGCGACCCTATAGGACACAGTAGAACTGCCCCATAGGGTTTCCAAGGAGCAGCTGGTGATCCCATATGATAGGAGAATTGTACCATTGGGTTTTCCAGGCTATAATCTTTATGGAAACAGATCTCTAATTCTTTCTTCCATGGAGTAGCTGGGTGGGTTTAAACCATCAACCTTTCAGTTAGCAGCTGAGTGTTTAACCATTGAACCGCCAGGACTCCTTACGTATGTGTTAAGTGAATCAAAAAGGAAGGAAATAGTTATGTTGTAAGTTGCTGAAGTTCTGGTAAGATGAGGAAAGAAATCTCTCCACTAATGATATTGCCTAAGAGCATTTTCAGTAGATAGTGAATAAGGAAGGCCATCTGTGATGGGTTGAAAAGTGAATTGGAAAACGGGAGAATTAGAAAAACAAACAAAAACAATGTATCTCATTTAATTAACTCTTGAGAAATATTTTTTCTAAGAGCAACAAATGAGGCGTGAGCTTGAGGGGAACATGATGCCAAGGGTATCATATAAACTGATCATGCCTCCTTAGTTTTGTTTGATTTGCTGGAAGGCAGTAAACCAAATTTTGGGTTTACCAGAAGAATAATTTTATGGTCAGATTTCTCTGTTTGATTCATCTCTGATTTCTTCATTTTATCTTATTAAGTTGTCCTCTAAAGTTAGTGTACATCAGAATTAACCTGAAAGCCCTGTAAAACACAGATTGCTGGGCCCCATCCTTAGAGTTTCTGATTAGGTAGGTCAGGGTGAGCCCAAGAATTTTACTTCATTTTAAAGGAAGATGCTGATTTATCTCTATTACTTGTTTCTTCTCTCCTCTCAACCCACTCCCAAACTTCTCCTCCCCTGATCTTCTCAATAGAGTTATATCATAATTTTAGGCTAAGTGATTATCCAGTGTTCACAATTTTAGTGCCCTTTTAACATTACCCACAGCTGACTCATGGAATCAGAAAAGTAAAAGGTATTTATTCCCCTAGCTGTGATTACATTTCCTTTCTTCAAAACTTTTCATTTTTATTAGATTAATTGCATTGAATTTGCATTTCTAACAAGTTCTCAGATGATACTGAGGCTGCTAATCAAGGACACCATACCCTGAGAACCACAGTTATTGGTTAGTGCTGGCTTGGAATGGGGCAAGAAACAATAAAAGGAAAGAACAGAAGAAAATAGAAGTGGAGGCATGAAAAAAAGTCTAAAATTACAGGACAGAACATTTTAATAATCAAAGAGTGAAATACCTAGGCAGTTCTGAAGATTAAAAATTAGATTCTCATCTGACACCTTCTAAGATATTCTCCTCATTGCGAAAAGATGCCCAAATCGGTCTTTACTGATTGCATGCCAACACACATTTCAGAAGTGCAATATTTGTTCTATAATAAATACCAGCTAAACCTTCCTGACAAGTCATATTGCCAGAATTTTAATGAAAGCAATTCATCTGTATTTCCACACTGAGTTTACTGTAACCAAGACAACAATGTGCTGAAGTGATGAGATCCAAAAGATCAGTATGAGATCAAAATGATAGATCAGCTGAACTAAACAATGAAGCCTAGGTATCGTTAGAAATGGTCCCAAGCCCATTCCATATTTTCCATAGTGAAAGTATCATTCCTACCTAAACCTAAAATTTACTTGATTTTTTAAGTTGTTTTGATGCTTTAACTGGGTTCTTCCAAACACCTGATGTGCTGTTATTCTACTCTCCATGGACCAAATTTCATTGAACTGGATTGCCCCATATACTCAGACTTTCTTCTTCTATACCTTTCAGCCCCCACACAGGCAATGTCTCTTCCTGACCTGTGTTTTCACTCTTTATTCCAAACATCTATTTTCCTTTAAAATTCATAAATGTAAAAGAACATAATTATGAAATAATACAACCTACAAATGCATCTCTTTCCTACGTTTTGAGCTTTTTTTTTAAATGTCTGCTGAATCACAGAATTTTCTTAGAACCATAAGAAAACTTGATAAAACTTTACAAAGATATCAGCAGAGCCTAGCTCATAGTAGATGCTTAGTAAACATTTGTTAAAAGAAAGATTAAATTAATGAGTAAATTCATAAATATTTTAAAGGCTTCATCAATGTTTCATCTTTAAATATTATTGTTCTCTAGATTGACCACACACTTTTTTCCCAGCAAATGCCTTCAGCTACTGTTTACATGCCAGAAGCTTTCAAATTCTTATCTCCAGTCTTCAGGTTTCCTCTGAATTTTGAAATTTTATGTGTGACCGACTACTGTATCACTCTAATCAGACATAATCCAGGCTTCTCAAGTTGCAAATTCATATCTGTCTATAAATCTGCTCCTTTTACTCGTATTTTCTGCAACAGCAAATAGCTTCACCATTTAACGAGAGGTATAAGCCTTCATACTACTGTTGATTTCTCTTTAGCCTCTGACATCTAATCAATCCCAATTTTGTTCTTTTTACCTCTAACTTTAAGATATAATTCAAACCATCCCTTCGCTTTCCATGATCATTGTCAACATCTTATTTCACATTCATTATTTCTCTGCTGGACTATTATAACTGCTTCCCCTGATACCATTCATTCCTCATTCCATCTCTCTTTCAAATTATCCTAGAATTTCCTCTCTACAACAGAAATCTGAATATGTTTTGTTTTCTTATCCTCTTGGATTTCAGCAGTGCAATGTTTTTAGTATTTTAGCATGTTCATAACCTGACCCCAAATTTCAATTCCAAGACCGAGCTCACCACTCCCTTTCACGTGACTCACTTTTGTGCAAAACTTTAATTTAATATTATTTTTATCCAAAATTGCATTCATGTACTTCCTAAAACTCAAATACTACTTCAAAGTTTATAATAAATTATTACCTTCCTCACTCCTCTCTAAGCTTGATATCTGCTTCTCAGAAAAACCTCATTTAACTCGTTTAGCACTTTCTAAGTAACTTGTGGGAAAGTAACTTATTGTAAACTAAGTAACTTATTGGAAACTGGTATCATAGTGGTTAAGTTCTATGGCTGCTAGCCAAAAGATTGGCATTTCGAATCCACCGGGCACTCTTAGAAACCCTATGGTGCAGTTCTACTCTGTCCTATAGGGTCACTATGAGTCGAAATCAACTCGACGGCAATGGGTTTGGTTTTTTTTTAAGTCACTTATTAATATGGAAATTTCTTGATTTTTTTTTTCTTTTTGTTTCTACTTCCTACTGTGGAAGATACTGATTTATCACTATTACCTGTTTCTTCCCTCCTCTCAACTCACTCCTAAAATTTTCCTCCCCCGATCTTCTCAATAGAGTAACATCATAACTTTAGGTTAAGCGATTATTGTGTTTACAATTTTAGTACCATTTTAACATTAACAACAGCTGACCCATAGAACCAGAAAAGTCAAAGTATTTATTCCCCCAGCTATGATTACATTTCCTTTCTCCAAAAGGAAACACTGGTGGCATAGTGGTTAAGAGCTACAGCTGTTATCCAAAAGATCAGCAGTTCGAATCCACCAGGCCCTCCTTGGAAACCCTACGGGACAGTTCTACTCTGTCCTATAAGGTCCTTATGAGTCAGAATTGACTCAGCGAGCAACAGGTTTTGTTTTCCTTCAAAACTTTTTCATTTTTCATTAGGTTGTGTTGTAACCCCCCCCCATTTTTTATATACTTATCACTAATCCAATCCAAAATTTCCAGCAGAACTAAACAATCTTCTTAGCGCATTCATAGTTTATCAATTTTTATTTATTTATTATTTTTTTAGGGGGATGCACCCTTGGGAATTCATTGTCTTCTTTTGCTTGTACTTGGTTCTTTCTAGGCTTCTACCAGAACTAACTGTTACTTTGGGAATGCCTTCCACCATCAGCTTGAGAATTTCCTCTATTTCTCACTTGAGATTCTATAATAGTTGTGAATATATCTATTTCTGCACTTGCTACATTATATTGTGATTTTTGAGACCCTTTCTGGCCAGGTATGCTTTGGTATCCTCGTGTAGCCTTAACATATCTCCTAGTGTCTGGTCCATGGTAGGTGTTTAACCCAAATGGTTTTGGGTTTGAGGTGATTAAACAAAGTTCAAGAAATAAAAATAAAAATGCTAGGGTGCTATTTATTTAATGGTGCTACACAGACTGTATCACTGTGCAACAGAATAGTAGTAGCCACACAAGGTAATATTTATTAATAACTGCTTATGATGGGCCAGCACTGTGATATGTTCTTTAGAATTTTATCTCTGTTTAATCCTAACGACACGTCTATAATGTAGATACCATTATTAGCCCTGATTTACAGATGAGAAAACAGAAACATGAAGAGGTTAAGAAACTGGCCAATGCTCAAGTGGTTTATGTGTCATTGAGAGTTCCAACAGGAAACAAATTGCACATTTGCTTATCTACAAACAGACTAATGGATGGAATGTGGGGTCACCACAAAGAATACTGCATGAACCCAGGGCTACCACTAATGAAGTGGGCACCATCCCTGCCACTGCCATCCCCACCCTCCAGAAGAAAGAGTTTACCAAAACCCAAAAAGGAGAAAGAGTTGTGTATATTCAGCATCCTGGAGAAGAGCAAAGACCTCTGTCGAGGGTCATAGACAGCTGTGGTATCACCACAGGAGAAGGATCAGGGAAATAAATTCCTCCCTGCAGGGGTTTCACACCAGCCAAATCTAACTGAGGCCAAAGCCCTGAAGCCATGCATATATTCCTACTTAAGCAGCCTCCCTGGGCAGAGAGTAGGGTGAGGAAGGGTTCAAAAGGTACTGAAGTAGCAAACCAAAGGTATTAGGGACAGCTAGATAGTGATAGAGCTGAGATTCTATACCCAAGCATCTGTTATAAAGCCTGTACTGTTACGACGATGCTACGCTTGTGGGGTGGCAGGCAGGAAGGGAAGTTCTATTTTAAGCTCAGACTCCAAAATAATTCTTCTGACCAGAGATTTTTACTTCCTTTACAACATCAATATTGGCAGGACATTGATCTTGCAGGGAGAATACAATTGCTAACGAGAATAAGAGGTAGCCTTGGAACCTAACGGACAGAGGACTGAAACATCGCACTAACATTCTCAGTAGCAGACAGACGGGCAGTGAACATTCTGCAGAGTGGTTTGAATTGAATCAATGGGTTTCAGGCACAAGCAAAGACTAAGACATCAGAAATAAAAGAAGCTGAAAGAAATGTGGCCAGTTCAGTGGGATAAAAGTATCTTGAGACATACAACAGAGGATATAACCAAGCCAGAATAGAATCTCATCCATTAACAAAACTAATTGTGGGTTAAAACCACTTCCTTAGTGAGAGGAAGCTATAAATTGATGCCTGAACCCACTAGATGATAGTCTTTATAATTCACTGAATATGAATATGTAGTAAATTATTTACAGTTCTTACTATAAACTCTGGGTCTGTCAGCCTCAGAAAATCTTTTTATTGCCTTCATAAAATTCTGAGTTAAAAAAAAAATTAGATCTTTCAGTATAAACATCTGAAAAGAATAGATCACTATACCTTAAAGGGGCACATTCAAAAACATATTATGAGAGACTATTGTGTACCACAGAGTCTCTGGGTGGTCCAAACTGTTAACATGATTGGTCTTAACCAAAAGGTTGGTAGTTCAAGTCTACCTAGAGATGCCTCAGAAGAATGACCTGGAGATCTACTTCCAAAAATTAAGCCATTAAAAACGATATGGATTACAGTTCTACTCTGACACAAGTGGGATCGCTGAGTTGTAATCAACTCATCAGCAACTGGCTTGTATTTTGTCATTGTGTACCAGATGTTGTACTAGGTGATGGAGATAGAGTATTGAGCAAACTAAGAATAGTCTAGTGAAGAAGACAGAGAACTTCTCTTTCTGGAAATCTGGAATGAGCTTCCCCTTCCTTATCATCTGGACATTTTCTCTTATCCTTCAAAACCCATTTTCTGGGAGGATATTGTGGAGCAACCCTCCCCCTGCCAAGTCTCTGCAGAACCCATTTCTTAGCTCTTTCTTAACATTATTATACTGTATCTTATTGATTTTTTGTGACTGCTTTGTCCCTCCCTACTAGACTGTGAGATGTGTGTGCTCAGAGAACTTGTTATATTATCTCAGTGCTCCCAGAGTCTCCATAGTCAAGTATCATGCCCAGCACAGAGAAGACACATAATACTGTTCATTGATTAAATGCATAAAGGAACAAAAGAAACGGGAGTAGGCAAATATCTTTCTTCAATTCAATTCTCATATATTAACCCCCAAAAGGGGAACTTATTTGCATGCTTAATGCTTTTTTTAATGCTAAGAAATAAAAACAGTCACAATTATTGACAATCCACTATGATTTTCTTGCATTCCCACTAAGTAAGTTAGGTGCATATCTATTCCCACTTTTAACCACATAAGGAAAACATTACTTATCCAAGAACCCATGGCCTGTAAGTAGTAAAGTTGAAGCTTTGAATCAATGTTTACTAACTCTAAATCTTTGCCCACTCCAAGATACACTTCTGCATTCCAGCAAGCATAGAAGAAAGTCTTGAAATGACTTATAATCAGTTGCTGCTATGACAATGAGCAAAGTCATTGTGAAAATGTCTTCAACCCTGTGTATAAAATAAGAACATACTGATACTGAGCCTTCTGTATAAGACTGTGTGTGGTCTAAAGGAATAACTGAAATTCTTAGTCCATTTTCCCTGGTTAATCCACTTGGGCTCCCATTCGGGGTTCAAAATGACTTTTCTTCCTTAACCCATAGAATGACTAACAATTTCCTTTATTTAGTTGATGCACTGAACTTTCAAAACACTGTGATCTAATTAGGTTAAGGATCAGAGGGAGTAAGTGTTTTCTCATGGCCCTAAATCATAGGTTTAGGGAACAGACTTTTAAATGATGCCAATACATCTGAATTTACAAATAATGTGTGGTTGGCTGGGGGTAGGGACCAGGCACACCGGGAAAACCTTAATGTTTTTGAGATACAGTCAGTGTTAGCCACCAACCAGTTGCCATAGAGCTGATTTCAACTCACGGCAGCCCCATGTGTGTCAGAATAGAATTATGCCCCATAGGGTTTTAATGGCTGATTTTTCAGAAATAGACCATAAAGTCTTTCTTCTGAGGCACTGTGGGTGGACTCCAACCTCCAGCCTTTGGGTTAGCACTGAGTATGGTAACCGTTTGCACAGTCCAGGGACTATTGGGACATACTAGGCATTCAATGATATTTGTTGAGTGAATAAATACATAAACAATGTACTAATGAAGCAGGTATGAAAAAAAATAATCTGGAATTTCTTAAAGGGTACAAGAGAAGTTCAAAAAATTTAGAGAGGTGTTTCTATTTTCCATGACCAGATATCTTCAAATAACGCTACCTGGAAATGAGTGCCTTCTCGTGCAAACTCTAGGGTTTATTGGAGGGTTTAATAAGTAGCTTTCCTCTCCTTCCCTCACCCCAAAAGAAGCAATGGTGCCCCACTCAGCAATTAGAGTTGGCACAAACAAGGGAAGACTATGCAGTATTACCTGGAAAATAAAATGCAGGGTGACCACGTAGAGAGTTAAATCAAAGGGGTAGTGTGAAAGAGAAACAACTGCAATAAAGATAGTAAAATTCTAAACATTATTTTTTAGTGCTGAATACATTTCAGAGAAAAGTGGTTAGCTCCTGAGACCAACGTATTACTAACGGAGAATTTCAGACCATTCTTTAATTCTTATATTTAATGAATATTTATTGATAGTCCATGTGCCAGGCACTATTCTAGACACTGTTGATAAATGGTAAATAAGACAAGGTCCCTTCTCTCAATAAGCTGTTTTTCATTGGAGAGAGAAGGGTAGTGCATATGTACATGAATAATTGCAAGTAAAGATACAGTGGTGTGAAAACAATAAAGTTGAGAATGCTTGGAAGGGGGATGGCTACTTTAGTTAGGGTGATTGGGTTGGGCCTCCCTGAGAAGAAAATGGTTTAATTGAATCTTGAATAATGAGACAGGCACGGGAAGATCTGAGGGAAGGGGATTCCAGAAAGAAGGAATAGCAAGTATAATGGGCCATAGTCAGGAAATCCATAGAAGGTCAGTATAGCTGGAGAATAGTGAGAACAGAGAAGGGAATAGGGATAGAATGACATGAGAAAAATTTGAAGATTAGATAGGAGCCAAATTTTGTAGACCAAGTAGGCTCTAAGCATGATTTTTTTTTTAATTTTATTTATATTTGTTGTTGTTCAGAATACATACAGCAAAACATACACCAATTCAACAGCTTCTACAACACAGTGGCACTGATTACATTCTTCTGGTTGTGCAACCATTCTCACCCTCCTTTTTTGAGTTGTTCTTCCCCCATTAATATGATCTCACTGCCCCCTAAGTTCCTATCTAATACTAAATTTCCTATCTCATCTTTTCAGTTGCTGTTGTCAATTTGATCCCATACAGATAGTCTAAGAATGGTTTTTAATATGATTACAGTCATTGAGCAGTAATTTTAATAACAGTGAGCAGTTTTGTGCCACATGATGTTATGGATATCTTTTTTTTTATTTAATGACATCACTGAATAAATTGAAAGGCCTCCTGGAGAAGACAGTGTGAGGCTTGAGAAGATGATGCTATTGATAAAGATGAAGGATAGAACAGAAGAGATCGCTAAGGTGTAGGCATAGAGTGAAGATTTTGCCCTAACCCTTCATGGTTACAGGACTTCCACAACCAATAAGTAGCTTTCCTTTCCTTCCCTCACCCAAAAATAAGCAATGGTGCTTGAAAGAAATAAATTCTATTTATTCATGTTTCAGGCATTATGTGTTGGCACTTACTTACATTACGGTTAAAAGGATGGTATTAAGACTCAATTTAGCCAGAGTATCCCAAACCCTCAAATCTTATCCTCAACCCATACATACAAAGAGTTTGAAGGAAATGAAAACTTCAGGCAAGTGAATATTCACTATTACTTTCAGGCTTTTGTTCGCAATTCCTGACATCATAAGCTGAACCATGTGATAGCACAGCACTTATTTAAGTGCCAGAGTTGACCTCGAGTCTAAGATTAAAGCTGGCTGAAAGTCTTCCTCTTCCTACATCCCATTTAAGTTCACTCCTAAGCCTTGGCCATTATTATTAAAATCTAGTATTTATGGAATGTCTAAATGGGTCAGGTACTGGGCTATATTACATGCATTATTTTATTTAACACAGTAAACTTACTAAGTAGGCACACCTATCATACCTATTTTACTGATCAGAAAACTGTGACTTAAAGAGAAGCTAAGTAACTTTCCCAAGATACAGCTATATGTGAGAGAACTGCAGTTAGAAGCCAAGTTTGTCTGATTTCTGAGCTCATTTTCTTCACCTTTATACTCAACTGCTACTCTACCTACCTGGCAATGAAGATCAGCCATTGAGATGGAAAAGGAGGGGCCAACTATTCCCCAATGTCTGGGGTAGAACTGGTAAATAGCTTGGTCAAGTTCACTCATCTAGTAGGTGGTAGAGCCAGGATTTGTAACCTATAGATATCGTCCAAAAATTATGCTGAGACTGTTCTTATTTCTATGTAATTTGTTGTTTCTTTATAAGGAAGACCTTACCTCTTCCACTTCTACCAGCTATCTCCCTCATTCTATCCCCAAGGAGGAGGAGTAAAGAGTCACATTCCAGGATGCATATTAAACAGAGGTGCTAGGGGAATTCAGTCTCTTTTTCTTGATCATCCACTGAGAAAGACTGGAGTGAGTAGATTCATCCAGGTTTTCCTTGGCTTTAGACACAAACCCTGGCTTGTTTTCTTGCCAAGACATTTTTGTTATTAGACTAGTAAATGAAGATTTAGAAAAGGGCTTCAGGGAAAATGAGACAAGAAGACCTCAATCTATTATGAGTGCCTTAAGTCACTTAGAACAACATCTAGTATAGCTTAGCTTAGTTCATCACAGGTCTATTCAGGGATTTGGGGCAAAAGCCTCATTTTGAAAAAAGGTATTTTCCTGTGATGTTTGTTGTTTTAGCGGCCTATTGGGAAAGATTGCTGTCAGACAGATTTTAGTTTTCTGGGGATCCAGTTTAGGATCAAATATATCTTAATAACACCTCAGGTATAATATATATTAACCAAAGTGATTTTGTAATTTTCAATCACTTATTTTGTTCCCAAAAATCTTATTTTTTTTAAAAAAAAAAACCTATTGAGATATAAATTGCCAAACCTGTGTGGACTTAACTGCTCATCTGGGCACCATATTAATATAGTCAGAGCCTGTCTTGGAACATCAGTTTGGGGATTGTAAAATGATATTTTCACAGGAACCTTTGTATGGTCAACTTGAACTTTAGGATTTTGGAGATCAGAGGTTGTTAGTTCCTCCTAGATAGAAGCAGTTTGTGACTTTATTGCCAGTTAGGCCATAGACTATAAGCTCATTGAACAGTAGGCCTTCAATGAAGATGCTTACCTCAGTCAAAGATGATGCACAGATTCCTTATGCTGTGTGTTATACTGAATCAAGGGCTTGTCAGGACTTCAGTATTCATCATATATTAAAAAGTGTTTATTGAAATTTTGAGCTAGATGTATGGATGAACAAGACACCATCCCTGCCTTCACCATGCTTACATTCTGGTATATAATTACATATGTAGTCTTCTTGGAAACATTTGTTGTAGTGAATGGCAGGTATAGTGGAGAGAGTTGAACTGGGTGAGAGTAAAAACACTAGGATTCTACTCAGTTCTGCCATTAGCCAGCTCTATGGCCAGACACAAATAACTTAAGATCTTTGTGACTTAATTTCCTCATCTGTAAAAGATGGTGGGTGGATCTATTAGACATTTGAATGTTCTAAAAATGAATGGCAAAGCAAATCTTTTGAGGCTATTCTAGTCTGACGTTTTCTAAAACTTCTGGAATAACCTGTAGGCTTAATAAATATTAAATAAAAATAAGATTATCTTAATCCTCTCCTTCCTTTGCTCATAATTCCAGAAGGAGCTTTAATGAGCTCAAAATTCTTATCTATCATGCTAGGGGGGAAAAAAAATCAAAACAAACCCTGAGACTATGGATCAGATAAAAAGAACTTCCCTTAATCCTAAATTCTCCAAAATTCAAAACATGCAGGATGTGGTTTAAGGGCAATGTGCAAATACAAAATTGTGATCTCAAGATAAAAAAAAAAAAAAAATTAAATGTATGTTTATCTTGTTATCTGTCTACTTACAATACTTTTGGTCTTAACCATGATAATTAAGTCAAAGTAACCCAGTGGCATGTAGCCTTAAAACAAAACACCAACTTTTGATGCCTACTTTTGTTGGCATCAGACTAAAATATAAAATCATCCAAGTCCTTGCTGCCTGTATTATTTGTTTACTTATTTTAATCAAGCCTGCAGAAATGGTAAACTTTTTTGTTCTTGGACATATCCACAAAAGTAGCTAAATGCTATGCTTGATTAATAATTAATGAAGTTTCAAGCAAAAGATATATGACTTAGTTCAATTTACATATTTTGATTATGGGTGAAGTTAGTTTGAATTTAGAATACTCAAAGCTACAGCATCAGACTCATGGTTAAGTGTTCCGCTGCTAACCAAAAGGTTGGCAATTCGAACCCACCAACTGCTTCACGGGAAAAAAGACCTGGCAATCTCCTCTTGTAAAGATTGCTGCATAAGAAACCCTGTAGGGTAGTTCTACTCTATCCTATAGGGTTGCTATAAGTTGAAATAGACTTGATGGCATACAACAATAACCACATAAGGGTTTTCACAAAAATTTATCCTATCTGCAACTCACAACAATGCTGTAAGGCTTTTTTTATTTTCATCTTAAAGTGTGGATAACAGTAACAGTTCAGAGATATTAGACTTCAGAATGGGCATGATTTTTCCCTGCTAGGACCTTGATCTTTTTTTTTGTACTTATTGTACTTTAGATGAAGGTTTACAAAACAAACTAGCACCTCATTAAACAATTAGTACACATATTTTCCGTATCATTAGTTAACAACCCCATGACATGTCAATACTCTCCCCTTCTCAAACTTGGGTTTCCTATTGCCAGCTTCCTGTCCCCTTCTGCCTTCTAGTCCTTGCTCTTGGGCTGGTGTGCCCCTTTAGTCTCATTTTGTTTATGGGCCTGTCTAATCTTTGGATGAAGGGTGAACCTCAAGACTGACTTCATCACTGAGCTAAAAGGGTGTCCGGGGGGCTTACTATAGGAGTTTCTCCAGTCTCTATCAGACCAGTAAGTCTGGTCTTTTTTTTTTTTTTTTTAATGAGTCAGAATTTTTTTTCTACATTTTTCTCCAGCTCTGTCTGGAACCCTCTGTTGTGATCCCTGTCAGAGCAGTCAGTGGTGGTAGCTGGCACCATCTATTTGTGCTGGACTGTTTGATGGAGGCTGTAGTACTTGTGGTCCATCAGTCATTTGGACTAATCTTTCCCTATGTCTTTGGTGTTCTTCATTCTCTCTTGCTCCAGATGGGGTGAGATCAGTGGAATATCTTAGATGGCCACTCAGAAGCTTTTAAAATTCCAGACGCTACTCACCAAAATAGAATGTAGAATGTTTTCTTTATAAACTGTGTTATGCCAGTTGAGCTAGATGTTCCCTGAGACCATGGTCCCCATAGCCCTTAGCCCAGTAATTTGGTCCCTCAGGGAGTTTTGAAGTATCTATGGAGCTTCCATGACCTTGCCTTGGACAAGTTGTGCTGGCTTCCCCAGCTTACCCTTCACCAAAGTTACCACTTATCTATTGTCATTTTTGGATGAGAAGTTTCCCTGGTACTTCAAGGTCTCTGAATCAAGGCAGGTTAAGGATTTCTCTTGTGTAACTCTTCAAAGCAGAGCATTAGCTTTTATTATCTTCTGAACACATTCAGGAAGATTTTGACTTTTTTTTTTTTTTCTAAATGAGAATTCCACAAGGACTATCATTTAAAAACCATTTATCTCCTTGGGGATTCTTATCTGGGAATGTGGTTTTAAACTGACTATGAATCATAATTTGATTTTTATATAAAATTTGCCTTTTTAATGTGAGTTATATACTACTTTTTCATTTTAGCCATGGTATATTCCAGTTGGGTCTATACGGCAGGAACTGCTATTGCTATAGGCATTTCACAGATTTAAGATTGAGCAGTGATTGAGATTATAGGGTTTGTCTAGATTTAGGCTGTTAGTGAAGGCGTGAGGTAGTGGGGAGCAGATCTCCTGACATTTTTAGTCCTTTGGAATTTCCATTAGGTCACACAACCTTTTTGTGCTCATGAAATAGGCCATAACTGGACCATGAGACAGAGCATGAGACAGTGTTTTCTTTCCTTGATATGCTATAAAAAAAAAAAAAAAAAAAAAAAAAGCCAAACCCATTGCCATTGAGTTGATTCTGAATCATAACAACCCTGTAGGACAGAGTAGAACTGCCCCATAGGATTTCCACTCGGCATAGGAGTGGCTGGTGGAGTTGAACTGCTGACCTTTTGCTTAGCAGCATGAGCTGTTAACCAGTGTGCCGCCAGGGCCCCTGATACGATATAAGAAAAACAAAATGCATTGAGCATTTTCGAGGACATTCTCTGTTGTTCTAGACACACGTTTATCATTTGCTCAGTAAATGCTCACTGGCAATGATGATAAAGATGATGAGAATGAGGATTTGATACCATTGATTATCCAACAAATACACCATGATTGTCTACAATGGGCAGACAATATGATAAGCAAAAAAGGAATTAAAAATACATAAAGTGTATTATTTGCCATCGAATAGTTCACAATTCTTTTGAGAAAAAAAAAGTCTATCCACATAAAAAACAATGAAAAATTGAAGGCAGTTTTTATGCACCAAATGTTCAATAGTCCAGATAAGCTGCTTAAGTCATTGGAAGAAGCACCATAACCACTGAAGCTGGGATGATCTGGACAGGTCACTGGAAAAAGGGAATAGAAGTAGGCTTTGATGATGTTATGGATTTGAGACAGAAGTGTCTACACATCTAAAAAATCAGCAGACAAGATTTAGCTAATTTTCAACATAGTTAGGCAAAACATCCAATCAATATGTTAAAAAATGCAATGAGTCAGCAGATAAAAACCAAAACCATATCCAGTGCCGTCGAGTCAATTCTGACTCACAGTGACCCTATAGGACACAGTAGAACTGCCCCATAGAGTTTCCAAGGAGCACCTAACGGATTCAAACTGCTGACCCTTTGGTTAGCAGCCGTAGCACTTAACTGCTACACCACCAGGGTTTCCAAGACAGCAGATAAGAGTTAGCTAATTTTCACCATATTTAGGCAAAACATCCAGTCAGTATGTTAAAAAATGCAATGAGTCAGTAACTTGGTGACAATGGAATTTAAATAACTATAGGAAGAATTAAGGTGCCATGGTGCACTGGTTGCACAGTGGCTAAACGCTCAGGTGCGAACCAAAAGATCAGTGGTTTCAACCTACCAGTCTCACTGTGTGAGGAAGATGTGGCAATCTTCTCCTGTAAAGATTACAGCTTTGCAAACCCTATGGAGCAGTTCTATTCTATCTTATGGGGTCATTAAGAGTCACAATCAACTCAAGGGCAACAGGTTTGATGGGTTTGGTGACACAACCGTTAAGTGCTCGACTGCTAACTCAGAGGTTGGCTGTTTGAACCTAGCCAGCTGCTCTGTGGGTAGAAGTTCTGGTGGTCTGCTCCCGTAAAGATTATAGCTTAGAAAATCCGATGAGGCAGTTCTACTCTGTCACATGGTATTTGTACGAGTCGAAATCTACTCTACCTCACATAACAACATAGGAAGGATTATAGGTAAAATACTTATGACTTATTTATTTATTACTTTTTTCCTTTTGATAAATTTGATAGGTACTGGTAAAACCAATTTCTCTTGATTTAAGCTTATCAATTTATAAAAATAAGAGCAATTTTTTTTTGTCACTTCAAAAGAGATCACCTAACAAGTTACTAAACAATATATATTTAAATTCTGCTATTAAAATTTTTTGTGTAGCCCTAATTCAGGAAAAGCAAAAATTCCCATGTAAAGCCTACCCAAACTATTAAGAATCTCAAAATGGTTGAAAAGCCTAGAATGTTAATTAGCAGTATTATACAAAGAAAAAAAAAATACTTAGGAGTAATACTTTAAGTGAGAACTTTTATTTCTTTTATGCAAGTGACTTTAGAAAATAAAGGTAGGTAAAACTTTTTTTAAGTTGTTTTTTTTTCTTGGAATAATATGAATTATTAAAACCTCCTAGATTACCAAAATTAAGTTGCAGCTCTAGAAAGGCCATAACAAGTGTGGCAGAAAGAAAAATAGGCCCCCAAAGATGTCCATGTCCTAATACCTAGATCCTGTCAATATGGCATGCTGCATAGCAAGATGGACATAGAAGATGTGACTGAGATTAAGGGAGGTAATCTCTGGATTAATTGGGTGAGCCCAATGTAATCACAAGGGTCTATAAAAAAGGAGATTCTATCCCAGCTGTGGTCGGAGAAGGCCAGAGAGAGAGAAGGCTTTGGAGAAGTAGGAAGGGAGCCCTAAGCCGACAAATGTGTGCAGCCTCTAGAAGATGGAAGAGGCAAGAAAACAGATTTTCCCCAAGAGCATCCAGACACCATACACATTGATTTTAGCCTGGTAACACTCATGTCAGATTTCTGACCTACAGAACTGTTAGATAATAAATGGAATTGTTTAAAGCCACTATGTTTGTGGTAATTTGTTATAAGAAATTTAGAAAACAATACACTAAGAAATTTAGAATATTTACTTTTTTTGTATATTAGAAAGGGTATTCAAATATTAATTACAACTAGGAATTATTAAAAAAAGAAAAAAAAAACTCACTGTGGTGCCTATTGAGACTCATAGCGACCCTGTAGGATAGAGTAGAACCACTCCATAGGGTTTCCAAGGCTGTAATCTTTGCAAAAGCACACTGCCACATCTTTCTCTTGTGTAGTAGCTGGTGGGTTGGAACCATCAACCTTTTGGTAGCAGCTAGGTGTTTAACCATTGTGCAGCCACGACTTTTTTAGAAATTATTTAGGAGAGTTAAATGCTATAATTAATAGTGCATAGCCTTTGTGCAGAAGCAATGAAGCTTTCCTACTCCTACTGCCACTGTAGCAAATTACCACAAATTTGGTTGCTTAAAATAACAGGAATTTATTTTCTCACATTTCTGGAGGACAAAAGTCTGAAATTAAGTGCAGAGCTGCACTTCCTCTGACAGTGTATGGGAAAATCTGTTCCTTGCCTCTCCCAGATTCTAGCTGTTGCCAGTATTCCTTGGCTTGCAGCAGCATCCCTCCAATCTCTGGCTCCATCTTCACATGGACTTCTTCTCTGTGTATGTCTGATCTTCCTCTCTCTCGTATAATAACAAATGTGAAGGCATTTAGAGCCCCCCTGGATAATCCAGGATAATCTCCTCATTTCAATATCCTTAATTTAATCATATTTGCAAGAAATTTATGGTGTAAATTCACAGGTTCCAAGGATTAGGACCTAATACCTTTGAATGCCACCATTCAGCCCACTATAGCTGGTTTCTAGAGTGCTGGTAATAATCTTTTTTTTACTTTTAATCTTAATGATATATCTAGTTGTCTTCAATTGTACACTTATGAAATGTGTCTGCATTTTAACAAGATTCTCAGGTGCCTTATGTGTATGTTAAAATTTGAGAAGAACTCTAAAAATATTTAGAAGGTGACATTGTAAGGACTTGGTAAGTAATTGGATCTGGTAGTGAAGGAAAGTAAGCAGTAAAAGGGAAGGCAGCAATTTATGTTTAATAAAATATTTCTGTTTTAAATTAGTAAAGTTCTAAGCTAAATAAAGCATAGATCTTAAGTTCTAATGATAATGATAAAATTCCTAGGACAAGAAGAAAATGGCATAGTATGAGTCAGTATGTCAATGAGTCCCTGAAATTATTTGCTCTAGATTGCTGCCCATTGGAAAGGGGCACCCATCACTCCTTCATCCAAGCACTGATGACAAGTACCAGGCTCATCCAAAATGGTCCACAAAGTTTGGTTCCTGCTATATGTGTCATGCGGTAAGAATGTCTTTGTAAATCATGACTACCAAGATTAGTAATAATTTGACTTAAAGCATCCAATTTAGTGGGCAGTAATCCAGACAAGAAATACCAATGGCCTGAAAAGGTAAATGAGGAGGCTAGAAGGAGGAAGTAGAAGAATCCTAGAGCATGTGGTTCTAAAAATGATCTGAGGACCAGCAGCAATGCCTTCACCTAGAAGCTTGTTGGAAGTACGGAATCTCAGACCTACCTCTGAATTACTGAATCAGAATCTGCAATTTAGCAGACCCCAAGATGATTTGTATGCACATTGACATTTGAGAAGCATTGCTCTAGAGCTATTTAGCAAGTGGAATTGTCAGGGATTGGTGCCTAATTGGATGGAAGTAGTGGTGATGATAGAAACTAAGGTGCAAAGGAGAACAAATCATCTTCTACTTCAGAACTGTGCTTCAGGTAAGTCTGAGGTCACTGATATAGGAATAGGAACCACCAAAGTCACATAAGTATCTGACTGAACCTCTGTACTTAGAATATAAATCTTGAGATACTTCACATAGACAACCTGGAAATTTTCTTTAGAGTTAGTATATAGACCCTAATAGAAAGAAGCAACTTTTCCTGCCACTATAATTTGTGGAACATTATGTGGCATGGGGAGCAAGGGAGGTCAGTAGACAATGTAGAGCCAAGTGACAGAAAGAAGAATAGGATCGGGACAAAGGCACTCACTTCCCTTTGCCACATCTGACTGAAGATTTACCAATTACATAACAAGGAATTTTAATGTAAGAACCACATTGCTTATTATCTGTGGCTTATTGTACAAATTGTTCAGTAAACAATTGTGAGTTCTCTAGTGAGGTTAAGTTGCTTTCCATGTTTTTTGTTTTCATTATATAATCCTAAATTAAAGAGCCACCTCTGGCATAATTTAATGTGGTTATCTCAATTGGAGGGACTCAAAGGATAATTTCAGTTAAGACTGCTGAGTTGAATGGGTCTAACAGAGCAGTGAAGACATAAGTGGCCTCTCTGTATAATGCTGCTCAACTCTTAAAACATTTCCATTCAATAATTGCAATGAAACTTATTATATTGGGCTTTGAACATTTAAACTGTCTTTATCAGTTGTCTTATTCTAACTTCCCATGTCTGGTGAGGTCAGTAAAAAACAATTAAGGCTCACACAGTGTTAAGTGACAAGTTTAAGGCCAACCAACCATTTGTCAATAAATTGGAGGAAGATTTCAAATATATTACCTTACAGTTCCACTCTTTTATCCACCACATTAATTACTGCCTCCAGTGAAACCCATTTACAGATAAGTTCATGAGCTTATCTATGATTAATGCTGCCAAATTATCTCACTCAGTTGTGGTCGAGTTGACTCTGACTCACGGTGGCCTCATGTGTGTCAGAGTAGAAGTGTGCTCTATAGTGTTTTCAATGGCTGATTTTTCAGAAGTAGATTGCCAGGCTTCTCTTCTGGGGCACCTCTGGGTAGATTCGAACCTCCAGCCTTTCAGTTGGCAGTCAAGTGCGTTAATTCTTTGCACCACTCAGGGACTTCTATCCAGGTTTGTTGTTGTTGTCAGTTGCCATTGAGTTGCTTTCGACTCTCGGGACCCCATGTATGCAGAATATAACTTCTTAGGCTGTTAAAAGCTGTGACCTTTCAGAAGCAGATTGCCATGCCTGTGCTCTGAGGTGCCTCTGCGTGGGTTCGAACCACCAATCTTTGGGCTAGTAGTTGAGCACTTAACTGTTTGCACCACCCAGGCTTAAAACCCCAGAATTTGATCTTTCTCTCCCTTTCACAAGATTCTTCACAGCGATTCTTCACTTTCTAGGCTGACTGGTATTTCCATAACTCTGCCTCTGGACCACTGCCATAAGGCTTTTATAAGTTTACCTGCATGGTGTTTCTCCAGTTCCATTTATTCTTCATGTTGTACCAGATTTATGTTCCAAAAATTTACCAGATTTATGTTTTCATCATATCTCTCTTTTATTCTTAAAATTCAGAGCTTTCAAAATACTTTGGCCTCACATTAAATAGTAGATGTTGTCACACTGATAATAGCAATCATGATACTAGTTACCATCAAGGGTTTATTCTGTGCCAGGCATTCTCTCCTAAAGAGCTTTATGGTCTCAAATAACCCTCATAACAACCCAAGACGGAGGAAGGCACTTTACTAGGCCTCATGTACAGATGAGGAGACTAAGGCTTCCCTCACATACTTGGCCCATAGTCAAGTCTTCCTCCCAGGACTCATCTAGCCCACTCTGCACATATCATCCAGTGCCTTTTAATCAAAAGTGAGTCTTAGGAATATATTCGTAAGTGTATCCATTCAATAAATGTTTAATCAGTGCTAGATATTGTGAACAAACTATGAATACATATCTACTTTGAGAAAATGCAATGACAAAAACAAAACAAACAAAAACTGAGGATTCCGCTTCTTTATGTGGACATACAGTAGCAACCAGGAACTACTTCCTGTCTGAAATACCTCAAGGTGCTTTACCATTTTACCTCAGTGAACCTAAGGTGTGAATATATCACTGCCTCTACAATCCGATATGCCATTGATTTAGGATAGTCTCTGCCACCTTCCATTCCTTACTCTGCTTTGGGCCAAAAATTAATTCTGGGACTTCATTGAGAAGGCTGAAATGGCATTGAAATGGCTTAGAACTAATGTTAATGCTAAAGAAACCAAATCTTATTTCACATTCTCAAAGGAAGCTTTTTCCTGTGTTAGAATAGACATGCTGTAGTAGACAGTTTTCCACACAGAGGAGGTTCTACTGGATGATACAATTTGCTTTCATTTGAAATTCCCTTTTCTTTAAAATATCTCCAATAATCAACCAGTCATACCTATTTGGGGGAGAATCAAAACAGATGGATGAAATGCAGAGAAAAATCTCCAAGCATATTTTTTTTTGTTATTTATTTTTTTTATTGTGCTTTAAGTGCTGGTTTATAAACCAAGTCAATCTCTCACATAAAAACTTATATACACCTTGCTACATACTCACGGTTACTCTCCCCCTAATGAGACAGCCCTCTCTCTCCCTCCACTCTGTCTTTTCGTGTCCATTTCGCCAGCTTCTAACCCCCTCTACCCTCACATCTTCCCTCCAGGCAGGAGATGCCAATATAGTCTCAAGTGTCCACCTGATCCAAGAAGCTCACTCTTCACCAGCATCCCTCTCCTACCCATTGTCCAGTCCAATCCACGTCTGAAGAGTTGGCTTCAGGAATGGTTCCTGTCCTGGGCCAGCAGAAGGTGTGGAGGCCACGATCACCAGGGTCCTTCCAGTCTCAGTCAGACCATTAAGTCTTGCCTTTTTATGAGAATTTGGGGTCTGCATCCCACTGCTCTCCTGCTCCCTCAGGGGTTCTCTGTTGTGTTCCCTGTCAGGGCAGTCATGGGTTGTAGCCAAGCACCATCTAGTTCTTCTGGTCTCAGGATGATGTAGTCTCTGGTTCATGTGGCCCTTTCTGTCTCTTAGGCTCATAATTACCTTATGTCCTTGGTGTTCTTCATTCTCCTTTGATCCAGATGGGTTGAGACCAATTGATGCATCTTAGATGGCTGCTTGCTAGCATTTAAGACCCCAGACGCCACTCTTCAAAGTGGGATGCAGAATGTTTTCTTAATAGATTTTATTATGCCAACTGACTTAGATGTCCCCTGAAACCATGGTCCCCAAACCCCGCCCTTGCTATACTGGCCTTCGAAGCATTCAGTTTATTCAGGAAACTTCTTTACTTTTGGTTTAGTCCAGTTGTGCTGAACGCCCCAGTATTGTGTGTTGTCTTTCCTTTCACCTAAAGTAGTTCTTATCTACCAACTAATTAGTGAATACCCCTCTCCTACCCTCCAACCCTCCCTCCTCTCGTAACCACAAAAGAATGTTTTCTTCTCAGTTTAAACTATTTCTCAAGTTCTTATAATAGTGGTCTTATACAATATTTGCCCTTTTGCAACTAATTTCACTCAGCATAATGCCTTCCAGGTTCCTCCATGTTATGAAATGTTTCACAGATTCATCACTGTTCTTTATTTATGCGTACTATTCCATCATGTGAATATACCACATTTTATTTATCCATTCATCCGTTGATGGGCACCTTGGTTGTTTCCATCTTTTTGCTGTTGTAAACAGTGCTGCAATAAACATGGGTGTGCATATATCTGTTCTTGTAAAGGCTCTTATTTCTCTAGGATATATTCCAAGGAGTGGGATAGCTGGATCATAAGGTAGTTCTATTTCTAGCTTTTTAAGGAGCACCAAATTGATTTCCAAAGTGGTTGTACCATTTGACATTCCCACCAGCAGTGTAGAAGTGTTCCAATCTCTCCACAGCCTCTCCAACATTTATTCTTTTGTGTCTTTTTGATTAATGCCAGCCTTGTTGGAGTGGGGTTTGGTTTGTTGGAGTGAGGTGAAATCTCATTGTAGTTTTGATCTGCATTTCTCTAATGGCTAATGATTGTGAACATTTCCTCATGTATCTGTTAGCTACCTGAATGTCTTCTTTAGTGATCTATTCATATCTTTTGCCCATTTTTTAATTGGGTTATTTGTCTTTTTGTAGTTGACTTTTTGTAATATCGTGTAGATTTTAGAGATCAGAAGCTGATCAGAAATGCCATAGCTAAAAACTTTTTCCCAGTCTCTTTACTCTTTTGGTGAAGTCTTTGGATGAGCATAGGTGTTTGATTTTTAGGAGCTCCCAGTTATCCAGTTTTTCTTCTGCATTCTTAATAATGTTTTGTATACTGTTTATGCCATGTATTAGGGCTCCTAACGTCCCTATTTTTTCTTCCATGATCTTTATCAGACAACTTAAGTATGGACTTATAAATTGTGCCTTTTAATATCTGAGAAAAGTTAATCCACTTTTGGTTACTATGTTCAGTAAATATTGCAAAATATGTTTTGCAAAATCACATGCTAACTGATTAAAATAAAATATTGTTAAAATATATGATCAAGATATAATTACTAGAAACTCTCAAAGTTAACATGTAATACTTTCTTCCAGTTATGAGTATGTCACATTTACACTCTATACATAGATTTAGAAGATTAAAAAGGAAAAACAAGTCAAAAACAAACAAAAAAAAGAAGTACCTGGTCTTTTTTTTTTTTTTTAAGAATGAGAAATTTCTTAACCTGGCATATTAGTTTGTCATAACAAAATACCACAAAGTGGGTGGCTTTAAACAACAGAAATTAATCATCTCATAGTTCTGGTGACTAGAAGTCCAAATCCACATCTAGCCTGGGCAGTGCTCCCTTTGAAGTCTCTAGGGGAGGATGCTTTCTTGTCTCTTCTAGCTTCTGATAGACCCTGGTGCTCCTTGGCTTATAGATAGGGTAGATGTCTCTCCACATGGCCTGCCTTCCTTTTTCTGTCTCTTTCATAAGGTCATCTGTCAGATTGGATTAGGACCCTCTCTACTCCAGTATGACCTCATGTTAACTTAATCGATAATATCTTCAAAGACATTTTCTAACAACGTCACGTTCATAGGTACCAGGGATTGGGGCTTCAATATACCTTTTGGGGGGGGACACAATTCAATTCATAACCCCTGGATATCTCCAAATGGTAAAAATTAGCGGAATTTCTTGAAACACTTGAGAAATGCTATTTTCTTGCTTCCAGTGTATATGTAAAATGGCAATTTTTATAGTGAAATCTCTTAGCTTGGAAAACCATTTACCGAATCAATAATTATCAAAACAGATATTTCTGTAATAGAAAAAAATATTCTCTAAGTGGACCTGAGCTTTCGTAATAACAAATGCTCCTGCTCTGAAAATGAAATATTGACTCAAATGTACGTAAATATTCAAGATTAAAATAAATGACATTAAACTTTTACATTTTAAATTAAAGCCAAACTAAGTAGAAACTGTAGCTTTTATATTTGATTTAAATTTAATATTTTTCACAATTGTATAAATATTTTTTTGACCAATTTCCAAAGTCTTTATCTTTTTTTTTTTTTCCTTCTGAATAGAAAGATTAATGTTATCTTTGGTGGATGCGTTCTTAATTTTATTTACCAATGTACTTTTGAAGTCATTTTAGTCAACAAATTCTCACATAGCATTTCAAGTAATGGACATGTTTTCCAACAACTGCAATAGGAAATAGTAAAACATGGCTTAATTTTAGAATTGAGAAAGTCCCTTGGGGGTTATTATCTCTGAGCTATGGCACCAAGTTGCACATCATAGACTGCAAATGTAGGTGGCAACCCCTGGAGTTGCCCAGTACCTAGTCTGAAGAGTTGTAAATGGCAGACCTCCTGGATACATAGGAGGTCAGCTCCGGAAAGACTTAAAATCTTTAAGCAATAAAACAGTAAATATTTCTGAGCATCAGAGGAGTATAAATCTACCCATATTTTGCTCATTGTTTTGACATGGAAAAACATATCTGACACATGTTTTCAATGGAAGCCTTGTTTGAAAAGATTTCCTGTAAACTTGCCATTGCCTAGATTTATTATGAATGGACGTAGTATAGTTCAGATATGCAAAATTGTTTGGAAGACCATTGACAAGTACCAGTTCCTGCTGATTTAAGGATCCATGTTCTCTATTTCACACAACAGTGACGGGTGTGAAGTTTTGTTTTTTAAACAGTTAACAAAGATGAACGTACAATTATTACATTCTAAAATTATTAGGTAATATCATCATTACACATTTGGAAGGCCAATGTTATAGATTTTATTACAGAAATATTCCTATAACGTGAATGCAGATAGACAAATACATGTCAATAGTTGTCAAAGTTTTTTGTATATAATCATCACTTGGAAAACCAGTTAAAATGTGGTTTCTGGGCCCCATTCCCAGAGATTCTTATTTAGAAATGCAGAAAGAGGCTTTATCTGAATTAAATATATATATATTTTATTGTGCTTTTGGTGAAAGTTTACACAGCAAATTAGGTCCGAATTTTATATATATTATTCAGTGACATTGTTTACATTTCCCACAATATATCAGCATTTTCATTATTTCCATTTTGGTTGTTCTATTTCCGTTAATCTAGCTTCCGTGCCCCTCCCTTACCTTCTCATCTTTGATATAGAGTAAATACTTACGCTTGGTTTCATTTAGATGATTATTTAGAGGAGCACAGTATTCACAGTGATACTATTTATTTTATGGGCCAATAGTTCATTTGGCTGAAAGGTTACCTCTGGGAGTGTTTTGAGTTGCAAGTTTAAATGGTATCCCAGGGCGATAATCTTGGGATTTACCTGGTTTCTATTGGTCCAGTAAACCTGGCCTCTTTTTAGGAATTTGAGTTTTGTTCTACATTTTTTCCAGCTCTATACAGGACCATCTATTGAGTGACTGATCAGGACAGTTGGAAGTGGTAGCTGAGCATCACCTAGTTCTTCTGGTCTCAAGGTAGGTGAAGCCATTGTTTGCATATACTATTAGTTCTATAGACCACTTTCTTCTTCAAGTCTTTGGTTTCCTTCTTTCTCTTTCATTCCGGGCAAGATACAACCAGTAATTGTAGCCTGGATGGTCACTCACAAGCTTTTAAGAGCCCAGACGCTACTCACCAAACTAGAATGTAGAACATTGTCTTTATGGACTATATTGTACCAATTGACCAAGTTGCCCTATAAGACTATGGTCCTAAACCCTCAAACCCAGTAAAACAATCCTGTGAGGTGTTTGGTTATACCTATGAAGTATTCATAACTGTGCCTCAATGTGCTTTATTTTATATTTGAATATGTACACAGCACACATAAACATGTATATACATATGCCTACAGATACATCTGTACATGCACATCAATATATTCATACATGCCTTCCCGTATATACATATATGCACACATATCTATCTTTGTAACTATACACTTTATCCCCTTGCTCTGTTCAAATGACATTGAACAAAGGGATACTGCATGGTTGAAAATCAAGAAAGGTGTGCAACACTGCATCAGGGTTGTACCTTTCACCACACCTATTTAATCTGTATGCTGAGCAAATAATCCGAGAAACTGGACTATATGAAGAAGAACGTGGCATCAGGATTAGTGGAAGACTCACTGACAACCTGTAATATGCAGATGATACAACCATGCTTGCCGAAAGCAAGCACTTACTGATGAAGATCAAAGACTACAGCTTTCAGTATAGATTATACCTAAACATAAAGAAAACAAAAATCCTCACAACTGGACCAGTAAGCAACATCATAATAAACAGAGAAAGGATTGATATTGTTAACAATTTCATTTTACTTGGATCCACAATCAATGTCCACAGAAGCAGCAATCAGGAAATCAAATGGCATATTGAATTGGGCAAATCAGCTGCAAAAGTCCTCTTTAAAGCACTTGCAGGACTAAGGTGCACCTGACCCAAGACAATATTTTCAGTCACCTCAAGATGTATGCGAAAACCGGAATAAGGAAAACCAAAGAAAAAAATGATGCCTTTGAATTATGGTTTTGGTGAAAAATACTGAATATACCGTGGACTGCCCGAAGAATGAACAAGGCTCTCTTGGAAGAAATACAGCCAGAATGCTCCTTGGAAGTGAGGACGGTGAGACTTCATCTCATGCACTTTGGACATTTTATCAGGAAGGACCAGTCGCTGGAGAAGGACATCATGCTTGGTAAAGTAGAGGGCCAGTGAAAAAGAGGAAGACTCTCAAAGAGATGGATTGACACAATGGCTGCAAAAATGGGCTTAAGTATAACAATGATTGTGAGGATGGTACATTAGTTACATTCATCATAATTTGTCAGCATTCTCTTTGTGTCTATTCCCTTCTGTTCATGCTCAAACACTAGTCTTTACTATGGTTGTGCTGTGTTCACTACTTCCACATTCAGTGTCACTTTCCCTGTCACCAAATGTAACAAATCTCTACATTCTAAAGTGTGCTCCCCTGGTAACCACCAATGAACATTAATTTCTCTTTGTTTATTCGTTCTTATCTTCTTATGAAAGAGAGATCATATAATATTTGTCCTTATATGCTTGACTTATTTCACTTAGCATTATGCCTTCCAGGTCCATCCATGTTATAATATGTTTCACAGACTCAAGACTGTTTTTTTATGGTCGCATAGTATTCCATTGTGTGTGTGTGTATATATATATATTACAATTTTGCTTATCCATTCATCTGTTGATGGACACTTTGATTGTTTTGCAATTATAAATAAACCTGAAATTGAATATAGGAATGTATACACCTGTTCATGTCAATACTTTTAGGTCTCTAGGTTGTATTCCAGGATACTGCTTTTGTTGTGTCCCAAAGGTTTTGATATATTGTGTTTTCATTTTTATTTGACTCTAGGAATTTTTTAATTTCACTTTTGATTTCTTCTATGACCCAATAGTTTTCTAGTGGTATATTATTTAGTTTTTATGGATTTATTTATTTTTCCTTGTTTCCTAGGAGTGGGGTTGCTGAATCATAAGGTAGCTCTATTTCTAGTTTTTTGAGGAAGCACCACACCATTTTACATAGTGGTTGTACCATTTTACAGTCCCACCAGCAGTGCATAAGGGTTCCATTCTCCCCACTGCCTTGCCAGCGTTTGTTGCTTTATGTTTTTTTTCTTTCTTTTTTTTTTTTTTTATCAGTGCCATTTTAATAGGAGATGGTATCTCATTGTAGTTTAGATTTGCATCCTTCTAATGGCTAATCAGAAACACTGGTTAAGTGGTTAACTGCTATGGCTGCTAACTAAAAGGTCAGAAGTTCGAATCTACCAGGCGCTCCTTGGAAATTCTATAGGGCAGTTCTACTCTGTCCTATAGAGTCGTTATGAGTTGGAATCGACTCGATGGCAATGGGTTTGGTTTTTTGGTTAATGGCTAAAGATCATGAACATCTTTTCATGTATTTGTTGGCTGCTTGGATATCTTCTTTGGTGAAAGTTCTGTTCATGTCCTTTACATGTTTTATAATTTGTTGTTGAGTTGCTGAAGTTTTTTTAAATAAATTTTGGAGATTAGAGCCTTATCTGATATGTCATTTCTGTAGTTTTTTTTCCAGTCTGTAAGTTCTCTTTTTACTCTTTTGATAATGTTTTTTGATGAGAAGTTTTTAATTTTTATGAAATCTCATTTATCTATTTTGTCTCTTATTCATTCATTTTAATATTTGTTATTCTATTTTTTACAAAAGATTAAGTCCCATAGTTTTCTCCCTGGAATTTTATGGCCTTAGGTTTAACATTTAGGTGTTCAATCCATTTTGCGTTAGTTTTTGTGTTTAGTGTGTGGTATAGATCCTGTTCCAACTTTCTGCAGTGGATATCCAGTTTTGCCAGCACCATTTGTTAAAGTGACTGTCTCTGCCCCACTGAATAGACTTTGATCCCTTGTTGAAAATCAGTTATTCACAGATATTTGGGTTTAGTTCTGAATCCTCAGCTCTATTCCACTGGTTCTATGGGTCTGTCATTGAACCAGTACAAGGCTGTTTTGAGTACCTTGGCTGTGTAGTATGTTTTGATATTAGGGAGTTTGAGGCCTCCTGTTTTGTTCTTTTTCTTCAATATTGCTTTGGCTATTCAGGGTTTCTTTCCTTTCCATATGAAGTTGGTCATTGGCTTTTCCATTGCAGTCAACAATGTTGTTGGGATTTGTGTTGAGATTGTGTTGTATCTGTAGATCACTTTAGGTAGTATTGACGTTTTCACTATGTTAAGCATTCCAACCCATGAGAACAGGATGTCTTTCCATTTTTGTAGGCCTCTTTTAGTCTCTTGTCACAGTGTTTTATAATTCTTATTGTATAAGTTTTTTATGTCCTTGGTTAGTTTAATTCCCAGGTATTTCACTGATTTGGGAACATTGTAAATGGTATTGTTTTCTTGCTTTCTTTTTTTGGTGTAGAGGAACCCAAATGATATTTGTGTGTTGATCTTGTACCTACAATGTTGTTAAATTCTTCTATTAGTTTCAGAATTTTTCTTGTGGAATCTTTAGAGTCTTCTAGGTATACGATCATGTCATCTGCAAATAGAGATAATTTTACTTCTTTTCTGATTTGGATACCTTTTATTTCTTTCTTGTCTTTTTGCTCTGGCTAGAACTTCTACTACAGTGTCGAATAAGAGTGGTGATAATTGGCATCCTTTATTGATGATGGGGTCTCAGCCATTTCCATTGAGTACAATGTTGGCTGTTGGTTTTGAATATAAGCTTTAATTATGTTGAAGAATTTCCCTTCTATACCTATTTTGCTGAGAGTTCTTATCAGGAAAGGGCATTGAATTTTATCAAATGTCTTCACTGCATCAATTGATATGATATATGGTTCTTTTCCTTTATTTTATTTATGTGGTGGATTACACTTATTTATTTTCTGATGCTGAACCACCGTAGTAATCCTGGTATGAATCCCACTTGATCATGGTGTATGATTTTTTTGGATACGTTGCTGCCAGAATTTTGTTGAAAATTTTTGCATCTATGTTCCTAAAGGATATTCTGTAATTTGTGTGTGTGTGTGATGTCTTTGCCTGATTTAGGTATCAGGATTATGCTGGCTTCATAGGAGTTCAGTAGTGTTCCTTCTTCTTGTATGTTTTTTAAGAAATTGAGTAGGTTTGGTGTCAACTCTTCTCTGAATATTTCGTAGATTTCTCCAGTGTAGCCATCTGATCCTGGAGCTTTTCTTGTTGGTAATTTTTGATTACATCTTTAATTTCTTCTTTTGTGATGGGTCTGTTTAAGTTTTCTACCTCTGTCTGTGTTAGTTTGGATAAGTAATGTGGAATTTGTCCATTTCATCTAGGTTTTCAAAATTGTTGGAGTATAATTTTTCATAGTAATCAGTTCATGATCCTCATCTCTGATGGATCAGTTGTAATGCCACCAATTTCATTTCTTAAGTTGGTTATTTGCCTCTTCTTCTTCTTCTTTTCTTTTTTTTTGGCAATCTAGCCAGTGGTTTGTAAATTTTATTGACCCTTTCAGAGAATCAACTTCTGGTTTTGATAATTCTGTTAATTGTTTTGTTTTTCTATTTTCAATTTCATTTATTTCTGCCCTTTATTATTTTTTTTTAGTTGCTCTTGACTTCTTTTGCTCTTCCTTTTCTATTTGTTTAAGTTTTCAGTTTAAATTAATGATTTTGGATCTTTCTTTTTAATGTAGGCATTTATTGCTATAAAATTTCCTCTGAGTGCTACTTTTGCTGTGTCCCAAAGGTTTTAATATGTTGTGGTTTAATTTTCATTTGACTCTAGGAATTTTTTTAATTGTACTTTAGATGAAAGTCTACAGAGCAAATTAATTTTTCATTAAGCAATTAATATACATATTGCTTTGTGACAAGGGTTGCCAAGCCCACAACACGTCAACTCTCCCTTTTTTGAACTTGGGTTCCCCATCACAAGCTTTCCTGTGCCTTCCTGCCTTCTAGTCCTTGAATATGGGCTGGTGCACTCAGTTAGTCTTGTTTTGTTTTATGAGTGTGTCTAATCTTTAGTTGAGGTGTGAACCTCAGGAGTGACTTCAGTACTGAGTTAAAAGGGTATCCGTGGGCCATACTCTCAGGGTTTCTCCAGTTTCTGTCAGACCAGTAAGACTGGTTTTTTTTGTGAGTTAGAATTTTGTTCTACATTTTTCTCCAATTCTGTATAGGATCACCTATTGTGATCCCTGTCAGAGCAGTTGGTGGTGGTAGCCAGGCACCATCTAGTTGTGCCGCGTTCAGTCTGGTAAAGGCTGTGGTAGTTGTGGCCTATCAGTCCTTTGGACTAATCTTTCCTTTGTGTCTTTAGTTTTCTTCATTCTCCCTTGCTCCAGATGGGGTGGGACCAGTGGATACTCCTGTGGGACCAGCAGAGTACCTTAGATGGCTGCTCACAAACTTTTAAGACCCAAGAGGCTACTCAGCAAAGTAGGATGTAGAAAAATTTCTTTATAAATTATGTTATGCCAATTGAGCTAGATGACCCCCCAGACACGGTTCCCAGCCCTCAGTCCAGTAATTCAGTACCTCAGGGAGTTTGGTTGTGTCTATGAAGCTATGAATTTTTTAAATTTCATTTTTTACTTCTCTGATCCAACATTTTTCAGTAGTGTATTTGGAATCGAATCGACGGCACTGGGGTTATTATTTAGTTTGCATGTATTTATTTATTTTTTCCTTATTTAACCTGTTGTTGATTTCTAGCTTCATACCATTATGGCCTCAAAAGATGCTTTGTATGATTTTAGTCTTTTTAAATTTATTGAGATTTGTTTTGTGACCTATTCAGGAAAATGTGGTCTATTCTGGAAAATGACCCATGTGAACTGAAGAAGAATGTTTGTTGTTCTGATATTGGGTGGAGTGTTCTACATATGTCCATTAGGTCCAATTGGTTTATGGTGTTTTTAAGTTCTCAATGTCTTTAGTGATTTTCTTTTTAGATGTTCTGTCTATAATTGAAAATAGTGTGTTGAAATCCCTTACTGTTATTGTGGAGTTGTCTATTTCTCCTTTCATATTGGTCAGTATTTTTTCATGTATTTTGGAGCATTGCAGTTATGTGCATATATATTTATAATTGTTATGTCTTCTTGTTGAAGTGACACTTTATTATTATGTAATATCCTTCTTTATCTCTTGTAATAGATTTCGATTTAAAGTCTATTTTACTTGATATCAGTATGGCTACCCCTGCTTTTTTTTGTTTACTGGTTGCATGGAATGCTTTTGTCCATCCTTTTATTTTCAGTCTGCTCATGCCCCTGTGTCCAATGTGTGTTTCTTGTAGACAGCAAAAGGATGAGTCGTTTTTTATCCATTTTGCCACTCTCTGCCTTTTGCATGGGGTGTTTAGGCCATTTGTATTTAAAGTTATTACCGAAAATGAAATGTTTATCTCGCTTATTTTGCTATTCGTATTTTGGGTGTTTTGTGTCTTCTTTGTTTTATTATACTGATTTTTTGTTTTTGTTTGTATTTAGGTGCTTTGTTGTGGTGAGCCTTTTTGTTAACCTCATTCTTTTCTTCTGAATGTCTCTTCTTGGTCATTTCTTAGTGGTTACCATATATATGATATTACATGACTTGCAATTACTACAACATTTAGCGTATGAATAACTGTTAACATACAACCTTAACATAATAAATCTATTCCTAATATGCTCCTGTCTCCCCCATTTCTGTTGGTGTGTCACCATTAACATCAACATATATACTGTATCTGATACCCTTGAGTACACCCTTGAGTAATATTTACAAAACTGGACTGGTGATGGCAGATTCCCAGGGCTTCTGTTTGTTTGGGAATGTCTCGGTTACCCCCTCATTTTTTAATGACAACTTTGCAGGGTAAAGAATTCTTAGTTGTCAATTTTTTTGGTTCAGTTTTTTATATATGTCGCTCCATTGTCTTCTGGCCTCTAAGGTTTCTCAGGAGAAATCTTTACTGATTCTTATGAAAGATCCTTGTTATGTTAAACTTCATTTTTTGCTTGATGCTTTCAGAATTCTCTACTTATCCTTGGTTTTCAAAAATTTTATTAGGATATGTCACAGAGTTTATATTTTTGTATCTCTTCTGATTGGGGTACCTGTAACTTCCTGTATTTGCAGGCTTGATTCTCTGCTCTGGTCTGGGAAATCACCTCTGATTATATCTTGAAGTCCTCGTGGTGTAGTGGTTAAGAGCTTGGCTGCTAAGCAAAAGGTCAGCAGTTCAAATCCACCAGCCACTCCCTGGAAACCACATGGGGGTGTTCTATTCTGTCCTACAGGGTTGTTATGAGTTGGAATTGACTTGATAGCAACAGGTTTGATTTTCTTGATTATATCTTAGAAATATAGGGTTGCTATGAATCAGAATCATCTCAACAGCAATGGGTTTGGTTTGGTTTCATATCTTGAAAAATTGTTTCTGTGCTTTTATTGTTGTCATGGTGCTCTGGGATTCCAATAATTCTAATGTTAGATTTCTTAATTGAATCCCACATTTTCTTTTGGATTTGTTTGCATTTCTTCTTTTCTCTTGAGACTTGATAAGTTCAGTTATTTTGTCCTTTAGTTCACTTATTCTATCTTCTGATTGCTCAACTCTGTTGTTGAATGTTTCTCTTGCTACTTCTAATTCAGAAGCTTTATTCTTCAGTTCCAGTAGTTCTCTTGCTTTTTTTTTTTTTTTTTTATGTTTTCAATTTCCTTGTTAAGGCTCTCATTTTGTTTCTCCATTTGCTTCCTGAACTCTGCTAGTTCGTTTTCTGTGTTTTTTTTTTAAACATAGTTAGTACCATAGTCTGAAAATTACTAATTCTTTGCATTATTCTAGCCTCCATAGGAGAGATTTCATCTTCTTCAAGTTTTGCTTTTGATTGTCCCTACATCTCTTGTGCTTTTGTATGTTTTTCTCTCTTTTGTTGAGCTTGAGCTGTTTTGTTATCTTTTCTAAATTTTTTTTTCTGCTTATTGTGGGATAATTTTCTGCTTGAGTGCCTTGGTGGTATAGTGGCTAATCATCTGGCTGTCAACCAAAAGGCCAGGGCCTGCACTCACCAGCTGCTCCACAAGAGAAAGATATGGCACACTGCTCCCACCAATACTGTGGCATCCCCGCAGGTTCATTGTTAGTTAGAATGACTCTACATAGCAGGTTTGGTATGTTCTTCTGAGAAGCACTATGTGGAACTCTTATCTTTAGGTTTTTTGTGTTTTTTTTTTTTTCTTCCCTGTGTTGGTTCAGGAGATCTAGATACTCTTTCTCTAGAATTTAATATGCATATGCAGGAGAAGGTACTTTGCTGGATGCATCCACTGATGTGAGTAGTGGGGATTGACTTTACTGTGGTGAAGGTTAAGGGCTCTTTTTGTCTTTCCCTCACCAGCAAACCTGCACAAGCAGGTAGTAGCTGTGAGCATGGGTTTGGAAGTTAACAGGTCTTGATTGCAGCCCCACTTCTGCCATATCCTATCCATGCAACACTGGACATGTGACCCAGTGTATCCTAAATAATGCACACCTTGTAGGTTATTGTGAGAATTAAATGAGATGACATATGTAAAGTGCTTAATGCAGTCCTTGGACCATGATGAGCCTTTTAAAAAGAGTCAGCTACTATTAATATCTTTTACTCCTTGCTCTTCTCATTTGCTGTCACCATTTTCTGACCCTTCAACCTGTTAACTAACTGTAGTACTATCCACTTGTATCCATTCTTGTTTCCACTGCCATAGTACAGCCACCATCACCTGTTGTCTGGGCTACTACAATGAGCTGGGTTCCCTTGTTTCTAGCTGAAGCCAGAGTGATCTAACATGTCAATCCCCTGCTCAGCCTCGCCCATGGTTGACCTCTACCCTTGGGATAAAGTCTGAACTTCCTAATGTGACTTACAAGACTCTTTTCATTCTGGTCCCTGTCCAAACTTCCAATCTTGTCTCTTGTGCTACGCTTCCAATCCAACCTCAATTTCCAGTCATACTGAACACCTTTCATTCCTAGAATGTTCTGGACTCTCTCTTGCTTTTGGGCCCTGGTACATATATCCTCTGCCTAGAACACATACCCATCTCTCCTCATATCCTTTACCTGACTAACATCTTGTCATCCTTCACTTCCTCTGGAAAGTTATCCATTCACTTGACTGGGTTTGATCATTTTTCTACAGACACACACAGCATTCTATCCTTATCACAATACATATCACAACTTACTTTGATTACTTCTTTGTCCATTTGTGTGCTTTTCATCCTGGGATATAGGGAACTGGATGGCTCTGACACACATTATTTGACAACTGGACATTCTAGAAATATTATATATATGTATATAAAAGATGACAATCTATAAAAATAAAGTAAGAATTCATTGTTCAATAAATTAGTTGCTGAGGAAGTGGATTGGAGCACTCTCTCCCTTTGCCATCTTGCTCCAAACTCAGGACTGAATCTACGTTTTAATAAGCACACCCAGAGTCCTAACACCAGTGGTTCTGACTTCCCATTTTAAGAAACACTGTGATAAATTGTATATTATAGTGACCCATAGTCCTGGCATCTCGCAAGGAGTTTAAAAAAATAAAGATGCCTATCTATATATCTACTGAATTAGATCCACTGTGGTAAAATTCCAGGTATACATAGATTTTAAAAATTCTTATAAAACCAAACCCAATGCCATCAAGTCAAGTCTGACTCATAGTGACCCAGTAGGACATATAACTGCCCCATAGGGTTTCCAAGGCTGTAAATCTTTAGGGAAGTTTACAGACATACAGAAAAGTTGAAATAATTATACAGTGAACACACACACTGAGTACCCAGATTTTATAATTAACATTATGCTAGAGGCCCTATTCAGTTATCTTCTTAGCCTAGTGACCTTGGGAAGTTACTTAACTTCCCTGAACCTCAGTTCCCTTATCTAGAAAAGGGGGATGATAATAATATTTACCTTATACACTGCTGTAAAGTTTCAATGACATAATCCATGCAGAGTACTTAACCCAGTATCAGGCACAAGATAGGTATTCAGTCAATGTAAGCTATAGTAATTACCATTTGCTGAATGAATGAATGAAGGCCTAATGAATTTTCTAAAGATGCTTCTAAGGGAAATTTAATATCTAGTTTTCAGCTGCTGGATGGTATCTCTATATAACAAGTCTATGGAAGAACATACCTAGAAATTATTTCTTAGTAGCCGAACTAGTATGTCAGCTCAGGCATTTATTGTTTAAACTGTTCTGGTTATATGCAATAAAATAAGGCCTCCAGTATATCCCCAGGATTTCTTTCATAAAAACAATAAAAAGATAATATGGAGGGAATGCTGTATTCCTGATTTATTAATGTATAGCAGTGACTACTGGCCCTGAGTTTCAATTGTCTGTTGGAACAAAGGGAAGAAATAGAGGAGGCAGATGAAGAGTCAAACGGGGTGAAGAAAGAAATAAAATGGCCTTGGCACAATTTCTTCAACACATATTAAGTCTTTGGACTCTTACTCTCTCCAGGTTCCATTCCTGTCCCTGAGGAGTTCAAGGGCATGTGTTTAGGGCCAAAGCAAGGGAGGAGGTGCTAAGTAGGCCCAGGTGGAATTCTTTAAGGTAAGCTGGCTTCTCTCCAGTTTTAGGTCTCGTTCACAACCTTTCTACAGCTGCATTGCTGCTTAATCCACAGCTGGTTTGCTCTCTTGTCCAAGAATGGTTTGGACTATTCCTAAAACTAAGTGGTTTTAAAGACTAATAGAAAGATGCATTTTACTAATGAGAAACAAATGAGACAAAAACAAAAGATTTCAATAGCTAAAATCTCTAAACCACAATTTTAAGGAGAGTGTCCAGTGTGGGTCAATTCCTCAGTTTTCTTGCAGAAGATTACCAGAAACATATTCACAAAAAAAAAGCGTCCACAACAAGATAGGCTGCATGACGTTCTAAAAGAGTAACGTATTAAGAGTTCTAGGTCTAGCTTCCACACTGATTCTGTTTCTATCTTCCATGTCCCTTGGTTATGACATGTTACATCTTTGGTTTTGATATTTTTCTATTCTCATGCTCCCATATAGATCTTATCCTGTTCAAAAATATTATGAGAGGTGAATTGGATCTTAGGTCTTTGAAGTTGCAGTTATAAAATTAGTTTTTCTCTTCTTTCCCTGTCATGAATAAGCATTAATCAAAAACACCAAATGTTCAGAATATTTTAAATCCTGAGCTGACTCTTTAATGACGTTAATTATTGTATTTGAATATATTTGAATTGTTACTTTCATAACATAATGAATGTTATATATATATTCCAACTGATCCATTAACAACATAAATCATATTTTCCAAATTATTTAGAAAAGGATTTCAAACTTGAATTCATGAAATAAAAAAAACACCTTTCTTGTCAATTCCAAGAAACCCAGTTCTCAAAAGTTTTCAAAGCTTAGTGAAGGCTTTTCAGGTTACTTGAATGCACCTGCTTGGTCAGACCTTCAACAAAGTATTTTCATTGGCAGTTGTATAATTTATGAATAAATAAGAAGTTGGATCCCGAGCAACTGGAATAATAAAGCCAATGCCTTAAAGTCTTTGTGCAAAAGCTTGCATGTAGTTTCTACTAAACTTTTGCAAAATTAATTTCAGCCAGTCCAAGTGCTTGGGATACAAGGGGATGACTGCATACAGAGGTCTTTTCACACATTGCTCCCCACAGTCAGCGGTTCTTTTCTATTAGCTCTCTTGGCAGTCCTGCAGGCCCTCAGGAGGGTCCTCGGTAAACTTCTTTCAGGTGCGTGTGTGTATGTGTGTGTTTGTGTGCGCGTGCATTCTGAGCCAGTGGATGGCTACCCATCCACCCCTCGTCAAAACCTTCCCCTTGGATGAACAATCCTGCACTGTGAGTGTTCTGCAGGTGTCTCGGGGTGTCAGCTGGCCTCTGTTTATTATTGGTGTGCTGTGTACAGGGAGGCCAAGCGGGCCATCAGTAACAACTCTCTGCAAATGGGTCAAGGAAATGAAAATAAAGCCTGTGCAGCAGGAACTTTTAGGGTCTGGAGTTTTGCTGGCAAATGCTGCCCTAGTTCCTCTTTAGGTGCTACTTAAAAATTGCTACTTGTTTGACTTGGACAAGACTTCACATGGTGAGGCCCTGTGAGATATGTGGGGGGCAGGGGGAGCCAGCTGGAAGCAGGTGTGCGCTTTTTCATTTTAACTTTTACCAGAAGAACACATCCCCTACTTGGTTCTGAGGCGTTTCTCTTCTTTAGAAGCTTGTTTGTATAATCTGGTTTCCAAAGACGAGGGAGGCGGGATACTATTATAGGAGTTAGGAACCATGCAAATGATTTTGAACTGTTTCATTTTAAAATCTGTTACTCATAGTCAAATGAAAAAAAAAAAAATTCAACATTTGAAACCTTCTCCTCCTTGACTTCCATTTACCGTGACCCAAGAATAAGAATGGAGCTTTCTTAGCAAGATTGCTCTATGGTGGATTTTCAAATACCACTCAATAATATACGGGAAGGTCACTGCTGTTCTTAGTGGGCTCACTCAAGGGAAGATGGATCAGATTTAACACTTTAAATACAATATTAAAAAGCAATCCCTGCTGAAGGAATTACCTTCTATAGAAGCTACTTAGCACAATTGTTTTCCAAAAAATCAGCTCTGTGATAGTCTTTGCCATCTTCTCCTATAACTACACTAATAATATTCTGGGCCCTATTCACTGCATTTAAAGGGATGTGGTAAAGGCAAAAGTGGATCATGATTGTAAATCTGGGAAACTTTTAACCAGTTCTCACTGCTTAAAAAAATTCCTCTTTGAATAATGACCTATGTTATTCAAAATGTCCTTGTTTGAAAGCTTTTGTCATTTCAGTAGTTGTTTATTATATTCATAAGCTCTGTAATCAGTCATACACATCTTCGTTCGTTTTCTCAGTGTGTACTGCTTGAACCACTGATGTCTGCCAGCAGTGTGCCAGGCCAGGCAATGGAACACAAACAGAATGCTTCTGCCCTTTCAACTCCTGTTCTGCTTACTGTTTACACGGACCTGCAACCAGAGATCCTTTCTAAAATCTGAGTCATATGTTGCTCCTCTGCTCACAACTGCTACCATTACCTGTATGGCTTTCTCTGATCTATCTGGGTTCTCAGTACTCTCGTGTCCTACCCTACCCTCACCAGCTAACTCTGCTCCAGCAACTGGCCTTCTTGCTATCTCCCAAACACACCAACTCCTGTTCTACAAACTGTAGTTGCACATTTATTATATGTATCTCTCCGTCCCTCCTGATCTGATTCTGTTCTCATTCACCTCTAGCTTTTGTCTGATTTCTTGTTTATGTTTTCTGAGGGCAGAGCTTTTTGTTGTTTAGTTTTTCTCTCTTGTATAGCCTGTGTCTAAAACAGTCCTTCATAGAGTAGAAATTCAACATACATTTGTTGAATGAATGAATGCATAAAGACATAGTCTTTAGTCAAATTAGAAAGAGAGATATGTAAATAAATAATTATAATATATCACCATTAGTCATTATAGTATTTGGTATGAGATGCTGTAGTAATCATAAAACCAGTTGCCGTCAAGTTAATCCTGACTCGTGGTGACAATACCTATACAGTACAACCGTGTCCATAGGATTTTCAATGGCTGATTTTTTCAGAAGTAGATTTCTAGGCTTTTTTCTGAGGTGCCTCCAACCACTAACCTTTCAATTGGCAGCCAAGTACATTAATCATTTGCATCAGTAATCATATACCTGTCTATATTTTCTAAAATGTAAATTTATTAAAATGTAAATGCATGGTGTTAAAGATGTATTTAGAAGTCAAGGAAAGAAACATTTGTTTCAAGATTTCTTATTCTATTAATGTTTTTTTTTTTTTTGCCACTGTAATATAGTTACTTTCGTCTGTAATTCTCTTTATCACTTTCACTTCTCAAATTGTCTTAAGACCTCATTCCACCCCCCAAAAATGGAGCTCTCAGTGTTCCAAAAATATTCAGCTGGTTCTTAAGAACTTTGGCTAGAAAATTGGAGACAATCTTATTGAAAGTGTTCCTGAGGCTTTTGCTATCCATGAAAATGGAATCTTTTTTAAAGGTCACTAAAAGGATAGGAGCATGATGTTGACAACATTGTTCTATTTGTTTTTGTCAGTTTTCTATCAAGACTCTCAGAGTACTTACAGTAAAAGTTTTTTTTTTTTTTTTAATGAATTAGGATGTTTCCCCATAGATCTTTTCAGTTTAGGTAAATAGAAATGATTAAAGTCAGTTTTATAGAGAAAGTTATTGTAGTCTAGAAAAGAACACTTCTATTGCTTCTCTCTCTTTTTTTTAAGATCATAAATTATACAATTTCCTCTTCCACACAAGTTAGCTTTTTTTTTTTCTGTTTTCACTTGCCTAGAAATCAGTTTAATTTTGACCACTTATCTGGCTTACTTGAGTTGAAAATTTAAGTATTTCTTTTTTAACAAAATTTTAATTGTGCTTTAAGTGAAAGTTTACAAATCGAGTCAGTCTCTCATACAAAAATTTATATACACCTTGCTATATATTCCTAATTTCTCTCCCCCTAATGAGACAGCACACTCCTTCCCTCTCTATTTGCATGTCCACTCAGCCAGCTTCTGACCCCCCTACCCTCTCATCTCCCTTCCAGACAGGAGATGCCAGCATAGTCTCAGGTGTCTACTTGATCCAAGAAGCTCACTCTTCACCAGTATCATTTTCTGTCCCATTGTGCAGTCCAATCCCTGTCTGAAGAGTTGGCTTTGGGAATAGATCTTGTCTTGGGCTAACAGAATGTCTGAGAACCATGACCTCCGGGGTCCTTCTAGTCTCAATCAGACCATTAAGTCTGGTCTTTTTACTAGAATTTGGGGTCTGCAACCCACTGCTCTCCTGCTCCCTCAGAGGTTCTCTGTTTTGTTCCCTGTCAGGGCAGTCATCAGTTGCAGCCAGGCACCATCTAGTTCTTCTGGTGTCAGGCTGATGTAGTCTCTGGTTCATGTGGCCCTTTCTGTCTCTTGGGCTCATAATCACCTTGTATCTTTGATGTTCTTCATTCTCCTTTCATCCAGGTGGGTTGAGACCCATTGATGCATCTTAGATGGATGCTTCCTAGTGTTTAAGACCCCAGAAGCCACTCTCCAAAGTGGGATGCAGAATGTTTTCTTAATAGATTTTATTGTGCCATTGACTCAGATGTTCCCTGAAACCATGGTCCCCAAACCCCCCGCCCCTGCTACCCTGGCCTTTGAAGTGTTCAGTTTATTCAGGAAACTTCTTTGCTTTTAATTTAGTCCAGTTGTGCTGATCTCGCCTGTACTGTGTTATCTTTCCCTTCACTCAAAAATAATTCTTATCTACTACCTAACTATTGAAAACCCCTCTCTCTTACTCCATCCCTCCGCCCTCTCATAACTGTCAGAGAATATTTTCTTCTGTGTTTAAACTTTTTCTCCAGTTATTATAATAGTGGACTTATACAATATTTGTCCTTTTCCAACTGACTAATTTCACTCAGCATAATGCCTTCCAGATTTCTCCACATTATGAAATGTTTCACGGATTCATCATTGTTCTTTATTGATGCATAGTATTCCATTGTGTGAATATACCATAATTTATTTACCCATTTATCCGTTGTTGGGCACCTTGGTTGCTTCTATCTTTTTGCTCTTGTAAACAGTGCTGCAATGAACATGGTGTGCATATATCTGTTCGTATAAAGGCTCTTATTTCTCTAGGATATATTCCAAGGTGTGGGATTGCTGGATCTATCTCTAGGTTTTTAAGGAAGTGCCAAGTCGATTTCTAAAGTGGTTGTACCATTTAACATTTCCACCAGCAGTGTATAAGCATGCCAGTCTCTCCAAAACCTCTCCAACACTTATTCTTTTGTGTTTTTTGGATTAATATCAGTCTTGTTGGAGTGAGATGGAATCTCGTTGTAGTTTTGATATGCATTTCTCTAATGGCTGATGATCGTGAGCATTTCCTCATGTATCTGTTAGCTACCTGAATGTGTTCTTTAGAGAAGTGCCTGTTCGTATCCTTTGCCCATTTTTTAATTGGGTTATTTGTCTTTTTGTAGTTGAGTTTTTGCAGTATCATGTAGATTTTAGAGGTCAGATGTTGATCAGAAATGTCATAGCTAAAATCTTTTTCCCAGTCTGTAGGTAATTTTTTTACTCTTTTGATGAAGTCTTTGGATGAGCATAGGTGTTTGATTTTTAGGAGCTCCCAGTTATCTAGTTTCTCTTCTGCATTGTTAGTAATGTTTTGTGTACTGTTTATGCCATATATTAGGGCTCCTAGCATTGTCCCTATTTTTTCTTCCATGATCTTTATCAGACAACTTAAGTATTTCTTCTGGGCATGGTTAACACATTAGTTTAGCTTTTGCTATGGGGTTGGGTTTTCTGCGGTTCATGACGATAAGTCGCTTACCCGAAATGGCAGGTAGAGGGCGCTGTGGCGACAGTTGGGAGGCGAGGAGCCGGCTGGGGGCGGAGATCTAGGGCGGTCGACGTCGACGCCGGCGTGGCCGCGAGCGCGGTGCACTCTGGGAGCTGTCACCAGGCCCTTCGGCTCCGGCCTCCTTGTAGCTGCTGCGGTTGCCAGGAGAGCGGCGCCGGCCGGGAGCGGGCAAGTCCAGGGCAGTTAGCAATTTCTAAAAATCTATCAGTTGGTTTGATATCTTTCAGTTAACACACCCTTATACTCCTAACCAAAACTCCTAGATTGTCTTTACCCCCCTATCTAGGCTTGGCCTTTAACAAATATTTTTATACCAAGATTATTCTAAAAACTTCCCCTGACTCTTTTGAGTTTATTTTCATTCTCTGAATTTTATATTGTCTCTGACAGTTTGTCATCCATATTTGAAAGTCTCATACATCCTATATAATTTCTTCTCTTAGCTGAAGCTTGATTGCTCAAATGGTATCACTTTCAGCATTTGCCTACCACACATTAAACCTGTTTTATATACAATGATTTCCTAATATACCTTAATCAAAGAAAATCACATTCTTCCACTTCTCCTTACATTACATATGCCCATCAATCCTTACAAAAAGTCACCTGTCTCACTCTGTGTCACATGTACACACCGTCCATAACCAATTTAGGACACTTTGAAGCTGACGTATTTTCCTTCTCTTCACAGGCCATTTTCTGTGAGAGGTAACCTCTCAGCTTATCTTCCTTCAATGTACATCAGTAATTAGGTCAAATATGGTAATTTATCTGTTTTCGATTCTAGGCATGCTTAGATACTGTTCAGAGGACTTTCTGTACATTTCCATGGTCCTAGGTGTAATTTTAATGTAACAACTCACTATTTCTAGTTCCTTCTGTCGAACTGTCACCTAAGCTTTCCAAATTTCTGTTTTGATAGCTCTTTTTAATCTGTTTTTTTTTTTTTTTTTCCTAATTTCAACACATTACCTTACATCTAGATTTTTTTTTTTCTTGGTAGGGAAGGAGTTTTGATAAAATGATTCCACTGAAAGAACATAAGCCTGTTGTCTAATGAAATGTTAAAAGAAGAATAACTGACAAGGTATAAAGAATATTATAAAACTACAATAACTTTAATACTTTGCTACTAGTAAAGATGTTGTCAGATAGAGCAATGGGATCAAGTCAGACATAAGTACATATAACATAATTTAGTATATAAACAAGTTTACTGATTTATTTTAAAATTACTATCTTTTTGCTTTTCTTTTATGTATTTTTTCTTTTTATAATGAAGATTTACTACTTGCATAAAAAAGTTACTTTTAAATGAAAAGAATATTTATACAAAGAAAGAAAACTGAATAGTCAACTGAACACTACTAAACTTAGGACACATTAGAAAATTTGATTCCCTTAGGTCATGTTCCCTAGTAAGCAGATTCTGAGATGAATATTTGTATGGAGGAGGTTTTTAGGGTGTGTTCTAGGGATCAGTACAGGTGTAGGGCTAGGGAAACAGGACTGAGCAGAAGGAGAAGTTGAACTGTAAAGTAGTTTTAACAGATGCCTCAAGTAATCCTCTGGGGAGCTCTGGAGCTGGGATGGTCTTCACAGATATCCCAGTTGAGGTAAAGAGGATGGGCCTTTGTACCTCTCCCTCCTCCAACATCAGCAGTCATTGCATATAGGCTGCTGCAAGAAATGGGCCCTAACCTTCTGCAAAACAACTTTTGGTTAAGGACAATTGCTTGGGAGGGACTCAGCTGCTCACAGTGAAGGCCTCTGACCTGAAAGTTGTCTAGGTATAGCACCATTGCATCTGCTACAGGAAGGTTGTAGGTTTAGAATTATATGGTATCTGGACAGAGTCGTCAAGTATCCAGAGTCTTATTCTCATCTTGAACTTATCAATTTATCTCTTGCTGATGAGAGTAAGGGAAATGGATTCGCATTGTTACAATTCACAAGGGAGTGATATAGACACCAAATTCTGACTTATTAATTTCCACTGAGAAATGCAGCTGACATGAGGACTACAACATTTATCTTGGCTAAGTAGTACATTCTCTACTAAGTTGGAAAAACCTGTCAAACAAAATTGATACCAGAAGTTGCCTGGTGTGTATTGAGTCAGAAAAAGGGAATTGTATTAAAAGATGCTTTCAAATTGTGATGGTCCCAGTATACCATTTTTATATTAGAGAGATTCATTTTCCCTTACTGTTGAAGATACGCCAATAAATTCTTATTCCTTAATTCTTTTTTCAGGCTTAATGGAGATTTCACATTTTATTTACCTTTGTTATAGTTTACATGTTCATTCTAGATTTGGAAGATTATTCTCTACCACCGTAATTTGCCAGAGTATTATTGGGATTTGGAAGAAATTTGCATGTATATTATATGAATTACTATACAAAAGAGGGTTTTTTTTTTTTTAACCTCAGTTTTAAATTCTGATTTATTCTACCAATCCATTTATTCCATATAAAACTTTCTTTGTAGAAGTGGTTTCTCTATTAGGACATTTATGATTACCTATGTAATAAATTTTCTCTTATGAGTTCAAAACTTTTTTAATTGATAAAATCCCCTCTTTGGAAAGTTACAAAATATTTATTTTCAGTACACAACCATTGCATACCATATTTTACACAACGCGCACCTTCTGCATTCATTTGCCAACCTCTCCCTCCGCCCATGAAGCAGTCCCAACTCACAGTGACCCTATGTACAACAGAATGAAACACTGCCCCGTCCTGCACCATCCTCACAATCATTGCTATGTTTTCATTATTGCAGCAATTGTGTCAGTCTATCTCACTGAGGGACTTCCTCTATTTTGTTGACCGTCTACTTTACAAACATGATGTCCTTCTGTGGGGACTGTCAGAAAACAAGTCCATGAGAGCCAAAATACAACTTTGAGTATATCCCACCTGAATTTGGGAACCATCTCAGGAATATGTTTAATGCTTTGAACACTTACGACCAAAGATCAGACAAGTGGTGTGATGCAAAGACATACATGAAGAAAGCAAAAGGTCATTAAAAAGACAAGAAAGAAATAAAAGACCAAAACAGACATCACGAGAGACTCTGAAACTTGCTTTTGAATGTAGAGTAGTGAAAGCAAATGGAAAACATTATGAAGTAAAGAACTGAACAGAAGATTTCAAAGGGCGGCTTTAGAAGACAAAATAAAGTATTACAATGAAATGTGATAAGAGTTAGAAAACCAAAAGAGAAAGACACACTAGGCATTTCTCAAGCTGAAAGAGCTGAAGAAAAAATTCAAACCTCAAGTTGCAATACTTAAGGATTCTTTGAGCAAAATATTGAACAATGCAGGAAGCATCAAAAGAAGATGGAAGGAATACATAGAGTCATAACAGGGTCACCCTTGGTGGGCAGGTTTCAGACTAAGGTTTTAGACTAAGACAGACTAGGAAGAATGACCTGGTAGTCTACTTCTGAAAAAACTGGCCAGTGAAAACCTTATGAATAGCAGCAGAACATTGTCTGATATGCTGGAAGATGAGCCCCGCAGGTTGGAAGGCACTCAAAATACAACTGGGGAAGAGCTGCCTCAAAGTAGAGTCACAACTGGACCAATAAGCAACATCATGATAAATGGAGAAATGATTGACGTTTTCAAGGATTTCATTTTACTTGGATCTACAATCAACACCCATGGAAGCAGCAGTCAAGTAATTAAATGACATATTGCATTGGGTGAATATGCTGCAAAAGACCTCTCTAAAATGTTCTAATGCAAAGATGTCACTTTGAGGACTAAGGTGCACCTGACCCAAGCCATGATATTTTCAGTTGCCTCATATGCATGTGAAAGCTGGACAATGAATAAGGAAGACCAAAGAAGAATCAATGCCTTTAGATTATGGTGTTGCCAAAGAATATTGAATATATCATGGACTGCCAGAAGAATGAACAACACTTTCTTTGGAAGAAATATAGCCAGAGTGCTCCTTGGAAGCAAGGATGGCGAGACTTATTGTCACACGTACTTTGGACACGTTATCAGGAAGGACCAGTCCCTGGAGAAGGACATCATGCCTGGTAGAGAGTCAGCAGAAAAGAGGAAGACCCGTGATGAGAAGGATTGACACAGTGGCTGCAACAATGGGCTCAAACCTAACAATGATTGTGAGGACAGCTCAGTGTCAGGCAGGGTTTCATTCTGTAGTACATAGGGTTCCTACAAGTCAGAACCAACTCAACAGCACCTAACAACTATATATATGTGTGTGTATATATATATATGTATTTTTTAGGTTATATAAAAATAAACAATGGTAAAATTGGTTAGCAGTCTTCTCCAAAACAGCATTAGGTGTTAGATGATAACAGGGCAACTACATCCTGTGTTCCAAGGACCATAATTTTGAAACAATTCTAGACTTAGCTAAACTAACACTCAAGTATGAGTTAAAAGAGGCAAATTTTAAATCTCAGAAAGTCACTAACTACAGGCCCTTCTATCAAATTTACTTATTATTCTTATAATAAAAAAGTTTGTATACCAGCAACATGAAATAACCCAAGAAAGAGGAAGACATCAAATAAAATAAACAGTGATGAACAGAAAGTAGATATACTTATAATCAAGTAGTATTGAGTGATTAGGCATGAGTTTAAAAATTAGTAAGAGGGGAGGAAAAGTAAGCTAGCAAACATGTCGATAATCAAATGTGAATTGAACAATTTATCTATTAAAAATAGGTACTATGTCCACCATCACCACTCGTCTGTCAGTTTGTCACACTGTGGTGGCTTGTATGTTGCTGTGTCTCTGAAAGCTATGTCATGGGTATTTCAAATATCAGCAGGGTCACCCTCCGTGGACAGGTTTCAGTGGTGCTTCCAGACTAAGAAAAACTAAGAAGAAGGACCTGGTGAACTACTTCTAAAAAACTGGCTAGTAAAAATCTTATGAATAGCAGTGGAACATTGCCTGATACAGTGCCAAAGATAGGCCCTTCAGGTTGGAAGGTACTCAAAATAGAAGTCCACAGGATTTTATTTGTGTGTGATATTAATGATAAAAAAGACCTGTAGATGGAAATTATGAAAGAAAAGTTGGAGCATGAAAGATAAATTCTCTCAAAATAAATAAGACAAATCCTCATGTGTTCTACCATTTTTTTTAATAGGATATCTAGAAGGATAGGACAGAGAAAAAAAATCCAGGGGAAGAAATAAACAAAGATATAAAAGACAATAAATTTCCAAAGTTGTTGTGATATTGGAAGCTATGCCACGGGTATTTCAAATACCAGCAAGTTCACCTATGGAGAATAGTTTCAGTGGTGCTTCCAGACTAAGACGAACTAGAAAGAAGGACCTGGCAATCTATTTCTAGGAAAAAAATTGACCACTGAAAACCTTATGAATAGCAGGAGAACACATACACATGCACATACACATGTATATACATACCTGAATTATGAGCCTTGGTAGCACAAATGGTTAAGCACTCAGCTGCTAACTGAAAGGTTGGCTATTTGAACCCATTCAGTGACTCCATGGAGAAAGACCTGGCTGTTCCTGTACAGATTTCAGCCAAGATAACCCTATGAGACAGTTCTACTCTCTCGCATGGGGTTGCTATGAGTCAAAATCAACTCAACAGCACACAACAACAAATATATACCCTATTTTTAAGCAAATAACATGTGCTTTCTATTTTGGCTTGCCAACTGCACACCCCACCCCCAAGGTATTTTCATATGTGTGTAAAATGTAAAAAAAAAAAAAACTGGTATAGCAGGGCTTATGAAAATATCTCACGGGGGGGCATAGTTGGCAAACAAACGTAGATGGCATATTTTATTTACATAAAAATGCAGTACATATGTTTGGTTTGAAAGAGCTCATTGTAGACTCTTTCAAACCAAACATTCTTGTTTCGACTTTGGGAATTTATTTCTTCCTCTGCATTTTCTCTGCTCTATCAAAAAAAAATTTTTTTTTTTTTTATCCTTCTAGAAGGAAATCCTAGTGACATAGTAGTTAAGAGCTCGGCCGCTAACCAAAAGTTGGGAGTTCAAATCAACCAAGTGCTCATTGGAAGCTCTATGGGGCAGTTCTACTCTGTCCTATAGGGTTGCTATGAGTTGGGATCCACTCGACGGCAACAGGTTTTTTTTTTTGTATCTTTCTAGAACCCCTATTAGACAAATGGTAGAACACTTCATTTGATCTTACTTTTGAGGATTTATCTTATTTGTTTTGAGATAGTTTATCTTTTGTGCTTCAGCTTTTCCTTCATATTTTCCATCTACAGGTCTTTTTGTATTACATTTTAGAGATTATTTTAGTTTCATCTTTCAGCTCATTAATTTAACCTTCACATTTTGGTCTTCAGCCCATGTATATGAAGTTATATTATTTAGATGGCCACATATATCAATGAGGGTTCAGTTGGCCTGTTAGTCTGAGAAGAAAAAAAATTAATGAAGGGAATTAGATTTTTTTCAAAAATCCTGGAAATGTCACCATGAGTGGGCTGTAATTGGAAAAGTCCAGGAACAACTCCCACAACAACATGATAGAACTGGGCAGGCAAGGAGTTTGCTGCTTCTGCCATGATGAGAAGTCTACCACCAGGATTGCTGGCTCCAGGTCCAAAATGCCTCAACCACAATCCGCGGTTAAGGTGCCACGATATCATCTGCTGGTTACAACATCATGCCGCTGCCTCCCTGACATGCACCAGTAAACAGACGTCACATGCTGCTTTTGAATGCCCACGAAGCCAGAGAACAGGCACTTGGACCTCCACTAGAACTGCCCCGAAAAGCCAAATGCCTCCTTGCCAGCAGACACAAAAAGGCATCTAATGTGTGGCCTCCACCTCAGCATGTCCACTTCTTTCTTCCAAATCTCAGACACTGTCTTCTTTGAAGAAGCTAGCTAGGTCCCACACAGAACCCAAGGAGTTTCAGAAATGCAAACTTCTGCTTTACAGTCTCTAGATACATTAGGGTATGCTACCAAGGGGTTGGAATAGAATTGAGAATGTCAATCAGTAGCATTTCCCACACCGTATTTTAAATTTTTTACAATGTCTTTTTTTTTTTTCATAGCAGCTGAATTTTTTTTTTAAATAAATGTAATATCCCCTCAACTCTTAAACACATTAAACACCAATTTTTTAATTTTTATCTGTTTCACTATTAACACTTTTTCATTGTTAATTCTTCCATTTGTTGAGTTTGGCACTTCTTCTGGCTCTTTGTTTTCATCACATGTTTGGCAATTTGAATTTATTTGTTCATATTTGTACTTAACTCCAGTTTGTCTTTGGTGGATGTATGGGCCAGCTTCTTGTGGCTGCAGAGGAGGGGCAGAATATGTATCCATTTGATGTGGGTGGTTATGTCTTCTGGATTTAAATCTCTTGGGACACTACTCTGATATTTGGGTCAGAATTCCCAATGCAGACTCTTCGGACAGCATATTTTGCTTCTTATTTCTCTTTTTCTCCCTCAATGTGCTTATTGAGATAAGAGGTTACTTCAGGCTTTTCCCTGATTATTTTTCTAGCCCCAACAGTCTTTTGGGAATTTCTCTCAAAGTGTTTAATTTGTTAAGAAAGGTATACAAGGCTTTTTTTTAAAAAAAAAAAAACAAACCTTTATTTTAAATTAATAGCTTAGACTAAGTAAAAACAACTGATTTTTCTAAATACTTTAAGAAAGTATTTTCAGTCACATACTCAGAGTTTAAACCAGTTGGAGACATTAAAATTACACCCAAATTACAAAGATTCTTAGAAAAAAGAATCATATGAATACAAAACTCACTGGGGAGTTGATTTCTTGCATATTTTTCTATGGAATGTGTGTTCTGGCTCAAGTATTCCCCTTCCATTGGAACTATCTAAAGGCCTCCAAAATCCACTATAAACATGAGAAAAAATGCGTCTCTTTTGGGTTTCCTGAAGACATGACGGCAGTCATGTCCACCTGTTTGGTACCAAGCACCAACATCAAGTACACTTCTAGAGCATGACGATAGATGCGTGTTTTAACAAGTTTGGGAGGTTGCTGAGCAACATGTGTGAATGTCTCAATAAACATTTTAAAAGGAAAGGACATCATTAGCTCACTGGTTTAAGGGAAGTGATGAGTGTAATACAGTTTAGCCTGTTCACACACACTTTACAAAGCTTTAAGAAGTTGTATTCTACTTCTTAGAATTTGGAGATAGAGCAATTACAGAAGAAATAAAAAGAAACATCATTGTGTTGAATAAAACTTTCCTGTCCTTTCTAGTTAACATATAAGCAATAAGAGTAGGTTGGAATGCATGGAATAAGGTACGGTAACTTTTTAAAACATAATTTATTAATTCAAGAAGAAAAAAGTAAGATCAAATGTAACTTGTCTTTATTTAGCAGTACACCATTCAGACAAACTGATCAAACTAATTTCACAAGCTAAGAGCTTTTTAAATACTCTTTCAAAGTTTGTTGAGATTTTTTTTTTTTTTTTTTTCCTGCTTTGGGTAATAAATTATACCAAATTTTTGGGTCCACTGGGCATCATACTATGGACTTTGGCTTCAAATCTATGCTTACACTTCTGTCAATTGTGTTATTTTTATTTGTTTTGTTTGTTTTATAATACCTGTTGTGGCTACTCACATATCTATTCCCCCTCCCCCCCAAAATAGATGTTTAAGTGAATTACAGCTTCTTAAACTTCCGAATTCTATGTAAATTTGATCAATGACTTCATTCATTTAAGATCTACCTCCTGGGTGCAGATATAGCTGATAAGCCATTACTTTTATTTACAAGCCTAGGAGGCTTACTATTTGAACAAGATACCCATTGCTCTCCAGTGAATTCCAGCTCATAATTGTCCTGTGTATGCCAGAGCAGAGCTGTGCTCCATTGGATTTTCAAGGCTATGACCTTTCAAAACAAAGCAGATCTTCAGGTCATTCTTATAAGGTGCCTTTAAGTGGGCTTGAAGTGCCAACTTTTTGGTTAGAGGTCAAGTGCTTAACCATCCGTGCCACCTAGGGACTCCCATTTGAACAAGATACCTACCTGCAAAAAATATATTAGAATCGGCAGGAAAAGACATCCTATCTGTGAATAAGTATGGAGAACTATTTTGCCCCACTGATTAATACCCTATATGCAACTTCACTTGATTTTTGTGACCTTAATGACGTGGGTGGAGTAAAGCTTTCAGGACCTTCATTTGCTGATGTGGCACAACTCAAATGAGAAGAAACAGCTGCAAATATCCATTAATAATTGGAACCTGGATTGTACAAAGTACAAAGTATGAATCTAGGAAAACTGGAAATTGTCAAAAATGAAATGGGACACATACACATCAATATCCTAGGCATTAGTGAGTTGAAATGGACTGGTATTGGACATTTTGAATAGGACAATCATATAGTCTACTATGCTGGGAATGACAACTCGAAGAGGAATGACATTGCATTCATCATCAAAAAGGACGTTTCAAAGTCTATCCTGAAGTACAATGCTGTCAGTAATAGGATAATATCCACACGCCTACAAGGAAAACCAGTTAATACGACTATTATTCAAATTAACACACCAAACACTAAGGCCAAAGATGAAGACATAGAAGATTTTTATCAGCTGCTACAATCTGAAATTGACCGAACATGCAATCAAGATGCATTGATAATTACTGGTGATTGGAATGTGAAAGCTGGAAACAAAGAAGAAGGATCAGTAGCTGGAAAATATGGCCTTGGTGATGGAAACAATGCCGGAAATTGAATGATAGAATTTTGCAAGACCAACAACTTCTTCATTGCAAATACCTTCTTTCACCAACATAAACGGCGACTGTGCACATGGACCTCACCACATGGAACATGCAGAAATCAAATTGACTACATCTGTGGAAAGAGATGATGGAAAAGCTCAATATCATCGGTCAGAACAAGGCCAGGGGCCCACTGTGGAACAGACCATCAACTGCTCATATGCAAGGTCAAGCTGAAACTGAAGAAAATCAGAGCAAGTCCACGAGAGCCAAAACATGACCTTGAGTATATCCCACCCGAATCTAGAGACCATCTCAAGAATAGACTTGATGCATTGAACACTAGTGACCGAAGACCAGACGAGTTGTGGAATGGCATCAAAGATATTATACATGAAGAAAGCATTGAAAAGACAGGAAAGAAAGGAAAGACCAAGATGGATGTCAGAGGAGACTCTGAAACTTGCTCTTGAATGTCGAGCAGCTAAAGCAAAAGGGAGAATTGATGAGGTAAAAGAACTGAACAGAAGATTTCAAAGGGTGGCCTGAGAAGACAGAGTATTATAACGACATGTGCAATGAGCTGGAGATGGAAAACCAAAACAGAAGAACATGCTCAGCATTTCTCAAGCTGAAAGAACTGAAGAAAAAATTCAAGCCTCAAGCTGCAATACTGAAGGGTTCTATGGGGAAAATATTAAACTACGCAGGAAGCATCAAAAGATGGAAGGAATACACAGAGTCATTATACCAAAAAGAATTAGTCGATGTTCAACCATTTCAAGAGGTGGCATATGATCAGGAACCGATGGTACTGAAGGAAGAAGTCCAAGCCGCTCTGAAGGCATTGGCGAAAAACAAGGCTCCGGGAATGGATGGAATATCAATTGAGATGTTTCAACAGACAGTTGCATCGCTGGAGGTGCTCATTCGTCTATGCCAAGAAATATGGAAGACAGCTTCCTGGCCAACTGACTGGAAGAGATCCATATTTATGCCTATTCCCAAGAAAGGTGATCCAACCAAATGTGGAAATTATGGAACAATATCATTAATATCACACGCAAGCAAAATTTTGCTGAATATTCTTCAAAAACGGCTGCAGCAGTATTTCAACAGGGAACTGCCAGAAATTCAGGCTGGTTTCAGAAGAGGATGTGGAACCAGGGATATCATTGCTGATGTCAGATGGATTCTGGCTGAAAGCAGAGAATACCAGAAGGATGTTTACCTCTGTTTACCTGTGTTTTATTGACTATGCAAAGGCATTCAGCTGTGTGGATCATAACAAATTGTGGATAACATTGTGAAGAATGGGAATTCCAGGACACTTAATTGTGCTCATGAGGAAACTTTACATAGATCAAGAGGCAGTTGTTTGGCCAGAACAAGGGGATACTAATTGGTTTAAAGTCAGGAAAGGTGTGTGTCAGGGTTGTATTCTTTCACCATACCTATTTAATCTGTATGCTGAGCAAATAATATGAGAAGCTGGACTATATGAAGAAGAACGGGGCATCAGGTTTGGAGGAAGATTCATTAACAACCTGCGTTATGCAGATGACACAACCTTCCTTGCTGGAAGTGAAGAGGACTTGAAGCACTTACTAATGAAGATCAAAGATCACAGCCTTCATATGGATTGCACCTCAATATAAAGAAAACAAAAATCCTCACAACTGGTCCAACGAGCAACATCATGATAAATGGAGAAAAGATTGAAGTTGTCAAGGATTCCATTTTACTTGGATCTACAATCAACAGCCATGGAAGCAGCAGTCAAGAAATCAAAAGACTCATTGCATTGGGTAAATCTGCTGCAAAGGACCTCTTTAAAGTGTTGAAGAGCAAAGATTTCACCATGAAGACTAAGGTGCGCCTGACCCAAGCTATGATATTTTCAATCGCATCATATGCATGTGAAAGCTGGACAATGAATAAGGAAGACCAAAGAAGAATTGACGCCTTTGAATTGTGGTGTTGGCAAAGAATGTTGAATATACCATGGACTGCCAAAAGAATGATCAAATCTGTCTTAGAAGAAGTACACCCAGAATGCTCCTTAGAAGCAAGGATGGTGAGGCTGCGTCTTATGTACTTTGGACATGTTGTCAGGAGGGATCAGTCCCTGGAGAAGGACATCCTGCTTGGCAGAGTACAGGGTCAGCGGAAAAGAGAAAGACCCTCAACGAGGTGGATTGACACAGTGGCTACAACAGTGAGCTCAAGCATAACAACGATTGTAAGGATGGCTCAGAACTGGGCAGTGTTTCGTTCTGTTTTGCATAGGGCTGCTATGAGTTGGAACCGATTTGAAGGCACAACAACTTGCGCATTTGAATCGCCAGTCTTTTGGTTGAGCTTAACCATTTCTGCCACCCATCCAGGGACTCTTAGATCCTCCATCAAAACCAAAAGCATTTTACTGCCACAGAGTCAATTCTTACTCATGGTGACCCCATGTGTTATAGAGTACAGCTGCTTCCTAGGGTTTTCTTAGCTGTAATCTTTGTGGGAGGATATCGCCCTGCCTTCCTTCTGCAGTGCCCCTGGCAATGAATTCAGACCACCAACCTTTACATTAGTAGTTGTTCTAAACTGAATTGTGTTCCTTAAAAATATGCGTTGTAAATCACCAATTTCATATGGAAGGGAAAGAACCCCCGGATAAGCAAAGCACTACTGAAAAAGAAGAAGAAAGTGGGAGGCCTCACCTTACCTGACTTCAGAACCTATTATACAGCCACAGTAGTCAAAACAGCCTGGTATTGGTACAACAGACACATAGACCAATGGAACAGAATTGAGAACCCAGACATAGATCCATCCACGTACGAGCAGCTGATATTTGACAAAGGACCAGTGTTAATTAACTGGGGAAAAGATAGCCTTTTTAACAAATGGTGCTGGCATAACTGGATATCCCTTTGCAAAAAAATGAAATAGGACCCATACCTCACACCATGCACAAAAACTAACTCCAAGTGGATCAAAGACCTAAACATAAAGACTAAAACGATAAAGATCATGGAAGAAAAAATTGGGACAACCCTAGGAGCCCTAATACAAGGCATAAACAGAATACAAAACATTACCAAAAATGCTGAAGAGAAACCCGATAACTGGGAGCTCCTAAAAATCAAACACCTATGCTCATCTAAAGACTTCACCAAAAGAGTAAAAAGACCACCTACACACTGGGAAAGAATTTTCAGCTATGACATCTCAGACCAGCGCCTGATCTCTAAAATCGACATGATTCTGTCAAAACTCAACCACAAAAAGACAAACAACCCAATTAAGAAGTGGGCAAAGGATATGAACACACATTTCACTAAAGAAGATATTCAGGCAGCCAACAGATACATGAGAAAATGCTCTCGATCATTAGCCATTAGAGAAATGCAAATTAAAACTACGATGAGATTCCATCTCACACCAGCAAGGCTGGCATTAATCCAAAAAACACAAAATAATAAATGTTAGAGAGGCTGCGGAGAGATTGGAACTCTCATACACTGCTGGTGGGAATGTAAAATGGTACAACCACTTTGGAAATCTATCTGGCGTTATCTTAAACAGTTAGAAATAGAACTACCATAAAAAAAAAAAAAATACAACCCAGAAATCCCACTCCTAGGAATATACCCTAGAGATACAAGAGCCTTCATACAAACAGATACATGCACACCATGTTTATTGCAGCTCTGTTTACAATAGCAAAAAGTTGGAAGCAACCAAGGTGTCCATCAACGGATGAATGGGTAAATAAATTGTGGTATATTCACACAATGGAATACTACGCATCGATAAAGAACAGTGACGAATCTGTGAAACATTTCATAACATGGAGGAACCTGGAAGGCATTATGCTGAGCGAAATGAGTCAGAGGCAAAAGGACAAATATTGTATAAGACCACTATTATAAGATCTTGAGAAATAGTAAACCTGAGAAGAACACATACTTTTGTGGTTACGAGGGGGGGAGGGAGGGAGGGTGGGAGAGGGTTTTTTATTGATTAATCAGTAGATAAGAACTGCTTTAGGTGAAGGGAAAGACAACACTCAATACATGGAAGGTCAGCTCAATTGGACTGGACCAAAAGCAAAGAAGTTTCCGGGATAAAATGAATGCTTCAAAGGTCAGCGGAGCAAGTGCGGGGGTCTGGGGAACATGGTTTGCGGGGACTTCTAAGTCAATTGGCAAAATAATTCTATTATGAAATCATTCTGCATCCCACTTTGAAATGTGGCGTCTGGGGTCTTAAATGCTAACAAGCGGCCATCTAAGATGCAGCAATTGGTCTCAACCCACCTGGAGCAAAGGAAAATGAAGAACACCAAGGTCACACGACAACTAAGAGCCCAAGAGACAGAGAGGGTCACATGAACCAGAGACCTACATCATCCTGAGACCAGAAGAACTAGTTGGTGCCCGGCCACAATTGATGACTGCCCTGACAGGGAGCACAGCAGAGGACCCCTGAAGGAGCAGGAGATCAGTGGGATACAGACCCCAAATTCTCATAAAAAGACCAAACTTAATGGTCTGACTGAGACTGGAGGAATCCCGGCGGCCATGCTCCCCAGACCTTCAGTTGACACAGGACAGGAACCATCCCCGAAGACAACTCATCAGAAATGAAAGGGACTGGTCAGCGGGTGGGAGAGAGACGCTGATGAAGAGTGAGCTAATTATATCAGGTGGACACTTGAGATTGTGTTGGCAACTCTTGTCTGGAGGGGGGATGGGAGGATAGAGAGAGAGGGAAGCCGGCAAAATTGTCAAGAAAGGAGAGACTGAAAGGGCTGACTCAAGAGGGGGAGAGCAAGTGGGAGTAGGGAGTGAGATGTATGTAAACTTATATGTGACAGACTGATTGGATTTGTAAACGTTCACTTGAAGCTTAATAAAACTTATTAAAAAAAAAATATGCGTTGTAAATTCTAAACCCTGTACTTGTGATTATAATCTCACTTAGGAGTGGATTTTCTTTGTTACGGTTTTGAGGCAGTATTAGTGTAAGTTGTGTTTTAAGCAAATCTCTTTTAAGACATAAAAGGAGTAGATTAAGTGAGTAGGTGGGAGAAGATAGACACCATGCCACAGGAAGATCACCAAGGAGCCAAGGAATAAGGACCTTCTGCCCAGAGCTGACACAGAGAGAAATCCTTCCTCTTGAGCTGGCGCCCTCAATTCGAACTTCTAGCTTCCTAAACTGTGAGACAATAGATTTGTTTGTTATAGCCATCCACTTGTGGTATTTCTTTTATAGCAGCACCAGATAACTAAGACAGTAAAACCAGAAATCAAACCCTTTGCCATCGAGTCGATTCCGACTCAGAGCAACCCTATAGGACAGAATAGAACTGCCTCCTAGAGTTTCCAAGGAGCATCTGATAGATTCAAACTACTGACCTTTTGGTTAGCAGCCACAGCTCCTAACCACTATGCCACCTGATCTCCACTAAGACTGTAAAAAACAAAAAAAGTGGAATGTAAACTATTGGTGTCACCCAACCTCAGGCCCTCCTAAACTCAGAAACACATTACAGTGGAGTCAATTCTTACTCATGGAGACAGAGTAGAACCATCCAGGGTTTCCAAGGGTTGTTTTTTTTTTTTTTAATCTTTACAAAAGCAGATTGCTGCATCTTTCTCCAGCAGAGTGGCTGCTGGATTTGAACTGCTGGCTTTTGGGTTAGCAGCCAAGTGCTTTCACCACTGAGTCACCAGGGCTCCTTCAGACCTGCATAAACCCATTGCTGTTGAGTCAATTCCGACTGATGGCAACCCTGTAGGACAGAGTAGAACTTCCCACAGGGTTTCCAAGGAGCAGCTGGTGGATTTGAATTGCCAACATTTTGGTTAGCAGCCTTAGCTCTCCATAGCTCTTAATCACTGCACCACCAGGTCTCTAGACCCTCCATAGTGCCCTGAAAATATGTGGCTAAGTAAATACCTATTAAGTAATTAAGTGGATTTGTGAAGTAAATGAGCTATTTGTCCTGATTTTAGAGCCACATTCACTAAATTTCATTCTTCAGTTTAAGTATCATCTCATCTGAGATGCTTTTCATAATCCCAGGATAAGAGAGGGGGCTCTCATGTGTGCAACTCTATGAAAACACTTTTCACCCTGTACTTTACTAGTGTCAGTGCTTCTGTGCCCAACACATCCCTGCAGTCTTAGGGAAGGCAGCAACCATGTCTTCCAGAGAAATGTCTGGCATATAGGTGGTGCTCACTAATTGCTGAAGCAAAAAATTCAAAGAGATTGGAGATCAGTTCATTCCAGCTAAGACTCACTGGACAACTTATCTTAACAGATACAGATCATAGACACATATTATTCAACATTATTATAAACTTAATTTTTGGATTAAATATGTGATCATTCCCCATTTCCTTAGAAATAGACTTCTCTCACTCTTGAAACTTGTAATTGCTGTTACAATCTCCTATATCCTGACTCTTTTGTTCTTTAGCTTCCTTTCTTTCAAAATCCTTTCTCAAGTTTATATAATTTTATATACTGCTTTTTTATATATTTCCTCTTATAATATTCCCGTTTTATTCCAGATTTGATCAATTCCTCGATTCTTTCCAAATGTCTCCCATCTTGTTCCATTGTTCTTTCCCATCTGCTCTCCTTTTCATCCATTTCTGGCTAGGGGTCTTCCTTCAGTTTACACCAAGATTAACCTCTTAAGTCTTAAGTGCCAGATACCTTATCTTTAGGCTTTGAAGTCCTTTGCAATTGACTCTCCACAAATACCTTTGAAGGCAAAGTGGACACAACTGACCCACTGTCAGAGGGTCACTCCTCAGAGTGACCACAGATTTGTGAGTGAGCCAGCTGTGGGAAAGAGGACAGTCTGGAGCTGCAAAACCAACCAGGTCACAAGGAGCTTAAACCCAAGACATTGGGCATGGTTCTCACAGCACTAATTACCAACAACTCAGAGAATCAGTCACTAATATGCTCATCATAATAACTAGGTGGTAAATTCAAGTTACATGTTTTCAAATCTGCAAACATTTTCAGCTAATAATAAGAGGTTTTGAATTTAAAATTTTATATATATATCCAAAAAACCCAGTGCTGTCGAGTCAACCACTATGCCACCAGGGTTTCCATGTATATATATAGGAAATAAATTATTACCATAGTTGATCACAATTTATAAAATTAAAACATTTTTCAAAGAATAGCTAAACTATGATGCCCACGTATCATATATAATTCATGTGTTTGTTTTGGGAATACATTATTTTTTGTAACAAATGTTGGATACATACACTTACCGGTATCAGTATAACATGATATCACTGAAAAGGTATTGTCATTTTAAATATACAATCTGTATACAAACAATATTTTGGCAAAAGATTATTGCAATTTAAATAATTTTTTCAAGACTGATTTTTCTATAGCTATAGAAAACCACAGTATTCATAAAGTTTTAGGAGTGATCTGGATCAGTCAATTAACGCTTCATATAACCTACAATTTCAAGTTATTGTAAGGAGTACAAAAATGTATGGGGTTCAGTTTTCCTTCTTATAAACCTTACAGCCCTGCTTTAGAGTCAAGGCATATTTACATGCAAAAATAGCAAGGTCAGACAACAGGATGGGAATCAAAAGACCCAGAAAGATGGCAAGTTTTCATGAAGGTTCAGAACAGGGAGCCTTTGTGTCAGGCTGCAGTGATCTGACCAGTGGGGATCTCACCACATGGGTGGGGACTGAACTGAGACTTGAAAGATGGGTAGGAAAATACTCACAGAGGCAGGGGACTCTGAGGTTCCTCAAGGGCTGAGTAGGGTAACATTAAAAATTGTGAAGAGTAGATATTAAACAGCAAGATCAGTCCAAAAATTATGAAAATCCAAAAAATAATTAAAACATGGTTTTATGGACAATACACTCCTGGGTGAAATATTCAGCCAGAGAATACCCAATGGGTAACCTCTGATAAAAAATGATGGTGCAAAAACTATCAATTTTTGAGTGCTTTTTTTTTTACTATGTGCCAAACACTGTTCCAACTGTTTTATGTGTATTATTAATACATTAAATTTTCACACACACACACACACAAACCCTAAAATGTAGGGACCATTATTAGACTCACCATATAGATGATGGTATTGAGTTATGGAGTTTTTAGCTTACTTGCTTCTGGTCACATAGCTGGTAAGCCATGTAACTGGATCTCAAATCGTAATGATCTGAGTACTTGAATCCACAGGAATTTTAAATACTATATTGATGTGTCCCTGAGTGGTATAAACAGCTGATACTCTAGGCTGCTACCTGAAATGCTGGAGGTTTGAGTTCACCCAGAGTGGCTTGGAAGACAGGCCTGGCGATTCACTTCTGAAAAATTAGCCATTGAAAACCCCATGCAGCACAGTTCTATTTTGACACACACATGAGGTTGCCATGAGCTGGAATCGAATCTACAGCACTCTGATGTGTGCATGTGAGTGTGTGTGTGTATTTTTTTTTTCCAATAGATTGATGTAACACTGTAGGAAGGAGTAAGACTAGAAACGAAGTTTGGGAGCAGCTTTAGAGGCTTTGGAAGGCAGGTAATGGGACCTGGCCTCTGTTTGATTTGGGAATGGTAGTTTATTGAAGTTTCTGAGAGAATGCGTAACATGATTGTCATGGGTGGAATCATGTCCCCCAAAAATATGTGTCAAGTTGGTTAGGCCATGACTCCCAGTCTTGTGTGGTCATCCTCCATTTTGTGATTGTAATTTTATGTTGAGAGGATTAGGGTGGGATTGTAACACCATCCTTACTCAGGCTGCCTCCCTGATCCAAGGTAAAGGGCATTTCCCTGGGGTGGGGCCTGCACCACCTTTTATCTCTCAAGAGATAAAAGGAAAGGTAAGCAAGCAGAGAGGTGGGGACCTCATACCATCAAGAAAGAGGCACCAGGAGCAGAAAGCATCCTTTGCACATGGGGTCCCTATGCCTGAGAAGCTCCTTGACCAGGGAAAGATTGAGGACAAGGACCTTCCTCCAGAGCCAACAGAGAGAGAAAACCTTCCCCTGGAGCCGACACCCTGAATTTGGACATGTAACCTACTAGACTGAGAGAAAATAAAATTCTCTTTGTTAAAGCCATCCACTCGTGGTATTTCTGTTACAGCAGCACTAGATAACTAAGACAATGACAGAAAAAGGGATTTGGGAGGATTTCTGCAACTGTTAGAGTTCAGAACAGACTGAGGAATGGGGAGCTTCGATGCAGCCTGGTTAGGAGGCGTTTGCACTAAGAAGCTTTTGCAATAAGTAGTCAAAAGATGATAAGAACCTGAACTAAGGTGGTGGCAATTATGACTCATTTCAACCATGTGCTGGAAGAAATAATCCCGGCTGTGGAGATCTTGCTCTCTCTCACAGCATTTAAAGGATCTTTCTAAGCAGTGAGAAAAAGTACAAAAAGTTACCAAGGAACACTTGAATGGTTTATCCTGTGGACAATACTACTTCCTTAGAAGTTTCAGTTTTTGTTTTCTAGATCGAAGCAGTGCAATCTTCTTATTCCTATGCAAAGAATTTAGCTATAATACACTATCAACAGAATCATGAGTGATCCCTTCCCCTATAATTACAGGGTGTGCCACAGTGCAGATGTCTGTATGCAATGCAGAAGTAGCCTGCAATTAGCCAGAAGAATTTTGCAGTAAATGCGGTCAGAGGCAAAAGGTTTAATCTAAATTTGATGGCTCTAGCTATAAATAGTATTTCCCTCTGTGTGTGTGTGTGTCTTTGTCAAGGACATCTTTGCTTCATCTGAATACTTTCTGCAAAATAATATTACAGCTATGGATGCCATATGTAAAAGCTGTTTTTACTATGGACTGGCTTCTTGCCAGTCAGAATGGTCTGAATAAGCCATTATGAAAACATCTCTGCATTTTCCCTGCATCTGGAAGGTATGGGTATGAATTTATAATGCTTATGTGAGGCATAAGTCAGTGGTTAATTCATCTGATAGTAAATCACAAGACTATGTACCACGACCACATTAAAACTTAGCCACAAATAAAAAGGAAGAATGGGATCTAACCTATAATTGTGACTTTCAGAATCAAGACTCTCACAACCATTTAGTTCTGTATGTGTCACATGTAAGAGATGCTTGAAAAGATCACATTAGTTAATGTCTAACATGTGCAACACAGGGAGTGGCAGGTTATCAGCTTTTGAAATGCTTATTTTATGTAAAGACAGAAAATACCATTGTATACTCTGTGCAAAGGCATGATAGCTGACTGATATACAAGGAGGCCTGGTGGTGAAATCATTTAGCATTCAGCTGCTAATTGAAAGTTCGACAGTTCGAAACCAACAGCCACTCTGTGGGAGAAAAGACTTTGCAATATACAGCCTAGAACCTTATGGAGCAGTTCTGATCTGTCATACAGAGTCGCTATGAGTTGGAATCAACTTGACGGCATGCAACAACATGTAATACTCACTGATATTACAGACTTCGACTTCACAGAATCCAATAAATTCCATGCACATCCAAATTACAGAATGTATTTTAGAGCAGTTTGGAGCACACATTTGAATTCACATTTAAGTTCAATAGTTCTTTGCAAAATTATGGTGCTATTCTATTAGAAAAGAACTTAAAATACAGAATTGACAACACATCACCATGTTTGGTGTTTCAGATTAAACTAACGCTTCCACCCTTGAGCATGCAAATACTTTAAAAAAAAAAGGTCCTATAGTTCGCAGCATGTTATGATCTATGAATGCCAAATTCCTTCTTCTAATAAAATTCTAATTAGTATCCAAAAGATACTAATCAGATAAATATGATTTGGGGCATAAAGGTCAACACATGTATCTTAGAAATATTTAACGGCCAAATTAATTAGTTTAATACAATATTTAAGTATCAAAATGGAAAAATTGAGATGTAATTTTATGGATTTTTGAATATTGATATGTAAAATGTTTTAACTATGTAAAACTTTAAAAAACTCAATATTATACAATAAAATGCTTATTTTTCCCTTTGTGTCCTTTTATAAAAAATATTTTGAAGAGGTGGGGCCAAGATGGCTGACTAGGTAGAAGCTACCACGGATCCCTCTTGCAACAAAGACTTGGAAAAACAAGTGATCGATCACATACGTGACAATCTATGAACTCTGACCATCAAACACAGAACTAAGGAGTTGACCTGAGTGATAGGGGAGTGAAAAGCCAGGCGGTAAAGCAGCGACTGCTTCTGGAACCGGCATCCCCCGCCACAGCCTTGAGCCCTCACAGTTCCCTGGTTCCACAGTGTTTGGGCTGATCACAACTTACTGAGACGGGGCAAGCACAGGAAGCAGCCCTATCCCCTAACCCTCTGGAGTAACCTTGGGAGAGACTCAACCAGCACAAGCAGGCTGCACACTGACGTGGCTGACAGGAGAATGAGAACCCATGGGGAAGCAGTGACTGTTTTCGGAGCCTGGAGCCAGCGTCCCAGTCAGAAAACCTCGGTGCTGGGCTTCAGACTAAGCACAGAGGAGCAGATCATGGTTTCCTGAGATGGCACAAGGACAGGACGCAGCTCTAACCCCCTGCAGTAACCTCTGCAGGAAACCCAGCCAGCGCTCACAGGCCGCACACCGATGTGGCAGACAGGAGAAGGAGAAATCATGGGAAAGCAGCAGCTGATTTTGGAGCCTGGAGTGCAGTGTCTCAGCCAGAAAACCTTGGCGCTGGGCTTTGGACTATGAATGGAGGAGCTGATCATGGCTTTCTGAGATGGCGCAAGCACGGGATGCAGGCCTGACCCTTGGGGGCAATCTCGACCAAGCCAGTGCACACAGGCTACACGCCCCTCTGGAATCTCAGATAAAACAGTCATAACCAAACAAGATAAGTAACTTTGTCTATATTGCCATGCTACTCTCTCCTATCTATCTGATCCCTCCCCTCCCTGCCCCAGGCGGCTTCATTAACATTGGAATTTCCTGGACCAGGGAGTGAAGTGCTCTGTGGTTTTTTTTTTTTTTTCTAACCCATTCTCCTGGCCTAAGAGAAGCAGCAATTAACAATCCTGGAAGAGGAGAATCCTTCCCTGACTTCCCTAAACTGGAATAATAATACACAACCAGCTCCAGCCAAGCAAAAGAGATCTACAGTCTCTGGCTTTCATCCCTACAGGGAACCAGATGGCTGTTATAATGCAAAGGCAATCCTGATTGAGATCTGACTATAATTGTTTTAGCAAAGCAGTGGAAAGACAAGTTTTGGAGGTTTGATACCTCTCTACCTATTAAACAGAGCCTTTTTTTTTTTTTTTTTACTGATCCACAGCAGGGAATTGAGGGCTAAAGCTCCACCCACACCAACTAACCACCTGTTAAAGGGGTCTGAGGATAGTGCCGCCTACCAATCTTTAGAGGTACAAGCATTGGGTGCCTAAGGTACAGCAGCAAAGCCCACCCACCAAAGCGCTCTGGGAATACAGACACTCCTACCTCACTGGCACAAGGGGGAACGTTGTTAACATCCTGCCCTCCTCGGAGTGTGATCCCCTGCTGCTACTAGAATCTGGTACATTAAACCTTCACCACTACTCCTCTAATAAGTGACAACCTACACCACATACTAGGTGACCCAAAATCAATCAGCACACCTAAGCTGATTCTATTCAAGAATAGTGAATAGAGTCATAGGTTCATATATCTGGTAACGGATCAAACCAGCTGGTAATAGGACATAAGTGATTCAAAGGCTACAACAATCAAGATAGCGCAATCTAGTAGCCCATCTGGGTATATTGAAAGAAAACAAGAAGATAAGACTCAGTGAGCAAATATAAAACAAATCATAACAATATCTTATAGATGGCTCGGAGACAGCAGTCGATATCAAATCACATAAAGAAGCAGATCCTGATTGCTTCTACATATGCCCAAATTAAAGAATCAAAATCTTTCCCAAATGAAGATACAATCCTGGAATTGCCAGATGTAGAATATAAAAAACTAATATACAGGATGCTTCAAGACATCAAGGATGACCTCAGAAATGAAATAAGGTGATCTACAGAAAAAGCCAAGGAACACAAGGATAAAGCAGTTGAAGAAATCAAAAAGATTATTCAAGAACATAGTGAAAAAATCAATAAGCTCCAAGAATCCATAGAGAGACAGCATTCAGAAATCCAAAAGATTAACTATAAAATTACAGAATTAGACAACTCGATAGGAAATCAGAGGAGCAGAATCGAGGAACTGGAATACCAAGTGGGGGAGTTAGAGGATGAGGCAATTGACACCAATATAATAGTTGAAGAAAAATCAAATCAGACAAAAGAATTAAAAAAAAATGAAGAAACCCTGAGAATCATGTGGGACTCTATCAAGAAGAATAACTTGCATGTGATTGGAGTTCCAGAACAGGGTGGGATAACAGAAAATACAGAGAGAATAGTTGAAGATCTGTTGGCAGAAAACTTCCCTGGAATCATGAAAGATGAAAGGACATCTTTCCAAGATACTCACTGAACACCATACAAGACAGATCCCAAAAGAATATCACCAAGGCATATTGTCATCAAACTTGCCCAAAAAATAAATAAATAAATAAATAATAAAGAGAAAATTTTAAAAGCAGCCAGGGATAAATGAAAAGCCACCTACAAAGGAGATTCAAGAATAAGCTCAAACTACTCAGCAGAAACAATGCAGGCAAGAAGGCAATGGGATGACATATATAGAGCACTGAAGGAGAAAAACTGCCAGCCAAGAATCATAAATCCAGCAAAACTCTCTCTCAAATATGAAGGTGAAATTAAGACATTTACAGATAAACATAAGCTTAGAGAATTTTCAAAAAACAAACCAAAGCTACAAGAATTAATAAAGGAAATTGCTTGGTCAGAAAATCAATACTATCAGATACCAACATAACACAAGGTCACAGGACAGAACATCCTGATATCAACTCAAATAAGAAAATCACAAAAACAAAATAAGATTAATTTAAAAAGAAAAAAATCTTCAAAACAGGGAATCATTGAAGTCATTATGTTAAAGATTACAATAATCAAAAAAGAGGGATTAAATACAGGAGGCATAGATCTTCCCTATGGAGAGGAAAACAAGGCAATATAGGATGATACAAGTTAGGTTTTTACTTAGAAAAATAGAGGTAAATATTAAGATAACCACAAAGAGGTCTAACAATTCCATATTTCAAAATAAAAACCAAGATAAACATAACGACTCAGCAAACATAAAGTCAACTACTACGAAAATGAGGAACACACAATTTACAAAGAAAAACTTCCCAGCATAAAAAAGTAAGTGGAAAAATGAAATTGTCAACAACACACAAAAAAAGCCATCAAAATGACAGCACTAAATTCATACTTATCTGTAATTACACTGAATGTAAAAGGACTAAATGCATCAAAAAAGAGACAGAGAGTCTCAGGCTGGATTAAAAAACACAATCCGTTTATATGCTGCCTACAAGAAAAACACCTTAGACTTAGAGACACAAATAGACTAAAATTCAAAGGATGGAAAAAACATATCAAGCAAACAACAATCAAAAAAGAGCAGGAGTTGCAATATTAAGTTCTGACAAAATAGACTTTAAAGTTAAATCCACCACAAAGGATAATGAAGGACACTACATAATGATTAAAGGGACAATTGACCAGGAAGATATAACCATATTAAATATTTATGCACCCAATGACAGGACTGCAAGATACATAAAACAAACATTAACAGGATTGAAACATGAGATAGACACCTCCACAAATACAGTAGGAGAATTCAACACACCACTTTCGGTGAAGGGTAGGACTTCCAGTGGGAAGCTCAATAGAGACATGGAAGATCTAATTGCTACAATCAACCATCTTGACCTCATAGACTTATACAGAACACTCCACCCAACAGCTGCAAAGTATACTTTTTTTTCTAGTACACATGGAACATTCTCTAGAATAGATCACATATTAGGTCATAAAACAAACCTTTGCAGAATCCAAAACATTGAAATATTACAAAGCATCTTCTCATACCATAAGGCCAAAAAAGTAGAAATCAATAACAGAAAAATCAGGGAAAAGAAATCAAATACTTGGAAACTGAACAATACCCTGCTCAAAAAAGACTGGGTTAAAGAAGACATTAAGGAGGGAATAAAGAAATTCACAGAATGTAACGAGACTGAAAACACTTCCTATCAAAACCTCTGGGACACAGCGAAAGCAGTGCTCAGAGGTCAATTTATACCGATAAATGCACTCATACATAAAGAAGAAAGAGCCAAAATCAGAGAACTGTCTCAACAACTTGAACAAAGAGAAAGCGAGCAACAAAAGAATCTATCAGGCACCAGAAGAAAACAAATAATAAAAATTAGAGCTGAACTAAATGAATTAGAGAACAGAAAAACAATTGAAAGAATTAACAAAGCCAAAAGCTGGTTCTTTGGTGAAAAAATTAACAAAATTGATGTACCATTGGCCAGACTGACTAAAGAAATACAGGAATGGAAACAAATAACCCGAATAAGAAATGAGATGGGCCATATCACAACTGACCCAACTAAAATTAAAAGAATCATATCAGATTACTACGAAAAATTGTACTCTAACAAATTTGAAAACCTAGAAGAAATGGATGAATTCCTAGAAACACACTACCTACCTAAACTAACACAATCAGAAGTAGAACAACTAAAGAGACACATAACAAAAAAAAGAGATTGAAAAGGTAATCAAAAAACTGCCAACAAAAAAAAAAAAAAAGCCCTGGCCCAGACGGCTTCACTGCAGAGTTCTACCAACCTTTCAGAGAAGAGTTAACACCACTACTACTAAAGGTATTTCAGAGCATAGAAAAGGACAGAATACTACCAAACTCATTCTATGAAGCCACCGTATCCCTGATACCAAAACCAGGTAAAGACACCACAAGAAAAGAAAATTATAGACCTATATCCCTCATGAACGTAGATGCAAAAATCCTCAACAAAATTCTAGCCAATAGAATTCAACAACATATCAAAAAAATAATCCACCATGAGGTAGATCTGAAATGAAAGTCACCAAGACATATTATAATTAGTCTTGCCAAAACCAAAGATAAACAGAGAATTATTGTTGGGAGAGGGTTATTTACTGATTAGATAGTAGATAGGAACTACTTTAGGTGAAGGAAAGGACAACACTCAATGCAGGGGAGGTCAACACAACTGGACTAAACCAAAAGCAGTTTCCTGAATAAACTGAATGCTTTGAAGGTCAGCAAAGCAGGGGCAGGAGTTTGGGGACTATGGCTTCAGGGGACATCTAAGACAATTGGCAAAATAAAATCTATTAAGAAAACATTCTGCATCCCACTTTTAAGTGTGGTGTCTGGGGTCTTAAACACTAGCAAGTGGCCATCTAAGATGCATCAATGAGTCTCAACCCACCTGGATCAAAGGAGGGTGAAGAACACCAAGCTCACAAGGTAATTATGAGCCCAAGAGACAGAAAGGGCTACATGAACTAGAGACTACATCATCCTGAGACCAGAAGAACTAGATGGTGCCTGGCCACAACCAATGACTGCCCTGACAGGGAACACAACAGAGAATCCCTGAGGGAGCAGGAGAACAGTGGGATGCAGACCCCAAATTCTCATAAAAACACCAGACTTAATGGTCTGACTGAGACTAGAAGGACCACGGTGGTCAGGGTCCCCAAACCTTCTGTTGGCCCAGGACAGGAGCCATTCCCAAAGCCAACTCGTCAGATACGGAATGGACTGGACAATGGGTTGGAGAGAGATGCTGATGAGGAGTGAGCTACTTGCACCATGTGGACACTTGAGACTATGTTGGCATCTCCTGGGGTTAGAAACTGGCAAAATGGTCACAAAAGGAGACTGGAAGGAGGGAGCAGACTCATTGGGGGAGAGTAAATGGGAGTATGTAGTAAGGTGTATTTAAGTTTATATGTGAGAGACCGACTTGATGTATAAACTTTCACATAAAGCACGGTAAAAATTTTTTTAAAAAATATTTTATTGTGTTTAAAGTGAAAGTTTACACAGCAAAGTAGATTTCCATTTGACAATTTCTGCACAAATTACTTAGTGATATTGGTTCCATTTTTCACAATTTGTCATCATTCTCATTCATTTTGTTCTGGTTGTACCATTTCCAATACTCCAGTTTCCCCACCCTTCTCATCTCCTCTTTAGAGTAATTTTTGACTATTTTTAATTACGATAAATAACTTTTTAAAGACAGTCGTTACTCATGGGTGTTATTCCTTTTTATGAGCCTATCTGTTATTTAGCTAAATGGTAACCTCAAGGTATAATTTCAGTTTAAGATTTAAAGAGTATCTCAGGGTGATATTCTCAGGGCATCTTCTAGTCTCAACTGTTTCAGTAGGCCTGGACTTTTCAAGAACTTGAGTTCTGTTCCACATTCTTCTCACGTTCTATCAGGATCTATCTTCTGTGTTCCTGATCAGAACAGTCTTTAGTGGTAGGTGGGCACCATCTAGTTCTTCTGGCCTCAGGGTAGATGAGGCCATGGTTCACGTAGACTATTAGTCCTATAGACTCCTTTTTTCTCTGAGTCTTTGGTTTCCTTCTTTCTAATTGTTTTGGGTGAGTAGAGGTCAATAGTTGTATCTTAGATGGCTGCTCACAAGCTTTTAACACTCCAGATTCTACTCACCACATTGGGATATAGAACATGTATTTTATAAACTATATTATGCCAATTAACTGAGTTGTCCTATGAGACAATGGTCCTAAGCCTTCAAACCCAGAAAACCAATTTCTCAAAGGTGTTTGGTCATGTCTAAGAAGTATCCGTAACTGTGTACCCTATCTGATTTATTACATGTATTGGTCTATATGCATGCACACACATGCCTGTATGTACTTATGGCTATACTTGTATCTGTGTACTTATACTCACATATTCCTACTCATATATTTATATGCCAATATACATATTTGTGTAAACAAACACATATTTTTTGGTTGTTGTTGGCCTTTTGTGTTCTTTGCTCCTCACCGTTGATGTTGTTAGCTGCTATTGAGTAGACTGACTCATGAAGACCCTAGGTACGACAGAACAAAACTTTGCCTGGTCCTGTGTCATCCTTACAATTACCCGCATGTTCAACCTCATCATTGCAGCTATTGTGCCAATCCGTCTCACCAAGATTCTCCTATGACCTCATTGGCCCTCTACTTCACTAAACATGATGTCCTCCTCTAGGGATTAACCTCCCTTGATGACGTGTCCATAGCAAGCAAGTCAGGCAATGTTCTGTTTTGATCCATAACGTTTTCCTAGGCTAATTTGCAGAAGTAAATTATTAGACCTTCCTAGTCTGTGTTAGTCTGGAAGCTAACCTGGGGTGACCCTGCTGATATTTGAAGTACTGATGGCATAGCTTCCAGCATCACAGCAACACAGAAACTAAAATAGTACTACAAACTGACAGATGGGGTGGTGGTTGCTCCCTACTGACAAGGTTTAAATTATTCACAGCCTATGGTAATACTCTTATCTTGGCTTTTTCTTTGTAACATGGAGACTTACTTTAAGAATTTTAGAAACAGGGCCATTTAATCAATGAGATTTCCTCACCCCTGACCTTTTATTATGTTACATCTTGAAATGGGTTGTGTTTGGTATTATTTTAACTACAAGATACATCATTACTGAACAGAGGATTCCTAGCTTGTAAGTTTTGAATGTATGACAAATGTCATCAGCCAGAGACTACAATAAACTGCTATCAAAATGCTGATATATATGAACGAATGTTCTTTATTATGTTTTCTGCACATGAAAGCCCTTCTTTAAACCAGTTGTATCAAAAGAACAGCATCTTTTCAGTACACTGTGTCATGATCTAATGATGTTACTCAGGGATCTTTATTAAAAGCCAGGCTTTAAGAGTGTGCTTTCCTACTAAAGCCTATTTATTACTATTTGGCACATTTTATATATTATATTTGAGTCATTAAATTTTTTTTAATTAACTTTTATTAAGCTTCAAGTGAACATTTACAAATCCAATCAGTCTGTCACATGTAAGTTTGAATACATCTTACTCCCTTCTCCCACTTGCTCTCCCCCTATTGAGTCAGCCCTTTCAGTCTCTCGTTTCGTGCCAATTTTGCCATCTTCCCTCTCTCTCTATCTTCCCATCACCCCTCCAGTCAAGAGTTGCCAACACACTCTCCAGTGTCCACCTGATTTAATTAGCTCACTCTTCATCAGCATCTCTCTCCCCGCCACTGACCAGTCCCTTTCATGTCTGATGAGTTGTCTTCGGGGATGGTTCCTGTCCTGTGCCAACAGAAGGTCTGGGGAGCATTGCCGCCGGGATTCCTCTAGTCGCAGTCAGACCATCAAGTATGGTCTTTTTATGAGAATTTGGGGTCTGCATCCCACTGATCTCCTGCTCCCTCAGGAGTTCTCTGTTGTGCTCCCTGACAGGGCAGTCATCGATTGTGGCCGGGCACCAACTAGTTCTTCTGGTCTCAGGATGATGTAGGTCTCTGGTTCATGTGGCCCTTTCTGTCTCTTGGGTTCTTAGTTGTCGTGTGACCTTGGTGTTCTTCATTTTCCTTTGCTCCAGGTGGGTTGAGACCAATTGATGCCTCTTAGATGGCCGCTTGTTAGCATTTAGGACCCCAGACGACACATTTCAAAGTGGGATGCAGAATGTTTTCATAATAGAATAGTTTTGCCAATTGACTTAGAAGTCCCCTCAAACCATGTTCCCCAGACCCCCGCCCCTGCTCCGCTGACCTTTGAAGCATTCATTTTATCCCGGAAACCACTTTGCTTTTAGTCCAGTCCAATTGGGCTGACCTTCCTTGTATTGAGTGTTGTCTTTCCCTTCACCCAAAGCAGTGCTTATCTACTGATTAATCAATAAAAAACCCTCTCCCTCCCTCCCTCCCTCCCCACTTCGTAACCACAAAAGTATGTGTTCTTCTCAGGTTTACTATTTCTCAAGATCTTATAATAGTGGTCTTATACAATATTTGTCCTTTTGCCTCTGACTCATTTCGCTCAGCATAATGCCTTCCAGATTCCTCCATGTTATGAAATGTTTCAGAGATTCGTCACTGTTCTTTATCGATGCGTAGTATTCCATTGTGTGAATATACCACAATTTATTTACCCATTCATCCGTTGACGGACATCTTGGTTGCTTCCAGCTTTTTGCTATTGTAAACAGAGCTGCAATAAACATGGGTGTGCATATGTCTGTTTGTGTGAAGGCTCTTGTATCTCTAGGGTATATTCCGAGGAGTGGGATTTCTGGGTTGTATGGTAGTTCTATTTCTAACTGTTTAAGATAACGCAAGATGGATTTCCAAAGTGGTTGTACCATTTTACATTCCCACCAGCAGTGTATAAGAGTTCCAATCTCTCCGCAGCCTCTCCAACATTTATTATTTTGTGTTTTTTGGATTAATGCCAGTCTAGTTGGTGTGAGATGGAATCTCATCGTCGTTTTAATTTGCATTTCTCTAATGGCTAATGATCGGGAGCATTTTCTCATGTATCTGTTGGCTGCCTGAATATCTTCTTTAGTGAAATGTGTGTTCATATCCTTTGCCCACTTCTTAATTGGGTTGTTTGTCTTTTTGTGGTTGAGTTTTGACAGAATCATGTAGATTTTAGAGATCAGGCGCTGGTCTGAGATGTCATAGCTGAAAATTCTTTCCCAGTCTGTAGGTGGTCTTTTTACTCTTTTGGAGAAGTCTTTAGATGAGCATAGGTGTTTGATTTTTAGGAGCTCCCAGTTATCTGGTTTCTCTTCATCATTTTTGGTAATGTTTTGTATTCTGTTTATGCCCTGTATTAGGGCTCCTAGGGTTGTCCCTATTTTTTCTTCCATGATCTTTATCGTTTTAGTCTTTATGTTTAGGTCTTTGATCCACTTGGAGTTAGTTTTTGTGCATGGTGTGAGGTATGGGTCCTGTTTCATTTTTTTGCAAATGGATATCCAGTTATGCCAGCACTATTTGTTGAAAAGACTATCTTTTCCCCAATTAACTGACACTGGTCCTTTGTCAAATATCAGCTGCTCATACATGGATGGATTTATATCTGGATTCTCAATTCTGTTCCATTGGTCTATGTGCCTGTTGTTGTACCAGTACCAGGCTGTTTTGACTACTGTGCCTGTATAATAGGTTCTGAAATCAGGTAGAGTGAGGCCTCCCACTTTCTTCTTCCTTTTCAGTAATGCTTTGCTTATCCGGGGGTTCTTTCCCTTCCATATGAAATTGGTGATTTGTTTCTCTATCCCCTTAAAATATGACATTGGAATTTGGATCGGAAGTGCGTTATATGTATAGATGGCTTTTGGTAGAATAGACATTTTTACTATGTTATATCTTCCTATCCATGAGCAGGGTATGTTTTTCCACTTAAGTATGTCCTTTTGAATTTCTTGTTGTAGAGCTTTGTAGTTTTCTTTGTATAGGTCTTTTACATCCTTGGTAAGATTTATTCCTAAGTATTTTATCTTCTTGGGGGCTACTGTGAATGGTATTGATTTGGTTATTTCCTCTTCGGTGTTCTTTTTGTTGATGTAGAGGAATCCAAGTGATTTTTGTATGTTTATTTTATAACCTGAGACTCTGCCAGACTCTTCTATTAGTTTCAGTAGTTTTCTGGAGGATTCCTTAGGGTTTTCTGTGTATACGATCGTGTCATCTGCAAATAGTAATAGCTTTACTTCCTCCTTGCCAATCTGGATACCCTTTATTTCTTTGTCTAGCCTAATTGCCCTGGCTAGGACTTCAAGTACGATGTTGAACAAGAGCAGTGATAAAGGGCATCCTTGTCTGGTTCCCGTTCTCAAGGGAAATGCTTTCAGGTTCTCTCCATTTAGAGTGATATTGGCTGTTGGCTTTGCATAGATGCCCTTTACTATGTTGAGGAATTTTCCTTCAATTCCTATTTTGGTAAGAGTTTTTATCATAAATGGGTGTTGAACTTTGTCAAATGCCTTTTCTGCATCAATTGATAAGATCATGTGGTTTTTATCTTTTGTTTTATTTATGTGATGGATTACATTAATGGTTTTTCTGATATTAAACCAGCCTTGCATACCTGGTATAAATCCCACTTGATCAGGGTGAATTATTTTCTTGATGTGTTGTTGGATTCTATTGGCTAGAATTTTGTTGAGGATTTTTGCATCTATGTTCATGAGGGATATAGGTCTATAATTTTCTTTTTTTGTAATGTCTTTACCTGGTTTTGATATCAGGGAGATGGTAGCTTCATAGAATGAGTTGGGTAGTATTCCGTCTTTTTCTATGCTTTGAAATACCTTCAGTAGTAGTGGTGTTCAGTCTTCTCTGAAGGTTTGGTAGAACTCTGCAGTGAAGCCGTCCAGGCCAGGACTTTTTTTTTGTTGGAAGTTTTTTGATTACCGTTTCAGTCTCTTTTTTTTTGTTATGGGTCTATTTAGTTGTTCTACTTCTGAATGTGTTAGTTTAGGTAGGTAGTGTTTTTCCAAGAATTTATCCATTTCTTCTAGGTTTTCAAATTTGTTAGAGTACAATTTTTCATAGTAATCTGAAATGATTCTTTTAATTTCATTTGGTTCTGTTGTGATGTGGTCCTTCTCGTTTCTTACTCGGGTTATTTGTTTCCTTTCCTGTATTTCTTTAGTCAGTCTAGCCAATGGTTTATCAATTTCGTTAATTTTTTCAAAGAACCAGCTTTTGGCTTTGTTAATTCTTTCAATTGTTTTTCTGTTCTCTAATTCATTTAGTTCAGCTCTAATTTTTATTATTTGTTTTCTTCTGGTGCCTGATGGATTCTTTTGCTGCTCACTTTCTATTTGTTCAAGTTGTAGGGACAGTTCTCTGATTTTGGCTCTTTCTTCTTTATGTATGTGTGCATTTATCGATATAAATTGACCTCTGAGCACTGCTTTTTCTGTGTCCCAGAGGTTTTGATAGGAAGTATTTTTATTCTCGTTGCATTCTATGAATTTCCTTATTCCCTCCTTGATGTCTTCTATAACCCAGTCTTTTTTCAGGAGGGTATTGTTCATTTTCCAAGTATTTGATTTCTTTTCCCTAGTTTTTCTGTTATTGATTTCTAGTTTCATTGCCTTGTGGTCTGAGAAGATGCTTTGTAATATTTCGATGTTTTGGACTCTGCAAAGATTTGTTTTATGACCTAATATGTGGTCTATTCTAGAGAATGTTCCATGTGCACTAGAAAAAAAAGTATATTTTGCAGCAGTTGGGTGGAGAGTTCTGTATAAGTCAATGAGGTCAAGTTGGTTGATTGTTGTAAGTCGGTCTTCCGTGTCTCTATTGAGCTTCTTACTGGATGTCCTGTCCTTCTCCGAAAGTGGTGTGTTGAAGTCTCCTACTATAAATGTGGAGGTGTCTATCTCACTTTTCAATTCTATTAAAATTTGATTTATGTATCTTGCAGCCCTGTCATTGGGTGCATAAATATTTAATATGGTTAGGTCTTCCTGATCAATTGTCCCTTTTATCATTATATAGTGCCCTTCTTTATCCTTTGTGGTGGATTTAAGTCTAAAGTCTATTTTGTCAGAAATTAATATTGCTACTCCTCTTCTTTTTTGCTTATTGTTTGCTTGATATATTTTTTTCCGTCCTTTGAGTTTTAGTTTGTTTGTGTCTCTAAGTCTAAGGTGTGTCTCTTGTAGGCAGCATATAGATGGATCGTGTTTCTTTATCCAGTCCGTGACTCTCTGTCTCTTTATTGGTGCATTTAGTCCATTTACATTCAGCGTAATGATAGATAAATAAGTTTTTAGTGCTGTCATTTTGATGCCTTTTCATGTGTGTTGTTGGCCATTTCATTTTTCCACATACTTTTTTGTGCTGAGACGTTTTTCTTAGTAAATTGTGAGATCCTCATTTTCATAATGTTTAACTTTATGTTAGTTGAGTTGTTATGTTTTTCTTGGCTTTTTTCTTGAGTTATGGAGTTGATATTCCTTTTTGTGGTTACCTTATTATTTCCCCCTATTTTTCTAAGTAAACACCTAACTTGCATCGTTCTATATCGCCTTGTATCACTCTCCATCTGGCAGTTCAATGCCTCCTGTATTTAGTCCCTCTTTTTGATTATTGTGATCTTTTACCTACTGACTTCCATGATTCCCTGTTATGTGTATTATTTTATTTATTTATTTATTTTTAGAATTAATCTTAATTTGTTTGTTTTTGTGCTTTCCCTATTTGAGTTGATATCAGGACGTTCTGTTTTGTGACCTTGTATTGTGCTGGTACCTGATATTATTGGTCATCTGACCAAACAATCTCCTTTAGCATTTCTTGTAGCCTTGGTTTGGTTTTTGCGAATTCTCTAAACTTGTGTTTATCTGTAAATATCTTAATTTCTCCTTCATATTTCAGAGAGAGTTTTGCTGGATATATGATCCTTGGTTGGCAGTTTTTCTCCTTCAGTGCTCTGTATACGTCGTCCCATTTCCTTCTTGCTTGCATGATTTCTGCTGAGTAGTCTGAACTTATTCTTATTCATTCTCCCTTGAAGGAAACCTTTCTTTTCTCCCTGGCTGCTTTTAAAATTTTCTGTTTGTCTTTGGTTTTGGCAAGTTTGATGATAATATGTCTTGGTGTTTTTCTTTTTGGATCAATCTTAAATGGGGTTCGATGAGCATCTTGGATAGATATCCTTTCGTCTTTCATGATGTCAGGGAAGTTTTGTGTCAGGAGTTCTTCAACTATTTTCTCTGTGTTTTCTGTCCCCCCTCCCTGTTCTGGGACTCCAATCACTCGCAAGTTATCCTTCTTGATAGAGTCCCACATAATTCTTAGGGTTTATTCATTTTTTTAAATTCTTTTATCTGATTTTTTTTCAGCTATGTTGGTGTTGATTCCCTGGTCCTCCAGATGTCCCAGTCTACATTCTAATTGCTTGAGTCTGCTCCTCTGACTTCCTATTGTGTTATCTAATTCTGTAATTTTATTGTTAATCTTTTGGATTTCTACATGCTGTCTCTCTATGGATTCTTGCAACTTATTAATTTTTCCACTATGTTCTTGAATAATCTTTTTGAGTTCTTCAACAGTTTTATCTGTGTGTTCCTTGGCTTTTTCTGCAGTTAGCCTAATTTCATTTGTGATGTCTTTAAGCATTCTGTAAATCAGTTTTTTATATTCTGTATCTGATAATTCTAGGATTGTATCTTCATTTGGGAAAGATTTTGATTCTTTTGTTTGGGGGGTTGGAGAAGCTGTCATGGTCTGCTTCTTTATGTGGTTTGATATGGACTGCTGTCTCCGAGCCATCACTGGGAAACTAGTTTTTTCCAGAAAATCCGCTGGCTGGTACGCTGGGTCCTGGCTCTGAAAACAATCGCTGTCTCCCCGTATTTGTTCGTTCTCCATCTCTAAATCTGTGTTTGTTGTTCAGAGTTCGTAGATTGTTATGTATGTGATCGATTCACTTGTTTTTCCGAGTCTTTGTTGCAAGAGGGATCCACGGTAGCATCCACCTAGTCCGCCATCTTGGCCCCGCCCTCTTGAGTCATTAAATTTTTTAAAGCATTAAATAAATGTCCTTGAATAGATTCTGGTTTTCTCTGGTACTTCTTTGTGATAAATGAGCACAATCCACTTAAAATGTATATGGGCTGTCATAGTATGATATCTGTTAATTTCTTCACAGCTGGCAGATGTATGGATAAATTTGAATCTAAACTAAAATGTCTCAAAAAATCATGTGTCCCTACATTGTGATTCATGAGACGGTTATACATTTATGGCATAAATTATATGTGTTTCATTTTTAAAATAAGTTTTATTTAAAATATTTAGCTTTAGCCATAGGTGGAATGTAGTGCCAAGGTGTATTATATTTCTCATCCTCATCACAACTACTCTTCTTTCCCAAATAGGTTTATACATTTGAAGAAAAGAAAATCCTTTCTTTAAAGTGCAGAACGCTGTTGCTTCAGTTAGATAATTAGTGTCTAAGATAAGAAGTTCTTGGTGCAGCTTTATATCTGTAAACCAGCATCTCTCAGTTGACATTCTTGATGCTTTGTGAACGAGTCTATATTAGGTTTCTAGGGCTGCTGTAACAAAGCATAACAAATAGGGTGGCTCCAAACAATAAAAACTTATTGTTTCACAGTTGTGGATGCTAGAAGCCCCAAATCAAGGTGTCAGCAGGGCCATGTTGTCTCTGAAGGTTTTAAAGGAAGATCCTCCCCTGTTCCTAGCTTCTGGTGGTTCCTGGAATCCTTGGCATTCCTTGGCTTGTAGGTGCATCACTCCAGTCTGCCTCAGTCTTCACATGGCCGTGTGCCTGTTTCACCACTCAGATTTTGATCAAGACTCGTTCTACTTCAGTATGACTTCATTTTAACTAATAACATTTTCAAAGACCTTACTTTCAAACAAGTTCACATTCATAGGTACATGAAGTTAGGACTTTAACATATCTTTTGGAGAGCCATAATTCAATCCATAATATTCCACACAAAATTCACTTAGTAACTATTTGCTGAATAAATAAACATTAATGGAATTTGGAGCCAAACGGGTTTGGTCTGAATTATGTCCCTTTCATTGATTAGTTGCTTAAATTTTAACATTTTATTTAAGCTTAAAAATGCAGACTATACAAGAGGTTGGGCTGAATCTGTATTTATGATTCTATTACATACTATTGGGAGGTCATTTTTTAAATATTTTCTTTAAATAAGCTTTCTTGCTATTTAACTTTTTGTCAATAAGGGACAGATCTTCCCATATTAAACCTTCCCAAAGCTTTGGTTTAAGGCTCACAGGAGATTTCAGTATAAAGGAGCTATTAAAATTTGCAAAAATTAAAAATGCAAGTGCTATAATTTGAATGGCAACTTCTTACATATTATTTTTGTTTTAATAAATGCAATTTTTATAAACTTAAAAAATTCATTATAATTAAATGAATACTAAATGTTATACTACAGAAGGCCATGTGAAAGGATAACCTTTTCAAATTATACTTAGTGAGGGAGTTGGAAAGAAATGAAAAGGGGGCATGGTGAGGCTCATTTCAAATACTGATAAATTTTTCTAGAATTTCTTCCAAACACTCCAGGTTTCAAATATCAAAGTCTATTTGTGGTAGTAGAAAGTGTGCAGTACATCTGGGACTTCTAAAATGGTGTCAGGAAAGTCTGAAGTATTCATAAAAACCAAACCCAAACCCATTGTCTTCGAGTCTATTCTGGCTCATAGTGACCTTATAGGATAGGACAGAGTATAACTGCCCCATAGGGTTTCCAAGACTGTAAATGTTTACAGAAACAGACTGCCACCTCTTTCTCCCACAAAGCAGCTGGTGGATTCGAACCACGGGCTTAACCACTGCACCACCAGGGCTCCTCAAGTGCTCACAGATGACAACTAATGAACCACCATCATAGCAGCTAATAATGAAACCCATATGTATTAGAGAGCCCATAATTCTATTATTCTTTTAAAATGAAATATGATAGAATGAGAATAAGAGGTAAAACATAAATAATACCATGATCATATATACCACAACTCAAAGCACTTACCACTTCTAAAAACATATCTTTTGAGTAAAGCCAGACCTCAAAATGGGTGAGCCTAAGCATTGTAAAACCCCTGCCCCATTGCTTTAAAAATATATTTAAAATAGATTATTTACTCTTTCTTCCCATTTTTTTTTTTTTCCCCATACCTGCAACGGTTGTATCTACTTGTTCTTTGTAAAGTAAGCCAGGTGTTTGAGCTAACAATATTTTCAAATATTTTAATTAAAAATGAGCAATAAAACAAATATATTTAGACATTATTTAGGTTAAATTCTTTGAAAGTTTAAATCATGTTTTGAAAAATATGGAGTGTTTTATTCTTTATGCTAATTTGCGACTTCCTGTTTCAACAAAAAATGGCTTTACAGAGACAACACAACATGTTTTTCTAACATCAAAAAGTGCTTGCAAAACATGGTTGTACTGAATTGGTTGAAAATAAATCAGGAACATAAGGATTGCATTTCTACTGAACTACACAGGAGCTTGAATGTGCAAGCAGAGCCCTTTGGGTAAATGGGTTTGGGATTTCATTTAACCCATTCTTAGGAAAGTTAGAGGATTTGCCTATTCTAATTTGATGGACAGTCTATTTAGTTCTCCTGTGTCCTTCTTCCCAGTTGATGCCATAATCACGGGCCTAAAGAGGAATCTGCAGACAATCCCCAAACAATAAATGTAGTGTGATTGATACTCCCTATCAATCAGAAAAGTCTATGGATTCTAGTAAAATAATTCATAATACTGATTTAGGAAAAAAAAAACTTTAAAATACTGCTTTTATTTCCAGGAGTCCCTGGGTGGTACAATCAGTTAAGCATTTGATTACCAACTGAAGAGTTGGCAGTTCAAATCCACTCAGTGGCACCTCTGAAGAAAAGTTCAGTGATCTACTTCCAAAACATCATGGACTTGAAAACCCTATGGAGTGCAGTTCTACATTGCACACATGGGGTCCCTATGAGTTGAAATCAACTCGATGACAGCCTTTGACTTTTTCCTCTCAAACAGCAAAAATAACATTTTTTAAAAAGTAGGCTTAAAAGTTATAACCACTATCATAAACAGCTAAGCACTGAGCTGCTGAGTGAAAGGTCAATGGTTCAAACCCACTCAGCCACTCCACAGAAGAAAGGCCTGGTGATCTGCTCTCATAAAAATTACAGCCTAGAAAACCCATCCCCCGTGGGTCTGTCAGTTTGTCTTACTGTGGGGGCTTGTGTGCTGTCGTGATGCTGGAAGCTATGCCACCAGTATTCAGATACCAGCAGGGTCACACGTGGTGGACAGGTTTCAGCTGAGCTTCCAGACTAAGACAGACTAGGAAGAAGGACATGGCAGTCTACTTCTGAAAAGAATTAGCCAGTGAAAACCTTACGAATAGCAGTGGGACACTGTCTGATATAGTGCTGGAAGATGAGCCCCCAGGTTGGAAGGCACTCAAAAGACAATTGGGAAGAGCTGCCTCCTCAAAGTAGAGCCAATGTGGATGGAGTCAAGCTTTCAGGACCTTCATTTGCTGATGTGGCACAACTCAAAATAAGAAGAAACAACTGAAAACATCCATTAATCATCGGAACCTGGAATGTACGAAGTATGAATCTAGGAAAATTGGAAGTTGTCAAAAATGAAATGGAACACATAAAGATTGATATCCTAGGCATTAAAAAAAAAATTAGTGAGCTGAAATAAATGGACTAGTGTTGGCCATTTTGAATCTGACAATCTTATGGTCTACTCTGCTAGGACTGACAACTTGAAGAGGAATGGCCTTGCTTTTATAGTCAAAAAGAACACTTCAAGATCTATCTTGAAGTACAATGCTATCAGTCGTAGGATAATATCCATACACCTACAAGGAAGACCAGTTAATACAACTATTATTCAGATTTACACACCAACCACTGAAGCCAAAGGTGAAGAAATTGAAGATTTTTACCAACTTCTGCAGTTTGAAACAGATTGAACATGCAATCAGGATGCATTGATAATTACTGGTGATTGGAATGCAAAAGTTGAAAACAAAGAAGAAGGGTCAGTGGTTGGAAAATATGGCCTTGATGACAGAAATGATGCCCGAGATCACATGATAGAATTTTGCAAGACCAACGACTTCTTCATCACAAATACCTTTTTTCACCAACATAAATGGCGACTATACACATGGACCTTACCAGATGGAATACACAGGAATCAAATCGACCACATCCGTGGAAAGAGACAATGGAAAAGCACAATATCATCAGAAAAAGGCCAGGGGCCAACTGCAGATCAGACCATCAATTACTCATATGCAAGTTCAAGTTGAAACTGAAGAAAATTAGAACAAGTCCATGAAAGCCATATACTTTGAGTATATACCACTTGAATTTAGAGACCATCTCAAGAATAGACTTGACTCACTGAACACTAATGACTGAAGACCAGATGAGTTGTAGAATGACATCAAGGATATCATACTCTATCTCATTAATTGTTAATAATACATATTGAGGGTCTACTGTGTGTAGAAATGGTTCAATGTCTTTTATATGGATTATTTCATTTAATAATCACTATTACTTTTAAAAATAGGTGTCACTATCCCAGTAACATCCCCCTTAACTGAAAGTTGATGGACTGAGGTTGTTAATTCTTTCGTAGCTGGTCCAAATTTACCCAGCTAGGAAATAAGAGAGCTAGAATTTGGATCTAGTCTGTCTGACTTTAAACCCCACAAGCTTAATCGATTTTCCTCCCTGAAACTCCAAACCATAATAAGGAAATTTCATGTTTTATTTCATGAAATAAAGGAGACTCATTAAGTTACACATTTCCTTTGTCTAGAATAATAATGAAATCTATAACCTGTCAGAAAATACAACTTAAAACTATTTTCATGTTTATTCTAAGCCAGTTAAGACCTAGCCGTTAAACATGTGAGTGTTTGTGTTGGTTTTGTTTCATTTTATTTATTTATTTATTTGGAAATGAGTGTTTGAAGTTATATAATCAGAAAATTGCAGAGCCTTAGTTATATATTCCACTGTTTATACATACTCAAAAATAAGTGACTCCATTCGAATTCTAACATGGGAACCATTTCTGCTATTCAGAATTTGGGATGGAATATTTCTAGTCTCATCATTAAATCAATCTTCTTTGCTCACTTGTAATAGTTATGGTACCTAGCAAATACATACCCTTAGCACATCATGGATATTCTACTTATTGTGATTCAAATGGTTCCAGGGTCTGTGAAAAAAGACATCATGCTGTGATCACTGTCACAAGGACTTTCAAACCTTGTCGAGTTTGTAAAACCTAAAAACCTAGAGTTTATATTTATTGTGAATATGCTATGATATTTCAAGGTATTGCTGTGAACTAGAAGACGATGGAGAAGTTGTATATATTTTGCCACAGGAAATTTCATATTTTAAGGAAGTCTGTGCATTTAATTTATAGAAATGGGTGGTTTTCAAAATGTTAAACAGTAAATTATAAGAAGGTTTGGAAAAGGGTGATAACATTTTATCTTTATGCACAAAAGAATGAAACAACAATTAATATGGAGGGGCAAAGAGATTTGGGGGCAAATATATAGTGACAGAGAGGTTAAGTGCTACAGCTGCTAACCAAAAGGTCAGCAGTTTGAATCCACCAGGCGCTCCTTGGAAACCCTGTGGGGCAGTTCTACTCTGTCCTGTAGGGTCGCTATGAGTCAAAATTGACTCAATGGCAGTGGGTGGGATTCCTACTAAATAAATAAAAGAAAAGTAGATTTATCAGTACTTTTCTTTATCTGCCTGTTACATGTTGAAACACTTAAGGGTCAAAGACACAATTTTCATTTTTCAAAAGGAAATTAACCCTTAGATGAATGGTCTATGCTGGCAAAATAATTAAATGACTAACATACTAAAAAAGTTAATGCAGTTTTAAAATATAGCAATAGGTGATCAATTCCCATGCTTGGTGAGAAGCAATTCCCTGAAATGTAATCAGCTCAGGAGTTGGTCCAAGTTGTTTACTAAGAGTTATTTTCTTGAGCAAATCTCTATTATTCTGAGCTTCTGTTTACTCATCTCTAAGGTAATCATAAAAATAAGTCCTGTGAAAAATAAATGTATGTCAAAGGCCTGAAACATAGTAGCTGCTAAATAATGTCTGCTTTTTTATTCACATGTGGGAAAGTAACCAAGTGTCTATGTTAGGACAGAAGAATTTTATCAGAGTATTAACAAAATCATCTTCTAGTTATTCTATATCATGTAACTTTTTGCCAGAATTAACTTTTGTCCAAGTTAATGAGGTTTCCTGAAGTAGGTAGAGCGGGTTACTTTCTAAGCAATAATTCTTTCTAAAACTTCATGCTGTTGTTCTCCCAAACCCCTATCCAAATACACTAAAAAGTCACTTTCTTCTTGGTGCTTGTCACTCCAGCATAGGTGTGAGATGTTTAAAAAGGCATTCAGTTTTCAGGATTGCCATGGTAGGGATAGCTTCAGTGATATCCTGAAGACCAGGCAGAGTGAAGCACCTTTCTGTCCAATATTGGTTATCACAGAGCCCACTGTGCATTTCTACACAGATAAATAGTTATTCACCTATATTTCCTTGAATTGAGATGTTTTCATAATCGAAATCCCTGAGCATTTTAGTTTGCACATATGTAAAATCTTCAGATGGAAAAATAGTCTCATAATATATGTTAATCATTATTCAAGAACTGTATTTCAGCAACCCTCACAAGTCTAGGCAATGTGCCAAGGCAGATATAGGAGATGAAGAACGTATTAAATGTTTATGTTAAGCCAACCACACTTAATTTAAAGGCTACCCATTTTGATGAAAACCAAAGCTTTGAAAATCCAAGAACACATTGATTAATCCTAAGCCACTTTTAATAAACAATGACTTTCCAGTTACCACAGAAAATCATGTTTCAGGGGCCTATTATGTGTCCTTTTATCCTCCATACAATGGCTTTTTTTCCTATTTCTACTTCCTCTGCACTCACTGGTAGAAGCTGACCAGTATAAATCATGTGATCAACATGGATTAGCAAAGAGAGGGGAGGAAATAGACAAACTGGAATTAGACTGTGGCCAGAATCTCTGTGTATGCCTTAAATATTTTAGGCCTTGTCTCAGATAGTGCTTGGCATAGGGACACTAATAAACAACTACAGGGACTTATCTTGAAAAGGGCCTGGAATTGATGTTTCTGTAAAATGTGAATTTCCTGTTGGCCACATAGCTGTTACTGACCATGATTCCCTTGAGCTTCCTCAGGATGACCTTAGGTAGTTTGAGGGAAATGGTTTATTGACCAAGAAGGGAATGCTGGCAGAGAATGAGAGAATCAGAAGAAGGAAGCCTCAGGCTGAGGGGCCTCTAGATAGACACAGAAGCTCTGGGACCCATCTGATCTGTGAGAAATTAGACAGGTGATTGAGGTGAAGTGGGGAGACTAAAGGATAGGGGTAGAAGAATGGAAAAAGGTGATTTTAACTAAAATTCAGTTTAAGTTTATCCTAACTAAAGCACACACAACAACAACAAAGTAGTAACAACTGTCTTAGTCATTTACCACTGCTATAACAGAAATACAAGTGGATGGCTTTAACAAAGAGAAATTTATTTCCTCACAGTAAAGTAGGCTAAAAGTCCAAATTCAGGGCATCAGCTCCAGGCGAAGGCTTTCTCTCTCTGATGGCCTTCTCATCAATCTTCTCCAAGACCAGGAGCTTCTCTGTGCAGGGACCCCGGGTCCCTCCATGCAGGGACCCATTGCCATCAAATTGAGTAGAACTGCCTCATAGGGTTTCAAAGGCTATAACTCTTTACGGAAGCAGACTGCCATGTCTTTCTCCCATGGAAGGAGTGGCTGTTGGGTTCGAACTGTTGACCTTTCAGTTAGCAGATGAGTGCTTTAACCCCTGCACCACCAGGTCTCCTTTTTTACAAGTTTAGGAGTATTATTTTATAATCATTGAGGACAATTTCTGAACCCCATTTTCTCCAATTTATTGATCAAAGGTGTTAGAAGAATACACTTCCTTGCACAAATAATATAGACATTTTGAATGGTGAGGAATTGCATTTAAATTAAGTGTTTTGTACTAATCACTGAAGAAATTGGGTTATAGAATGTGGCAAACTTTAAGAATTGGTGGCACTACAGCAACTCTGGGGCCTCCAGTGGTTGAGGCACAGCTACAAATTTAGCATTCCCTCATTTTAAGCATTCCAAAATTTTTTAGTGATTGTCTTGATAGGATTCCAGTAAAAAACAGCTGTCAAAATGTATCATACATTTGCAAACCTCCTACACAGCACTGTTACTATAATTGGTCGAGGTTTGTTTTTTTCATTTGACTTTAAAAAGGTTGTGGAAAGCATAATTTAGGTTTGGTCAAACTTTTATTAATGTTCATGGGAGGACCATAGTCCATAATTATACTTTAGTTTTTAAAGTATTTTTATTTGAAAAGTAAGCAAGCATGTAGGTGGCAGTTTATCTTTACAGCTTCATTAATCTGAAAGTCAAAACTCTTGGACTGTAGTATATACACAGTGTTGCAAATCACCACTTTTAAATCTGCTGTATCTGCTACCTCCAATAGCCAGAGCAGTCTGGTCAGAAGTGTTTTCATTGGTTTTAACATCTTCTTCCCAACACCCATTCCACCCCAGACTATCACTTAACTGCGCTAGGGTTACCTTTTTAAAACCATGACATTAAAATAGCCTGGACTACCACAATTCTTTCTGCAGAAACTATAGCCCAGAAAGGGGTCTATTTCACTAGCTACTCATCTATCACAAGTGTGCTTGAATTCAAGATGTCTAATTTACTGCTTAAATTAGGCCTAAAGACAATACCAATTCCAAACTGCAAGATTTCTAGAAGATACATGGAGGTCTTTTCTGACACTAAAAACAAAATAAAACAAAAAACTTAAAATTTAATTTTTTTTTTTAATTCTCTTCATTATTCTGTTCTGCTTTGCTCTAAATATTGAGTTTTATTGCCAGACCCAAGAAGGAGGATACTTCAAATAATATTTTACTGCACTGAATTACTTTATTTTTTGAAGCAAGTCAATTTCCTATACTAATGAAACCAATTTTGGATTTTTAAATTAAAAAAAAAGTTACACTCTAGAAAATATCAACTCCAGTAATTACTAGGAAAAAAGTACCCACTCACATGGCTTCAATAACCTGCTTTATAATTATGCCTTATAGATCAGAACTTCTGTTTTAACCTCTTGCCCTCTATATAGTCTAATACTTCTTACTATCTATAGAACATTGCCATTTCATTGAAATTTAAAATAAGTTTGTCTACATTAGAGCCCATAACTCCAAATTTTCAAAATTTCTAGTTAAAAAAAAAAAAATGTTCGGGGTATCTAATGGATAAGCCTAACTAATTGTCAGAGGTGACTAGAATGTTGACTGAAATTTTACTTATGGAAATGCCGATTAAATGGCAGATCCTAGAGATGCTTTAAGATTAATTTTAGACTTGAGGGATAAAAGAACACCCTAGCCCAAGAACCAAGGTAAATGGATACCACTGTTAAGGATAGGTTCCAACTCATAGCAACCCTATGTACAACAGAATAAAACACTGCCCAATCCTGCACCATTTTCATAATCCTTGTTATGCTTGAGCCCATTGTTGCAGCCACTGTGTCAATCCATCCCATCGCGGGTCTTCCTCTATTTTGCTGACCCTCTACTTTACCAAGCATGATTTCCCTCTCCAGAGACTGATCTCCTCTGATAACATGTCCAAAGTATGTGAGACATAGTGACACCATCCTTACTTCTAAGGAGCATTCTGGTTGTACTTCTTCCAAGACAGATCTGTTCATTCTTTGGCAGTCCATGGTATATTCAATATTCTTTGCCAACACCATAATTCAAAGGTGTCAATTCTTCCTCAGTCTTCTTTATTCATTACCCAGCTTTCAAATGCATATGAGGTGATTGAAAACACCATGGCTTAGGTCAGGCACACCTTAGTCTTCAAGGCACAGCTTGGCTCTTTAACACTTTAAGGAGGTCTATTGCAGCAGATTTGCCCAATGCAATGCCTATTCCGATTTCTTGACTGCTACTTCCATGGGCATTGATTGTGGATCCAAGTAAAACGAAATCTTTGACAACTTCAGTCTTTTCTCTGTTTATCATGACTTTGCTTATTGGTTCAGTTGTGAGGACTTTTGTTTTCTCTATGTCAAAGTGTAATCTATACTAAAGGCTGTGGTCTTTCATCTTCATCAGTAAGTGCTTCAAGTCCTCTTCACTTTCAACAAGCAAGGTTGTGTCATCTGCATAATGCAGGTTGTTAATGAGTCTTCCGCCAATGCTGATGCCCCATTCTTCTTCATATAGTCCAGCTTCTCAGATTATTTGCTCAGCATACAGATTGAATAAGTATGGTGAAAGGATATAACTCTGACACACACCTCTCCTGACTTTAAACCACCCAGTATCCCGTTGTTCTGTCCAAAAGACTGCCTCTTGATCTATGTACATGTTCCTCATAAGCACAATTAAGTGTTCTGGAATTCACGTTCTTCCCAGTGTTCTCCAGAATTCGTTATGACACACACAGTCGAATGCCTTTGCATAATCAATAAAACACAGGTAAACAACTTTCTGTTATTCTCTGCTTTCAGTCAGGATCCAGCTGACAATATCAATGATGTCTCTGGTTCTATGTCCTATTCTGAATCTGGCTTGAATGTCTGGCAGTGCTCCTCGATGTACTGATGCAGCCACTTTTGAATGATTTCAGCAAAATTTTACTTGTGTGTGATATTAATGATATTAATGATATTGTCCAATAATTCCCACATTTGGCTGGATCACCTTTCTTTGGAATAGGCATAAATATGGATCTCTTCCAGTCAGTTGACCAGGTAGTTGTCTTTCAAATTTCTTGGCATAGACAAGTGAGCACTTCCAGCTTTGTACCTGTTTGTCGAAGTATCTCAGTTGGCATTCGGTCAACTCCTGGAGTCTTTTTTTACCAATGCCTTCTGTGCCCCTTGGACTTCTTCCTTCATTATCATCTGCTTTTGATCACATGCTCCTTTTTGAAATGGTTGAACATCGACAAATTCTTTTTGGTACAGTAACTCTGTGTATTCCTTCCCTCTTCTGTTTATGATTCCTGCGTGGCTCAATATTTTGCCCAGAGAATGCTTGAATATCGCAAATCAACATTCAATTTTTTCTTCAGTTTTTTCAGTTTGAGAAATTCCAAGCATGTTTTTCCCTTTCGTTTTCTAACTCCAGGTCTTTGCACATGTCATCATAATATTTCCACTTTGTCTTTTTGAGGTGCCCTCTGATGGCCAGAGGTTAAGAGGGGCCAGAATAATGTAAAAGCAGGTGTAAGTCTGCAACCACTTTGTAATATGCTGGTTCCTATCACAATCCTGGGTCAAAAGGAAGTTAATTTGGTTTATAACATGTTGAAGGAGAGCAGGAAGGTGGGTTAATAAAAATTTTGATGCCTCAAGGGTTTTGAGCCTTTATCATATAGATAATCCACTGTTATCAATGTCTGGCATGAGCAAGGGGTTATAGTCAAGTGCTGATGAATAGCAAGAAGACTGGTCCAGAAGTGGTTATTTGCAGTGTGGATGGTAAGGGCCACAGTCAACCCCTTGGGTTTGGAAGGACAAGTGAAGTGAACAGGGAACTCTTACCTCTTCTTCAGGTATGTCTCTTGTAAATAGCTTGTTTTTTACTCCAATTTGTCATTTAATCAATGAATTTATTATCCTTTGTATTTATTTCCTCTACCTTGCTTTTGTGTTCTTATTAATATTTTTCTTTTTATCCCCATTTCCAATTTTCTTTGGATTGATTCACTATTCCTTGGGGGAGTATTTACTGAGCACTTACTGGGTAATCGATTCACTCATACTCACAACAATCTTGTTATTATCCTAATTTTATAAATGAGGGTAGAGACTCATATAAATTAAACTGGCTTTCCAAAACAAACATATAACAACAACAAAAAAAAAAAAAAGAGCATATTTCAGAGTCTCTTCTGACATCGGTTTTGGTAGGAAATTAGGATGCCAAAAATATATCCATAAAATTATAACCTTATGTTTTCAGCAGGAAACTTTTAACACATGTAAAATAATAATCTTAGGTTAAAGCAAAAAGAAATCACAGATGACAGGCAAACATGAAATGTTAAAGCCACAATAACAAAGAACACATTTAAAAGATTTTTCTTTTTGTCATCAGGGTAGCCACAGTTTCAGAGGTTCTCACTAAGATATGAAATTAAGCTTTGGAAGGATGTAAAAGTGAACCTGATTCTGCTATAGTAGTTTTTTTTTCTCTTTAATATAATAATTTAACAGTCCGTCCATGCCATTGCTGTCAAGTTGATTCCAGCTCATAGTGACCCTATAGGACAGAGTAGAGCTGCCTATGGAGTTTCTAAGGAGCAACTAGTGGATTCAAACTGCCGCCCTTTTGGGTTGCAGCCATAGTGCATCGTAGTGCAGCGCCATAGCTCTTATACATCGCACCACCAGGGCCCCAATAATTTAACAATTTGTCTTCTTTATCAGCCACAGAGCATTTACCTGTTCTGTAACATGGAACATGCTATGTGGATAGCAGAGCACAAAGACATCAAAATAGTTATTAAACTCTTGATTTTGTGAATGAGTTAAGCCTTTTAAATATACTGTTATTCAAAAGGAATCAATATGAAAGGATGAGCAAGATGGATTATTTAAAGAAAGGAGCAAAAAGGAACAAGGAGGAAATATTAATCATTCAGAAATATTTTAGTGAACTAAAAAAAATTTTTTAGAAGATCCTTCAGAATTTTGCTCTACATAGAGTTACTTTTCACAGTATTTATACTTTTCTTTTTTCCAAGTAAGTTATTTACAAATTACAGATGTAGGCATATTGAACTGGTATTCCGTTTACCCCACAAAACTGCTTTGTCCTTTTCTGCCTGGCTTCATTCTCTGAAGGCTGACCATGAGAAGTGCATTCCTACGGTTCCCTTATTGGCTAGCTTCTGATTGGGTTTGTCCAATGGAGGTACCAGAGATATCATTCCAAATGCCACAATATATGTGATAGCTGTTAGAAATCATATTTTGCAAGGATATATTGCTTTTAGCCTTATTAATCTTGGTTATATTTTTAACAAAGATACATTTCAGTATTGATAGAAAATGATAGAGACAGTGAATAAGTTTTATATTCTGTAGATCTGCATCCATTTATGATGGAAAATGACTTGCTAAACACATAAATAATAATGGATACCTTTTATTAAGGCAGTTAACTAAAAATATTCAGTTGCAGTTCACAGAGCAGGTTCTGGAATAAGACTGTCTAGGTCCCAAGCCTTGTTCCATTACTTACTAGCTACATGATCTTGAAAAAATTACTTAAAATTTCTAAGCCTTAATTCTCTCATCTATATGATGGAGGTAACCATACATCCTGTGTGATAGCCAGGCTCCAAAATGTCCACCAGTGGTCCCTCCCTCTTGGTATTCATGCCCTCAGTAGTTTACTCCCATACTGAATAGAGCTGACTTGTGTAATCAAGAGGATGCTGTGGAAATAAAAGACTGTCACTTCTAATGCTAGGTCTTAAAAGACATTGCAGCTGTGTCTTGCTCTCTCAAATCACTCACTCTGCCTCATTGGAAGTGGATCCTCCAGTTCCAGTCAAGCCTTCAGATGTCCACAGCCCCAGGTGACATTTTAAATGAAGCCTCACAATAGACACCAGGCCAGAACCACTCTGCTAAGCTTCTCCCAAATTCCTAACATACAGAAAATATGAATTCATAAAGGTTGCTTTAAGATGCTAAATTTTGGAATAATTCATTATGCATCATTATATAACTAATATACTCTGTCTGATATAGCTGTAAGGATTAAATATGATACTTATGTCAAGCCAATAGAATGGAATCTAAAATATATTGAACACACAAGAAGTATTAGATATTGTTACTGAGCACAATATGTTTCAGGAATTGTGATAAAATATATACATTATCTCAATTAAATTTTAACTAGTTAGAACACTTTCTGTCAAAAGTGTCCGTTGACCTAACTCAAACTGACTTAAGCCAAACAAACAAAAAAGCAACATGTTGGTTAAAGTAACTAAAACATAAAGTATAGGTAGTTTCACAAACTTCTAGACTGAGGGGCTAATAAAATATCCCTCAGTTCTCTCCCTATCTTTGGACTTTGCTCTCTTCCTTCTTATTTTAGTTTTCAAGTTTCTTCAGCATGATGGCACCTTCAGCCCTATATTCACCTAAGTTCCAGTATGGTGGGTAAGAAAATGCTCTCTCTGCTAATAGTCCCAGAAAAATTCTCGTAGTATCACTTTGTCCAGACAGTCACTAAGCATATATATGTGTGTGTATATATATGCCTAAAATATATTTTAGCATATATGTGTATATATATATAAAAATATAAAAATTTTTTTATATATACACATATATACTAAATATATATATGTGTGTATATATATATATATATATAAAAATAAGGAGTACCAGAGAGAAATTCCCATTCTTCACAGTGTTATCCATAGTTTGTTATGATCCACACAGTCAAATGCCTTTGCATAGTCAATAAAACACAGGTAAACATCCTTCTGGTATTCTCTGCTTTCAGCCAGGATCCATCTGACATCAGCCTGGTTCCAAGTCCTCTTTCTGAAACTGGCCTGAATTTCTGGCAGCTCCCTGTTGGTATACTGCTGCAGCCATTTTTGAATGATCTTCAGCAAAATTTTGCTTGCATGTGGTGAATGGGAATTCCAGAACACTTAATTGTACTCACGAGGAAACTTTACGTAGATCAAGAGGCAGTTGTTCGGATAGAACAAGGGGATACTGATTGGTTTAAAGTCAGGAAAAGTGTGTGTCAGGGTTGTATTCTTTCACCATACCTATTTAATCTGTGGAATCCCTGGTGGCGTAGTGGTTAAGTGCTATGGCTGCCAACCAAAGGGTCTGCAGTTCGAATGTGGCAAGCACTCCTTGGAAACTCTATGGGGCAGTTCTACTCTGTCCTATAGGGTCGCTATAAGTTGGAATCAACTCGACAGCATTGGGTTATTTAATCTGTATGCTGAACAAATAATACGAGAAGCTGGACTATATGAAGAAGAACGAGGCATCAGGATTGGAGGAAGACTCATTAACAACCTGCGTTATGCAGATGACACAACCTTGCTTGCTGAAAGTGAAGAGGACTTGAAGCACTTACTAATGAAGATCAAAGACCACAGGCTTCAGTACGGATTACACCTCAACATAAAGAAAGCAAAAATCCTCACAACTGGACCAAAAGCAACATGATGATAAACGGAGAAAAGATTGAAGTTGTCAGGAGTTAATTTTACTTGGATCCACAATCAACAGCCATGGAAGCAGCAGTCAAGAAATCAAAAGATGCATTGCATTGGACAAATCTGCTGCAAAGGACCTCTTCAAAGTGTTGAAGAGCAAAGATGTCACCCTGAAGACTAAGGTGCGCCTGACCCAAGCCATGGTATTTTCAATCACGTCATATGCATGTGAAAGCTGGACAATGAATAAGGAAGACCAAAAAAGGATTGATACCTTTGAATTGTGGTGTTGGAGAAGAATATTGAATATACCACGGACTGCCAAAAGAACAAACAAATCTGTCTTGGAAGAAGTGTGGCCAGAATGCTCCTTAGAGGCAAGGATGGCGAGACTGCATCTTACATACTTTGGACATGTTGTCAGGAGGGATCAGTCCCTGGAGAAGGACATCATGCTTTGCAGGGTACAGGGTCAGCGGAAAAGAGGAAGACCCTCAATGAGGTGGATTGACACAACGGTTGCAACAATGAGCTCAAGCATAACAATGATTGTGATGTGCATAGGGTTGTTATGAGTTGGAACCCACTCGATGGCACCTAACAACAACAAACAACAACAACCAGAGAGGAGGGAGCAGTATTTAGTGTTGTTATAACTGGGTTGGGTATAATATATTATCTAAAATGTCCAGTTTCCAACAAAAAATTATGAGACATAAAAAGAAATGAAAGTGTAACTGGGGGAAACAGCAACCAGGCATCAGATTTAACAGAAAAAAAAATTTTAAACTTCACAATATCCATTATACATATGTTCAAAAAACTAAAGGAGTTTACAATTAAAGACGTAAGGAAGGTATTAGGTCATTTTCATATCAATTAGACAATATCAAAAATGAACTAAATGGAAATTCTGGAGTTGCTATTGTTGTTGCTGTTAGTTACTATTGAGTTTGGAATTGAAAAGTACAATAACTGAAATGAAAAATTCACTAGAGGGACTCAACAGTACATATGAGCTAATAAGAGAAAGAATTAAGAACAATTGAAGATAGTCTGATAGAGATTCTGCAAGCTGAAGGGCAAAGATTAAAAAAAAAAAAAGAACAGAGCTTCAGAGAAAAGTGACACCATTAAGTACACCAACATATGCATAATGGGAGTACCAGAATGGGAGGAAAGAAAGGAGCTGAAAAAATATTTGAAGAAATAATGGATGAAAATGTCACAAATATAATAAAAATATTAATCTAAAAATCCGGGAATCTCATAAAACTCCAAGTTGGATAAACACAAAGAGATCTACAGCCACATCATGGTAAAAATTCTGAAAGTCAAAGATAAGGGGAAAATCTTGAAAGCATCAAGAGAAAAATGACTCATCACTTAAAAGTGAACACCAGTAAGATTAACAGCTAACTTCTCAACAAACACAATGGAGGTAAGAAGGAAGCGGGGTAATATATTGAAAGTGTCTAAAGAAAAAAACTGTCAACCATGAATCCTATATCTGGAAAAGCTAACTTTTAAAAATGACAGTAAAATAAAGACACTCCTAGATAAGATAAACAAAACAAAACAAAAACAAAAAACCTTAAGTAATTTGTTGCTAGAAGACTTACCTTACAAGAAATACTAAAGGAAGTTCTTCAGGCTGAAAGCAAGTGACAACAGATAGTAATTTGAATATATACACAAACACACTCACACACAGGATAAACAACACTGGTAAAGTTAATTATATAATTATAAAAGACAATATAAATGCATATTTTTTCCTTTATTCTCTTAACTCATTTAAAAGGCAAATACATAAATTAATATGCATACACTGTGTTGTTGGGCCTAACATATAAACATATAGAAATGTAATATATTTGCCAATAACAGCACAAAGTAGGTGGGTGGGAGCAAAACTGTAATAGGCTTGGAAATGGTGACAGTTGGTAAAGTAATAATTATAACAATCTATCGTTGGATTTGTAATATTAATATGTGTATTATATATAACAATAAAGTCACAAAAAGAACAAAAAGGGAATAGAGCTATACAGGAAAACCATTTCTATATCTCACTGGAATTAAACTAGTATGAACCCAAAGCTTATTCCGATAAATTAAGAAGCATATGGTAAGCTCTAGAGTCACCATTAAAATATATGGCAAGTATAAATTCAAATATCTCAATTATAACATTAAGTGTAGACGGACTAAAATCCAATCAAAGAACAGAGATTGTCAGACTGGATAAAAAGTAATATTCAACAATATACTATCTACAAGAGACACACATAAAATCCAAAGACACAAACAGATTCAAAGTAAAAGAATGGAGAATATTATAAAAATAGCAACCATAAGAAAGCAGGAGCAACTACACTGACATTAGGTATAATAGATTTTAAAACAAAAATGTTAATAGAGATGAGATGGGACATTTTATAATGATAAAAGTGTAAATTCATCCAGATATAATAATTATAAACATATATGTCCCAAGTAACAGAACATTAAATGCATGAAACAAAAACTGACAGAAATGGAGAAATAGGCAGTTAAACAACAGTTGAAGACGTCAGTGTTCCAGTTTTAATAGTGGGTAGAACAACCAAGCAGAAGATCAGCAAGGAAATAGGAGACTTGAACAACACTATAAATCAACGAGACCTAACAACTATTTATAGAACACTCCATCCAACAATAGCTGAGTATATATTGTTCTCAAGTGCACATGAAACATTCTTCAGAATAGACCATATGCTAGGTCATTAAAAAATACATTTGAAAGAATAAAAATAATACAATGTTCTGCAAGTGCGATTGACATCAATAACCATTCTTGGAATTTTGGGAAATAAAATATGCGGAAATTGAGAAGGAGATAGTACAGTGCTGAGTAGAGCATTGACAAGGTAAGATTTATGAAGCAGTATGCCAGTTAGATGAGGAAAATAAGTATCACTGGGGGATTGAGAGCAGGGTCACAGATGGAAGAGACTAGAGAAAGGAACAAAGGCCACAGTGTGTTTGCAGTATGTATGTGAACAGTGTCTGAATAGTTGAATTTATTACCGTGTAGGAATCCAGTTGTGTGGTCACAGGGTTTGGAACTGCTTTTGTTGAAATGCAGAAGAAATAATAAAGTCAGGGAGAAGAGAAGGCAAATAACTCTTATTATTATCTCTTCAGCACGGCACAGACAGTTGACTTGAATGGTCTCTTTTAATCCTTACATCACTCCACAAAATATGACACATAACTAACTAGTGACTGGAGAGGTTGTGACCTGAATTTAGCATCACAAAAAAATTACTTTTTAATGGCTGAACTACGAAACATACTGAATATATGTGTTGACACAAAAAGTCTCATCTGGTGCCCTTTTAGAAGATATGGAACAGTTGAGAAATAAACTCGTTTTTCAGGGAGTACAGTATAGAGATTAAAGCACAAACACTGGACCAGGCCGCCTAGTGCAAGTCTCAGACTTGCTCCTCACTTGCTATGGGAACCAAGGGTGAGGTACTTAATCTCTCTTTACCTCAGTTTTTCATACTTAAAATTGATATAATAATGCTGCCTACCTCTTAAGTTTGTGCTGAATATTGAGTAATTTAATATATGTAAACTGCTTACAGCATGTTGGACATATATTAAATAATATGTAAATGTTAGGTTTTATTTATGTAATAGTTCCGTTAAGACATAATATCTGCACAAAATCACACATTTAAAATGTGTGGGTTAATGTATATCTGTAGATCCACGAGCTGCTCCTTGGAAGCCCTATGGGGCAATTCTACTCTGTCCTGTAGGGTCGCTATGAGTTGGAATCAACTCGACAGCACCTAACTATATATATATATATATATATATATGTGTGTGTATATGTATATACATGTATATATGTATATATATGTGTATATATATATATGATTAAATTATATAGATTATGAACACACACACAGACAAGCATAACTAAAACTGATGGAATCTGAGTAAGATTGAACAATTGTATCAAAGTCAGTATCAACTGTGATATAGTATAGGATTATTAGCATGATTGGGGAATGATTGGGTGATATTGTATTATAGTTTTATCATTGAGGTAAACTGCATAAAGGGTACATGGGACTTTTCATGTTCCTGAGGAAACATCAGGGACTTTTTAATAATAAAATAATTGCACAAAATGCCTTTTTTGATTAAATTCTAAGCTTAGTTTTTTCAACTGCATATTTTGTTCAAATTAAACCGTTATAAACAAGTTTTTATTAATATTTAATTAATATTATTTATTATACAAATGTTCTAATATACAAAAGTAGAGATAAATGATTTCCCTGTACTCAAAAATCAGCCTCAAAAATGATCAGCATGGCAATTCTTGCTTCATTCATACATATAACCACACTTTCAATAAACTATTTTACAAGAAATAGTAGGTATCACATCATTTATCCGTATATGGTCCAGTGTATGTACCTAAGAGTCAGGGCTTTAAAAAAAAAATCCCAAAGAATGTTACCACATCCAAAGAAATTTGCATTTAATTTCAGAATGTTATCTGATTCCTGAAGCTTATTTAGGTATTCCAATGATGTCTGTGACCCCAGTTTAAGAACCTCTGTGAGGTTGAGAGTTCTTTTGTGCTACTCACTGCCCCACTGCCTTCGAGTTGATTCTGACTCATAGTGAGAAAAGTATTAAAATGGAAGCTGGATAGCTACCTAGGGACACGATAATACAGAGAAAATAAAAGCTTGAATTGATGAACTTTTAGTGATGGCTCTAAACTTTTGTGAAAATTGGCAAGTTATCACGATGTATCAGAATGTTCCCTCTCTTCGTCACCTATACAAGTATTTCCATGTATCCGGAACAGTTGTAAAGGCCTTAATTACCTTGAAGTATTTCATCCACTTCACTTTTTAAATGATTGCCGTAGTGTTAGGGTTGGCAAGAGAGTGCTTTGAACCTGGTGGCAATGATCGGCATCCAGGGGAAAAGAGGAGAAAAAGAGATGCAAGCTGAGCCAGAAACACCATCTACCCTCCGAGACAATTTCTTTTAGAAAATGCCAATATCCTCAAATGGCATCAAAATGTCATATTTATTTTGTTGACTCAGTTGGTTCCTAAATTGCAATTCAAATCACTGACTGGAATATTTCAGTGTTAAAAATAATATGGAAGCAAACAAAGGCTCATGCCTTTCTCACTTCATACAACTGTTTTGTTTACGAATTTGCATCCCAGACAAACATGTTGTATTTGGATGGTCAGTTTTTCAAAAATACTCTCCAAATTTTTAAGTTTTTGTACAAACATATTTGCACTGGTATTTTTTCACTTTTAGTGTCTTGATGCCTTTTTTTTTTTTTTTTGGTTAATTTTAAAATAATTTCTTATTTCAGGAGTAGTCAAAGACAAAGAATACTTAGCTGGAACTTAGAAGAGTATGTTCTCATCTCATTCTGCGAGCTAATTAAATATATGATCTTGAAGTACATTGGGTAACAGGAAACAACCAGCAAGAAAACAAGTACAGCGAATTATATATATGGAAGAGATCTAGTTACAAACTAATAAGTGCAATAAATAAAATATCCACTATTCACATAATGAATTTTAAAAATATTTATTATTTATAAATGTTAAGATAATGTATGCTCATTGGAAAAAATGTAGATATACAGAGAAACATAAGGAAAAATATTTAATATTTTTATAATATTTAATATTCTGAGATATTAAAACATGTATTACTTTCCTGTCTTCTTTTAAATCTTATAAAATATCTCTATATTAGATATTTGTGTTGGAATAATGTTGTATAATGATATCTTAGTTTTTAATAAATATATCCCTATGTCATTACTCTTTGAAAATATGATTTTTAATGGCTGAATCATAATTCACCAAATTTAAGCACTGTGTTTTAATGAGTCTGTTTCTTTGGGCATTTATTTTATCTGAATTTTTCATTATTATAAATATGGCTTTGCCCATAAATATATAAGTTCTTAGAATCAATATAAATATAGAAGTTCTAGATCGAAGAATGTAGATATTATACGTTGTTTGACACATATCATCAAATTCTCTGACAGCTTGCCAGTTTTCAGTGGTATTATCAATATATGTGAGAGCTGATTTCATATCATTAATTTTGCGAGTGGTATTTATCAAACCCTTGCCAAAGTAAAATGTAAAAATTATCATCTAGTTATTTTAATATACATTTATTTAAATATATGACCGACGGTCAGTCAGAATATTTATTGGTCATTTGTAATTATTTTGTGAATCGGTTATTAAAGATCTTTGTCAAAGAAATGGGTTTTTAACAGGATAAAATAAGCCTAAATATGTGTGTGTGCACGTGTGTGCATGTGTGCGTGTAGGGGTGTGTGTATGTGTGTGCACGTGTGTACATGTGTGCATGTGGTGTGTGTGTGTGTGTAGGGGAAAAGTGTGAAAGAGTACATGCTTCTAGAGGAGATGTTTGTAAATACAGAAAGATCATTTAGTTTATATATACATATGTTTATTTTGTTTAAATGGGTATTACTTTTGTTCCTAAAAATGAATAAAGTAGTAGAAAGTTCCCTCTTAAAAAGTATTTGTCTGTGTACGATTTGGTGTCCCTGAGGGTAACTTTTGTGCTTGGGAAAGAAAAAAATTACAGTTACTTGTGTTCTTTCATTTAATATTAAATTTAATAAAGTTACAATACCACAGACCTACTTTACTTAAGGTTTTAAGTCCAACTTTTAAGTTATCTTATTTTTTCCTCATTATTCTTTTCATAAATTGGGTAAATTTTAGCAATTGCTTTCCAGAGAACTTCTGATTAACATGTAATCAGCTTAACAAAAACAAACTGAAATTTCTTAGTCTCTACCTTCTAGGTACCATTTATAAAGTTAATTAAATTCCTTCAGACATTTTCAACTACATCTCATGTATAAATTTAATATATTTATTTTTTCCTTTGAAGTAACCCAATTACTACTAGTTACATTTTTTCAGAGTACTCAAATAACGTTAGTAACCCTATGGTATTAAACTGAGACATTAGAGACACCGAGGGCTCTTTAGGGAGCCCTGGTGGTGCAGTGGTTAAGAGCTATGGCTGCTAACCAAAAGGTCTACAGTTCTAATCCACCAGCTGCTCTTTGGAAACCCTACAAGGGAGTTCTCTGTCCTAGGGTCGCCATGATTTGGAATTGACTCGACTGCAACGGGTTTGGGTTTTTTGTTTTGTTTTATTCCAGTATGACCTCAAGTTAAACTAACTGATTACATATTCAAAGGCCCTATTTCTAAACATGGCCACATGCACAGGTAAAGAGTTTAGGATTTCCTCATAGCTTTTTAGGAGACACAGTTCAACCCATAACAGTCCACTGTTTAGCCTCCCCAAATCCATGCCCTTCCCAGATGTAAAATATATTGACCTCATCCCAGCACTGCAAAAATTCTTAACCCATTCTAGCATCAACTCTAAGTCCAAAATCTCACCTTCTAAATCATCCAAATCAGGTATTGGTGAGACTCTGGGTGTAGTTCATCCTGAGGCAAAATTCCTCTCCATTTGTTAACTTGTGAACCTAGAAAACAAATTATCTGCTTCCAAAATATAATGGTGGATCAAGCATAGGACAGACATTTCTGTTTCCAAAGGGAGAAATTGGAGGGAAAAAAGGGACTACAGGTCCTAAATATGCCCAAAACCCAACAAGGAAAACTCATTATGCTTCAAGGTTTGATAATGATCCTCTGTCCTTTAGGCCCACCTGAGCAGTGGCCCTGCCCCCTGGGCCCGCCTAAGTGACACCCTGCACTGTATCAGTCTGGGTGATGGCCCTACCCTCTGTACTAAGGGCAGTGGCCCTGATCTCCTGGCTCACCAGAAGGGCAGCTCATATCAACATGAAATCTACCACTGATAGACAGGTGGTGGCTGCACTTGAGGTGCATTGGCCTAGAAGCAAACCTGATTCTCATTTATGGAAGGCGAAAATTTTCCCACTGAACCACTACTGCTCCTATATCTGCCATTGTTTAGCAAGGATGAAATTTCTTAGATTCCTTTGCAGCTAGGAATAGTCATTTGACTAGGCTTTGTAAAAAATAAGACATGAGAGGATGCAATGTTTTCAACTTGCTCTAGAAGGAAACTGCGTCTTCAACACCATTGAGCCACTATTACCAGACCTAGACACTTGATAGTCAGTCTGTTACTTGAGAGGAGAATAAAGTCTATATTGTTTAATCCAGTAGCATTTTACCATTCATTACTAGCTGAGCAGACTTTTAACTAAAAATATAAGCTGAGAAGATACACAGAAATATGGCAAACTTGCTTTCATTGGTTGAGAATGCGTAATACACTTTATTCAACTGAATTGACTGGATAGGAGAAAAAAATTAACTATTTTAGCTTTACAACCAATGAATATTAGATTTCCTGCCCTCATATCCAACCCTGAGACATGTAATGAGATAGTGGTGGGAAGGACCAAATCCTCCTCCATCATTCTGACCTACAGGTATTGTTGCTGAACTTTCAATGTTGCTCGTATACTTATCATGTACCAGGTGTCCCTGGGTGGTGCAAATGGTTAACAAGCTGCGCTGCTAACTGAAAGGTTGGAGATTGGAGACTACCCAGAGGCATCTTGGAGGAAAGGCCTAGTGATCTACTTTTAAAACTCAGCCATTGAAAAGCTTGTGGAGTCATCATGAGTCAGAACCAATGGGACGGCAACTGGTTTGGATTAGGTTCAGTTTATAATTTATGTTTATGTATGTGATATAAAATATTTCTGTATTAAGTATCTATATTTCTGGGAACATATGGCTTTTTCTTTGTATTGGTTAGAGGGAAATAAATTTTGCTTGTGCTTGATTCTTTGAAAAATCGTGTACATCTGTGCTAGTTTTAACATATTTCATTGAAAATGTGCTTCAAAATAATTCTAGGTGATGGTGGTATAGCATAACATTGAAAACAGATGTTTTAGGGTAAAACAGATCTGGACTTGGATTATAGCTGTGCCATTCATTGTGGTTGGCAGAATTCTAAAATGGCTCTCAAGAGTCCCACCCCCTATTATGCCTGCCCTGTATAATCCTCTCCCTTGAATGTATACAGAACCTGAGAATGTGATGGAATAGTGCCCCTATGATTTGGTTGCAGCCCTGGTGGCAGAGTGGTTAAGAGCTCAGGCTGCTAACTAAAATGCTGGCAGTTCAAATCCACCAGCTGTTCCTTAGAAACCCTACGGGCAGTTCTACTCTATCCTACGGGGTCTCTGAGTTGGAATCAACTCGAAGGCAGTGGGGTGTTTTTATTTTATTATTTTTTTAATGTTTTGGTTATTAACAAGCTAACTTTGAGTTAATCATATGGAGATTATGTGGGTGGGTCTCACTGAAGTGTTTGAGTCCTTGAAAAGGACAGGGCCATTCCTGAATTTGTAACCTGACCCTGAGAATGTCAGTAAAATTCCATTAGTTTTTAAATTAGCCCAAGCCAGATTTGGCCTGCCCCTAATGCACAGATGGGCCAGCTATGAGCACTAATTGACCTCACAAGAGGTCACAGCAACAGGCAGAATGAATCAGAAGGAAAATCGTCACCCAGACCCTATTTTGAAGCGAGAAGTCTGAAAAGAACCATGTCACCTCCTGTTTCCTGGCGGCCTTCTAAAATTTTCCCTCCCCAGTATCCCAGGGTGGCTGCCATCTTGCTGCCTAAATCACATATAAGCCCTGCTTCCCCATAGGTCAAGGAGTCAGATCTGAGGAACTGCCTCTGGCTCCTTGCTCTGTGTATTGCAATAAAGCATCAATTCTTCTTTAGTCTTCTTATATTCCCGATATCTTTAGGGGGGCATTATGTAGCCTATTACACCAGGTGTCTTAATTTCTTAGTGCTGTTATAAGAAAAATACCACAAGTGGCTGGCCTTAGCAAACAGACATTTGTTTTCTCACAGTTTAGGAGGCTAGAAGTGCAAAGACAGGGTGCCAGCTCTAGGGGAAATCTCTCTTTATCAGCTCTGGGAGAAAACCCTGTCTCAGGTCCTCTGATGTTCTTCTTGCTGTTCCTTGGAGATCTCCATGTAGTATCCCCATTTGTCCTGGATTCCTTCTGTGCCAAATCTATTTCTTTTATATCTCAAAAGTGATTGGTTAAATATACACCCTATACTGGTATGGCCTCAATAACATAACAAATTCTCAGATGGGATTACATGTATGGGGTTAGAAAATTTACAGCACATAACACCACCTAACTGACAGAGGGCTCAAATCCAAACTATATAAAGAACTCTTACAAAGCATTAAGAAAAAGACAATCCCCCCCAAGTATATATATATAGAGAGAGAGAGAGAGCAATCTCTTAAACACACAAAATAAGAAATTAAAATGGCTAATAAGAATGAAAAAAAAATACTCCACCCCATTAGAAATCAGGGAAATGTAAATTACTACCACAGTGAGACGCCTCGACAAATTTAACAAAATGGATTAAAAAACAGATTGATAATCTCAAGTTTTGATGAGGTTATTGAGCAACTGAAAGTCTCGCACTCTCAGGGTGGGTGTATAAACCATTAAAGCTGTTACGGAGAACTGTCAGTATTTTCTACTAAATGGGAACCAATTCCACTGCTGGGTATATTTCCTATAGATATATGTGCACAACCCTACCAAAAGACAAGTCAGACAATATTCATAGCAGCATTGATGTTCAAATCAAACAATTCATAGCAGCATTATTCATAATAATCAAAAGTGGGACACAACACAAATGCCTGTCAACAGTATAATGAATAAATAGATTGTGGTGTATTTATACAATGGTATATTATTTGTAACAGATCTTTCATTACTCCACCCATATCCCCTGGGATCTATCTGCCATCTTCATGGGTGTACTTTCATTTTCAACAGCCAGTATTTGCATCTCTTGATTAGATGGCTGTCTTTAGACTGCTGAACTCTACTTTGCTTTCCGCCCAGGGAGCCAAAATTGTCTTGGAATTTATGTTCCCTATGGAGTCCTACAGTGGTTAAGACCTCGGCTGCTAATCAAGAAAGGTCAGCAGTTCAAATCCACCAGCCACTCCTCAGAAACCCTACCAGGCAGTTCTACTCTGTCCTATAGGGTTGATATGAGTCAGAATTGACTCGACGGCAATGTTTTTTTGTTTGTTTGGTTTTGTTCTGTTTATGGGCAGCCCTTAACCAGTGAGTGACAGGTATAAAAGCATAAATTTTCAAACTCCTCTAACCCTGGTCCAGACAATGCTGAAGTGCAATTTATACTTTCTCCAGAGTTCCCCTGTGAGATAGGGACACTACCCCTCTTAGGAAATTTACTTTCTATTGTACTCTTGTGTTAGGGATTTAATTGTGTCCCCCCAAAATATGCGTTGGAATCATAACCTCTATACCTGTGGGCATAATCCCTTTTGGGAATGGGTTTTTTTTGTTATATTAATGAAGCCATATCAGTGTAAGATGTGTCTTAAGCCAATCACTTTTGAAATGTAAAAAGAGAAAATTAAGCAGAGATACAAGGGCGCACAAACTGGGGAAGACAGAAGCACATGTGACAATCGCCAAGGAACCATGGAACCCTGGGATTTCAGGAGTTGAGAAAAGGGTCTTCCCCCAGAGCCAACAAAGAAAAAGTCTTCCTCTACAGCCAGTAACTTGAATTTGGACTTTTAGCCTCCTGAACTGTGAGAAAATAAGCTTCTGTTCTTTACATCCACCCACTTGTGGTATATCTGTTACAGCGGCACTAAGAAACTAAGACACTTGCTTGGCCTCCAACCTTCCTAGGCCCACTCCCGCGCTTACCTACCATTTCCCCTGTGTTTGATTAGGAATAATTAAAGCATTTCCACAAACATCCTTGTCTCAAGGTTTGCCTCTGGGGAACGACAATAATCAAAAACTATTGCTACGCACAACATGAATCAACACCACAATTACCATATTAGACAAAAGAAGCCAGACACAAAAAAATGCGTACTGTGTGGTTTCATTTATATAAACTTGAATACCAGGAATGACTAATCTATGAAGTGAGAAATCAGGATACCAGTTTGCTTTGGGAAAAAGGAATATGGTGTTGATGATCAAGAGGATACAAGAAGTGCTTCTAGGATGCTGGCAGTGTTCTATTTATTGACCTTGGTGGTATTTATGTGGGTGTGTTCTTTGTGATAATACTTTGAGATATGCACTTGTGATTTCTGCACATTTCTATATATAATAGAACATTTAAACAAATATTAAAAAAATTAACACATATTAAACAAAACCTTAGTGATCACACACTATCAAAGCTATCCATCCATCATTTCCTTATTTCTATTACAGCAGATGTAATATTTCAAATTTAAGCTAAGTGTATACATACATATATACACTTATATATTGCATATAGTACACACATGTAGTATATATGTATGTATATGTATACATATATATAATAGTATATATGTGTATATGTGTGTATATACTCTCCCTAAATAAACTCTGTGGAATTAAAGACCAATTTTAGACATAGGTGTAATTTAGATACATTTTTTTACACACATGTAGTATATATGTATGTATATGTATACATATATATAATAGTATATATGTGTGTATGTGTGTATATACTCTCCCTAAATAAACTCTGTGGAATTAAAGACCAATTTTAGACATAGGTGTAATTTAGATACATTTAGCCTGCTAAAAAACATTTAGCCTGCTAGCCTGTCATTTTGCCTAAAATTAACCTTAGGATCACACTTAAGTAGTTCTTTTTGATGATATGTTCATTTTAATAGGGCTAAAATTCTTACCTTGGAAAGGTAACAAAATTGACAGATAGATAAGTACATTTGTATAAAGGAGAAAGTACAGATGTTGGAAAACCAGGTACTAGAGCTAATGCACTACTAGAAAGAAGGCTTTGAGTTACCTGGTTCCTCTGGGGATCAGAAGGGATAAAGAAGCAGCAAAAGTAATTTTCAGCTACTTCATTATTTTGGTTAATGAAACTGCAGCATCACCATTATTATCAACCTTGTCCTCAGCTTCACCTTCTTCATTATCATCATAAAACTGTAATTACTTCATGCTCTTAATTAAAGGCACTGCGGAAAACTACCACCTATACTATTTAAAAAACATATTAGATTTTATCTATTAATTAATTTATCTATTAAGGTTTTTTTATTTCAAATGCTTGAAATAACTTTCTATATTTCCTGTTGACAGATGCATATCTTGAAATTGTTCTTGGCATCCAATTTTACAGAAACATGTTAAATTAATACGTAGGAAAATAGTTAAAAAGTTTACAAATAGCATGCTTCATTTCTTTAGTGTAGAAAGAGTTGCAACCTACAGAAATATAGGCTGAACTTTAACGAGTTTGATTAAGCTTTACAGGAATATAACAATATTCCCTTTTTAAAACTAGATTTTTTAAAATGAGGATATAAGTTCAGATACCTGCATACCTTTATACTTTTTTACTACCCAGTTTACAGTTACTTAAAAAAAAAAAAAATTAAAAACAAAACAAAAACCTGACTTTTTTCTCTTTTATCCTAAGCCTACCTAATGCCTTTGTATTTTAAACTGTTATTTCAAAGTGGTAAAGGTACAGGGAAACATATTAAGGCACATACATATGGAAACAATTTTCAGAAACAGCCCATGTATATACTTATAAGTAAATCAATCTTTATGTAGTGAATATTTATTTGATTTGAATGTTAATAGAGAGTGCTTGGCATATTTCAACATGACTTCTATATAAATAGCAGCTAAGGACATAATACTTAGCTGGTTCCTGAAAAATTAATTTTATTCATCTATATGATATTTTTATATTTAATATATTAAGTGTTTATTTAAATTGCTTGAAGGCCTAAAATTTAAACATGCAATGATTTATTTCATATGATGCCATGTAGATGAATATAAGAGTATCTATTCCCACTGCTATGAACCTCTCCCAATTTCTCTGGTTGGATTTGATTGTTCTACTCTCTCCATTTGTATTGTAATTTGCTCAAACTCGTATTTTAGTACATAACTCATTGTCTTGAGTTAGTGTAGAGATAGTGCCACATGGACGTTTCAAGCACCAGAATATAAACTGCCGAAGAGGAAAAATCTCTTCCTTTTTACTTTTTCCTCTCCTCTGTCTTCTCCATTCTCTTCTTCCTCTTTCCCCACAGTCTCTGTTTATCTCTCAATACGTACTTTAACAAAGAAACTGTGTGACTAGCAACTCTTGATATTTAGAGAAGGTACAGAAAATAATGCAGTAACTTTAGGAAAGATGCAAGTCATACATACTAAACTAAATTTTTCAATTAATGCATTTTAAGAGGTAAGATTTTAGAACAACAATTCTATTTTGAATAGACTCCCTTACCTATTTAAACTTTCCAAACACCAATGGCATGCTCCTTGATAGACTTTGTGTTTGAAAGTTTATCATGCTGCCTGAGAATAGAACTGCCCTATATAGGGTTTCCAAGGAGCAGCTGGTAGATTCAAATTGCCAACCTTTTGGTTAGCAGCCCGAGATCTTAACCACTACCAGAGCTCCACAAATATTTTAGATGCTACCTTTTATTTTTAGATGTTTTTCATATTCAAATATAAGTCTACAGGTTTAGTGGAAGGGCTTTTGATTATAGTATTTACAGTTTATATAGTCTGTACAGTTTAAATGATTTCTTTACCACATATTTGTATAACCTATTTATGTAATATTAGACATTATACATTAGAAAATAAAGTATTCCCATGTGTCATATTTTAAAGTGTACTTAAAACACAAGCAATAATTTCAAATGAAAAATTTATCTTCCTAAGTTTTACTTTAGTAATTGCTGAGATTTATTAATCACTTACCAAATATCAGGTAGTATGATAAATTCTCTCTTTTTTAATCTTTACAACAGCCTTATAAGATGAAATATTATTTATTTCTATGTTATACACAAGGAAACCAAGGCAAAAAAGGTCAAGTAGCTAAACAGCTATTAAGTGGTGAAATGAAGATTCGAATCCAAGATGTAGATTCTAAAACCTGTACCTATTACTCAGTACTGCATCCCAGGTGTTAACGATTCTCTAACTATTCAGTAAATATTTTTAGACAAATGGATGGATAGTCTCTTGCTATTTAAATACATATACAATAGATCTCAAACATATGTGCCTGCATAAATGTTGCCTGTAAAATAGTGAGAGTGAGATGGCTAAGAGTAAAACCTATCATTTCAAAGAGAAAAAGGATGTTTAAAAGAGCAGCTAAATAGGTGGTATTACAGTGTTCATAATGCTGTACTCTGTGTAAGGACAGAACTTTATTTTTAATTCTGGACCCCAGAACTTTTTGCCAAAACAAGGAAATAACCTTGTGTATTTTTTCACTGTAGTGAATAATATACAGGCTGAACACATGGACAAATGATCAAAACATAGACTCCTCCTGAGAGGGAAAAGCCAGTCCTAGGGCTATAAGCAAATAGCAGTAAAAATTTTTAGACAATTGATGAGACGAGATCTCCTTAAACACACAACAAAAAAAGATTGTACTTACAATGAATTTGAATAAATTCTTAAATGACATTGACAATAAACATCTAAAAACAAAAAAGTAAGGGACTTCCAGTTTCTGGTACAGCATGTTAAGTTTGGAAGTCATCACTCCTGTTCTCACAACAAGAGAAAAACTGAAAATCAATAACTCTTCTTAGATCTATCAGAAAATTAATGTTACAAGGAAAACTACCACCACGAATACTGGAGAAGCAAACAAGCCAATACAGAGACTCACCACTTAGTAGGAGAAAAAACCACCACTGCTGGACCCAGTTTCAGGAAGAAATACTTAAGGGTAATCAATTTATGGAGACTGAGCATGCAGTAGATTGAGAGATAAAATCTCCTGGAGACCCCGCTTTAAGGGTCCACCACACTTTCATGATTTTTACCTCTAGGATCCCCAACGGATTCTCACTGTGAAGCTTAAGAAAAATTCCCTCTGCTTCTGGCAAGGGAGGTAAAAAAAAAATACCTGTATTAGTTTCCTAAGGCTGCCATAACAAAATACCACAAAATGGTAGCTTTAAACAACTCTCACAGTTATGGAGACAGTAAGTCCAAATAAATGTATTGGCTATGTTGATTCCTTTTGAGGCTCTAAGAGAGAAACTCCTCCATGACTTTATGCTAGCTTCTGGGAGTTCTAAGTGTTCCTTGGATTGCAGCACAGTATCACATGACATCCTTCCTCTATCTCCCTGTCTCTACGTATCTTCTCTTCTTTTATAAGGACATCAGTCACATTAGATTAGAACTCACACTACTGCAATATGACCTCATGCTAACATAACTGAAAACATTTTCAAAGACCCTATTTCTAAACAGGGCTACATTCACAGGTATAGGGATTATGACTTCAACATATTTTTGGAGGGAACACAATTCAATCTCTAACAGTAACCTTTTTGATATAGTGCTCTGTTCTTCTTAAAAATGACCTGCTTTCTTTATAAAGAAAATGTTCTACATTCAACTTTGGTGAGTAGCGTCTGGGTTCTTAAAAGCCTGTGAGCGGCCATCTAGGACACTCTACTGGTCTCATCCCTTTGGGAGCTAGGAAGAATGAAGAAAAATAAAGATACAAGGGAAAGATTAGTCCAAAGGACTAATGGACCACATCTACCACAGCCTCAACCAGACTGAGTCCAATATAACTAGATGGTGCCTGGCTACCACCACTGACTGCTCTGACAGGAATCACAATAGAGGGCCCCGACAGAGCTGGAGAAAAATATAGAACAAAATTCTAACTCAAAAAGAAAGACCAGACTTGCTGGCCTGACACAGACTGGAGAAACCCTGAGAGTATGGCCCCATGAAGTCAGCAATGAAGTCACTCCTGAGGTTGACCATTCAGCCAAAGGTTAGACAGGCCCATAAAACAAAACGAGACTAAAGTAGCACACCAGCCCTGGGGCAAGCACTAGGAGGCAGGAGGGAATAGGAAAGCTGGTAATAGGGAACCCAAGTTTGAGAATGGAGAGTGTTGACATGTCATGGGGTTGTTAACCAATGTCATAAAACAATATGTGTACTAACTGTTTAATGAGAAACTAGCTTGTTCTGTAAAATTTTGTGTAATATACAATAAAAAAAGAAATTAAAAAAAATCTAAATATAAATCAAATATTTCTGATGGCAATGTAGTGTTTGAAATGTACAGTGTTGTAAATGTATACACTGAATTTTGAACAGCTGGCACAAAAAATGTAAAAAAACTCATTTATATTGATTACATATTAAAATAAAATTTTGCATAGAATGGGTTAAATATTAAAGTGAATTCTGTTTTACTTAAAAAAAGAAAAAAGACCTGCCTTCAAGGAAAACTACTTTATCAGATCTGAACAAACATGAGTCCTATCAGAGCCTAAGAGCCTAACCACTGTGAAGAAAGGTAAATATTCAGCTCCAGCCACTCTAGCCTTGAACATGAGGGAAAGGAAATAACACACTCTGATCCCTCTAGCTTTCCGATTTCACCTAAAGGATGAAAAGAAAATCTGAGGTCAAAACGTAAGGGTATAGGCTCTTTAAAGACTAAGAATAGTCCTAAGATTTTGGATGCTTTCCCTCACCCTACACCTTACTACCACACCAACATCAACAGGAATTTACAGGGGATTACATCTGAAAAAAAAAAAAAAATCATTTTCTTTTATACATCATATACAACTTTCAACAAAATATCACAAGTCATACTAAAAGACAAAAAACACAGTCTTAAGAGATTGGGTAACATCAGGTCAGATTCAGATATAGCAGTGATTTTAGAATTATCAGACTGGGAATTTAAAATAACTCCAATTAACATGCTAAGGGCTCTAGTGGAAAAAGTGGACAACCTGCTGGATCAGATGGGCAATGTAAGCAGAGAGATGAAAACCCTAAAAAAGACTAAAAAGGAATGCTAGAAATAAAAAACAAAACAACATTGAAACAGAAATGAAGAATGCCTATGATAGGCTCATAAGTAGACTGGACACAGTTGAGGAAAGAACCAGTAAGCTTGAAGATATGTCGATAGAAATTTCCCAAGCTGAACAGCAAATTAAAAAAAGACTGAAAAAAATGGTGGCATAATATCAAAGAACAGTAGGATAGTTACAAAAGGTTTAACATACACATAATGGGGAATACTGAAAGGAGAAGAATGAAACAGAAGAAATATTTGAAGTAAGAATGGCTGAACATTTTCCAGACTTCTTGGTAGATATCAAACCATAAATTCAGGAAAATCGGAGAATAAAAAGCAGAATGTTGTTGTTGTTAGGTGCCATACAGCTGGTTCTGGCTCATAGCGACCCTAAGTACAACAGAAAGTAGGATAAACAAAGCAGGATGAACATCAAAATAGTCTACCTCTAGACATATCACATTCAAATTGCAGAAAATCAAATACAAAGAGAAAAATTCTAAAGATACCAGGGGACACTTTCAGAAGACAGAGAAAAACCTCACTTACAAAGTGACGTGGGTAAGAATTAAATCAGACTTATCTTCAGTAACCATGCAAATAAGAAGAGAGTGGAATGAAATATTTGAAGTGTTGAACAAAAAATCTACCAACCTAGAATTCTGTACCCCATGAAAATATCCTTCAAAAGTAAGAAATACTTTCTCAAACAAACAAAAATTGACTGAATTTGTCACCACTAGACCAACCTTTAAGACTTGTTAAAAGAAGTTCTTCAGACAGAAAGAAAACTATATATAACTCATAAACTCAATTTACATAAAAACAGGAAGAGCATTTGAAGAGGGTTAAATGAAGGAAAATAAAATATCTTTCTTATTCTTAACTAACAGACAAGAGTTTGCTTAAAATAATAATAGAACAACATACTAGATGATTATAGTTTATGGATAAGTGAAATGTATGATAGCAATGTTATAAGGAATGGGAAGAAGGAATCAGGAATGCTCTGTAAGGTACCTGTGCCACCTATGAAGCAGTATAGTATTATTTGAAAGTGGTTTACATTAGTTGTAAACGTATACGGCAAGCTCTAGAGGAACCACTAATTTTTTTTTATAGGAGTGTAGCTGATATGGTAATAGAGGAGAGAAAAATTGAATTATACAAAATGTCCAATTAAAACCAAAGAAGGCAAAAAAAAAAAAAATAGAAGACACAAAAATAAGCAAAGGACAAGGGCATCAAAAAGGTTTCCTTCAGCTCTCTAAGCATATTTAAGGCAAAAAATTTAAGGCAGTTAATTTAAAATCTGTATCTAGTATGTCTATGTCTAATGTTTTGGGTACCTCAGCAATGTTTTCTGTTGATTTTTTTTTTTTTTTCTGTGAATGTGCTGTGCTTTCTTGCTTTTTTTTTTTATGTTTTGTAAATTTTTGTGAGACCTGGATCATTTGTATATTGTAATGTCATAACTCTGGAAATCAGATTCTTTCCCGTTTCCAAGGACTGCTAATGTTGCTTGTTGACAGGTGCATTTATTCATTTGTTTAGTGACTTTTCACCAAGTCACTGTTCCATTATCTCTGTGGTCAGCCAGACCTGGCAGAGATTTCCTTGAATGCCTGGATCCAATAACTAAGCGGGGGGGGGCAGGGTGGGGGGGGAGGTAGAAAGGTGTTCTTTCCCTCTGAATTCTTTGAGAGACAGCATGTGGGAAGCTGCTTCAGCCTGCGTGGGGAGGCAATGTTGACGCAGTTACTACCCTCAGTGCCAGTCGCTCAGTGAACCACCAGGCAGATCTAAACTCACTACCCCATCCTTGGAGGACAAAGTCCCTATTGCCCAACATGGCACCAACAAACTGCACCAGAAACACAAGCTGCCGTCCCCAAGGCTATCCGTTTCAGAGGTAGAGTATGGGGGATCTTAGTTGCTATGGAAACACCCAAATACACTGAAATTTACCAGCTTCTTTATTTATTTTCTTTATTAGGCACTCTCCTGGATGCTGCAAGTGTTCTACTGGACTGCAGAGTTCTAAAATAGTTGATTCTGAATGGATCTTGACAACCGAGTCATTATTTTGGTGGAGGGACTGGTTCCTGGGGCTTCCCACCCTGCTGTTTTCCATGATGTCACTCTAAAACACAAGATTTTGAGATGAGAAAATTCTACTTTAGTGAGTTACTTGATTCTACAACAATTTCTATTCAAAGGCTTTAGGTTTACTGTGTCCCTCATTGAATTCCAGTTTACAGATTTAGAGTGAGAATGTTCCCAACTTCTATTAATATTAGTGAAACATGATAAACTAAGTTATCTTCCCCTCAGGATGAAATATTAAATCAACCTTTATCATAACTTTGTTAATTGGCTTACTGAAGTATATATTACCTAAACGAAAGAAATCTATATGTCCTAAGCAATTAATATTATGTGTACCTTATATGGAAACTCTGTGGGGCAGTTCTACCCTGTCCTGTAGGGTCGCTATGAGTCAGAATTGAATCGACGGCACTGGTTTTTTTTTTATGGGTACTTTATATAATGCAACTTTTTGATAAAGATTGTACGAATAGGGTACAAATATTTTATTTTTCATATATTTAGAGGAATGTTTTCCTTTTTTTTAAGATCTGTTTATAAACCAGTACCTATGTAATTGGTCTAGGTAGAGGGATTCCTGAGATTGTAATCATGAATTTTTGGAAAAGAAACAAACAAATTTGACCATTTTTAGCCAAAACATGATCTCATAAGATAAAAACAAATTAGCTGACTACCTATAATAAACCACTGTAATAATTGCTAAGTATATTATTTAAAACGTTAGTTAATGCTTCCTTTAAGATCTGTGATACGTTTGACAGATCAGTTTGGTCCTTGTCATGAACTGAATTGTGTCCCCCCAAAATGACTGTCCGATTGGTTAGGTCATGATTCCCAGTATAGTATGATTGTCCACCATTTTGTCATCTGATGTGACTTCCCTATGCGTTGTAAATCCTATCTCTGTGATGTTGATGAGATGGGATCAGTGGCAGTTATGTAAACTTAATCTATGAAACTAATCTAAATCTAAGCCAATCTCTTTTGAGATATAAAAGAGAGAAGTGAGCAGAGAGACAGGGGAACCTCATACCACCAAGAAACAAGAGCCAGAAGAATAGCGTGTCCTTTGGACCCAGGGTCTCTGTACTGAGAAGCTCCTTGACCAGGGAAGACTGATGACAAGGACCTTCCTCCAGAGCCAACAAACAGTGAAAGTCTTCCCCTACAGTTGGCACCCTCAATTTGGACTTCTAGCCTACTAGACTGTGGCAGAATAAATTTTTCTTTGTTAAAGCCATCCATCTGTGGTATTTCTGTTATAGCAGCACTAGATAACTAAGACAGTCCAATGTGGCCTCACATTTGTGAAAAAAATATAGGAATTATAATGGATAAAAGAACTCAATTTCAGGTTTGTGTACAGAGGTGCTTTAACCTGAAAACAACTAGTAAACTACGTTATTATCACATCTGGAAATTTAGTTGCCAGTTACTGGAAAGGAATAAGCATTCCAGACTTTGAAAGATGTAGAAAATTACCTTGGAAAAACTGACAAGTTTTCTACTTGAAAAAAAAAAATGGATTCAATTCTCTAACCATGTGGCCCCAAATTTTTAAGTTGTTTCTGTATTCTTAACACAATAACATGTTATAAATATGTAATCATACATATTAATGGGAATAGTTATCCATGAGGTGTACATGAAGAACTATTAGAGATTAAGACATTGCAAGACATTTGGGTGAGCACTCCATGAAAAAAAGCTATATTTAATGCAGAAATGCTCAGAGAAGTCAAGAGGTGATTCTGAGCCCCAAGCCAAGTCAGAAAACGTAGTGACAAGGTCTGAAAGACACAGAGTTAAAGCTCCTGAATGAAAGTAATATATTTTATGAAAGGAAGTTACAATTGCTCAAAAGTACTTTAGGAAAAAGGGAGGAATGGAATGTTCTGTATAACCAGAAAATAATGCTTTTTTTTTTTCCCCCATAGCCTAGATGTGAATCCCCATTTTCCTGTATTTATAATGTGTTTTCTTATGATGTTCTATTATTCACAGAGTTTATTTGTGCCCTAGACTAAACTGTATATTTTTATTGAGATAATAAACTGAGCACATGTTATAATAAATGTGTACATTAAAACATACCCATTCAGATCTCACTAATATGAAGTATGTAGAATAGGTAAAATATATTGAGACCAGAGTTTAATAGTGGTTTTCAGGGGTGGGAAAGAAGGGCAATGGGGGAAATGATCGTTTAGAAAACAATTGAGTTTTTATTTATGGGGATGAAAAACTTGACATTGGTGATGGTTGCACAACATGACTTATGTAATTGATCTCACTGAACTGTATATCATATATGTAAATACGTTAAATTGGCAAATGTGAAGTTATCATCTATGTTTTTATAATAATAAAAAAACTCATTCACTTATTTAATAATTTTGGAGTGGAGAGATTGAGGCCCTGCTCTCATAGTACTTATATTCAAGTCATGTAAGATGGACAACTAAACAAAATAAACAAACAAAAACAGTAGTGAGTGCTGTGATTAGAGAACGATGAAGATGGGGTTTAGATTAAATGGTCAAAGGCCTTACTGATGTAACTTTCTGACAGAATTTTAGGAAGAAACTATTTGAATATTTGGAAGAAGAGTAACCCAGACTGGTGCAGAGTTCCTAAGTTAGGGAAACTCCATTTTAGGCACCTCTTTAAACAGAGAGGTGATACAAAACACTATGTGACTAGAGAGTAGTGAATAAGGAAGAAGAAGTCAGAGAATAAATAGGGACCATGTCAGGTACAGGCTTGAAGGCCATGGTGAAGTTTGTACATTTTATTCTAAGGCTGTTTGAAGCCATTGGAGAAATTTAAGGAGAAGAGTAATACGATGTGACTTCAAGGTTAGTGAAATCTCAGTCAGCTTTACTTCTCCATGGACTTGTCTTTGAAGAACGCTATGTCTGAGAAAACTGCTTTTTATATACAGTTGTTCCCTTAGAAACTGAGCAGAGCTTTGTAAGAGAAAATTTAGGGTAGTGAAAAGGTAGAGAGGCAAACACCAGGTCATGTAAAAAAGAGCATTAACTTCAATCCTAAAGCTATTGAAACAGCCACAAGAGGATATTACAAACAGGTTTATGCCAATAATTCTAAAATTTGTGAAATTCTACAAATTTCTAGAAAAACATATTATCTAAATTTACATAGGACAAAAATAATAATTTTACTAAAGAAATTAGATCTGTAATTTAGAGTCTTTCTACAAATAAAACCTGGACCAGATATATCCACCAACAAATTTTACTAATTACTAAAGGAAGAAATGTCAGTCTTGCACAAACTCTTCCAGAGTATAGGCAAGAAAGACACACATGCAAACTTGTTTTTTGAAGCAAACATAATCTCGATATCAAAACCTGAAAAAGACATTATGGCTAAAAATGTTGTACGCCAGTCTTGTTCATGGACAAAGCTACAAACATCTATGACAAAAATACTGGCAAACAGAATCTTGTATTATATTAAAGGATAATATGCTATTACAAAGTTAGGCTCATTAACATTTAAAAAGTCATGATTGACAGGATAAAGGAGGAAAATATCAAACAATTACCTGAAATAAGATTCAGAACAAAGCATATGTAAATTAGTGATAAAAAAATCAGCAAAATTAAGATTAACCAAATCACTGCCATTGAGTTGATTCCGACTCATAGAGAGTGGCCCTGTTGGACAGAGTATAAGTGTCCCATAGGTTTTCTAAGGCTACAAACCCTTACAGAAACAGACTGCCACATCATTTTTCCATGGAGCACCTGGTGGGTCCTGACTGCTGATCTTTCGGTTAGCAGTTGAGTGCTTTAACTGCTGTGCCACCAGGGCTCCTTAAAATTAAGATCAGGAGGGAATATTCTTAAACTGATAAAGGAGATCTATAAAAAACTCAAAGCAAATTGCATATTTAATGGTAAACTACTACAATATTTCCTTCTGATACAAGGAACAAACTATGTATATCCACTATCACCACCTTTACTCAGACTTTAGGAGACCATCACCAGTGAAAGAAATATGAAGTGCAAGATAAAGAAATGCTGGAAGTATTGGATAGGAGAAATAATAGTCTAATTATTAATACATGATGTGATTATGTAAATAGAAAAGGAAAATAAATATTAAATTTTTAATAATAAGTGAATTTAGCCATTTGGCTTCATAGAAAGTCATATTAAAAAAAAGTTGAGAAAATAACTTTTAAAAGTTATTACAATAAAAACATTTAAAAATAACAGCAACATAAAATACTTAGAAATAAATCTAATGAAAACTTTATTTTGAGAAGTTAAATGCTTCCTACATAAATGGAGAGAAATGCCACATCCAGAGATTTTTTTTAAAGAGTGTCAATTCTCTAAAAAAAAAAAAAAAACACCTACCTCTATGAATAACTGCCTCCTTTGTCATAAAAAAAATTTTTTTTTCATTTGTCATGAGACAAAAAGAATTGTATGGTGCCTGGCTATCATTACTGAACTATAGAAGAGTGTATTTTATAGAAGAATATAGAATATAGAATAAGCACCACATTCTATAGAAGAATCCTGATCAAAAGGGAGAAAAATTCAGAAAAGAATTTTAACTTCTTGTGGTATCCAGCCTTTCTGGAACCACGGAAACTACTGCCCTGAGATAATCTTTACAACTTTAATCAAAAATGTCCCCTAAAATATTCTTAAAACCAAACAGTAGTTTAGCTTAACTAATAAAGAATGCCTGCCTTCAGAAAACCCTAAGGAATCCACAAGAAAACAAATGAAACTAATAGAAGAGTTCAGCAGAGTATCGGGATACAAGATGAACATACAAAAATCAGTTGGATTCCTCTACACCAACAAAAAGAACATTGAAGAGGAAATCACCAAATCAATGCCATTTACAGTAGCCCCCAAGAAGACAAAATACTTAGGAATAAATCTTACCAGAGATGTAAAAGACTTATACAAAGAAAACTGCAGTATACTTCTGCAAGAAACCAAAAGAGACTTACATAAGTGGAAAAACATACCTTGCCCATGGATAGGAAGACTTAACATTATACAAAATGTCTATTCTATCTACCAAAAGCAATATATATATTTAATGCAATTCTGATCCAAATCCCAACAACATTCTTTAATGAGATGGAGAAACAAATCACCAACTTCATATGGAAGGGAAAGAGGCCCCAGATAAATAAGGCATTACTGAAAAAGAAGAACAAAGTGGGAGGCCTTACTTTACCTGATTTTAGAACCTATTATATCGCCACAGTAGTCAAAATAGCCTAGTACTGGTACAACAACAGATACATAGACCAATGGAACAGAATTGAGAATCCAGACAGAAATCCATCCACATATGAGCAGTTGATATTTGACAAAGGCCCCCAAAAAAGTTAAATGGAGAAAAGACAGTCTTTTTAACAAATGGTGCTGGCATAACTGGATACCCATCTGCAAAAAAATGAAACAAAACCCATATCTCACTCCATGCACAAAAACGAGCTCAAAATGGATCGAAAACCTAAATATAAAAACTAAAATGATAAAGATCATGGAAGAAAACATAGGGACAACGTTAGGAGCCCTAATACATGGCATAAACAGTATATAAAACATTACTAAGAATGCAGAAGAAAAACTAGATAACTGGGAGCTCCTAAAAATCAAACACCTATGCTCATCCAAAGACTTCACCAAAAGAGTAAAAAGACTATCTACAGACAGGGAAAAAGTTTTTAGCTATGACATTTTCGATCAGCACCTGATCTCTAAAATCTATATGACACTGAAAAAAACTGAACTACAAAAAGACAAATAACCCAATTAAAAAATGGGCAAAAGATATGAATAGACACTTCACTAAAGAAGACATTCAGGTAGCTAACAGATACATGAGGAAATGTTCACAATCATTAGCCATTAGAGAAATGCAGATCAAAACTACAATGAGATTTCATCTCACTCTAGCAAGGCTGGCATTAATCCAAAAAACACAAAAGAATAAATGTTGGAGAGGCTGTGGAGAGATTGGAACACTTATACACTGCTGGTGGGAATGTCAAATGGTACAACCAATTTGGAAATCGATTTGGTGCTTCCTTAAAAAGCTAGAAAGAGAATTACCATAGGATCCAGCAATCGCACTCCTTGGAATATATCCTAGAGAAATAAGAGCCTTTACACAAACAGATATATGTACACCCATGTTAATTGCAGCACTGTTTACAATAGCAAAAAGCTGGAAGCAACCAAGGTGCCTATCAACAGATGAATGGATAAATAAATTACGGTATATTCACACAATGGAATACTACGCATTGATAAAGAACAGTGAGGAATCTGTGAAACATTTCATAACATGGAGGAACCTAGAAGGCATTATGCTCAGTGAAGTTAGGTGCAAAAGGACAAATATTGTATAAGACCACCATTATAAGAGCTTAAGAAATAGTTTAAAATGAGAAGAAAATACTCTTTTGGGGTTACGAGAAGGGGGAGGGAGGGAGGGTGGGGGGCAGCATTCACTAATTACATAGTAGATAACAACTACTTTAGGTAAAGGGAAAGACAACACACAATACAGGGGAGGTCAGCACAACTGGACTAAACCAAAAGTAAAGAAGTTTCCTGAATAAACTGAATGCTTCAAAGGCCAGTGTAGCAGGGGCAGGGGTTTGGAGACCATGGTTTCAGGGGACATCTAAGTCAATTGGCTTAAGAAAATCTATTAAGAAAATATTCTGCGTCCCACTTTGAAGAGTGGCATCGGGGGTCTTAAATACTAGCAAGCAGCCATCTAAGATGCATCAATTTTTCTCAACCCACCTGGATCAAAGGAGAATGAAAAACAACAAGGACACAAGGTAATTACGAGGCCAAGAGACAGAAAGGGCCACATGAACCAGAGACTACATCATCCTGAGACCAAAAGAACTAGATGGTGCCCGGCTACCACCAATGACTGCCCTGACGGGGAATACAACAGAGAACCCCTGAGGGAGCAGGAGAGCAGTGGGATGCAGACCCCAAATTCTCTTAGAAAGACCAGGCTTAATGGTCTGACTGAGACTAGAAGGACCTTGGTGGTTATGGCCCCCAGACCTTCTGTTGGCCCAGGACAGGAACCATTCCCAAAGCCAACTCTTCAGACAGGGATTGGACTGGACAATGGGTTGGAGAGGGATGGTGGTGAGGAGTGAGCTTCTTGGATCAGGTGGACACTTGAGACTATGTTGGCAACTCCTGCCTGGAGGGGAGATGAGAGGGTGGAGGGGGTTAGAAGCTGGTGAAATGGACACAAAAAGAGAGTGGAGGGAGAGAGCGGGCTGTCTCATTAAAAAAAAAAGGGGGGGAGAGTAATTGGGAGTATGCAGCAAGGTGTATATAAGTTTTTATGTGAGAGACTGACTCGATTTGTAAACTTTCACTTAAAGCATAATAAAAATTATATATATACAAAAAAAGATACAACTAACTGGCACCCTTATTTATCCACTATCTATAAGAAATGTGTATTAGAACAGTTCTGGAAAGGAAAATGGCAGAGAGCATCGAAAGCCTTTAAAATGAAGCTAGCAAGCAACCATCTAAGATGCATCGACTGGTCTCAACCCACCTGGTGCAAAGGAGAATGAAAAACACCAAAGACACAAGGAAAATATGAGCCGAAGAGCCAGAAAGGGCCACATAAATCAGAGATTCCATCAGCCTGAGACGGGAAGAACTAGATGGTGCCTGGCTACCACCAATGACAGCCTTGACAGAACACAACAGAGAATCCCTGATGGAGCATGAGGAAAGTGTGACGCAGAGCTCAAATTCTAGTAAAAAGACCAGGCTTAATGGTCTGACTGAGACTGGAGGAACACCAGAGGACATGGCCCCCGGACCCTCTGTTAGCCCAAAACTAAAACCATTCCCAAAGCTAACTCTTCAGACGAAGATTAGACTGGACTATAATGAAATGATAGTGGTGAAAAGTGTGTCCTTCTTAGCTCAAGTAGACACGTGAGACTGTGTGGGCAGCTCCTGTCCAGAGGCAAGAAGAGAAGGCAGATGGGTACAGGAGCTGGTTGAATGGACATGAGAAATACAGGGTGGAGAGGAGGAGTGTGCTGTCACATTGTAGGGAGAGCAATTAGGGTCACATAACAATGTGTATGTAACTTTTTGTATGAGAAACTGACTTGAATTGTTAAGTTTTACTTAAAGCACAATAAAAAAAGAAAAAAATGTAAAAAAAAAAAAAAAAAAGAATGCCTGCCATGAGCATTATACTCTTTTAAGATCTATATATATGGGATCAAATTGAAAACAGCAACTTGAAAAATTAGATGGGAAACTTAGTGGGCAGTGAGTTTGTTAATGGAGGAGGAACAACTCAGAAAAGGAGAGTGAGAATGGTTGCACAACTTGAAGAATGTAATCAATGTCACTTAATTGTACTTGTAGAAACTTGGTCTATATTTTTGCTATGTCTATTCTTAGCAACAAAATAAAATATTTAAAAAAATCCATCATACATTTTTGTGAAATTTGGCAACTGATTCTGTAACAGTTATGCATAACAGTTATGGTCATGCAAAGGCCAAGCAGCAAAGACAATCTTGAAGCACAACAACGTGGGAGGCTTTACTCAAAACTTGTTATAAACCTAATTCAGACAGAGTATAATTATGCAGACACCTCAACAGACAAATAGATCAATAGAACAGTGGGAAAAGAAAATAGAGTAACAGATCTACACTATAGACCCATCTCATCAGCAACTGAAGAACTTAGTGCAGAAATAAAAGGGCAGTTTTTTTTTTTTTTGTAATAAGTGGTTTTAAGTTGATGGAATATCCATACAAAGAAATAAAAACCCAACCTCCCTACCTTATATTATATGCAAAAATCCATTCTAGGTGGATGGTAGATTTAAATATGAAGAGTAAAACAAGATAACATAGAATATCCCATGTCCTTAGGATCGAGAAACAGTTCATAAGCATGGCATTAACCACAGGGAGATGATGGATATATTGGACTACATTCATATTGGGAGTTTCTGTTTACAATTACACTATTAAAAGAATGAAAGGGCATGCAATCTAGTACGAGATGATGTTTGCAACCCATATATAACTGACAGAGGGCTCAAATACTAACTATATATATAGAACTATCACAAATCAACAAGAAAAAAGGCAATCCAATAAAAAAAAATATGCGCAGTCACTTAAACACAGCTTTACAAAAGGATATCTAAGTGAGCAATAAACATTTGAAAAAATGTTAAAGTGTATTAGAAATGAGGAAAATAGACATTAATATAATGCTGAGGTAACCGCACAGAATTGCTAAGATTGAAACTGACAAGCCCAATTTCTGGTGAGGTTATTGAGCAACTGAAATTCTCACGCACTTTTGATGGGCATATAAACTTATAACTACTGTAAAGAACTCTTAATATTTTCTACTAAAGGTGAGGCTAACAACAACTTATGGCCCATCAATTTCATTGCTAGCTATATGCCCTAGAGTAATGTACGCACTATTGTTGTTGTTAGGTGCCATCAAGTCAGTTCCGACTCATAGTCGCCCTATGCACAACAGAACGAAACACTGCCTGGTCCTGCGCCATCCTCACAATTGTTACTGTGCTTGAGCCCATTGTTGCAGCCACTGTGTCCGTCCATCTCGTTGAGGATCTTCCTCTTTTTTGCTGACCCTCCACTTTACCAAGCATGATGCCTTTCTCCAGGGACTGATCCTTTCTGATAACATGTCCAAAGTATGCGAGACAGTCTCACCGCCCTTGCTTCTAAGGAGCATTCTGGTTGTACTTCTTCCAAAACAGATTTGTTTTTTCTTTTGGCAGTCCATGGTACAGTCAATATTCTTCGCCAACAACACAATTCAAAGGCATCGATTCTTCTTTGGTCTTTCTTATTCATTGTCCAGCTTTTGCATGCATATGAAGCAATTGAAAACACCATGGTTTGGGCCAGGTGGACCTTAGTCCTCTATAAAAGACTGTTTATAGAAGCATCACTCCTAATAGTAACTGGAAACAACTCAATGTCTACTGTTTGCCTGCCTCTTTACCTTATCACCATTCTAAACTTTCTCCTACAAAGTTCTGTCCAGTTTTAAATCATATAAGAATTATGTTGTTGTTGTTGTTGTTAGGTGCCATCAAGTCAGTTCTGACTCACAGCGACCCTATGCACAACAGAACGAAACACTGCACGGTCCTGCACCATCCTTACAGTCATTGTTACCCCTGAGCCCACTATTGCAGCCACTGTGTCAATCCACCTCATTGAGGGTCTTCCTCTTTTCCACTGTCCCTGTACTTTAGCAAGCATGATGTCCTTCTCCAGGGACTGACCCCTTCTGACAACATGTCCAAAGTAGGTAAGACGCAGTCATGCAATCCTTGCTTCTAAGGAGCATTCTGGTTGTACTTCTTCTAAGACAAGAACTATATCACCTCTAATATGCATCAGATATAGCTCACTGACATCCAAATCAGAAATATTTCTAAGTATGTAAAATTATGTCAAGGTGTAGTAGGCATCTCTTAATCAATACACATATAGAACAAAATCATTACCAGTTGGCTAATAGCTGCCTCTTGTTATTCTGAGACAAACTGCGGGACCGAAGCCTGTGGAAATCTGGAGAGTGTCACAAGCAAGAGTGAATCAAGGAGATGTGAAATGAGGAAAAAGTGAAAGAACACCATAGACATAAGGCTTTTCTTGGGAGATTGGTTCTGCCAACAATTCCATTCAAGGTGACAAATCTGTATTAAACACCTGCCGTTTTTTTTGTCTGCTGAGTGCTAAAGGTCGGCTCTGTTAAGAGAGTAAAAGAGCCACTGATAATTACAATAGACGGATTTAGAAAGCGCTCAGGTAACAATTGCATAGCAATGAAGGTATACACCACATTGTGTGGTTCAGTGCCAGCAGTCTCAACACAATTTCCATTTATTTATTTATTTATTTATTACTCCTTGTCAGTGTAATTAGATTGGTAGTGAAGTCATAGACTCTGTTCAGAGATACTGCCTTGGCAATGTATGCATCACAGACGCTGCTTTAGGGAAACAGAGCTGGATGCCTGGGATGTTGTTCATAGATGGGCTGATGTCATGGCATCTAGGGTAGAAAAGAAAACAGACTGATCTGTCAGCCAGTTGAGCTCTGCTCTAAAGACAAGATTACCATGTTTTTGCTCATTGATTAATTTTGTGGAGGTTTTCCAGTTCCATATACCTTCTCCTCAATATAATGGAAGTTTGGATCCAAGAATATTTCACTTTTATATGCATAGACATTCTGTCCTTTTTGCACTTTTGGAGAATGTGTTTAGGGATATTAACTATAACAAGAGCCTCAAAATTTATTAATTTCGGTGATTTTTTTTCTTGCCAGACAGTAAACAGTGAGGCCACCAAACAATGTCTTTCCTGTAATTATATAGCCTAGAAATATATTCAAGTTCAAGGCTCAGTTAAAATTTCTTAACTTGAGAGAAGCACCTTCTTTTAACAGACACATTAATAACATGTTGCTTTTCATAACATTTTATAATTTTCAATGTATTTTCTCTTTGGAACCTACAGGAATTCAATTAATCTTCACAAAAATATTACTTACAAATAAAACATTTCTATCTTATATGTGATTCAGACATCAAATTTGTTTGGTCAAAATAATATAGATTATAAGCAAGAAATCTGGCTAGAACCCAGGATTTTGGTCTAAAAGTGCTTTGTTTTTCCTGTTTTTAATTTTTATTTTATACTTAATAGCAATATTCTTAATGTGTCCAACTGCATTCTTTAGAGTTTAATAATACAATCAAATTATTAAAATATAAGAAGCATCACCTTAACATCACTTGATTATTCAGTTTATTAGTTGCGTATTTTCTTAAGTTTTGTTTTCTCTTATTCTGTACTAAAAAAATGGCACCCCCAGTCTCAGAAGCTGAAAAGGAATTATGTTGTTGCGTTATCTACTTATAATTTATTCAAAAATTTCATTAATTGTTGAAATGAGATTTTTTGCCAATGGTTTTAATTAATTTACCTCTGAGTCATGTCTTAGACTTTGGCATCTGGGATTGCTGTGATGATTGTTATGTTCTTTTGATTAAAATAAAATTTCAAAAAATTTAATAAAAATAAAATCATTATCAAGCTAGTTTTTATATTTTTGAGTAATTGAAGTAGGTTCATGTGCAGATTTCTTAGTGATATTATCTGTGCGTATTTTTTTAAAATTACTAATCTTATTTGTTATTTTTTAAAATTGTACTTCATGTAAAAGTTTACAGGTCAAGTTAACTTCTCTTACAAAAATTTATGCACATATTGTTATGTGACAGTAGCTGCAATCCCTAGAATGTGACAGCACACTCCCCCTTTCCATCATGGGTTTCCCATGTCCATCTAACCAGCTCCTGTCCCCTCCTGCCTTCTCATCCTGCCACTGGACAGGAGCTGCCCGTTTGGTCTCCTGTATCTGTTTGAACTAAGAAGCACACTCTTCTGTTTTAGAGTCCAGTCCATTCTTTGAAGAGTGGGCTTTAGGAATGGTTTTAATTCTGGGGTAACAGAGTGTCTCCGTGCCATGGTTTTGGAGGTTCCCTCATTCTCAGTCAGACCATTGAGTCTGGTCTTTTTATGTGAGTTTGAGCTCTGCTTCACGCTTTTCTCCCACTCTGTCAGGGAAAATCTGTTGTTTTCCCTGTCAGGGAGGTCACTGGTGGTAGCCAGGCACCATCTGGTTCTTCTGGTCTCAGGCTGATGGGATCTCCGGTTTATGTGGCCGTTTTGTCTCTTGGGCTAATATTTTCCTTGTGTCTTTGGTGTTCTTCATTCTCCTTTGCTCCAAGTGGGTTGGGACCAATTGAAATATCTTAGACGGCCACTCACAAGCTTTAAAGACCATGGATGTCATTCATCAAAGTGGGACACAGAACATTTTCTTAATAAAATTTGTTATGTCAATTGACCTAGGTGTCCCCTAAACCATGGTCCCCAGAGCTCAGCTCCAGCTACACTGTCCCTCAAAGTGTTTGGTTGCGTTCAGGGAACTTCTTAGTTTTTGGTTTAGTCCGGCTGTGCTGACTTCCCCTGTATTGTGTGTTGTCCTTCCCTTCACCAAAGATGATTCTTCTCTATCTAGTTAGTGAATTCCCCTCTCTCTCTCTTCACACCCTTATAACCATCAAAGAATGTTTTCTTCTTTAAATCTTTTCTTGAGTTTTTATAAGAGTGGTCTCATACAATATTTGCCTTTTTGCAACTGACTAATTTCACTCAGCATAATGCCTTCCAGGTACCACCATGTTGTGAGATGTTTCGAGGATGCATCATTGTTCTTTAGTTGCATGAACCACAATTTCTTTATCCATTTGTCTGTTGATGGGCACCTAGCTTGTTTCCATCTTTTTGCTACTGTGAACAGTGCTGCAATGAACATGGGTGTGCTTACATCTATTGGTGTGATGGCTCTTATTTCTCTAGGATATATTTCAAGGAGTGGGATTACTTGATCGTACAGTACTTCCATTTCTAGCTTTCAAAGGAAGCGCCAAATGGATTTCCAAAGTGGTTGTACCATTTTACATTTCCACCAGTGGTGCATAAGTGTTCCAGTCTCTCCACAACCTCTCTAACATTTATTATTTTGTGTTTTTTGGATTAGTGCCAGCCTTGTGGGGTGAGATGGTATTTCATTGTAGTTGTTTGTTTTTTTCATAATTTTTATTGTGCTTTAAGTGAAAGTTTACAAATCAAGTCAGTCTCATACAAAAGCCCATATACACCTTGCTACACACTCCCAATCACTCTCTCCCTAATGAGACAGCCCGCTCTCTCCTTCCACTCTCTCTTGTCGTGTCCATTTCGCCAGCTTCTAATGCCCTCCACCCTCTCATCTCCCCTCCAGGCAGGAGATGCCAACATAGTCTCAAGTGTCCACCTGATCCAAGAAGCTCACTCCTCACCACCATCCCTCTCCAACCCATTGTCCAGTCCAATCCCTGTCTGAAGAGTTGGCTTCGGGAATGGTTCCTGTCCTGGGCCAACAGAAGGTCTGGGGGCCATAACCACCAAGGTCCTTCTAGTCTCAGTCAGACCATTAAGTCTGGTCTTTTTAAGAGAATTTGGGGTCTGCATCCCACTGCTCTCCTGCTCCCTCAGGGGTTCTCTGTTGTATTCCCCGTCAGGGCAGTCATTGGTGGTAGCCGGGCACCATCTAGTTCTTTTGGCCTCAGGATGATGTAGTCTCTGGTTCATGTGGCCCTTTCTGTCTCTTGGCCTCGTAATTACCTTGTGTCCTTGTTGTTTTTCATTCTCCTTTGATCCAGGTGGGTTGAGACCAATTGATGCATCTTAGATGGCTGCTTGCTAGCGTTTAAGACCCCAGACGCCACTCTTCAAAGTGGGATGCAGAATGTTTTCTTAATAGATTTTATTATGCCAATTGACTTAGATGTCCGCTGAAACCATGGTCCAGGCCCCTGCCCCTGTATGCTGGACATCGAAGTGTTCAATTTATTCAGGAAATTTCTTTGCTTTTGGTTTAGTCCAATTGTGCTGACCTCCCCTGTATTGTGTGCTGTCTTTCCCATCACCTAAAGTAGTTCTCATCTACTATCTAATTAGTGAGTGTCCCTCTCCCACCCTCCCTCCCTCCCCCATCCCGTAACCACGAAAGAATGTTTTCTCAAGTTCTTATAATAGTGGTCTTACACAATATTTGTCCTTTTGCAACTGACTAATTTCACTCAGAATAATGCCTTCTAGGTTCCTCCATGTTATGAAATGTTTCACAGATTCCTCACTGTTCTTTATCAATGCGTAGTATTCCATTGTATGAATATACCATAATTTATTTATCCATTCATCTGTTGATGGGCACCTTGGTCGCTTCCAGCTTTTTGCTATTGTAAACAGTGCTGCAATAAACATGGAGGTACACATATCTGTTCGTGTAAAGGCTCTTATTTCTCTAGGAGAAATTGCTAGGAGTGGGATTGCTGGATCGTATGGTAGTTCTATTTCTAGCTTTTTAAGGAAGCGCCAAATCGATTTCCAAAGTGGTTGTACCATTTGACATTCCCACCAGCAGTGTATAAGTGTTCCAATCTCTCCACAGCCTCTCCAACATTTATTCTTTTGTGTTTTTTGGATTAATGCCAGCCTTGATGGAGTGAGATGAAATCTCATTTTAGTTTTGATCTGCGTTTCTCTAATGGCTAATGATCGTGAACATTTCCTCATGTATCTGTTAGCTACCTGAATGTCTTCTTTAGTGAAGTGTCTATTCATATCTTTTGCCCATTTTTTTTAATTGGGTTATTTGTCTTTTTGCAACTGAGTTTTTTCAGTATCATGTACGTTTTAGAGATCAGGTGCTGATCAGAAATGTCATAGCTAAAAACTTTTTCCCAGTCTGTAGGTAGTCTTTTTACTCTTTTGGTGAAGCCTTTGGATAAGCATAGGTGTTTGATTTTAAGGAGCTCCCAGTTATCTAGTTTTTCTTCTGCATTCTTAGTAATGTTTTGTATACTGTTTATGCCATGTATTAGGGCTCCTAATGTTGTCCCTATTTTTTCTTTCATGATCTTTATCGTTTCAGATTTTATATTAAGGTCTTTGATCCATTTTGAGCTCATTTTTGTGCATGGAGTGAGGTATGGGTCTTGTTTCATTTTTTTGCAGATGGATATCCAGTTATGCCAGCACCATTTGTTAAAAAGACTGTCTTTTCCCCATTTAACTGTTTTGGGGCCTTTGTCAAATATCAACTGCTCATATGTGGATGGATTTATCTCTGGATTCTCAATTCTGTTCAGGTGGTCCATGAATCTGTTGTACCAGTACCAGGCTGTTTTGACTACTGTGGCAGTATAATAGGTTCTCGAATCAGGTAGAGTAAGGCCTCCCACTTTGTTCTTCTTTTTCAGTAATGCCTTATTTATCCGGGGCCTCTTTCCCTTCCATATGAAGTTGGTGATTTGTTTCTCCATCTCATTAAAGAATGTCCTTGGGATTTGGATCGGAATTGCATTAAATGTTTAGATCACTCTTGGTAGAATGGACAATTTTTTTTAAATAATTTTTATTGTGCTTTAAGTGAAAGTTTACAAATCAAGTCAGTGTGTCACATATAAGCTTATATACACCTTACTCCATACTCCCACTTACTCTCCCCCTAATGAGTCAGCGCGCTCCCTCCTTCCAGTCTCTCCTTTCGTGATGATTTTGCCAGTTTCTAACCCTCTCTACCCTCCCATCTCCCCTCCAGACAGGAGATGCCAACACAGTCTCAAGTGTCCACCTGATACAAGTAGCTCACTCTTCGTCAGCATCTCTCTCCAACCCATTGTCCAGTCCTTTCCATGTCTGATGAGTTGTCTTCGGGAACGGTTCCTGTCCTGGGCTAACAGAAGGTTTGGGGACCATGACCACCGGGATTCCTCTAGTCTCAGTCAGATCATTAAGTCTGGTCTTTTTATGAGAATTTGGGGTCTGCATCCCACTGTTCTCCTGCTCCCTCAGGGGTTCTCTGTTGTGCTCCCTGTCAGGGCAGTCATCCTTTGTGGCCGGGCACCATCTGGTTCTTCTGGTCTCAGGATGATGTAAGTCTCTGGTTCATGTGGCCCTTTCTGTCTCTCGGGCTCATAGTTATCGTGTGACCTTGGTGTTCTTCATTCTCCTTTGATCCAGGTGGGTTGAGATCAACTGATGCATCTTAGATGGCCGCTTGTTAGCATTTAAGACCCCAGAAGCCACATTTCAAAGTGGGATGCAGAATGTTTTCATAATAGAATTATTTTGCCAATTGACTTAGAAGTCCCCTTAAGCCATAGTCCCCAAACCCCCGCCCTTGCTCCGCTGACCTTTGAAGCATTCAGTTTATCCAGGAAACTTCTTTGCTTTTGGTCCAGTCCAGTTGAGCTGACCTTCCATGTATTGAGTATTGTCCTTCCCTTCACCTAAAGCAGTTCTTATCTACTAATTAATCAGTAAATAACCCTCTCCCACCCTCCCTCCCTCCCCTCCTCGTAACCAAAAAAGAATGTGTTCTTCTCAGTTTATACTATTTCTCAGGATCTTATAATAGTGGTCTTATACAATATTTGTCCTTTTGCCTCTGACTAATTTCGCTCAGTTTTCAGGACGATTCCTTAGGGTTTTCTGTGTATAAGATCTTGTCATCTGCAAATAGAGATACCTTTACATCTTCCTTGCCAATCTGGATGCTCTTTATTTCTTTATCTAGCCTAATTGCTCTGGCAAGGAATTCCAGCACACTGTTGAATAAGAGCGGTGATAAAGGGCATCCTTGTCTGGTTCCTGATCTCAAAGGGAATGTTTTCAGGCTTTCTCCTTTTAGGGTGATGTAGGCTGTTGGCTTTGTATAAATGCCCTTTATTATGTTGAGAAATTTTCCTTGTATTCCTATTTTGCTGAGAGTTTTTATCATGAATGAGTGTTGAACTTTGTCAAATGCCTTTTCTGCATCAATTGATAAAATCATGTGATTCTTGTCTTTTGTTTTATTATATGTGGTGGATTACATTAATTGTTTTTCTAATGTTGAACCATCTCTGCATACCTGGTATCCCACTTGGTCATGGTGAATTATTTTTTTGATATGTTGTTGAAGTCTATTGGCTAGCATTTTGTTGAGGATTTTTGCATCTACATTCATGCAGGATATAGGTCTATAATTTTCTTTTCTTGTGGTGTCTTTACCTGGCTTTGGTATCAGGGGTATGGTGGCTTCATAGAATGAGTTTGGTAGTATTCCATCATTTTCTATGCTCTGAAATACCTTTAGTAGTAGTGATGTTAACTCTTCTCTGAAAGTTTGGTAGAACTCTTCAGTGAAGCCCTCTGGACCAGGGCTTTTTTTTTGTTGGGAGTTTTTGATTACCTTTTCAATCTCTTTTTTTGTTATGGGTCTACTTAGTTGTTCTACCTCTGTTTGTGTTAGCTTAGGTAGGTAGTGTGTTTCTAGGAATTCGTCCATTTCTTCTAGGTTTTCCAATTTGTTTGAGTATAGTTTTTCATAGTAATCTGATATGATTCTTTTAATTTCAGTTGGGTCTGTTGTAATATCGCCCATCTTATTTCTTATTCGGGTTATTTGCTTCCTCTCCTGTTTTTCTTTTTTCAGTTTGGCCAGTGGTTTATCAATTTTGTTGATTTTTTTCAGAAAAATAGCTTTTGGTCTTGTTAATTCTTTCAATTGAATTTTTTCAATTTCAATTTTCTGTTTTCTATTTCATTTAGTTCAGCTCTAATTTTTATTATTTATTTTCTTCTGGTGTCTGTGGGTTTCTTTTGTTGCTCTCTTTCTATTTGTTCAAGTTGTAGGGGTAATTCTTTGATTTTGGCCCTTTCTTCTTTTTGGATGTGTGCATTTATTGATATAAATTGGCCTCTGAGCACTGCTTTTGCTGTGTCCCAAAGGTTCTGATAGGAAGTGTTTCATTCTCATTGGAATCTATGAATTTCTTTATTCCATCCTTAACGTTTTCTATAATCCAATCTCTTTTTGAGCAGGGTATTGTTCAGTTTCCAAGTGTTTGATTTCTTTTCCCTGCTTTTCCTGTTATTAATTTCCACTTTTATGGACTTGTAGTCAGAGAAGATGCTTTATAATATTTCAATGTTTTGGATTCTGCTAAGGCTTGCTTTATGACCTAATATGTGGTCTATTCTAGAGAATGTTCCATGTGCCCTAGAAAAGAAAGTATAGTCAGTTGCTGTTGGATAGAGTGTTCTGTATATGTCTATGAGGTCAAGTTGGCTCATTGTGGCATTTAGATCTTCCGTGTCTTTATTGAGCTTCTTTCTGGATGTCCTGTCCTTCACCGAAAGTGGTGTGTCGAAGCTTCCTACTATTATTGTGGAGCTGTCTATCTCATTTTCAATGCTGATAGAGTTTGTTTTATGTATCTTGCAGCCCTGCCATTGGGTGCAAAAATATTTAATATGGTTATATCTTCTTGGTGTATTGTCCCTTTAATCATTAGTGTCCTTCCTTATCTTTTCTCATAGATTTGACTTTAAAGTCTATTTTGTCAGAAATTAATATTGCCACTCCTGCTTTTTTTTTTGATTGCTGTTTGCTTGATATATATTTTTCCATTCTTTGAGTTTTAGTTTGTTTGTGTCTCTAAGTCTAAGGTGTGTCTCTTGTAGGCAGCATATAGATGGATCTTGTTTTTTAATCCATTCTGCCACTCTCTGTCTCTTTATTGGTGCATTTAGTCCATTTACATTCAGGGTAATTATGGATAGGTATGAATTTAGTGCTATCGTTTTGATGTCCTTTTTTGTGTGTGTTGCTGACAGTTTCTTTTTCCCACTTGATTTTATGTGCTGAGTAGATTTTCTTTATATATTGTCCTTTCCTCATATTTGTTATTGTTGATTTTGTTTCTGCTGAGTCTGTATTTTTCCCTTGAATTTTATTTTGATGAGTAAGATAGTTTGTCTCCTTTGTGGTTACCTTATTTTTTACCCCATTTTTCTAAATTTAAAACTAACTTTTATTTCTTTGTATTGCCGTACCTTCCGCTCCATATGGAAGGTGTATGATTACATTTCGTAGTCCCTCTTTATTATTTTAATGTTTTAATGTTGCCTTCTTTTATATAATAACATCGCTGTTACCCTGTGTTGAGCTTTTTTTTTTTCCTTTTTTTAATCTTGCTTTGTTTTTTTTGGATTTCCCTGCCTGGGTTGACTTCTGGTTGCTCTGCCCAGTGTTCTAGTCTTGGGTCGATATCTGGTATTATTGATTTTCTAACCAAAGAACTCCCTTAGTATTTCTTGTAGTTTTGGTTTGGTTTTGAAGAATTCCCTCAACTTGTGTTTGTCTGGAAATGTCTTAATTTCACCTTCACATTTAAGAGACAGTTTTGATGGATATATGATTCTTGGCAGGCAATTTTTTTCCTTCAACAATTTAAATATGTCATCCCATTGCCTTCTTGCCTGCATGGTTTCTGCCGAGTAGTCTGAGCTTATTCTTATTGGCTCTGCTTTATAGGTGACTTTTCATTTATCCCTCACTGCTCTTATAATTCTCTCTTTATCTTTCGTTTTGGCAAGCTTGATTATAATATGTCTTGGTGACTTTCTTTTAAGATCTACCTTATGTGAAGTTTGATGAGCATCTTGGATAGATATCTTCTCATCTTTCAAAATATCAGGGAAGTTTTCTGCCAACAAATCCTCAACAATTTTCTCTGTATTTTCTGTTATCCCTCCCTGTTCTGGTACTCCAATCACTTGTAGGTTATTTCTCTTGATAGAGTCCCATACGATTCTTAAGGTTTCTTCATTTTTTTTTAATTCTTTTATCTGATTTTTCTTCAAATATATTAGTGCCAAGTGATTTATCTTCAAATGCAGAAATTCTAGCTTCTACTTGCTCAATTCTGCTCCTCTGACTTTCTATTGAGTTACCTAATTCTGAAATTTTATTGTTAATCTTCGGAATTTCTGATGGCTGTCTGTCTATGGATTTTTCCAGCTTATTAAACTTTTCATTATGTTCCTGAAAAATCTTTCTAATTTCTTCAGTTGCTTTATCTGTGTGTTCCTTGGCTTGTTCTGCATATTGCCTCATTTCCTTCCCAATGTCTTGAAGGGCTCTGTATATTAAACTTTTGTATTCTGCATCTGGTAATTCCAGGAACGCACTTTCATCTAAAAGATCCCTTGATTCTTTGTTTTGAGAGCCTGTTGAGGTGATCATGGCCTGTTTCTTTGCGTGACTCGGTATTGACTGTTGTCTCCAAGCCATCTATAAGTTATTGTATTAGTTTATGCTTGCTTACTGTGTCGTAGCTCCTTGCTTTGTTTTGTTTTGGTATACCCCTATGGGTTGCTTGAGTGAGCTAGCTTGATTATTTTCACCTTTGGAGCTCTGGTGTCCTGTCCCCAGCTGGCTAGAGCTCTTATCAGGTATATCAGTGTAGGAGGCCATTCAGTTTTCTTGTATGAATTCAGCCCCAGGTTTCCAGGTAGCTGATAATAAGCGTGTGGTACAGGCTCTGTCCTACAGTCTTAGAGGGGTAGGGGTGATTGGCGTATATACTGGTATCTGATTTAAGCAGGGGGTCACTCTTTGAACAAGGCAGGGGGCTGAGAACCAATCCCCAAGTGTCTCTGAGGAAAACACGTCTCTGTTCCCTAGAGCGTGCTGGTGGGTGGGTTCTGCAGAGGGACCATGGACACCCAAAGTTTTTGTTGTAAGGACTGTAAGGTACCAGTTATCTTTGGACCCCTGTCATGGGAGGTTGGGTGACCTGAGTGGAGCTACCAGTCCTTAGGTCCCTATTGTGGGTAGGTGAGGACCTTGTTTAATAGGCAAAACAATATCAAATGTCAAACACCCACCTCTCCACCGCACAGCGGAAATAGCTGGAGTTTGCCGACAAGGGCCTATTCTCCTGAAATAGGCCTACACAGGTCCATGCAGAAGGGAAAGGTGTTCAAGGTCCACGGATGGTTTATGCCTAGATAGGAGCCGCTTCTGTCCTGAGATCACCTGGTTAATGGAGCTAGCAAATTATCTTTTCCCCCCAGTTGCAAATTTTTTCCCTTCCCCAAGTCCAGGAGGACGGCTCTAGGTGCTCACCAGGGTCTATTTTACGCCCATGGATTCAGCTGCTGAAGCCGGCTTGGGGCTGGGGGGCGGGGGGTGGGGGCAGTAGAATATACTCAAGTACTTAGCTTTTGCTGAGAAGGCCGTTCCCCTCAGGTTCTGGAGGTGTGAGTGGGCTGCTTCTCCCTGAGGAAACTGCAGCCAAACGCTAATACCAGCCCGCTGCCACCACTGCCGCCACCGCCGCCACTCCGGGAATGGTGCCTGAGGGGTCTCCACAATTCAGATCCGGTAATTCCTCTCCACTTCTGAATGGCCTCCTCCCCCTGCCCCTCAGCTCTTTGTCTAAGCTTGCCTTTGATGCTCAGGGCTCCCAGCTTGTCACAAATACACTCGTTTCGCTTGTTTTTTCAGATTTTTCTTGTAAAGAGGGCTCGAAGGAAGCGTCTGTCTATTCTGCCATCTTTCATTGTAGTTTTGATTTGCATTTCTCTAATGGTTAATGATCCTGAACATTCCCTCATGTATCTGTCAGCCACCTGAATGTCTTCCTCGGTGAAGTGCCTGTTCGTATCTTTTGCCCAGTTTTCAAATTGGGTTATTTGTCTTTTTGTTGTTGAGGTTTTACAGTATCTTGTAGATTTTAGAAATTAGATGCTGATTGCATTTGTCATAGCAAAAAAAAATTTTTTTTTTTTTCCCAGTCTGTAGGTTGTCTTTTTACTCTTCTGGTGAAGTCTTTGGATGAGCATAAGTGTTTGATTTTTAGGAGCTCCCAGTTATCTACTTTGTCTTCTGGCACTTGTACATCATTAGTTATATTTTGTATTCTGTTTATGCCATGTATTCGGGCTCCTTAAGCATTTCCCCTATTTTTTTTTCCATGATTTTTATTATTTTATATTTAGGTCTTTGATCCATTCTGAGTTTGTGCATGGTGTGAGGTATGGGTCTTGTTTCATTTTTTTTTTTTTTTCTTTTTGGCAGATAGATATCCAATTATGCCAGCATCATTTGTTAAAAAGACTGTTTTTTCTCACATTTAATGGGCTTTGGGCCTTTGTCAAATATCAGCTGCTCATAGGTGGACAGATTTACAACTGGACTCTCAATTCTGTTCCATTGGTCTATGTATCTGTTGTTGTACAAGTACCAGGAAGTTTTGACTACCATGGTGGTATAATAGGTTCTAAAATCAGGTAGTGCGAGGCTTCCAACTTTGTTCTTCTTCTTCAGTAATGCGTTACCTACCCAGGGCCTCTTCCCTTTCCATATGAAGTTGTTGATTTGCTTTTCCATCTCATTAAAAAATGTCATTGAAATTTGGATTGCTTTGAGTAGAATTGATGTTTTTACAATGTTGAGTCTATCCATGAGCGAGGTATGTTTTTCCACTTACGTAGGTCTCTTGGTTTCTTGCAGTAGTGTCTTGTAGTTTTCTCTGTATAGGTCTTTTACGTCTCTGGTTAGATTTATTCCTAAGTATTTTATCTTCGTGGGGGCTATTGTAAATGGTATTGATCTGGTGATTTCCTCTTCAAAGTTATCTTTGTTGGTATAGAGGAATCCAACTGATTTTTGTATGTGTATCTTGTATTCTGATACCATGCTGAAATCTTCTATTAGTTCCAGCAGTTTTCTTGTGGATTCTTTGGGGTTTTCTGTGTCTGAGATCATATCATCTGCAAAAAGAGATACTTTTACTTTTTCCTTACCAATTTAGATGCCCTTTATTTCTTTTTCTTGCCTTATTGCTCAGGTTAGGACCTCCAGCACAATACTGAATAAAAGGGCTGATAAAGGGCATCCTTGTCTGGTTCCCATTCTCATGGGAAATGCTTTCAGATTCTCTCCATTTAGGATGATGTTGGTTGTTGGCTTTGTACAAATGTTGTTTTTTATGTTGCGGAATTTCTCTTCCATTTCTGTTTTGCTGAGAGTTTTTATTGTGAATGAGTGTTGGACTTTATCAAATGCTTTTTCTGCATCGATAGATAACATCATGTGGTTCTTATCTTTTGTTTTATGTAATGGATTTAACATAGATTGTTTTTCTAATGTTGAACCATCCCTGCATACCTGGTATGAATCCCACTTGGTCAGGCTGAATTAGTTTTTTCGTATGTCATTTAATTCTATTGGCTAGAAATTTGTTGAGGGTTTTTGTGTGTATGTTCATGAGGGATATTGGTCTGTAATTTTCATTTTTGGTGGTTTCTACCTGGCTTTTGTACCAGGGTTATGCTGGCTTCATAGAATGAGTTTGAGAGTATTCTATCCTTTTCTATGCTCTGAAATTCCTTTAGCAGTGCTGCTGCTAACTCTTCTCTGAAAGTTTGGTGGAGTTCTCCAGTGAAGCCGTCAGGGTCAGGGCTTTTTTTGTTGCGAACTTTTTAATTACCTCTTCAATCTCTTCTTTTGTTGTAGGTTTATTTAGTTGTTCTATCTCTGTTTGTGTTAGTTTAGGTAGGTACTATATTTCTAGATATTTGTCCATTTAATCTAGGTTTTCAAGTTTGTTGAACAACTTTTCATAGTATTCTGTTATGATTATTTTAATTTCATTTGGATCTGTTTTGATATTGCCCATCTCATTTCTCATTCAGGTTATTTACTTCCTTCTTTTTTCTTCTGTCAGTTTGGCTAACGGTTTGTCAATTTTGTTGATCTTTTCAAAGAACCAGAATTTGATCTTGTTGACTCTTTTGTTTTTCTATTCTCTATTTCATTTATTTCTGTTCTAATTTTTATTATTTCCTTTTTTTCTGGTGCCTGAGGGCTTCTTTTTCTGCTCTCTTTCTATTTGTTTGAGTTTTAGGGTTAATGTTTTGATTTTGGTCCTTTCTTCTTTTTAGATATGTGCATTTATTTCTAAAAATTGACCTCTGAGCACTACTTTTGTTGTGACCCAAAGTTTCTGGTAGGATGTGTTTTCATTCTCATTTGATTCTATGAACTTCTTTATTCCATCCTTGATTTATTCTATAACCCAGTAGTTTTTGAGCAAAGTGTTGTTCAGTTTCCATGTATTTGATTTTTTTCCTTTCTTTTTCTGTTATTGATTCTACTTTTATGGCTTTTGCTTTGTAATATTTTGATGTTTTGGATTCTGTTAAGGCTTGCTTCGTGGCCTAATATGTGGTCTTTTCTGAAGAATGTTCCATATGCATTGGAAAATAAAGTATACTTGGCTGCTGTTGGGTGGAGTGTTCTGTATATGTTTATGAGATCAAGTTGGTTGATTGTTGCATTTAGATCTTTCGTGTCTTTATTGAGCTTTTCTAGATTTTCTGCCCTTCACTGAAAGTGGTGTGTTGAAGTCTCCTACGACTATTGTGGAGCTGTCTATTTCTCTTTTCAATGCTGTTCAAGTTTGTTTTATGTATTTTGGAGTTCTGTCATTGGGGGTGTAAATATTTATTATGATTGTCTTCCTCATGTATTGAGCCTTTATCATTATATAGTGTCCTTCCTTATCCTTTGTTGTGGATTTTGCTTTAAAGTCTGTTTTGTCAGAGATTAAAATTGCTACTCCTGCTCTTTTTTGATTGCTGTTTGCTTGATATATGTTTTTTTTAATCCTTTGAGTTTTAGTTTGTGTCTTTGAGTCTAAGATGTGTCTTTTGTAGGCAGCATATAGGTGGCTCATGTTTTTTATCCATTCGGCCACTCTCTGTCTCTTTATTGGTGCATTTAGTCCATTTACATTCAGTGTAATTATTGATATGTATAAGTCTAGTGCTGTCATTTTGATTTTTTTTTTGCATGTGTGTGTTGTTGGCACTTGTTCCACTTAATTTTCTGTGCTGAGTTGTTTTTCTTTATGTATTTTCTTTTCATTTTTTTCATTGTTGTTGATTTTGAATTCACTGAGTCTTTTTTTTTTTCCTGTTTTTTTTTTTACTTTGATGTGTAGATTTGTTAGTTTTCTTTGTGGTTACCTTAACATTTACCTCTATTTTTCTAAGTTTCAACCAGTTTTTTATTTCTTTATATTACCTTGGCTTCCTCTCCATATGAAAGTTCTATGACTACACTATTTAGTCCTTCTCTTTTGTTTTAATGTCATCATCTTTTTCATATTGACATTTCTGTTTCCCTATTTTCAGTGTTTTAGCTTTGACTTATTCCTGTGACTTCCTTTTCTGGGTTGATATCTGGTTGTTCTGTCCTGTGTTCAAGTCTTGGATTGTTATCTGATGTTATTGACTCTCTATTTGGAGAACTCCCTTTGGTATTTCTTGTAATATTGGTTTGGTTTTTACATATTCCCTTAGCTTCTGTTTATCTGGAAATGTCCTAATTTTGCCTTCATATTTAAGAGACAGTTTTGTTGGATATATAATTCTTGGCTGGCATTTTTTTTTTTTTCTTCAAAGCTTTATATATATCATCTTATTGCCTTCTTGCCTGCATGGTTTCTGCTAAGTAGTCAGAGTTTAGTCTTATTGACTTTCCTTTGTAGGTGACTTTTCATTTATCCCTAGCCACTCTTAAAATTCTTTATCTTTGGTTTTGGCAAGTTGGTTATAATATGTCTTGGTGACTTTCTTTTGGGATCTACCTGTGTGATGTTTGATGTCTTCTTGGATAGATATCTTCTCATCTTTCATGATATCAGGGAAGTTTTCTGTCCGCAAATCTTCAACAATTCTCTCTGTATTTTTTGTTATTCCTCCCCTCCCCCATTCTGGTACTCCAATCACTAGTAACTTATTCCTTTTAATAGAGTTCCACATAATTCTTATGGGTTTCTTCATTTTTTAAAGTTCTTTTGTCTGATTTGTCCTCAAATAAATTGGTGTCAAGTGCTTTGGCTTCAGTCTCACTAATTTTGACTTCCATTGCCTCAGTTCTGCTGTTATGACTTGCTATTGAGTTGCCTAATTCTAAAATTTTATTGTTAATCTTTTGGATTTCAGTTTGCTGTCTCTCTGTGGATTTTAGCAGCCGGTTAAATTTGTCATTCTGCTCTTGTTTAAAAAAAAGTCATTCTGCTCTTGTATAAAGCTTTCCTAAATTCCTTATTGCTTTGTTTGTGTGTTCCTTAGCTTGGTTTGAATTTTGCCTGATTTCCTTCCTGATCTCTTGAAGAGCTCTGTACACTAATCTTTTGAATTCTACCTCTGATAATTCCAGGGCCTTATCTTCCTCTGAGAGATTTCCTGGTTCTTTGTTTTGGTTGCTTGCTGGAGCCATCAAGGTCTGGCTTTTTATGTCATTTGATATTGACTGTTGTCTCAAAGACATTAAAAAGTTATTACATTTATTTATTGCATTTTTCTGTGTCCTAGCTTCTTGTTTTGTTTTGATATGCCCAAATGGGCTGACTGTGTGAGCTACTTTGATTACTGGCACTTTTGAAGCTCTCACATCCTGTTACCATATGGTTAGAGCTCCTACTAGGTGTGTGAGCCCAGGAGTCCATTTACTTTCCTTGTGTTCTCAGGTTTCCAGGTCATCAGTCACCAAGTGTGTGTGGCAGGCTCTCACCTACAGTCCTAGATGAGCAGGACTATGTATGGGTGATTGGAGCAGACACAGATATCTGGCTGCAGTAGGAGGTTATGTGCAGAGCAAGGTAGGGGGCTGATGGCTGCCCGTGAGTACCTAGGTGGAAGGTGTGTCCCCATCCCCTAGAGCACGTAGGTGGTTGGGTTTTGCAGCCAGACTTTGGGTACCCAGTGCATTGGCTGTAAGGACTGGGAGGCACCACTTATTCTCAGACCCCTGTTGTGGGTGGCTAGGTGGATTGGGTGAAGCTGCCAGTTCTCAGACCCCTGATGTGGGTGAATGAGGACCCTGTTTAGTGTGCAAGGCTGTGTCAAATATCACAAATCTGTCATTCCCCCTTAGCTATTTCAATTGAAAATAGGCTTCAGGTATATACCCTGTTGTACTATGCTAAAGAGGGACTACACTGTTGAATGGGCCCACACAGGTCTAAGCAGGGGTGAAAGGCATTTGAAGTCTGTGGACCCCTTATGCCTATACCTAGGCAAAGGGGCAGTGCCTGCCCTGAGTTCCTGGTTTAGGATGTATGGTGCAATTTAAACCCATGAGACTGGTTTGGGCACAGTTATCTCTGAGTTTAGGGGAGCCAGTGGCCCCCTTTTTTGTTTTTTCATTTGTTTATTTGTTCCCCCACCCCCCAAAGCCGGGAAACTGGCTCAGGTGCAATGGGTCCCACTTCTGGCCTATGGGGCACTGGTGAACTGGCACTGGAGCAGAGTGGAGAGGGGACAAATGAGGAGAAGAAAGTCACTTCCCAGAGCGAGGAGATTATTTTGATCCCATGCGATAGGTTAGATGCTTGCATTTAATTTCTGCACATCCAGGGCTGCTTACGCCTCACTTCAGAGGCTTGTGTGACTATTCGCCGCTTGATTTTTCCCAGTGTATCAAAAGCATCCTGAGCACCACTTCTTGCTTCAGTTCACGTGCGCCAAAGGATCCAGCCTGCAAGATGCCAGCTAGGTCAGGCCTGGCACCTCTTCGCTGCTTCTGAACTGTCTCTCCCTCCCTCTGCTGCTCAGTCCGACTCCTCAACTTTGTCTTTGATGTTCAGGGTTCCTAGATTGTCATATATAATCAATTCACTTGTTTTTTCAGGTCTTTGTTGTAAGAGGGAAGCATCTTACTATTCTGCCATCTTGGTCTTGCTTCCTGTGTGTATTAACTTTTAAAGTCTCTTCCCTAGCCGAGATTTTCTAATTTTTTGATGATCTGTTTAAAGACCACTTTAGTCATAAATTATACATATAAAAAATTTCTGTACATTGCATAGGGCAAAAAAAATTTTGTTCTTATTCTATATATTAATTAGTTACTCCTCCTCCCCAATGATAAATATTTATTCTTATTTGACTTTACAGATCATAACTGTGACCACTATATTCTTGGTCTTAAAAATAATATTGGACTTAAAGCAAAATGAAATAAACTGTCTTTATACTTAGATACATTATATGAATACATGCAGAATGTTCTCAGTGGAAATGTCTAGTAAATTAAAGAATATCATTGTAATTCTTTATTGCAGAACAAATTAACTAAACTATGAAACAAAGGGAAACAAATCAAACATTCAGCTCACCTAGGCAAAAGTACATTAAAAAAAAGAGGATCAAATATTATCTACAAAGATTTCCACAGTCTTTCTGACATACACCAGAGGTGTCCTCTCCTCTTTTTCTTTCTCTTTCTTTGCTTCTCTATCTCTGAAGTCTTAAATCCATCATCCACCTTCTTCAGATAAACTTAAAATTGTCTCATAAATAGAGATTTCTTCCCAAACCAAATTAAATAGAAAACTGAAAGGAGAAGCAGAGAACATTAATTTTCTCTTAGGCTCCCTGCCTAATTCTTCTTGGGATCAGATCCCAATTTCCACTGAACCCACTCTGGCTTCTTTAAAGCCATGGATTCAAAAGCCAGTCCTTATTGTCAGGATCCCTCAGTCTTATCCAGCTTGACATATTCTGAAGACCTTTTCTTAGTTTCTACTTTGTTTTCCTAATGGCCTTATTTGTGCACAGGCTTCAAATGGGCTTGATTAAGTTACTTTTCACAGGCTAACTGCAAAATGCATTACAAATAAGACTATATACTATCTCTTGCTATTTTTACTATCCACTTGAATAGAAGTCTGTGAAAGCAGCTGTCTGTGCCAATAGCAGAGTATTTTCACTGTAGAATTAACTATTGTTTGAATATGAATGTAATTTTAATCATTAGTAACTCAAGGGTGATCAGCCACTAAGTAGCAGACTCAATTTCTACTCCTGAAGGAAGGCATAACAACTGATTGATACCAAGCTTTAAACTCGACATACAACAAAATAGGAAAAATAACTCTAAAAACTGAATAGATTTATTACTCAGGGAAAGTGCCATGTCATCTTTCTAAAGAAGCCATATGTAAAAATGTTACCCCCCATATTTTGTACAACTTAAGTAGACTTTCTTCTTAAATCACTCCTTTTTATTGATTTTTATTAAAGCTTATTTTGTACTCAATTCTCTACATGTGGTATCTAATAATATTTTTTAAAGCTACTAATTAACAGCTTACTATGCCAAGGCACTATTCTAGGAACTTACACTTCATTTCCTTTAACTGCCCTTGGAAGTAGGAGGTGGCCCTTTTACCTCTGAGTAAACTGGCTCTAGAAAGTTAACTTATTTGCCCAAGTCCAAAAATCATACAAGCGATTGAACCAAGATTTAAGCATCTCTCCTTTTTGTCTTCCATGATATTCCCAATTCTTTGCTTATTCTGTAAGAGCCCCAGATTTTAAATTGTACCTCGAGGTTTTTGCACTAGGATCACTTCAACTCAGAGCGGGTTGAAACCCAGGAGACCATAGAAAATTGAGATACATTTTTAATTATTTGGGATATTTCTTAGAGTTATTCCAGAAATACATAGTTTTTAAATGTATAGATGTGAAGTGGGACAAGGTAAGCAGATTTCTTGGTCATATTCGTGTATAGAAATGGCTTGGCCAACCTGAAAGAGTTCCAAATGACCAAAGCTGGAACAATTTGAGCAACAAAATAATGTAGCATTTAATTATAATCCAAAGTGTAAAATAAATACTCATGAGTCCATACTGCCATAAATAATTTAATAAATAAATTGGAGAGGAGAAAGAAATATCTCATACAAAAAAATTTCCAAAACAAATTTATGTAGCTATATCCTCCCTCAAGGAGGGGAAGCTTAATTCCCCAACCTTTGAGAATTGGCTGCATTTAGTGACTTGACCCTAAAGAGGAGATTATGGAAAGGAGGGAAAAAAAAAAAAAAAAAACTTTACAGTAGAGAAATCTGAAAATAATACCTGGCCAAGTCATTAAGGTTAGCATGCTGGTAGCATGTACCCTTGACATGATGTGATGAGAATGGCATCTTACTTTTGTGGTATTCTTCACAAAAATCCATAGCCCTAGTCTAATTATAAAAAAAAAAAAAAAAAAAATGAGATGAATCCTAACTAAGGAATATTCTACAAAATACCTGACCAGTATGTCTCAAAACTATCAAGGCCATCCAAAACTAGAAAAGTCTGAGAAATCATGATAGCCAAGAAGACCCTAAGGGAGGCATGACCAGTAAATGAAATTGGGTATCCTGGATGGGCCCCTCAAAGAGAAAGAGGGCCTTAGGTAATAGCTAATAAAACCTGAAAAAAAGCATAGATTTTAGTTAATAATAATGTATCAGTTTCAGTTCCTTTAATTTTGACAAGTATATCACACTATTGTAAGATGTTAATAATAGTGTAAATGGGTGTGGGTTATGTGGGAACTCTATACTATCTTCACAATGTGTCTGTAAATCGAAATTTATTCTAAAATTAAAAGTATATTAAAAAGTAAATAAATGCTACTCTGCATTTCATTTTTACTAAATGAAACTTATAAACACAATTCTCAAACTGAATGCAATCTTTTAGATTTACTAGGAAGGTAGAAAGGCAATTTTCTTTAGTGCATCGTATCTATGTGAAATATTCCAGCCTACAACTTAGCTTAATTAAAGTTTGGTTCATATTCTGTTTGGATCTGCTGGTAATTTTAGTTATAGTTTGTTCATACAACTTATGCCATTGAGCTATGTTTATCATTAAAGTGTGACCTTTCACAAACTCCTTAACGGGTTTCAGTCTTTTTTCCTATGTGTAATGTGAGGATAACAACATCTAATTCACAGCCTTGAGGTTAGGATGAAATTAGGTAATGATATTAAGACTGGCGGAAGACCTTGACATCTGTAACCTCTCAAAATTTATTGCTATCCTGTTCAATCATCATCATTTTTGAGTGCAGAACATCATATTTTGCTCCCTTCTTGTAACCTTATGAAACTTTCAGAGGGCATGGAGAGTAGATTAAAAATATCCCTTTGAGATTTCACTGTAAGACAAGCTAAAGTACATAGCATCCAGATGAATCACTGAACATGAGATGAGCATTGATGTGTTACAACATGAGTGACATGCAGCCACCATTTCTGAAGATTTGCTCTCTCACTGCCTCTAGGTCATGTTGTTTGTTGTGACTTGGTGCCTTCCTACAGTGTGGAGTTGGCTTAGACACACACTCAGAATGAGTAAGTTACAAATATATATATATTTTATATATATATATGAATATCGAATATACCATGGACTGCCAAAAGAATGAACAAATCTGTCCTGGAACAAGTACAACCAGATTGCTCCTTAGAAGCAAGGATGGCGAGACTACATCTCACATACTTTGGGCATGTTATCAGGAGGGATCAGTCACTGGAGAAGGACATCGTGCTTGGTAAAGTAGAAGGTCAGTGAAAAAGAGGAAGACCCTCAACGAGATGGATTGACACAGTGGCTGCAATAATGGGCACAAGCATGGCAACAATTGTGAGGATGGCACAGAACCTGGCAGTGTTTCATTCTGTTGTGCATAGGTTTGCTATAAGTCAGATTTGACTCTACAGCACCCAACAACATATATATATATATATATGAGAGATTGATTTATTTTTGAAGAATTGCTTACTGGATTGGATAGGGAGGGGGACTGAAAAATGCAAAATCATTAGTTCAGGGGATAGGCTGGATATGACTACAGTCTTATGTCCCTAAATCCATAGGTCAGGCAGTAGAAGAGAAGAATTCTGGCAAGATGTCTATTTATAATCTGGGAACAGAATACTCTTAAAACCTTCAACTGATTGGATGAGACCCATCCACATTATGGAGGGTAATCTGCTTTACTTAAGGCCAACTGTTTTAATTACATATAAATATGTCATAGAAGCATCTAGACTAGTGTTTGACCAAACAACTGGGCACCATAGCCTAGCCAAGTTGGTATATACAAATAACCATCGTAGTAGGTTTATGATCTTTATTTGGAAATCAGTTGTGATCTGTCCTTTTACAAGATGAGTCTTGTTGAGTCTGTCTTAATTGAAACAAAAATTGCAGTGAGAAACCTCTTTGATACTGTGAGCCTTAGTTCAGAATGTTTTTATACATCTATCAGAACTTTTTCTTATCCCTCAGACATATTCATTGTCACATACAAAGTATCTCATGTGAAGCAGCATTTTGCATTACACTATTTTAAAAAGTTATCCATATTTAAGATGAGTGGGATATTTTTCCATCATAAAATTCTCACTCCCAAGTTGAGGAGACATTTGAAGCCTATCATTAATTACAGGAGCCCTGGTGATGCAGTGATTAAGAGCTCAGGCAGTTCAAGGTTAGCAGTTCAAATCCACCACCTGCTCCTTTGAAACCTTACGGGGCACTTCTACTCTGTTCGATAGGGTCGCTATGAGTCAGAATTGACTTAACAGCAACGGGTTTGGTTTTGGTTTATCATTAATTATACAAGGTGGTCAAACCCTTAACAAATAAGTGCACTTACTATCAGCTGTATAAATGACTCCCAAGGAATAATTTATATGCTAGGTAGATCTTGTGTATGAATAGAAATTAACAGAGTGAACAACATTTAAAAGGAAAAAGAAGAAAGCTATGAAAGTTAATGAAGAGGAGGTACCCATACACAGAGCACAGGACCATGTGCCAAAAAATGCAGCTCTTTCACACGCAAAATGTCAAGGATGACTCGTTTTAGACAAACATTTACATTGATTTTTCCAAATGTGGAAATAGGTTTCTGTCAATCTATTACTGCCATCTTTTGCCCAGTTTTTCTTGTGAACCATAGAAAAACACTTCTGAACTGGCTGTTCGGATTTGAAGAGCCACAAACCAAGATGCAGAACACAGCAGGGGTTTCAACAGGACCTCGCATTCCTTCCATTCTGAGATGAAGGCACACTGTCCTGGAATACTTCCTAGGACATCCAGACAATGAAAATGCAGTAGTTGTAGCAGCTGTCTGCTGTTGTTCTTGGTAGATGCCATCAAGTTGATTCTGACTCATGGCAATTCCATATGTATAGAGTAGAGCTGCTCCATAGGGTGTTCAGGCTATGACCTTTTGGAAGGAGATTGTTTTCCAAGGCACCTCTGAGTGGGTTCCAACTGCCAAGCTTTCATCTAGTAATCGAGTGCTTAACTGTTTGTGCCACCCAGTGTCTCCATCACATCCGGTAAGGCCATTTTATTGCTGTCTCTAAAATGAGACAAGTTTACATTGTGAAGAAACTACCATCTCATTTCCTATTCTTTTCTCCTATATCTTCTTTTACAGAAAATCATGGATACACAATCCTTCTAACATGAATTGTATAACATAAATATTGTTATATCCCTTTAAGAGATAAATGAAATAATCTAATCTACAGTTTGTAGCAAAGTACAAAGATATTATCTTTATGAAAAACTCACATCTGTAAAGAGTTTCAAGCAGATTTGAACTAAATTTCCCAAGGAACAACATGTGTCCATATCTGCAATCTGGCAATAATCATATTTACTATAAATGATGAAAAAGACCACTTGTGTTGTACATGCAAACATGAAAGACCTTTAGATACATTTGCTTTTATGGCTTCTGACACTTGGCAAATTAAGTCATATTTTATAGATTTCAACTCTACTCATTCTCAAATACCACAGAGCAGCTGAATAGTTTCTTTTCAAGATCTCTATTTAGGCTAAGTACATTGACAGGGAACTGCCAGAAGTTCAAGCTGGATTCAGAAGAGGATGTGAAACCAGGGATATCATTGCCGATGTCAGATGGATCCTGCCTGAAAGCAGAGAATACCAGAAGGATGTTTACCTGTGTTGTATTGACTTTGCGAAAGCGTTTGACTGTGTGGATCATAATAAATTATGGATAACATTGGGAAGAATGGGATTTCCAGGGAGCTTATTTGTGCTCATGAGGAACATCTACATAGACCAAGAGTTAGTCATTCGAACAGAACAAGGGGATATTGTATGTTTTAAAGTCAGGAAAGATTTGCATCAGGGTTGCATCCTTTCACCATATGTATTCAATCTGTATGCTGAGCAAATAACCTGAGAAGTTGGACTATATGAAGGAAAACAAACCATCAGGATTGGAGGAAGACTCATTAATAACCCGCATTATGCAGGTGACACAACCTTGCTTGCTGAAAGTGAAGAGGACTTGAAGCCCTTAATGGTGAAGATCAAAGACTACAGTTTTCAATATGAAATGCACCTCAATAAAAAGGAAATGAAAATTCTCAAAAGTGGATCGATAAGCAACATCATGATAAATGGAGAAAACACCAAAGTTGTCAAGGATTCCATTTTACATGAATTCGCAATCAATGCCCATGGAAGCAGCAACCAAGAAATCAAACGACATATTGCATTGTGCAAATCTGCTGCAAAAGACCTCTTTAAAGTGTTAAAAAGCAAAAATGACACTTTGAAGACTAAGGTGCACTTGACCCAAGCCATGGTATTTTCAATTGCCTCATATATATGCGAAAGCTGGACAATGAATAAAGAAGACTGAAAAGGAATTGATGCCTTTGAATTAAGGTGTTGGCGAAGTATATTGAATATCCCATGGACTGCCAGAAGAACAAACAAATCTGTCTTGGAAGAAGTACAGCCAGAATGCTCCTTGGAAGTGAGTATGGCAAGACTTTGTCTCACATATTTTGGACATGTTCTCAGGAGGGACCAGTCCCTGGAGAAGAACATCATGCTTGGTAAAGTAGAGGGTCAGGGAAAGAGAGGAAGACCCACACAAAGATGGATTGACACAGTGGCCACAATGATGGGCTCAAGCAACAACTGAGGATGGCACAGGACTGGCCAGTGTTTCGTTTGGTTGTACATAGGGTTATTTTGAGTCAGAACCAGCAGGATGGCAGCTAACAACAACTTTTAGACTAAGTAACTAGTTTGTGAAAATCAAGTCATTCCATATTGTGGACTCAAATCCAATTTAAAATGATTTTATATTTATAACAATTTGTTCACATATACTAATGGCTATCACTAAGTGTATTTCTTATTTTATTACAGGCCAAAAGCTGACCTCAACAAGGTCAGATAAGTTTGTGAGTGTGAATGTGCACACATATTCTTATACATACATATATAAACCCTGGTGGCATAGTTGTTAAGAGCTATGGCTGCTAACCAAAAGGTCTGCAGTTCAAATCCACCAGGCGCTCCTTGGAAACTCTATGGGGTAGTTCTACTCTGTCCTATAGGGTTGCTATGAGTTGGAATCAACTCAACGGCAGTGGGTATACACATATATATGTATATATATATGTATAGAGAGAGAGAGAGAGAGAGAGAGAGTTGTTAGGTGCTGTTGAGTTGGCCCCCAGCTGACGGTGACCCCACGTGTTGCAGAGTAGAACTGTTCCATAGGATTTTCTTGGCTGTAATCTTTATGGTAGCAGATTGCTGAGCCTTTTATCTGCGGAGCTACAGGGTAGGTTTGAACTGCCAAGCTTTCAGTTAGCAGGCAACTACAAACTGCTTGCAATACCCAGGAAAATAGTATAAATATAAACATTTCTAAAGAATTGAGTTATGATGTTTAAAACTTCTCTTCCTCTTTTTTTCCCATTGTTTAGCAACAATGAAATGTGTATCAAATAAATATTGTTAATGTGAAGTCTGTCTCATAGCCACACCCAGTAATATATTAGCTCTTTGAAGTCAAGTGGATTCATGAATTAAAATGCATATTTAATAAATCCAAAAAAGGCACTGCCCTCGAGTTCATTCAAACTCATAGTGACCCTATAGGACTGAGTAGAAGTGCCCTATAGGATTTCCAAGGAATGGCTTATAGATTTGAACTGCTGACCTTTTGGTTAGCAATCAAGCTCTTAACCACTGCACCACCATTTAATAGTTACTGTTTAATAGTTAGAGCCCTGATGGCACATTGGTTATGCTTTAGGCTGCTAACCAAAAGGTTGGCAGCTCAAATCTTTCAGCTGCTCCTTGGAAACCCTACGGGGCAGTTCTCCTCTGACTTATAGGGTCACTATGAGTTGGAATTGACTTGACGGAAATGGGTTTTTTTTAACTCACACTTTTTAAGAGAATTTTTTTTTTTTACTATCTATTTTTCCTAAACTTGTCCATTCTGTATATATGTTAAGTGTATATACACACATGTATCTGGGTTTTATTTTTTTACATAAAGTATTAAGACAAGTGAGTTAGCAAGGTGAGTCATATATCCCGCCTCTGTTTTTGAGATTAATTTGTATTGTTTTGAGCTTTCAAATGCAAGACACTGAGGCTGTCTACATGACAACTGAGTTAACATTTCACCTTTGAGCTGTTTTGGCTTCCCTGGGCATCCAGGGTTGATCTACTATATCTCTTTTCTAAAGTCATATGGTCCTTAAAAATACCTTATTTGTAGGAAAAAACTTCAGCTCCTGATTATCATCATTGTCATACTGAGCTCTTCCCTTACCATCCTACAAAAATAGCCCACCCGCTCATTCTCTGACTGCTCAGTTTTCTTCATAGCAGTTATCAAAAGTCTGTCTATCATCTATTTATTTATATGTATTTGTTTTTGGTCTGTCTATACCATTAGAAGGTAAACTCCTTGAGGTCAAGGGATTTGTTTGATCCCTTGCTATAGCCCAGTACTAGAATGGTAGATGGCACCTATTAGAAACTCAATAATTATTTGTTGAATAAATAAATGAATGTAATTGTAAAAATGGCATAAAGGAGGCATCTGACTTCCTCTAAACTTCACTAGGGGGAAGAATCATTATCTGCATCAACAACCCAAGGATGATTCCTGTGAGGCAGAGGTCACACAGGCCTCCACCTTCCAATCTTTCTACTAATTCTGACCCCTACCGTCCCTCCCACAGCACTCTCTATTCTCTGCTGCGTTCGATAATTTGCTGTAATGGCCACATAGAACTCATAGACAATACTCATGATTACAGGGTTTATTAGGGAAGTAATAGGTTACAATCCAGGTTCAGGAACACTCAGAATACAGTTATTCGATCAGGACAGCCTCTTCTCAGCCATGCCCACAGACATGCCTCTTTCTGGCCCCTTGGCCTCTTGGCCTCCCGACCTGGCGTCTGCACCGCTCTGGCAAGTACTACAGAGCTCTTTTAATTCTGCCAATAAGTGCCCAGAGGCACTCCACACTTCCAGGAAGTCTTCTGCCCAAAGGTGCTCAGCTTTCTCACTCTGTGGGCCAGGAAGGCTATCACACCGTCTCCTGCTGGTCTCCTGGTTCTGCCACCTCTGCTGCTGCCATTTCGCTGCTGTTGCTTCTCACCATCTCTTGCCATCTCCACAGTTACGGCTGTCTCTCTCTGTCTCTGGGATCTAGGAGGTTCTCACCACAGAGATCCCAAGTCCAAAAGATGTGCTCCACTCCTGGCTCTTCTTTCTTGAAGGCAGTAAGATCCTCCTTCCCACTTCTAGAATGGCTTATTTTAAGCCTAGAGGGATGGCAAAACTGACCAATCCCCTCTTTACAGTTCTATACACCTTATCTGCATGGTCCCACCCCACAAGGATGCCATGCGCCTTATTTACATTATTAGCAAGCTAGCCAAGCCACAAGCACCTCATTTGCATAGTTCCACACAGTCATTTGATGGGAGTTACAAACGCTATAGCTAGAAAGATCAATTAAGTAATTCACTGCACCACAGTAATGCTCTTTATTAGAAAATATTCTATTTTCCTTATAAGAATGCCATCTAGATACTTCTTATTTAGTTCCCTGTTTAGTGTCCTATGTTGAGCCTAGAAAATATTAGTTCATTATAATTGGCATAACTTCAAAGAGTAATTTTGCAGTCTATTAAAAGTTTCTTTTGCATGACTTTACAAGTTTAAATTTACATTAGTAGATATTCATAATTCATTCAGGCTAGTAGGTTTATTTATCCCACAAAATTATTATAAGAAGAATATAATATCATCTGAAAATTATATCCACTTACAGATGATAAGTAACCATAGTCACATTGCCGGTATGGGCACAATTAATGACAATTTAGTAGTATGCATGTGTATTTGGGAGTTTTGATGGTTGTCCATACCCAGGACTTTTATAAGGCTTATGATTGACCAAAAGTTAGTCAGAAAAAATGCTAAACTTATTTTTATGCCTCTTGGCAGATGAAGAAAAATTTATATTGAAGGTCTTCCTTCCTGCTTCCCTTCCACAATAATATTTGTTGAGTGCTTGTTATATAACACACTCTTTTCTAGTACAAGAAATACAGAGAGGAATGAGCTCCAAGTCCAGAGAGAAAAAGACAGGTAAACAGAAAATAACAACGTAATGCGATAAGTACTCAGTGTGGGCCCCTACAAAAGGGGTAGAGCCTGAGTTTCCTTGCAGTTACTAGGGGAATTAGGGAAAGAAGAGAAGAATAAGGACCATTAGGGACAATTGCTGCTCTGCTTCTAAAAGTCAAATTGGGGCAGTAAGAATGAAAGATTACGATGCTTCAAAAAAGAATTTCTCTCTACTTGCTGTTTCTTTCCTGTATTGACTAAGTGGAAGAAGAGCTGGGTACATTTTTCTAATTAACTCTTGTATATGATTGCACTTTTTTTTTTTTCAGTCAGAAATCCAGGTAATTTCTTAATTATTTCAAAGCTGAGGCACTGAAGTTAATGTGTAATGAGAGAACAGACAGATAGCATTATGCATCTGGAACCAGCGAGCGTAATCTCCTTGTTCAAGGCGTGTGATTTCAAAGCAAACTCCCAGAGTATCTATGGCTTTCCGCCAAGTAAACAGCAATATTTATGAGGGGAAACCATGAAACTGAATCATTTCCTTCAAATATTCCACCCTTTCTGGCTCATTTCCAATCAGATTGCTCTTTTTCCTGCTTAGAGTGTCTATACTCAAAACACACAGAGTGATTTTTTTTCATTGCAGAAAAAACTTTGCATGGTATTTTAAAAAAAGAAATAGCCTAGAATAAGGAGAAAAGTGTGAGAGTTCTTTTTTTAAAATAATTTTTATTGTGCTTTAAGTGAAAATTTACTAATCAAGTCAGTCTGTCACACATAAGCTTATATACACCTTACTCCATACTCCCACTTACTCTCCCCCTAATGAGTCAGCCTGCTCCCTCCTTCCAGTCTCTCCTTTTGTGACGATTTTGCCAGTTTCTAACCCTCTCTACCCTCCCATCTCCCCTCCAGACAGGAGATGCCAACACAGTCTCAAGTATCTACCTGATACAAGTAGCTCACTCTTCATCAGCATCTCTCTCCAACCCATTGTCCAGTCCCTTCCGTGTCTGATGAGTTGTCTTTGGGAATGGTTCCTGTCCTGGGCCAATAGAAGGTTTGGGGACTATGACCACGGGGATTCCTCTAGTCTCAGTCAGATCATTAAGTCTGGTCTTTTTATGAGAATTTGGGGTCTGCATCCCACTGTTCTCCTGCTCCCTCAGGGGTTCTCTGTTGTGCTCCCTGTCAGGGCAGTCATCGGTTGTGGCCGGGCACCATCTGGTTCTTCTGGTCTCAGGATGATGTAAGTCTCTGGTTCATGTGGCCCTTTCTGTCTCTCGGGCTCATAGTTATCGTGTGACCTTGGTGTTCATTCTCCTTTGATCCAGGTGGGTTGAGACCAATTGATGCATCTTAGATGGCCGCTTGTTAGCATTTAATACCCCAGACGCCACATTTCAAAGTGGGATGCAGAATGTTTTCATAATAGAATTATTTTGCCAATTGACTTAGAAGTCCCCCCAAGCCATAGTCCCCAAACCACCGCCCTTGCTCTGCTGACCTTCGAAGTATTCAGTTTATCCCGGAAACTTCTTTGCTTTTGGTCCAGTCCAGTTAAGCTGACCCTCCGTGTATTGAGTATTGTCCTTCCCTTCACCTAAAGAAGTTCTTATCTACTAACTAATCAGTAAATAACCCTCCCCCACCCTCCCTCCCTCCCCCCCATAACCAGAAAAGTATGTGTTCTTCTCAGTTTATGCTATTTCTCAAGCTCTTATAATAGTGGTCTTATACAATATTTGTCCTTTTGCCTCTGACTAATTTCACTCAGCATAATGCCTTCCAGGTTCCTACACGTTATGAAATGTTTCACAGATTCGTCACTGTTCTTTACCGATGCATAGTATTCCATTGTGTGAATATACCATAATTCATTTAACCATTCATCTATTGATGGACACCTTGGTTGCTTCCAGCTTTTTGCTATTGTAAACAGAGCTGCAATAACATGAGTGTGCATATATCTGTTCGTGTGAAGGCTCTTATTTCTCTAGGGTATATTCCGAGGAGTGGGATTTCCGGGTTGTATGGTAGTTCTATTTCTAACTTTTTAAGAAAACGCCAGATAGATTTCCAAAGTGGTTGTACCATTTTACATTCCCACCAGCAGTATACAAGAGTTGTGAAAGCTTTTTTTATCGAGGCACTTAGGAGTTATTTCTGGTAACAAACACATGACACATGGATAAAGTAAAAATTCTAAAGTATAAAAATAAATCAGCAAAGGACCACATTGAGGGTTGATGACAAAAAAAAAAAGTCAGGGCTTTTTAAGAATTTTGTATCTAGGATATGAACACGTAACAATTGTGGCATTATGAGAAAAGGCATGAATAGCTGATGAAAATCAACTCCGCCACAGGCTTCCATAGTTTTAGGCCAATAAACTTAAAAATACAACGTCACTCACTATTTGATCATGGTGAAATCAGGTAATATTTTTCCCCCCATTGGCAGTGCTCAGTGAGTGAGACAATCAGGGTAAGCAGATGGAGTGGGCACTGGTAACAGCCAGTGATAACGGGATTAAGTGAAAACAAAAACATGTTAAGAAACAACTGCACCTGCACCTCTTAAAACTTGGTAATGGCCACTGGGCCTTGAGAGAAACCAGAACACTTCTTGCAATTTGAAAGTCATTCTATAAGCCGTTATTGTGCATTTCCGCATGCATGCCTTCCTTTTTATTGTCAGTGGAGGTTTCAAGGAACATTGCCACAGGGCATTTTTTAAATGCAGAAGATCTGGTGATTTTACTGTGCCTGTTTTTGTTTACCCACATATTCTAAGTTAACATTTAGTTTAGCAATGTGGAACCACCGCTGGGCCAGTTTCAATGTGTGATTTGATTGATGTTTTAAAGTTTTTCAGAAGTTAAAAAAATTAAATCAATAAACCAGGCACCTACCCTCACAAAGGTTTTCCTATATTTTTTCAAGAGGAAAGCAGGCACCATCTTTACAAACACAAACACCAAGAAAACGAGCACACAGAATTAGGTTTTATTTTTGTGAGTCATTGTATCTCTCAGATAACCACAATATAATGCGAGATACACAGAAAAAGCACTAAGTACAAAGCACGAAAGTAATACAGAGGGGTTGCTATTTATGGTAGCAGGTCAGGAAGTCTTCTAAGAAGAAGACTGTAGAGCTCAAATAGAAGGGCTGGCCAGAAAGAAGAAAAGGCAGGTGCCAAGACAGGAAGGAATGAAACTACATGATGAATATGGGAATTTTCATATAGTTCAGTATTTTAGCAGTATAATTAAGCCAATGATGGCCAATGCATCACATAGTCTCAATGGTTGTGAAGAACAATGTATTAGTATGGCTTGTCCCTAAATTACCTCCACATTTAGCAATTTAAAACAACACTCATTATCTCATAGTTTCTGTGAGTTAAGAATTTAGACCTGGCGTAACTGGCTGCCTCTGACTCAAGGTCTCTCATTAGGCTGCAATCAAGCTGTTGGCAAGGGTTCAGTTGTCTCAAGGCTTAACCGGGACTCAAGAATCCAACTCCACGCTCACTCAAGTGAACATTTCCCCACAATATGGCAGTCGGAGAATGCTAAGAGAGAGTGAGAAAGAATGTCCAAGATGGAAGCCACAGTCCTTTTATAACCTAACCTCAAGTGACATACAATTACTTCTGTTGTATTCTATTTGTTAGAAGTGAATCACAAAGTCCAGGTCACTCAAGTGAAAGAGATTATATAAGTGTATGAATATCAGGCAGTGGAGATCATTAGAAACCACCTTAGAGGCTTCCTACCACAAACACAGAAATCTTTTTCCAGGCATGGATCAAGGTGGCATTGCTGAGGCTGAGTGATAAGCAGCTAAAGAAGCATTGAGTTGATATTGGTATAAGCCACAGCATCTACAAAGACCTCATCTGTTGCTCTGCCTGTGAAAGCAAATTAGTGACCTCAATTCTGCAGATGGCTAGGAAATCTGTGAAGGCTTTGTGGCAGTCCCTAGAGCTACAGAAATTGTTAGGACAAAATTGCACCTGCCATCTATATGTTTATAAACTTAACCTCACCACCGAAGGGGATAAGTTGACAACAGCAACCTGCAATCTTTTCCCCCATCTAAGAAACATTGTCTTACTTAATCAAAGTCTTTCTCTGATCATAAGAGAGAGGAGTTGGCTTCTTTTTGTTGTATGCAGGTGAAGGAACTTTTAAGCAATGCATCTTTTTAAAGCGGATTATATTACTGGGACAAAGGGCAAAGCAAGGCATTCTGTACATAGGCAGGAATCAGGGAAGATACACTTCATATCTCACACTCAGTTTAGATTTATGCTGTGGACAGTGTGTGGGCTCTGGAAAGTGTTGACTAGGGGATTACATTTTATAGTGACCATATCGACAGCAATGTGGAGAGAGAATAGGTTGGAGGGGTATGTAACAAAAATAACCATTTCATCAGGACTTCATTTTTGGGACTAGTGCTGGAACTAAGAGAGAGGCAGAAAGATGAGAGAGAATGGAATTGAGAGTTTTTAAAAAGCAAAATGCATGGTACTTGGTTTTTAATTGAATGCAGAATGTATGAAAGAAGGAAGGGCTTAGGTTAATTCCCAGTTTAGGAAAATAGTAGAAGAAAAATTTTGAAAGAAATGATTATAAGAAAGGGTAAATGGAGAATATGACTATAGTTTTATAAAACTAAGGTCAGAAGTAATGAGAACTAAAATAAATTGTGCTACTGGAAAAAGAATATATTAAAAAAAAAAACAAGGAAATGGAAACCTTAATACTCTTCTTTAGCCTACTGTTTTGTTTTCCTATAGTGTTTTTTATTTGATTATTTCTTTGTCATTGGGATATGTGGAAAGTGCTAAGCCAAGTTTTATAAGCTTGCAATTAAAGAAAGAAATAGCTCTAAAATTACGGAAAAGAATATTCTACAGGTTTTTGAAACATAAGGGGATAGCAAAAGAATATTGTTATTGTGCAACAGAGCATGTCAATTGGAAAATTACTAACTGAGCTTTCAATATGGAAATCCTGAGGATAGTTTCTTTTCGCACGAGTTTGACATGATTTATTATTATTACTTTTTAAATTGTAATAAGTTCTGAAGGAAATCCCTGCAATTCATTTTTTAGATGTAGAAATTATTTTTATTTATTTATTGGTTATTAATTCATTTATTATACTATTGATTCAGGTTTTCTTTAGATGGAAAATTGTTGCTAAAAGAAATTCTGTTTATAAATTTATTAATGTAGTTATTATAGTATGAAGAATTGTCTAACATTTTTCAACAAAGAGCTCCAATTTGTTTTCTTGGCTCTTTTCTGGAAAATATTTTGCTTGACAGTAGAAGCCCAGGGTCAGAAATCAAGACTTAGGGTTTCTGTCCCAAATGTAACAATACAATATACTTGGGCAACATCATAAAATGAGCTCCTTTAGTAATAACTATTATAATTATAGTTGATGGTCATGATAATTAATAGATAACATTTACTGAGTTATCACAAGATACCTGATGCTAGGTTAAAATTTTGATGTGAACTTTCTCTAAACTGCTCAACAATCCTATCTAGAATCATTATTAGCCCTTTTTTAAAAATGAGGAAACCAAGGGCCATGATTCCACAAGACAGTAAATGGTAGAACCAAGATTTAAACTCAGCCAGGCTACCTTAAGAGTCCATACTCCTAACCACCACTAGATGGTTTTTCAGCCATTTGTTGCCCTAAAAGCAGCAATAAGCAATTATAGCCCATGAGTCAATACAATTCATAATTCATCTTGTCTATATTTTTGGAGGAGTAAAGTACAGACAAGCTAAATAATTTTCTGAAGATATTGTAGCTATTTAAAAATATTATAGTAGTAAAGTGTTTGAAAGGGAAATAGGAGCATGTAGATAGCTTCATTATATGATCCAGAATTCTGAGCTATGTCATATTTTGCTAGTGAGCCAAAATAAAAATAGTTTTTCTAGAAAGGATACATAGACATCCTTTCATATTGAAAGCAAATATTTTTCTTAAAATACTTAAATGTTATCTTGGAACATGTAGAACATTGCCCCAACTCATGATGATCTATTTTCTTTTATTCATTTCTCTCATATTTTTGCAGGAAAGCTGGGGGTGAGGTGTGGAAAGAAGAAAATCTAAGATTTTTTCTGAACTAAATTACTGAATTTAGTGAAAGAAAAACAATACTAGTTATGAAACATATTCCTAGATGAGAAAAGACCAGTTGATAAACACACACCTGTATCCAACTGATTATATAATACCTCATGGGCACTGTGGTAATACTGTAAAAACATGACTTGTATCTTTGAAATATCAGATGTAATTTAAATCAATTTCAATCCAACTACTTTATTCCACCACTGGTGAGTAATACAGCCAGTCCCCACAATGTTTAAGTTAGTGAAGAAATGGAAAATCAGGGGAAGAACGTATGCTGGTGTTGATCTGTTATGTACGAGGAATGCCAAAAACATTAGAAAGAAAGATAGCTCATAAGAGGTTTCAGCACCAGTGAAGTGCGGAGGAAAAAGAGCGTTCATCTCATCTTGATTTATTTTTCCTTTTCTTTCTGTTCTCATCACTTGGTGGTTACTTACTCAACTTTGAATACTGGTTGTAAAAATACATTTGTTTTATTTTTAATTTAAGTGTATTTAAAATATATATAAGTGTAAAATAAATGCATTTGGAAGCTTTTTTTTTTTCTAGACACATTTTCTTTTCTCACACAAGTTAAATTTACAGAATATTAGTGACCATCTAATTAGGCCACTTTTTTTTAAAAGGCAAAAACAATAACAACAAATTCTTGAAAATTATAGGCCATTTCAATATATAAATTTTAATGTTATTATTCTAATACTGTCATAGAGAAAAAGTCCAGGTTTCTGGTTAAATATGATAGATTGAGCACACCCATTTAGCTCTGCTCCCTCTGAAGAGCCTATTTTTCATTAACAGTAAAGGAATAAAAATGGAATAACCATAAAGGTGATGAGAACAAGAGAGGAAGTGAGTGCAGAAGAAAGAAACCCACAAAACTGCAGGAGATGTAAAGCAGATTGTTGAGTGCTGATTAATACAGCAGAAAAAGCTCAAGCAAGTGTCCTCTGCAGAGCAAGAAAACATTTGGAGGCACCAGATGCATGGAGACGCCAGTGGGTGTGGGGCTGAAATCCACAGAACTTGTGATCATCTGTGTAAAGATTAGTTAGAACCACCTTCCATGCCCTCCCCAGTTCTAACAAGCAGGAAAGTGTCCCCACCACTCCTACCACTGCAAGAGTTTACAAAAGTTCAATCCCAAGGTCTCTGGAACTCAGATACCAGTCAAAGATGAGAGTCAGAAGCCATCTAGATAACAGTATTATTAAGTGAAAGTGTACAAACTGAAAGTTCTGAATAAAGAGATCCAAACCCATTCTTCCACTTAGCTCCCAGACTAACAATCAGGTTTATACCTGTCCCCTTTCCATCCCCATTACAGGCAGAAGATTAGAGAATTCCTGGCTGGCAAAATTAACTGCTGAAGAGAAAAAATCTGATTTTTATTATTTTTGGGGTGGGTGGGTGTCCTAACTAATTAGATGAGTCTTCACTCAATATCCCCATGATGATGCCCCCCTTTGAGAAAGGCCAACCACAGGTATAGAGATGTTCCAGTGAGCTTTTCAGAGATAGAAGAATGAACAAGCCTGTCTTGGAAGAAGTACAGCCAGAATGCCCCTTAGAAGAGAGGATGGCGAGACCTTGTCCCATGTACTTTGGACATGTTATCAGGAGGCACCGGTCTCTGGAGAGGGACATTGTGCTTGGTAGAGGGTCAGCAAAAAAGAGGAAGACCCTCAATAAGGTGGACTGACACAGTGGGTGCAACAATGGGCTGAAACAGCAATGATTGTGAGGATGGTGCAGGACTGGGCAGTGTTTCCTTCTGTTGTACATAAGGTCGCTATGAGTCAGAACTGACTCTACATCAGCTAACAACAATAATCTATTGTATGTCTATACCACTGTATTGTTTTCAATTTTTAGGCTGTGAAAAATAATGCCCCAATGACCATCCATTCACAAATCTTTTTTATAGATATATGTTTTCATTTCCCTTGGGTAATTAGGAATAGAATGGCTAGGTCAATGGCAGGTGTGTGATAAACATTAGGGAAACAACTACAAAAAACTGCTAAACAGTTCTCCAGAGTGGTTTGACCATTTTACATTCTCCTTGGCAGTGTAGAGAGTTCTAGTTCCTCCATGTGCTTATCACCATTGGGTATGATCAGTCTTGTTGTTTTAGACGTATTAAGAGGTATGTAGTCATATCTCATCGTGGTTTTAATTTACATTTCCCAAATAACTAGTGATGTTGAGCATCTTCTCAAGTGCTTACTTGCCATCCATATATTTTCTTTAGTAAAGTACCTATATTCACCTTTTGTCTACCTTTATTATTGGATTATTTTCTTATCATTAAGTATATTAATTCCATCCAGTGTGTTTTTCAACTTAAAGTAAAAAATTGCAGTATTTATCTCTTAAAGTTCTATTTAGGTCTATTTTTTAATATCTTCCAACTCTGTACTTAACACAGAAGGGCGCTGGTGGCACAGTGGTTAAACTACTCAGTTGCTAACTGAAAGGTCAGTGGTTCCCACCCACCATTCGGTGTATAGGAGAAAGATGTGGCATTCTGCTTGCATAAAGATTTACAGCCTTGGAAACCGTATCAGGCAGTTCTTCTTTGTCCTATAGGGTCCTTATGAGTTGGAATTGACTCGATGGCAATGAGTTTGGGTTTTTTTGTTGTTGTTGTTGTTCTACTTAACATGTTCAATCTTTGCTCTAAATTCCTGCATATATGAGATATAGTTATACCAACTATTTTAATATCCTTGACTGATAATTCTATCATCTGTTTCAATTCTGAGTCAGTTTTGATTGATTGATTTATCACCTCAGTATGGGTAGTATTTTCCTTTCTCCTCGCGTGCCTGGTAATTTCAATTAGATGCCAGATATTTTTGTGAATTTTACTTTTGGGGTGCTAAGTATCCTTAAGATTTTTTTTCTGGGATGTGGTCAAATTACTTGGAATCAACTTTTTTTCATTCAGGGTCTTACATTTAAGTTTTGTTAGGCAGGACCAGAGCAAAATTTAGTCTAGTATTAGTTTTCACCACTACTGAGGCAACCCCCATGCCCTGAGTACTCTACCTGAGGCTGTGAATCACAAGATTTTCCAGTCTAGCTGGGAGGATCATTATTCCAGTCTCTGTGTTGGCTCTGAGGATTTTTTTCATCTTGTCCTTTCAGGCAATTCTTTCCCCTACTTCGGATAAGTTTTTCACATGCATGTGCTCATCTTAGCTCAGCTCTTGAGGGGGCATTCTGCAGTGCTCTCTCACTCTCTCTGGGCAGTTTACTTTTCTTGCTCTTTTCTAGCCCCCTCACCAGGAAACCATTAGTTCCTTGACCTCTCCAGATGGTCAGCTTTGTTTCATCAACTCAGGGAGACTTCTGGGCTCTGTCTAGGTTCCCTTTACCTGCACTGCAGCCTAGAGCTCTTCTCTAGGCAGTAAACTGGGCAAATATACCACTCACCTCATTTGTTTCCCATCTCTCAGGGATCACTACCTTTTTAAATCATTAAGGTACACAGCCTCCTTTCCTGTGCCTCCTCCATCCTCTCCAGCTATGCATCAAGATGACAGCAACAGAGGACTTAATTCATTAATTTTTATTCTTTCATTGTTAGTGATAGAAGTGTTTAGTGCTGTGGATTTTCCTCTGATTACTGTTTTAAATAGATATCACTGGTCCTGATATTAGTATTATAATTTAGAAATCTTATAATTTTTATTATTTTTGTTTGTTTTTCCCTCTTCATCTGAGAGTTGTTAATAGAAGATTTTACTTTCAATTCCCAGGTGACAGCATTTTCTTTTTTTGCTTTTGATTGTGCTAATAATTTCTAGTTTTATTGCATTGTTATTGGAGGGTTTTTTTGGTAATATTTTATTTCATGAAACCTAAAAAAAAAAAAAAATTACTGATGTTTTATTTGCAACCTGGTTAATATATCATCAATCTTTGCAATACTAATGTGTTTCTAAGTACTACTTTTTTTGTCTTCATTTTTAATTCTTTTCAAATCTCGTCTTTGACTTCCATTTGAATCCTACAAATTATTGCTTCCGCTTGACCACTATTCTAAAAATTTATATAGAGACAAAATACCCATATGTTTACATTGATGAAAATAATAATAGAATAATAAATATTGAAGTGATCCTTTTCCCTCCTCCTGACTATTCTTCAAGACACTACAATTTTATTGAGTATTAAGATGGGTACTAGGGATACCAGGTTGAAAACTTAGTCCCTGTCCCCAGACAAAGCATGGTAATCTACTGTATCTTTCCATCCTTGATTTTGGCTAGAATTCCACATTTTTTTTTCTCTTCATATATTCAAGTATAACCTTCCAAAGATTTACTAATGCCATGCAGTTTGACTCATAGCCCGTGTTGAACCTGTGCAGAAAAACTATACTAACAATCACTGATAACAAGAATATGTATCATCTCCACCTTCCCATGGTCTCTCTTACTTTTCTTTCCCTAAGCCACAAAGACTCTGGCTTCAATACTACACAGGGTATTACTGTTATCAAGTGGAAAATTATAGACAAAACCAGAGAAAATAATAGATGGAGGAAAATTAATATGCAATTACACTGGTAAATCTAAAAAATGATCATAAAATTACAATGATTAACAATGAAAAGGTGTTTTTGAAATGGGGAAAATCAGATGTTTCAGCTAGCACACAACTGTACATCTACTATTTTATAAAAGTAAAAGTGTATGATTAATAGAATAAAATGATAATTAGGCTAATTTCATCTCAATTTTTACATGTACAAAATGGTGATGAAACATACTAACCTAATGGGATTGTTGACAAGATTAGAACCAATGAATGTAAAAGCTTTCCCGACACTTAGTGGGCACTGGATAAATGGTAGCTCTTGTTTTATTATCATTAATACACTCTTATACAAAGAAAATAGACTTAATTTTTTTTTTTTTATTTTAAGTGAATAGCTTACATGTCTTTCCAGGATACATTTTGGGGGAATGCAGGGCTTCAGATGTTTTGTCTACCAGTAGTTGGAAAGAAACAGTAGTAGTCATATGTGTTTTCTCCTGAACTGAGTTTATTTCCAGTAACACACAGTGGTCACAACAAAGCATTCAAATATGACTTTGTATATCTTAAATGTCATGGGAGAAGCTGGAACTACAAGGAGAAAATCATTGCCAGACGTTCTGGTTCTCTTCGCTTATTTAAAAACAGCTTAACTCAACTCATCCTTCAGTTTTCTGCTTAAATGTCTTCACTTCCTTAGCAAGTACATTCCCTTTAGGCTAGGTCAGATCCTCTTGTAAGTGGTCAGATGCCCCATTCCAATTTCTCATATAATAATATTCACCATGCTTTTTCAACGTTTTAAGTCGTAGTTCTTTCCAATACATTGCAAACTCAATAAAAAAGAGGAGTCACATCTGTCTTATTCATTGTCATAGCACCAGCACAAACAGGCTGCCACAAGGCTGAATACTCAGTAAATATTTATTGGATCAATAAATGGATAAATGAATAAATTCCCTAATAGATGTGTCACTTTAATTTAGGGCCAGGGATAGTTATAGAATTTGGGCCTGGATCAGATGCCAGAGAACATGCAAATATACTCCTCCAAAGATTTTGGAGGGAGTGTGAAAATATTACTTGCAATGCCAGGGCAACCACTCTATCACTGATAATCACTGCAGACCGCTGGAACCTTTAGGGCTGGCATTACTTTAGAACCAGCCATTGCTGTTGTTAATTGCCATTGAGTAGGTTCCTACCTATATATTGAATATGCACGTGTTCAGATTCAACTAAAGTTTGTAGAAAACTAGCTATGTACCCGGCTAATGGCCAGGTGCTCTGCCATGCTGTTTTACCCAGGGGCACAAATTTTAGTGGGATAAGATGATCATCTCTATAATAAATAAGAAAATAGACCACAAAAAAGTCATCAGTCTTATTAGTAGAAGAACGAGGATACAAACTTAGTATGTAAGCTTGTATATTGGTGGTGAATGTTTTGAGGTAAGGCATAGCAGTTTGCGTTCCAGTTATTTCTTTGTGGTTGGAAGCACAGTCTGCATGTACCATCAATGCATCCAACTGAAGTGTGATACCGGAATTAATTCCTTTTCCTTTTCTTACAACGTATATTAAACCAAAACCAAATCAAACCAAACCCGTTCCCTTCAAGTCAATCGTAACTCATAGCAATCCTACAGGACAGAATAGAATTGCCCCATACAGTTTCTGAAGAGTGCCTGGTGGATTTGAACCGCTTACCTTTTGGTTAGCAGCCATAGCTCTTAATCACTATGCCACCAGGGTTTTCAACACATTTTAGGGGTCAGAATTATCCTCATTGATATTCCCCTGTTGTGAGACATTAGATTATTAAATTTCATAAATCTCATTTTTTTCTCATCTGCTGTCTTGTCTCTCTCACAGGGTCATTGGCAGAAACAACTAAGACACCCTCATATCAATAACATTGCATTAATATAATACTTAAAAGCTTTAAGGGATTGCTAACACAGTTATCAACATTGATTTTCTTACCCTATTCCTTTCACTGAGCAAAGTTTGTTTGCTTCTTTATTTTAGTTGGAGGTTTTATAACCTTTACATAACTACTTCTGCCTTCTTTTAGCCTTATCAATATTATCCTAGTAAGTTCACAAATAAGAAGATTATTTGCAGAAATTAATACAATGAAAATCAAACCAAGTTCTTAGAAAAATAATAATTGCTTACAACGAAGATTTTTCATGGTCACCATTAAAGTGGGTGCAAATTCAAGAAGTTTTGATGGAAACAAATTAGGCTTGATGTCTAGACACAGCTCTGTCATTTATTAGCATCATGACACTCAGCTGAAATTCCTGTCAATAAAATGGGAATAATAAGTCAAGCATTCTTTAAAATATTAAATTCAATCAAATTTCCAAAACCAACATTTTCAAGAGTTTATCTGGTATTCACATAGCAAATTTTTAAGAAAAAAACATGCACTTAAGGGGAAAATGTACACTTTATATATTTAAAAACAATTTTAATTTATTTTTATATAAACACATTTTTTTTTTTTAATTTCTGAAAAACGCATTCCCATGATATTGACTAAATTGATGAGCAAGGAAACATATTTCTCTGACAGCACAAAGTGTAGCCTCATTTCGGTCTTTCAGAAGTACAATATTTATGACAAACTTAAATTAAAAGGTTTGCTATTTCCACATCAGTAGCAAGAAAGGTAATTTATACCATCTCAAAACACAAAACAAACTTTTTTGTAGAAAGTATTGCTTGATCTGTTGTTATCAACAGTAAACTGACCTAAGTATTGCCAAAATATGCAGGGAAATCAAAATATCTGAGGTAAGCCAACTTGTCTTTTTTTCCTCTCTCTTAAACAAGGCTGGGTCATATAAAGGGAGCAAAATGCTTTGTATTTCTTTACTGCATTCCACCCACTTCACATAAATCACACAGCCAAGTTCCTGGACCATTAAGCTTATATAGTAAACTTTGAACACCTATTTCCTAATCTGGATTGATCAAAACATCTTCAAGAGGTGGGGCCAAGATGGCTGACTAGGCAGATGCTACCTCAAATCCCTCTTGCAACAAAGACTCAGAAAAACAAGTGAATCGATCACATACATGACAGTCCACGAACCCTGACCATCGAACACAGATCTAAAGAGTTGACCTGAGTGATAGGTGAGCAAAAAGCTGCGCCCTGAACCAGCGACCACTTCTGGAACCCGCGACCCACCCCACAACCTTGAGCCCCCGCAGTTCCCTGGTGCCGAGTGGCAGGGCTGATTGCAGCTTGCTGAGGTGGGGTAGGCACAGGACACAGCCCTAACCCCTAGCCCCCTGGGGTAACCTCCGTACAGACTCAGCCAGCGCAGGCAGGCTGCACACTGATGGGGCTAACAAGAGAACGAACAACCACAGGGAAGCGGCGACTGTTTTCGGAGCCTGGAGCCGGCGTCCTAGTCAGAAAACCTTGGTGCCGGGCTTTGGAATGGGCGCAGGGGAGCTGAGCATGGCATCCTGAGACGGCACAAACACGGGACGCAGCCCTAGCCCCCTGAAGTGACCCTGGGGGAAGCCCAGCCAGTGCACGCAGGCAGCACGGCAACGCGGCTGACAGGAGGAGAAGTCACCAGGAGGCAGCGACTGATTTTGGAGCCAGGAGTGCGGCATCCTAGCCGGGGAACCTTGGCACTGGGCTTTGGACTGGGAGCGGAGGAACTAACCACGGCTTCTGGGACAGCACAAGCACAGGATGTGGGCCTGACCCTCGGGGGCAATCTCTACCCAGCCAGTGCACATAGTCGACAGCCCCCTCAGGAATCTCAGATAAAACAGTCATCCCAAGCAAGATAAGTAACTTTGTCTATATTCCTGGGTGTACCCTCTCCTATCTATCTGATCCCTCCCCTCCCCTTCCCAGGAGGCTTCATTAACATTGGAATTTCCTGGGCCAGAGAGTGAAGTGCTCAGCATTTTTTTTTCTTTGTATGTTTGTTTTCTCTTTTCCTAACTCTTTCTCCTGGCCCGAGAGAAGCAGCTACAAAAAAACCCAGGGACCAAGAATCCTTCCCTGACTTCCTGCAATTGGACTAAAAATACAGAACCAGCTCCAGCCAAGCATTTGTGATCCACAGTCTTGGGCTTTCATCCCTACAGGGAACAAGGTGGCTATTATAATGCAAAGACAATTCTGATACTGATCTGACTGTAATTCTTTTAGCAGATTACTGGAAAGACAAGTTTCCCAGGTCTGATATCTCTGCGTATTCAACAGAGCCCTCACTGACCCACAACGGGGAACTGAGGGCTGAAGCTCCACCCAATCCACCTAACCTCCTGCCATAGGGGTCTGAGGATAGCAACATCTACCAGTCTGTAGAGGTACATGCATTGGGTGCCTAAGGTACAGCTGCAGAACCCACCCACCAAAGTGCTTTAGGAATAGAGACACACCTACCTCACTGACACTTGGGAGAAGCCTGTCAGCATCCTGCCTTCCCTGGAATGTGACCCCCTGCTGCTACTAGAATCTGGTGCACACAACTATCACCACTACTCCTCTAAGTGAATAGGTGATAGTCTACCCCACACACTTGGTGACCCAAAATCAGATTCTACTCAAGAATAGTGAATGGACTCTTAGGCTTATATTTCTGGTACCAGTCCAAACCAGCTGGTAAGAGGACATAAGTGATTCAAAGCCTACAACAATCAAGACAGCGCAATCTAGTAGCCCATCTGTGTATATTGAAAGAAAACAAAACAAGATAAGACTCTGAGCAAATATAAAATAAATCATTACAATATCTTATAGATGGCTCAGAGGCAACAGTCGATATCAAACCACGTAAAGAAGCAGACCATGATTGATTCTACAACTCCCCAAATTAATGAATCAAAATCTCTCCCAAATGAAGATACAGTCTGGGAATTGCCAGATGCAGAATATAACAAACTAATTTACAGAATGCTTCAAGACATCAGGGATGACCTCAAAAACGAAAGAAGGCAATCTACACAAAAAGCCAAGGAACACACTGATAAAGCAGTTCAAGAAATCAAAAAGATTATTCAAGAACATAGTGGAAAAAATAATAAGCTACAAGAATCCATAGAGAGACAGCATTCAGAAATCCAAAAGATTAACAGTAAAATTACAGAATTAGACTCAATAGGAAGTCAGAGGAGCAGAATCGAGGAATTGGAATGCAGAGTGGGGGAGTTGGAGGATAAAGCAATTGACACCAATACAGCTGAAGAAAAATCAGATAAAAGAATTAAAAAAAAACTGAAAAAACCCTAAGAATCATGTGGGACTCTATCAAGAAGAATAACTTGCATGTGATTGGAGTTCCAGAACAAGGAGGGATAACAGAAAATAGAGAATAGTTGAAGATCTGTTGGCAGAAAACTTCCCTGACATCATGAAAGATAAAAGGATATCTATCCAAGATGCTCATCGAACCCCATATAAGATTGATCCAAAAAGAAAATCACCAAGACATATTATCATCAAACTTGCCAAAACCAAAGATAAAGAGAAAATTTTAAAAGCAGCCAAGGATAAAAGAAAGGTCTCCTACAAAGGAGAATCAATAAGAATAAGTTCAGACTACTCAGCAGAAAGCATGCAGTCAAGAAGGCAATGGGATGACATATATAGATCACTGAAGGAGAAAACTGCAAGCCAAGGATCATCTATCCAGCAAAACTCTCTCTCAGATATGAAGGTGAAATTAAAGAATTTACAGATAAACACAAGCTTAGAGAATTTGCAAAAACCAAACCAAAGCTACAAGAAATACTAAAGGAAATTGGTCAGAAAATTAGTAACATCAGATAACAACACAACACAAAGACACAGAACAGAACATCCTGATATCAACTCAAATAAGAAAATCACAAAAACAAATTAAGATTAATTTTAAAAAGAAAAAAATGCTCAAAACAGGGAATCATTGAAGTCATTACGTAAAAGATCACAATAATCAAAAAGAGGGACTAAATACAGGAGGCATAGAACTGCCATATGGAGAGGGAAACAAGGTGATACAGGACAAAACAAGTTAGAGTTTTACTTAGAAAAATAGGGGCAAATATTAAGGTAACCACAAAGAGGTGTAACAATTCCATAACTCAAAAAAAAAACCAAGAAAAACATAACGACTCAGCAAACATAAACTTGACTACTATGAAAATGAGGAACACACAATTTACAAAGAAAAACATCTCAGCACAAAAAAGTAATTGGAAAAATGAAATTGTCAACAAGACACACAAAAAGGCATCAAAATGACAGCACTAAACACATTCTTATCTATAATTACACAGAATGTAAATGGACTAAACGCACCAATAAAGAGACAGAGAGTCTAGACTGGATAAAGAAACACGATCTGTCTCTATGCTGCCTATAAGAGACACACCTTATATTTAGAGACAAAAACAAGCTAAAACTCAAAGGATGGAAAAAAATATATCAAGCAAACAACAATCAAAAAAGAGCAGGAGTAACAATATTAATTTCTGACAAAATAGACTTCAAAGTTAAATCCACCACAAAGGATAAAGAAGGACACTACATAATGATTAAAGGGACAATTGACCAGGAAGATATAACCATATTAAATATTTATGCAACCAATGACAGGGCTGCAAGATACATAAAACAAACTTTAACAGAACTGAAAAATGAGACAGACACCTCCACAATTATAGTAGAAGACTTCAACACACCACTTTCGGAGAAGGATAGGACTTCCAGTAAGAAGCTCAATAGAGACACAGAAGACCTAATTGCTACAATCAACCAACTTGACCTCATAGACCTACACAGAACACTCCACCCAACACCCGCAAAATACACTTTTTTTCCTAGTGCACATGGAACATTCTCTAGAATAGATCACATATTAGGTCATAAAACAAAACTTTGCAGAATCCAAAACATCGAAATATTACAAAGCATCTTCTCAGACCACAAGGCCATAAAACTGGAAATCAATAACAGAAAAATCAGGAAGAAATCAAATACTTGGAAACTGAAAAACACCCTGCTCAAAACAGACTGGGTTATAGAAGACATTAAGGAGGGAATAAAGAAATTCATACAATGCAACGAGAATGAAAACACCTCCGATCAAAACCTCCGGGACACAGCAAAAGCAGTGCTCAGAGGTCAATTTATATCAATAAATGCACACATACAAAAAGAAGAGCCAAAATCAGAGAACTGTCCCGACAACTTGAACAAATAGAAAGTGAGCAACAAAACAATCCATCAGGCACCAGAAGAAAACAAATAATAAAAATTAGAGCTGAACTAAATGAAATAGAGAACAGAAAAACAATTGAAAGAATTAACAAAGCCAAAAGCTGGTTCTTTGAAAAAATAAACAAAATTGATAAACCACTGGCCAGACTGACTAAAGAAATACAGGAAAGGAAACAAATAACCCAAATAAGAGACGGGATGGGACATATCACAAGAGACCCAGCTGAAATTAAAACAATCGTATCAGATTATTACAAAAAATTGTACTCTAACAAATTTGCAAACCTAGAAAAAAATGGATGAATTCCTAGAAAAACACTACCTACCTAAACTAACACAACCAGAAGTAGAACAACTAAATAGACCCATAACAAAAAAAAGAGATTGAAAAGGTAATCAAAAAACTCCCAACAAAAAAAAGCCCTGGCCCGGATGGCTTCACAGCAGAGTTTTACCAAACTTTCAGAGAAGAGTTAACACCACTATTACTAAAGCTATTTCAAAACATAGAAAATGATGGAATACTACCTAACTCATTCTATGAAGCCACCATATCCCTGACACCAAAACCAGGTAAAGACACCCCCAAAAAAGAAAATTACAGACCTATATCGTTCATGAACACAGATGCAAAAGTCCTCAACAAGATTCTAGCCAATAGAATTCAACAACATATCAAAAAAATAATCCACCACGACCAAGTGGGATTTATACCAGATATGCAAGGCTGGTTTAATATTAGAAAAACCATTAATGTAATCCACCATATAAATAAAACAAAAGACAAAAACCACATGATCTTATCAATTGATGCAGAAAAGGCATTTGACAAAGTCCAACACCCATTCATGACAAAAACTCTCAGCAAAATAGGAATTGAAGAAAAATTCCTCAACATAATAAAGGGCATGTATACAAAGCCAACAGCCAACATCACCCTAAATGGAGAGAGCCTGAAAGCATTTCCCTTAAGAACGGGAACTAGACAAGGATGCCCTTTATCACCACTGTCATTCAACATTGTGCTAGAGGTCCTAGCCAGAGCAATTAGGCTAGACAAAAAATAAAGGGCATCCGGATTGGCAAGGAAGAAGTCAAATTGTCTCTATTTGCAGATGACATGATCTTATACACAGAAAACCCTAAAGACTCCTCCAGAAAACTACTGAAACTAATAGAAGAGTTTGGCAGAGTCTCAGGTTACTAAATAAACATACCAAAATCACTTGGATTCCTCTACATCAACAAAAAGAACATTGAAGAGGAAATCACCAAATCAATACCATTCACAGTTGCCCCCATGAAGATAAAATACTTAGGAATAAATCTTACCAAAGGTATAAAAGACCTATATAAAGAAAACTACGAAATACTAGTGCGAGAAACTAAAAGGGACCTACTTAAGTGGAAAAACATACCTTGCTCATGGATAGGAAGACTTAACAGAGTAAAAATGTGTATTCTGCCAAAAGCCATCTATACATACAATGCACTTCCGATCGAAATTCCAAGGACATTTTTTAATGTGATGGAGAAACAAATCACCAACTTCATATGGAAGGGAAAGAAGCCCTGGATAAAGTAAAGCATTACTGAAGAAGAAGAAGAAAGTGGGAGGCCTCACTCTACCTGATTTTAGAACATATTATACAGCCACAGTAGTCAAAACAACCTGGTATTGGTACAACAACAGGCACATAGACCAATGGAACAGATTTGAGAACCCAGATATAAATCCATCCACATATGAGCAGCTGATATTTGACAAAGGCCCAGTGTCAGTTAAATGGGGAAAAGATAGTCTTTTAAACAAATGGTGCTGGCATAACTGGATATCCATTTGCAAAAAAATGAAACAGGACCCATACCTCACACCATGCACAAAAACTAACTCCAAGTGGATCAAAGACCTAAATATAAAGACTAAAATGATAAAGATCATGGAAGAAACGATAGGGACAACGTTAGGAACCCTAATACAAGGCATAAACAGAATACAAAACATTACTAAAAATGAGGAAGAGAAACCAGATAACTGGGAGCTCCTAAAAATCAAACACCTATGCTCATCTAGACTTCACCAAAAGAGTAAAAAGACCACCTACAGATTGGGAAAAAATTTTCAGCTATGACATCTCTGACCAGCGCCTGATCTCTAAAATCTATATGATTCTGTCAAAACTCAACCACAAAAAGACAAACAACCCAATCAAAAAGTGGGCAAAGGATATGAACACACACTTCACTAAAGAAGATATTCAGGTGGCTAACAGATACATGAGAAAATGCTCTTGATCATTAGCCATTAGAGAAATGCAAATTAAAACCACGATGAGATTCCATCTCACTCCAACAAGGCTGGCATTAATCCAAAAAACACAAAATAATAAATGTTGGAGGGGCTGCGGAGAGATTGGAACTCTTATACACTGCTGGTGGGAATGTGAAATGGTACAACCACTTTGGAAATCTATCTGGCGTTTTTTTAAAAAGTTAGAAATAGAACTACCATACAACCCAGAAATCCCACTCGTTGGGATATACTCTAGAGAAATAAGAGCCTTTACGTGAACAGATATATGCACACCCATGTTTATTGCAGCACTGTTTACAATAGCAAAAAGCTGGAAGCAACCAAGGTGTCCATCAATAGATGAATGGTTAAATAAATTATGGTACATTCACACAATGGAATACTATGCATCGATAAAGAACAGTGACAATTCTGTGAAACATTTCATAACATGGAGGAACCTGGAAGGCATTATGCTGAGTGAAATTAGTCAGACGCAAAAGGACAAATACTGTATAAGACAACTATTATAAGTTCTTGAGAAATAGTATAAACTGAGAAGAACACATTCTTTTGTGGTTACGAGAGGGGGGAGAGAGGGAGGGTGGGAGAGGGTTATTTACTGATTGGATAGTAGATAAGAACTACTTTAGGTGAAGGGAAGGACCATACTCAATACAGGGAAGGTCAGCTCAACTGGCCTGGACCAAAAGCAAAGAAGTTTCCGGAATAAACTGAATGCTTCAAAGGTCAGCGGAGCAAGGGTGGGGGTTTGGGGACTATGGCTTAAGGGGACTTCTAAGTCAATTGGCATAATAAACTCTATTATGAAAACATTCTGCATCCCACTTTGAAGTGTAGCGTCTGGGGCCTTAAATGCTAACAAGCAGCCATCTAAGATGCATCAATTGGTCTCAACCCATCTGGATCAAAGGAGAATGAAGAACAACAACATCACATGATAACTATGAGCCCGAGACAGAAAGGGCCACATGAACCAGAGACTTACATCATCCTGAGACCAGAAGAAGTAGATGGTGCCCGGCCACAACCGATGACTGCCCTGACAGGGAACACAACAGAGAACTCCTAAGGGAGCAGGAGAACAGTGAGATGCAGACCCCAAATTCTCGTAAAAAGACCAGACTTAATGGTCTGACTGAGACTAGAACAATCCCGGCGGTCATGGTCCCCAAACGTTCTGTTGGCCCAGGACAGGAACCATTCCCGAAGACTACTCATCAGACATGGAATGGACTGGACAATGGGCTGGAGAGAGATGCTGAGGAAGAGTGAGCTACTTGTATCAGGTGGACACTTGAGACTGTGTTGGCATCTCCTGTCTGGAAGGGAGATGGGAGGGTAGAGAGGGTTAGAAACTGGCAAAATCGTCACCAAAGGAGAGACTGGAAGGAGGGAGCGGGCTGACTCATTAGGGAGAGAGTAAGTGGGAGTATGTAGTAAGGTGTATATAAGCTTATATGTGACAAACTGACTTGACTTGTAAACTTTCACTTAAAGCACAATAAAAATTATTAAAAAAAAAAATCTCCAAAACATTGCCCAGCTTGGTGCAATGCCCAGGAAGTCTAATAACTTTTGAGAAAAGAAAATGAGATTTATTGGGTAAGATGGAAACTACCTAGGAAATTATGAGGCTTTAGTAAGACTATCGATATTCACAAATTTGCCAAGCATCAGCCCTATGGAATGTAGCAAGAACTCTAGGCAGCTTGAAAATAAACTCTCTGAATAAATGCGTTTAAAATAGACTGTCAGCTTTCTGAAATAATGTTTTTCCTTAGAATAAGGTGCAAGATAGTCAATGTCAGAAGTATGATTAATATACACTGACGCACTTTGCTTACGTGGTATGGTCTGGAAGTAATAGGAAAGTCTACTTTCTCAAAATTCTATCTCACCAGGCCGTGTGATAGTTACAATTTGACTCTCTAAACAGGTTTTGTAGACTTCCCAAAAAGAAGGAGTACAAAGCAAGGAAAGTATATAACCTAATAAAACAAACTAGATCATTGTCAGGTGGCCTCAAAAGGGAACATTTTCTTTGATGGATTCACAATGACTCTTGATCTTTTCTCAGTATTACAGACTTAGAATTTCATTTGTGAGCATTCTGGAGGTGGATTTGTGTCTCAAGAATTGACTCACATTAACAAAATCTCATAGAGAAGCAACAGATCAAACCAGAATGCTATTTTAAGGATTAACATTGAGGACTGTAACTTTCCATGTATCCAGGCATCCCATCCTCTAGTGAGAGCATTTTCTCTAGGCAGTTGAACCGCATTGGAGGTTAAGTTATAATTGGAAGTTTGCTTTGAGGAGTGAAATCTAAATAAGGGTTATTGGCTATGGGATTTGAATGTTTAATCTCAACATACCAAAAGAACCAGGTATCTTTACTTAAAAACCAAGGCTGGTCCCTTCAGGTAGCCATTTCCAAGTTCTTCTGAAGCCTCTCTCTCTTCCTCCCTATAATCCCTACAACCAGCAGCTGTAGAGTCGAACATAACTCATGCCGACCTTACGTGTGTCAAAGTAGAACTGATATCCATGGGGGTTTCAATGGCTGATTTTCTGGAATTAGATCGTCACCTGTCTTCTGGGGAACATCTGGGTAGACTCAAACCTCTAACCTTTTGTTAGCAGCCAAGCATGTTAACTGTTTGTACCACCCAGAGACTCTGTACTCTCTATAGTCCATTCTCAACATAAAAATTCTTCTAGAAGGAGTATCCCATTGAGTCACTAACAAACATTGTTCTTCAAATCAGTTTCTTAGGTGACTTTTGTCCTAAGAGGTGAGGAAGACAATAGTAGATCATGGATGACTTAGAGAGAAGGATAAACGTCAACAAAAATCAAGAGTGAAGAGATAAGCACTGAAGATATATTTCACTACATTCTAAGTACACTAAGGACTGCTCTGTGGCTTACTTCTAATCGTATGTTAGCAACATCCTCTTCTAGATCCCAGAGACCCTGGGTGGTACAAATGGTTAACATACTCATTTGCTAACCAAAAGTTTGGCAGTTTGAATACACCCAGAGGTACCTCAGAAGAAAGGCCTGGTGATCTATTTCTGAATAATCAGTTATTGAAAACCCAAAGGACCAAAATTCTACTCTGACACACATGGAGTCACCATGAGTTGGAGTCGACACCAACTGTCTGCCCCCCCCGCCCCAGAGCCCAGGCACACATCAAAATGACTAAACTTTGGAAATTAAATGCCTCTGTGAAGCAAGAGCAAAAGCAGTCACAAAGCCCTTTTACTTTGATTCTCTTAGGGGACAAATTTATTTAGTTATTACTATAAAGGCCAATACTTTATTCTTTTATGTGAAATTAATATTATATATTAAATACACTCGGTTACAAATCCAAACCAAACCAAACCCAGTGCCGTCAAGTCAATTCCAACTCATAGTGACCCTATAGGACAGAGTAGAACTGCCCCATAGAGCTTACAAGGAGCACCTGGAGGATTCGAACTGCCAACCTCTTGGTTAACAGCCGTAGCACTTAACCACTATGCCATGAAAAAAAAGTGCCCCATAAATTCTGATTGCTACTGATGTTACCATTGTTGCTGCTGTTGATGTCTTTGTGGGGTCCTTCTGATATCCTCTAATTCTTCCCACATTACAGAAAAAAAAAAAATTATAAGCAGCAAGATGGACTAAAAATAGCTGAGTTGAAACCATCGTCATGTCCTGTCAGCCTATTGCCTTAAGTATGGTCATTCTCTAAATTGCACACAGCTGCCTGCTGTACAGCTGCCTACACCATTCTAATTGTAACTCTTTTACAACCCCCTGCAGAAGCTCATGCCTGTTATCACGATCCTTGTCATAAAGCTTTGCCCACCTCCCCAGCCTCTTCTTTTTCCCGTTCCTCTTTTTACGCCATGATCCAGTTACACGAACCTACTGATAGTCCTTTACACATGATGCTGTCTCTCGTCTCCCCGCCTTTGCATCCTGTCTTTCTGCTCTCCCGGAATGCCCTCTCCATCAGGTTAACTCCTACATACCCTTGAATAGTCAGTTCTTATACTGTCTCCTAGCCCCCACAAGTCAATGGCTGGTTCACCACTGTGCCCTCGTACTCGGCACAGTGTTTGGCACATTGTAGGCGCTTGAACAATAAATGGAGACAAGGATACTGCTCTGACAGGACGGCCAACAACAGAGATATGAAGAAATGGAACCACAAAGATGTTATTATTAGTTACTAGCTTGCCCAAAGTCAAGCTACAGCCAGAATTCAACTCAGGTATCTGTGATCCTAACATCTGATCTTTTGCCTAGTGATCTTGTTTTCATTTGCAGGTTTGAAGTAGTGATGGCAATAGTGATCAGATTGTGAAGAACAGATTTCTTTTCTCATGGTAAACAAAAGCCAATGTCCAGTCCCTTTTGCTATAACGCTTGCTTTAGAAATGCAAGTTTATATCAATGCAATTGATATATCAGGAAACAATTTGAGCATAACAGTGAATTTTACACTTACTTTGTGCAGTTTTGTCCATGAGAAACACTAGGTGAATGTAGAAAACTGAACAGAGAAGCAGAAGAATGTGCAAAGTGCACACATAAACTCATCTCAAGTATCTACCAGCTACCTCAGTTCACCACACAAATATAAGTCGCACTCAGCCACATCTGGGGTTACAACTCATCATCTGATTTCAGGTAACCTTCTTCCATGACTTCACAGTTTAACATAAGCTTCAAGCCTTCCAACATCTCCCACAAGCAAACTTCATGTCTATTTCAGGATAAAATGCCATATTTATTTAGAATGCATATTTTTCTTAACCGTTTAACATGTGTAAAACTGTGCTACTATTTTCATTAGGTTCTTATCTTCTCCGTTTAATATGTCATTAAGAAAGTTTTCGTGTATTGTACTTCTAACCTTATTTCCCCTTAGCCCTGTGGTTTTTATTGCATGATTTTACGTAGTGTAACGATTTTTAGAAGCACATATGTCAGATTAAAGCAGAACTGATTATACACACACACGCATATTTACATACATATTTAAAGAAATCAGGTTTATTCTCTGTCAATTTAATGTCATTAGGAGAATTACTGAGATCAAGCAGAATAATAATTTGAATGATGGACATTGTATAAGCTTTTTTTTGATGCATTATCTTATTTACCCTGTAGGATAGTTGTATGAATTAGATACTATTATTGTCCCTGTTTTATAGATGAGGCAGTTTAGGTATAGAGAGGTTATGTAACTTGCCCCAGATTGCATGTGTCTGTAAGAAGTGGAGCTGGTTTACAATCTCCAATTTGTCTGTTGCTAAAACCCATGGTATTAACCACAATGTTGAATGATAAAATTTCTAATGTTAATGCCAAAAAAGGCTAAGTTAAAAGACATTATAAATATAAGGTTTAATAATATCCTACACTCTGAATAATATTTTTTGATTTAAGTGTATGACATAAGTATATACATATTTAAATATTTTTTCTAATGAGAAAATGATATGTGTCTATAACAGCAAAGTACATACACATAAATATGGAAGAACTTGTAGTGCAATTTTTGTTAAACCCAAAGATCCACATGCCATTTTAGAAGAAACTGCTCACCGATTAGTCATATTAATGCAGTCATTATGGAGGAACAATCCATATTAAATCATTTCTATATCTGATAAAATCTTTGGGCCCAATATAAATATTATTATTTATATTTATAATATAAATAGTTATTAATTGAAAGCTTGGACTTTACTCAGTTAAATGAAGAATATGATTGAAAAGTATTAAGTATGGATCATACAATTAGTCACCATTATTGATTTACAAATTTAATTTGCTCAAGTCAAAACATGATTTTTTATATAGTCAGCGCTACAAGCTCAAGCTAGCAGCTAAAAAATGAAGTTGGCCATTATTAGTTGATCTTCGTCATACTTTCTATCACAAATAACCCCAATTCTGGAATTAGTACTTATCTGAAGTTTCTGTTGATCCATGAGGGAAAAATGAAGGTAATCTACTCTAGCCCAGCTGTATTGGCTTTGTAATATTTACAGTGGTATGATTTTTTCTTTCCTCTCTCTCTTTCTCAGTATGCTAAACAGTCATAATTCAGTTATCACTTAAGGAGCAGATGTTGGGAGGGAATGATTCTGAGGAAGGTATAGCTGTTGGGAAGTAACCAAGTGCCTTAAATACATAATGAGGCATGCTTTCAGGGACTTGCACCTTCAGTCTTAATGAAGTGCAGTTACCTCAGAATCACAGACTCATCATGTTTTGAATTCAACAGAAGCTTGGCTTAATTAAACTTTTGAGGAGAAACATGCAGTTGGTTGTACATTTTGAACCAGCTAACAATTGTCTCCTCATTGCTAAAATCAAAATTCAACCTCAGAAAATGCCCCATCTTAAAAATGCAAGCAAAAGATATAATTTTAAACATTAGGACAGTAACTCTGACTGCACACTTTAATCTCATTTAGAGAGAAGAATTGATCCATAGAAATTGTCTGGGTAAATATGCCTGGTTGAAGAAGTACCTCTTAAGCCTGCTTGGAGGGACCACATCTTCAAGCACTCTCATCTTAAAGAAAGGTAGCGATTCATTTTTCCAGCCTAATCAGAAAATACGGCATTATATACGAGAATTCCACTCAGATAACTAAGAATGTCTTAAGCTCCTTCAATGAGTGAAATCCGGATCAGTGTACAAAATGTTGACTTAAAACAAAACTTTTGTCATCCAGCCTGTTCAACCCTGTGCCTGGTGACCTCAAGGACCCAGTCTGTGTTTGTGTTATATTTTATCTAGTTTATGGGTTACAGGACATCATGAATATTTGCTGAATCAGATTGTCAGGCAGCTGATTTACCAGGGGGTAGGTGAAATATTGATTTGTTCAGGTTGAATAGTGAGTTCAAACTTGGGAAGAAAGTGGCTCAATAAATGTTCTCAATCATGCCAGTAGTGATTTATTCCCAAATATGAATGAGGAGAGAATATGTAATGATGCCTCTGACAATTCTGATTTTTAATACAGATTATTTATATGTATTACAGGCTTATACTTCTTTTAAATCTTGACAAAGTTTTATTTTGCCTTTATACTTTATAACAGCATCATTTGCTTTCATTTACCCATACAGCAGAAAGGATGTAAGTCAAAATGTCTTTCAAAAGAGTCACATTTTTAACAAATGTAAAACATACGGGAGAACAAAACTTCTAAGTTCTAAGAAGAAAAATGGGTTTTTCTAGCTACTGACTAATATATAAATGTAAAAGAATTTGTTTAGGAATACATTTGTCCTAGTTATAACATTTACTATGTTCCTTTTGGCTTAGCACACTTTTTCCAGCTATTGAAAAAAAAAAAAAGTGGAAGTATTAATAACTGTAGTATTTATAATAGCAAAAGCAGGGATGACATTTATCTTGTGTGACCTTTACTGAAAGTTTTAAAAGCTGATGTTCTACAGATCAGAACTAACACACCTGGTCCGCTACATTAATCTTAAATATGATTTTCTTTACATGTGAAAACAATGCCTAAAGTCATCTATTTTAATATTTCATGCTATGCTTTCACTTTGGTAGGCAAAAGCTTACATTCAAGGACTTTTTTTCCCACAGAATATCAGCCTTAAATTATATTTGTTTTTAAATACATTATTTTGAGGGTTCTGTGTGTGTGTAAGTGTGTAAAATAAGCAGAGAGAGTTTATGCAAAACAATTTTGAAATTGCCCAAGTACTTTCACCATTGAAAAAGAAAGTTGTTTGGACAAATCCATTATGTGCTCATTTTCAGTATGTTAGAAACATGTTAGACATTTTTTTCATAAATATTTTAATGCTAGTTTAAAATAGGACCCTAGCATACCTTATTAAAGAAATGCCATCAGAGAGTCTTTCCCAACTGACTTTCTCTATGAAGAGTATAATTTGAACTGTACATAGTACATTGAATCTAATGAAGAAAATGCCAGGCATCATCTGGAATTTTGGACTCAGCCTTACTTATGTTCAGTGAAAAAGAATGGATCTGAAATACATTCATATAAAGAGCAGAAGGATAAAGAATCTCTGTTTGTCTCTGGGATTGGACTCTTACCGAGGTGCCTGCAAAGACAATGAAAATTTAAAAGGAGAATTAAACATAAACTATAGATGGATTAGTCTTTACTTTCTACTAGCTAATTGAAATCCAACAGGAAAACCTTGTGTATCCAGGAAATGGTCAAATTGTGAAAATCATACCAAATGAAGCAACTTAACTGAAAAACTTACCACTGGGTTTTCTGGTGAGCAGCTGCCTCCTGGATATATTAGTGAAGTTACCATATTCACTAAGTGTTCAAAAGCAAAGATGTCACTTTAAAGATTAAGGTGCCCCTGACCCAAGCCGTGGTGTTTTCAATCGCCTCATATGCATAGGAAAGCTGGACAATGAATAAGGAAGACCCAAAGAAGAATTGACACCTTTGAATTATAGTGTTGGCAAAGAATATTGAATACACCAGGGACTGCCAAAAGAGTGAACAAATCTGTCTTGAAAGAACGATTGCTCCTTAGAAGCAAGGATGACAAGATTCTGTTTCACATACTTTGGACATGTTATCAGGAGGAATCAGTGCCTGGAGAAAAACAACATGCTTGTTAAACTAGAGGGTAAGTGAAAAAGAGGGAGACCCTCACTGAGACGGATTGATACAATGGCTGCATAATGCTCAAGCACAATGATTGTGAGGATGGCGCAGAACTGGGCAGTGTTTTGTTCTGTTGTACATAGGGTTGCTATGAGATGGAACTGACTCTATGGCACCTAACAACAACAACAAAAACCACGTTCCTAATGCTATTGATTACTAGGATTAGATTTTCTGATTTAGAACCAGTAGTATCAAGCTTAACCTACTTTTTTCTCATGAAGAAATGTTCTCATTTGTGTTTCCCGGACCTTTATAAAGTTACATATCAGATTCCTGAATTTTCATGCCTTCAAAGATCACTTAATCTGATTCATCACAGACAGAGTTGTTGTGGCCAATGGTCTGGTAAAATCTTGAACAGAACACTCGTTTATTCAAATTGTGTGTCTGTTACACAGATTATTATAATTTAATCATATATAAGACTTACCTGTTAAACTTTTAAATATTCAAAGTTGGAAATAATGAGATTACTCTCCACATAAGAGGTGAAAATAAAGTTGAGTGAAACATTTGAGAGTCTAGAATTTATCTTCTGTGGAGAGGACATGAAGAATGGAAATTATGAAGTAAAAAAAAAAAAATGTTATGTGTAGGGGAGACAAGAAGCTGCAGCGATAAGGCTATGTATGTCTTAGAAGGTACACGATTGGAATAGTCCAAGCAAGTGATAGCTAGGGTATGGTCTAAAGAAGAAAACCAAAAAACCAAACCCATTGTCGTCACCGATTCTGACTCAAAATGACCCTATAGGACAGAGTAGAACTGCCCCATAGAGTTTCCAAGAAGCGCCTGGTGGATTCAAACTACCAACCTTTTGGTTAGCAACCGTAGCACTTAACCACTACCTGTAGCACTTATGCCACCAGGGTTTCTGGTCTAATGGAGAGGCAATCTAAATGTCAAAGTGAAGAAAGAAAATTACTGGGGTTTATAAAGACTATTCAGGATAGAAAGACTTGGCAAAGGAAGGGCATCTGCTGTGTTAGTTGAGAGGGCTGATAAAATGACTAATCATTGCAGCTAAAAGAAGAAATAAAGAGAGGTGAGAATGAAACTGAAGACAAAATATAACGGAGAGCAAAAACTGGAGCCCACAATAAAGGCAAAAACCAAAAACAAAAACCAAACCTACTGCCATCAAGTTGATTCTGACCCATAGTGACCCTAGAGGACAAAGTAGAACTGCCCCACAGAGTTTCCAAGGAGTGCCTGGCGGATTCAAACTGCCGACCTTTTGCTTAGCAGCCGTAGCACTTAACCACTACACCACCAGGGTTTCCAATGAAGGCAAAAGGCAGCCATAATTATGGGTGAGAATGTAGGACATTGAAAATCCAGAAATTTGTTGTTTTGCAAACTCGATGATATTAGAGATGAAGCAGTTCTAAACGGCATATGGAACAGCCTTGACGTAGAGTAACTGCCACAGTGTGGCAGGGGATATTATAAGAACTGAGCAGAAGAGAATTTGTGAGATCAGGATATTAAAACTGTCATTAATGTGAAAACTGAACTTTCTGAGAATAACTGATGGGTGAAGAGAAAAAAGTATCAGTTTGCTATTAAAATATTTGAGGAAGATAGATTCATTCACCTTTTTATTAAACTATATAACATTTGTTGAGTTCCTTTTATTTTCAAGAACAGAGCTGAGTGTTAGAAATAGGTTATTGTTTTAGAAATATAGAGATAGAGATAAAAATTTATTTGTGCGTTACGAGAATGCCTAAAGAAACTCACAAGAACATCACTCTTAGAATTTTCATTTTGATACAAAATTTAATCTGATGATACCACCTATCTTTCTGGTGTATTCATCTTAAAATAAGTAGATCATATATCTATCATATAAAGGTAAGTGACCTTTATGAAATTATTTCTACATTTACTGCAGAGCCACAGACATGATCATCTGAATTGGAATCAGTAATTGGAACCAAAAACTCTTAATATTTTTTTCCTAGCCAAATATACTTATCCAAAGTATTCTGCTTCCAACAGTTAAAATGATTAATTTTTTAAAAATCCATCAGAGAGTCTCCTGGGAACCATAGTTACTATTAAAAGATAATAATAGCTTAATTTAGGATCAGGGAAGAAAATTGTTTCTCTTTTTTTATTTTAATTCATTCAACAGTTTCTGAATACCTACCTACTACGTGCCGTTGGGTTTTTTTGGGGAAGTGCCAGGCACAGTGAAAGAAGTAGGGGATATAAGCATGAATAAAACACAGACCCTGTCTTCAGAAGGCTCATGTACTAGTCACTGGAGATGCATAAAAACACATAATATGCAATAAAATGTAATACAATGATAGCAGTGATACAGTACCCAGTAATATACTGCTGTGTAAGAGCACTAAATTTGTCAAGAGATTCAGGAAAGGCCTCATGGAATAGGTGATAATGGAGCTGGGTGTTAAAGAACATGGAGAAAGACTGAAGAGGGAAGTGGGGTGTCAGGATGCTCCAGGTAGAGAGAAGGATATGTACAGGCATGAGATTCCAATGGGGGAATGGAACGTTTCGGGGAGGATGAGAAGCATGGTTTGGCTAGACCACTATGTAAAGGAGTGAACCACGTGGAGTGATGGTAGGTGGTGAATGACCTTCTCAACACAAATATGATATCATACCATGCTAAAACTTTTTAATGGCTTATCTTTACATTTAGAATAAATCTAATCTTCTTTTGAAGTGTGCAATGCCCTCAATACTCTTATTTTTCTTTCCTGCAGCATTTTTTTCCACTCTTTTCTTCACCCACTATGCCAAACACCACAAAAAGCAAATGGAACACCTACTAGGCACAGGGTGAACAAAAGAAGCCCTGCCTCAAAATCTTTGTACACATTGTATCCCTTAATTGGGGCACTTTTTCTTTCTTTCTTTTTGCATGAAAAGCCCTTCTCGTCATTTATGTCTCAGCTTCTGCGTTCCATCATTAGAAAGGATTCCCAGTGCATTCTATACAATGGACGCCCTGTTCATTTACTTTTTTTTCAATTCCTTGCTTGTTTCTTCCCACTAAGCTGCATGAGGAAAGATATTCTTTCCTGTTTTGTTCACTGCTGCATCTACAATTGAGGCCGATGGTGGTTCAGTGCTAGAATTCTTGGTTTCTATGTGGGAGACCTGGGTTCAATTTCCCCCATAGCACCTCAAACACAGGCCACCACCTGTCTGTCAGTGGAGGCTTGTGTGCTGCTATGATACTAACCAGGTTTCAGCAGAGCTTCTAGAGATAGAATGACTAGGAAGAAAGCCTTGGTGATCTACTTTCAAAAATCAGCCAGTGAAAACCCTAGGAATCACAATAGTCCAATCTGCAATTGAATCATTGGGATGGCACAGGACCAGGTAGCATTTCGTCGAGCTGCACATGGGGTTCAATGAGTCAGGGGCCAATCTGAAAGCCTCTAAGAACCACAACAATGCCTAGAACAGTGCCTGGCTCAGAAAAAGAAATTCAACAAACATTTTGAATGAATGAATAGTATTAACTACAATTTACAAATATTTTACTTATTTGTATTTTTATTTTGCTTTATTTTATTGTATTTTTTGGTTTGTTTCCCAAACTAGAATGTAAGCAAATGAAAGCAGAAATTAAATTTGTCTTGTTCACCATAAATTACTAAATGTGTAGCACATATTAGGTGCTAAATAAATCTTTGCCAAATTAATGAATGAAAAGAAAGGCAAAGATTGAGACTGTAAGGAGGGTGGAGAAACCATACCAAAAGAAAAAATTCAGAGGTGGAGCCAAGATGGCAGAATAGACAGATGCTTCCCACGAGCCCTCTTTACAACAAAGACCAAAAAAAAAACAACTGGAACAAGCATATTCGTGACAAGCTAGGAGCCCTGAGCATCAAAGGGAAGCTTAGAAAGCTAACCGAGGGGCAGGGGGAGAAGAGACAGTTCAGAATTGGAGAGGAGCTTCTGGACCTGAATTGTGGTGAGCCCTCAGGCATCATTCCTGGGAGCAGTGGCAGTGGGCTGGTACTAGCATTCAGTAGCAGTTTTCTCAGGGAGAAGCAGCCAGCCACACAGCCTACTCACACCTCCGGAACCAAAGAAGAACTGCGCTCTTGGCAAAAGCTAAGTACCTGTGTATATTCTACCATGCCCACTCCCCCACTCCCAAGCTGGCTTCAGTGGCTGACTTCCCTGGGCCTGAGATAGGCCCTGTTGAGTGCCTAGAGCCATCCTCCTGGCCTTGGAGAAAGAATAAATTCGCAATTGGGGGAAAAGATAATTTGCCAGCTCCACTAACTGCAGGAACTCAGGACATAAGCGGCTCCTGTCCAGGCATAAACAGTCCGTGGGCTTTGAGTACCTTTCCTTCTGCATGGATCTGTATGGGCCTATTTCAAGAGAATAGGCCCTTGTTGGCAGACTCCAACCTTTTCAGCTGTGCGGCAGAGAGGTGGGTGCTTGATGTTTGACATTGCTTTGCCTATTAAACACAGTCCTCACCTACCCACATCAGGGGCCTAAGGACTGGTAGCTCCATTCAGGTCACCCAGTCACCTGTGACAGGGGTCCAAGGAGAACTGATACCTTCCAGTCCTTACAACCAAAAACAATGGGTGCCCAAGGTCCGTCTGCAGAACCCACCCACCTGTATGCTCTAGGGAACTGGGACATGCTTTCCTCAGAGACACATGGGGGATGATTCTCAGCCCCCTGCCTTATTCAGAGTGTGACCCCCTGCTGCAACCAGATACTGGTACCTACACCAATCACCCCTACCCCTCTAAGACTGTGTGACAGAACCTGTACCACACACTTGATGATTGGCTACCTGGACACTGGAGCTGAATTCATACAAGAAAAGTGAATGGACTCCTAGATTGATATACCTGATAACAGCTCTAACCATCTGGGGACAGGATGTCAGAGCTCCAAAGGCAAAAATAATCAAACTAGCTCACTCAAGCAACACATCTGGGCATATCAAAACAAAACAAAGCAAGAAGCTATGACACAGTAAGCAAACAAAATAAACTAATACAATAACTTATAGATGGCTCGGAGACAACGGTCAATATCAAGTCACATAAAGAAACAGACCATGATCGCATCAACAAGCTCTCAAAACAAAGAATCAAGGGATCTTTTAGATGAAAGTGCATTCCTGGAATTACCAGAGGCAGAATACAGAAGATTAATATACAGAACCCTGAAAGACATCAGGAAGGAAATGAGGCAATACTCAGAACAAGGCAAGGAACACACAGATAAAGCAATTAAAGAAATTAAAAAAATAATTCAGGTACATAATGAAAAATTTAATAAGCTTGAAAAATCTGTAGACAGACAGCAATCAGAAATTCAGAAGACTAACAATAAAATTACAGAAGTAGACAACTCAATTGAAAGTCAGAGGAGCAGAACTGAGCAAGTGGAAAGCAGAATTTCTCAACTTGAAGATAAAGCACTTGGCACTAATATATTTGAAGAAAAATCAGATAAAGGAATTTTTAAAAAATGAAGAAACCTTAAGAATCATGTGGGACTCTATCAAGAGAAATAAAAATCTACAAGTGATTGGAGTACCAGAACAGGAGAAATAACAGAAAATATAGAGAGAATTGTTGAAGGTTTGTTGGCAGAAAACTTCCCTGATATTTTGAAAGATGAGAAGGTATCTATCCAAGATGCCCATTGAACTCCACATAAGGAGGATGTTAAAAGAAAGTCACCAAGACATAATACAATTAAACTTGCCAAAGCCAAGGATAAAGAGAGAATTTTAAGAGCAGCTAGGGATAAATGAAAAGTCACCTACAAAGGAGAGCCAATAAGAATAAACTTGGACTACTCGGCAGAAACCGTGCAGGCAAGAAGGCAATGGGATGACATATATAGAGCACTGAAGGAGAAAAACTGCCAGCCAAGGATCATTTATCCAGCAAAACTCTCTCTCAAATATGAAGGTGAAATTAAAACATTTACAGATAAACACAAGCTTAGAGAACTTGCAAAAACCAAACCAAAGCTACAAGAATTAATAAAGGAAATTGCTTGGCCAGAAAATCAATAATATCAGATACCAACATAATACAAGGTCACAGAACAGAACATCCTGATATCAACTCAAATAGGGAAAGCACAAAAACAAATTAAGATTAATTTTAAAAAGAAAAAAATGCTCAAAACAGGGAATCATTGAAGTCATTATGTAAAAGATCACAATAATCAAAAATAGGGACTAAATACAGGAGGCATAGATCTTCCATATGGAGAGGAAAGCAAGACGATATACGATGATACGTTAGGTTTTTACGTACAAAAATAGGGGTAAATATTAATGTGACCACAAAGAGGTCTAACAATTCCATAATTCAAAATAAAAACCAAGAAAAACATAATGACTCAGCAAACATAAATTCAACTACTATGAAAATGAGGAACACACAATTTACAAAGAAAAATGTCTCAGCACAAAATAAGTACGTGGAAAAATGAAATTGTCAACAACACACAAAAAAGGCATCAAAATGACAGCAGTAAATTCATACTTATCTATTATTACTCTGAATGTAAGTGGACAAAATGCACCAATAAAGAGACAGAGAGTCTCAGACTGGATAAAGAAACACGATCCGTCTATATGCTGCCTACAAGAGACATAAACAAACTAAAACTCAAAGGATGGAAAAAATATATATCAAACAAACAACAATCAAAAAAGAGCAGGAGTGGCAATATTAATTTCTGACAAAATAGACTTTAAAATTAAATCCATCACAAGGATAAAGGACACTACATAACAATTAAAGGGACAATTTACCAGAAAGATAGAACCATATTAAATATTTACGCAAGACACATAAAACAAACTTCAACAGAACTGAAAAGTGAGACAGACACCTCCACGATTATAGTAGGAGATTTCAACACACCACTTTCGGAAAAGGATAGGACTTCCAGTAAGAAGCTCAGTAGAGACACGGAAGACCTAATTGCTACAATCAACCAACTTGACCTCATACACTTATACAGAACACTCCGCCCAACAGCTGCAAAGTATACTTTTTTTTCCTGGTGCACATGGAACATTCTCTAGAATAGATCACATATTAGGTCATAAAATAAACCTTTGCAGAATCCAAAACATCGAAATATTACAAAGCATTTTCTCAGACCGCAAGGCCATAAAAGTAGAAATCAGTAAGAGAAAAAATCAGGGAAAAGAAATCCAGTACTTGGAAACTGAACAATACCCTGCTCAACAGACTGGGTTATAGAAGACATTAAGGAGGGAATAAAGAAATTCATACAACGCAACGAGAATGAAAACACCTCCTATCAAAACCTCCGGGACACAGCAAAAGCAGTGCTCAGAGGTCAATTTATATCGATAAATGCACACATACAAAAAGAAGAAAGAGCCAAAAATCAGAGAACTGTCCCTACAACCTGAACAAATAGAAAGCGAGCAACAAAAGAATCCATCAGGAACCAGAAGAAAACAAATAATAAAAATTAGAGCTGAACTAAATGAATTAGAGAACAAAAAAAAACAATTGAAAGAATTAACAAAGCCAAAAGCTGGTTCTTTGAAAAAATTAACAAGATTGACAAGCCATTGGCCAGACTGACTAAAGAAATACAGGAAAGGAAACAAATAACCCGAATAAGAGATGAGATGGGCCATATCACAACAGACTCAACGGAAATTAAAAGAATCATATCAGATTATTATGAAAAATTGTACTCTAACAAATTTGCAAACCTAGAAGACATGGACGAATTCCTAGAAAAACACTACCTACCTAAACTAACACAATCAGAAGTACAACAACTAAATAGACCCATAACAAAAAGAGAGATTGAAAAGGTAATCAAAAAACTCCCAACAAAAAAAAAGCCCTGGCCCGGATGGCTTCACAGCAGAGTTCTACCAAACTTTCAGAGAAGAGTTAACACCACTATTACTAAAGCTATTTCAAAGCATAGAAAATGATGGAATACTACCTAACTCATTCTATGAAGCCACCATATCCCTGACACCAAAACCTGGTAAAGGTGCCACAAAAAAAGAAAATTACAGACCTATATCCCTCATGAACATAGATGCAAAAATCCTCAACAAAATTCTAGCCAATAGAATTCAACAACATATCAAAAAAATAACCTACCACGACCAAGTGGGATTTATACCAGGTATGCAAGGTTGGTTCAATATTAGAAAAACCATTAATGTAATCCACCATATAAATAAAACAAAAGACAAAAACCGCATGATCTTATCAACTGATGCAGAAAAGGCATTTGACAAAGTCCAACACCCATTCATGATAAAAACTCTCAGCAAAATAGGAACTGCAGGAAAATTCCTCAACATAATAAAGGGCATCTAAAAAAAAAAATTTTTTTTTCTTTATACAAAGCCAACAGCCAACATCATTCTGAATGGAGAGAACCCGAAAGCATTTTCCTTGAGAACAGGAACCAGACAAGGACGCACTTTATCACCGCTCTTATTCAACATTGTGCTAGAGGTCCTAGCCAGAGCAATTAGGCTAGACAAAGAAATAAAGGGCATCTGGATTGGCAAGGAAGAAGTCAAATTATCTCTATTTGCAGATGACATGATCTTATACTCAGAAAACCCTAAGGAATCCTACAGAAAATTACTGAAACTAATAGAAGAGTTCGGCAGAGTTTCAGGTTACAAGATAAACATACAAAAATCACTTGGATTCCTCTACATCAACAAAAAGAACATTGAAGAGGAAATCACCAAATCACTACCATTCACAGTAGCCCCCAAGAAGATAAGATACGTAGGAATAAATCTTACCAAAGATGTAAAAGACCTATACAAAGAAAACTACAAAGTACTAGTGCAAGAAACTAAAAGGGACCTACTTAAGTGGAAAAACATACCTTGCTCATGGATAAGAAGACTTAACATAGTAAAAATGTCTATTCTACCAAAAGCCATCTATATATACAATGCACTTCCGATCCAAATTCCAAGGACATTTTTTCACGTGATGGAGAAACAAATCACCAACTTCATATGGAATGGAAAGAAGCCCTGGATAAAATAAAACATTACTGAAAAAGAGGAAGAAAGTGGGAGGCCTCACTCTACCTGATTTTAGAACATATTATACAGCCACAGTAGTCAAAACAACCTGGTATTGGTACAACAACAGGCACATAGACCAATGGAACAGATTTGAGAACCCAGATATAAATCCATCCACATATGAGCAGCTGATATTTGACAAAGGTCCAGTGTCAGTTAATTGGGGAAAAGATAGTCTTTTAAACAAATGGTGCTGGCATAACTGGATATCCATTTGCAAAAAAATGAAACAGGACCCATACCTCACACCATGCACAAAAACTAACTCCAAGTGGATCAAAGACCTAAATATAAAGACTAAAACTATAAAGATCATGGAAGAAAAGATAGGGACAACGTTAGGAACCCTAATACAAGGCATAAACAGAATACAAAACATTACTAAAAATGAGGAAGAGAAACCAGATAACTGGGAGCTCCTAAAAATCAAACACCTATGCTCATCTAGACTTCACCAAAAGAGTAAAAAGACCACCTACAGACTAGGAAAAAATATTTCAGCTATGACATCTCCGACCAACGCCTGATCTCTAAAATCTATATGATTCTGTTAAAACTCAACCACAAAAAGACAAACAACCCAATTAAAAATTGGGCAAAGGATATGAACACGCACTTCACTAAAGAAGATATTCAGGTGGCTAACAGATACATGAGAAAATGTTCTCGATCAGTAGCCATTAGAAAAATGCAAATTAAAACTACGTTGAGATTCCATCTCACTCCAACAAGGCTGGCATTAATCCAAAAAACACAAAATAATAAATGTTGGAGAGGCTGCAGAGAGATTGGAACTCTTATACACTGCTGGTGGGAAAGTCAAATGGTACAACCACTTTGGAAATCTATCTGGCGTTTCCTTAAAGAGTTAGAAATAGAACTACCGTACCAAAAACCAAACCAAACCTACTGCCATCAAGTCGATTCCGACTCATAGCGAGCCTTTAGGACAGAGTAGAACTGACCCATAGAGTTTCCAAGGAGCGCCTGGAGGATTCAAACTGCTGGCCTCTTGGTTAGCAGCCGTGGCACTTAACCACTACGCCACCAGGGTTTACAGAACTACCATACAACCCAGAAATCCCACTCCTCAGAATATATCCTAGAGAAATAAGAGCCTTTACACAAACAGATATATGCATACCCATGTTTATTGCAGCTCTGTTTACAATAGCAAAAAGCTGGAAGCAACCAAGGTGTCCATCAATGGATGAATGGGTAAATAAATTGTGGTATATTCACACAATGGAATACTATGCATCGATAAAGAACAGTGATGAATCTGTGAAACCTTTCACAACATGGAGGAACCTGGAAGGCATTATGCTCAGTGAAATTAGTCAGATGAAGAAGGACAAATATTGTATAAGACCACTATTATAAGATCTTGAGAAATAGTTTAAACTGAGAAGAACACATTCTTTTGTGGTTAGGAGAGGGCGGAGGGAAGGAGGGTGGGCGAGGGTTACTCACTGATTAGATAGTAGATAAGAACTATTTTAGGTGAAGGGAAGGACAATACTAAATACAGGGAAGGTCAGCTCAACTGGACTAAACCAAAAGCAAAGAAGTTTCCTGGATAAACTGAATGTTTAGAAGGCCAGCAGAGCAAAGGCAGGGGTTTGGAGATTATGGCTTCAGGGGACATCTAAGTCCATTGGCAAAATTAATTCTATGAAGAAAACATTCTCCATCCCACTTTGAAGTGTGGCGTCTGGGGTCTTAAATGCTAACAAGGGGCGATCTAAGATGCATCAATTGGTCTCAACCCACCTGAATCAAAGGAGAATGAAGAACACCAAGTTCACAAGATAATTTTGAGCCCAAGAGACAGAAAGGGCCACATGAACTAGAGACTTACATCATCCTGAGACCAGAAGAACTAGTTGGTGCCTGGCCACAACCGATGACTGCCCTGACAGAAACACAATAGATAACCCCTGAGGTAGCAGAACAGTGGGACACAGACCCCAAATTCTCATAAAAAGACCAGACTTAATGGTCTGACTGAGACTAGAACAATCCTGGCGGTCATGGTCCCCAAACCTTCTGTTGGCCCAGGACAGGAACCATTTCCGAAGAGAACTCATCAGACATGGAACGGACCGGACAATGGGTTGGAGAGTGATGCTGACGAAGAGTGAGCTACTTGTATCAGATGGACACTTGAGACTGTGTTGGCATCTCCTGCCTGGAGGGCAGATGGGAGGGTAGAGAGGGTTAGAAACTGGCAAAACAGTTACAAAAGGAGAGACTGGAAGGAGGGAGCGGGCTGACTCCTTAGAGAGTAAATGGGAGTATGTAGTAAAGTGTATATAAGCTTATATGTGACAGACTGACTTGATTTGTAAACTTTCACTTAAAGCACAATACAAATTATTTAAAAAAAAAAAAGAAGGCAATGGGATGACTTATATAAAAAATTGAAGGAAAAAATTGTTTTGGTGTGAGAGACTGACTTGATTTGTAAAATTTTACTTAAAGCACAATAAAAATTAAAGAAAAAAGACTGCGCAAAAGCAAAGATGAGAAGACAAGGAGGGGCAGGGAAACCGGATGGATGAAAACGGGGGAAGGCAGGGTGGAAGGGATGAGAGTGTTGACACATTTTGAGGTTTGTAACCAATATCACAGAGCAATTTGTGTATGACTTATTGAATGGGAATCTAATTTGCTATGTAAACCTTCACCTAAAATTTTGGAACAAAGTATTTAAAAAAAAAGAAAAATTCAAAGAGAAGATGTGAGTCATTTTGTTGGTTTTGTTTTGTTCTGTGAGTGAAGAAATGAGTACAATTTGGTCACGTTAAGTTTGACAAGACTGTCCATATGAGCTTGGAATATGAAACTTGAGAGAGTTTAGGATTGAGAAATGGATGCCGGCGTTCTCAGTGTTGTGAAATTGAAATCACGGGAATAAGTAAGATCATCCGGGAAAATTATGAAGTGTACCCTTCTCAAAATGGAAGTCAAAATGGAAATACACAAATGGTAGTTTAATATATTTTATCAAAAGGTAGTTAGCTATGTCTTAATTTTGTGATGCCAAAGTTTTTTGGAGGGAGAAATTAGGCTGGTATTTTCAGCTATAACACAGAACTACTATACCTAAAGTACACAAGTCCCATTTTCAACCCCAATTTTTTGCAAAGAGGATAAAAAGTTTATTGATAGAAACGCTCACTAGTAAACTACCTTTTTTCCACTCATGTGTTCTGGCTTTTGGACTGTGGTTGATGTATAATTGTTGTCTAGCAGAATAATTCAGTAGCCATCCATATGCATATACATTCAGGTATATTATATTACCCACATCATGTACATATATATTTATGCATATACAACCATGCATATGTTCAACATACTAAATATACAAGTGTATATGTATGAATGTGTATTTGTATGTGTACATGCTCAGAATACTAATACACACACAATTATATAGCATCTAAATAACGGAAAGAACAAAAAAATGAGATTGATTAATAGAAATTCTATGTATGCTGAACTTTCCAGGACAGAAAATTCATAATTAAGCTTTATCAACCTGAGGGCTAAAGATGTATAGACAAGCAATAGTCAAAAGAAATATGGAAAGATGAGGAAATCCTACAGACGTTCTTGGGGAGGGTGCTCTGTGGCCAGCATTATATAGGACATAATAAAAACAAGCACCAAAACATACATGTTATATCACTATCCTCTAGGTCCCATATCAGGTTGTACTATATTAGTGTTTTCTCAACTTCTTTAAAGTTTTTCTTCTCTGTAGTTCTATACAAACTATTCATAGGAGCTAATTCTTCAGTCACTTTACCCTCAGCATTGACTCCTCAAATAAATAACAATAATTTAACAGTATCTTTTTTATAACATCTGTTGGCTCATCAAGAGCCAAAGAAACCACTCGAAATTACTTGCCTTTTTTTTAATTGACTATTGATGCTTTTTTTTTTATTGATGCTACTTCCAATAGTTAACTCTTCAAACAAATGTTCTCAGAAAAAAAAAATCCAAGATTCATAAACAAGTTTACTTTCTCTGGACAGATTTCTTCAGATGCCACAATCAAATTTGATTTAATTTCCTCGCCATCGGTAAATGGCTGTCCTCACTTGGCTAACGAATGAGTTGCTTAGAAACTTACTTTGGTTGCAGCTTCATTTTATTTATTTAATTATATTTTTTCCTTTTGTTAAGAAATTCTTCTACGAGGAGATATTCCATTTTAAATTTTCTAATTTTTCTGATGATTGCTTTCTTATGAGTTGGGAATATAGTGATGAGTGCTTAGTTTGGTGATGTTGATGTTGACACACACTGTATTCTTATGCACAGCTGTAATGTCACTCAAGAAGCCCTAGTGGTACACTGGAAAAGTTGGTGGTTTGAACCCACCCAGCAGTTTAACAGGAGAAAGACCTGGCAATTCCCTCCCATAAAGATTAAACCAAAAAAACAAACCCAGGGCCACCAAGTTGATTCTGACTCATAGTGACCATATAGGACAGAGTGGAACTGCCTCACAGGGTTTCAAAAAAAAAAAAATTTTTTTTTTTTTTTAACCTTTAGGGAGACAGACTGCCACATCTTTCTCTCTCAGAGTGGCTGGTGGGTTCTAACAGCTGACCTTTCAGTTAAGAGCCAAATGCTTAACTACTGTGCCACCAAGGCTCCTTCCCATAATGATTACAGGCTAGAAAACACTATGGGGCAGTTTACTGTGTCTTGTGGGGTCTGTATGAGTCAAAGTTGACTGGAAGGCACCTAACAACAACAACACAATGTCACTGCATAATGAACATATAATATGTTGCCAATATAATTTGACCATACATGTAGCACTTGAAATGCTGTAGAATTATAACCACATCCCTGTGACTGGCAGCATGCTGAGCGGCAGTGCAAAGTGATGAGAGTACCACAGAGTCTCTGGGGCTGCTACTCAGTTTTGCCATTGTAGTGCATAAGTAACCATAGATAATATATAAATAGTTCAACACAGTTTATTTCATGACATATGAAAAGTATATGATATTCACATTTCAGTGTCCATAAAACTTTATTTATAGGCACTAAAATGTAAATATCATATTTTTTTTCACATGTCATGCAATATTATTCTTCTTTTGATTTTTTTTCACCCATTTAAAAATGTGGAGCCCTGATGGTGTAGTGGATTAGAGCTCAGCTGCTAACCAAAATGTTGGCAGTTTAAATCCACCAGCAGTTACTTGGAAACCCTATGGGGCAGTCCTATCCTGTTCTATAGGGTCACTACGAGTAGGAATCAACTCAACAGCAATGGTATTTTAAAAATGTAAAAAAAAATTCTCAGTTCAGAGGTCCTACAAAACGAGGCAGCAGGCCAGAGTTGTCCCACAGGCTGCAGTTTGCCAGCACCTTGTTCTAGAGCTTAGATGTTTCACACTCAAAGGCAAAGCAGGCATGGGTTATTGGTCAGGGTTTCCATGTGTCACTATAGAATTCAGATTTAATACTTATTTGGAAGGACACAAAATATTAATTTCAGCAACATCATTTTGCTTCAGCTTTTATGTAAAATTCACAGTAAAAGAGTCCAACATAGAATATTCCTTTATGGTCTCCTTGAAGTAGTGTTCCTTGATGTGTGATCTATAGATCATTATATAAGAGTACTTTTGGGGGATACATATTATAAATGCAGATTCTTTCCCCTCATTTTATTTCATTAGAAATGTACATTTTAATGATATTCAGTTAATTATAGTTCAAGAACTGTTTCCTTCAGATGGAGATATTTTGGTAGGTATTATCCTTGATCACTTGGTTCAGTCTTTAAGTGCTCGGCTGCTAACCAAAAGGTCAACTGTTCAAGCTGACCAGATGCTTTGCAGAGAAAGATGTGGCAGTCTGCTTCCATAAAGACTACAGCCTTGGAAACCTATGGGGCAGTTCTATTCTGTCCCATAGGGTTGCTACGAGTCAGAATAGATTTGACAGCAATGAGTTTGTTTTTTTTTTTTGCTTTTTGTTTTTTTAATACTTGATCAAACCTGTTTCATGTTCATGCATGAAATCAGAGGAGTCCATATGTATATCTCATAATGTATAAAAATGTTGTCCAAACTGACTGTGGCATAAACCCATTCAGGAAATATCACTCAAACAAATTGCTACAAAGGGAAACCAGGGAACTCAGTCTTACATGTGTGCTAAACACACATGCAACACACACACAAGCACACACACACTCATACGCACAAGCCTTATGTCCCTCAGTAGGAAGCAATTTAATGCATCTATAAAATCTTTAAAATGTTTCCCCTACAATTATTCAAGTTATAATATATTAATATCAGTGATTATCAGGTGTTTATATGTGTTAATGTTGGGAAGGTATTAGATAAGAAGAGGGTAATAATTTAAAATCTGATTCAAATTTTTGTTTCTCCTCCAAATCTTTTCCTCTAGGCCAAACTGTTATTCTTTGAAGCTTTGAAGCTTATGCTAATTGGTAAGGCCAAGACTTCATATAAACAATTTTTCATTGTACCCTTAGACAATACAGGCATTCTGGAATATCCTCATTTGTCTTAATTAAAATTTTCAGTGTTTTAAGATATGTTCACACAAACCCAACTCTCAAATATGAGAAAAAAATAAACAATAGTTGCTTAAGACATAACACAGGCCACATAGCAACAAAGGCCAATAATGATGACAATTTTTTAAAGAATGCATCTGGGTATAGTTGCTTATAAGAGCTTATATTTAAGTCAAATTAAGATTAAAAAGGAAGTCTAATCTGAATTTTGAAAATTCCAAAGCAACCCATTTAAAGACATCCTATACATTAACATAGCTTAACATACACACTGCATGTGAAAGCCTGACAATGAAAAAAGAAGACAAAAAAAGAATTGATGTATTTGGATTATAGTGTTGGCAAAAAATACTGAACATACTGTGAACATCCAGAAGAAGGAACAAATCTGTTTGAGAAGTAATACAACCAGAAGACTCCTTAGAAACAAGGGTGGTGAGACGTTATCTTGCTTACTTTGGACACAACATCAGGCAAGGGCAATCTCTAGAAAAGGACATCATGTTTGGTAAAGAAGAGGGTAAGCAAAAACTAGGAAAACTCTAAATGAGATGGACTGACAATAGCCACAATAATGGACTCAAACATGAAGATGGCACAGGACCTCTGTTAAACATAAGATCGTCATGAGTCAGAGCCAATTTGACAACTAACAACAACATACAGATTTAAAGACATTTAAGAAATTAATACTCACTTTTTTAAATCACGAGTCATTGTTGCAAAAAATATCGTAGCAATAGCAGATATTTTAATGAAAAAAACATGCAAAATTACACTATCTTAGCAAATCAATATTCTCATGCTTCTTAGTCAAAATACACTCATTATTTTTATAGTTGCAATCATATCAGAGATTAAACTCTGTGTTCTATAGTACCAACAAAACAAAACAAAACCCATTGCCATCGAATTGATTCCAACTCATAGTGACCCTATAGGACAGAGTAGAACTGCCCCATCAAGTTTTCAAGGAGCGGCTGGTGGATTTGAACTGCTGACTTTTTGGTTTACAGCTGTATCTGTTAACCACTGCACCAGCAGGGCTCCATTCTATAGTAGTCACAAGAATTTTTTGTTTTGCCCCATTGTCATACAAGGGTCATTTACAACAGTGGCACTGAATAGGTGGATTGTAATTATATTCAAAAGTTTCTGGTGGATAATTAGGTTAATTGTATATTTTTTTAATAGAAAAGAAGTATTCAAACAAGAACTGACAAGAAGTAAACCAGTCAAGTGGAGAAAGGAGTTAGATGGCGATAGCTCTCTCTGTTGCAGTGATGTTATCACTTGCTATTGCCAGGACCCTCATTCAGCAGTTAGTATGGCACTGAGTACAGCACGGAGTTGTTGGAAACCAATTTTTATCTTTTCCTGGGCAAGCAACTAGATTCCACTCTCAACTTCCTTTGCAATTAGGTTTGGCCATGTGACAGAATCCTGGCTAATGGAACGTTAGCATAAGAAGTGTGCAACACTTAGAGGTTGGCCCGTCAAACTTCCTATAAGCCAACTTTCATGATCTTTCCCATTCTCTTACTGCAAGGAGACAACAATAGCAACTTTGGAAGCCATGTGTTGAAGATGATAGAGACTCCATTAGCCTGGGCCCCTAAATGCCTAAGTGGAACAGGGTACTCTTGTGATGGGTAATGTTATGTGTCGGTTTGGCTAGGTTATGATTTTCAGTGGTTTGGCAGACACTGTGTAATCACCTCCCATTTTGTAACCTGATTTGAGCAGCCAATCAGTTGGAAGAAGTTTCCTTGGGGGTGTAGTCTACATTCTGAGATAAACGATTGTTCTGGCAAAGCTCTCTCTCTCTTGATTCTGCATTCATCTCGTGTCATCTGACTTCCAGTTCTTAGGAGGTGAGAAGCCTTCAACCTGGTGCCTGACCTTCAGATTTTGGATCTTCCAGCTCCCACAACCCCACGAGCCAGCAGCCTGCCTCCTGACCCACAGATTTGGGACTTACCAGCTTCCACAATTGTGTGAGCCATTTCCTTGAAATAAATCTCTCTCTATATTTATATATATACTTCACTGGTTTTGCTCCTCTAGAGAACCCAGCCTAAGACAACACCCTACTTTTCAGTAAACTGGAATTTTCAGGCCTGTTTTGTGAACAAAAAACAAACTTCTATTTGTTTAAGCAATTACAAATGTTGGGATCAATTGGCTAGAGCAGTTAGTATTACTCAATTTACTATAATTGGGGATATAGGCAAAGAGGAGGTTGCATTTCCTCTCTTCTAAAACTGCTAACACCCTTGTTCCTTAAATGTCCCCACCACACCTGACTTCATTGTCATAACAATCTCTAGTTTCTACTTAAGCTTGTATGCAGTAAAGCCTAAAGACAATAGCCCAGTGCTCTACTATCTGAACCAAAACTGGCTGAGTCTTACTTAGCCAATTTCTGTAATCGCATATAAAATAGTAAATGACCACTTGATCCTGTAGGCTTAATTCTTTTCAACAGACAACTCATTTAATGTAAAACCACTTATGTCAATATTTAAAAAAACAAATTGAATTAGAGTTGACTGAAAGCTTCTAACAGTGCTTGTTAGATCTGTATATTTAGTTCTATCTAGAACAGTCAGGGCTGGTATTACATTAGATTGTTTTGGCACCCATATTTATCCATTTTATTACAATTAAAGGCTTGAAGAAAGGCATGCTGCTTCTGCAATTTCAGGAATGTTTGATCTTTTCCCAACAGTAACACTGACTTATAATTACACCCATTATCTGCTATATCTACCATGAACCCAGCCATAAATACAACTGCACAGTTTCATGTCTTATTCTTAGAAATGAACAAAATATGGGATTCCTAAGTGCAACTTGAATCATCCCTATGTGTATCTAATCTCAAATAGGTTTTCAGTTTAAGCCTGCATTCCTTAATTCATCTGACAACCTACTCTATTCCCTATGATAGCTCTTCCAGGACTTTCCTACTCAAGTGTCTACCTCAAATCATGCATTTCTCATTTTCAACAATTAATGTTACTGAGATGATGAAGGCCATCCTAACTGAGTTCACTCAAATTCTTCACCTTTCACCATTCTTTATCTTCACCTATATGTTTCTCCTTACTTCCCATAGCAGATGAATAACTCTTCATTCGTCCTTTTAAGCCTTATACAGCAACTGGACTGAGATACACATCCATTTACTCTTGATCCATTTTGTTTCCACTACCTACACATTTTCTCCAACAAGTTTTTTTCCCCCCAGCACATATAATTGTCTCTTCTTCTCTATTAATTTATCTCTATCAGTCTGAAACAAAATTCTATACCTCCTTAAGATAAAAAAGAAAAAAAGAAAAGAAAACTCTCTCTAAGGTTTTTCAATATCATTTCATTTTTCTCCTCCTTTTCAACAACAAACTCAAAAACAGTTTTCACTTCCTTCATTCCCCAGTCACTGGTTTCTTAAATTGTCTTGATCTAGATTTATGGAAGAAATGGGCTAGATATTGTCAGATCAAGATAGGCTAAGAGTCAGAAATAGGACAGCAAGGGCAAGATACTGTGAAAAGACATGTTTGCAGGGAAATACACCTGTTCTTGTTTCGTGGTGGTGGTTGTTGTTGAGTCTGAGCAAATTCTGACTCACAGTGACCTCATATGACAGAGTAGAACTGCCCATAGTGTTTTCTTGGCTCTAATCTTTATAGAAGTAGACTACCAGGTTTGTGCCTTGCATAGAATTGTGTAATTGCAGGGGAAGAATGGAGAAAAGGACTGGAAAAGTAGAATATGCCTGAAAGTAGAGGGCCTTAATATCAAGAAATATGTAACATATTCAGTCATTTCAATGCAGTTTCTACTAAGCAAATAAATACTTCACAAACCTCTAAAGCCACCAAAAAGTGAAAAGCAAACAAATCCATTGTCGTTGAGTTGATTCCGACTCATAGTAAATAGGATGGAGTAAAACTGCCCCATAGGGTTTCCAAAGAGTGATTGGTGGATTCAAACTGCCGATCTTTTGGTTAGCAGCCGAGCTCTTAACCACTGCACCACAAGGGCTCTCCAAAAAGTAAGCAGAATATAAATTCAGAAAAATGGCTAAGTGAGGAAACTCAGCTACTCTTTTAAGCCCCACTTTCTTGTCTTTTGCTATGACTTGTCACTTGCTTCTCTTTATTACCCTCTTCTGCCCTTAGACTAAATCTAATCATCAGTATCTTTATCACACTATGACATACTTCACAGCTTTATGTGCCACTATCTTAACTGAATCTTTCACGTTATATTTCACGTAAAATATGACAGTGAAGAAAAATGCATAGATTAGACATTAATAAAGATATTCTGGTTTAAAGACTCAGAAATAACTACTTACAATCACTTCCAAGATCTCTTATGGAAGATCTTGAAATATGATTCTTTCCGTGACTATAGAGTGTGACTATGGTGTGACTACAGGGTGTGACTATGGTGTGACTATAGGGGACTTCCTGAACTACTAATTCAGCATTAAAAATAGACTTTCTCTTTCAGGAGGTAAATTTTTATAGCTGTCACTGTTCCTTCCCAGCTTGTTCACAGAGTGATGACACTAGTGGTGTTCTGGGTGCCTTCTGAAATGAAGTCCATGAGCTGATCTTACATATGCATAATTATCTACAGGAACTGAAAGCTAACACTTATTGATTGCTTACATGTACCAGACACTGTTCTATATGTTTTATATTTATTAACTTATTGAGTCCTTAAACTAAGATAGGTGAAGGGCTTTGGGTAAAGGTGAAAGAAGGAAGAGCTTTGGGCTAAGCCATAGAGGTCATAAATGGAAGAGATAGGATCTGAACCCAAGCAGTTGAGTTCCAGGTCTATGCTTTTACTGTTACACCATTAGTCTCTCTCTTTGGGCACCGAAAGTTGCTGCTTGTATGTACAACCTCTCCGAAGAATGTTAAAGCCCGTAAAAATACTTAGCATGTGCCCACAACAAAGACAAGAGATGTTTTTACAAAAATACCACCATGTAAGGTGAAGAAGGGACCAGAGAGAAGAGATGCTCTACTTTTCCTCAATTAAAAAAAAAAAAAAATGCATGGATTAGGTTACTAGATTACCTTGTTTTTAGATTAGAAAGTAGACACCTTTGCTCTATGATAACTAAACAGAGATTAGATTTTTTTTTTTTTTCCCTGCATGTCAAGGAAAGGCCAAAATTACTTATGTGCTTAACAGGCACAATTTAGCTAGGGGTGGGTACAGGGAGACTCATGGGCAGCAGTGGGGATTGTAGTATTTTCACAGACATGAGAGGTGAGGGGAATGAGAGAATAGAGAAGGGTAGAGACTACAGAGAATTCTATAGATATTTTTACAGAATTCTACTGATATTTCTATTTTACTTACTTTTACAGAGTCTAATTTAAACTCAGCACTTCATCCTTGGTCACAACAACAATATTATTCTGCACAGAACAATTTAAGACACACTGATTATCATTATCATTTCAATAATCTATATGCTACATTAGCATTTGGTTGTCTTTAAAGAGATACATCGGGCAAACTAGACTGTTCTTGTAGCAGGTCTTTCAGCCACTGACATTTCCTCTGAGGTAATGGGATGTAAAAAAGAGCAGTAGATCAGCAGATCCAGGTCCAATCAAACATAGCGTGCTGTTCAGAATGCTTTCAGTTTAACGAACAAGAAAACTATAGATGTTAACTGGGGTTAATATTTTACATTAACTTCTTTGTTAAGTGGACATATGCTATGTTTATCTTAAGGGGCAGGTGGAATTTCCCCTCCAGTCCCACTAAGTCAAGATAGCTCTTGGAAGGTGATATGAACTCTTCAAGTAGGGAAGAGACAGCTGAGTATATGTCTAGTTGGAGGCTGATCTAACTATGAAGGATGTCATTAGCATAGTTTATTTCCATGATAACGTTCTAGAAAATTAAACATATTTTCTGCTACTGTCACCCTTTTCCAAGGCTATTCAGAGAAACTTTAAAAAGTCTCATGTTAATGCAAACTCAACTGAAATATTTTTGAATTCTTTTAATAACTCTCACTCCTTACATGATACAAGACAGATTTGAAACCACTCTAGCATTTAATTTAGGATAAAATGATTAATATAAACAGATTTAATTAAGTAATTAAGTCTCCATATGCTTACTGTTGAAAATACGGAATGTAAAATATTTACTGTGAAGCAAGATGGCCAGGAAAAAAAAAATCAGTAAAATTCCAGAATTCATCTAAATATAATAACTTTAAAAGGGATAAGTAAAAGTCGGTGCATGGTCTTATCTGACCACAGTTTTCTAGAGTGACCTAATCTCCACAGCTTACACAAAGATTAACCTGCACTGATGCCAACGTTTCAGACATTTGGTAAGGTATTTATCTTCACTCCACTTTAGAAACAGGCTCAGTGGTAAACATAAAAGCTGAGAAATAATTTTTCTTCAGCATTTCCAAGAGAAATTTTCTGTGCTATGTTTCTTTTAGTGATAAATGTCTTTTTAACAGAAGGAAAAATGAATAAACCAAGCATGGATTCATAAGATACATGTGAAAACTGTTTCTGAAAAAATATTTACAGACATTGAAATATGTTCTCTATTGTGTTAAACAGAAAAAAATACAAGTAGATAATGGGCACTTCCTAGTTTTGCGATGCACCTGAGTAATTGAAAAAAGCTGAGAGTAATTTTGAAAGGACATTTAAAAAATAAATCCATTTATGAATCTCTTCAGCATCGCTATAGAGTTTTTCCACCCCACCTCATTTTCCCACCTGTTTGGAAAGATATGTCCTGGCAGTGTGTCTAGGACTTAATATCATTCCTAACCACATACAAATTGAATTCCAGCCTCATAGCATCAAAACTCTGGGGAATAAAATCTGGCCACATACAAAGAACATAAACTGTTTCTTTGCAAGATGGCAGGTATTTGGCACAGGACTTGGGGCTTGTTTAAACAAGCTGATTAACAGTATCACGTTGGCAAGTTCATTGTTTATAATCACTGTGTTTCATTTGCCTATAAAAAGTAGAAGCACACATTCTGTTTTATAAGCCTGGTATGAATCAATAGGGATTTTTTTTTTTTTCCAAGAAAATGATGCATAGCTAAAAACAAGGGGGAAGGGGTGATAATTTAAGTGCAAGCGTTTTTAAAGCCCATGAACATTGCTGTAATACAAAGGCTTCTGCTAACAATTACCCCATTAACCACACTTGAGCTGTTGTGGAGAAAAAAAAAAAAAATAGAGACATTAGTAAATTTCACTGCATTTCCTGCTTGAAATCATGGTAGATAAGTGGACTCATATCTAAGATTATTACTTTTAGGTATCACTTGCAAGTCCTTCTTGAAAAAGCAATAGATTACTTAAACTCATTTGATGATTGATGTTTGAGAACCGAATATTTGAATTTAGACATTTTTTAATACGAATAATGTCATTTCTATTTTCACAAGGACAAAACTATTAAAAATCTTGTTTTCTAGATCCTCTTACTCATTTAATATCTTCTCTTCTAAACCAATACAAAGATTTTTAAACTATATTCTCATCTAACTGGTACTCTTGGTTTTTCCATTTGTGTTCTCAATTCTAAACCTTACTATTGTTTTTAGGAGCATTATTCATTATCCCCTTTATTTCAAGTATGGGAGGCAAAAAGGCACAGTGGTTAATGGCACAAATTTGGGTTCTAGGCGGGCCTTGGTTCAAGGTCACTCTCTACAGCTTAGCCTCTCAAAGTCCAAGCTTTCTCATCTAGAAAATGTAGGTAACAACAATACCAATCTTGCTTAGTTTTGAGGCTCCAGTGAGATAATGCATGCAAGTGCTTAGAACAGTGCCTATCACATAATAAAGATGTCTTTCTATACTGTTGTTGTGGTTGTTAGTTGCCATCAAGTTGGCTCTGACTCATAGTGACCTTAGGCATAATAGAACAAAACGTTGCCTAGTTCTGAGCCACCTTCATGATTGTTGGTATATTTGAGTTTGTTGTTGAGATTATTGTGTCAATTCATCTCATTGAAGCTTTCTCTCATTTGTGCTGATCTTATATTTTACTAACCATGATGTTCTTCTCTAGCAATTGATCTTTCTTGATGACATGTCCAAAGTAAGCATGACGAAGTCTCATAATCCTAGCTTCTAAGTTGTATTCTTGTTGTATTTTCTCCTAAGGCTGATTTGTTTGTTCTTCTGGCAGTCCACAGTGTATTTAATATTCTTTTGCCAATACTACAATTTGAATGCATAAATTCTTTTCTGTTTTCCTTTTTAATTGTCCCTTTTTTATATGCATGTGAGACAGTTGGAAAGATCGTGGTTTAGGTCAGATGCACCTTAGTCATCAAAGTGACATCTTCCTTTTTAAAACTTTAAAAGATCTTTTGCATCAGATTTTCCCAATGCAATAAGCCCTTTCATTTCTTTACCATTGCTTCCATGGACATTGATTGCTGATCCAAGTAAAATGAAATCATTGACAACTTCATTTTCTTCTGCATTTATCATGATACTGTTTATTGGCCCAGTTGTGGGTCTTTCCACTACTAAATAGTTAACATTTATACTTATTCCAAGTACATTGATACTTATTATATTAGTATATTAATACTAAGTAATATTACTTTTCATTGTAGCTTTTGTTAGTAGTATCTTTCTTTCCTTGTCTCCTTATGGTTTGTAAACTTAGTCTGTAACTATATTAAATTTAATCCATTTTTATTTTTTTTTAAGTTCTTCTTGACCCAGTAACTCTCTGTGCTTACTGCCATATCCATCTGCCTTCTCATCTAAAAATAAGCTAAACAGCTTGTCACCACCTTCTCACTTCATTTATTTTTGAATGCAATGGTTTCTACTTAGTACCCCAGTATTATTACAGTGAAACCTGTGAGAGCTGGAACTCTCGATGGGGCTGTCTTGTTTTTACAGATCTTGCAAGTTTTCTGCCTTTGACAGGCTGCAGTCTTCCCCTTTTCTATCATCTGTTTCAGTGGAAAATATTTGAGTTTTCCTTCTCTGACAGGTTTCTGCCTGACACAGGTTCTGGCTTTTGCTGGTTTCACTGAATGTATCCTTCTCTAGATGGTAACTTTACCTACTCACTTTGCCTGCCCTGGTTGCACAGTGGTTAAGCATTGGCTGCTGACCAAAATGTTAGCAGTTCACCACCAGCTGCTCCTTGGAAACCCTATGGGACAGTTCTACTCTGTCCTATAGGGTCACTGTGAGTTGGAATTGACTCGATGGCAATGGGTTTGGTTCTTGTCAAAAGGATCTATCTAAATTCTCAGAAGTTACTTTCCTGCTTCAATGGTTCTCAGTGTCTTTGAGGATAAAAACTAAGCTTCATGATATGGACACTGACTATCTCTTCAATGCCAACACTTGTCACTTTTCTCCCCAGATATAGACAATATTCCAGAAGAATAGGGGTCCCAGACTAAATCTGAGCTGTGTTCAGAGCTGAAGTCCAGGCATGTGTGATATCTAGTAGAGCCCCCTGAGTCGGGGGCTTAAGAACTTTCTGAGAGAATTCAAACACGGAAACTAAGAACTGGTGAAAAAATGACATTGGAGATCAGGAGTCAAGGTAAGTTTGAATGATAAGATAATGAGTTAAATTTTGGAAGTGCTGAATTTAAGGATTCAGTGGCAAACACAGAGGGCAGCATTCAACAATTGAACTTAACCTAGTAGCAAAGCCCTCGTTATCAAAGATGAAGTGTTATGCCAAACGCAGCATAATGAGCATCTCTTCAATTGTTCTCTAGAGCTTGACTAGCTGTAAAAATTGAGGAAAATAAATATTAGTAACAACATTTTTGGAACTCTCTAATAAAATGTGAATTAGAGGACAGAATGCTCTTTGACCCCGCACCATTTCGCCACTGATTGCTGTCCATTTGGGGCATGATGATTCCTAGTACCTTGGGTATTGTCTGTTGGAAGAGTAATGTGCTTTCTGCATCTGAAAGAAATCTGACAGCTGATGGGTAAATGTGGAGACTGGAAAGGTAGCAATAGATAACATGGTGTCTGTTTGAGCAGCAAATGAAATGGTATAGATTGAAATGTTGGCAGGCCATACAAGGACCAGAAGACGAGCCTGCCATGTCCAACAAAGCAAATGCAAAACCTCTTTGGAGCAGAATCTAAAGCTTATAAACACTTTTGAGACAATGATTAGTTAAATATCAGACACAACTAGGCTGCCAGGAGGTGTATCAACTAGAGAGCCTAGAAGCCAAAAGCATTTATTACTAAAGAGGAAGAAGCATCAGAATTTGGATATTGTTGTTAAGTGACTTCTTTAGTATCAGGAAGCTTATGGAGACTGATGAAATTCAGATTATGCTAGGAATAGTAAACAGTAATTTGCCAGATACACTTGACCTGATTACTGCTCTAATTATTACCTGTATTGAAATTATTTTGAAGCATTTGGTATGAACTCTTTGAAGGCAGTGATCATCTAATCTAAAAGAACGCTTCTGACATAGTAGGCACATAAAATATTTACTGCACTAGACTGAATAAAAATGAAGGAGAAAAAAATTAGTTTAACTTATAAAGAAATCCAAATTCTGTAGATACATTCCTTTGTTAATCCATTCTCTTATTTACTCAAAAATTACCTTGACTGATAGGCACTGAGCTACATTCTGGGAATGGAATGAAATGGCAAATAGAATTCTTGCCCTCAAGAAGCTCACTGTTCTATAACACAATAATAACAGTAATGGCACTACATTAGGGTAATTTCTATAGGAGAAACTCTATGTTAATATCTTTAAATAAATTATCTCATTTAATTTTTACAAAATAATGATGGAATATTTATTATTTACCCATTTTACAAGAAATAATCCCACAGAGGTTAAAGTGATTTGCCAAAGTCACACAGCTAGGAAGTGACATTGCCAGAATTTCAATTTAGTCCCTGGGAGACGCAAATACTTAAATACTGGGGTACTAACTGAAAGGTTGCGGCTCAAATTCACCCAGAGGTGCCTTTTAAGAAAGTCCTGGTGACCTGCTTCCAAAAGATCAGAGCCACTGAAAACTCTACTGAGCAGTTCTACCCTGAAACACACAGGGTCACCAAAGTCAGAATCTACTTGACGGTAGCTGTTTTTATTTACTTTATGTTATTTTCTGGCCAAGTAAATGCTAGGATTTCCTTATTTTCCATCATTCAGCTATTATGCTGATACTTTTTTTTTTGTCACATCAGGTTTTAGTTTAAATAGACCCACTTGGACTTCTCCAGAGCAATAAAGTCTCTAAGACTCTTGATTTGATTTGTTAGTTACTTATTTTTCCATAGCATGCTTTAAAATAAATATATATCTATCAAAATAAAAAATTAATCTTCATACCATCCTAGATTATCTTGGATGTCATCTTGCATAAGACACTGTGGAACATATTGCCCCATGCCACATTGTCTCACGTGAAATTGGAGGGTCAATGTGAAGCCTAGTAGTAGTAGCCATAAAAATTGCTCTTATCTGCTTCCATTGTGAGCAAATACAATTGTTATGATCATTCTTATATTTCACTATGGTTCAAAGCCACTATTCATCACAACAAACAAATGGCCTTGACCCATCCCAGAGACTGATCCTCCTTACCATCACTTAATGTCACTGCTGAGGCTTAGCCAAAATTGTGGAGGTTCGGAGCACCAAGGCCAAAGACCAGAAGCTCCTTTACTCTTGCTTCAGTCTGTCTTACCGCTGCTGTTGTTTTTTTGTTTGGTTGTTTGGAGATGGGGTATTAGAGATTCTGTTAAACGTTGGAAGGGACTGGGAAAGGTGAGGCAAAAGGGTTCAATTAGAAGAGTGTCATGGATTAAAAAGACACCAAAAAACAATGATAGTACAAACATTTTTGCTTCTAAGATTATGTCCAAACCCTGTACTATTCTATAAAGAAATTCACCCTCTTCAAGACTTCATTTACAGGATCTCTGGTTGTTTTATGTAGATAATTTTTTCTGCTAACTAGAAATAACTACTTTAAGGGATGACTATTTTTAAAGATTGAGCTGCTTTGATTAAAAACTTTATAAAAATATTAAGCCTTTATAGGTCTCAAAAGGAGCCTTGGTAGTACACTGGCTAAGTGCTCAGTTGCTAACTGAAATGTTGGTGGTTCTAACCCACCAGCCACTCTTCAGGAAAAGAGTGCTTCTGTAAAGATTACCACAAACCAAAAAACCAAACCCACTGCCATCAAGTCAAATTCCAACTCATAGTAACCCTATAGGACACAGTAGGACTGCCCCATAAGGTTTTCAAGGCTGTAAATCTTTATAGAAGCGAACTGCCACACTTTCTTCCAGAGTGGTTGCTGAGTTCCAACCGCCAAACTTGCCTTAGCATCATCAGGACTCCTGTCAAGATTACAGCCTTGGAAACCCTACGGGGCATTTCTACTCTGTCCCATAGAGTCTCTACGAGTTGGAATGGACTCGATGGCAGTGGGTTTGGTTTCATTTTCATAGGTCTCAAGTATACTCAACATCACTTTATCTTTTCCATTGGCACTATAGAATATATTCCAAGTTGCTTGTCTATGCATAAAAGCCATATACAATTTTCCCATGCTGATCTCCCAACCTCCGCTCATACTACTTTGCCCAGCACTCACTATGGTCTAAGTACACTGGACTTCTCACTACTTTTCATACACATTAATCTCATCTATTTTTCATAGCTTCACACTTCTGCCTGGAACACTTTCTTCAGTTCTTCCTATTACTCTTTCAGCCCTTTAGACCTCACCTTGAATGCCACTGGAGCCTTCCATAATCATCTTTTGCAAGTTTTCTCTCACTCTTTATCACATATCCTGTTTTTATTCCCTTTCGCATTTATCACATGGAACAACCAAGTTAATTTTTTTTTACCTACATGTCTGGTGTCTGACTCATGGAGAACTTGTGCATTTCAGAGTAGGATGGCTGTGATCTTTCAGAAGCAGATCATCAGGACTTTGTTCCAAACAGCATCTGAGTGGATTGGAATCACCAATCTCAAGTTTTTAATCATTTGTGCTACCCAAAACCAAAAAAAAAAAAACTCACATCTATTGCCGTCAAGTCGATTCTGACTTATTGTAACACTTTAGGACAGAGTAGAACTGCCTCACAGGGTTTCCAAGGATGTAATCTTTATGGGAGTAGATTGCCATATCTTTCTTCCATGGACAGCTGGTGGATTTGAACTGCTGACCCTTTGGTTAGCAGTTGAGTGCTTTAACCACTGGGCCAACTCCATATTAAGATATAGTGGGTCAAATTGTTCTTTTTTTTTTTTTTCCTCTTAATTCTATATAAGAGGCTTTTTATCTGTTTATGAACAAGTTGTTGTAGCATTTGAAATGATCAAGATCAGACTCACAGCTGTTTTCTACCCTAGTAAAGCATCTGTGATCTAAATCAGTCGATTCCTGATGCAGTCAGCTCTAGTTATACAAAGGAGAGGATCATTAGTGGTATTGTGCAGAGAAACAATACAAACACTATTTATACAGATGCTCTCATTCATTTGAACCACACTCTCATTCTAAAAAAGAACAGGTAAATGGATGGAATAGAGCTTTGTCCCAGCTGGGTTATGGGGGTGCCTACTGAGGATGCCAAATGAACCTCAGAATGACCTGTATTGAGATAGCTGTCCCAAAAATAAGCTAAGTAAGTGGGAATGTGAAATATGAGATTTTGATAAACAGGATAGGTGGTAAAATACAAAACAGAACCAAAAAAAAAAAAAGATGGGTCTATCAGGTCATAGATAATCACTTGACTTTACTTGGTAGAGATGTTGATGGAATTGACTTTTTAATACAGGATTATCTAAAATAATCTACACTGATTATCAGTTAACATATCAAGTCTTTCCCTAAATGAAGGATGGGGTGTGAATTTGCTATAGAAATACTATTCGGTGCCTAAATAAGGAAACCGTCTACACACTTGTTCTATCTTGGTTTTCATCACATGTAAATTTATACACTTAGTTTGTTTTAGTGGTACTTACTAAGAGACTTTCTAATACTACAGGGTGGATGGGGTTTTGTCACCAAACTTTAACAAGATGGGTAACCACTTGAACAATTTTAGCCATAAATTCTGGCTCCCTAATCTACCAAAATACCAAGTTACAGAGAATCACCAAGCTGTGTAAATGAAGCTTTTATTTCTGCTCTGGACTCTAAAATTTATAATGCACTTGTTTTGCACAGCTCCTTCATAATAATTCTTTCATTTTATTTTAAAAGGTGTCAAACCCAAGATCCAATCAAAACAAGCAAACACATGTGTGAATAATCTGTGATATCTTAAAAACAGTAAATATGGTTTCTATCTACAATTGGCATTTATGAATAATGAAATACAATGATTTCCAATAAAAGCCAAAACTTTTGAAAGAGCTATTGCCAAGTTAGAATTCAAAATATCAATTAAATACCATTATATTGTGGGAAATAATAATTGAATTCACAAACACTATGTGGATATTGGCAACTCTTACACACACCTGTTATTACATATTACAATGAAATTTAAATATTCAGAGAATTTGGCAAGTTATTTGCTTTGAAACTACATTGGTAATTGAAGTTGGGAACAGACTGTAGATAGATGCTATTCTTTATTACTGAGAAAACATTACCATATATAAAACTGCTGGTGACCAGCATCTGGCCTTTTTAAATGAGAATAAAAAACACAGACTTCTCCACTCTCAATCAGGTGGCATGGGTGCTGAACTTTTTGCTTTTCATTAGAATCAGCAGGAAAAGAGCTGAAGAATGCCCATCGTGCAAGACGTATGTATTGACCTCAAAGGGTGAAACGCAGGGCACTATTTATTCAGGTGAAAAAATACAAAGATTTGCGTGTTGTTCAGCAGTGTTCAAACAATGAAGATTCCAAAGAATGTACTCCACGTGTGACTTTCAGAATTCAACTGTTGTATTTTAAATATTAAGTGGTGAGGCAGAAACACCAGTTCAAAACAGTGAAAATTTTACCTATAATAATTTTCAAAGTAGAAAGTGATTTTGTGTGTGTGTGTGTGTGTGTGTGTGTGTGTGTGTGTGTGTGTAAACAACAGGCAGAAGTACTGGGATTGTTTTCCTCAAGGACTAGCTTTAGCTTTAACAGTAACCATAAGGACAATGACCTACTGAGTTGAATTAATGCATTTTACAAATAATTATTGTTGCAAAGTTTCTAAGGACCAACAACAATACTCTATGATGTGACCAGCCTTCAGAAAGGCTACAAATGGTCATCAAATTCTATGATGATGATCTGATTAGGGTGTCATCATCAAATTATTTACAAAACACCTATTACATACTTTTTGGGTGATGTACATAAGAGTCTAACTCTCATCTCTAAGAATTTACAACAGTAAGACGAACCCCCTCATGGATCCTTAAAACTTTTTGCAATAGTAAACTAATACTTTATTTTTCATGGGTTCATGGGTCTCAGTTTTTATAAACTTATAAAGTGAAGATACAAAGAGAGATCATTTACAAAGCTCCTTTTAGGTATAAAAACATTCTGAGATTTTACAATAACTAACTACAAGTGTTCTGAGACTGAACATCATGTGCTGGGGTTTGAAGTGGGAATGTAAAATATGAACTTTAATAAACAGATAAAAAGGAGGGGTGCATTCCAAGGAAATGGAATTGGGTAAGCACAGATTAAAGACGATTGTGTGTAATAGTATCAGAAGTCTAGTGATGGGATGAACTTGGCTCCAGTTAAGACTCACGTTGGAGGGTAGTAGTAGCAGAGAAAGTTGAGTGGTAGGTGGGATGAGGCTGTGGAATGACTAGATTGGCCAGCTAGGAGGTTCAGGTATTATCATATTTCTAAGAATAAAAGTAAATTTTTCAAAGTATGTTTCATAAAGACTTATGAGACCAGTATGTATGGAAGTAGTAGAAAGCTATAAGTACATAGGAACAGGTAGATAAGTTGCTTCATTCAGGTGGTTTCAGTTGAGAGTGTAAAGGGAGAAAGCAAAATGTTTTATTATGCACGTGGTTTCCAAATCATTGCACTGAAGCTTGGAGGTCAGTTTTGCACACATCTTTGGAGAAAATCTGCCCATATTCTAGTTTTGTAGGGCAGATATTTTATACTTTTATATCTAAAACATCTTTTGTAAATGATCTGTCATGATATCTTCATCTGTAAGTTTAGAATCTGGGCTCAGGAAAAGCCATCCTCCTAGATAATTACCAAATACATGGTCAATAACCATATTCTATTAAAATCGTCTTGTTTGTCTTGAGGAACTTATTGGTGTTCAATAGCAGCAAAACACACAGAAGAGTGAAAGTTGGAGAAACATAGAATGTCCCGTCAAGTGACAAAAAAAAATATTCTTCAAATACACTTTTAGGATTATAATCAACTGAAAAATTGTGTAGCTCTAATGATGTTTCTTAGGAAGAGAACAATATTTACAACACAAATAAGATCATTTGTATAACCAAAAACAAACAAACAATCCCATTGCCGTCGATTCTGACTCATAGAGACCCTATAGCCTCAAACGGGGGATAAAAGAAAAGCACAAAAAGCTAGAGAGGTGTAAGAGTAACTAGAGAGTAGAAGGTTGTGAAATGTGTACTTCACCAAACAAAAAACCAAAGCAAACCCATTGCCATCGAGTCGATTCCAACTCATAGCGACCCTATAGGACAGAGTAGAGCTGCCCCATAGAGTTTCCAAGGAGCGCCTGGCGGATTTGAACTGCTGACCTTTAGGTTAGCAGCCGTAGCACTTAACCACTACACCACCAGGGTTTCCTGTACTTCACTAGATTGGGCAAAAATCTAAAAAGTTCTCTCAGGGCTTGATTCTAATAGCATTAAAACAAAACTTTCATCAAAGTTCCCATCCATTTATTTAATCTTCACACTCATGCTATACTTGGTTGGTTAGTGCAAATTTGCAATTAGAGTGTGAAAATGGTTCTTGGCATGTTACCTCTGGGGTCCTTTTACTACCTTAGTTCCCACAAGAAGATGAAAAATATTAAGAACCTGAATCATTCAGTATTACTTGTGCCAGATACACTATGGAGATCCCACGGCGGGCATATTTAATGAGGGAGTCGATTGCTGCCTCAATTCTAATTTGGCCTTTCCCAGTGTCCAATATGTTTTTCTCAAATGAACTGGTCCACAGGGAGCCTCAAAAAGTCAGTGTGTGTGAAGAGAAGGAGCAGGAAAAATTTCAGCATTATGACAGTTCTCTGCAAGCTGCATTTTCAGAAAGTAATGTCAATTGATTTCTGCAGTTTAAAAAAAACAGTGCAGAGGTACCTTAATTAATCAAAAAGTTCCCCTTAATACCAACTCACATACAAGCTACCATTCCACTGTGGAGGAGCATATTTCTGCATTGTTCTACATATGGTCCAAATTAGCACCTGCATAGTTCAGTTATTAAATGAAAAACAGCTCTTTACTTGACCTATGGAGTTCTTGTATACAAGAACCTATCCAACAGCATTATGTCTTCCCTTATCAGATGTGTGTGGTATGACATAATGAATGTAACACTTCAGTGCAATTGGCAAGATTTCAGTTCCCAAGCACGGGGTCACATTTCCTTGCTTGTTGTTTTTAAAGCAGACATTATGAATTGGGTAGCTAATAGTAAAGCCCTGGAAGTTTTTCCTCAGGGATCTCAAACCAAATCTGAGAAACTAGTAACCTAAATGTAATAATGCTCTGAAAAGTTATTCGCTGGACAAGAGCTTCTTGGAATAAATGATGAAAACTCCAGAGAAATGTTAGGTGAATGTGTAGGACAGCCCAAGAGTCTCTTTTATCTGAAAATTTTTAAAGGATGATACCATTGCATAAAAACCCATTGCCATCAAGTCGATTCAGACTTGTAGCAACCCTATAGAACAGAGTAGAACTGCCAGATTGGGTTTCCAAAGATTGGCTGGTGGATTTGAACTGCTGACCTTTTGGTTAGCGGATGAGCTCTTAACCACTGTGCCACCAGGGCTTCCGGTTTTGAAAATCTAATTTTCTGTTTGCTGCCTTGGTAAAGCAACATCCAGTCTACATCTTAAGTAATTTTTCTAACATGTTTTAAATTATAGTTTATTACACAAAAAATACATAAAGCATCACGGTATTATTTAAATAAGCTTTCTTGTTTGGTCATTTCTAATTATTAAATTTTGCTTCATTTTAAATTGAGGCAAACATATATATATATCCATATATATATATATACATATATATATATGCAGCTGGTTGTTTTCGGGTTATGGTAGAAGTGCCTAGATTTCAATGGACAGAGAAAGTTTTAAAACGGTAAACAGACATAATAGAATCTACCAAAAAATGTAAGTTTATTTACTAAGAAGAAGAAAAATGTGATGACGATTGTAATGAAAGTTTACAACGATGTAAGGAACTAATATTCAGGATAAATAGTGGCTAAGCCTTATTTATTGGGTAAAGAACAATAACAAAAATATGACTTTCAATTTTAACAGAAAGGATCCAATTTAGATAATATTAATGATTTCCTGATCCCATAGAATTAAAACATCGTGTAATAGGTAGAAAGTTTAAAAAAAAAAAATAGACATCTCATGGTAAATAACAGAAACAAAAATGTCTTAAGATGCCCTACACGGCTGTCACCTATACCTGGAAGCTTGCACCCTGATTAATCAGTTGTGGAGCAGAACCTGCCATATGCAAAGGACACAACCTTGCTTGCTGAAAGCAAAGATGACTGGAAGCACTTACTGATGAAGATCAAAGACTACAGCCTTCAATATGGATTACACCTCAACGTAAAGAAAACAAAAATCCTCACAACCGCACCAATAAGCAACATCATGATAAATGGAGCAAAGATTGACATTGTCAGAGATTTCATTTTACTTGTATCCACAATCAATGCTCATGGAAGCAGCAGTCAGGAAATCAAAGGACGTATTGCATTGTGCAAATCTGCTGCAAAAGCCCTGTTTGAAGTGTTAAAAAGCAAAGATGTCACTTTGAGGACTAAAGTGCACCTGACCCAAGCCATGATATTTTTAATTGCCTCATATGCATGTGAAAACTGGACAGTGAATAATAAAGGCTGAAGAAGGATTGATGTCTTTGAATTATAATGTTGGCAAAGAATATTGAATATACCACGGACTGCCAGAAGAACAAATAAGTCCCTCTTGAAAGAAATACAGCCAGAGTACTCCTTGGCTCAAGCGAGGACGACAAGACTTCATCTCATGTACTTTGGACATGTTATCAGGAGAGACCATTTCCTGGAGAAGGACCTCATGCTTGGTGAATAGAGGGTCAGCAAAAAAGAGGAAGACTCTGGACGAGATGGATTGACACAGTGGTTGCAACAATGGTCTCAAACATAACAACGATTGTGAGGATGGCACAGGATGTACACAGTGTTTTGTTCTGTTGTACATATGGTCACAATGAGTCAGAACTAAATTGATGGCATGTAACAACAACAACAGAACAGAAAAGATATTTAAAAAATGGCAAAGATTCAAAAATGGACAATTGCAATAAGCAAGAAGTGTGTTTAACTCATGTAATTGATTATTCGAAATGGTTGGATTGTCAGAAAGTGAAGTTTAAAAAATAGATAGCAATGAAATCCCAAAAGTTAGAGAAAGGTAAGAATGGGCTTATCTGCCTAATATTAACATAGTAGAACTAATGTACACTCTTTGAAATGCAAAGAAGGAGGTTTTATTACACAGAAAAGAAAATGAGCCAGAAACCCAAGAAAACATACAAGCTCTTTAAACAAATATTTATTGAACACCTGCTATGGGCAAGGCACTATGTAAATAGTACGTGCTTAGTAAATACCATATAGATTTTGTTTTACCTCAAATCTACTCATATCTGCAAAAATGCAAAAAACATACACAGTTAAAACATGATATAATGTTGCTGGTTGCCAAGGCAGGTGTTATTCCTATTTTCCAAAACCAACATTATAAAAAGGTTCCCAAACACTTTAAGCAGTTAAGTGGTAAACATATGGAACTCGTCAACTTTAAAATTTAGATTAAAAATATAAATATATTCCAGAGATATTTCATTAAACTAAATGTTGATAGACCTATAATAGGTTACTGAAAGAACGTAGAGACTTCCCAGATATATCTGTAAGTTTTATGTTCTTAAATAAATATCAATCACATCTACTAAATAAATACCTCTTGGAAATAATGGGATAAGCAAATATTAAATTGAATAATCAAGGGAGAAGTCTATAGGACTTGGCTTTATGAACATTTAGATATCAGATAGTAGATTTTGTTATCAAGAAGCATGAAGACTTAGGGTGATGTAAAAACTGAATGATAAAATTAGTAATCTGTAGGAGGTGAACACACTGGGGGCACCCCTTGAGATATTTTCCAGCCCTGTGAATCTGTAAATAATTGTTTATAAAGCCTTCAATATTATATCGCATTTTATAGGGCCTTCCCCTTCCCACCACCATCACATCAGTCCATACAGCAGCAAATTCATTCTCACATTATCTTTGTTAAAGAGGTGTTATAGAAGAGAGGGAGAAAGAATTTGACAAAGTCTGTGGACCAGGTGCAGAAAAAATGGGCTAAATGAGAGATAATTCACAACCTGTAAATCAACGGCCCTCACAGAACGTTGAATGATCGGACCCAGGGTAGGAGAAGATAGCTGGGGGAACACCTCAGAGCTCTGTACTTGGCACTGATCTGTTCAACATTCCTACCAATGACTGGAATGATGACATTGAAGCTTCTACCCCATAGCAGGCTTCAAGAAGTGAGAAGGAGTTCTGTGGGATGATAGAAACAAGGCTGGAAAGATCTCAATGGGCCAAAATGATAAGCTGAAAATTTGAAAATGAAATCTAAGAGTGATGGGTATAAAATGCTGCCTTTGAATCTTAAAGGATGGAGAAGGTTTGTCCTAAAAGCAGTGACAACGTGACCACTGGGAAAGGGATTTAACCTTCTGAATCTCAGTTCTCTCATCTGTGTGATGAAGAGTAAGACTCTTACAAAGAATAAATTCAATATGCATATTGAAGGCACAGTGCTAGCATATAATAAGGGCTTAATTAAACTTAGCTACTTTTTTTTTACTGTTCTCATAATTAATAAATCGCATAGAAGATAATTGTGATCTGCCAAATAACTCATTTTTATGCCATGACAAACTATCAAATGCAACACGATGACAAATACCATGTACTATTTAACAGAATGTACTGCTTCCCTTATAATCATTAAAATTGGATTTGTTGGTGGTGGTGACTGCCATTGATCCAGACTCACGGTGACTTCGTGTGTCACACAGTAGAACTTCTCTATAGGATCTTCTTGGCTGTAAATGGAAGCAGATCAGCAGGCCTTTTCTTCTTTGGTGCATCTGGGTGGGTTTAAACCACCAACATTTAGGTTAAGCAGTTGAATACAAACCATTTGCCCTGCCTATGGACCTTAAAACTGGGGTACTATTTATAATGTACAATGCCAGTAATGTCTCGGATTTAGGAAAAATAAAAAAAAAAGGAATTACGCACAATTTTGAACGTGAAAACATGGACTCTGAAATCACAAGGATCAATTCTGTCACTGGCTACCAGTATGATTTGGGGTATGTTACTTGAGATTCCTGTGTCTCAATTTTCATACCTGTAAAACGGGAATGATATTAATACTTAAATCATAACGTAGCTGGGAAAATGCAAGAGATGGAAATAGCAGACTTAGGACAGATCTGGCTCACGGGAAATGCTCAATAAATATTAGCTGTTATACAAGCAAACTGTTAACACGCTCAGCTATTAACCAAGAGATTGGAGGTTTGAGTCCACCCAAGGGCACCTCAAAAGAAATACCTAACTTTATTTTTTTTATTTTATTGAACTTTCGATGAAGGTTTACAGAACAAACTAGTTTCTCATCAAACAGTTAGTACACACATTGTTGTATGACGTTGGTTAACAAACCCACAACATGTCAACGCTCTCCCTTCTAAATCCTGGGTTCCCTATTACCAGCTTTCCTGTTCCCTCCTACCTTCCAGTCCCTGTCCCAGGGCTGGTGCACCCCTTTAGTCTTGTTCCCCCCCTCCATGGGCCTGTTCAATCTTTGGCTGAAGGGTGAACCTCAGGAGTGGCCTCATTACTGAGCTGAAGGCGTGTCCAGGGGCCATATTCTCAGGGTTTCTCCAGTCTCTGTCAGGCCAGCAAGTCTGGTCTTTCTTTTTGAGTTAGAATTTTGTTCTACATTCTCTCCAGCTCTGTCCAGGACCCTCTATTATAATCCCTGTCAGAGCAGTCAGTGGTGGTAGCCGGGCACCATCTAGTTATACTGGGCTCAGTCTGGTAGAGGCTGTGGTAGATGTGGTCCATTAGTCCTTTGGACTAATCTTTCCCTTGTGTCTTTAGTTTTCCTCATTCTTCCTTGCTCTTGAAGGGGTGAGAGCAGAGTAGTATCCTAGATGGCTGCTCACAGGCTTTTAAAATCCCAGATGGTAATCACCAAATAGAATGCAGAACATTTTCTCTATAAGCTCTGTTATGCCAGTTGAGCTAGATGTTCCCTGAGACCATGGTCCCCACAGCTCTCAGCCCAGCAATTCAGTCCCTCAGGGAATTTGGGTGTGTCTATGGAGATACCATGGCCTTGCCTTTAAAAAAATCATCCATTCAAACAAAATGCTATGAGCACAGTTCTACTCTGACACACATGGGGTCGCCATGAGTCAGAATCAGCTCAGTGGAGACTGGTTTAGTTTATTGTTATCATTAATGTGTATTTGTTTAACTTAATACTCAATTCAAACTGAGAGAGAACTACAAAGACTTTTGACAATATTTTGTATGTCTTCCAGTAAGTTTTGGTTTTAAAAACAAAGAAACTAGAAATAGATGAGATAATATATATCTAAAAAAGCAATTTGATGAAGTTAAACATTTACTATCTACAAGATAGATAACTGGAATGATTTATTCCAATACTTAAAACTCATATTGGATATGTTACTGACAAGAGATTGAATCTATTCCACATTTTAATTGTCTTTTCTATTAAAATATTTTATTATGTTTTTGATGAAAGTTTACACAATTTAACAATTTTTATACATATCATTCAGTGGTATTGGATACATTTTTCACGATGTGTCAATGTTCCCATTATTTCCATTCTGGTTGTTCCATTACCATTAATCTAGCTTCTCTGCGAACCTCCCCGCCACCCTGCCTTACCCTTTTATCTTTGCTTTAGGGTATGTGTTGACCATTTGGTCTCATATAGATGATTTTTTTTTTTTTTTTTGCATTACTAGTGAATCAATTTTATTTTCCTTCTGTAGGTTTTTGGTTTTTTAAAATTTTTTGTGGCAAAACATATATAACAAAAATTTGTGAGATTTTAAACATGTTTAAGCAACAGTTCAGTGACACTAATTACATTCACCATGTTGTACAATTATCACCACTATTTCCCAAAGTGTCTCACCACCCCAAACAGAAACTCAGTATCCCTTAAGCAAAAACTACAATTTCCTTTCCCTTCCGACCCCTACTAGCCACTAATCTACTTCTGTATCTATGCATTTGCCTATTCTAGATATTTCATGTAAGTAAGATCATACAATATTTGTCCTTTTGTGTCTGACTTATTTCATTCCCATAATTTTTCAGGCTTCACCCACATCATAGCATGTATCAGAACTTCTTTTCTCTTGATGGATGAGTAATATTCCATTGTTCAGTGAAGTGATTTTATTTGCCTCATTCCAATAAGGAAAGCCACCATCCTTTCTTTTTCTCATTGGAGTGGGAAGCTGGCTAGAGTGGCACATGAAGGTATAGCCAGGAGATGGTGGTCAGTAATGGGACAAACTTTACTTTTCCATTTGGCAAAATAAGAATATATCAGTACCAGTGGTCAAGCATAGACACTGTGGAAGGTTTGAGGATTGCCTCCTCCCCTCACTCATGTAAGAGGACTGCTTACTGAGGCAAAGGGAATCCAGCCACGATAATAATACATAACATTACCTACTAAGTTCCTTATACTATTCTAAGCACTTTATTGCATCTAACTGTAATGCACAATTCCAAGTTTAAAAATGGGAGGTTTAGATATGTAGTAACTTGCCCAATGTCACAGAATTAGTTAATGGTTCATGTTTTTTTAGCTTTGTGTTTGGTAAGAGATCAATAACGGATTGTATCACCTATGTCAGGACACTGCAGGATGGGAATTCCAATGGTTGGAGTGTGAGATGTGCCAAAGAACCCACAGGCACACTCACTGAGGGAAATCAGTTTTTGGACACTTTTTATAACCAAAGGACTTGATAGCTGAATACAATAGCATCAATCACCTAAGACAATTTTCCCCTCTTCCTGTACTCTCCTGAAGAACCAGGGATAGGAATCCCAAGAAGAGGAAGAGAAAGTTTTAAAGGATTAAAAAAAAAAATCATACCCCCCGATTCCCCTAATGTAAGATCTTAGCTGATAATTGTACATTAGACCAAAGATTTTATTTCAGTGGGATTGCACTTTTAAATACTGAAAGTGAATTTGAATTACCATTTAACTATGGTGCAAATGGTTAAGCACTCAGCTGCTAACTGAAAGGCTGGCTGTCCAAATCCATTCAAAGGCACCTCAGAAGAAAACCCCGGCAATCTACTCGCAAAAAAATCAGTCATTGAAAAACCTATGGAGCACAGTTTTACTCTGACACATATGCAGTGGTCATGCGTTGGAATCAACTCAACACCCATATTTTTATGGGTTAAGAAAATAGAAAACTATGCCTGTGATGTTGTTCAGGAAAAGGGAAGACAGATTCCTGAGAATAAACTTGAAAGCAGTGGTCAGAGAAAAAGAAAACCCACAGAAAGACAACACACAATATAGGGGAAGTCAGCACAACTTGATTAAGGCAAAGCCATAGAAGCTTCCTAGACATATCCAAATACTTTGAGATATTTAGGGCTGAGGACTGGGGACCATGGTCTTAGGGGGCACTTAGGCCAATCGGCGTAACATAATTCATAAAGAAAATGTTCTACATCCTACTTTGGTGAGTAGTGGCTAGGGCTAAATGAGATACACCTATTGGTCCCATTACATTTGGAGCAAAGGAAAAGGAAAAAAAACAAAGACACAAGGAAAATATCAGTCCAAAGGACTAATGGACCACATGAACCACAGCCTTCACCAGACTGAACGCAGAAGAACTAGATAGTGCCCAGCTACCACCACCAACTGCCCTGGCAGGGATCAAAATAGAGTGTCCTGGACAGAGCTGGAGAAAAATGTAGAACAAAATTCAAATTCACAAAAAAAGACCAGAGTTACTGGTCTGGTACACACTGAAGGAACCCTCAAAAGTATGGCTCCCTGAAACCCTGCTAACCCAGAACTAAAACCACTCCTGAAGTCCACCTATAAAACAAACAATAACACACGTGAGGAATGTGCTTCTTAGTTCAATAAAGTATATGTGACCAAATGGGCAACACCCACCCAAAAGGAAAGATGAGAAGGAAAAGACAGGAAACTTGGACAAATGGATATGGGGAAACTGGGGTGTAAAGGGAAACAGGGAGAGTGATGACATATTGTGGGGATTGCAGTCAATGTCACAAAACAATCTGTGTATACATTTTTTAATGAGAAACCAATTTGTGCTGTAAACTTTAACCTAAAACACAATAAAATTTAAAAAAAGGAACAAACTACCATTAATAAAATACATTAGGGGAATAAAAGAAAACTAACATTTTCTGTATACCCACTGAATTCAACCCATTAATCAAGCCAATTGCTTTTTTTTTTCTTTATCATATGCATCCCTGTATCACCTGTGTATTACTATTATCCACCAGCTGCTGAGGGTGCAGATTTCCAAGGCCTTCCTGAAAGTTTAGAAATATCTGGTGGGCTAAAGTTCTCCAGGTTCTTGAAATCCCAAGGCCTGCCTCTGACTTATGATATATGAATGCAGACATGAAAATTAGCCACACTTCTTCAGTTTCTACACACCAAGATGTTACTCACACACTGTATTTATGAGCTGAGGAAACTTTACATAATATTTGGTATCCACTGGTCAGGATTACATTATCTATATTACACATTTTGCCATCTGTCAAATTACTTTTGGTCAATCCTATGCTATATTAAGGAGCCTTGGTGGAGCAACAGTTAAGCGCTCGGTCGCTAACCAAAACGTTGGTGATTCAATCCCAAACTGTTACTCCGTGGGAGAAAGACCTGAAGATCTGCTTTCATAAAGAATACAGCCTAAAAAAAAAACCTATGAGGTAGTTCTACTCTGTCACATGGGGTTCTCCATGAGTTCAAATCGACTGGATGGCACCTAACAATAACAACATGATATATTACATTCTCTTTCTAATTTCATTTTGGTTTTGTGCTCTACCACCCTCTTCCCTTTCAACACTTCAGAAACATTTCTATTTATCCCCCATCTCTCTACCTCTAGATTTTCTGAGCAACTAAGGAAGTGGGTAGCTCTATTCTGGTTCTGAAGCCTAAGTGGAAATGTCCTCTGCTGCCCACATTTCCAGGATTCTAGTCCCAAACTTTACAGTTCGCCAGGGTTTCCACCTCCTTTCCTTCACAGGCTTCTCAAAGTATTTTGCCTCTGGCATTAACTAACTCCTTGTGATTTTTCTTGTTTTCCTGACTCACTCCTCTCTGCACACCTGGGTACAACTTGTCTTTCATCCTTTGTTAAACTTCCACTTCATCAATCTCCTGATTGATGGAAGACTAACAAGCATATGTATAAACAGAATTCACAAGAGAGATTTCTTTTTTCACAGGAAGGGTTACACACAACACATATTCAACAGAGAAGTGGCTATTTTTCATAATCATATTTTTCATAATCAAAATGTATGGGAAGGGACTACTACACTATCATGCTGAGTTGCCAAAGATTGTATATTTCATAAAATATTAGAGTTGGAACACATCCTAGCAATAATCCATGTCAGTGTCCTCATTATAAGGATGAGGAAAACTGAGGCCCAGAAGGATTGAATAACTTGCTTATGACTGCATAGTCAGAGGTTAGAACTAGAGTCTCTCAATTGTGATTCCAGAGTTGTTTCCATTACACAATATGGATCATGAACAGCTTTGAATGCTGAGCTAAGGAAATTGCATTTACTACATATGTCCCAGTATTAAAACACACACACACACAGAGTTGCCATTTAGTCTGTTCTGACTTATGGTTACCCCATGTGCTGCAGAGTAGAATTGTGCTCTACAGGGTTTTCAAGGCTGTGACCTTTCGGAAGCAGATCACCAGGGCTTTTTTCCAAGGTGCTTCTGTGTGAGTATGAGCCACCAACCTTCTGTTAGTAGCCAAGAAATTAATCGTTTGCACCACCCAGGACTCCAGACCCAGTATGAAGCTTCCCCAACATTCAAGGCAACCTTCTATTTCTCCAATGAAAATATAAAAAAAAAAAAAAACCTTTTTACCAACTTGAAAATAATATTTTATATTCATTTGGAAAGAGTTCAATGGCAAGGGACACAAAAATTAATGAGTGGCTTTAACAAATAGGGCTTATATGGTTTATTTTATCTCATAAAGCAAGATGCCCAGAGATTAGCAGTCCAGGACTGGTACAGATGCTCAAGGATGTTATCAAGAACAAAGCCTCTTCTAAATCATCTTTCTGCTTCATTATCATTAGCCTATGACTTTCATTCTCAAGATCACAGATGGCTGTTTAAACTTCAGGTATTGATCCTAACACTAAGTGGGAAGAAAGAAGGGGAAGTAAGAGGAGGCAGAAAGGAGGAAGGTGTTTTCTCTATATAAAGCTAGTCCATAAATTCATAGAAGACTTCCACTTACATCTTATTGATCACAGTAGAGTCATAAGGCAAGGACTTGTTGCAAGGGGATATGAAAAAAGATTAGTATTTTTAGTAGGGTAATTTGCTGCCTGAATCAAAATCAGCATTTTGCTAATAAGGCTGAAGGGGATATTGAGTGGCCAACTAGTTGTATCTACCACAGAATGGATGGACTATAAGTACATACTTACCAATTTTATTAATTTAGTTACGTATATAATATAATCCCCCATGCATCTGTCAATTTGTCCTACTGTGGGGGCTTGCTGTTGCTGTGATGCTGGAAGCTATGCCACCGGTATTCAAATACCAGTAGGGTCACCCATGGCAGCAAAGTTTCAGCAGAGCTTAGAGACTAAGGCAGACTAGGAAGAAGGGCCAAGCATCTACTTCTGAAAAGAATTAGCCAGTGAAAATCTTACAAATACCAGCAGAACACTGTCTGATATAATGATGGAAGATGAGCCCCTCAGGTTGGGAAGCACTCAAAAGATGAATGGGGAAGAGCTGCCTCTTCAAAGTAGAGTCAACCTTAATGGCAAGCTTTCAGGACCTTTATTTGCTGATGTGGCATGACTCAAAATGATAAGAAACAGCTGCAAACATCCACTAATAATCAGAACGTGGAATGTACAAAGTATGAATCTAAGAAAATTGGAAATCATTGAAAATGAAATGGAACACATAAACATTGATATTCTAGGTATTAGTGAGCTGAAATGGACTAGTATTGGCCATTTTGAATTGGATAATCATATAGTCTATTATGCCAGGAATGACAACTTGAAGAGGAATGGTGGCGCATTCATCATCAAAAAGAACATTTCAAGATCTATCCTGAAGCACGATGCTGTCAGGATAATATCCACATGCCTACAAGAAAGACCAGTTAATATGACTATTATTCAAATTTACACACCAACCACTAAGGCCAAAGAGGAAAAAACTGAAGATTTTTACCAACTTCTAAAGTTTGAAATTGATCAAAAATGCCATCTGGATGCATTGATAATTACTGGTGATTGGAATGTGAAAGTTGGAAACAAGGAAGAAGGATCAGTAATTGGAAAATACAGCCTTGGTGATAGAAATGATGCCATACATTGCATGATAGAATTTTTCTAGATTATTTCTTCATTGCAAATAGCTTTTTTCATCAACATAAATGGCAACTACACACGTGGACCTCACCAGATGGAATACACAGGAATCAAACTGGCTACATCTGTAGAGAGGACAGAAAAGCTCGGTATCGTCAGTCAGAACAAGGCCAGAGGCTAAGTGCAGAACAGACTATCAATTGCTCATATGTAAGTTCAAGTTGAAACTGAAGAAAATAGAACAGGTCTGCAAGAGGCAAAGGAAACCTTGAGCATAATCCAACTGAATTTAGAGACCATCTCATGAATAGATTTAATGCACTGAACACTAATGACCGAAGACCAGATAAGTTGTGGGGTGACATCAAAGACATCATACATGAAGAAAGCAAGAGGTCATTAAAAAGACAGGGAAAAAAAAAAAACACCAAAATGGTTGTTAGAAGAGACTCTGAAACTTGTTCTTGAGCATCCAGTGGCTAAAGCAAAAGAAGGAAATGAAGTAAAAAAGCTGAACAGAAGATTTCAAAAGGTGGTTCAAGAAGACAAAGTAGGGTATTATAATGATATGTGCAAATACCAGAGATAGAAAACCAAAAAGGGAAGAACACGATCAGCATTTCTCAAGCTGAAAGAACTGAAAAAAAATTCATGCCTCGAGTTGTAGTATTAAAGGATTCTATGGGCAAAATATTGAATGACATAGGAAGCATCAACAGAAGATGGAAGGAATACACAGTCACTATACCACAATTAATTGGTCGACTTTTAATCATTTCAGGAGGTAACACATGATGGTACTGAAGGAAGAAGTCCAAGCTGCACTGAAGGCATTGGCAAAAAACAAGTTTACAAGAATTGACAGAACACCAATTGAAATGTTTCAACAAATGGATGCAGTGCTGGAAGTGCTCGCTCATCTATGCCAAGAAACTTCTACCTGTCCAACCAACTGGAAGAGATCCTTATTTATGCCTGTTCCGAAGAAAGGTGATCCAATTCAATGCGGAAATCATCGAACAACATCATTAATATCACATGCAAGTAAAAATTTGGTGAAGATCATTCAAAAGCAGCTGCAGCAGAATATGGACAGGGAACTGCCACAAATTCAGGCTGGATTCAGAAGAGGATATGGAACCAGGGATATCATTGCTGAAGTCAGATGGATCCTGGCTGAAAGCAGAGAATACCAGAAGGATGTTTACCTGTGTTTTATTGACTATGTAAAGACATTCAACTGTGTGGATTATATCAAATTATGGATAACATTGTGAAGAATGGGAATTCCAGAACATTTAACTGTGCTCATGAGGGACCTGTACATAGATCAAGAAGCAGTCATTTGAACAGAACTAAGGGATAAAGTGTGGTTTAAAGTCAGCAAAGGTGTGTGTCAGGATTGTATCCTTTCATATGGAAACCCTGGTGGCATAGTGGTTAAGTGCTACAGCTGCTAACCAAAAGGTCGGCAGTTCAAGTCCAGCAGGCGCTCCTTGGAAACTATGCGGCAGTTCTACTCTGTCCTTTAGGGTTGCTATGAGTCGGAATCGACTCAACAGTAGTGGGTTTTTTTTTGTTTTTTTTTTTATTCAATCTGTATGCTGAGCAAATAATCCAAGAAGCTGGACTATATGAAGAAGAATGCAGCATCAGGATTGGAGGAAGACAATCTGTGATAAGCAGATTACACAGTCTTGCTTGTTGAAAGTGAAGAGGACTTGAAGCACTTACTGATGAAGATCAAAGACCACACCCTTCAGTATGGATTGCACCCCAACTTAAAACAAAAATCCTCAAAACTGGACCAATAAACCACATCCTGATAAACGGAGAAAAGCTTGAGGTCATCAAGGATTTCGTTTTACTTGGATCCACAATCAACACCCATGGAAGCAGCAGTCGAGAAATCAAAAGATACATTGCATTGGGAAAATCTGCTGCAAAAGATCTCTTTAAAGCTTTAAAAACCAAAGATGTCACCTTGAGGGGACTAAGGTGTGCCTGATCCAAGCCATGGTATTTTCATCCACCTCCTATGCATGCAAAAGCTGGGCAATGAATAAGGAAGACCGAAGAATTGAGGCCTTTGAATTCTGGTATTGGGGAAGAATACTAAGTATGTCATGGACTGCCAAAACACAAACAAATTTCTCTTGGAATAAGTACAATCAGAATGTTCCTTAGAAGCAAGGATGGTGAGGCTATATCTCACATACCTTGGACGTTGTGTCAGGAGGGATCAGTCCCTGGAGAAAGACATCATGCTTGGTAAAGTAGAGGGTCAGCAAGAAAGACCTTCAATGAGATTGATTGACACAGTTCTTACAATGGGTTTAAGCATGACAAAGATCATGAAGTTGGTGCAGGACGGGGCTGTGTTTCTTTCTGTTGTACAGAGGGTTGCTATGAGTAGGAATTGACTCAATGGCACCTAACAACAACATATAATATTATATATGTATGTGTGTGTATGTATATATATTTAAAATAATACACTATATTACAAATTTTGCTTTTGTCTACTCACATTTCTTGAGATAGTTTTATTGAAAATATTTCATATCTTAGTCATCAGTAGTCACTTTTAGGGTCATCAATGAAGTTTTCTAGAGGACATCTTTGCCCCCCCTTCAGCCTGAGGTGTGTATGTGGCACTTTCTGTGACTAATGCAGCACCTGAACATATGTGCTGTTCATAATCTCTAAAATGAACCACTTATTACAAATTATCTTTAAAAATCTCATTTAAATTAACATAGAACATTTGTAATTGTGAAAGCATAATCCCAGCTATAATGACCAGAAGTGTTGTTTTATTTAATTAAAAATTTTAAGTAAATATCATCAGATTACCTCTATAACTTAACGTTTTCTGAGTATATTTTATATTAGTAATGCTTTCTCCAAACAGTATTATAAAGTTCAAAGCAAGAAACTGAAACCATACTGTAAGAGAATTTGCTAGGACTTGATACAAGGACTAATTTTATGTGGGATTATTTGAGGAAAATCATATAATTTTGAGCATATGTGATAATTTTGTAACAGTTAAAGAATCGTTATCATTTGAGGAAGAGAGGAAATAATCAAAGATGTGCTTCAAAAAGATTGATGGGTCAGTGTTAGGTGGTTTGGAGCAGGTGAAAGGGGAGAAGAACTCAAATTTGGGCTAAAACAGTTATTTAGAGAGTAATGTACCTGGGAGACTTTTTAGAAGTGGTATCAAGTTTATTTAGCAATTGACTGGAAAGGAACATGGTAAGGGGAGGGGGAGTTGATCATCACAGATAGGATGATGGCACAAATGAAATAAGAGGCACATAATGAAAGGAAGAGCGATATATACAGAGGATCCCAACTCAGATAAGCAGTGAAATTGCAGCTCCTATAGCTGCAATTATGTCCTTGAAAAAATATATATATATATCTGTTGTAAATCCTAACCTCTATGACTGTGGTTATAATTTCATTTGGGAATAGATTGTCTTTTTTATGTTAATAAGGCAGAATTAGTACAGGGTGTGTCTTGAGTCAATCTCTTTTGAGATATAAAAGAGATTCAACAAGAAGATTAAAGCAGCAGAGATGGGGGAAGAGAGATGCCAAGCCACTTGAAGATCGCCCAGGAGCAGAAGCTCAAAAAGACAAAGACATTCCTCTAGAGCCAACAGAGAAAGAAAGAAAGAAAGCCTTTCCCTAGAGCTGGCACCCTGAATTCAGACTTCAAATGGAAATTGAAAAAATTTAGAAAACTCTTTTCCTCAAAGCTTGAGTTTAAAGCTTTTGCTTTAAAAATCCCTTATGGAGTATCAGAATGTTACTCTTTCTTCATTCTTTCCTAAACCTACATTGACCCATTTCCCTCAGAGAGGCTGTTGGGTGCCTTATATACTCAGAAAGACAGGAAAAAATAGCTTATTGTCAGTTTCCAAGATTTATTCTTATTACACAGTAATTGAATTCAGACTTCCAGCCTCCTAAACTATGATAAAATTAATTTCTGTTTGTTAAAGCTACCCACTTGGAGTATTTCTGTTATAGCAGTACTAGATAACTAAGACAATACTGTTCTAGTCTTTCTGATGAGCTGCCATCTATTGGAATGGAATAGATTAACTTTTAGTCAAACTTAAAACTTAATCCATTTTGAGGGGTAACACTGCAGTTCTCTGTCCCCTCCCCTGTTCTTCCTAAAGATGGTCTCTAGGTGTATTGTGGAGGTGGAGTTACTTGGTCTTGTGACAATGGGGAGAAAAGACCCTCTGACAGACACAGGGTTTTCTACTGCCTGACCCTGTTGGGTTTTGTTTTAGATGGCCCATCGCCAGCCCCAAGGTTAGCTGTGACTCTGGGCCTCAGTGATCCATGGCATAGCCTCTGCGATGCTCACCTGACTCTATCCTCTAACCAGCTGCATGGCCAAGTGTGTAGCCTCTCCACACAAAAGGAGAACTTGTAATAGTACAGAAAGCCATACAACGGGGCAACGGGGGCCCTTTGACTAACCAAACTCAAGACCATGCTTTTTAATGTCACCGTCCCTGTTGGTACAGCAATAGCCCACAGGAGAACGATCTTCCAGAGCAGGGCAAAAACCTTCTGCCCTTGGCATTCTTCCATTTGCTGGGATGCTTCTGAAGCTACCTCACCTCCTCCTCAGAAACAATCCAGGGTAGGGGAAAGCATTAAAAATACGGTCCCTCAGTCTGAGGTCTCCATTTCTTACTCCTGTCAATATTCATCTTCAACAATCCTCTGGAAATATAGACAGCAGGCTCTTCTTTTAATTTCTCTACATAATAACCTTATCTTTGAATCACTGCTAAAAGAAACTGCATAATTTTCCCTCCCCCCAGGCCTATGCCTTCATAATATTAAGTAGAAATTGAAATTATTTAGAAAACTCTTTTCTTCAAAGCTTGGGTTTAAAGCTTTTACTTTAAAAACCCCTTATGGAGTACAAGAATGTTACTCTTTCTCTCTTCATTCTTTCCTAATCCTACATTGACCCATTTTCCTCAAAGAGGCTGTTGGGTGCCTTATATACTCAGAAAGAGGGGAAAAAATAGCTTATTGTCAACTTCCAAGATTTATTCTTATTACAGAATAATTGAATTTGATGTGTCACTGGGCCATTAGGTAGAAGATATAGAGTTAAAAACATAAGAACAAAACTCTGAGATCTGGGCCGGCAATACCAATTTAGGAATCATTTAAGTGGAAATGACAGTCTTGTCCTTTGACTGACACTCACAGCAAAGAGACTGTAGATAAAAATGGGAGAGAAGAGACACCAGGGTAGATCTTTGGAGGATGTCTAGAACTATATATTTGGTTGAAGAAGAAAAGAATGAAGGTTTTCTGAGGCACTTCTGGGTAGACTTGAACTTCCAGTCTTTTGGTTAGCAGCCAAGCTCTAACTCAGTGAACCCCAGCCATTAGAGGAATGTAAATTAAAGCCTCAATGAAATATCACTAGTCACTTAACAACTAAAACAAGACAGCCACAATTTAAAAATAGTGGTAATATTAAACGGTAAGGAGGATGCAGAGGGACTGGATCTCACACACTGTTGATGGCAATGTAAGATGGTGTGTTGTTGTAAGTTGCCCTTGAGGTGGCTTTGACTCGTGGCCACCTTATACATACATAACAGAACAAAATGTTCCCTGGTCTTACACAATCCTCACAATCATTGGTCTATCTGAGCCCACAGTTGCAGCTATTGTGTCAATCCGTCTTATTCAAGATTTTCCCCTTTTTTGCTGACCCTCTACTTTACTAAACACGATTTCCTTTTCTAGGGATTGGTCTTTCCTGATGATGCACCCCAAGTAAGCAAGATGAAGTCTCACCATCCTCCCTTCTAAGGAATATTCTGTCTGTACTTCTGCCAAGACTGATTTGTTCATTCTTCTGGCAGTCTGTGGTATACTCAATACTCTTCTCCAACACCACAATTCAAATGCATCAATTCTTCTTCAATTTTCCTTTTTCAGTGTCCAGCTTTTGCATGCATATGAGGTGACTGAATAGACCATGGCTTGGGTCAGGTGCACCTTAGTCATCAAAGTGACATCTTTGTTTTTTAACACTTTAAGGAGGTCTTTTTTTTTTTTTTTTTTTTAAGGAGGTCTTTTGCATCAGATTTGCCCAGTGCAGTATGTTGTTTGATTTCGTGACTGTTGCTTCCATGGACATTGAACATTGATTCAGATAGAATGAAATCCTTGACAACTTTAATTTCTTCATCATTTATCATAATGTTTTTTATCAGTCCAAAATGGTATAGCTAATATGAAAAACAGTTTTATCGTTTCTGAAAAACTAAACATACACTTACCACACTATTCAGTAATTACACTCTTATGTATTTATCTCAAGAAATGAAACTTATTTTCACGTTAAAATCTGTACAAGAATGTTTATAGCATCCTTATTTGTAACAGCCCCAAATTGGAAACAATCCAAATATCCTTCATCAAGTCCATGCTTGTACATCTATACAATGTAATACTTCTCATAAATATAAAGGAATGAAGTACTGAAATATGCAACAAGCTGGATGAATCTCAAGGACATTTTGCTTCTGAAAAAAAGCCAACTTCAAACGATTACATACTGCATATTCTATTTATATAACGTCCTCAAACAATAGACATGGACAACCGTTTAGTGGATGTGAGGAGCCAGAGAAGTATGTGTGACAAATACAAAGGAATTGAACAAGGAAGTTCTTTTGTGGTGATGGAAAAGTTCAGTGCCTTGACTATAGTGTTCATTATACAAACCTGTGCATGGAATAAAATTACATAGAGCTGCGCACACACACATACACACACACACACACAAACAACATTAGTTTCACATGCATGTGAAAACATGAAAAAACTGAACAAAGTCTAAAACCTACTTAAGATTTTAGTACAAATTTCAATTTCCTGCTTTAGATATTGTAATACGATTAGTTAAGATGTTTCTGTTGGAGGAATCTCAGTGAAAGGCACAGGAGACTCTAAGTTTGATTTTTGAAACATGCTCCAAAATAAAAAAAAATATATATATAATTAACTTCAAAATAAAATGAAAACGATTATTAAAAACAAGATACCACTTCATACCCACTAGGATGCCTAGAATAAAAAAGTCAGATAATAACAAGTGTTGATGGGGATGTGAAGAAATCAAAACCCTCATACACTGCTACTGGCAGTATAAAATGGTGCAGCCACATAGCGACATATAACCCAACAATTCCTTTCCTAGCTATATACCCTAGAGAAAAGAAAACATGTCAACACAAACACTTGTACATAATGGTTTAAAGAATGACTATGTATAATAATCAAAAGGTGAAAACAACCCAAATATCCATCGAAAGAATAAAGGATAAACACAATATGGTATATCTATACAATGGAATATTTTTCATCCATAAAAAGCAATGAAGTATCGACACATGCTACAACATGGGTGAACCTTGAAAACATTACCCTAAGTGAATGAAGTCAATCACAAAAAACCATATATGATTCAATTTATATGAAATGGTCATAATTGACAAATCTATAGAGACAGAAAATAAATTAGTATTTGCTGGAGGGTAAGGGAGGATCCCTGGTGGCACAGTGGTTAAAATGCTCAGCTGCTAACTAAAAGTTCGGCAGGTCAAACCCATCAGCCTCTCTGCTAGAGAAAGAGGCAGTTTGCTCCTGTAAAGATTCACGGCCTTGGAAACCCTCTGGGGCAGTTCTATTCTGTCCTATTGGGCCACTATGAGTCAGAATCGACTCCACAGCAGTGGGTTTGGTTTTGGTTTCGGGGGGTGAGGGGGAATATGAGTTTGATAGCTAAAGGTTATGGGTTTCTTTCTGGGTGATAAAAATGTCCTAAAATTGACTGTGGTGACGGTTGTATGTATCTGCGAATATGCCAAAAAACATTAAATTGTACATTTTAAATGGGTGGTTTTCTGGTAAGTGAATTATATCTTTGTATTTTTTTTTTATTTAAAAAGAGTTGTCAAACTGCAACAGAGGTAGCAAAGAGATTAAGAGAATGAAACCAGTCATTGTAATAGACTGAATACCATTAAGAGACAGGCAATGTTGTAGAATGGTTATGGCAGCAGGATTTGAATTCTGACTGAGCCATTCACTGTGTGACCATAGATGATGTACTCAGCTTTTCTGTGTCTCATATGCTTCCTTGGTAAAATAGAGGTAATAATAACACTTACCTTAAAAGCTTATCATTAGGATTTAAATGAGAAAATGTTTATATATAAAACATAGCACTATTTCTGACACAAAGCAAGCATTCAACGAATGTAAGCTCTTATTAAGCAACTAGAAAGCCAGCTGCAGACTGAGAAAATGCCTACTGCATAATGCTGAGATTAGAGGCCCTATTATATAAGGAATGAAGCAATAGGGAGAAAGTGAAATCAGGTTTAAATGGGTATTTCTTTGCCAATAAAGAGAGAAAGCAAGGCAGCAGTCTGAAGGTTGACAGAAAGCTCAAGGACTTGATTAGGATAGAAAAAGACAGGTTTGTGAAGAAGAGGAGGCATTTAAAACACAAGTATGAGAGAATAAATTTATAAAGGAAACAGTGAAAGAGTTAAAAATTGCAAAACAGACAACCAACAAATGCATTACTACTAGTCTGATGACAAATTTCAAACACTGAAAAATAAGAAACTTCTCATTCAGTGACTACTACAATGGGAATTCCCCAGTAGAAAGGCTAGAAAGGAATAGGAAGGATTTCCTACAACTGTGTTTCTAGCAGCACACTATAATCGGAGCCTTCATACACAGATTTAGCCTGGAATGTAGTTTTAAAAATGGAATTACTTTTTTTGAACAAAGTCATTGAACTAAACTAACCCCACAGAGACAACATTCAGATAATGACTAACTCTTCTACCTGCTATCACAGTGAATTTACAACCACCGCTGAGGCACTATGTTTGAAAATAACAGTTGAAGTGGAAAAAAGAAAACGGTGAATATCTCGACTCGAGGGCACTGGTTTTTTTTTAAGCTTGTGCTAGCTTATGGGAAATATATAGTTTTTTTTTCCATACATTTCATTATCGCTACTGCTTGAGGTATGTACACGGGCATAAAATGGGAGGAAAAGAATAAACCAGGGATTGAGAAATTACTTTGCTGTATCCCTGAAAAATAAAAAATAAAAAAATCTAAGCTTTAATTATTGGAAAATAACATAATTTTCACATAAACACACATACCCACACATCTATTAATTACTCCTGGAAAGTAGATAGACATCTCCATCAAATGTTGCTGGCTTCAAATGAAAATGAAAATTATCACAAATATTTTGCTTTTGGTTTGGATATTTTTAAATGTAAAATATGGAGTTATAAAAATAAATTAGAATTTAAGAGAAGGTTTAAGGTAATATGAGATGTTCAAAAGTAAAAATTTGAAAAAATTAAATATTTCCAAAATTTTAAACTTTTAAAGAATAGAACAAATACATGGATGGGCACATGCAAAAAAAAAAAACCTCAGTTAACAAAAAAGAGAAAACTAATGAAAAATCACAGATTGCTAGAATTGTTCTAATATGAAGGAAAATATGGAAAGTGGCACTTTTTTTTTCACATGGATTAAGAACAAGTAATTATATCAACAATCTAACTGTAACAATCAAATAACAGTAATGAATAGTCAAAACTAATTTTTAGTGGTCAGAAAAGAAACCAACTAGCATTTTAGAAACTTGGCAAAGAAATTTTTTTTTCTAGCTTTGGTCAAGTGTTGCTAGGACTTTCCAAGGTGTACAGGTAGTAACTCCAAATATATTTCAAAAGTTCCAATAACAACAAAAGTGATATTGGTCATCATCAGACTACAACAATAATCTGTTCTGCATCAATAAAAAAAAAAAGTTCAATAATCAGTCAACGGAACAGAATAGGGAGCCCAAAAATAGACTCACATGAACATAACCAACTGATATTTTACAAAGGAGGAAAGAAAGGAAATTTAATGGGGAAAGCATAGCCCTTTCAACAAATGGTACTGGAATAACTGGACTTTCACATGCAACAACAACAACAAAAACAAAGAAGAATCTAGACAATTATACCTGTCACAAAAAAGGATCAGAGAGAGATTTAAATCTAAAACACAAAACTAAATTTTCTAGAAGATAATATAGGAGAAAATCTAGGTGATCTTGGGTTTGGCAATGAGTTTTTAGATACAACGTCAAAAGCACGGTCCATGAAACAAAAAATTGGTAAGCTGGACTTTGTTAAAATTAAAAAAAATCTTCTTTGTGAAAGGCATTGTCAAGAGAATGGAAACACAAGCCATAGACTGAGAGAAAATATTTGCAAAACATGCATCTGATAGAGGACTGGTGTTCAATACACACAGATCTTACGACTCAGCAATGAGAACCAACCAACCAACCCACTGCCATCGAACTGATTCCGACTCATAGCTACCCTATAGGACAGAGTAGAACTGCCCTATAGTTTCCAACGCTGTAAATCCTTATGTAAGCAGACTGTCACATCTTTCTCCCATGGAGCGCCTGACAGGTTCCAACCACAGATCTTTTGGTTAGCAGCCAAGCACTTTAACCACTGTTCCACTAGAGCTCCTTAACAACAAGAAAACAAATAAACAGAAATTTTAAAAAGTAGACAAAATATTTGAACAGACACTTCACCAAAGAAGATATACAGAAGGCAAATAAGCATTTGAAAAGATGCTCAATATGTCACTAAAAAAACACTTGCCCTAGAGTCAATTCTGACTCATGGCGACCTCATGTGTGTCAGTGTAGAACTGTGCTACGTAGAATTTTCAATGGCTGTGATGTTTAGGAAGCAGAATGCCAGGTGTTTCTTCTGAGGGCCTCTAGGTGGATTTGAATCGCCAACCTTTTGGCTAGTAGCCAAATGTTTAATGGTTTGCATCACCAGGGACGCCGTCATATGTCATTAGGGAATTGCAAACCAAAACAATAATCAGATAACACTATATGACTATTGTTGTTGTCATTAACTGACAGTTGAGTAGGTCCCCAACATATAGTGACCCCATGCACATGGAACAAAACACTGCCTGGTCCTATCCCATCCCCATGATCAATTGCAGATTGGACTCGTGTGATCCACAGGGATTTTATTGGCTGATTTTCAGAACTAAGTCACCAGTCCTTTCTTCTTTGTCTGTCTTAGCCTAGAAGCTCCACTGAAGCCTGTTCTGCATCACAGCAACACCCAAGTCTCCACTGACAGGTGGGTGGTGGCTGCACATGATGTGCATTGGCCAGGAACCAATTCAGGTCTCCTGCACTGAAGGCAAAAATTCTGTCACCAAGCCACTGCTGCCTTCACACACCTATAAGAACGACTAAAATACAGAACACTGACACCACCAAATGATGGTGAGGATGTGGAGCAAAAGGGACATTATCATTGCTGGTGGGAATGCAAAACGGTACAGTTGCTTTGGAAGAAAACTTGGCAGCTTCTTTCGAAGCAGAACATAGGCTTACCATACGATCTAGCAATCATACTCCTGGGCATTTACCCAAATAAGCTGAAAATGTAAATCCACGTAAAAACCTGCACATAAAAATTTATAGCAATTTTAATCATATTGCCAAAAGTTGAAAGCAACCAAGGTGTCCTTCACTAGATGAATGGATAAAAAACTGTGGTACATCAGTGCGATGGAGATTATTTGATAATAAAAAGAAATGACCTATCAAGGCAAGAAAACACATGGAGAATATTAAATTGCTTGGTGAAAAGCGAAGTCTGAAAGGCTATATACTGTATGACTTCAACTATATAATATTCCGAAGTAGATCGCAGTGGATCATGGAGATGGTGCAGGACCTGGCAGCTTTCTGTTTTGTTGTGTATATAGGGTTGCTATGAGTTGGGGGCTAACTGGAAGGCAGCTATCAACAACAACAGAGATAGTAAAAGACTGTTGTTGTGACAGGACTAGGGAGGGGACAGAGAAAAAGGGATGAATAGGTGAAAGACGGGGAACATTTAGGAAAGTAAAACTATTCTGCGAGATACTGCAGTGGTAGATACATGACATGATCCATTTGTCAAAACCCAGAGGAACATACAACACAAAAAGTGAACCATAATGTAAACTATGAACTCCAGTGTATAATAATGTATCAATATGGGTTCATCACTTGTAAAAAATGTGTCACACTAAGGCTAGCAATTAATATTTAATATTAGGAATATTAAAAAAAGGATTCCATACAAACACTGAGACAGACAAGAAGATGAAGATACACTTTTCTTTTAACGTGAGAAGAACACTGATGTAGGCATACTGAAGGTGATGTTACAGAACTGAGCGCAGCTGCTCTCTACAGAGAGATGAAGGAAATCATTGCAACAATTTGCAGCCACCTTTCACCTCCAAATGGAAGAAGCCAGTGGTACAGAGCAGAGAGCTGGATTACATGCCAATAATAGGAGGGAATTAAAATGTATTTTTTAATACATGTGAATGTTTTTATAAAATGCATTTGGCAGCTTTCCAGTTTTCCCCTTGGGGGCCCATGTTTACAATTCCAGTAGCTAACATTTACATAATTACGATTTAACTTTGAGAATATTGTTGAGCTGCTTTTGTGCCTGATCATATGAACAGCTGTGTCTTCAAGCTGAAGTGTCTACTGACTTTCAAATATTTAAAGAAAATAAAAAAAAACAGTGCCATCGTAAAGTGGGATTCATATTTGTTACCACTCTTAACAAGGAAAAAAAAAATTTCCATGTCCTTGGAAGATGAGGGGATTTTTTTCTTCTCATCAAGACCAATACATGCACAGCACACAGCTGCAGAACCTACTTACCATAGCAATTCCGTTTTCTCAGAACCCTATATAGCTTTTATACATGCAAGTTTAAGACAAATGAAATATATTTCCTACTGTGGTTTGAGTATATTCCGCTTTAGAATACTAGTAATATTGCATGAGGCACTAATGGAAGATAAGTGGCCCTAGTATTTTAAATGTTAGCTTTACTTCATAGTAATTCTTTTCTTTCTATCCATCATACTAGAAAGACCGGTTAGCAAAAAGACAGGTAACTGGAAATGATAAATACACAATAAGTTAATGAATATAACCCACACAATTAAATTTATTTGAAAACCTTGGCCATCTTTCATTAATTATGTATAGAATCTAACATTTCTGGGACATTATTTTTAAATAAAGGTAATAAATTAATATTTTTAAATAGCCAGCCAAAAAACCAAACCAAACGCATTGCCATCAAGTCGATTCCAACTCATAGTGATCCTATAGGACAGAGTAGAACTGCCCCATAGAGTTTCCAAGGAGTGCCTGGTGGATTCGAACTGCCGACCATTTGGTTAGCAGCCATAGCATTTAACCACTACACTATCAGTGTTTTCAAATCGCTGGCACCAACCTAGAATTTATCTTTAATACTGTTAATAAAAATATTTCTTTTTAGGGCTTTACCTAAAGGGACTAGGAAACAGAAGTCTCAGAATACTTATTAATTAAATAGAACTATTATTCTTGAAGCCCTGGTGGCACACTGGTTAAGAGCTCAGCTGCTAACCAAAACATCTGCAGTTCAAATTGACCAACCACTCCTTAGAAATCCTCTGGGACAGTTCTACTCTATCCTACAGGGTCTCTATAAGTCAGAATTGACTCGACGGCAATGGGTGCATTATTCTTTAAAAAACAATAGCAAGATAATGAAGTGAATGCAGGATTGCATAAATTAATAAATCAGTGCATTGTAGGCAACATATCTGTAGATCCGCCTATAGTTGTATGACTATTTTAATTTTCAACTGATGATTTATCCTCAGGTAATCGTTCATTTACATCAGGACATTTCATAGTGAACTAATCAACCCTAAAAAATACAGTGATCTAAAGGCTGAAAAAGAAGCCCTGGTGACACAACAGTTAAGCGCTTGGCTGCTAATTAATAGGTTGATGGTTTGAACCCAACAGCTGCTCTATGGGATAAAAAAACCCTGGGGATATGCTTCCATAAAATTACAGCCTACGAAACCCTATGAGGCAGTTCTACTCTGCCATATAGGGTTGCTATGAGCTGCAATCAACTCAATGGCACACAACAACAACAAAGGCTAAAATAAAAGCTGAAAAATACCACCTAGCTGCCCCACCAACCATTTTTCAGTCTTATTGTGGTGGCTTGCATGCTGCTATGATGCTGGAAGCTATGGCACTGTCATTTCAAATACCAACAGGGTCACCAACTGTGCACAGGCTTCAACAGAGCATCCAGACTAAGACAGACTAGGAAGAAAGAGTTCCTAGCTATTCCTCTGCTCTCAGGCTGTCAGCTGTCTCTTCACACTTTGATATCTCACAAATACCTTCTTCTCAGAGGCCTGGGAAACCAGGCAGTGAAAGTGATTACATGCTATATTTTAACTAGATGGTCAGGATTATGAATGACCCTTTGTATATTGTTAAAACTTTTGATTTTATCCTGCCAAACTGCATCCTCAATCATTTTTTAAAATTATGTGATTGGTGTCATTGAATTGTACAAGCAAAATATGTCAAACTGGCAAATGTGTTTTCTGTCTTTTTATAATAAAAAAATCATACATTCCTTACAAGTAAAAATATAATAAAAAATAAAACTAAAGTAAGCATATATCCTTGTTAATCATGTTTTACTATATACATTTATTGCTTTAATATCATCTGTAAACATATATATGTAATATATACAAATATATATAAATATACAAATAATTTATAATTTTTAAAGGACGTGTTAGAAATGAAATGCAGAATATTTTAAAAATAAACATTCCTAACCTCCCAATGTGCAATTTACATCTGTGTGAAATAACACTTTAAAAATCTGGTTCTAGGTCTTTGATCCATTTTAATTTAGTTTTTGTATATGGTATACGGTACAGGTTTAAATCCAATATTTTGCAATGGATATCCAGTTTTTCCAGCATCATTTATTAAAGAAACTATTCTTTCTCTGTTTAATAGATTTAGTACACTTATCAGAGATTAGCTGACCATAGATTGCATAAGCTTAACTCTGGACACTCAATTACATTATGTCTATTATTTGACCAATATTAGATTGTTTTGATTACTGCAGCTTTAAAATATGTTTTCAGATCAGGACTTGAGATCCCTCCTACTCTGTTCTTCTTTTCCTAGACTGCTTTGGCTATTTGAGGCCCTTTGCAGTTCCATATACATTTGAGGGCTAGCTTTTCTAGTTCTACAAAGAAGGCTGTTGGAATTTTCACAGGGATTGCATTGAATTTATAATTGCTTTTTTTTTTTTTTTCAGTAGCATTGACATGTTGACTCTATTATGTCTTCCAGTTCAAGACCATGGAATTTCCTTTCACTTGTTTACATCATCTTTAATTTCTTTCAGTAATGTTTTATATTTTTCTGTATACAAGTCTTTTACCTCTCTGGTTTGGTTAATTCCTGGGTATTCTTTTGCATACTGTAGTAAATGGTATTGTTTCCTTAATTTTCTTTTTAGAGTATTTGTTGCTACTATATAAAAATCCTACTAATTTTTATGTGTTTACCTTTTATCCTGTCACTTTGCTGAATGATTTATTAACTCCAGTAGCTTTCTTGTGGATTCTTTGGTGTCTTCTATGTATAAGATTACATGAGCTGCAGAGAGAGATAGTTTTAAGTCTTCCTTGCTAATTTCGATGACTTTTCTTTATTTTTCTTGACTAATTGCTCTAGCTAGAACTTTCAACACAATATTAAATAGAAGTGATGAGAATAGGTACGCTTATCTTGTTTTTGATCTTAGGAAGTTTTAAAGGGAAAGATATTCTCCATTAAGTATGACGTTAGCTATAGGTTTTTCATAAATGCCCTTTATCAAACTTAGAAATTTCCCTTCTATGCCTATCTTGTCAAGTACCTTTATCATGAAGGGGTATTGGATTTTGTCTAAAGCTTTCTCTGCATTGATTGAGATGATCATGTGGTTCTTCTCCTTTGTTCTATTAATGTGTATTACATTGATTAATTTCCTAATGCTGAAACACCCTTGCATTCCTGGGATAAATCTCACTTGATCATGGTGTATAATCATTTTAATATGCTTCTGTATTGAGTTTGCTAATATTTTCTTGAAGATATTTGCATCCATATTCATCAGGAATATTTGTCTAATTTTTTTTTTTCCCAGTGTCTTTTTCTGGTTTTGGTATCAGGGCAATGCTAGCCTCATAGAAGGAGTTAGGGAGAACTCTCACCTCTTCTACTTTTTGGAGAATTTTAAGAAGGGTGGGTGTTATTTTTTCTGTATATATTTAGTGGAATTCTCCAGTGAAGCTATTCGGTCCTGGACTTTTCTTTGTTGGGAGGTTTTTGATTACTTCTTTGATCTCTCCTCTTGTTAAGGGTCTGTTAAGATCTTCTATTTTTTCTTGAGTTAGTGTAGAAGGTTTGCATGTTTCTTCTTAGAAGAAAATGTAGGGGTAATGCTTCCATATCTAGTCTCTGAAAATGGATTCTTTGATATGACACCAAAAGTATCACAACAAAAGTAACAAAAAGCAACAAAAGAGACCAATGAGATCTCACCAAAATTTAAAACTTTTTACATTAAAAAACTTCATCAATAAAGTGAGAGAATGGAAGAAAAATTTGGGGACCCATGTATCGGTTAAGGATCTAATATCTAGAATATATAGACAACGCCTACAAATTAACAAGGAAAAGATAAACTACTCAATCAAAAAATGGCAAAGGACCTAAATAGACATTTCACCAAAGAGAATATACAAATGGCCAACAAGCACATGAAAAGATGTCGTTATTAGGGAGATGCAGGTCAAAATCACAATGAGATACCACTTAACTCCCACTAGGATGGCTAAGATTAAAAAAATGGAAAATAGCATATGTTGGTGAGGATTTGGAGAGATCGGAACCCTCATCCATTGCTTGTGAAAACGCAAAATGGTACAGCCACTCTGGAGAATGGTATGGAGGTTCCCCAAAAAGTTAAAAATAAAGCTACCATATGACCCAGCAATTCCACTCTTAGGTATACACCCAAGAAGCTTAAAAGCAGCAGTGCAAACAGACATATGTACTCCAGTGTTCATTGCTGTACTCTTCACAACAGCCAAAATGGGAAAACAACTCACATGTCCATCAACCGATGGACAGATAAACAAAATGTGGTACATATATACAATGGAATACTACTCTGTTAGAAATGAAGACCTGATACATGCCACAATATGGATGGACCTTGCAAAATTATTGAAATATTTCATTAGTCAATCACGAAAAGGCAAATATTGTATAAATTCACTAATGTGAAATTCTTACAATAAGCAAAGGTATAGAGATTCTAGTTTAATTGTGCTACCATGGTCAGAAGGGATGGCGGAACGGTGTATCATTGTTTACGTACCATAGAGATTTTGCTTATGAGGACGGAAAATTTAGCAATGGATATGGGTATGGTTGAAAAACATGATTGATATAATTTGTTTTATTGAATTGTACATGTGAAAAATGTGGAACTGGCAAATGATGTGTTCTTTATATTTTTGCAAAAATAATTTTTTAAAAATCTGTTTCTAAGTTTTGATTATCTGCACAAATTTTATCATCAGTCACAGCTGAAAAAGATAACTTAGAAGCTTATCTGCAAATAGAAAAAGAGCATTGACAGCTGCACCCACTAAATCATGGCACTCATTTTTAATTCCATCTATCAATTATGCAATAGTTACAACTAGAAAATTTCCATCTTACTTAAGGTCAGTTTGCCTTTTTTCCTGGCAAGTTAATTAAAAAGATGTTGTAGTTTTATTTTTCAGCAAATAGGTTCCAAAAGTCACAAAAACCTCCTTAACATTTTTAAAAGATTTAAAGATTCTGTTTCTAAACTTTTAAATGCATGGATGATCATTAACAGTTGTCCTTAAATTATTTTCGGCAATGTTAGTAGAAAGTTTTCAAGTAAGTTTTGAAAATGCTCTAAACCATAGCTAGCAAGAATTTGCTTCAAAAAGAGGTGTGTCTTCATGATCTAGATGTTTGATTTGTACATATTTTTCAAATAACTGGAATGTCATACGTTCATTACTTATATCTGAAGGCTCAGTATACACTTCGGGTAACATTTATTTGTTAATTATTTTGAGTTTATAATTCTGGTTGACTTCTTGATGATTTTTAATTTAATTTGGCCAACTTTTTGTCAGTTCTAATTAGCTCTTACTACTTTTATCTCTAAATGCAACTGATGATGAGTTTGTACCAGGAATAGAAGGGTCACTTCTGCCACATGTCTATTATCACTTATGTTTTATCATTAGAATTATCCTCAATTTGGAGATTTTCTTTTTTTTTTTCCTCTCTTTCTTTCCTTACCACTCCATTTCTCTCCCTCCTTCCATTTCTCTGCCCTTTCTCTTTCTCCCTCCCTCTCTTCCTTCATTCCTTCCTTTCTTCCTCCCTCTCTCCTCAGTCCCTTCCTCCCCTCCTTGCTTTCTTTCCTTCTTTAACACCCTGTCTTTTCCTTCCTTCTTTTCTTTCTGTAGGAGTATTTTTGAACTTCTTTGCCCATTTTCTGAGGGTTAGTTTATATAAAATTAGATATTATCATTGGAAAATCCATTTAACTTGACACACAAAAACTGCAATATGTCAACATATGCTGAAAGAAAGGAAAAACACTTATAAGTTTTAATTTTCACTCTTTTCTCAATATATTCTGAATAATATAAAAAAATACCTGTGGGCCAACACCCAGTTTAAAAATAAAAACAGTCCCAATATTGCTGGTACCTACTATGTTTCCCTCCCTGATCACACCCACCCTTTCTCCCAAAGGTAACTACTATCTTGAAATTTGTTTTTCATTTCTTGATTTTGCCAAAATAGGTAAATGCATATTTTATAAAATATTGTTCATAAAAACTTTATACTTGGTGAGATTTTACCTCATGCAGAGAATCCACTTGATGAAATATTTTTGGCACAGCTGAAGTTCTACAGCCATTAACAACAATATTTCATCATCTAAAATGCAGTTTCACTCCTAATAGGAAACATTTATTGGCAGGCATATAGTCAGCATCAGGTTCTCATCAGATAAAAATTTGTTGTGACAATCACAACCTAATTTGTCTTAAGTGTTTTGAGAGATTTAATCATAGTGTTGATTTTTATCTTCTAGCATAAACCAAGCTTTTCATCTCCCTGGCAAGTCTCTCTTCTGTATTTTCAAAACTACCCAAATTCATTGATTTTAAGTAGGGTACATCCTGGTTTCTGATTTTAAAAGTAATAGCTTTCTTTTAGAGAAAATGCACTAGCCCCTGGACATTCTCAAGGTTAAGGCCTTGAGACTTAAGTGAATCCTCAAACTCATAATAAATATGTGGAACTATTTACATAGATTATTTGACATTGTAGTGAATGAAATTGAAAAAATATGTACTGGATTAATTTTCAAAATTTATGCCTTCCCCTATTCTGTGCTCATTTACTACAGTCCCCCACCATACACATCCACACATCCACACACACACACACATTCACACATGCCTAACAGTCTAGACTGGAAAACGTAATCTGTAGATTTGACTCATGAAATTATACATATGTGCATTTCAAAAATGCCATAAACAAAATATTAAAACAAAAGACAAGAGGAGAAAAATACTTGTAACCTAAATGACAAAAGGTAACAAGATAAATCAACAGAAAGGACATGAGTATGCAATTTCCAAAAGATACAAATCACCAATTAGTGTGAAAAGTAGTCAATCTAAAGTTATTTTTAAGTAGAAAACTACAAAGAATAATAATAATAAACAACAACAACAAAACAAACATACTACCCAAGACGGGAGGATTTGGAGAACTCAGATTACAAATACACCACGGTTAAGCATATAAATTGGATAGCAATCTTACAGTATGAATCAAAAGCCTTAAGTAGTCACTGCCATATCCCACACTTAGAAGTATTTTACTTCTAAGAGAAGGCCACAGACATTGAGGTCTGAGGCAGTTCACCCCATGGCCACATTGGAAATAACATAAACAGTGTAAATGTCAACCACAGATGACTGACTAAATAAACTATGACATGCCAATACATTCACAGAGTCATTAATATCATGTTCCTGAAAAATGATTTACAGTATTAAAAAAAATGCTATAGGGATATGCTAAATGAAGAACTGACATAAAATCATGATATTATTGGAATTTTTTATAAGAAAAATGTAAAAGAGTAATTTATATACATATATATAAAACATATAGACCACAAAGTGGTTTCTGGATGGTAGGCTAAAGAGTGTTTTTTTTGTTGTTTGTTTGCTTTTTGTTTCTTTCTTTCATTGATGATTTTAACATTTTCTTCTTCATAATAAAATATTAACTGAAAATTGTTATTTTAAAAATAAATGCACTAATACACAAAAACTGTTGCTCTCAATATACGAATGTTGTGAACTCTGCAAATTCTTTCATATATTGACTTTAATAACATATTTAAAAATTATTCCATAAATAAACAGTATTCATGTTTCCTTTTACCATATGATTATATAAGACATTTCTTTACTACAAAGTTATTTTGCTGTTATTTTGTTTATTTATGTTAGCTAATCTTTCGACATACTGAAGTTGTCAAGGCTCTCATTTTACTTGGCTCCACAATCAACGCTCATGGAAGCAGCAGTCAAGATATCAAACAGCGTACTGCATTGGGTAAATCTTCTGCAAAAGACCTCTTTAAGGTTTTAAACCAAGTTTGAAAATACAGACCACAGACTTGCCAGGGAGATGAAAAGCTTCGTTTATGCTAGAAGATAAAAATCAGTACTGTGATTAAATCTCTCAAAACACTTAAGTTGAGAACTAAGGTGCACCTGACCCAAGCCATGATATTTTTAATCACCTCATATGTCTGTGAAAGCTGGACAACGAATAAAGAAGACCAAAGAAGAACTGACGCCTTTGAATTTTGGTATTGGCAAAGGATATTGAATATACCATGGACTGCCAAAAGAACAAACAAATTTGTCTTGGAAAAAGTACAACCAAGGGTGCTCCATAGTAGCAAGGATGGTGAGACTACATCTCACATACTTTGGACATGTTATCAGGAGGGATCAGTCCTTGGAGAAAGACATCATGCTTGGTAAAGTAGAGGGTCAGAAAAAAGAGGAAGACCCTTAATGAGATGGATTGACACAATAGGTGCAACAACAGGCCCAAGCAAAACAAGGATTGTGAGGCTGCTGCAGGACCAGGCAGTGCTTTGTTCTGTTGTACATAGGGTCGCTGTGAGTTGGAACTGACTCGACAGCACCTAACAACAAAAACAACATAATCTGAAACAATTGGACTGGTGATTAGTCAGTTTGTCAAAAGAATAGTTAAAGAGAGGGTCATTCAAAGGAACAAACTTACCTTAATTTTTTAGGTAAAATATACAAATGTCTACTTAGACACCATTGTTTAAACATATGAATAAGACCTTTTCTATGCAAGTAGCTGCTTCTCTGAGTACCTTATAGTCTTTTGTATACAAACTACACTGCAATGCATCATCTACATTTTCATCTATAATGCACAGATTTCTATAAATTTATAACTTCTACAGTTTATATTATAATATCTATTTTCTATAATCATCTGTAATTTCTAGTATCAGTTTCTTTAAAGTGTAGCAGTAACTTAAAAACATTTCTGAAGCAACTTACATATGGAAATTATCTAGACTTATATGATTCGCTTTTGAGTAATTTTGTTATTTTTTCCACACTTAACTTAGCTGCTACTTTAACCAAAACCTTCTAAAGCATTTAACTTGCTTTTCTTAGAATATTTTTTTCTTTTTGCTCTCATACTTCATCTGCTTATGTAACATTCTATTCAATTGCACGTTGCATGAACAATTAAATATCAAATTTAATATTAAATAACAAGAACAACTGGCATAAATAGATTTGGAGACAAATATAAGTGACTCTTGATCAGCATACAGCCTGTGTAGTGGAAGCAAGAGCTCATGGGCGTGCAAGGATCTCATTAGCTACAACACTCTGTCCTACCGTGGGTATCACCCAGTGGGTTTTCCAGAGGAAATAGATCATTTTATAGTCCAGTGAGTCACTAAGTGTAGATTGAGAAGATTTATTTTGTACTAAATATTTAACAATATTTGGATTTCCAATCATAAATATAAAATACAGACAAAACTTAAAATATATTGAATTTGTCTACAGTAACATCCTGGAGTTTTAAGTTCTGTTGAGTCAATTCCGACTTGTGGCGATCCCATTGGTGCAAAGTGGAACTTCTCCATAGGGAACTCTCAGCAGCAGACCACCACATCTGTTCTCCTAGGTTCCTCTAAACTGAAACCAAACCCATTGCCATCAAGCCGATTCCAACCACAGCGACCCTATAGGTCAAAGTAGAACTGCCCAATAGAGTTTCCAAGGAGCACTTAGTGGACTCAAACCTTTTGGTTAGCAGCCATAGCACTTAACCACCACACCACCAGGGTTTCCAATGGGTTCCAACTGCCAGACTTCCGGATAGTAGACAAAACGCTTAACTGTTTGTACCACCTAGGGGCTCCTTTATAATATCATCTTACTACTTGTTATATATAACATTGTTTACTATTGCTCAACTGATGACAATGACAAAAGTATGCAGATATGACTGAGACTTCACTGACTTTAATTGAGCTTCATGAAAGTGTGCTAGACTTATCCGTTAAGTAATAAATACTTATTGAGCCCCAAAACATGAAAGACACTGTGCAGGTTCTGGGCATAAAGTAATAAAAAGTATATTTTATGAGTTACAAATAAAGTTATAACTATAATTTACAATAAGAAGTACTTTATAGTCTAAATTTATAGTCTAAAGTGATAGTCCAAGCTTTTTGTTCCATATCTATATCCATAACCATACATATTTATACCTATAATCTATATATATTTATAAAGGCTATAAGGTTACGTGTATATATGCACATATGTGCATATTTACAAATTATATTCATATGCAACTGTGCTTTTATAGTTCATATTGTTCTATATTAGACATATACTTCAATTTTGGATTTTGTTATTCTGAAGGTGGTAAAATTATTTTTTCCCTCCACAATTTTACGTAGGGGATATGCAAAGAAGTGTGATTCTATCATGACCAGTGAAAAGATACAGTCATCTACTTGATTAAACAAATAATAAGATCAACCATATGCTCAGTGATTGAAAGAGAAAGTTATTTCATGGTCTATACCCAAAACAAATATACCTGTCCTCAAGTTAATGAATTGGCAGATGTAAAAAGTGTTAGGACACACATGAGAGTTTATCCAAATTATAGTTTAAGAAATGTTTGTAGAGCCTCTGTGAACCCCTAGCTTTCATCAGCACATGGTTTGAAGACCACTGCTCTCTAGTCTGGATAATCAAGTGCCATGTCCTGCACAGAAGCACTTTATAATATATATATATTAAATAATTGGTATTTTTAAGGACAATTGTTCATGTACTTGAGAATTGTTTATATATTTGAGCAACAAACCATGTTTTTGCACTTTTTTCACAGCTTTAGGAAATTTATATATTGAAAGACAGATTTAATTCAAACCTAGATTTATGTATTTTCTTTTTAAACTATGTATGTATGTACATGCTTCTAAATCATGCTATTACATAGGAGAATTCATTATAAAAGTGAAGCATTTATTAATCCATTCTGGATTTGTGTCACCTTATTAACACAACTGAATAAATATGGTTTATTGTTTGGAAAGAGGAGGAATAAAGGGAGGGGGATAGAGAAGGAAGAAAAAGAAGGCAGAAAGAAAAACAAAAAGCCTTAAGAGGAGATGCTAGCATGTTATCTAACTTTTAGGATTTGAGAGAAGAAGGTGAATAGAATAAAGTTGTGACACATGACCTCGTTTTCTGATAAAACTTCAGAAACAATTTGGATTGCTTTGCTTTCTTCCTAAGCTTTTAAAGACCCTTAAAATTAAAGTCTCCCATGCGTCTGTCAGTTTGTCATACTGTGAGGGTTTGCCTGCTGCTATGATCCTGGAAGCTATGCCACCGGTATTCAGATACTAGCAGGGTCACCCATGGAGAACAGGTTTCAGCTGAGCTTCCAGACTAAGACAGACTAGGGAGAAACACCCGGCAGTCTACTTCTGAAAAGAATTAGCTAGTGAAAACTTTATGAAACATTGTCTGATATAGTGCCAGAAGATGAGCCCCTCAGGTTGGAAGGCACTCATAATATGATTGGGGAAGAGCTACCTCCTCAAAGCAGAGTCGATCTTAATAACATGGATGGAGTAAAGCTTTTAGGACCTTCATTTGCTGATGCAGCAAACTCAAAATGAGAACAAACAGCTGCAAACATTCATTAACAATGGGAACATGGAATGTATAAAATATGAATCTAGGAAAATTGGAAATCATCAAAAATGAAATGGAACACGTAAACATCAATATCCTAGGCATTAGTGAGCTGAAATGGACTGGTATTGGCCATTTTGAATTGGACAATTGTATGGTCTACTATATCAGGAATGACAATTTCAAGAGGAATGGCATTGCATTCATTGCCAAAAAAGAACATTTCAAGATCTATCCTGAAATACAGCACTGCCACTGGCCTACAAGGAAGACAAGTTAATACAACCATTATTCAAATTTACCTACCAGCCACTAAGGCCAAAGATGACAAAACTGAAGATTTTTATCAGCTTCTGCAGTCTAAAATTGATCAAACATGCAATCAGGACACCTTGATAATTACTAGTGATTAGAATGAGAAAGCTGGAAACAAAGAAGAAGGATCAGTAGTTGGAAAATATGGACTTGGTGAAAGAAATGATGTGGGAGATCATATGAGAGAATTTTGCAAGACCAAGGACTTCACCACAAATACCTTTTGTCACTAACATAAACGCCGACTATACACATGGATCTTGCCAGATGGAATACACAGGAATCGTATCAACTACATCTGTGGAAAGAAACAATGGAAAAGCTCAATATCATCAGTCAGAACAAGGGCAGGGGCTGACTGAGGAACAGACCACCAACTGCTCATATGCAAGTTCAAGTTGAAACTGGACAAAATTAGAACAAGTCCAGGAGAGCCAAAGTAGGACCTTGAGTATATCCTACCAGAATTTAGAGACCATCTCAAGAGTAGATTTGACATATTGAGCACTAATGACTGAAGACCAGATGAGTTGTAGAATGATATCAAGGACATCATACATGAAGAAAGCAAGAGGCCATTGAAAAGACAGAAAGAAAGAAAAGACCAAGATGGATGTCAGAAGAGACTCTGAAACTTACTCTTGAACATTGAGCAGCTAAAGCAAAAGGAAGAAATGATGAAGTAAGAGAACTGAACAGAAGATTTCAAAGGACATCTCGAGAAGACAAAGTAAAGTACTATAATGACATGTACAAAAAGCTGGAGATAGAAAACCAAAAAGGAAGAACACACTTGGCATTTCTCAAGCTGAAAGAGCTGAAGAAAAAGTTCAAGCCTTGAGTTGCAATGGTGAAGGATCCTAAGGAGAAAATATTAAACGACACAGGAAGCATCAAAAGAAGATGGAAGGAATACACACAGTCATTATACCAAAAAGAATTAGTCGATGTTCAACCATTTCAAGAGGTAGCATATGATCAGGAACCGATGGTACCATAGGAAGAAGATCAAGCTGCACTGAAAGCATTGGCAAAAAACAAGGATCCAGGACTTGATGGAATACTAATTGAGATGTTTCAACAAACAAATTCAGCACGGGAAGAGCTCACATATCTATACCAAGAAATCTGGAAGACAGCTACCTGGCCAAAGGACTGCAAGAAATCCATATTTACGCCTATTCCCAAGAAAGTTGATTCAACTAAAAGCTGAAATTATTGAAACAATATCATTAACATCACACCCAAGCAAAATTTTGGTGAACATAAGTCAAAAGCGGCTGCAGCAGTATATTGACAGGAAACTGCCAGAAATTCAACCCGGATTCAGAAGAGGATGTGGAACCAGGGATATCATTGCTGATGTCAGATGGATCCTGGATGAAAGCAGAGAATACCAGAAGAAGGATGTCTACCTGTGTTTTATTGACTATGCAAAGGCATTCAACAGTGTGGATCATAACAAATTATGGATAACATTTCAAAGAATGGGAATTCCAGAACACCTAATTGTGCTCATGAGGAACCTGTACATAGTCCAAGAGGCAGTTGTCCAGACAGAATGTGTGGTTTAAAGTCAGGAAAGTATGCATCAGGGTTGAATCCTTTCACCATACCTATTCAGTCTGTATGCTGAGCAAATAATCCAAGAACCTGGACTATATGAAGAAGAATGTGACATCAGAATTGGAGGAAGACTCATTAACAACCTGCATTATGTAGATGACACAACCTTGCTTGCTGAAAGTGAAGAAGACTTGAAGCACTTACTGATGAAGATCAAAGACCACAGTCTTCAGTATGGATTACACCTCAACACAAAGAAAACAAAAATCCTCACAACTGGATCAATAAGCAACATCATGATAAACAGAAAAAAGATTGAAGTTGTCAAGGATTTCATTTTACTTGGGTCCATAATGAACAACCATGGAAGCAGCAGTCAAGAAATCTAAAGATGGATCGCATTGGGCAAATCTGCTGCAAAAGACTTCTTTAAAGTGTTGAAAAGCAAAGATGTCACCTTGAAGACTAAGATGCACCTGACCCAAGCAATGGTACTTTCATTTACATCACATGCATTCTAAAGCTGGACAATGAATAAGGAAGACGGAAGAACTGACACCTTTGAATTGTGGTGTTGTTGAAGAATATTGAGTATACCATGGACTGCCAAAAGAATGAAAAAATCTGTCTTAGAAAAAGTACAGCCAGAATGCTCCTTAGAAGCAAGGATGGCAAGACTTCATCTCATATACTTGGGACATGTTATCAGGAGGGATCAGTCCCTGGAGATGGACAACACGCTTGGTAAAGTACAGGGTCAGAGGAAAAGAGAAAGATCCTCAATGAGATGGATTGACACAGTGGCTACCTCAATGGGCTCAAGGATAACAACAATTGTGAGTATGGCACAGGACCAGGTGGTGGACAGTGTTTTGTTCTGTGGTACATAGGGTCACTATTAGTTGGAAACCACTTGATAGCACCTAACAACAACAAAATTAAATTGTCTCACACAAGTGTTAACTATTTAAATACAGAATTTGAAAACATGAAACTGGGCTAACACTTCTATTGGAATAAATTACATTACTCTTGTTCTCCACAATACATCTATTGTAATTAACTGATTAGAAATTAGGACAATAAATCATCAGCAATCATCAATTTAAATTGAACACAGGAAGCTAGCACTAGTTCAGTACTGCTCAATAGGAGTAAAGCCACGGTGAAAGCATTTCCAGGCTGACTAAATATCACATCTGGGTGAAGCATGTCTGCTCCTTTTTCTTTTATTTAACAAATATTGCATGGAACGAAGGGATGTCAAGGCTAAATTCCCCAATGCAGATGTAGCACACATGCATCTGCACCAGCTCAAAGAGAGATTACAAACACTGGAGTCATTGTTGTGGTTTGGCAGGCAAAATCATCCATCCTCATTAACTTGGTTCAAAGGTGCTACCACATTTGGGGAATGATGTTGATTTTGTGGTGACTTTAACATGTTAAAAAGGAACCCTGGTAGCACAATGGTTAGAGCTAACTGAAGGGTAGACGGTTCAAACCCACCAGCAGCTCTGCAGGAGAAAGATGTTGCAGTCTGCTTTTGTAAAGATCACAGCCTTGGAAACCCTATACGGCAGCTCTGCTCTGTCCTGGAGGGTCACTATGAGTCTGAATTGACTTGATGACAATGGGTTTTTGGGGGGTTTAGTGCGTTAAAACTAAATCCTAAAAGCTAAATAGAGATCATGATAAATTTCAAATCATTCAAATGGAGTGAAATTTAGCCCCAGTGAAAACGAAGTTTCTAAAGAAAAATTCCTTGCAGATATTTTTACCAAGCACTTTTCCCATTTTTTATGTGCTTTTATTCAGGAGAAAAGACACAACTGTCAACTGCCCTTCCAAATCATGAAGTCCTTGGAACATAAATCAATTCTGAGAAAGAGCACCACTTGACAAAAGCCAAAAATATCTTTCAATCTCCAAAATAATCCAGGTGATAGAAAGATATTTCTAGTACCTGGAGGACTGTGAGCTCCTCTTTTTTACTTAGTTATTTCACATCTCACAAGTTAGATGACATACAACATAAACCTTCCAAATTCTGTAGCTATTCCGCCAATGAATTGCAGCAGGAGTGATCTATAAGAAAATTAACTTGACTTCTAAATACAACATTAAAAAACATTACTTACTTTAAATCACCTATAAATATAGGAAGTTACCTGCATTGTGTAAAGTCAAATCTTCTGTTCGTGATATTCACGTCTTCACCTGTTTAAGACGACTTCATCTATGTTTTCATACAAAAGCTGAACGATGAGAAAGAAAGCCAGAAGAACTGATGCATTTGAATTGTGGTGCTAGTGAAGGATCCTGAACATACTGTGAACTACTAGAAGAACTAACTAATCAGTTTTAGAAGAAATACAACCAGAAATTTCCTTAGAAGCGAGAACAGTGAGACTTTGGTTCGCTTATTTGGACTTATTATAGGAAAGGCCAGTCACAAGAAAATGACATCCTGGTTCATAAAGTAGAGGGTTGACGAAGGTGAGAGAGAACCTCCGTGAGATGGATTGACACAGTGGCTTAAACAATGAACTTAAGCATAGTGAAATTGTGAAGATGATGTAGGACCAGGCAACATGTCTTTCTGTTATACATAAAGTCATTGTAATGGATTGAATTGTGTCCCCAAAAAGTATGTGTCAACTTGGTTAGGCCATGTGTGCTTCTCCTCCATTTTATGATTTGCCTATGTGTTATAAACCATAATCTCTGCCTGTGTTTAAAAGGATTAGAGTGGGATGTAACACTCTTGCTCAGGCCACATCCCTGATCCAGTGTAAATGGGTTTTCCCTGGGGTGTGGCCTGTACTGCTTTTCATCTCTCAAGAGATAAAAGGAAAGGTAAGCAAGCAGAGAGTGGGGGACCTCATACCACCAAGAAAGCAGCACCAGGAGCAGAGTGCGTCCTTTGGACATGGGGTCCCTGTGCCTGAGAAGCTTCTCGACCGGAGGAAGTTTGAGGACAAAGATTCTTCTCCAGAGCCAACAGAGAGAGAAAGCCTTCCCTTGGAGCCAACACCCTGAATTTGGACTTGTAACCTACTAGACTGTGAGAAAATAAATTTCCCTTTCTTAAAGCCATCCTCTTGTGGCATTTCTGTTACGGCAGCACTAGAAGACTAAGATGGTCATCATGAGTCTGATCAACTCAAAGGCAAGTAAAAACAACAAAATTCATCAATTTTTTCACTAGAAAATAGAAGTCAGACTATGTCTATAATACAGAGGGGAATTTGTCCTAATATTATGATTCTTGGATTGTATCAATCATAAAAATCACAGGTTTTAGAGACAGAAGAGAATTCTTCACATTCTTGATGGGAAAATAGGTTGTAACTTGCCTAAGAAATGGAACTTATTAAAGGCAGTGAATGGGCTGGTATCCAGCACCACTCTCCTGTAGCCTGCTTCCCGTTTGCGTGGCTCTCGCCACACTGAACGCGTGTGGCATTGAGGAGATTCGCTGTCACAAACAGCCTGGACGTAAGGAAAGAATGTGCATAAATGACCTCCAGCAAGCAATTTATTTTATTCTATTAGCGTACTATGCTTCCAAATTCTTCTAAACTCAGGAAACAACTGTGGTTGGCTGGAACACCTAAGAACACATCAGTGGAAGAGGTATCCCTCACCCCGTAACCACACATACCATGGCTTATCTCACACTCTGTCTCTTCAACTACTTTATAAATATTTAACACTTCAACTCTAACCCCCTTTGCTGTGTGTGTGTGGTGTGTGTGGTGTGTGTGTGTGATTCAGAGAGAGAGAGAGAATAATTTACTTTTGCCAGGGTGAAACAGTGTGGTTGACATACTGATGGCCCTCGAAAGATGTCTACGTCTTAATCTCTGAAGCTGGGACTATTTTAAATTACATGACAAGTGGTAATTAAGATTGCAAGTGGATTAAGGTTGCTAATTAGCTGACCTTGAGATAGATTTCTCTGGATTATCCAAGTTGGCCCAATGTAATCACAAGGATCCTTATTAAGCGGAAGAGAAAGATGTGGAGGAATCAGAGAGATGACAGCATGAGAAAGACTTGTCCTGATGTTATGAGAGGAATGCGGCTATAAGCCAAGGAATGTGGGTGGTCTCTAGAAGTAAGGGAACAGATTCTCCCTTAGATCCTACAGAAGGAATGCATCCTTACCAAGTTCTTGATTTTATCCTAGTTAGATTCATTTCAAACTTCTGACTTCCAGAGCTATTAAATAATACATCTGTGTTGTTTGAAGCTGCTAAATTTGTGAAAATTTGTTACAGCAGCAAGAGGAGGAACAACCTATAAAGAAAGTTAAGCAAAAGTAAAGGGGCTCAATGATGAAGAAATAACAATAACAAAAAAAAGTTACAGTTAAATTTTAATTCTTACAGCATACTCGGGAGGTAGATATTACCTTTTCTATTTTATGAATGAGAAAACTAAGGCTAAAGGAAACTGGGTAGACAGAGCTGGAAAAAAAAAAAAAAACCAGTTGCCACTGAGTTAATTCTTACTCATGGCAACCCTACAGGACAGAGTAGAACTGCCCCATAAGGTTTTCAAGGAGCTCTTAACCACTATGCCACTGCATAACAAACAGAAATGAAAGCCAACCAAAATAGTAACAAGCCATTTTTCAGATTATATTGATCTTGTATGTACACCCTTATTTCAGTCAAAACTTGCATGTGCTGTAGAGTAAAAGTTGAGGATCATGATTTTTTAAAATGATGCAGCACCCACCTCTGTCTGGAGCCCTGGTGGCATAATGGTTAGGAGCTTGACTGCTAACCAAAAGGTCAGCAGTTTGAATCCACCAGGCTGTCCTTGGAAACCGTATGGGGCAGATCTACTCTGTCCTATAGGGTCCCTATGAGTTGTAATTGACTAGACGGCCTCAACACAATCTCAGGTTCCAACTCAGTCAAAAATAATAAGAGGACTCCAAATATTTAGGCATAACATTTTTCAATGTTTCATAGTATTTGATGTGTCAAATAAGAACTGATATCTATTAGTCCTGATGTGAGATGCAAAAAACTGACACAGAGATGGATGAATTTGGTAAATTGTGGGTTCAAATCTAACTCTTTGAATTGTTCAAATTGTTTGTGCTGCTGAATGTCTTAATACACTACAATTAATGAAAATGTATAGTAAAGCTATGTTTACACTGAAAAATTTAATTTACCATTTTTTTTAATTTATTGTGCTTTAAGTGGAAGTTTACAAATCAAGTCAGTCCCTCATACAAAACCTTATATACACCTTGCTATATACACCTAGTTGCTCCCCCCCAATAAGACAACACACTCCTTCTCTCCACTCTCTATTTTCGTGTCCATTTGGCCAACTTCTGACCCCTCCACCCTCTCATTTCCCCTCCAGATAGGAGATGCCCACATAGTCTCATGTGTCTACTTGAGCCAAGAAGCTCACTCTTCACTAGTATCATTTTCTGCCTTATACTCCAGTTTAATCCCTCTCTGAAGATTAATACAGCATTTTATGGTATTCTATAAATATTTTATATAAATATTTCTATAAATATTTTCCCCCACATGTCTCTCAGTTTGTCGTACTGTGGGGGCTTGTGTGTTGCTGTGATGCTGGAAGGTATGCCACTGGTATTCAGATACCAGCAGGGTCACCCATGGAGGACAGGTTTCAGCTGAGCTTCCAGACTAAGACAGACTAGGAAAAAGGACCCGGCAGTCTACTTCTGAAAAGCATTAGCCAGTGAAAACATTATGAATAGCAGCATAACACTGTCTGATATAGTGCTGGAAGATGAGCCCCCCAGGTTGGAAGGCAGTCAAAAGATGAGTGGGGAAGAGCTGCCTCCTCAAAGTAGAGTCGGCCTTAATGATGTGAATGGAGTAAAGCTTCCAGGACCTTCATTTGCTGATGTGGCACGACTCAAATTGAGAAGAAACAGCTACAAACATACTTTAATTATTGGAACCTGGAATGTATGAAGTATGAATCTAGGAAAATTGGAAATTGTCAAAAATGAAATGGAACACATAAACATCGATATCCTAGCATTAGTGAACTGAAATGGACTGGTATTGGCCATTTTGAATCAGACAATCATATAGTCTACTGGGAATGACAACTTGAAGAGGAATGGTATTGCATTCACCGTCAAAAAGAACGCTTCAAGATCTATCCTGAAGTACAACGCTGTAAGTGATAGGATAATATCCATACGCCTACAAGGAAGACCAGTTAATATGACTATTATTCAAATTTACGCACGAACCACTAGGGCCAAAGATGAAGAAATAGAAGATTTTTATCAGCTGCTACAGTCTGAAATTAATCGAACATGCAATCAAGATGCATTGATAATTACTGGCGATTGGAATGCAAAAGTTGGAAACAAAGAAGAAGGATCAGTAGTTGAAAAATATGTCCTTGGTGACAGAAACAATGCCGGAGACCGAATGATAGAGTTTTGCATGACCAACACCTTCTTCATTGCAAATACCTTCTTTCACCAACATAAATGGCGACTATACACATTTTTTTTTTATACACATGGACCTTGCCAGATGGAACACACAGAAATCAAATTGACTACATCTGTGGAAAGAGATGATGGAAAAGCTCAATATCATCAGTCAGAACAAGGCCAGGGGCCAACTGTGGAACAGACCATCAATTGCTCATATGCAAGTTCAAGCTGAAACTGAAGAAAATCAGAGCAAGTCCACGAGAGCCAAAATATGACCTTGAGTATATCCCACCTGAATTTAGAGACCATCTCAAGAATAGATTTGATGCATTGAACACTAGTGACTGCAGATCAGACGAGTTGTGGAATGACATCAAGGACATCATCCATGAAGAAAGCAAGAAAAAATAGATTTGACGCACTGAACACTAGTGACCGCAGATCAGACAAGTTGTGGAATGACATCAAGGACATCATCCATGAAGAAAGCAAGAAGTCACTGAAAAGACAGGAAAGAAAGAAAAGGCCAAGATGGATTTTAGAGGAGACTCTGAAACTTGCTCTTGAGCATTAAGCAGCTAAAGCAAAAGGAAGAATTGATGAAGTAAAAGAACTGAACAGAAGATTTCAAAGGGCCTCTCGAGAAGAAAAAATAAAGTATTACAATGACATGTGCAAAGAGCTGGAGATGGAAAACCAAAAGGGAAGAACATGCTAGGCATTTCTCAAGCTGAAAGAACTGAAGAAAAAATTCAAGCCTCGAGTTGCAATAGTGAAGGATTCCATGGGGAAAATATTAAACGACGCAGGAAGCATCAAAAGAAGATGGAAGGAATACACAGAGTCATTATACCAAAATGAACTAGTTGATATTCAACCATTTCAAGAGGTGGCATATGATCAGGAACCGATGGTACTGAAGGAAGAAGTCCAAGCTGCTCTGAAGGCATTGGCGAAAAAAAAGGCTCCAGGAATTGATGGAATATCAACTGAGATGTTTCAACAAACAGATGCAGCGCTGGAGGTGCTCACTCGTCTATGCCAAGAAATATGGAAGACAGCTTCCTGGCCAATTGATTGGAGGAGATCCATATTTATGCCTATTCCCAAGCAAGGTGATCCAACCAAATGTGGAAATTATAGTAGAATATCGTTAATATCACACACTAGCAAAATTTTGCTGAAGATAAGTCAAAAGCGGCTGCAGCAGTATATCGACAGGAAACTGCCAGAAATTCAGCCCAGTTTCAGAAGAGGATGTGGAACCAGGGATATCATTGCTGATGTCAAATAGATCCTGGCTGAAAACAGAACACCAGAAGGATGTTCACCTGTGTTTTATTGACTATGCAAAGGCATTCAACTGTGTGGATCATAACAAACTATGGATAACACTGCATAGAATGGGAATTCCAGAACACTTAATTGTGCTCATGAGGAAACTTTACATAGATCAAGAGGCAGTTGTTCAGACAGAACAAGGGGATACTGATTGGTTTAAAGTCAGGAAAGGTGTGCGTCAGGGTTGTATTCTTTCACCATACCTATTTAATCTGTATGCTGAACAAATAATCCGAGAAGTTGGACTATATGAAGAAGAACGGGGCATCAGGATTGGAGGAAGACTCATTAACAACCTGTATTATGCAGATGATACAACTTTGTTTGCTAAAAGTGAAGAGGACTTGAAGCACCTACTAATGAAGATCAAAGACCACAGCCTTCAGTATGGATTACACCTCATCATAAAGAAAGCAAAAATTCTCACACATGGACCCGTAAGCAACATCATGATAAACGGAGAAAAGATTGAAGTTGTCAAGGATTTCATTTTACTTGGATCCACAATCAACAGCCATGGAAGCAGCAGTCAAGAAATCAAAAGACGCATTGCATTGGGCAAATCTGCTGCAAAGGTCCTCTTCAAAGTGTTGAAGAGCAAGGATGTCACCCTGAAGACTAAGGTGTGCCTGACCCAAGCCATGGTATTTTCAATCGCATCATATGCATGTGAAAGCTGGATAATGAATAAGGAAGACCGAAGAAGAGTTGACGCCTTTGAATTGTGGTGTTGGCGAAGAATATTGAATATACCATGGACTGCCAAAAGAACGAACAAATCTGTCTTGGAAGAAGCGCGGCCAGAATGCTCCTTAGAGGCAAGGATGGCAAGACTGCATCTTACATATTTTGGTCATGTTTTTAGGAGGGATGAGTCCCTGGAGAAGGACATCATGCTTGGTAGAGTACAGGGTCAGCGGAAAAGAGGAAGAACCTCAACGAGTTGGATTGACACAGTGGCTGCAACAATGAGCTCAAGCATAACAACGATTGTAAGGATGGCTCAGGACTGGGCAGCGTTTTGTTCCGTTGTGCATAGGGTTGCTATAAGTCGGAACCAACTCGATGGCACCTAACAAGAGCAACAACATTCATTTATTTCTGCTCTGATCTTTATTATTTCCTTTCTTCTGGTGGTTGTGGGCTTCCTTTGCTGTTCTCTAGTTGTTCAAGTTGTGTAGCTAATGTTCTGATTTTCTCCCTTTCTTCTTTTTTAATATGTGCATCTGTTGCTTTAAATTGACTCTGAGTACTGCCTTTGCTGTGTCCCAAAGGTTTTGGTATGTGTTTCCAATCTTGTTTGTTTCTAGGAATTTTTTTGTTCCATCTTTGATTTCTTCTATTACCTAGTGGTTTTTAAGCAGGGTGTTATTCAGTTTCCATGTGATTGATTTTTTTTCCCTCATTCTTCCTGTTGTTAATTTCTACTTTCATGGCATTGGAATAAGAGAAGATACTTTGTATAATCTAAATGTTTCAGATTTTGTTGAGGGTTGCCTTGTGGCCTAAGATGTGGTCTATTCTGGAGAACTTTCCATGTGCTTTAGAAAAGAATGTGTATTTTGCAGCTGCTGGGTGGGGTATTCTATATATATATATCTAGGTCAAGTAAGTCGGCTGATTGTGCCCTTTAGATCATCTGTATCTTTGTTGAGCTTCTTTCTAGATGTTCTCTCCTTTACCAAGAGTGGTGTGTTGAAGTCTCCTGTTATTATTGCAGAACTGTCAATTTCTCTTTTCAGTGCTGTTAGTTTTATGTATTTTGGAGCCCTGTCATTGGATGCATAGATATTTATTACAGTTATGCATTCATGATGGATCATCACTTTAATTATTATATAATGCCCTTCTTTAATTACTTTAATTATTATATAAGACCCTTTTTTGTCTTTTGTGTTAGATTTTGTTTTAAAGTCTATTTTATCTGAGATTAATATTGTCACTCCTGCTCTATTTTTTCATAGTTCTTTGCTTGGTATATTTTTTCCATCCTTTAATTTTTAATAAGTTTACTTCTTTGTTTTTAAGATGTGTGTCTTGTAGATAGCATATTGATGGATCCTGTTTTTTTCATCCATTCTGTCACTGTCTGTTTATGGGTGCATTTAGTCCATTTACACTGAGTATAATTATTGATAGGTGTGAGTTTATTGCTGTCATTTTATAGTGCTTTTTTTTGTGTGTGTGGTGCTGGTGTTTTCTTTGTTCTTCTTACTCTCCGGTGCTGAATTCCTTTTGTTTATGGATTTTTTTCTTTTTTAATTTCTGTTGTTTTTGTAGATTTTGTTTTTACTGAGACTTTATGTTTTTCTTCTTTATTTTCATGAGTAGTTTGTTAACTTTCTTGTGGTTACCTTGAAATTTATCCTTCTCTTCCTAAGTCTGAACAGGTCTTTTATTACTTGGTATTGCCTTGCTTTCCTCTCCATTAGAAAGCTCTATACCTATACCGTTATTCCCCCTTTTATTGTTCTGATGTTGTCATTTACAGATTAACCTCTCTGGCTCCCTGTTGTAAATATTTTAGTTTTGATTAATCCTCGAGAATTCATTTCCTAGGTTGATATCTGGCTGGTGCAGTCTTGCGTCCTAGATTCAGGCTGTTGTCTGATGTTGTTTGTTCTCAAACCAAAGGACTCCCTTTAATAATTCTTGTAAGTTTGGTTTGGTTTTTACGTATTCCCTTAATTTCTATTTATCTGGAAATATCCTAATTTCACCATCACATGTGAATGAGAGTTTTGCAAGATATATTATTATTGGTTGGCAATTTTTTTTCTTTTAAGGTTTTATATATGTCATCCCATTTACTTCTTCCCTGCATGGTTTCTGTTAAGTAATCAGAGCTAAATCTTATTGTTTCCCTCTGTATGTGAGCTGCTCTCAGGATTCTTTGTCTTCGGTTTTAGTGAGTTTGATTATGATATGCCTTGGCGATTTTCTTTTGGGGTTGATCCTATATGGGGTTTGTTGAGCTTCTTGGATGGTCAACTTTTTATCTTTCATGATATTAGGGAAGTGTTCTGTCAGCAATTCTTCAATGATCCTCTCTGTGTTTTCTGTTTTCTCCCCCATTCTGGAACTCTGATCACTCACAAATTCTTGCTTTCGATTGCATTCCACATCATTCTCAGGGTTTCTTCATTCTTTTGTCTGAGTTTTCCCCAAACAAAGTGATATCTAAGGATTTGTCTTCAATTTCAGTGATCCTGTGTTCCATCCTTTCAAACCTCCTCCTTGGACCTTATATGACACTGCCCATTTCTGAAATATTGTTGTTTACCTTTTGGATTTCTAATTGCTGTTTTTGTATGATTTCTAGTTGTGAATTTATTTTGACATTTTATTCCTGAATTATTACATTTTTTGCCTGCTTTGTCCATGATTTTGTCTATTTATTCCTCATTTGTTGTCTGCTTTTTCCTTCAGTTCTTGGATAGCTCTGAATATTAGAGATTTGAATTCCCTGTCAGGTAGTTCCAGTGCCTTTTCTTCTACTGGAAAGCCATCTGGTGTTTTATTTCAGACCCCTACTGGAACCATCCTGTCTTTTTTTTTTTTTTTTAATATGTTTTGATATTGTTTGCTGTCTTTGGACATTCAGTAGTTATTTTCTTCACTTACTGACGGTACATTCGTTTCATCCTGCTTTTTTATTTGTTTGTTTGGTTGGTTTGGTTATGTCTGAGCAGTGGGCTGTGCATCCTTTGTTGTTCACTTGTCTGTGGCATGATACTTCTCAGCACCTTGCCCAATGGGCAGGGACAGTCGGTTGGCTATGGTGCAGCAGGGCAGGTCCTGCTGAAGGCAAGGACCTAGCATGGGTTTTTTGTGACACATACTGGGGCCAACAGGGCAAGGCTGGGGGTCAGTACAGGGCAGGTTCTGACAGACTGTGCCTGTGCTGCTCAGGAGTGTGCTGTTCAGCTCATGGTGCAGATAGGCAGGAGGGAAGGGGGAGATTGTGATGTGTGCAGGTAAGTGGGTAAAGGAAAGAAAAGAAATAGGAGAGAGAAACAGGAGCCAAAAAAAAAAGTGCTGAGGAAGCCTGCCATTGGAGTGGCACAGACCCAGGGAAGCCATGTGCCAGTGGCTTTCTAGCCAGGTGGTAAGGCACAGCCCATCAAGAAGGGACAGATATGGCATACACAGCTAGATGGGTGGGAGAAAGGAAAGGAGAAATAAGAAACTAGATTTAAAAAAAAGAGAGAGGGGGGAGAGAGAGAAAAGTACACATGGCTAGGTGGTTGGGGGAAAGGAATAGCAGGAATGTAGAGAGAGACAAGAAACTGAAGGGAAAAAAAAGATGCCAGGTAGCTGGGAGGAAGAAAAGGAAGGGAGGTAGACAGAGACAAGAAACCAAGAAAAAAGTGGAAGAGGAAAGAAAAAAAAAAATCCCCCAAGGGAGCCCATTGGAAGTGGGTCTCCACCCAAAGGGCACTGTACAGCCCATCCAGAAGGAGCAGGGATGGCACATTGCACCAGGTATTCAGGAGAAGGGTATGGAAAGCAAGTAGAGAGAGACAAGAAACTGAGAAAAAAAAGAAGAAGCAGAAAGAAAAGAAAAATGCCCCAAAGGAGCTCATAGGAAGCAGGTCCCCAGTCAGGTGGCACTGTACTGCTTATAAAAAAAGAGGGAGTGGAAATGGCACATGGTGCCAGGTGTTCAGGAGAAGGGTAAGGAAGGAAGGTAGAGGGAGACAAGAAATTATGAAAAGAAGAGAAATAAAAAAAAAAAAAAGTGCCCTGAGGGAGCCCACTGGTGTGCTGACATGGACAAGGGCAGTGGCTCCTCAGCTGCACAGCACTGCAGAGCCTGTCTAGAAGATGCAGAGATGGCACAAGGTGCCAAAAGTACAGGAGAAAAGAACAGAAAGATTGTAGAGAGAGACAGGAGATCATGAAAAGAAAAAGAAAAATTCCCAAGAGAGCCCACTGGCTTGGCAGCATGGACCAGGAAAGTGGCTCCCAAGCCACTAGGCACTGTACAGTCCATCTAGAAGGGGCAAGATGGCATACAGTGCCAGGTATTCAGGAAGCAGAAGAAAAGTAGAGAGAGGTGAGAACCCGAGAAGTGAAGAAAAACAAAAAGGAAAAAAGAAGAGAAAATGAAAAAAAAAAAGGGGGGGGTAAGCCCTCAGGGATTCCACCGAGGACTGGGGAAGTGGCTCCCAAGCCATATGGTACAGCTTGTTTAGAAGGGACACAGAGATGGCACACAGCACCAGGTATTCAGGAGACAGGAGAAGAAGGTAAGTAGAGAGAGATGAGAAACCAAGAAATGAAGAAAAATGAAAAGGAAAAAAGAAAAAGAAAAAAAAAAAGGCCCCAGGGATACTACCAGCATGGCGCTGCAGACCAGGGAAGTGATTTCTGAGCCAAGCGATGCTTCACAGCCTGTCAAGAAGCAGCAGAGATGACACATGGAGTCAGGTGTTAAAGAGAAAGGAAAGGAAGGAGGTGAGAGATGGGGAAGAAACCAAAAGAAGCTGAAAATACCAACAGCAACAAAGAAATGGCACTGAAAGAGCTTGCCGGTATGGGCAGGGTAAATCCAAGCAGCATGAAGCTGGCACCTCCCAAGCCTAGGGGCTGCAGCCCCCCGGGAAGCGGCACAGGCCGAGCAGGGGGAAGAAGGGTGGGGGTGGGAAAGTGTGTATTGCTGGTTACTGAGTGACTGGGTGCTCTGTCTCCTGCTGGGAGCTCTGTGAAGCTGCTTTCCCAAAGTCTCTGTCCGCTGATCTCTGACAGGAGTCCAAGGTGGCGAATCCGTGCTGCATTGGCTGATAGGAGAACTCCACTGTGTATCTCTCCTTGCTCTCTGTTCTCTGTCAGTTTCTTATTCCACTCCCTGCTTGGTTGAGTTCCTTATCTCTTCGTTTGATGCTTAGGATTCCAGGATTGACGTTTGTCTCTGTTTTATTTAGTTTTTTGGGTCTTTGCTGTGGAGGGATGGCATGATGCTTCAGTCTATAGTGCCATGTTGGCTCCACCTCTTTCTCATTCGTTTTTAATTACAACAATAATATGTACTCCTTTTTATCAATGAAACAGTGGTAGGATATATAAAAATAAACCAATTGATTCCTCCATAATCCTTTCATTCTCAACGCTAAAAAGATAATCAATGCTAATAGCCTGATATGTATCCTTTTACATTTTTCCTTTCATACTAATAATATGATACACAAAAATATGCACAACACATAATTTCATTTGTTTTTATAAAATCTTGGATCGCAATAAACACATTACATTGCAAATGGCTATTCCTACTTGACAAAGACATATAGGAAATCCCTTCAGTCCAATAGATATAAACATAAATGTTTTTCTAAAAGCTACATAATATTCCCTAGTGTGGATGTATCATGATGCATTCTACTACTTCCATATTGATGGGCATTAGGGGCATTGAAAGATTTATTTTAGAATTCACATGAGGCAGAAATCAATATCTCTTATAGACATTAAATCATCTTATACTGTATAATGTTGCTAATATCTATAAAAGGGCATACTACTGTATTTTTATGCAAATAATGCACATCTTTTACATTTATTTGCCAATCGCACTCTCTCCCCTTGAGGTATTTTAGTAAGCGCACTGTACTATACATACATACATACATATATATATATATATATTAATGCCAACATGTGAAAAAAATTGGTATTGCTGCACTTATGAAAATACCTCATGGGGAGAGGGTGCAATTTGCAAGCAAACGTAGAAGGCATGCATTATTTGCAGAAAAATGTGGCATGAAATTATTTAATGATTTTTTTCCTTTAAACATATTGTAAAATAACATGTTTTCAATTGTCTATGGGAGTTACACAAAACTCTCTTCATTCTCAACTGATTTCCTTACTTCTAATTTCCCTGAGATGGAGGCCAGAGGCAGTAAGAACCTAGGAAGCTCATCTTCCATATGTTCCCATCATCAAATCTCCCAATCCCTGTATTTGGATCCGAAACACTGCCTTCCAAACTGTCCCTTTTCCTATATAAGACCAAGCCCTCCCACTTGTATGTTGAATGCCATTGCCTCTAATTTACTCAAAGATATTACTCTAGAAATTCTTTTCTCTATTTACCCAATCTCAGTTTTCCTTCTTTAGAAATATTTCCTATCAATATATAAATAAGGTACAATTTTACATGCCTCAAAACAATCTCTTCACCCTTCTTTTCCCTCCAGCCTTAGGCCCATTTCTCTGCTCTCCTTCACAGCAAACTCCTCAAATGAGTTTAAAATTGTCTATAATCACTGTCTTCATTTTGTCTTCCCTTTTTTGATTCCATTCCAATCAGGTTTTTATTCTCAACCCTCTCTCAAAATGGTTCTTCATGAAGTTACCAGTGACTTCTTTCCTGCCAAATCTAATGACCATATGTTTCTCTTCCACTTAATCCACTAGTAGCATTTGGCCCATTTGATCACTTTCTCTTTCTTTAAACATTTTTTTTTTTTTTTTTTTTACTGCTTTTCTGAGCTAGCATATCTCTGGGTTTTCCCCTATTTCACTGGCCACTGCTTCTCAGTGTCCTTTGTTGCTTTTCCTCCCACTAAACTGTAGGGTCCAAAAGAGCTTTTTTTTTTTTTTGTCTTTTTTATTTACTACTTACCATAGGGTCTAGTATGTAGTAGACCAGGTAATAGACTTACACAGTATGCTGGCATATGCAAAACTATTAACTTTTCACTAATTATCAAGGTCCAAAAAACCAAAACCAAACCCAGTGCCGTCGAATCAATTCCGACTCAGAGACCCTATAGGACAGGGTAGAACTGCCCCATAGAGTTTCCAAGGAGCACTGGTGGATTCGAACTGCTGACCCTTTGGTTAGCAGCCATAGCACTTAACCACTATGCCACCAGGGTTTCCATTATCAAGGTAGTCACTGGTAATTTTGGACTGTGGACCCTAAAGGTTTCTATTAATTTATAAATTACTTAAACAGAACGAATCATATTCTCTCACAAGCCAACTTTTTCTTCTGATTTTCCTAGTTCTGTTGATAACACCACCATTCATCCTCCTGGCCAACTGGAATATTCAAAATCTTTCTTACATTCAGATTCAGTCAGTTGCTAACAACTGATCTCTTGTCCTTGCTCCTTATGTAGCTCAAATCATTCTTCACGTTGTTAACTGATTCGCCTCCCCCAAAAGAGAAGTGATCATGATATTCTGAAGTTTATAAATGTTGTTAACTTCCTAAAAATAATTGATTAAATGCAAACTCTTCAGACTAGCCTTCAAGGCCCTACTAAATAAAAGCTTCCCCTGCTTCTATAAAGATTACAGCCAAGAAAACTCTATGGGGCAGTTCTATTCTGTCACATGGGGTCACTATAAGTAGGAATCAACTTGACGGCACCCAACAGCAACAAATATCCACAAAATGGGGCCATCCTTTTTTCCTGAGGTTCCCGTTGCTTCTACAGGCTCCGCTTTCCCTGGAATAATTTCTTCAAAGAGTACTTGCTGAATTGTACTTTGCTCAATATCAGCTTAAACAGATTCTTCCTATCCCGTATGCCTACCTCATATGCCACTTTTTCCTGAAAACTTCCCTGTTCAGCTTAATAATATGACAGTTTTATTATTATATGTCCCTACTTTGTATAACACCTTTTGAGTTCACATCATTATCGTGTCCTATTTAGTCTTTTTTTGTGAAGATCATTTATATTCTTATACCTTGTATGAAATCTGAGCTGTGCTTAGATTTCTTACTCACTATTAAATTTTGCACAGAATCTAGCACAATACCTTGAACATAGTACATGCTCAATTTCATTAACCTAAGTTGATAAATGGGGCAAATTGTAGTGAAATTTCTAGAGAAATGCCATTTTTAAATAAGATTTAAAAGAGAAACTCTATTTTATGTAAATTAAGTATGCTATAATAAATATATTAATTATAGAAACAACTTCATGAATTAGAAATATAAATGATATATCTGCATACATAAAAGGATTCAGTTATAAAATATACTTTGATAATCCAACAAAAAAAAATCTTGCAACATACTACTCTATATGATAAAATACATTGAAATTCATGTAATTTAGCTGATGCTGAATTCAGCAGATGTTAACAATTTATATCTATAGTGCCAAGAGTACCCAAACAAATTTAAGTAGTGGGCATAGCATATTTTTTACACATCACATTAATATTTAATTCCGAAACGTAAAATATTTTCTTCTTGAATTTGGAGAACAGTATAATTGATACATTCTCCAATGATAAATCACAGAGGTTGTCACTTTTTATACACAAGGGACCAGCAATTAACATTGAATAACCCTCTGAGGTACAGAGTACAAGCAATATGCACACAGGAGGAAAACAATAATTCACTAGAAAACAGACACAGAGGAAAAACAGACTACATTTAAACAAATATAGTGTATACTACAGGTGATATCTAGTGTCACTGCTAGAGTTTATTTTGTGGGAATTATGAAATTCCCAGGTCAATTCCTAAAACATGATTATATGTGGTTTCCAGTACTCTATGGAGGGAAATATGTAAAGATGAATTTGGGGCTGCTACTAAACAAATCACTGGCAATAGGAACACTCAGAATATTAATCCGTATTCATAGGCTAATCAGTTAAGTTCTGAGCTTGAGGTAGGGTTAACATGCCTGAGGGATGTATACCAGAACAAAACAGGTGGCTTATTATGAAGAAAAATGGGTAACTTTGGTTGGTAGGTAAGTAACATAGTCTGTCAAAACAACCTGGTCTCAGTCTACTGTTCCAGCTCTCATCTCCTGCCTGACCTGATACACCCATACATGCCTCCAGTATTTATGCCAAATCTAATGATTTGTCATTTCCCTAGGGGGAAAATCAGAGCCAGTTTCATGGACATGCCCTAGGCAGTCCCACAGAGCCCTGAACACAGAAAGGGCCCAACACCTGGTTTAATGCTTTGCTGTTGTTGCCTCAAATTCTTAAGAATTCTAGAACAAGAGCCCATCATTTTAATTTTTTACTGAGCCTCACAAATTATGTAGTATGTCCTCCTACAAATTTTGATAATTAGTTACTATCTCTTTTCCATATCAAATATGCCTCCTTGTCCTTTTTAGTCTATACAGATTTCATCTCTTCTGTAAGATGAAAAACAAATGCTATTTAGAGCAGATATATCTTGTTCACTAGTGGCACTCTTCATATTGCATTATGATCCTTTGCTTTTATATCTGTCCTCCTTGCTACAGGAAATGCCTGTGTCTTTGTTTCCTTGTATTCTTCCCACCTGGTACAGCACCTGATGCATAATGAGCATTCTAAAATGTTCACTGAATATAAAAATAGCAACATCTGCCCATAGTGGATCACCCTTGGCATCACTTTTGGGCTTCGGGAACTGAGGGGGAGCAATAAAATTTTTCATCAGGAAACACGATAGTTTTGGAGATAAACTCTCATCAGAGAATGACACCAGTCACTGAAACTGTGAACTATAACCTAGGCTTTATATTTCCAAGGAAGCACTAACTCCCTGTCTTAGTTATCTAGTGCAGCCATAACAGAAATACCACAAATGTGTGTCTTTCACAAACAGAAATTTATTTTCTCACAGTTTAGGAGGGCAGAAGTTTGAATTCAGGGTGCTGGCTCTAGGGGAAGGCTTTCTCTTTCTGTCAGCCCTGGAGGAAGGTCATTGTCTCTTCTGAGTTTCTGCTCTGGGGTGATCTTCATGTGGGTTGGCATCTCTCTTCCCCCATCTCTCCTGTGCCTGATTGCTTGTTTAATTTCTCTTATATCTCCAAAGAGATATACCCTACACTAATTATGCCTCATTAACATAACAAGGACAGCCCATTCCCAAATGGGATTATAGCCACAGGCATAGACAACATATACTTTGGGGAAACACAATTCAATCCATAACATTCTACCCTTTTGCCCCCCAAAATTCATGTCCTTCCTACATGCAGAACACATTCATCCATCACATCTTCCCAGAAATCTTAAATAAATTCCAAGTGCAAAATCCCCTCTTCTGAATCAACTAAATCAAATACGGATGAGACTTTAGGCATATTGCACCCTAGGGCAAAATTCCTCTTTATCTGTAAAATTGTGAAATCTAGAACACAAGTTATCTGTTTCTAAAATACAATGGTGGAACAGGCACAAGCTACACATTTCCATTACAAATGGGAGAAATTGGAGTGAGAGAAGGGGTAATGGGCACAAACAAGCTCAAGGCCCTGCAGAACAAACTACATTAGCTCTCAAGTCTTGAAAATAATCCTCTGTTCTTTGAGACCATCTAGGCAAAGGCCCTGCCCTCCAGATTCTGGGAGTTACTCATGCTTTCTGGATTCTGGGTGGAGGCCACTAGGCCCTGGGCTTCAGTCCTGCTTCCAGGCCCACTGGGCTGGCAACTCTGCTCTCTAGGTTTTGGGCATCCCCAGTCTCCTAGTCCATCTGCGTGGTGGCTCCACCCCCTCGGCCCCAGCAGGCTCTTTTTTCTGGCCCTTGTGCATGGCAGCCCAATCCTCTCAGCTTTGGTCAGCAGCCCCATCCCCCGGCATACCTGAAAGGCAGCCCCACACTCCAGAACAGAGTTAGTGAAGATCAAATTCTGAAACCTAGGAGTCTGTGGCTCTACTCTTTGAGATCCAGGATACCATGGCCCCACCCTTTCAAACCAAGAAGGCCTTTCTTCCCGTGCTCCTTCCAACAGTTCTGCTGATCTCTGAGCTGCTCCAGGGATGGTCCTTTTCTTTTCTTGGAGGGCAATAGATGTAGCTCCTTTGGCCTGTTTCTTGCGTGTAGAATTCCAAGAGGCAGACAGTATTCTTTGCCTTTGTCCTTTCTCTGTCTCCTTCAGTCTAAGCTGATGGGTTTTCTGCTGTGGTAGTTGGTTAGATCCATCGTTCACAGTCTTCATCTCTTTAACAAAAGATCATGTAGCCATATCCTTAGTGAGCATTCTAGGACATGTGTCTTTAGTTTGTACAACAGAATTTTCCAAATCTTTAAATTTTGTTTTCATTTTGCATGGTTTATTTTTAAGTCCGTCTCTTTCCTCTAGCATTTTACTCTAAACAGCAAGTAGAAACCACATGGCCCCTTTAAGATCTTGCTTAGAAATCTTATCATCTGGATACCCAAGTTCATCACTTACAAGTTGTACCTTCCACCAAACACTTGAACATAATTCAGACAAGTTGTTTAAAACTGCAAGAAAAGCATCATACTTCCTCCATTGTCCAGTCACATGTTCATCATTTTCTTTTCAAGCCTCACCAGGAGCGCATTTAATGGCCACATCTCCACCAACATTCTGTTGTTGGCACCATATATATTCTCTAAGATGATAGAGACTTTATATCTCTCCTAAACTCCTTCTAAGCCCTCAGCAGAATTGCCTTTGATGTCCATAATTCTACCAATGGTCTCTTCAAGGCAATCCAGGCTTTTACTATTAGGCACGTTTAAACTCTTCAGCCCATAATCATTCCCAATTCCAAAACAATTTCCACATTTTAGGTATCTGTTAGAGCAGCACTACACTCTTCTGGTAGCAAATTCTGTCTTAGTGTTCTAGTGCTGCTATAACAGAAATATCAAAAATGGGTGGCTTTAAGAAAAAAAATATATTTTCTCACAATTTAGGAGGGTAGAAGTCCAAATATTAAGGATCCAGCCCTAGGGGAAGTCTTTCTTTCTTCGTTGGCTCTAGAGGAAGGTCCTTGTCTCTTCCGACCTTCTATTCCTGGGTGATCTTCATGTGACTTGGTGTCTCTCTTCCCTCATCTCTCTTCTGCTTGCTTGCTTGTTTAATCTTTTATATCTCAAAAGGTATTTATTCAAAACACACCGTACATTAATCCTGCCTCATTAACATAATAAAGGCAACCAATTCCCAAATGGTATTATAACCACAGGCATAGAGGTTAGGATTTACAACATATATTTTTGGGAGACACAATTCAATCCACAACACTCCCTCTCTTCTGTCCAGAAGAAAGATAGCTAAGTGGGCTTCAAAGCTTGTTGTTGTGGTTAGGTTCCATCAAGTCAGTTCCCACTCATAGCCACCGTATGTACAACAGAATGAAAACTGCCTGGTCTTGTGCCATCCTCACAACTATTTTCATGCTTCAGCCCCTTGTTGCAGCCACTCTGTCAATCCATCACATTGAGGGTATTCCTCTTTTTCACTGACTGTCTACTTTAGCAAGCATGATGTCCTTCTCTAGGGACTAGCCCCTCCTGATAAGATGTCCAAAGTATGTGAGACGAAGTCTTGCCATCTTTTTTTCAAAGGAGCATTGTAGCTGTACTTCTTCCAAGACAGATTTGTTCATTCTTCTGGCAGTCCAGAATTCTTCAATGTTCTTCACCAACAGCATAATTCAAAGGCGTCAATTTTTCAGTCTTCTTTATTCATTATTCAGCTTTCACATGCACATGAGGTGACTGGAAGCATCATGGCTTGGGTCAGGTGTACCTTACTCCTTAAAGTGACATCTTTGCTTTTTAATGCTTGAAAGAGATCTTTTGTAGCAGATTTGCCCAATGCAATGTGTCATTTGGTTTCTTGACTGCTGCTTCCATGGGTGCTGGTTGTGGATCTAAGTAAAAAGGAATTCTTGATAACTTCAACCTTTTCTCCATTTATCATGATGTTGCTTATTGGTCCAGTTGCGAGGATTTTTGTTTTCTTTATTTTAAGGTACAGTCCATAGTGAAAGCTGTAGTCTTTGTTCTTCGTCAGTAAGTGTTTAGGTCCTCTTCACTCTCAGCAAGCAAGGTTGTGTCATCTGCATATCACAAGTTGTTAATGAGTCTTCCCTGATGCTGTGTTCTTCATGTAGTACAGTTTCTAGGATAATTTGCTCAGCACTGAATAAGTATGATGAAAGGATTCAACTCTAACACACATCTTTCATGATTTTAAACTACACAGTATCCCTTTTATGCTAAAACAACTGCCTCTTGGTCTATGTACAGGTTCTGCATGAGCACAATTAAGTGTCCTGGAATTTCCATTCTTCATAATGTTATCCATAATTTGTTATGGTCCACACAGTCGTATGCCTTTTCATAGCCAATAAAACACAGGTAAACTTATTTCTGGTATTCTCTGCTTTCAGCCAATATATATCTGGCATCAGCAATGATATCCCTTGTTCCATGTCCTCTTCTGAATCTAGCTTGAATTTCTAGCAGTTCCCCATCGATATACTGCTGCAGGTGTTTTTGAATGATCTTCAGGAAAATTTTACTTCTGTGTGATAATAATGATATTGTTCGATAATTTACACACTCTGTTGGATTACTTTTCTTTGGAATGGTTACAAATATGGATCTCTTCTAGTTCAACAGGCCAGGTAGCTTAGCGTATCACAAATACACATATAAGCAAAATGTATGATAATCTTTAAATGTCGAAGGAAATGTCCTCAAATAGGATCCCTTTGGAAGAGCTTAGCTTCATTTTCCACCCCAACACCTATACTGAATGAAGGTTTTCCAAGTACAGGAATCGGAGTATTTCTATGCAAATAACTTTCAACATAAGCTTGGAGTCATTTGCTTCTGGTCTACCAGGTATTTCCCTACTAGCTCTAACTCTGGTCATCAGGCTTTCCTGAGCCTCAGTTTCCTCATCCGTCAACATAAGAGAATTTAATTAGGTGACTTTTCTTGACGTTTTGACACTTCAAAACTCACTGCAGCAATCACTCTCCCTCCCTCCCAAACACTAAGTACAAATAAATAGCTAATCAAAAGGAATTCTTAGTGCTAGAAATCAACCAGGACATTACAAATTAAATATGTTAGAACGGCCAACTAAGTTTGACTAAGAAAACACAAACATTGTATTGACTTTTAAAATTTGGCTTCTCCAAGTGAAAACTGGGAAGTGAGGTGCTATGATCTCTAGACGAACTATTGCTTGGATATGTTACTTACATAAGGGCATGATAAAGGTTATACACTTTTGTTAATTATTCTTTTTGCTATTATTTTAAGTCATCTAATAGGCTTGTAGTAGTGTTTCTATTTCTGGAAGTCTCTACCTCTTTTTCTGTGAAATGAGTCTACCTTGCTTGTTTGTATCTTTCATGTCAACCTTGTATTCTCATTTAGGGACCTGTGACAAGTAAACGAGCCTGGCTGGTAGATGGCTTTATATAAAATGAAATGCTATAGTGCTGGGAATGCCTCTTTAATTTTAACTTTAAACTCGATCTTTTGGTTGCATGACTGACCACTTTATTATTAGCTGTACTGAACAAGGTCCCATCAATACTGAACATCTTAGATCCACAGACCAAAGACAAATGCTGCTATTGTGCAGCATGGTATAATCTGCCCAGGAAATGCACAGGCATTGACAACCATTTACTTTCAAAGTAGGGGAGTTTCACAAGAAAGAAAATGCATGTCTATCACCTATGCTTTTTACTGTACATTATATTAAATCTACTATGCCTTGCTGACAGTGTTATTTCTTTTCTCATTTCCCCTCTATTATGTAGGAATAAAATTTAGAGAATATTACCCATACCTCTTTCATAGACTTTCCATAACAACACTTTATCTTTATTTAACATAATACAATGGGTATTAGACTCTTGATCTTGAAAAAAATGAGTAAGAGTAATTTATGACAGAACCATTCTTTACATCATCCCTGGATGGTCATAGTATTTATTTCGTTTGGAGATTCAAAGTATAGTTTCAAAGCATTTTTTGATAAATACATTGATGAAGACTAAAAAAACTCTGATTTTGCTATTTACTAAGCGGTTAAAAGCTTAGCTGTTAACCAAAAAGTTGGCAGTTCGAATCCACCAACTGCCCCTTGGACACCCGATGGGGCAGTTCTACTCGGTCCTATAGGGTAGCTATGAGTCGGAATCGACTAGATGGCAACGGATTTGGTTTTGGTTTTAGGGTACCCATATTTTAATTCTCTATCCCATAGGTGGGCAAACTATATAACCATTATAAGCTTTGTGGGTCATACAGTTTCTGCCACCACTTTCCCATTGCAGTGCAAAAACAGCCACAAACACTATGTAAATGAGTAATCAAGTGGTCCAATAAAATTTCATTTACAAAAACAGACCATAAGCTGAGTTTGACCCACAGTCTGTAGTTTACAACTCCTGCTCTATCCTGTTCTATAAGGGATGTTGTGAAACACATAAAATAGGATTTCAGGATAACTTTGATATAAAACAAACTTTTCCATCAACAACGTCACTTAGGGCATGTCTCTTTAACCTATTTGAGCTTCTTCATCTGTAATTTGAAGGGATTTGGTCTAGGCAATTTAATCGAACTCTAATATCCTATTGTCACTTTGGCTACGCCTGGAAAAAATACTAAGAAGCTAAATACTAAAATTTGTGTGCAGTTATTTTTTTTATCTTGAAAATTCTCATTAGCAAAATTATTTTTTTTATTGAGTTCCTGTGGAAAGTAAACTTTTGTAATCAACTCAATGAAATTCCTACTGTCTAAGGAGTTATAAAGGGGCCCTGGTGACATAGTGGTTCATGTGATTGACTGCTAACCAAAAGGTCAGTGGTTCAAACCCACCAGTGACTCCACAGGAGAAAGATGTGGCAGTCTGCTTCTGTAGAGATTTACAACCTTGGAAACCCTATGGGGTCACTATAAGTAGGAATCGATTTAATGGCAGTGGGTGGGTAAGGAGTTATAAGTGAAATGCTCCATTCACCTATAGCTCAACTTTTAATATTGAGAAGTCTGAGGATGATCTGGCTATGGTATCTGATACTAAATGAGTTGTCAAGCACTTTCTCCTCTTTTAATGCCTGTCTGTCCCTCTAAGAAGAAAGTGAACTTTCGGGAAAGACATGGGCCTTTGTTTTTTAAACCTTCTGAACTATATTACTGCCTATGGCTACGTGACAATTGAGGTCGTACTCAGGAAGTTTGTCCTTTTGGTAATAATATGGGACTCCAATTAACTGAGCAAAACTGCTGCTAAAATTTGCTTTTCGTGGAACATGGCCTTTGGGTGTTAGTGAATTTATGTAAAGTTTCTTCTAGAAAATACATTATTTCAAATTCTATCAGAATGTGAAAATATCTAATTATTGTTGTTGTTAGGTGCCATCTAGCTGGTTCTGGCTCATAGCTTCCCTATGTAGAGCAGAACAAAATGCTGCCCAGTCCTGCGTCATCCTCACAATCATTGCTATGTCTAAGCCCATTGTTGCAGCCACTGTGTCAATCCATCTCCTTCGACGTCTTGTCGAGTTATTAGTGTGCAATATTTAACAAAAGATCTAAGATCTCCAAATTCTGTGCAGTTACCTAAGGTAAGTTTGAATAAACCAAGGCCCGTGGCTCTCAGAATACTACTAACTGATAAATAAATGCTTCTTTCAAAACTATCATAGCTCAGAAAATTCTGCTTTCTAGCAAATTACTCCTATATTATCCAGGAGGAATTTGAGGGCAGCTGTGGAAAGAAAAGTGAGTATGTAAAATAATGAAATAAACTGGTCTTTTGGCTTTACAGATAAGATGAAGTCTTGCTAATTTTAATTCCAACAAAAAGTCACAGGGAAGAAACAGGGCATATTAGTGGCCAACATGCACTAAAATTGTAATCACTTTTGCTTTGGAGAATTTATCCTAGATTTTAACAAAACACTGTATTTTTTTAAACTTCTGTTTATTTAATTTATCGTGCTTTAAGTGAAAGATTACAGTGCAGATTAGATTCTCATTCAAAAATTTATACACAAATTGTTTGGTGACATTGGTTGCAATCCCCAAAATGTGTTAGCATTCTCCCACTTTCACTTACCACGTCGGATTTTCTGTGTCCATTCATCCAGTTTTCCTGTTCTTTCTTGCCATCTAATATTTGCTTTCGGGTAGGCGTTGCTCATTTGGTCTCATATACTTGATTGAACTAAGAAGCTTGTTCTTCACTTGCATTATCACTTGTTTGATAGGCCTGTCTCATCTTTGAAAGGTGGACTTCAGAAGTGGCTTCCTCTCTGAGTTAGCACAGTTTTTATAATAGTAGTGTCGTACAATATTTGTCCTTTTGTAACTGACTTATTTCACTCACTAATGCCCTCCTGAGTCACCTATATTATGAGATGATTCATCATTTTTCTTTATTGTGTATTATTCCATTGTGCATATATACTGTAATTTGTTCATCCATTCATCTGTTGATGGGCACTTAGGTTGTTTCCATCTTTTTGCTATTGCGAATAATGCTGCAATGAACATGGATGTGTATATGTCTATTCATGTGATAGCTCTTATTTCTCTAAGATATATTCCTAGGAGTGGGACTGCTGATTCATATTCCTATTCCTAGCTTTTAAAGGAGGCACCATATCATTTTTCATAGTGCTTGTACCATTTTACATTCCCACCAGCAATGCATAAGAGTTCCAATTTCCCCACAACCTCTCCAACATTTGCTATTTTCATGTTTTTTGATTAGTGCCAGTAATGTCAGGGTAAGATGGTGTCTCATTGTAGTTTTGATCTGCATTTCTCAAATGTCTAATTATTGAGAACATTTCCTCATGTGTTTGTAGCCCCCTGAATGCCTTCTTTGGTGAAATGTCCATATCCTTTGCCCATTTTTTTAACAGGGTTGTTTGTCTTTTTGTTATTGAGATGTTGATGTATTTTACAGATTTTAGACATTAGTCCCTTGTCAGGTTTATCAGAACCAACATTTTTTTTCCCAGTCTGTGGGTTGTCTTTTTACTCTTTTGGTGAAGTCTTTTGATAAGCATAAGTGTTTACTTTTTAGGAGCTCCCAATTATCTATCATTTGTGCATTGCTAGTTATGGTTTTTATTCTATTTATGCCATGTATTGGGACCCCTAACATTATTCCTACTTTTTCTTCCATGATTTTGATTGTTTTAAGTTTTATATTTAGGTCTTCGATCCTTTTCGAGTTAGTTTTTGTGTGTGGTGTGAGGTATCGGCTCTGTTTCACTTTTTTTTACAGACATCCAGGTTTTGCCAGCATCATTTGTTAAAAAGACTGTTTTTCCCCATTTCATGGACTTTGGTCCTTCATCACAGATCAGCTGACCATAGGTAGATAGATTTACATTTGAGTTCTTGATTCTGTTTCATTGGTCTATGTGTAGGTTCTGAGGTCTGGTACTGTGAGGCCTCCTACTTTGTTCTTTTTCTTCAGTGATGTTTTGATTATATGGAGCCCCTCTCCATGCCATATAAAATTAGTAATTAGCTTTTCTATCTGGTGAAACAATGCTGTTGGTATTTGGATCAAGATTGCATTGTGTTTGAAGTTGGGTTTGGGTAGAAACAACATTTTCACAACACTGAATCTTCCTATCCATGAGCATGGTATGTTTTTCCATTTATGTAGGTCTCATTTGATTTCTTGTAGTAGTGTTTTGTAGTTTTATTTGTATTGGTCTCTTACATCCTTGGTTAATGCTGTATTTTTTTAAATAATATATATTGTGTTTTTGGTGAAAGTTTATACAGTAAATTAGATTCCCATTTGCAAAATGCTGTATTTTTAAACAAAATTTAAATTCTTAAATGTATTAGCTTTGAATATTATTTACTGCGGTTAGGAGTATACTGCCAGAAAATAAGATCCTCAGGTTAGAAGGAACTCAAAATACAACTGGAGAAGAGCTGCCTCCTCAAAGTAGAGTAGTGGATAGAATAAAGCTTTCACATTTGCTAATGTGACACAACTCAAAATGAGAAGAAACAGCTCCAAACATACATTAATAATTAGAATGTGGAATGTACAAAATATGAATCTAGGAAAATTGGAAGTTACCAAAAATGAAATCAAACACTTGAAGATTGATATCCTAGGCATTTATGCACTGAAATGGACTGGTATTGGCCATTTTAAATAAGACAATCAAATGGCCTAATATGCTAGGAATGGCAAATTGAAGAGGAACAACATCACATTCATTGTCAAAAACAAGATCTGGATCTATCCTGAAGTACAATGCCATCAGTGATAATATGTATACGCCTACAAGGAAGACCAGTTAATACGACTACTATTCAAATTTACCCACCAACCACTAATGCCAAATATGAAGAAACTGAATATTTTTACCAGCTTCTACAATCTGAAATTGATGAAAAATGCAATCTAGATGCATTGATAATTACTGGTGATTGTAATGCAAAAGTTGGAAAACAAAGAAGAAGGATCAGTAGTTGGAAAATATGACCTCGGTGATAGAAACAACACTGGAGATCACATGACAGAAGTTTGCAAGGCCAAGACCCATTCACTGGAAATACTTTTTTTTCAACAACATATTCAGCGACACTTCACATGGACCTCACCAGACAGAATACACAGGAGTCAAATTGAAAACATGTGTGGAAAGAGATGATAGAAAACTCAATATCATTAGTCAGAACAAGACTAAGGTCTGACTGAAGCACAGACCATCAGTTGCTCATATGCAAGTACAAGTCAAATCTGAAGAAAATTAAAATTAGACCAAAGTACAATATTAAGTATATCCCACCCAAATTTAGGGACAATTTCAAGAATAGACTCGATGTATTGAACACTAATGACTGAAGACCAGGCAAGTTGTGGGATGACATTAAGGACATCAAACATGCAGAAAGAAAAGGCCACTAAAGAAAGGAAAGAAAGAAAAAACCAACATGGACATCAGAAGAGACTCTGAAACTTGCTCTTGAACTTCAAGTAGCTAAAGAAAATGGAAGACATAATGAAATAAAAGAGATGAACGGAAGATTTCAAAGGGTGGCTCAAGAAGACAAAGTAAAGTTTTATAATGAAATGTACAAAGACCTGGAGTTAGAAAACTGAAAGGGAAGAACATGTTCAGCATTTCTCAAGCTGAAGGAAGTGAAGAAAAAAATTCAAGCTTTGAGTTGCAATATGAAGGATTCTACGCGCAAAATATTGAACGACCCAGTAAGCACCAAAAAAAGATTTGAGGAATGCACACAGTCACTGTACCAAAAATAATTAATGGATATTCAACCATTTCAAGAGATAGCATATGATCAAGAACTCATGGTATTGAAGGAAGAAGTTCAAGCTGCACTGAAGGCATTGTCAAGAAACAAGGCACCAGGAAGACAACAATCTGGTCAACAGACTGGAAGAGATCCATATTTGTGTCCATTCCAAAGAAAGGTGATCCAACAGAATGCTGAAGTTATCAAACATTATTATGGATATCACATGCAAGTGAAATTATGCTGAAGATAATTCAAAAACGGTTGTAGTGGTACATCCACAAAGAACTTCCAGAAATTCAAGCTGGATTCAGAAGAGGATATGGAAAGAGGGATATCATTGCTGATGTCAGATGGATCTTGGCTGAAAGCAAAGAATACCAGAAAGATATTTACCTTTGTTTTATTGATTATGCAAAGGCATTTGACTGTGTGGATAATAACAAGTTGTAGGTCCATTGAGAAGAATGGGAATTCCAGAACACTTAATTGTGCTCATGCATAACCTGTACATAGAACAAGAGGCAGTCGTTCAAGCAAAACAAGGGATAATTCTTGGGTTTAAGTTTAAAAGGTGTGTGTCAGGGTTGTATCCTTTCACCATTCAATCTTTATGCTGAGCAAATAATCCAAAAAGCTGGACTATATGAAGAAGAGCATGGCATCAGGATTGTAAGAAGACTCATGAACAACCTGCAATATGCAAATGGCGCAACCTCACTTACTGAAAGTGAAGAGGACTTGAAGCACTTACTGATGAAGAACAAAGACTACAGCCTTCAGTATGGATTACACCTCAACATAAAGAAAACAAAAATCCTCACAACTGTACCAATAAGCAACATCATTATAAATGGAGAAAATGCTGAAGTTTTCAAGAATTTCATTTTACTTGGAACCATGATCAAGGTCCATGGTAGCAACAGTCAAGAAATCAAACAATGTATTGCACTGGGCAAATCTGCTGCAAAAGACCTCTTTAAAGTGTTAAAAAGCAAAGATGCGGCTTTGAGGACTAACTTTGTGTTCCTGACCCAACCCTTGGTATTTTCAATCACCTCATACGCATGTGAAAGCTGGACAATAAATAAGGAAGACTGAAGAAGAGTCCATGCATTTGAATTACAGTGTTGTCAAAGAATATTAAACATACCATGAACTGCCAGAAGAACGAACAAATCTGTCTTGGAAAAAGTACATCCAGAATGTTCCTTGGAAGTGAGGATGACGAGTGTTTGTCTTTTATATTTTGGACAAGTTTTCAGGAAGGACCTTTCCCTGGAGAAGTACATCATGCTTGGCAAAGTAGAGGGTCAGAGGAAAATCCTCAATGAGATGGACTGACACAGTGTGTGCAACAGTGGCCTCGAACCTAGCAACGATTGTGAGGATGGTGCAGAACCAGTCAGTATTTTGTTCTGTTGTAAGTAGGACCGTTATGCTTGGGAATCGGCTCAAAGGCACCTAGCAACAACAGAAGTATAGAAAGTGAGCATGAAAGTGGCTGTGTCAGTTATAGGATAGCTGTTAGTAGCAGGGAGAAGGAAAATGGAGAAGGGAAAAGCAGATCCTAGATCTTTAACTTATAGCAGGGAGATTTCATTTCAGAGTCAACATTCTGTGGGGTATCCTGTCTCATGACATACATTTCCTGTAGAGAAAGCTGCATAAGACTATCACTATTTCAGCTATTCTCAGCTTAGGTCTAGTAATATTAAACTCAAGATGAGCTGGACCTAAGATCTAAAACTGTCATAAAGGAAATTTTCCATAACATGCATTAAATTAATTTCCTACTATATAATTCAATTACGGAATCTTATAAAGCTAGCTAACTCTAAAGATACCTATATTAAGAAAGATGGGGGTTCCCGCCAAGATGGCTGACTAGGTAGATGCTACCTCGGATCCCTTTTGCAACAAAGACTTGGAAAAACAAGTGAATCGATCACATACATGACAATCTACGAACCCTGACCAAAAAACACAGATTTAAAGAGTTGACCTGAGTGACAGAGACAGAGAATGAACAACTACGGGGAAGCAGAGACTGTTTTCGGAGCCTAGAGCCAGCGTCCCAGTCAGGTAACCTTGGTGCCGGGCTTAGGACTGGGCTCAGGATAGCTGAACACAACATCCTGTGACAGTGCAAACACTGGGCGCAGCCCTACCCCCTGAAATGACCTCGGGAGGGGGCCCAGCCAGTCAGCACAGGCTGCGTGGCAAGGCAGCTGGCGGGAGGAGAAGTCCCTGGGAGGCAGCAACTGTTTTTGGAGCCGGGAGTGCAGCGTCCCAGCCGGGGAACCTTGGCACAGGGCTTTGGACTGGGCACAGGGGAGCTGAGCACCACATCTTGTGACGGTGCAAACATGGGGTGCAGCCCTACACCCCTGAACTGACCCCGGGAGGGGGCCCAGCTGGTCCGTGCGGACGGCACGGAGACGCGGCTGGCAGGAGGAGAAGTCCCCGGGAGGCAGCGACTGTTTTTGGAGCCGGGAGTACAGCGTCCTGGCCGCGGAACCTCGATGCGGGGCTTTGGACTGGCAGCGGAGGAACTGACCACGGCTTCCGTGGGCCTGACCCTCGGGGGCAATCTCTACCCAGCCAACATACATAAGTGACACGCCCCTCGGGAATCTCAGATAAAATAGTCATCCCAAGCAAGATAAGTAACTTTGTCCATATTCTGGGGTGCTACTCTCTCCTGTTTTTCTGAACCCTCCCCTCCCCTTCCCAGGCGGCTTCATTAACATTGGAATTTCCTGAGCCAGAGGGAGAATGGCTCTGGCTCCGCGGCTTTTCTTTTCCCTTTTTTTTGGTCTTTTCCTAACCCATTCTTCCGGCCTGAGAGAAGCAACCACAAAAAACCCAGGGACCAAAAATCCTTCCCTAATTGGACTGAAAATACAGAACCAGCTCCAGCCAAGCATATGTGATCCACAGTCTCCGGCTTTCAACCCTACAGGGAACAAGGTGGCTATTATAATGCAAAGGCATTCCTGATAGGGATCTGATTGCATTTTTTTTTTTAGCGGATTTACTGGAAAGACAAGTTTCCCAGGTCTGATATCTCTGCATATTCAACAGAGCCCTCACTGACCCACGATAGGGAACTGAGGGCTGAAGCTCCCCCCAGGCCACCTAGCCTCCTGCCTTAGGGGTCTAAGGAGGGTGGCACCTACCAATCTGTAGAGGTACTTGCATTGGGGGCCTAAGGTATACCTACAGAGCCCACCCACCAAGGTGCTTTAGGAATAGAGACACACCTACCTCACTGACACTTGGGGGAAGCCTGTCAGCATCCTGCCCCCCTGGAGTGTGAACCCCAGCTGCTACTAGAATCTGGTGCACACAACTATCACCACTACTTCTCATGATGGATAGGTGATAGGGTGCATCACACACTTGATGACCCAAAATCAGATTCTACTCAACAATAGTGAATGGACTCAGGCATATATATCTGGTAACAGCCCAAACCAGCTAGTAATAGGTCATAAGTAAGTCAAGGGCTACAACAATCAAGACAGCACAATCTAATAGCCCATCCACGTATACTGAAAGAGCGCAAAACAAGATAAGACTCTGTGAGCAAATATAGAATAAATCACTACAATATCTTAGTGATGGCTCAGAGACAGCAGTCGATATCAAACCACATAAAGAAGCAGACCATGACTGCTTCTACAACCCCCCAAACAAAAGAATCAAAATCTTTCCCAAATGAAGATACAATCCTGGAATTATCAGATACAGAATATAAAAAACGAATTTACAGAATGCTTCAAGACATCAGGGATAACCTCAGAAATGAAATAAGGCAATCTGCAGAAAAAGCCAAGGAACACACTGATAAAACAGTTGAAGAACTCAAAAAGATTATTCAAGAACATAGTGGAAAATTAGTAAGTTGCAAGAATCCATAGAGAGACAGCATCCAGAAATCCAAAAGATTAACAATAAAATTACAGAATTAGACAACGCAGTAGGAAGTCAGAGGAGCAGACTCGAGCAATTAGAATGCAGAGTGGGAAATCTGGAGGACCAGGGAATTAACACCAACACAGCTCAAAAAAATCAGGTAAAAAAATTTAAAAAAATGAAGAAACCCTAAGAATCATGTGGGACTCTATCAAGAAGGATAACTTGCGTGTAATTGGAGTCCCAGAACAGGGAGGGAGGACAGAAAACACAGAGAGAATAGTTGAAGATCTGCTGACAGAAAACTTCCCTGACATCATGAAAGACGAAAGGATATCTATCCAAGATGCTCATCGAACCCCATTTAAGACTGATCCAAAAAGAAAAACACCAAGACATATTATCATCAAACCTGCCAAAACCAAAGATAAACAGAAAATTTTAAAAGCAGCCAGGGAGAAAAGAAAGATCTTCTACAAGGGAGAATCAATAAGAATAAGTTCAGACTACTCAGCGGAAACCATGCAGGCAAGAAGGCAATGGGATGACATATACAGAGCACTGAAGCAGAAAAACTGCCAGCTAAGGATCATATATCCAGCAAAACTCTCTCTGAAATATGAAGGCGAAATTAAGATATTTACAGATAAACACAAGCTTAGAGAATTTGCAAAAACCAAACCAAAGCTACAAGAAATACTAAAGGAAATTGTTTGGTCAGAAAACCAGTAATATCAGATACCAGCACAACACAAGGTCACAGAACAGAGCATCCTGATATCAACTCAAATAGGGAAATCATAAAAACAAATTAAGATTAATTAAAAGAAAAAAATGCTCAAAACAGGGAATCATTGAAGTCAATATGTAAAAGATCACAATAATCAAAAAGAGGGACTAAATACAGGAGGCATACAACTGCCATATGGAGAGGGATACAAGGCGATATAGGACAATACAAGTTAGGTTTTTACTTAGAAAAATAGGGGTAAATATTAAGGTAACCACAAAGAGGTATAACAACTCCATAAGTCAAAATAAAAACCAAGAAAAACATAACAACTCAGCAAACATAAAGTCAAATACTATGAAAATGAGGAACACAAAATTTACAAAGAAAAATGTCACACCACAAAAAAGTAAGTGGAAAATTCAAATTGTCAACAACACACAGAAAAAGGCATCAAAATGACAACACTAAACACATACTTACCTATAATTACGCTGAATGTAAATGGACTAAATGCACCAATAAAGAGACAGAGAGTCTCGGACTGGATAAAGAAACACGATCCGTCTATATGCTGCCTACAGGAGACACACCTTAGACTTAGAAACACAAACAAACTAAAACTCAAAGGATGGAAAAAAATATATCAAGCAAACAATAAGCAAAAAAGAAGAGGAGAGGCAATATTAATTTCTGACAAAATAGACTTTAAACTTAAATCCGCCACAAAGGATAAAGAAGGACACTACATAATGATAAAAGGGACAATTGGCCAGGAAGATATAACCATATTAAATATTTACGCACCCAATGACAGGGCTGCAAGATACATAAATCAAATTTTAACAGAATTGAAAAGTGAGATAGACACCTCCACAATTAAAGTAGGAGACTTCAACACACCACTTTTGGAGAAGGACAGGACATTCAGTAAGAAGCTCAATAGAGACATGGAAGACCTACTTACAACAATCAACCAACTTGACCTCATTGACTTATACAGAACTCTCCACCCAACTGCTGCAAAGTATACCTTTTTTTCTGGCACATATGGAACATTCTCTAGAATAGACCACATATTAGGTCATAAAACAAACCTTTGCAGAATCCAAAACATCAAAATATTACAAAGCATCTTCTCAGACCACAAGGCAATGAAGCTAGAAATCAATAACAGAAAAACTAGGGGAAAGAAATCAAATACTTGGAAAATGAACAATACCCTCCTGAAAAAAGACTGGGTTATAGAAGACATCAAGGAGGGAATAAGGAAATTCATAGAATGCACCGAGAATAAAAATACTTCCTATCAAAACCTCTGGGACACAGCAAAAGCAGTGCTCAGAGGTCAATTTATATCGATAAATGCACACATACAAAAAGAAGAGCGAGCCAAAATCAGAGAACTGTCCCTACAACTTGAACAAATAGAAAGTGAGCAGCAAAAGAATCCATCAGGCACCAGAAGAAAACAAATAATAAAAATTAGAGCTGAACTAAATGAATTAGAGAACAGAAAAACAATTGAAAGAATTAACAAAGGCAAAAGCTGGTTCTTTGAAAAAATTAACAAAATTGATAAACCATTGGCTAGACTGACTAAAGAAATACAGGAAAGGAAACAAATAACCCGAATAAGAAACAAGATGGGCCACATCACAACAGACCCAACTAAAATTAAAAGAATCATATCAGATTATTATGAAAAACTGTACTCTAACAAATTTGAAAACCTAGAAGAAATGGAAGAATTCCTGGAAAAACACTACCTACCTAAACTAACACAATCAGAAGAAGAACAACTAAATAGACCCATAACAAAAAAAGAGATTGAACCGTAATCAAAACACCCCCAACAAAAAAAAGGCCTGGCCCAGATAGCTTTACTGCAGAGTTCTACCAAAATTTCAGAGAAGAGTTAACATCACTACTACTAAAGGTATTTCAAAGCATAGAAAATGACGGAATACTACCTAACTCATTCTATGAAGCCACCATCTCCCTGATACCAAAACCAGGTAAAGATATCACAGAAAAAGAAAATTACAGACCTATATCTCTCATGAACATAGATGCAAAAATCCTCAACAAAATTCTAGCCAATAGAATTCAACAACATATCAAAAAATTATTCCATCATGACCGAGTGGGATTTATACCAGGTATGCAAGGCTGGTTCAATATTAGAAAAACCATTAATGTAATCCACCATATAAATAAAACAAAAGACAAAAACCACATGATCTTATCAATTGATGCAGAAAAGGCATTTGACAAAGTCCAACACCCATTTATGATAAAAACTCTCAGCAAAATAGGAATTGAAGGAAAATTCCTCAACATAATAAAGGGCATCTATACAAAGCCAACAGCCAACATCACTCTAAATGGAGAGAGCCTGAAAGCATTTCCCTTGAGAACGGGAACTAGACAAAAAAAAAAGTTATCACCGCTCTTATTCAACATTGTGCTAGAGGTCCTAGCCAGAGCAATTAGGCTAGACAAAGAAATAAAGGGCATCCGGATTGGCAAGGAGGAAGTCAAATTATCTCTATTTGCAGATGACATGATCTTATACACAGAAAACCCTAAGGAACCCTCCAGAAAACTACTGAAACTAATAGAAGAGTTTGGCAGAGTCTCAAGTTATAAGATAAAAATACAAAAATCAGTTGGATTCCTCTACATCAACAAAAAGAACATCGAAGAGGAAATAACCAAATCAATACCATTCACAGTAGCCACCAAGAAGATAAAATACTTAGGAATAAATCTTACCAAGGATGTAAAAGACCTATACAAAGAAAGCTACAAAGTACTACTACAAGAAATTCAAAAGGACTTACTTAAGTAGAAAAACATACCTTGCTCATGGATAGGAAGACTTAACAGAGTAAAAATGTCTATTCTACCAAAAGTCATCTATACATACAATGCACTTCCGATCCAAATTCCAATGTCATTTTTTAAGGAGATGGAGAAACAAATCACCAACTTCATATGGAAGGGAAAGAAGCCTCGGATAAGTAAAGCATTACTGAAAAAGAAGAAGAAAGTGGGAGGCCTCACTCTACCTGATTTCAGAACCTATTATACAGCCACAGTAGCCAAAACAGCCTGGTACTGGTACAACAGACACATAGACCAGTGGAACAGAATTGAGAACCCAGATATAAATCCATCCACATATGAGCAGCTGATATTTGACAAAGGCCCAGTGTCAGTTAATTGGGGAAAAGATAGTCTTTTTAACAAATGGTGCTGGCATACCTGGATATCCATTTGCAAAAAAATGAAACAGGACCCATACCTCACACCAAGCACAAAAACTAACTCCAAGTGCATCAAAGACCTAAACATAAAGACTAAAACGATAAAGATCACGGAAGAAAAAATAGGGACAACCTTAGGAGCCCTAATACAAGGCATAAACAGAATACAAAACATTACCAAAAATGACAAAGAGAAACCTGATAACTGGGAGCTCCTAAAAATCAAACACCTATGCTCATCTAAAGACTTCACCAAAAGAGTAAAAAGACCACCTACAGACTGGGAAAGAATTTTCAGCTATGACATCTCTGACTAGCGCCTGATCTCTAAAATCTATACGATTCTGTCAAAACTCAACCACAAAAAGACAAACAACCCAATCAAGAAGTGGGCAAAGGATATGAACACGCACTTCACTAAAGAAGATATTCAGGCAGCTAACAGATACATGAGAAAATGCTCTCGATCATTAGCCATTAGAGAAATGCAAATTAAAACCACGATGAGATTCCACCTCACTCCAACAAGGCTGGCATTAATCCAAAAAATACAAAATAATAAATGTTGGAGGGGCTGCAGAGAGATTGGAACTCTTATACACTGCTGGTGGGAATGTAAAATGGTACAACCACTTTGGAAATCTATCTGGCGTTTTCTTATAAAGTTAGAAATAGAACTACCATACAACCCAGAAATCCCACTCCTTGGAATATACCGTACAGAAATAAGAGCCTTCACACAAGCAGATATATGCACACCCACGTTTATTGCAGCAACCAAGGTGCCCATCAACGGATGAATGGTTAAATAAATTGTGGTATATTCACACGATGGAATACTACGCATCGATAAAGAACAGTGACGAATCTCTGAAACATTTCATAACATGGAGGAATCTGGAAGGCATTATGCTGAGCGAAATGAGTCAGAGGCAAAAGGACAAATATTGTATAAGACCACTATTATAAGATCTTGAGAAACAGTATAAACTGAGAAGAACACATACTTTTGTGGTTACGAGGGGGGGAGGGAGGGAGCGTGGGAGAGGGTTTTTTACTGATTAGTTAGTAGATAAGAACTGCTTTAGGTGAAGGGAAGGACAATACTCAATACATGGAAGGTCAGCTCAACTGGACTGGACCAAAAGCAAAGAAGCTTCCAGGATAAAATGAACGCTTCAAAGGTCAGCGGAGCAAGGGCGGGGGTTTGGGGACCATGGTTTAAGGGGACTTCTAAGTCAATTGGTGAAATAATTCTACTATGAAGACATTCTGCATCCCACTTTGAAATGTGGCATCTGGCGTCTTAAATGCTAACAAGCGGCCATCTAAGAGGCATCAATTGGTCTCAACCCACCTGGAGCAAAGGAAAATGAAGAACACCAAGGTCACACGATAACTAAGAGCCCAAGAGACAGAAAGGGCCACATGAACCAGAGACCTACATCATCCTGAGACCAGAAGAACTAGTTGGTGCCCGGCCACAACCGATGACTGCCCTGACAGGGAGCACAACAGAGAACCCCTGAGGGAGCAAGAGATTAGTGGGATGCAGACCCCAAATTCTCACAAAAAGACCATAGTTAATGGTCTGACTGAGACTAGAGGAATCCCGGCGTTCATGGTCCCCAAACCTTCTGCTGGCCCAGGACAGGAACCATTCCTGAAGACAACTCATCAGACATGAAAGGAACTGGACAGTGAGTAGGAGAGAGATGCTGATGAGGAGTGAGCTATTTGTATCAGGTGGACACTTGAGACTGTGTTGGCATCTCCTGTCTGGAGGAGGGATGGGAGGATAGAGAGAGTTGGAAGCTGGCAAAATTGTCATGAAAGGAGAGACTGGAAGGGCTGACTCATTAGGGGGAGAATAAGTGGGAGTACGGAGTAATGTGTATATAAACTTATATGCGACAGTTTGACTTGATTTGTAAACGTTCACTTGAAGCTCAATAATAGTTAATAAAAAAAAGAAAGATAAACTTCTTATAATAATTTCATATATTAAATTCTTTTGAGAAATAGCATACCAAGAAATGATTTACAATGACCTCAGTGGGATCCACTATGTTAATTTTATTTTCTTATTCACCTTTTGTTCACTTCAAGTCACACAAAGGGTATGCTACATCTTTCATAGTCTAGCAAATTTTAGTTTACTGACATTCACTTTAATATACCTGCAATTAAATGGTAGTAGATATTCACAATGATACCTCCCCCAAGCTGAAAAAAGTCCCTAAATGCTTTTGAAACCTTAAAAAACTCAAATTTGGACATCCAATGTGGTTTTACATTTGAATATATTTTAAGGATCGAGTTATACTACCCTACAAAAAATGTGTGCTTTGTCAAACATCTATTCAACCTACATTCTCTAAGACCACATCTTTTTTTTTATAATTTTAATCAAGGTAGGATATTCTAAGCAGCTATGTTAAAAATAATAATAGCTAACATGAATGTAGTGTTTATAGCCTGGTGTAAAGAGTACCAGGCATTCTTTTGAGTGATATAATAACAATGATGCTATGAGGTAGATAATATTTTCCCCGTTTTACATATGAGGGGAATGAGGAGTAAAGAGGTGAAGAAACTTGCCCAAGAATTTGGAACAGAGTGATTTGAACTGAGCTCTTTCTGACTCTTGAGCCTATACTTTCCACCTATACTGTACTCTTTCAAGAGTTCTCTCTGTGAGCAAGAGCTTACATTCAATTTTTATTTTCATAATTCCATGGTTTTCCTTTTTTTGTCTACATTTTTAAAAACATTTAAAGTGAGAAAATATTAAGCCATGAAGACAAAAACTTGCAATTAAGTCTATTTTCAGGAAACATTGCTTCTCATATGCTAATTATATACCTTATATTGCAAATTTGGTATCTCAGCAAAGTATGCAATCTACAGGAATAGCAAAATAGCAGTACAGTTTAAAAAAAATTTATTCTCCCTTGAAATCCAAAAACAGGCAACAGAGCAAGAGTTTTTTTTAATGACCAGTTCAATTGTAATGTTAATTATACGCAAAGAAAGGAAATATCAATATTCTTGATAGTATCTTGCCATATAGAAAACCTAAAAGCCATGACAAAATTATGCAATGAGTCTCGCCTCTAGTAAAATGTGTTCTAAGAATGAAAAATTAAGCCAAATCATAAAGCATAATAAAATTATGCTTTATGATTTGGCTTAATTTCTAATGTGTAATTTTAAAAGCTAAGTAGTCACATTCACATTTTAAGAAGAAGAGGCTACTAATATAATGCAAATTATATGTTTCTCAATTTTAAGCATTTAAAATTTCTTCAAAATATTTTAAATTCAATACAATAATCATTTTTAATATATGTGTTTTCAATAACTTTTTATATCTTAATTGTGATATTGAATAAAAGTCACTCATACAGTGTCCATTAATCATTTTGTGAGTATTCAGCACAATGCAGATGGTGTTTATTGAAATTGCAGTATTCTTCTAGATCATTATCAAGTTCTTTTCTCTCTCTTTTTACAAATCGGATAAATAGGTTGAAAAGTTCCATCAATGATAATCTCAGGAAATATTTAAATTTCTATTTAGTGAAGAAAACATTTTCTCTTAGATTTGTTATCTTTAAGTGTTGAACACATGCAAAGGAACTTCCAAAAAAGACATCTCCTCATCAAAAGATGAGTTTACTTCTCATAGTACATATGAGAAATAACATGTGCACATATTCTCATATGTGTGTATATGTAAATTTGTCTGTCCTCCACACACCATTATTCTTGATCTTTGTTCAGTTCACAATATTGTAGAGGACTTGAAGCACTTACTGATGAAGATCGAAGACTACAACTTTCAGTAGGGATTATACCTCAACATAAAGAAAACAAAAAACCTCACAACTGGACCAATTAACAACATTATTATAAATGGAGAAAAGAGTGAAGTCAAGGATTTCATTTTACTTGGATCCACAATCAACACCCAGGAAAGCAACAGTCAAGAAATCAAAAGATGCATTGCATTAGGCAAATCTGCTGCAAAAGATCTCTTTGGAGTGTCAAAAACAAAGATGTCGCCTTAAAGACTAAGGTGTGCCTGACCCAAGCCATGGTGTTTTCAGTCACCTCATATGCACTGGAAACCTGGACAATTAATAAGGAAGACCAAAGAAGAACTGACATCTTTGAATATTGGTGAAGAATACTGAATATACCATCGACTGCCAAGAGAACAAGCAAATCTGTCTTGGAAGAAGTACAACCAGAATGCTCCTTAGAAGCAAGGATGGTGAGACTATGTCTCACGTATTTTTGACATGTTACCAGGAGGAATCAATTCCTGGAGAAGGACATCATGCTTGGTAAACTAGAGGTTCAGCCAAAAAGAGAAAGACTCTCAACAAGGTGGATTGACACAATGGCTGCAAAAATGGGCTCAAGCATAAAAACAATTGTGAGTATGGCGCAGTACCTGGGTGGGAACTGACTCAACAACACCTAACAACAATAACAAATTTGCTTACTTGATTATTATCAGCTTTGCCCACAAGACAGTAATTTCCATGATATCAAGAGACTTGTCAATATTGTCCAAAGTTTTACCACCAGCAGCTGCTGGTGGGAAAACATTCATGGAACATAGTAGATGACCCATAATGTAGATTCACTGATTGCATGAGTGAATACAATAATACGGAAAAAAGATATATAAGTAATTAAATTTCAGTATTAACTTAAGGCACATCTGACCTTTGTGAAGAGAAAACCACATTGCTTTCATAAATAATTTTTATACAAAAAATAATTTTTATCAGAAAATTTTATCATAATGAAAAAAATCAATAAAATGTACCATAACATGAAGATATGGAGAAACTAGTCTGAATATGTGTAATTTTCAAGGTTATTTTGCTGTTGCTAAGTGGGCTCAATAAATCATAATCCATGATGACACAGATTAAAAGGAAAAAAAATATATATATATGAAAGAAAATGTACATAAATTGAAAACAATGTTTGTACAGACAGAATTATGACAGTAATTGAATTTTGTAAAATGAAAAGTATCCTTGCACATCTGAACTACCAGCATTTTCATTATAATGTGAAGGACAGGATGCTTGCTTAATGGCATGTTTTAAAAAAGGAAGAAATGCATATGGCCAGGAATCCCATGATACATATTTTTCTTTTTAATATTTAGTTTTATCAGCTACTAATTTCTGCTGGCACAGTTGTTAAAACCTCGACTGCTAGCCAAAAGGTCGGCAGTTCAAATCCACCAGCCACTCCTTGGAAACCCCATGGGGCAGTTCTACTCAGTCCTTTAGGCCTGCTATGAGTAGAAATGGACTCAATGGCAATGGGTTTGGTTTATTTGGTTTTGGAATCTTTAATTTGTAATTTATACTTGGATAATTTTTATGGGACATCTATTTGAAATACTTGCATTGCATGTCATGCAATTTATATAGTTTATTGGTCAATAATATGTATGTAAATACAAATAATAAGGAAACTATATATTATAAGATGTCACTTTGAGGATTAAGGTACCCTTGACCCAAGCCATGGTGTTTTCAATAGCCTCGTATGCACGTGAAAGCTGGATGATGAATAAGGAAGACCAAAGAAGAATTGACACCTTTGAGTTGTGAAGTTGGCAAAGAATATTGAGTATATCATGGGCTGCCAAAAGAACAAACAAATCTGTCTTGGAAGAAATACAGCCAGAATGCTCCTTGGAAGCCAGGATGGTAAGACTTCATCTCACATACTTTGGACATGTTATTAGGAGGGATCAGTTCCTGGAGAATGACATCATGCTGGATAAAGTGGAGGGTCAGCGAAAAAGAGGAAGACTCTCAACGAGACAGATGGACACAGTGGCTGCAACAATGGGCTTACACAGGTCAATGATCATGTGGATGGCTCAAGATAGGGCAGTGTTTGATTCTATTGTACATAGGGTCACTATGAGTCAGTACCAACTGGACTGCACCTAACAACAACATGTTATATAATGCTATATCATCAAATGGTTTATAAAGAAATAAATTACACAGTAATAACAAAATTAACTATTCTTATCTACTAATCTTGTTACTTTCAACACACAAAATATCAACACTTTCATTATACTCTAAAATTAATGTTAAAAAGATATTCCTAGTGACTACAATAGCTAAACATATCAAGGACTGTGAACTTAAGGTTGTTTTATAATTAATTTAAATGACACCACTCTAATAAAGGAAAAAACATCAATTCATGAAGAGCTCTGCAATTGATCATACTTGTTTTATGCTTTCTAAAATTAGATATATTAAAATTATTTATTTTAAAAATTAATATTTTAACAGTCTAACTGGCGTCTTCCTGTCACTAATCAGAATTGCCGAGAGCCTATTCTCATTTTAAACCTAATTAATCTTTAAAACATTTTGTTTCAAAATAATATGTTAACATAACTCTTAAATATGCTTGCGTAAGAAAAAATAATTTGCGAGTCTGCCTAATCTTGGCATATACCTCATGGAAAATCTGCCATTAATCAAGTAATTTCATTTGAGTTCTTATAAAAATATCTTGCTGCTATGGTCAATATATTACTTAATAATAGATGGATCATTAATTTTGTGAATAAATCATTTAAAAGCCATGTACTAAATAATTAAATATATATGCTGAAAACTTCATCGTTGTTTTTTTTTATCCTTCCTTGAAATGATTAATTTATTTTCCTGGTCCCTGGACTATTTCAGACTTCTGACAAGTTTATCCAAGTTGGCGGGGGGGTGGGGGAGGAGTGGGAGAGATTCTCTTGAAGGAAAAAAAAAAGCAAATATAACACTACTACTCAGCTTCCAAAATACAAAAACAATTTACATTTTTGGATACTATGCCAGGGCAACTATTTTATATTATGTGAATTTTGAAGAAACTATTAAAGACAATTTATAAGAAAGCCCATAAGAGATAATAAGAATTCCAAGATAAAGTTGCAATATAGTGTGTCTGTATATCATAAACCTTGACAAATCTAGTTCTTCTATAACTGTGTTATTAAAATATTCTCAAAAATCTCAACATGACTGAGTGTTGGAATTGCACTATTATCACCTAATTTACTGGGGTTTTTAAAATATTCTGAGGAATTGTGGAATGTGGCATGTCTTTAGAATCAGGATTATTATCAGCTACTATATTTTTTGTTTTTTATCATTGAATTGCAGCTCTATTGGCAGGTAACAGAGCTCTTCTACGAAACAAAATGAAGCTTATGTCTTTTATTTGCCTTGAAGTGAACAAAAGATGAAGAGTTAAATAACATGAGCATTCCGGTTGCCATTGATGTCTTTGATAAAGCATTCTGGAATATCTGAATACATGTTATTTCTTAAACTCAGTATTTCATAATTTATTTAAAAATTGCATTCTTCTTAATTTAGTCCTCACTCACTTTGATAACCTAGAGCTTTACAAAAATTATAAAGTAGAAGAAAAACGCACAGCATGTTGTGAACTTTCCTTTAAGACTTCATTAAAAATAGGACTAGCCTGATGATAGCTGCACTAAGTCCGATGTATGCAACTTTCACACATGGAGATGTGATGAGGTCGAATATGGAATAACTTTACTCTACCATTAGTAGAGTTTCCTTTTTTCTGGCACAAAGGAAAAAACAAACATGTACTTAGACAAATGTCACTTTTATACCACTATCCCATTTCTTATGGAAGCCCTGCTCTAAGTATATTGAGCCTCTCAATATATCTTGATATCTTGTGACTATTTGGATTTTTTTTTTTTTTTTTTTTTCCATATTTCCCATCTCTGGGCTGTATTCTGGGTGAGTTCCTTGGTTTCACTATCCACTAATTTTCTCTTAGATTATGTTCAGTCTAGGGCTTATTCCAACTAGATGTTTTATTAATTTAAATTAAAATAGTTTTATTAGCAAACATGTCATTAGCAAGCATAAGTTCTTTTCATGTTTAAGTATTTGTTTCATCTCCTTTTTATTAATTTTGTTTTTTATTTTTTCCAGACTTGCCTAAAGTTAATTTCATCTTGGGTGTATTCTTGTGTCCACTGCCTGTTTTTTTGGCTCTTTCTTAACATTAGTTTGCTCGCCTATTTTGAAATATGAATTTGCAAGCTCAGTTTTACATGCTCCCTCTCTCTCCCTCTCTCTCTTTCTCTCATGTGCATGCACATCTGAGCATGCTCACTCTCATTCTCCCTGTCTCCTTCTTCCCCTTTCTCCCTCTCTCCTTCTCTTTCTCTTTTAATACCAGTAGCTGTTTAGTCATTTCCAACTCATGGCTTCCCCAGGTGTGTCAGAATAGAACTATGCACCACAGGGTTTTCAATGGCTGAATTTTTTGGAAGTAGATTGCCAGGCCTTTCTTCTAAGGCATTTCTGGGCAGGCCTAAACCTCCAACCTTTCAGTTAGCAGCCAAGTGTGTTAACCGTTTGCACCACGCAGGGACTCTTCCTCTGTTATAAGCCCTCATTATTCCTACGTACTTTAGTTCTTTCCACATAGCATCCTAAGGAGTCCAGTCAAACCAAACCAAAAAATGGTCCTTCTTCATGGTGATATCAGTGATAAAACAGATTTGGTCACTAAACCAATGGGCAAGTTAGCTCAGTTTCCAATAAAACAAAAAGTAATACCTTGGCCCTCTCATCTATTTTGGCCTACAGTGTCCGACAAAGCCATAACCCCAACCTTACCATCACAACCATAATGTCTGAGTGGAACTGGGGTGAAAAAGCCCCATTCCCATTCCAAATGTGAGGCAATAATCCCATTGTCTCTGTTTTCAAGTACTGCACAGAGCTTTTTAGACTGGATACTACAGATTATAACTTCAGATCCATTCACAACTTTGTGTTTGGTATCTATGGAGATATTTATCTTGCTTTTGATCCCAGCTATATATTTTAGGTTTTCTTTATTTTTACCTTTCACTGTTATTGTTGGGAGCAGAGGTGGCATTTAACATAGTAGCTCATTGTGCTATCCCAACCAGAAATGCCAGGTTGCTATTAGAAGCACATGGATAAGAAAAATTATAAAGGCTAGTGAATTTAACACGTTGTGAGACAAGATGGTTTTAGAAAAGATACCTATATAAGTGTATTTTTCTAGAAAGAATGTTTTGGCGTACTGAGATTTGAAATAGCATGCTGGTGAATACTCTCTAGTCTAACTCATCCGGGAATGATCTGATCCAGATACGAGGGCCACAGCACATCAAAATCACTTTGTATTTGATCTGAAAGGGAAAACAGAAGCTCTGTCAACCTGGAGTGTTGTGTTCCTCTCTAGTGCTGTTGCTTGGCCTTCTCTTAATTTCCCATTCTTTCTCACAGGGATTCTTGCAACAGTCTCCCAATCAGTCTCCTCTAACCAGAAGAGGTATTACTCTTTTAAAAATGACATGGGAGGCGGGGCCAAGATGGCGGACTAGGTGGACGCTACCGCGGATCCCTCTTGCAACAAAGACTAGGAAAAACAAGGGAATTGATCATATACATAACAATCTACGAACTCTGAACAACAACACAGACTTAGAGACGGAAAACGAACAAATACGGGCAGACAGCGACCGTTTTCAGAACTAGGAGCCAGCGTACCAGGCAGGTGACCTTCGGAGCCCGATCTGGGGCAGAGCCCAGGGGGGCAGACAGCACAGAAGGGGGGCCCAGCCCTTCCCCCCCAAACCCATCCCGGGAGGAAGTCTAGCTGGTTGGTGTGGGCGGCGTAGCGGCGCAGCCGGAGGGAGAAGCACCCAGGAGGCAGTGACTGATCTGGCAGTGGGGAGAACAGCATCCCAGCCGGGGAGCCGTCCCGCCGGGGGTTTGGCGGGAAGTGGGCGGGGAACGAGCGGGGGGGGCGGGGATATCAGCTATATTTCCCTAAAGTGACCCCGGGGCGGGGCCCACACATTTGTGCGGAGGGGACGCACACCCAGTTTGCCCGAGAGGTGTGGTGCACCGGAAGGAGAAGTCCCCGGGAGGAAGTGACTGGTCTCGGAGCGGGGAAAGCAGCGTCCCAGCCGGGGTGCCGGCCCGCTGGGATTTGGGCGCGCTCGCGGGAGGGGCGTGAGCACGGGGTCCAATTTTATTACCCTGAATTGACCCAGGGGGTGGGCCCACCTGTTCATGCCGGAAACGCCCACCCAGTTCGCGCGAGCAGTGCCGCGTACCAGAGGGAGAAGTCCCCGGGAGGAAGTGACTGGTCTCGGAGCAGGGAAAGCAGCGAGCTGGCCGGGACCCGTCCCGCTCGGATTTTGGCAGACAGGGGCGGAGCGTGAATGAGGCGTTCAGCTCTATATTCTGCGGTGCTACATTCCTAGCTCTCTGAGCCCTCCCCCACCCTCCCCAGGCGGCTCCATTAACATCCGAATACTGGGAGCCAGAGGGAGAATTCAGATAGGGATCTGACTGCATTTTTTTTTAGCTGATTACCTGGAAAATCTAGTTTCCCAGTGATGGCTCGGAGACAGCAGTCCATATCAAACCACATAAAGAAACAGACCATGACAGCTTCTCCAACCACCCAAACAAAAGAATCAAAATCTTTCCCAAATGAAGATACAATCCTGGAATTATCAGATACAGAATATAAAAAACTAATTTACAGAATGCTTAAAGATATCACAAATGAAATTAGGATAAATGCAGAAAAAGCCAAGGAACACACTCATAAAACTGTTGAAGAACTCAAAAAGATTATTCAAGAACATAGTGGAAAAATTAATAAGTTGCAAGAATCCATAGAGAGACAGCATCCAGAAATCCAAAAGATTAACAATAAAATTACAGAATTTGACAACGCAATAGAAAGTCAGAGGAGCAGACTCGAGCAATTAGAATGTAGACTGGGACTTCTGGAGGACCAGGGAAACAACACCAACATAGCTGAAAAAAAATCAGACAAAAGAATTTAAAAAAATAAAGAAACCCTAAGAATCATGTGGGACTCTATCAAGAAGGATAACTTGCGAGTGATTGGAGTCCCAGAACAGGGAAGGGGGACAGAAAACACAGAGAAAATAGTTGAAGAACTCCTGACACAAAACTTCCCTGACATCATGAAAAACGAAAGGATATCTATCCAAGATGCTCATCGAACCCCATTTAAGATTGATCCAAAAAGAAAAACACCAAGACATATTATCATCAAACTTGGCAAAACCGAAGACAAACAGAAAATTTTAAAAGCAGCCAGGGAGAAAAGAAAGGTTTCCTTCAAGGGAGAATCAATAAGAATAAGTTCAGACTACTCAGCAGAAACCATGCAGGCAAGAAGGGAATGGGACGACATATACAGAGCACTGAAGGAGAAAAACTGCCAACCAAGGATCATATATCCAGCAAAACTCTCTCTGAAATATGAAGGAGAAATTAAGATATTTACAGATAAACACAAGTTTAGAGAATTTGCAAAAACTAAACCAAGACTGCAAGAAATGCTTAAGGAGATTGTTTGGCCTGATGACCAATAATATCAGGTACCAGCACAATACAAGGTCACAAAACAGAACGTCCTGATATCAACGCAACTCAAATAGGGAAAGCACAAAAACAAACAAATTAAGACTAATTCTAATAAATAAATAAATAAACAAAATAATACACATAACAGGAAATCATGGAAATCAATAGATAAACGATCACAATAATCAAAAAGAGGGACTAAATACAGCAGGCATTGAACTGCCAGATGGAGAGTGATACAAGGTGATATAGAAGGATACAAGCTAGGTTTTTACTTAGAAAAATAGGGGTAAATAATAAGGTAACCACAAAAAGGAATATCAACTCCATAACTCAAGAAAAAAAAACAAGAAAAACGTAACGACTCAACAAACACAAAGTTAAACATTATGAAAATGAGGATCTCACAAGCTACTAAGAAAAATGTCTCAGCACAAAAAAGCCTGTGGAAAAATGAAATGGCCAACAACACACATGAAAAGGCATCAAAATGGCAGCACTAAAAACTTACTTATCTATAATTACCCTGAATGTAAATGGACTAAATGCACCAATAAAGAGACAGAGAGTCACGGACTGGAAAGAAACACGATCCATCTATATGCTGCCTACAAGAGACACACCTTAGACTTAGAGACACAAACAAACTAAAACTCAAAGGATGGAAAAAAATATATCAAGCAAACAATAAGCAAAAAAGAAGAGGAGTAGCAATATTAATTTCTCACAAAATAGACTTTAGACTTAAATCCGCCACAAAGGATAGAGAAGGACACTATATAATGATAAAAGGGACAATTGATCAGGAAGACATAACCATATTAAATATTTACGCACCTAATGACAGGGCTGCAAGATACATAAATCAAATTTTAACAGAATTGAAAAGTGAGATAGACACCTCCACATTTATAGTAGGAGACTTCAAAACACCACTTTCGGAGAAGGACAGGACATCCAGTAAGAAGCTCAATAGAGACACGGAAGACCTACTTACAACAATCAACCAACTTGACCTCATTGACTTATACAGAACTCTCCACCCAACTGCTGCAAAATATACTTTTTTTTCTAGTGCACATGGAACATACTCTAGAATAGACCACATATTAGGTCATAAAACAAATCTTTGCAGAATCCAAAACATCAAAATATTACAAAGCATCTTCTCAGACCACAAGGCAATGAAGCTAGAAATCAATAACAGAAAAACTAGGGAAAAGAAATCAAGTACTTGGAAAATGAACAATACCCTCCTGAAAAAAGACTGGGTTATAGAAGACATCAAGGAGGGAATAAGGAAATTCTTAGAAAGCAACGAGAATGAAAATTCTTCCTATCAAAACCTCTGGGACACAGCAAAAGCAGTGCTCAGAGGCCAATTTATATCAATAAATGCACACATACAAAAAGAAGAAAGAGCCAAAATCAGAGAACTGTCCCTACAACTTGAACAAATACAAAGTGAGCAGCAAAAGAATCCATCAGGCACCAGAAGAAAACAAATAATAAAAATTAGAGCTGAACTAAATGAATTAGAGAACAGAAAAACAATTGAAAGAATTCACAAAGCCAAAAGCTGGTTCTTTGAAAAAATTAACAAAATTGATAAACCATTGGCTAGACTGACTAAAGAAAAACAGGAAAGGAAACAAATAACCCGAATAAGAAACGAGAAGGACCACATCACAACAGAGCCAAATGAAATTAAAAGAATCATTTCAGATTACTACGTAAAATTGTACTCTAACAAATTTGAAAACCTAGAAGAAATGGATAAATTCTTAGAAAAATACTACCTACCTAAACTAACACATTCAGAAGTAGAACAACTAAATAGACCCATAACAAAAAAAGAGATTGAAACGGTAATCAAAAAACTTCCAACAAAAAAAAGTCCTGGCCCAGATGGCTTCACTGCAGAGTTCTACCAAACCTTCAGAGAAGACTTAACACCACTACTACTGAAGGTATTTCAAAGCATAGAAAAAGACGGAATACTACCCAACTCCTTCTATGAAGCTACCATCTCCCTGATACCAAAACCACGTAAAGACATTACAAAAAAAGAAAATTTTAGACCTATATCCCTCATGAACATAGATGCAAAAATCCTCAACAAAATTCTAGCCAATAGAATCCAACAACACATCAAAAAAATAATTCACCCTGATCAAGTGGGATTTATACCAGGTATGCAAGCCTGGTTTAATATCAGAAAAACCATTAATGTAATCCATCACATAAATAAAACAAAAGATAAAAACCACATGATCTTATCAATAGATGCAGAAAAGGCATTTGACAAAGTTCAACACCCATTTATGATCAAAACTCTTACCAAAATAGGAATTGAAGGAAAATTCCTCAACATAATAAAGGGCATCTATGCAAAGCCAACAGCCAATATCACTCTAAATGGAGAGAACTTGAAAGCATTTCCCTTGAGAACGGGAACCAGACAAGGATGCCCTTTATCACTGCTCTTATTCAACATCGTACTTGAAGTCCTAGCCAGGGCAATTAGGCTAGACAAAGAAATAAAGGATATCCAGATTGGTAAGGAGGAAGTAAAGCTATCACTATTTGCAGATGACATGATCGTATACATGGAAAACCCTAAGGAATCCTCCAGAAAGCTACTGAAACTAATAGAAGAGTTTGGAAGAGTCTCAGGTTATAAAATAAACATACAAAAATCACTTGGATTCCTCTACATCAACAAAAAGAACACCGAAGAGGAAATAACCAAATCAATACCATTCACAGTAGCCCCCAAGAAGATAAAATACTTAGGAATAAATCTTACCAAGGATGTAAAAGACCTATACAAAGAAAACTATAAAACTCTGCTACAAGAAATTCAAAAGGACATACTTAAGTGGAAAAACATACCCTGCTCATGGATAGGAAGACTTAACATAGTAAAAATGTCTATTCTACCAAAAGCCATTTATACATATAACGCACTTTCAATCCAAATATCAATGTCATACTTTAAGGGGATAGAGAAACAAATCACTAATTTCATATGGAAGGGAAAGAACCCCCGGATAAGCAAAACATTACCGAAAAAGAAGAAGAAAGTGGGAGGCCTCACCCTACCTGATTTCAGAACCTATTATATAGCTACAGTAGTCAAAACAGCCTGGTACTGGTACAACAACAGGCACATAGACCAATGGAACAGAATTGAGAACCCAGATATAAATCCATCCACGTATGAGCAGCTGATATTTGACAAAGGACCAGTGTCAGTCAACTGGGGAAATAATAGTCTTTTTAACAAATGGTGCTGGCATACCTGGATATCCATTTGCAAAAGAATGAAACAGGACCCATACCTCACACCATGCACAAAAACTAACTCCAAGTGGATCAAAGACCTAAACATAAAGACTAAAACGATAAAGATCATGGAAGAAAAAATAGGATCAACCCTAGGAGCCCTAATACAGGGCATAAACAGAATACAAAACATTACCAAAAATGATGAAGAGAAACCAGATAACTGGGAGCTCCTAAAAATCAAACACCTATGCTCATCTAAAGACTTCACCAAAAGAGTAAAAAGACCACCTACAGACTGGAAAGAATATTCAGCTATGACATCTCAGACCAGCACCTGATGTCTAAAATCTACATGATTCTGTCAAAACTCAACCACAAAAAGCAAACAACCCAATCAAGAAGTGGGCAAAGGATATGAACACACATTTCACTAAAGAAGATATTCAGGCAGCCAACAGATACATGAGAAAATGCTCTCAATCATTAGCCATTAGAGAAATGCAAATTAAAACTACGATGAGATTCCATCTCACATCAACTAGACTGGCATTAATTCAAAAAACACAAAATAATAAATGTTGGAGAGGCTGCGGAGAGATTGGAACTCTCATACACTGCTGGTGGGATTGTAAAATGGTACAACCACTTTGGAAATCCATCTGGCGTTATCTTAAACAGAAATAGAACTACCATACAACCCAGAAATCCCACTCCTGGGAATATACCCTAGAGATACAAGAGCCTTCACACAAACAGACATATGCACACCCATGTTTATTGCAGCTCTGTTTACAATAGCAAAAAGCTGGAAGCAACCAAGATGTCCGTCAACGGATGAATGGGTAAATAAATTGTGGTATATTCACACAATGGAATACTACGCATCGATAAAGAACAGTGACGAATCTCTGAAACATTTCATAACATGGAGGAATCTGGAAGGCATTATGCTGAGCGAAATGAGTCAGAGGCAAAAGGACAAATATTGTATAAGACCACTATTATAAGATCTTGAGAAATAGAAAAAACGGAGAAGAACACATACTTATGTGGTTACAAAGGGGGGAGGGAGGGAGGGAGGGAGAGGGCTTTTTATTGATCAATCAGTAGATAAGAACTGCTTTGGGTGAAGGGAAAGACAACACTCAATACAAGGAAGGTCAGCCTAATTGGACTGGATTAAAAGCAAAGAGGTTTCCAGGATAAAATGAAAGCTTTAAAGATCAGCGGAGCAGGGGCTGGGGTCTGGGGAACTTGGTTTGAGGGGACTTCTAAGTCAATGGGCAAAATAATTCTATTATGAAAACATTCTGCATCCCACTTTGAATTGTGGCGCCTGGGGTCCTAAAATGCCAACAAGCGGCCATCTAAGATACATCAATTGGTCTCAACCCACCTGGAGCAAAGGCAAAGGAAGAACACCAAGGTCACACGACAACTAAGAACCCAAGAGACAGAAAGGGCCACATGAACCAGAGACCTACATTATCCTGAGACCAGAAGAACTAGTTGGTGCCCGGCCACAATCGATGTCTGCCCTGTCAGGGAGCACAACAGACAACTCCTGAGGGAGCAGGAGACTAATGGGATATAGACCCCAAATTCTCATGAAAAGACCATACCTAATGGTATGATTGCGACTAGAGGAATCCCAGAGACAATGCTCCCCAGAACTTCTGATGGCACAGGACAGGAACCATCCCCAAAGACAAATCATCAGGCATGAAAAGGACTGGTCAGTGGGGGGGAGAGAGATGCTGATGAAGAGTGAGCTAATTAAATCAGGTGGACACTGGAGAGTGTGTTGGCAACTCTTGACTGGAGGGGGGATGGGAAGATAGAGAGAGAGGGAAGATGGCAAAATTGGCACGAAACGAGAGACTGAAAGGGCTGACTCAATGGGGGAGAGCAAGTGGGAGAAGGGAGTAAGATGTATGTAAACCTACATGTGACAGACTGATTGGAATGGTAAATGTTCACTTGAAGCTTAATAAAAATTTAAAAAAAAAAAAAATGACCATGGTAGGTATTTACAACAAAGAATCCAGTGGTTCCATATGATTACAGAAAGAGACCAAATTCCTAATGATGGCAAACAAGGCCTTTGCTATCTGATCCCTACAGTCTCAACGTATCTTCTGCAGTCTCAACTTGTGTTGCTTCACCTCAAATGCCTTCTTCACCAGCCCAAACTTTCCTAACACAACACACAACTTTCTGACTATAGGTCTTGCTCCCTACAGGGGTATTTCTCCTCTACCCGAAATACTTTCTTTTTTCCCTATTACATTCCCCATTAGCAGCCCCCATCTCTCCAATGGTACGGAAATTTTTAATCTCATTTAAGACTCAGACTAAACATCCTCCTTTTATATATGCTCCAACACTTGGCTCACATCTCACTTGAAGTATTTATCATGTTGTATCAACTATGTACATGGCTAAGGCCCCTTGTCTCATTCATCCCCTAATCTTCAGTGTCTGGAAAAACGCCTGGTACGCAGTAGTCAATCTATGTTTGTGAAATTCATTTTCGAACCAGGTAGAATATCCTTCTTTAAACCCAGTAGCTAGAACTCATTCAATGAATTAACAAATGAACTTGTGTTGAGGGAAAGGTGTTAAAAATGAGGAAGCAGTTTAGAAATCATGTCATATGAGAAACATTGAAAAATAAATTTTTTTTAGATAAGGAAAGATTCGAGAGAGACAATAAGTTTATCTTTATTAGTCAAACTTTTTATTCAGTGAGTATAAAGACTATTTGTAAAGAATCTGATATTTACTTTTTAGTATGTTTTCATAATATAACCACTCTTTTATGGGGTATTCAATAGTCCAAGTCTACCACTCGTGGAAAAGTAAGATGTTGTCTTCCAGTGGTACCATTCACAGCACACAATTCAAAGCATCTTAGATAAAAACGAGTGCTACTCCTCACCGGCAACCGAATGCTAAAAAAAAAATATTCAATTTCTCATGTACACCAAATATTTAAGGCAATAATTGCAGAAGGAAAGCACTCCACTGGAAATACATACTGGAGACTACTGGAAAAGGATGGCTTTTCTAAATCTCTCACGTGATGATGAAGTACACAAAGGTGTTGAAAAGCGCAGAACCTAGAAGTAGCAGTAATAAGAAACAGCACCTTCAATTTACTAAACACTCACTGTGTGCCAGGCGATCTACACATTTCCATTATTTAATTTTCATCATAAACCAGCCCCAAAGGCAGATAATATTTCTCCCATTTTATAGATGAGGAAATGAGATTTAAAGAGATTAAATTACTAAACACCTTACAGCTAGGATAGTGACAAGGCCAGAATTTGAACCCAGATCTGCTTTACTGAATACTCTACTGACTTCCTGTAGGGGAAGGTCTAAGGGGACAAAAGAGGCAATGGAGACTATCGGTCAGTGAAAAGTTGGTTAAAGATGACCTCAGAGAATTAATTAAATCAAGTGATAAGAATGATGACAGGAATAAGGAGACCAAACTGAATTGATTAGTATGGCATCAGGAATGAAGTCATCATCCAAAAACTCATCCAACTGTAGATCAAACACAAAATCCAAGATACGGTGAAAGACATGTTAAGTTCATCTAAACTGTTACATGAACATCTTTGGAGAAAGTCATAGTGGATCTCAGTCACAAAGCCTTTTCAGAAACGCTTGTCAGTTAACCCTGAAAGTAGAACTGCATCTCCTTCATCGCCATCCCATCCTTGGCAACTCCACCCATAAAAATCCTCTGTCGTCGAGTCGATTCTGTCGGCACCTTCACAGTCACCCCCTACTTAATAAATTGTTCTTTGCATTCTTCTCGGAGGTCATACACTGATAAGCCACACATAAATGGAGTTATACATTGTATTACTGCTCTTAATATTACCAACGAGCATATATTCCATCCCCTAGGTTCCTGTGTTCATAAATTCACTGCACAACCATGACCATTGTGGTCTGCATGTAGGTGTTGAGTCAGTGTGTGCTGATGGGCTGATTATTTGTGTTCGTCATTTTCCAGAAATGTAATCCCTGAGGATACACATCATTTAATCTAAGAACAATAACAATGACAAAATAATGCCCTCTATTTTATATCACATATTTAAAAATTGTTCCTATAACCCTATATTATCCTATTCTTCCAATAGATCCCAAACCAAACTTGTTGCTGTCGAGCCAATTCCAACTCATAACAACCCTACAGGACAGAGTAGAACTGCTCCATAGGGTTTCCAAGCAGCAGCTGGTGGATTCTAACTGCTGACCTTTTGGTTAGCAGCTGAGCTCTTAACCACTGTACCACCAGGGCTCCTTATGTTTTCATAGAGATTATAAAATAAGTTTTAAATACTGATCATTTTCATAATAGAAGATGGACAGTTAAACAACGTTGTGACATATTCTCTCAACCCCAGCATAGTCCACCACCATGAAGGAGATAATACAAAATCATTATATTAGACACAATCATTTTGGAATATATGCTATATATATTGTATGTGTGGACAGATATCTTTAATAGAAAAATCAAATCAGCTTTCACAGCCAATGATGGGAGCTTGAAGAGTAAGAGAGTAAGAGATGAAGGGAAAATATACTACTGTATTTAGTCCTTCAAGAGTAGTAAATATCATGATACATAATATATGTCAGGTATCTAAGGAATAAGGAAGACCGAAGAAGAATTGACACCTTTGAATTATGATGATGGCGAAGAATATTGAATATACCATGGACTGCCAAAAGAATGAACAAATCCATCCTGGAAGAAGTACAATCAGAATGCCCCTTAGAAGCAAGGATGGTGAGACTAAGTCTTACATACTTTGGACATGTTATCAGGAGGGATCAGTCCCTGGAGAAAGACATCATGCTTGGTAAAGTAGAGGGTCAGCGGAAAAGACACTCATTGTGATGGATTGACACAGTAGCTGCAACAATGGGCTCAAGCATGATAAAGATTGTGAGGATGGCACAGGACCAGGCAATGTTTCATTCTGTTGTACATAGGGTTGCTATGAGTAGGAATCAACTTGACAGTACCTAACAACAACAACATCTAATTAGGTCCCGGCGCGTAATAAATAATAAATACGTATTTTCTTCCCTTATTGATTTCTTCTTTTCTTTTTTTAGAATTGAAGAAAGTAATAAAGTCATATAAATGAGTCATTAAATGGTTTTCAACACTAAATGAATTAAGAAAAGTCCATGTGTCTTAAGCGGGAAGCTTAATTATCAAAAATAAGGGAAGGAAATACACCATCAACCCTAAAGAGAAGGGCCTTGGTGCCCTCTAGAAAGACTTGAGCAGGTCACTGCCATCTGGTGGCATTTGGATTCAAAGAGTTTTGATAGGTGATTCATTCCTAACATATCAGAGTAAAGTCTGAACTTAAGAATGGGAATCTTTCCCAAATATTTACCTTGGGAGTAAACTGTTTCTAACTGGATTTTAATGTTGTAGAGGTAATTCCTTTCATATTTTACTTTATGTTTTTCATGTTCAGACAGGACTAATGAATTACTACTTACTAAGATAAAAACTAAACTACTTAAGATTCTTTCTGATTTCTGAATAAACTGAAAAAATAATGGATCACCTAAGATCATTTAAGTAATAAATGTTACGTGTATAGATGTTACACATTCTCTATGTATTTTTAACTAATAATTTTTCGTATAAGTTAAACATGTGCTTTAAATAAATTTTTGTGATTTCATTTCTACCACTTAGATGTATTTCTTTTGGGCCCACATAACTATTTAATTTACAATGTAGTATTAAAAAAACAAAAACCAAACCCATTACCATCGAGCTGTTTCTGACTCACAGAGACCCCTACAGGACAGAGTAGAATTACTCCATACAGTTTCCAAGGAGCACCTGGTGGATTCAAACTGCCAGCCTTTTGGTTAGCACCAGTAGCTCTTAACCACTACACCAGCAGGGTTTCACAATGTAGTATACTCTACCCTTATTACACTAAGTAAAAATCTACTTGTCATTAGCCACTCCACCCTCAATTGGATTGGGAAGGAATTAATTTGATGCATTTCTTAGTTAATTAGCAAAAAAAATCATGAAAATAATCAGAGTTCATGTGGTTGATTAGACTGCAAGAGTCTTTAGAACAAACTTCCTCCCCTCCACCTCAAACTTACAAATTTTTTTATATGATTTTGACTTTGTTATAATTTTATCTTCTAAAACTTCATTAATAATGTTCACTTATACCCTTTCACCCCCAAATTATTTTTCTATGTCGCTTCATTTTGTCCTAACGCAGTAGAAGTCCACAACTTTTTTGTATCCATGGTACACTTTTGAATTGAATACTTGACCACAAACTTAAAGAGGTTATATTGAATTATTACCAAGTTACTTACTTGCTTGGTTGTCCTTCAGTACTGTGGCATTGTTTGAGAAACACTGTTTACTGTACTTACTTATATGCTTATTAGGTAAAAATTTCCCACATTTCAGATAATACTTTTTTTCTTTAAAGTCAGCTTGATTTTATACTATGCCTCTAATGTCTTAATTACAAGAAATAAACCTTGCTCTGCCTTTTATTTTTGCTTCAAACACTAAAAAGAGTAAAGTTTTTTCTTTTCACACTTGAGTATGTGATAGATACTTTATAAGTTACCAGAATTTCTTAACCCTTCATCCTGATATACCACCTTCGGAGACCATCTATGCAGTATTCGAACTACCATATACCTCAAAGCATTTTCTCTCAAATTTTGAGAATTATTTTCTTTTCCTTCTATAATTTCTCTAGGCTAGTGGCTACATAAAACCCACTGCCATCAAGTCAACTCCACTCATAGCGACCTATAGGGTTGCTGTGAGTGGCTACATAGTTCCTTTTAAAAGTAAGAGAAAGTAAGCCCACATGTTTTTAATTGCTCTGAGCAGATCATTAATTTGCAATTACAAAGTAGACTCCACAAGGGTCAACAGATGGAGCAAAACAATTTTAAATTACTCCTTCCTCTCTTTGTCTTTTGTATGAAATACTATTGAAAAGTTCTGGTCACACAAACAAATACGGCATCAAGCAAAGGGCTCGTCCTACAGTTTCGATATAACATAAAAGGGATACTTTTTATCCCTCAGTTAATGCCCATTTATGCCCTTCCACATAAAACTGATTCATTTATTTAGTTTCAGATATTATCATTATGATGGGGACTCTTAAGAACAGAATGATCTTTATCATTAGGTGTGAATTTATGCCTGCCACTCTTAATGAATGTTTGAAGTAATTTTATTATAGTAAAATATTAATTACATTATTTGAGAAAAACATTCCCCTCTGGGCCACAGACTTCTTGAGTCATCTGAAATTATCCTAGGGAATTGGACAAGGGTGTACTATAAACCAGTTTGATCATTTAATGAGTTCATGACAGGGGCAGATCACCCAATAAGCAAAGTAACCACGCACGGGCTTACTTATGCTCACCTTGCTTACTGAGTACTCTGTCCCTGCCAGGGATTATACATTTGAAAAGAGGCTTTGATTCTATAGGAAGGTGCCGTGGCACTGGGAAAGAGACAGATGTCAGCCATACCCAGAAGCGGAATCTTTGATGTGGTGAAAAATGTGAAATTGTTCACTACAGATTAGTAAGTAAGCACAAGTAAGCCTGTGATTATCTTGCTTATTGGGCAATCCACCTGGGTTCATGACATGTCACTCATCCTTGCTTTGCAAGAGAAGAAAAAGTTAAGGGAGAATTAGGGGACATTCCACAGACAGGTGACTGGGGGGTTGGTAGTTAGGCCCTGTGGTGTGATTAATTACTTTTGTGTGTGGCCTTTCTAGTCGTGATCTTTTAACTCCCACCCAGGTGATTCAGCAGGACTGTGTGATAGGTTAATTGTGGCCTGCCAAAGGGATTGTTCAGTTTTCCCTGAAAAGAGAGCCAATTCCAGAGGAAAGAGGCGGAGCCCACCACCACCAAGGAAGGAGAGACCTGGCAGCAGAGACCCAGCAGCAGGAGACAGTTTAGTGGGCTTCCCGGCCCACGGAGAGAGAAAGCTGAGTGCCTTTGGGTGGAGGTCGAGGGCCAGGGAAAGGCTGTGCCTGCAAGCACAGCTGGGGAGAGGCTGTCCTGATGAAAGAACTATATTGTGAGTGCTCCTGAGCCTGAATTGTAACTGTTACTTCCTTATAATAAACCCCATAATCATGAGTATGGTCGTTGAGCTCTGTGTGGCCATTGCAATGAATTATGGAACCCAGCAGAGAAGTAGAGAGTGCTGTGTGAGGGACGGTTGGTGTAAGAATTAGTAAAGGTGTCAGAGAGAGGAGGCTTGTCTGGCCTCTGCCTCGTGGGAGTCAGCCTTGCACTGTTGATCTTGGTTCTCCTACCCCATTGTGGGGTTGGAGGAGGTCAGACACTGTCCCCATGCCATTTTTACAGGCCCATAAAGAGATTAAGCTCTGAAAGAGGAAAGGAGAAGATAATTTTTCAGCTAACCGGGCGCTATAACACAATTCTGAGCAACTCTGGGTAAATATGTCATGTCTGTACAGAGATAGATAACGTTCCAAAAATTTTGTGTCAAGGTATGCTTCCATTAGCAATACATCTCAGCACTGTAAACGTATTATACATTGTCATGGATTGAATTATGTCCCCCCGCAAAATGTGCATATCAATTGGGCTAGACCATGATTCCTGGTATTGTGTGATTTTCCTATATGTTGTAAATCCTGCCCCTATGATGTTAATGAGGGAGGATGGGTGGCAGTTGTGTTAGTGAGGCAGGACTTAACCTAGAGGACTGGATTGTGTCTTGAGGCAATCTCTTGAGATATAAAAGATAGAGGCAAGCAGATAGACATGGGGGCCTCATATGACCAAGAAAGCAATACTAGGAGCAAAGCACATCCTTCGGACCTAGGGTTCCTGCACAAAGAAGCTCCTACTCCAGGGGAAGATTGATGAGAAGGCTGACAGAGAAAGCCTTCCCCTGGAGCTGACACCCTGAATTTGGACTTTTAGCCTACTTTACTGTGCAGAAATAAATTTCTCTCTGTTAAAACCATCCACTTGTGGCATTTCTGTTACAGCAGCAATAGATGACTAAGACATACATCTAGCATTTAGAATTTTTTAAATGGTAAATGTGTGTGTATATATCCCATTTTACCCACCACCAGCCACCTCTCAGTTTGTTATTCTGTGGTGGTTTGCATGCTGTAATCTATGCCACCGGTATTTCAAACACTGGCAAGGTCGCTAATGGTGGGCAAGTTTCAGCAGAGTTTACAAACTAAGACAGACAAGGAAGAAAGGCCTGGCAATCTACTTCAGAAAATTTGCCAATGAAAACCTTATGGATCACAACAGAACATCGTTCAACTGAATCGCTTTGGACGCATCACCAGTAGGGATCAACTGCTAGAGTAAGACATCATGTTAGGTGAAGTAGAGGGTCAATGAGGGGGAAGGAGACCCTTGGCACAATATTTGTAACGATGTGCTTGAACATGCCAGTGACCGTGAGGATGTCACAGGACTGGGCTATGTTGTGTTCTGTTGTACATAAGGTCAACATGAGTCAGAGCTGACTCATAGCAGCTATCTATCTAATTATACCCCTGTAAGGATGTTCTTTGTTCTATTTTTTTCTTTATTTTTAAGGATGTTCTATGCTCCACTAGTTTATTTAAAATTGCACGCACTTGTTCAGTAAAAATGTTTTCACCCTTAATCTATCTCACATACTGGGACCATTAATGACTCACACAAATTTTAGAGGTGTCATGAGTGTTAACCTAAATATGCATTCTTACGGCTGCCAGGAGAACATGTGGTGTAGGGAGATGAGTGTTGCCAGAGTGTCAGAGTAACTTGGCAGTTAACTTGCTTTGGGGCCTTAGGAAAATCACTTTTCCCTACACAGCTTGTAGGTTTTCATCTGTAAAATAAAATTGGGAGTACAAGATCTCTAAGGTTCTTTCAACTTAGAGATATTATATAGAGAGTATACTTCTAGTCCATTTATTTTATAAAGTATTAGTTAGCATTCATAGCCAATAACCCTGGATTTGACTATTATCAGTTTTTTTTTTGTTTGTTTGTTTGTATGGATCTTTTTTTTTTTTATGTTTCTGGGCAGCCAGAAGGCCCAGAGTAACAAAGAAGAGCCACTTTGACCTGGTTCCAGTCCTAGACACCAGAAACACACAAACGAAAGTTTACCATTTAGTTGGAAAGACACATAAGCAAAAACTTAAATGGAAATAGGATATGATAAAAACATAATGTGGTATCCGTTATAATTTTATTGCTGTTAGCTGCTCTCAAGTCAGCTCCCAACTCATGGTGACTTCATGTACAAGGAAACAAACACTTCCTGGTGCTGTGTCATCCCAATGATTAGGTAAAGATTGAACCCTTTTGATCCATAAGATTTTCATTGGCCGATTTTCAGAAGTAGATTACCAGGCCTTTCTTCAGGTGATGTTAATTCTTAGACATCTGACATTGTATTGATTAATGAGAGGAAATGTCTCCCCTTTCCTGTAAATAATTAGTTAAGCAATGGATAAGTTGGGCTAATTAGCAGCATCCTAGCAACAGAAGGAATGGAGCTGAGGGGCACCCCTGAGGTACTATGTTTCGCGGGTGGTTTTGAGGGCTCAGGCACCCACCCAAATCCTCAGCTCTCTGAGTGCACCAGGACTAAACCTGGGCTCCTCTTTCAACAGGGCTAATCAGGACTTACTTTATTATTGAGCCCTGTTGGGGAGGTTAGTATATTTCATACCCCTGCTTCCCCTTAACTATGGTCAATCCGTCCTCCAGAATATTTAATACCTACAAAAAAATTGACTAAGATTTTTGGTTTAGCTGAGACATTAGTTTGATCATGTCTTCTTATGCTGAAAAATTTTTTTGCCCCTCCATTTGGCTCACCAACATTGTCTTGTCCTCTGGTTGGATTCAGCCAATGCGTGACAATGAAAAGAGACCAGGGAACAAGGAGAGTGGTCAGAGTATTTACCACCCCACCTACTTCCTCCCTGATGGTATGGTTTGGCAATGACTATATTCCTTAACCTAAGCTACAGCTCCTGCCTGACTGGCACTCATCTAATGCTACAATTCTCATATTCCAGTAAAAGCTCAGTCCTAGCAATGACAGTAACTTTCTGCTATTGCTTGTCTCCGGGGTACTTCACTTCTTTAGACAGTACCCTTAACATCATCCCATACCTCTGTAAATAGGTCCTCCATTAAATTCCCTTCAATTACCCCCCTGAGGAGGCTATTCTTTTCCTGCCAAGAATCTTGACTCTTACAAACCAATTAATGAAGTGTTGATGCTATGCACAAATTGCATTGGAAACAAAGAAGGCTACTTGAGGTTACTGGGAAGTCAGAAATGTCTCTAAAGAGTTAGTAATATTTAAACTGAAATAAAAACGAAACAGCAAAACTAAAAATTGAATACTTTTTTCACAGAAAGTTAAAAGGGAGGTAGGCACTCCAGGAAAAAGCATATGCAAAGGTGTGGGGCATGGAGACATGAGAGATAATGACGTATCTGAGGAAACTTCAAACAAAGTATGGGGTTTGAGGTTTAGGGAAGATAAGAGAGAGTGGCCAGAGATGATACTGAAAGGTGGACAGGGCTAGGTCATAAGAAACTTTGTATGTCATGTGTGCAGGAAAGGGTTAACTCAGCAAGCCTGGGTTGCTCAACCCCCCCACCCCCACCCCCCAGCGCACATTTCCAAGCTAAGCCTATCTTTAGGACTGGCCATTTGTTGGCTCCTGGGACATGACCTCTGGGTCCTTGGGATTTTCTGCCTCATAAGAATGTTTTTGTAAGCCCGAGGTCTTGGGCCATGTGGTACCAGTTAAATTAGGTAGTTTATAGTAATTTGTGGTGAATGTTTACTCTGGGGAGTCCAGAGTCTAAGTAGCTGAGGTCAGTCACATAGGTGCTACATGCCTACAAGATGACCCTGGCCAGCAAGGCTCAGGTGAGCTTCCTTGGTTGACAATACCTCATACTTGTTGGCACATATTGCTGAGAGACTTTACTGCATCCCCGTGATTCCACTGGGAGAAGGCATCTGGAAGCTCCTGCCTGTTTCTCCTAGACTTTGACCCTTGTGTCTTTTACACATGATGATTTTAATTGGTTTACTTTTACTGTAATAATCATAACTATAACAGCTTTTCTGAGTCCTGTGAGTCCTCCCAGTGAATCAGCAGGCCTGAGAGGGGTCTTGGGGACCCCTGACACACCATGCAATGCTTATGTCTTTAAACTGCAGACAAATTAAGAAAAAAAGTGAAGAGGGCTTAAGGCACTTACTAACACTTACTGATGAAGATCAGAGACTACAAAGGCTACAGCCTTGAGTAAGGATTACACCTCAACATATAACAACTGGACTAATGAGCACATCTTGATAAATGGAGAAAAAGACTGAAGTTGTCAAGGATTTCGTTTTACTTGGGTCCACAATCAACACCCATGGAAGCAACAGTCAAGAAATCAAAAGACACATGGCATCAGGTAAATCTGCTGCAAAAGATCTCTTTAAAGTGTTGAAAAGCAGAGATGTCACTTTAAGGACTAGGGTGTGCCTGACCCAAGCCATGGTGTTTTCAATTGCCTCATATGCATGTGAAAGCTGGACAATGAATAAGAAAGACCCAAAGAAAAACTGATGCCTTTGAATTATGGTGTTGGCAAAGAATATTGAACACATTGTGGACTGCCAAAAGAATGAACAGGTCTGTCTTGGAAGAAGTACACCCAGAGTGCTCTTAGAAGTGAGGATGGCAAGACTTCATCTCAAATACTTTGGACATGTTATCGGGAGGGATCAGTCCCTGGAGAAGGACATCATGCTTGGTAAATTGGAGGGTCAATGAAAAGGAAGAAGACCCTCAATGAGATGGATCGACACAGTGGCTGCAACAATGGGCTCAAGCATAACAATGATCGTGAGGATGGTGCAGGACTGGGCAATGTTTCCATTCTGTTGTACATAGAGTCAGTATGAGTTGGAACTGACTTGATGGCACCTAACAACAACAATATAGTTAGTTAATCTGCTCCTTATAATTAGATTAAAGCATGCCCAATATTTGGGATAGATTTGGGTTACGTTTTACCAATAAAAAACTGTAAAAGGTTTTCTATAAAATACTCTCTAAAATGCCTAGCACTTAATAGATGTTGCTGAATCCAAGAATTTTATTTAATGTTTTTTATAATTACGATTGTAACTAAAAGGCACATTATTTAGACTCTTCTTATCTTATGCTAACAGAAAAACAAATACTGAATATAAAGAAAGATATTAATTTAGAAATACTTCTGTACATATGTGTATATGATTAGTGGGATAAATAATAATTTTAATATGTGTTTAGTTACAATTTTAAAGAATGTCATCATGGACTGAATTGTGTCTCCCCAAAATTGTGTTTATCAATTTGGCTGGGCCATGATTCCCAGTATTGTGTGGTTATCCTCCATTTCGTGATTGTAATTTTATGTTAAAGAGGATTAGGGTGGGACTATAACACCCTTACTAAGGTCACATCTCTGATCCAATGTAAAGGGAGTTTCCCTGGGGAGTGGCCTACACCACCTTTTTATCTTACAAGAGATAAAACGAAAGGGAAGCAAGCAGAGAGTTGGGGACCTCATACCACCAAGAAAGCACTGCATGTCCTTTGGACCCAAGCTCCCTGGGCAGAGAAGTTCCTAGACCGGAGGAAGACTGATGAGAAGGCCGACAGAGAAAGAAAGCCTTCCTCTGGAGCTGACACCCTGAATTTGGACTTTTAGCCTATTTTACCGTGAAGAAATAAATTTCTCTCTGTTAAAGCCATCCACTTGTAGTACTTCTGTTACAGCAGCACTAGATGACAAAGACAGAATTTGGTACCAAGTGAGTGGGGTGCTGCTCTAACAGATACCTAAAATGTGGAAGTGGTTTTGAAATTGTGAATGGATAGAGGAGTGGCAGTGGCAGAGGACCAGCAGCAACAGAACCAGTAGACCAGTGCGAGACAGCACTGGAGCTGACCCACGCAGCTAGAGAGCTGAGTGCCTGTCCACGGGAGGCTTCCTGGTGGAGTGCCTCTGGGCACTTACTGGTGGAGCTACAGAGCTTTGGAACACTTGCCCCAGCAGAGTAGACCCGAGGAGCCCAGAGGCCAAGAAACCAGGAAGCAGAAGCTCAAGAGATGAGGAACACAAGAAGCCATGCTGCCTCCGTCTCAAAAGGTATGGTCAAGACCTCTGGGGTTTGAAAGGGTGGAGCCATGGCCTCTGGAGTTTCTAAGGGTGGAGACACCACTCAGATGGACTAGGAGAATGGTGCACCTAAAGCTGAGGGAGCAGAGTTGCTGTCCCAGTGGGTGTGGCAGGAGGAGCTGAAGCCCAGGGCTGGAGGTCCTCCACTCAGAATCTGGAGAGTGTGGCAAATACCTAGAGTCTAGAGGGCAGATTTATTGTGTAAATTGTCTCAGAGAACAGAGGTTTATTTTCAAAGTCTTGAGGGCTAATGTAATGTGTTCTGCTGACTTGCTTGGTGACTGTTACTCCTTCTTTTCCCCTAGCTTCTCCCATTTGTACTGGAAATGTCTAGCTTGTGCCTGTTCTGCCATCGTACCTTTGGAAGCAGATAATCTGTATTCTAGGTTTCACAGATGAAGAGGAATTTTTGGATTTTGGACTTGGAGTTAAGACTTTTGCTATGATATGATGGGATGCATGTTTGGCATGTTGCAAAGACGTGCGTTTTGGGGGGCCAAAGGATAGAAAGTCATGGATTGAATTATGTACCTCCAAAAAATGTGTGTATCAATTTGGCTGGGCCATGATTCCAAATATTGTGTGGTTGTCCTCCATTTCGTGATTGTAATTTTATGTTAAAGAGGATTAGGTGGGATTGTGACACCCTTACTAAGGTCATATTCCTGATCCAATGAGAGGGGAGTTTCCCTGAGGTGTGGCCTACACCACCTTTTATCTTACAAGAGATAAAAGGAAAGGGAAGCAAGCAGAGAGTTGAGGACCTCTTACCACCAAGAAAGGAGTGACAGGAGCAGAGCATGTCCTTTGGACCCAGAGTCCCTGTGCAGAGAAGCTCCTAGTCTAAGGTAAGATTGCTGAGAAGGCTGACAGAGACAGAAAGCCTTTCCCTGGAGCTGACACCTTGAATTTGGACTTTTAACCTATTTTACCCTGAAGAAATAAATTTCTCTTTGTTAAAGCCAAGCACTTGTGGCATTTCTGTTATAGTGGCACTAGATGACTAAGACAGTTGTCATAATTTTGTTAGTCCTTTAGTTTGTCAGAGTAACAATCTAGAATAAATTCAGCATGAGTATATATGGTTAGAGTTAAAAAGAAACTGTCATGATTTTGTAGTCCTTCTTCCTTTCACTTTCACCAAACAAGATAAACATTTTATACCTGCTTTTCTTTTTTCTTCTGTAGTGCATTTTATTATATAGGATAGGCACCTTCTACACTCTGAGTGCCCATCATGATGAGAAAGTCTGACATAACCACTTTTCCATACCTGATTGAACCAAAGTGGTGGGACTGCAGAGGCGGGGAGGGATGAATGGGAATTGGAAAGACAGGGACACATATGGCCAAAGAGTGGTTTTCTGATACAAACCTTTGCTCAGCTGAATGAACTAACACTCTCATTTGGGTGATCTGAAAATGAGGCATTTAGATAAACTCTGCAGTTGATACTGGAATAGAAGATGAAAGACTAAGAGACAAGACACTATGCAAAACCATGAGTAGGCAGAGGCCATGGATAAGAAGAAGCCAGAAGGAAGCATAGAACATGAGGGAGTAAGACAAATTATCAGGGAGCAGCATGAGCAACAGAATCCAAGGCAAAGAAAAGCAGAGTCACGATGATAGAAATTTAGTTGAGGGAGCAATGATCAACTACTAAGGGAGGCCACACATTATCTTGGTCGTCAGAACTAGATTAGATGCCAGATCATGCCTAAACTACAATCTGGTGGCTTAAGCATGATTATAAGACTCTTTCTGTCTCCCTTAGCCCTCTGTATCCTCAAAATTACTGCTCCAAACTTAAGGTAACTTGAATTTTTCTTGCAACCTAAAACAGTCTACTTGGCTGTGTGTCACTGTTACAAAGAAATTAAACTGGTGGTAAAGTTTTATATAAGGTCTTCATTCATTGCTGTCATGAATGTTATTCTATGTGATACACTATGGTGCTTTAACGTTAACATTGTCTTCTTCACCTACAAACTTTGCCTTGTATTGTCTGACCCCAGATTGTCTGGCTAAATCCACCCTATTCCATGACCACCAACAATAATGTGGCTTCTTCGAAAGATCTCCTAAAGGTCTTGGAGAGATTGCTGAGTAAAGTCGGGAAGACACAGATTACTTCTAAGCTACCATTGCTGGGAGGGCAGTGATGAATCAGTGGTAGAATTCTCACTTTCCATGAGGGAGACCCAGGTTCAATTCCAGGCCGGTGCACCTCATGTGCAGCTACCACACATCTGTCAGTGTAGGCTTGTTGTTAGGATGATGAACAAGTTTCAGCAGAGCATCCAGACTAAGACGGACTAGGAAGAAAAGTGTGGCTATTTACAACTAAACTCATCCATTGAAGACCCTGTGGATCACAAGAGTCCAATGCACAACTGATCATAGGGATAGCACAGGACCATGCAGCATTTTGTTCCCTTGTGCACGGGCTGGGGCAACTTGGTAGTAGTTATCAACAACAGCCATTGCTAGAAGTATCAAGATGCATGATCAGCTCAGGGTGAATTAGAGGTATCCAGGTTTCTATTCCAAATCAGTTGAGTATTAAACGTTCTTAAAGTTTTATTTTGTAAAGTATCTTGACTTCTAATAACCCAGAATATTTTGTTATAAATGTACAGAAATGTCAGAAAAAGTAAACTCATTGATATTTACTTTGCACTTGTGCAAGTTTGCTCCCATATCACTGTTTACCTGGCCAAGGAACAATGTTTGACAGGAGATAGGCAATGATTTCTAAATTCTGCACGCTGATTGTTTGCAGTTCCCTAAGCTCAGTCAGGCTTCCCAAAGTCTGGTAAACTAATTAGCTCATATTAGCAAATATTAGCATCCTCAGTTCTAAGTATTAGCCAAAATTCATTGCCTGTACAAAGAGCAGGAAAGAGGAAATACAATGAAAATGCAGAGATTTTAAAATATAGTATATTACTAAGGTACCAATGAAGTTTTAAGACTCTTTACTCCCGAGGAAATCAATAATATAATATGGTTTTTTTAATAAAATTACTTGGTAGACATTTAAATACATCAATGAAGAAATGGGAAACCGGGGGCTATAATTAAATGTATTGATATACAATGTTTTGACATTAAGATACATCCAAAAATCTTTCCTGTATGTTGACATTAGAATAGCGTTTTACTCTTCTAACTAGATGCCATTTCAAAACATTTCAACCTGAAACATGTTAACAGTGTATGTAAGCAATGTTTTCATATGTTATTTAATAAATAGGACTAATTGAAATTCAAGACTTGTAACCACATTCAGAAAGAGCAAGATTGCAGAAATTGCTAGTACATAATCTTCCAAATTAAACAGACCAAAAAAAAAAAAAGTGTATTTCCCAAGTATTCTAATTTCTCTGTCAACAAAATGACATTAATTCTGCCACCTGAGTGCAGCCAGGCAGCCAAGGACACATATAACACAAGCTTTTCCTCCTGAGTACCTGGTCCTGGTTCTTCCCCATTACCCACATCCAATCAGAGCCATCTTCTTTAATTACAGTACCTGTGATGTCTATTAGACCAAGGTCTCCTTTTCAACAGAAGTGCCTCAATTTTGAGTCAGCACCTCACTGCTGGCATGTACTGTCTGTCATCTCTACTAAATACAGAGCTACTGGGATCAGGTTATTATTAGTCATGAAAATGTTTTTTTTTTAGGACACTTTCTGTCAGGGACACACCTTCTATTTCTTTTGGATCACTCTTTGAAGACTTAAAATATTTTAAGTAGGGATTTGTTTTAATCAAAACTCTTCCAAGTGAGATAGAAAGAATCACATAATTTCAGGCAAACTAATTTCACCTGTCTGTTGGGGTAAATTTAACTAAAAAAGATCAGTGATTTAGAATATTGACAGAAAGATAAGATGGAATGAAAAATAGAAGTGTACTAACCGATCAAGGGCCCACAAACCACAGCTTCAAATAACAAAACCTAACTCTGTACTAACTGGAAAGCAACAGTAATACATAAAACAAACAGGGGAGAATTAATAAAAACTGTGCCTGCCTGCTTTTCTGTGGCAAAGGTGTAAGGAAGATTATTGTCCACAGTGATCAAGTTATAAACTAAAGATAGATGCTTGTTTCCCCGTCATTTTTGGCTCGATGGACCGTGTTTTGATGAAGCATTAGTCTTTGCAGATACAGGGAAACATGTAAAAAGCATTCAGTTCTAGAACAGTGCCATTTTAAAGTACAAAGGAAAATGATGTTAAGCTGAAAAGTGGTAGGTCTCAAACCCACTCCTAAACCCCACTCCCAGATGACATAATGCAGTGGTCAATTATCTACAAACTGATTTGAATGAATTCAGTTATTTAAATTTATTTGAGACACTGTAGGTGCTAGTCAGTTTTAGACTTAAACCTTTCAGGCAACAATGACATCAAAAATATATGAATTAATGTATTAATTACTTCAGAACAAGAGGCTCAAAAATATGTAATGCCAATAACTTCGAGGGTCCAAGCTCTGTATATTTTAAACATTTTAATTGAATTTTCTTAAAATAAATTCCATATTTCTTGCTCCAGCAGAATATACTAACCAAAAACCAAACCCAGTGCCGTCGAGTCGATTCCAACTCATAGCGACTCTATAGGGCAGGGTAGAACTGCCCCATACAGTTTCCAAGGAGCGCCTGGCGGATTCGAACTGCCAACCCTTTGTTTAGCAGCCATGGCACTTAACCACTAAGCCACCAGGGTTTCCGCATAATATACTAGACAACACTTAAACTTGTACAGGTGACTATGCCATCCCTAGGAATATTTGCCACTGGCTTAAGGTAAAATATCCCAAGTTAGAATCCCAATTCACCATTTAATAGCCATGGGGCAGTCGCTAAGCTTCCCTGTGCCTTAGTTTACCTCTTTGTGAAATAAGTAATAGACCTCATGTAGGTTGTAGAGATGATGGAGACCTAGGTTTGATTCCCATCCAATGTACTTCATGTCTAGCCACCACCCACCTGTCACTGGAGGCTTGTGTGTTGCTGTGATGCTGAACGGGCATCATCGAAGCTTTCAGACTAACATAGCCAAGGAAGAAAGGCTTGTAAATCTACTTCAGCCAGTGAAAACCCTATGAATCACGAGAGTTTGATCCCCCAAACTACCATGGGGATAGCACAGGACCAGGCAGCATTTTGCTCCCTTGTGCATGAGGCCACCATGAGTCAGGTGCTAACTCCACAGCGACAACAGTGTTAAGGGGATCAAATGTGAGAATGCATGTGAAAGGACACAACAACACCTTCAGCGCATCTTTGTTAGTTTTCCTTTTTCCCCTTAGGAGCTGTCTTGCACTTCTCACTGCTGTGCTTGATCCTTTCAGGTTCCTTATCTTCTAAAGGTGAATGCATCAGATGTGCAAGCTTGTTAACAACGTGTTAAATGAAGAAAACTTTGTGAGCCCAAAGCCACAGTATTAAGATTTGGGATGTTTAGAGGCATTCCGCACTTAATTCAGAGGGTTGAAAGTGCTACATTCTACCTTTATTTGAGTAGAAATATTATTGGAGCACTTTAAATTAAACAAAAAATTTTATTTAATATAAGTATGTTTTGAGTACACGACTATAGCTTAATTTTACAAGTTATTTATATAGATAGAAAGATTTCACAAAACATAATATTAAATAATTCATTTTTAGTCCTGTATATATGGGATTATTTCTATAAATACATTAGTTGATTATGTTATTATTATTAGACTGTTGAATAGTTAATGTAGCTTTTTTCTCATCGATCTCTCATAGTACGTGTAATCATTTCCAGGTTTCCAATGAAATTAAATTAGCTTTGTGATTTTGAGATAAATCCTTTAGTACAAGCTGAGTTAATCCATCCTTCCCACTAAATTTTAGACTCTTTAAGTTTCATTTTGAAGAACCCTGGTGGTGCAGTGATTAAGCACTCCGCTGTTAACAGAAAGGTCAGTGGTTGGAACCCACCAGCTGTTCCAGGGAAGAAAGATGTGGCAGTCTGCTTCCATAAAGATTACAGCTTTGGAAACCCTGTGGGGTAATTCTACCCTGTCCTATAGACTGGATAGAAACAGAGGTGTTTCAGTTTACTTTGTTATTTTTCTCCCTAAGGGAAAGAACAAAAGAGGATACCAAGTATAAGAAATGGTACAGAAATAGAGAAATTATGTACTTCGCTTTGAGTCCTGGAAAAAATAAAACAATGCTTTGCTAACAATTGTGGCTGGCTCATTGTTTTTTATGTATGCTTAGCTATATTTCTAATTTAGAAATAATAGGCAACGCTTTCTCCTTTAAAGAAAAAAAAATCTTTGGAACATTACTATCATCTGTGATTTGTGAAGTTCACACAACATTCATTCTTTCATTTATCTAGCTCAGATTTAGGGCACTGATTAAAAAAAAAAAAAAAGGTACCCTCACACTTAGTTACATCAGGCCACGTACAAACACAATTCCTTTATTCTCTTCGCTCAGCCAAGACCTAGCGTAGTGATTGGCAGCATCTATGGAAAATGTATTGAGTCTTCTGGCTTCCTTTTATCATTCTGTTAATGGAGAATTAAGAGCCCAAGTCCTCCAAATTTTCAAAAGACTCAAGAGTTTCCTCAGTGGAGTTCAAATATCAGCCTAAGAGCAAATTGCAATTTTGATTCTAACCTTGCTTCCTACTAATGTCCCAACCCAGGTGTGGCCTGGATTTGATAAAACATTAACTTTGTTCTTTATGTAAATAAAATGGTGGCTGCACAGGTGCACCTGCTGTGTGGTGTTACAGGCAACCACAAAGTTATCAGAGTGTAAAATAGAAAAAACAAACAGAACAAGTATGCTAAGGTGCACATTTAGATTGCCATTGTAGATTATGTATATAGCTAAATCTTTCTGTCGAATGTTTAATGCAGCTACTGAATATAAAGTATAGTTTACATGGAAGCTAATTTGCCAAACATTTCCATATAGTCTCCTGATTTGAGTGAATATTTTTAAAAGTTCTCTCAGTAATCACATAACTGGAAGCGATTTAAGAGTGCTATAGAGAATGAAAAAAAAATTGTTGCTAACTGAATGTGGAATAGGTTATGCGTCCTTTTAATTTCTTTTATGAAATAACAGTATGATGATAAAGAGTACTGGGAACATTTATTACTGACAGGTGTAATTTCACCCCTATTTGAAAGGCCATGACTTTAAAAGGAGATGAAAGCCTCCAGCTGATGAATGAGGGAAGAAAAGTCTGACAGGAATAACATGACTGTCTCAAGGGAATTAAGTCACGTGGTCCTGTGGTTTACCATTTGGCTGTGAAGTTACAAAAGATTTACAGTGTGCTCGGAAGGGCTTTGGAACACGTTTATTTGCATTTATTTCTGGAAAGCTTATAGAACAATTTAGTGAAACTACAAACAGTGTGGCCAGCTCATCCAACAACTGATAATGACGGTTATAGGCCTCCCAGAGCAATCTAACCATGACTGATGAAACCCTCCTGCCAGCAAGTTTCAGGACTAGTAATAAGAACTGAGATAATGACCTAAGTGTAAAAAAGCCGTTATTATTATAACTGAACATGAATCATAATATTGCATTTAGAAAGGGGGTTTGCATCATTTTTGGAGATTTTATATCAAAAATAATTTACAATAAGAATTTTTTAGTTTTAGGGCCATTCTGATAAGACCTTAAAATAAAAAAAAAATTAAATATATATGAATTAACCAAACCAACATAAATTCTGTACCACTATTTTCAAGACACTGGTCTAAGAAACTTACTTAAATAAGAATAAACATGTAAAAGATAAAAATGTGAATTACTATAATGTAAACAAGAACGCCCCCAGGTATCTGTCAGTTTGTCGTACCGTGGGGGCTTGCATGTTGCTGTGAGGCTGGAAGCTATGCCACCGGTATTCAGATACAAGCAGGGCCACCCATGGACGATAGGTTTCAACTGAGTTTCCAAACTAAGACAGACTAGGGAGAAGGACCCGTCAGTCTACTTCTGAAAACCATCAGCCAATGAAAACCTTATGAATAGTAGCAGGACATTGTCTGATATAGTGCCAGGAGATGAACCCCCCAGGTTGGAAGGCAATCAAAATGCAACTGGGGAAGAGCTGCCTCCTCAAAGTAGTCGATCTTGATGTTGTGCGTGGAGTAAAGCTTTTGGGACCTTCATTTGCTGATGTGGAGCAACTCAAAATGAGAAAAAACAGCTGTAAACACTCATCAATAATCGGAACCTGGAATGTACGAAGTATGAACCTAGGAAAATTGGAAATGGTCAAAAATGAAATGGAACACTTAGATATCAATATCCTAGGCCTTAGTGAGCTGAAATGAACTGGTATTGGCCATTTTGAGTCGGACAATCATATAGACTACTAAGGCAGGAATGACAACTTGAAGAGGAATGGTGTTGCATTCATCATCAAAAAGAACATTTCAAGGTCTATCCTGAAGTACAACGCAGTCAGTGATAGAAAATATCCATACGCCTACAAGGAAGACCAGTTACTACAGCTAGTATTCAAATTTATGCACCAACCACTAAGGCCAAAGATGAAGAAATTGAAAATATTCATCAGCTTCTGGAGTCTGAAACTGATCAAACATGTAATCAGGATGCATTCATAATTACTGGTGATTGGAATGCAAAAGTTGGAAACAAAGAAGAAGGATCAGTAGTTGGAAAATATGCCTTGTTGATAGAAATAATGCCAGAGATTGAATAATAGAATTTTGCAAGACCAACAACTTCTTCAATGCAAATACCTTTTTTCATCAACATAAACGGCGACTATACACATGGACCTCGCCAGATGGAATAAACAGGAGTCAAATCGACTACATCTGTGGAAAGAAACAATGGAAAAGCTCAATATCATCAGTAAGAACAAGGCTAGAGGCCAACTGTGGAACAGACCATCAATTGCTCATATGCAAATTCAAGATGAAACTGAAGAGAACCAGAGAAAGTCCATGAGAGCCAAAATACAACCTTAAGTATACGCCATCTGAATTTAGAAATCATCATAAGGATGGATTTGACGCATTGAACACTCATAAGCGAAGGCCAGATGAATTGTGGAATGACATCAAGGACATCATACATGAAGAAAGCAAGAGGTCATTGAGAAGATTAAAAGGAAAGAAAAGACCAAGATAGTTGACAGAGAAGACTGTGAAACTTGCTCTCGAACATCGAGCTGCTAAAACAAAAGGAAGAAAGAATGAAGTAAAAGAACTGAACAGAAGATTTCAAAGGGCAGCTCGAGAAGACAAAGTATTGTAATGACATGTACGAAAAGCTAGAGCTAGAAATCCAAAAGGGAAGAACGAGCTCAGTGTTTCTCAAACTGAAAGAACTGGAGAAAATATTGAACCCTCAAGTTGCAATAGTGAAAGATTCTATGGGGAAAATATTAAACAGCACAGTAAGCATCAAAAGAAGATAGAAGGAATACACAGAGTCATTATACCAAAAAGAATTAGTCGACATTCAACCATTTTGAGAGGTAGCATATGATCAAGAACTGATGGTACTGAGGGAAGAAGTCCAAGCTGCACTGAAGGCATTCTTGAAAAACAAGACTCCAGGAACTGATGGAATACCAATTCGGATGTTTCAACAAATGGATGCATCGCTGGAAGTGCTTACTCTTCTATGCCAAGAAACTTGGAAGACAGCTACCTGGCCAAACTACTGGAAGGGGTCCATATTTATGCCCATTCACAAAACAGTGGTCCAACTGAATGCGGAAATTATAGAACTACATAATTAATATCACATGCAAGTAAAATATGCTGCAAAGGACCTCTTTAAAGTGTTGAAAAGCAAAGACGTCACCTTGAAGACCAAAGTTCACCTGACCCAAGCCATGGTATTTTCAATCACACCGTATGCACGTGAAAGCTGGACAATGAATAAGGAAGACCAAAGAAGAATTGATACCTTTCTATTGTGGTGTTGGTGAAGAAATATTGAATATACTATGGACTGCCAAAAGAATGAACAAATCTGTCTTGGGAGAAGTAAAACCAGAATGCTCCTTAAAGGCAAGGAAGGCGAGACTGCATCTTACGTACTTTAGACATGTTGTCAGGAGATATCAGTCCCTGGAGAAGGATATCATGCCTGGTAAAGCACAGGGTCAGTGGAAAAGTGAAAGACCCTTAAGGAGATGGACTGACACAGTGGCTGCAACAATGGGTTCAAGCATAACAACAATTGTAAGTATGGCGCAGGACCAGGCAACGTTTCGTTCTGTTTTACATAGGGTTACTAAAAAAAAAAAAAATTTTTTTTTTTTTTTTTTTACTATAAGTCAGAACTGACTCGACGGCACCTAACAACAACGACAAAGAAGAATGTGATGACTGATATAAGAAACATCCAATAAATGAGAATTAAAAACAAGAAGTGACTCTTTCTTAACAGGCACTAAATTGCATCCTATTTTGTTAAAAGATTATAATCTTTTCCTTAAAGGTGCATGTTTTTACCAATTTACTGCTAATTTACTACCAGTTTCATGTGAAGGGGGAGTGTGTGGGTGAGTTCAGGGATATTCATTCCAGTGAAATCAGTGTAATGTTTTCTGTGCACAGAGAGCAAACCCTCTTTTCTGCTGTACCTGTACCTCACTGGTATAATTTATTTTTATTAGAGCTTCAGTTAAACTAAAGAAGCCATTATCAATGTGATCAGGAAAGAAAACACAAAAGAGAAGTGGAATCTCCTAAATTGATAAGTTACTTAGAACTACTTTATAAAATGGAGATTAAATGAGTATAGAAATTGTCTGAAATTCCATAAATAGTAGAGAGTATTATTCAGCCTTTTAAAAGGTCTTAAGAACCTTCCCATGGGTAAAATGGTACCTAGATATTTTTTAAGCAGCTCTGGTGGTACAATGGTTAAGCACTCAGTTGCTAATCCAAAGGTTGACAGTTCAAACCCACCAGCTGCTCCACTGTAGAAAAGATCTGGCAATCTACTTCCATAAACATTACTGCCTAGGAAACCCTCTGGGCAGTGCTACTCTGTCCTATAGGGTTGCTATGAGTCCAAATTGGCTTGAGAGCACACAACAACAACAAAATATTATTTGGAGAAGAATAGACTTCCTACAACGAATTTTGTTTTTTAAAACAGAGTTTATACTTTTTGGCTTCTTATTTCACTTAATCATTTTGAGAGTCATTTATGGACTGATCAAGCAAAATGACTATTTTACTAGATAAAATTCACTAGCAGGCACAAGGATATTGACACAAAAACTCTTAGAATACAGCATACAAAAATAGAAATATACAGACAGGCAGACAGGCAAGGTATCACTGGAAAGCTACCAAAAATATTGTCATACATAAAATTCTAATAAATCTTGGAATCCCTGGGTGGCACAAAAGGTTAAGTGCTTGACTACTAACTGTAAAGTTGGTGTTTTAAACACACCCAGAGGTACCTCAGAAGAAAGTCCTGGTGATCTTTTTCCAAAAGGTCACAGCCTTGAAACACCTACTGAGTGTTGTTTAATCTGCGTAGGTGAGGTTGCTATGAGTCAGAATCAACTTGATGGCAACTGGTTTGTTTTTCCTTTATAAGAAATCCAACTAATACCATACAAATAAAAAAAAAATAGTAAATGTTGTAAATATTAAGTGCACCAGAAAAAATAATATATGGCATTATCGCTTTGAACCTTTATAAAAATAAAAAGTAAAGAATATATAAAGGAAATGGAATCCACATTACTTAAAATTTATATCAAATTAAAGAAATAATCCAAAACTAAGAAATAGTACTTGGTGACATCAGCAAGATGGCAGAGTAGGCATCTCCAAGTTTTTGATCCCCTAAAAGAAACATCAAAAAACAAGCAGCTGGCAGAATGGACATGAAAAGAGAGAGTGGAGGGAAGGAGTGTGCTGTCTCATTAGGGGGAGAGCAATTATAGTATATAAAATATAGTATATATATAGCAAGGTGTATATAAGTTTTTGTATGAGAGACTGACTTCATTTGTAAACTTTCACTTAAAGCAGAACGAATATTAAAAAAAAAAAGCATAAACCATCAGAATCAACTTTATCAAACCTCTGTAAAACAGTTTAAGGTTTACAACAAAAAAGTGAATGGTGAATCAAGAAAAAAGAACTTCAAAGCATTAGGAAAGCTTTGCGTTTTTTTTTTTTTTTTTTTCTTAAATTACCTATCTCCCATTCCATTGGGCAAATCTGCTGCAAAAGATCTCTTTATAGTGTTAAAAAGCAAAGGTGTCACTTTAAGGACTAAGGTGTGTCTGACCTAAACCATGGTGTTTTCAATCACCTAATATGCATGCAAAACCTGGGCAGTGAGTAAGGAAGACTGAAAAATTGACGCCTTTGAGTTTGGTGTTGGCGAAGAATATTGAATATACCATGGACTGCCAAAAGAACAAACAAACCTGTCTTGGAAGTACAGCCAGAATGCTCCTTAGAAGCAAGGATGGCGAAAGTATGTTTTACATACTTTGGACGTATTGTCAGGAGAGATCAGACCCTGGAGAATACCATGCTTGGTAAAGTAGAGGGTCAATGAAAAGAGGAAGACTCTCAATGAGATCGATTGACACAGTGGCTGCAGCAATGGGCTCAAGCATAACGATGATTGTGGGCATGGCACAGTACCGGGCAGTGTATTGCTCTGTTGTACATAGGGTGGCTATGTGTTGGAACTGACTCGATGGCACCTAACAACATAACAACAACATGCCTCATCCCATCCCTGCTTCAATGACAGTCCTGAAGATAGCAGCCCATGATAGCAGTGTGGGACCCTGTTCCTTGTTTCCAGAGGAAGCAGGTTAAACCTTATTTGTAAATCATTATGTTTCTATGTTCTAACCTGTCTTGGGCCCACCTGAAGGATGGACATAAGACACCCATGTGTTCCACCTATCTCATAACACAGTCAGGGAGGAAAAGTGGCAGGCATTGCTTGAAAAGACTTTAGGGTGAATATTCAATGCATAGCCAACTGGGGCACAAGAATACAGTTGAGACATACTATAAACTTAAGATCTGGGAGGAAAAGCCAAGGAGAAAGTTTCTTTGGGGAATTCGAGCATTCAATAGTAGATATGTCCTGGTTTTCTAAATTTCCCCGTGCATGTGGTGGAATTTAGAAAACCAGGGCATACTGAGAGCAAGACATGACATGTTCTCAGAAAAGATTTAAGAAAACCCTAAGCTTTCATTTGGGCTGATTGCTAGCCTCAGTGTAAGCTCAACTAACTGTTAAGCACACAGCTTGTCTGAGAAGACAGGGGAAGGGTTTTTTTTTTTGATTGATTGTATTTGTTTTGTTTCAGCTACAGGCATTCAAGGAAATCTCTGTCAAAACACTAGCTGAAAATCAGCTAAAGTAACAGAGATTTCAGGAACCACATATGACAAAAAATACAATCCTTGGGAAAAAAAGTAGCTTGGAAAAGTCATTAAACCAATAAATTACTAGAACCTTAAAAAAAAGATCAATCCTCGGGCAAGAGGAAGAATCTGATTTTCAGAGTTACTACACATAATATTGAAATGTCCAGGTTTCAACAAAAAACACAAGGCATACAATGAAAAGAAAAAGATGGCCCATAATAAAAATCAAATAAAGTGACACAAACTATCCATAATGAAGCCCAGACATTGGATTTACTAGACAAAGATTTTAAAACACTCTCTTAATTCTACAGAAAGAGCTAAAGGAAACCATGGCAGAAGTACTACAGGAAATCAGGAAAATGGTGTACAAATAAAATATCAATAAAGAGATAGAAATTATAAGAAAAAAACAACATAAATTCTAGATTTGAAAAATACAAAAATTGAAATGAAAATTTTGCAAGAGGGCTTCAACAGCAGATTTGAACAGGCAGAAGGAAAAATCAGTGATCTTGAAGATATCCAGTCTGAAGACTGGAAAGTGAAAACAATAAAGAAGAATCAATAGAGACTAAGGAACCTGTGGGATGCCATCAAGCAGACCAAATACTTATTATGGGAGTATCAGAAGGAGAAGAGGGAAAGAAAGGGACAGAATGTTTGAAGAAATAATGACTGGAACTTCCAAAATTTGATAAAAGACATGAAATTACACATCTAAAAAGCTTAACAAACTCCAAGTAGGACAAACACAAAGAGATACAATATACTCAAATTGTCAAAAGTCAAAAAACTAAGAGAATCTTGAAAATGCAAGAGAGAAGTGACTCATCACATACAAGGGGATTCTTAATAAGATTAAAAGCCAATTTCTTATCAGAAACATGAAGGCCAGGAGACAATGTAATGACATATTTAAAGTGCTGAGGGGAAAAAAAAAAAATACTGTCAACCAAGAGTTCAATATCTGGCAAAACTATCCTTCAGAATTAAGGGAGAAATTAAGACATTCCTAATAAACAAAAACTGAAACAGTTTGTTGCCACTACTTCTTCCCTCAAGAAATGCTAAGGAGAGTTCTTGAGGTTGAAATAAAAGGAAACTAGAGAGTAACCTGGGTGGTGTAATGATTAAGCACCTAAATACTAACTGAAAGGTTGTCGGTCAAACCCACTCAGAGGTGCCTTGGAAAACAGGCCTTGCAATCTGCTTCTGACAAGTCACAGTCTTGAAAACCCTGTGGAGCACAGTTATACTCTGCACATTTGGGGTTGACATGACTCAGAATCCACTAGACGCCAACTAACAACAGAGAGTAATCTGAAACTGTATGAAGAAATAAAAATTTCCAGTAAAGGTAACCTCATGAGCAAATATAAAAGCCAAAATTGTTGACTTTTGTTAGTAACTCTACTTGTTATGTCCTACATGATTTAAAATACAAATGGATAAAAATAATCATTATCAATCTGTTACTGGCACAGAATATATAAAGATGTAATTTGTAAGAGCAACAACAAAAATGGGGGTGCAGTTGTATTGGAACAGAGTTTTCATATGCAATTGACATTAAGTGGGTGTGAATTCCCATTAGAGTTTTATAAATTTAAGATGTTAGATGTAATCTTATGAAAGCCTGACCCAAGCCATGGTATTTTCAATCGCATCATACGCATGTGAAAGCAGGACAATGAATAAGGAAGACCGAAGAAGAGTTGACGCCTTTGAATTGTGGTGTTGGTGAAGAATAGTGAATATACCATGGACTGCCAAAAGAACGAACAGATCTGTCTTGGACTAAGTACAGCCAGAATGCTCCTTAGAGGCAAGGATGACGAGACTGCATCTTACGTACTTTGGACATGTCAGGAGGGATCAGTCCCTGGAGAAGGACATCATGCTTGGCACAGTACAGGGTCAGCAGAAAAGAGGAAGACCCTCAACGAGGTGGATTGACACAGTGGCTGCAACAATGAGCTCAAGCATAACGACGATTGTAAGGATGGTGCAGGACTGGGCAGTGTTTCGTTCTGTTGTGCATAGGGTTGCTACGAGTTGTAACCGACTCGATGGCACCTAACAATAACAACAACAACATATATATATACATACACACATATGTATATATATGTATATATATACATAGAAAAGGGAATGAGAATGAACATTTTAATTAAATAAGAAAAAAGTAATGGAGGAAATGAGAAACAAAAAAGGTATAAGATACATAAAAAACAAACAGTAAAAAGTTAGATGTAAATCCTTTCTTATCAGTAATAACTTTAAATGCCAATGGATTAAATTCTCCTACCAAAAGGCAGAGATTGGCAGAATGGATAAACAAGCATGTTTCAACTATTTGCTGTCTACAGTAGAAACCAAAACCAAACCAAACCCAGTGCCGTCGAGTTGATTCTGACTCACAGCGTCCAATAGACTCACTTTAAATCCAAAGACAGAGAAATGTAGAAAATGAAAGAATGGGGAAAAAAAAATCCATGAAAATTGTAACAAAAAGAGAGCTGAGGTGGCATAATTAATATCAGACAAAACAGACATTATGTCAAAAACTAGTGCAAAAAATAAACACATAGCTAGATAGAAGGATCAGATCATCAGGAAGGTATAATAATTATAAATTTAAATGCACATAATAAGACATCCCCAAACTATACAAAGTGAACGGTGGTAGAATTCAATTAAGAAATAGACGGTTCTAGAATAATAGTCAGAGACTTCGAGTACACCATTTTCAATAATAAATAGAACATCTAGACACAAGATTAATAAGAAAATAGAGGACTTAAACAACATTATAAACCAACCAGACCTAACAGATATATATAGAACACTCCACCCAACAGCAGCAGAATACACATTCTTCTCCAGTACACTTGGATCCTTCTCCAAGGCAGCCCATATGTTAGGCCACCAAAAAAAAATTAAATTTTAAAAGATTAAAATCATACCAACTCTGGAAGGAGGGGAAATGAAGAGTTATTGCTTAACGTACACAGAGTTTCTGTTTGGGTGATGAAAAAGTCTTGGAAATAATAGTGATGGTTATACAACATTGTGAATGTAACCAATGCTACTGAATTATACACTTAAAAACAGATAAAATGACAAATTTTATGTCACTAGTATTTTATCAAATAAAGTTAAAAAAAGAAAAAAGTGCCTAAATAATATTTACACTTTAATAAATAAACTCTATAAGCCAAATATTGCAACGTTTCTAAAAATATATCCCCCAATATAGCTTTCTTCTCTCACTACATAGAGATTCCTGACCTTGAAAGTATTTGCAGGAACAGTACGATATAAAAAAAAAAAAAGCTACTAAAATTCCTTAACTTAGCTAAATAATTTCACAGAAAAAAAAGCTTTAATAACTATGAGTATTATTCAGATTTTTATTTAGTATAAAAAAATCAAAGCAACAATTTTATGAATTTACAAAGTCAAATTGTTTAAATGTCATGTGAAATTATTATTATTTTTTTTAAATGTTGGTTTCTGGAATAATAAGCTGCTCCAATAGCAAATATGTGTATACCAAATCTCTTGGAAACTTTCTCAAGTAAGTCTTCCATACATTCCTTTATACTGAATTTTACTGTCCCTGATATAACAGTCTTACACATTATGTGAACATCAATTAAAACAAATTTAAACGTGGGTAGTGCCCATCCATTTTTACAACTGGATTTTATCATGAAATATTCTCCCCCAATATTTCTCTTCTTTTAATCTCCTTTCATCATTCTCATTCTCCATTTTCCTCTCCCTCTAAACCTCCCTCTAGCTCCACCTCTCTCTGCACATATGCACACATACACTCTGCTAGTATTTTTTTACACAAGGATTTTAGCCCATTTATGATCCTCAAAATGATTTTGTTTGTTTCTAACTTTATGACCACTCAATAAACCTCCTGGCTTCATCCTATTAGGTAATATCTGCTTTCTATCAATGCCAAGGGGGACCCGTTCTTCAAATAAACTTTCCTTAAAAAAACAAAAGTAAAAATGTACAGGGTGTATAAATCTTTAAAGAGCAGAAATCCAAGTTCTTTTATTACATACAAAATGAGTTTTTTCTCTCAATATGAATGCTTTCCATTTACTCCAGGAAAACATCAACATCTTTACTTTGCAATAAAAACACTACTCGTAACTGCTATTCACTGACCCAGTGAGTAATTTGGAAAACAGTAGCAATAGACATTGGAGTGATGTACATGTAGGATGGAGCCAAAGTGTTTTTCTAACTTGTAAAGGAAACTTTTCTGTGGGCACTATTTTTTTGACAGTTCCTTCTTCAAGATAAAAGCAGCATCAGACTCAGGTTGATTTAGTCCCAATAAATCTGAGAGAGGAAACATAAGTGAAGCATGTTGTATATGTTAACAAATCCTGTTATCTAAAGTCTAATTTGAATCCCACTCTCTGGTATTGTTGGAATTATTTGGCAGGCAGGCAGGCATGGTACAGAGAATGCAGGTGTATATATACGTATGTCTTTATGATTATAAACCTATTGCTACAGCCATAGCAATATACTGCTGTACATACTTAGAATATTTCTGGAAAGATTCACAATATAATGTTACTTGCAGAAAGGGACTGTGAGGTTGGAGAACTTTCACTTTTAAAATTTATACTTATTATTAAGATGTATTTGTTTGCACATTCACTTATTTAACTATTTTAAAATTTTATTCATTAGCTAGAATACTTGTGAGCTTTACTCTTTTCCAAGCAAGTTGAGTGGCCTCTCTTAGGCTATTTGGCACCCATTATAGCCGAGGAAACCATATGGGGTGTTCTACTCTATCACATAGGGTCACTAAGAGTAGGAATCAACTCTGCAGCACACAACAATAACCCCCAAAACCCTTAGAGGGCTTGTGTGGACTGACAAAAGCTGTCTTTCCCCAAAAACTATGGGAGACAGGGGTGTCCCTATGAAATACACAAAACAATGCAGTCTAACTAACTTTTCTCAAAGAGCTCAATATCTTTAAAATTTTGAAAAATGCCATTAAAATAATTGGTAACAATAGGAGAATTCAGGTAAAAAGTCTACAGGTGTTCTCTGTATTATTCTTACGTCTATTCTGTAGTTCGCAATTATTTCCAAATAAAAAAAATTACTGAAAGAAAGCTGGTGTAACAGTATATTATTTAGTGGGTGACATACAAACTCTTTTAGTTCTCATAAAAACAAATAATTGTTCTGTTTTCATTTTTTTTTGTAGTTTTTATTTAGAGCCAGAATGAAATACCACAAGCAAAAAGTTCATTCTTGAAAACACATCCCTGACATTTGTTTCTGTTTCTTTTATTTAAAATGTGATGTAGTAAAGGCAGAAAGAATATTTCTTAATGTCATTTCCTCTTAGCTGTATAATCTAATTTTTCAGTTTTCCAGTCTGTAGAGTAAGATGTATTAGTGTAGCTTCTTTTATGTATAAGGAAAAAAAGATTATTATGAAAACACTTCAGGAAAATCATTTTGGTATTTTTCTCTTCCTCCTACTAGGACACTTTGTACCTTTGGAAAATAAAGTCATAGACATGCTTATTAAGCACCTGGTTGGAAAGTAAATGTTGTTCAAAAGAAAACATATCTCACAGAAGTATCTCTTCAATGAAAATCATCTAATTCCCACTTTCTGAAATGTGAATAAATTATTTCAGCATGACTTCAAGTGAAATTGGAAATAACCATTTCTCTTTTAATTGAAGCATGAATTTTGTATAACTTAGGCATGAAAAAGGTAGTTTTTAAAAATTTGCTCTATAACTGAATTTAATTTACCTCACCAGTGGCAAAACATGCGATCTTGCCAATGTAAAATAAACTGAGTTACTTTTCTTTTAGTTTAAACACAATGTCTTTGAGGAAGAAATTTGGTTGGTTCAGAATTCTCCTCCTCCCTATTCTCTTTCTCATTCTCCTGGGGTTAAATTTTTCCTCCTGGTATCACAGTAGCCTTTGTGCACAGGTGACCAATCTAAGTTCATTGGTATCTATCCATCGTGCCTTGATGATGTGTTGTGAAATGTATGTTCTTGTTGTTGCTAGGTGCCCTTGAGTCCATTCTGACTCATGGTGACCTTTGTACAGCAGAACAAAACACTGCTTGGTTCTGCATCTTCCTCACAATCATTGCTATGCTGGACCCCATTGCTGCAGCCACTGTGTCAATCCATCGTTGAGGCACTTCCTATTTTTTGCTGACCCTCTACTTTACCAAGCATGATGTCCTTCTTCAGGGACTGGTCCTTCCTGATAACAGGTCCAAAATACTTGAGACTAAGTGTTGCCATCCTCTCTTCCTAGGAACATTCTAGCTGTACTTCTTCTAAGACAGATTTGTTCATTCTTCTGGCAGTCCATGTTATATTCAATATTCTTCACCAATACCATAATTCAAAGGTATCAATTTTTCTTCAGTCTTACTTATTCATTATTCCACCACAGTATGAAAAACTGTCAGATTAGTGGTCGGTGAAATATATATTTTTGTACAATTTATACTTTGGTTTTCGATAGCTGTCTTTGAATTTATCTTGAAACATGGATGTCCCTCTTTGCTCTCCAGTTTTCCATACCACGCAACTCATTATAACCTCCAAGTCATGAACTCAAGAACTCCTTAGGTCTGCCTCTGTGTCCTTGTAGGGCTATGATGGTTTGGTGATAGAATTCTCATCTTCCATGCGAGAGACCCAAGTTTAGTTCTCAGCCAATGGACCTCAAGCACTGCCACCACTCATCTGTCAGTGGATGCTTGCATGTAGCTATGATGCTGAACCCACCATGTGTCTGTCAGTTTATTGTGCTGTGGTAGCTTGCATGTTGCTGTGATACTGGAAGATGTGCCACCGTTATTTCAAATACCAACAAGGTCATCATTGGTGGGCAGGTGTCAGATGAGCTTCCAGACTAAGACAGACTAGAAAGAAGATACTGGCAGTCTACTTCTGAAAAGAATTAGCCAGTGAATACTGGAAGAACACTGTCTGATATAGTGCTGGAAGATTAGTCCTTCAGGTTGGAAGGCACTCAATATACGGCTAGGGAAGAGCTGCCTCCTTACAGGAGAGTCAATCTTAATGATGTGAATGGAGTTAACTTTTCAAAACCTTCATTTGCTGATATGACACTACTCAAAATGAGGAGAAACAACTGAAAACATCCATTAATAATTGGAACAAGGAATGTAGGAAGTATGAATCTAGGAAAATTGGAAGGCGTCAAAAATGAGATGAAACACATAAACATCAATATCCTAGGCATTAGTGAGATAAAATGGACTGGCATTGGCCATTTTGAATCAGACAATCATATGGTATACTAAGAAGGTAATGACAAAGTGAAGAGGAATGGCGTCACATTCATCCTCAAAAAGAACATTTCAAGATCTATCCTGAAGTACGATGGTGTCGGTGATAGGATAATATTCACATGCCTACAAGGAAGACCAGTTAATACAACTATCATCCAAATGTACACACCAACTACTAAGGCTAAAAATGAAGAAACTGAAGATTTTTACCAACTTGTGCAGTTTGAAATTGATCGAATATGCAATCAGGATATGTTGATAATTACTGGTGATTGGAATGCAAAAATTGGAAAAAAGAAGGATTGGTAGTTGGAAAATATGGCCTTCGTGATAGAATTGACCATGAAGGTCGCATGATAGAATTTTGCAAGACCAACGACTTCTTCATTGCAAATGGCCTTTTCAACAATATAATGGTGAATATACGTGTAGACCTCACCAGATGGAATACACAGGAATCAAACTGACTACATCTGTGGAAAGAAATGATGGAAAAGCTCATATTATCAGTCAGAACAAGGCCAGAAGCTGACTACAGAACAGACCATTAATTGCTCATATGCAAGTTCAAGTTGAAGAAAATAAGAACAAGTCCATGAGAACTGAGGTACGATCGTGAGTATATCCTACCTGAATTTAGAGAGTATCTCAAGAATAGATTTGACACATTGAACATTAACGAATGTAGACCAAATGAATCGTGGAATGACATCATACAAAAAGAAAGAAAGAGGTCATTAAAAAGAAAGAAAAGACCAAAGTGGATGTCAGAAGAGACACTGAAAGTTGCTCTTGAACATAGAGTAGCTAAAGCAAAGAAACAATGAAGTCAAAGAGTTCAACAGACAAAGTAAAGTATTGTAATGAAAAGTGCAAAGACCTGAATAGAAAACCAAAAGGAAAGAACATGCTCGGTATTTCTCAATCTGAAAGAACTGCAGAAAAAATTCAAGACTCAAGATACCATACTGAAAGATTATATGGGGAAAATATTAAACGACACAGGAAGCATCAAAAGAAGATGGAAGGAATACAAAGAGTCACTGTACCAAAAATAACTGGTCAAAGTTCAACCATCTACGGAGGTAGCATATGATCAAGAACAAATTGTACTGAAGGAAGAGGTCCAAACTGCCCTGAAGGCAAAAAACAAGGTTCCAGGAACTGACAGAATACCAACTGAGATGTTTGAACAAGAGGATGCAGTGCTGGAAGTGCTCATGCATCTATGCCATGAAATTTGGAAGACAGGTACCTGGCCAGCCGACTGGAAGAGATCTGTATTTGTGCCCATTTCAAACAAAGGTCATGCAATAGAATGCAGAAATTATCGAACAATATCATTAATATCATACACAAGTAAAATTTTGCTGAAGATCATTCAAAGCGGTTGCAGCAATACATTGACAGGGAACTGCCAGAAATTCAAGCTGGATTCAGAAGGACACATGGGACAATGGACATCATTGCTGATGTCAGATGCATCCTGGCTGAAAGCAGAGAACACCAGGAAGATGTTTACCTGTGTTTTATTGACTATCCAAAGGCATTTGACTGTGTGGATCATAACAAATTACGGATAACATTTCGAAGAATGGGAATTCCTGAACACTTACTTGTGCTCATGAGGAACCTATACTTAGACCAAGAAGTAGTTGTTTGAACAGATTAAGGGGATACTACATGGCTTGAAGTTTGAAAAGGTGTGTGTCAGCATTGTATTCTTTCACCATACTTATTCAATCTGCATGCTGAGCAAATAATCCGAAAAGTGCTAGACTATATGAAGGAGAACAGGCATCAGGATTGGAGGAAGACTCATTAACCTATGATATGCAGATGGCACAACCTTGCTTGTTGAAAGTGAAGAGGACTTGAAGCACTTACTGATGAAGATCAAAGGCCACAGTCTTCACAACGGATGATACCTCAACACAAAGAAAACAAAAATCCTCACAATAAGCAACATCATGATAAACAGAGAAAATGGTAAAGTTCCATGGATTTAATTTGATTGGATCCACAATCAATGCCGATGAAAGTAGCAGTCAAGAAATCAAACAACACATTGCATTAGGCAAATCTGCTGCAAAAGACCTCTTTAAAGTGTTAAAAAGCAAAGACATCAGTTTGAGGACTAAGGTGTACTTGACCCAAGCCATGACGTTTTCAATTGCTTAATATGCATGTGAAAGCTGGACAATGAATAAGGAAGATGAAGAATAATCAATGTCTTTGAATTATGGTGTTCACAAAGAATATTGAATATGCAACGGACTACCAGAAGAACAAACAAATCTGCTTGGAAGAAGTACAGACAGAATGTTTCTTAGAAGCAAGGAAGGTAAGACTTTGTCTCACATACTTTGGACGTATCTGGAGGGACGAGTCCCTGAAGAAGGACATAATGCTTGGTAAAGTAAAGCGTCAGTGAAAAAGAAGAAGACCCTCAAGGAGATGAATTAACACAGTGGCTGTAACAATGAACTCAAACATAACAACGACTGTGAGAATGGCACAGGACTGAGCAGTGTTTTGTCCTGTTGTACATAGCGTATTCATGAGTTGTAATCACCTAAACGGCACCTAAAAACAACAAAATGATATTGAACAGGTTTCAGCAGAACTTCCAGACTAAGATGGACAAAGAAGAAAGGTTTGGCCATCTACTTCTGAAATCAACCAGTGAAAGCCCTATCCAAGACGAGGGTCTGATCCACTACAAATTATAGATAGCGTTTCATTCCATTGTGCCTGGGGTCACCATGAGTCAGGGGCTGACTCTATGAGATGACAGTTAACAAAGGTGCCATTGACTCTGTGAGACTACCCTCAGGCCACCTGTCCAGGCACATCATGTACACATTGCCGCTGTCCAAGCACCATGGCAGACAGCAGGCATTTCTACAAGGCTTGCAATCCAGGCTACATCTTGAGAAGTCAGGTAAAGATCCCTCTGTTCTGTGATTTCCTAAAACATGTTTTGAATTTTAATCATCTTGGCTCATGACCAGTTATCAGATGGCAAAGCACTGGAACACTTCCAAGGAACCCACCAAGATCTAAGTCCTAATCATGTACACTTCGAATTTTCTTCCTGCCAGCTACTCAAATTTTTTTCTGTATTATTCCACACAAAATGTTCATCAGTTTGCATTCCCCCTGCCACTTTATTATTTTCTATACATGCCTTGAACCCTGTAAGCTTCTAGCCTTTGATACTCAACAGATATTCTTCTCTCCTCCAAAAAATCCAGCTTTTGCAATACATGCCTTTTAAAACTATGCCCTTTTAAAACTATGGCCTATGAGGTTTGAAAATTCTTTTTAGATTTTGGTCCTCTCTTCCCTAGAGCAAACCCTTGAGGGAATTAAACCTGATATTTTAGTGAGGGTGAGGATAATGGTTTCAACATGTGAAATCCTTGGTTTAAAATCCTTAAATTTTAGTCTACACATAATTTTACATTCATGTTCCTTTTTAAGCAAACATATTTTTATAGTGACCACATGAAGTAATATATTTTGTGAATTTCTGAAAAATTAGTGAAAATTTTTGAAAAATCCCCACCCAGAGAAAATCCCAGTGATTGTTTTCCATTATGAGATACAGACACCTTTATAAAGAGCCTTACTGGATGAGATAACAAGAGAGATGAAGCTTTTTATTCTTGGAATTACATTTTGATAGCATTTTTAAGCCATTATGTATCTTTCTGAAAGGAGTCCCTGGGTGGTGCAAATGGCTAATGAGTTTGGCTGTTAAACAGAAGTTTGGAGGCCCAAGTTCACCCAAAGACGCCTCAGAATTAAAGGCCTGTCAGTGTACTTTAAAAAAATCAGCCACTGAAAACCCTATGGAGCTCAGTTCTACTCTGACACTTCGGGTGGCCGTTTGTCAGAATTTAATTGAAGGCAAATGGTTTTATCTTTCTGAAAGCTCCTTAATACTTGTTATAATATTCCATCATGTAGATGACTAAGATGCACCTGACCCAAGCCATGGTATTTTCAATCAGCTCATATGTATGTGATAGCTGGATAGTGAATAAGGAAGACCAAAGAAGAACTGATGCCTTTGAATTGTGGTGTTGAGGAAGTGCATTGAATGCATCATGGGCTGCTAGAAACACAAAAACTCTGTCTTGAAAGAAGTACAGCCAGTATTGTCTCATACTTTGGACATGATATCAGGGGAGACCAGTCCTTGGAGAAGGATATTATGCTTTGCAAAGTAGAGGGTCAGTGAAAAACAGGAAGACTCTCAAGGAGATGAATTGGCACAGTGGCTGCAATAATGAGCTCAAACAGCAACAACTGTGAGGATGGCACAGGATGGGCAGCGTTTCATTCTGTTGTACACAGGGTAGCTATGAGTCGGAACGGACAACAACAGCAACGAATGAAACATGATTTTAGCAATTCTATACTGTTCGAATTTAGGTTGCTAATTCTTTTTCTAATTTAGAACAATGGAATTATGAATATTCCTTAAGCACATTCATGGATATTTCTTGTAAAACAATTTCTATAAATGGTTAGTCAATATTCACACATTCTATTTTCTGCCATATATTGCCAAAATGCTCTTACCAACTGTAATACAAAATTGCCTCTGACTCTAAAGGCTCAATGATAGTAATTGTCATATATATGTATATGTATGTATGTGTATATATACATATACACCCAATTTGAGAGGAAAAAATTATATCTCATTGTTTTAATTTACATATTTTGTACTACATATTTATAAAAAAAAATCACGGGACATTTGAGCACTTTTTATGTGGCACATTCCCTTCGCCTATTTTTGTATTAGGGTATATGTCTTTTTAAAACTGATATGTAAAATATGCTACACATGAGTTTCACATTTAGTCTTTTATACTCATATTGCTGATAGGGAATTTTAACATGACAGAATCGACTCGACGGCAGTGGGCTTTTTTTGAGTGTCATTTAGTCAAATCTATAATTCTTTACCTTTGCCATTTATGGCTTTGGTGTTATTCTTAGAGGTCCTCTTCACCGAGAAAGATATGAATGATTGCCTATTCTTTTGTGAGCACTGGGGTCATGGGCTCACCATTACTACCTCACAGCAAAGATGTCACACGGGCATTACCGAGAGAAAACTGACAAGAAGAGAAGCAGTAGAGCACATATGCATCTTCCGCTCTCATCTCTCATTACCCACCACTCAGGTCTGTATGTACATGAGGCCTCTACTCATAATGTTCCACATATTTATAAAAGCTGGGAGGGCAGCGGAATCTATATGATAGGTAAAAGTAAATGCCTCTTCATCAGAGGAATAGCCTTGTTAGAATGAGGGAACATTGTTCTTTCCTTGAGATAATGCAAACCCCTAAGCCAGCTCTCTGCTAAGCAACCAAAAGGAAAAAAAAAAAAAAAAAGATGCGACACCAGGACCACACAGACTTGTCTATCATCAATCTAAACCTAATGGTTGATATTTGTTTATATTTAAAATTTTATCCAGGATTCAGGTCTAGTGTAATGCAAGCATCTGATATTCAGTCTTCTTACTGAATTCTCTTACCAGTTTTTTCAATTAATTGTCTTGAATTTTGAAGAAAATTATGAGTCAGAACCAACTACATGGCACCTAACAACAGCAATATCATTGTCCACTGTTGATACTTTGGACTCTTCCACATTTATGTGGTTGTACTATATCTTAGGTTAGAACCTCTAGGATAATATTTCAAGATTATTTTACAAGATAATCTTACAAGATTATCCTAGAGGTTCTAATCAAACAAGATTGCAAGCTTGTTTGCCAAGTAGTCTAAGAGGTACGCATGTAAGGTGTCTTCCCTGCCTTCTCATTTGCATTTACTTGGTGCTTTTTGGTTTTTCACAAGTCACTTGTCTAACCATAATTATCCCCACAGAAATGAATGTTAGTGGTCCGTGATTCACTCAACTTGGTGAAGCTAATCAAGCAAAATCCCTATTTATGAGATGGTGACTCTAGGTAAGTGTTCAACATTCTCCCTGCCAGACAAACTTTCCGTCAAGCTATATTCCCAAAGTCTACACTAGGGGAAAAACAACAATGGAAAGCCCATTTTGCTTTCATCTTAAGCCATTCTATTTGTATAGATTTATCTGTTTAAAAATTAGTATTTTCTCGTTCTGTTTGATTTTAGGATCTCTCTCAAATGGTTGAAAATTTGGGTAGGGAACAAGAGTCATATATAAATAATGTCTTCAAACTCCAACAGTATTTATTATTTATTTATTTATTTATTTATGCCACTTATACTTCAAAATGTATGATACATGGTATGTTTACTTGAGAGAAATTTATCAAATGAAAAAAATTTAGAAAGTATTCAATTTGGATAAAAATATTTAGGCAACAATAAGCTATAGCAGTGCAAATTTTCCACTTGAAATACTGCCATATGATAATAAAACAGTGATATTAGAAGCTTAATCTCTCTAATTTATCTTCTTAAATAATGAATATGAATAAAATAAGCTGTTCAGTGGTTAAGAGCTACAGCTGCTAATCAAAAGGTTGGCAGTTTGAATACACCAGCTGCTCCCTGGAAACTCTATGGGGCAGTTCTACTCTGTCCTTTAGGGTCGCTATGAGTTGGAGTTGACTCGACAGCAGCGGGTTTGGTTTTTTGGTTACCTCTGTGGGTCTTAATTTTATCATCTGTAAATTAAAGTAATAAAATTTTGTTTAAATTTTCTCTAGTTATTCTTCTCTGTAGCCACCTGTGAAAGTCATTACTTTATATGACAATCGTGTGAGTATATCTTAATAATATGATAAAAATAATAAAACAGTTGCTGTCCATTCAGTTCCGACTCATGGCAACCCACTGTGTGTCAGAGTAAAATTGTGCTCCATACTTTTCAATGGCTGATTTTTCAGAATTAGATCACCAGGCCTTTCTTTGAGCTATCTATGGGTGGACTTGAACCACCATCCTTTCAGTTAGTAGTGTGTTAAATGCACCACCCAGGGATCTGTCTTATAATAACTAATATTTATCATTCAGTCATTAGTAGACCCCATACTAAGCAGATCACATACTCTAGCTTATTTAAAAATTACTTAATGCTACGTGTGTGCACCATTGTCACTCTCATTCTATACCTGAGGAAACTGAGGTACAGAGAGGGCATATAACTTTCCCAAAGTGCTCCGACTAATAAGTATCAGAGCTCAACTATGAATCTAAAAATCTGACTTTAGAGCCTATTATCTATTATCCTTAACATAAACAAACCAAAACCAATGCCATTGAGTCAATTCCGACTCATAGCAACCCTACAGGACAGAGTAGAACTGCCCCATAGAGTTTCCAAGGAGCACTTGGCGGATTTGAACTGCTGACCCTTTGGTTCGCAGCCGTAGCACTTAACGAGTACGCCACCAGGGTTTCTATCCTTAACATATAATGTCTAATTTCAGTTATTGTAAACTCTCTGCCTTGTATTCTGGACACGCATAACCACTGATAGGTTTATTCCCAAGTATAATTCTGAACTTTTCCATAATGAAAAGATAATAAGCAAACACAGCCTACAATAACTAGCATGACTGCAGTACAAGCTTGATGAAATATTCTTAATTTTCTCAAATTTTGCAGCTATAAATGACTTAAGATAAAGCTAGTTTTTACCTGAAAACTTCATAACAGCACAGGGGATCCAGTCTGTATTATAATACATGGGCATTTGGAAAATAAATTTACATTCTCAAAGGGGAAAACTGACTTAAACAGAAGCTGATTAAATACTTGAAAATAATTCAAGCCACTATACTATTGAGGTGATTCCAAAAAGTGACATGGATGTAACATAAGATCCTGAACTACATCAGAACTCCAGAATTTAGCAAAAGGATAAGAGGGGAGCTCATTCACGTAGGGGACGAGAAAATTTTCTTTGGACTAGTTACATCAGATAATATGTTTGTTTAAGGAAAAATAAACAGGTGGGAAAAAGTTCTGCACGCCTAACGTGGAAGGAAAGCATATTTGTGCCTAATATATTACAGAAACTGTTTAAGTATAGCTCATTCCTTCAAAAATATTACCCTCATATGGTAGCCAAGGTCAGTATGAATTTAGGTAGTCTGCTACATATAAATGTGGATCATATACATTAAACTGACCTCAGAGTTATTCTGACACTGTCTTATAAAAATATTTTCTATGTTTATTATTCATGGGTTACTAATTTTTCACTTTGAGATCTGGCAATGTTTAGCTTTTTATTTTGTTTTGTATCCCAGTTTCAAGTGTATAACATTCAAGTTTCCTACTGACAATCAACAACCCGCATTGCTTCATTGCTAAAAGCACATATTATGATTTGGTCACATGCCTTATAAAAGCACTACTGTAAATGTTTCCGGAATAAATGATCCCTTACAACCTAAACACAAGTTTTAGACCTCAAAGATTTCCTGGGAGTGTAACAGTACTAGCCTGCAAGATCAAGAGCAGCAATACTTCATTTTACACAAAATTCATAACAACATAATTATGAGACGCACCTAAGAGTTTTGAATGATGTTCACATTGTCAGTACAGGTCCTTAAACCAATACCTCTGCAATACTGAAGTCAAACTTGTGGACTAGTAAAACAAGAAAAGGTCTGGGGATAAAAAGCTTTGTTTTTTTTTTTGCTTTCGTTTTAGATCCTGCTGGGGCATGAATTATGCAGCGTAACCTCTCTATGGCTCATTTTCTTATCTGTGCCATTACCAACCTTATGTACCATAGCAGGGAGATCAAGGATGATACACAGGATATAAGCATGAAGCACATGATTCTAAAGAGTCAATTACTGTCACGTCTATTTTGGAAAAGATTTTTAAAAATCTCTTTTGGAAAAGGTTTGGGGGTGTCTTAAGAAGCAGGGGACTCATAGGATATGAGTTGGGAACAAATTACATGAAAAATGAAGAAGAACACAGAGCTATGGATTCAACAGCAATATAAGGGGAAGACCTAAAGACGAGATATAAAGTGTGAGGACAAGGATCCATAATTCATTTTATGCCCTCCATAAACTCTAAAACAGTACAGTCCATACAATAAGCATTTAATAGATGTTGCAAGAGGCCCTGGGTGGTTCAAATGGCTACCACTCAACTACTAACTGAAAGGTTGGCTGCACCAGAATTGTCTTGGAAGAAAAGCCTAGCAATCTACTTCCGAAAGATCACAACCATTGAAAACCCAAAGGAGCACAGTTCTACTCTAAAAGACATGGCGTCACCATGAGTTGGAAACGACTCCACAGCAATTGGCTTTAAATGTTGCATTTGAAAGGAATACATATTTAGACAATTTTCCTTCTTGGATTTGGCCAAATAAAAGCTACTCTGCAAAGAGCTTTTTCTTTCACACAATTTGGCTAGTGGTTAAAGTGTGACACGTGAGAATCCATCACACTGTCTTGTGGGTATTCCTTTTCCCAGAAGTGAAATAGATTGATACCGTAAGTGATTTACTCTGATAAGAATGTAGCCAAGCTTCTAGAGTTAGTTGTTCCACCTCAAGATTATATGGGAATTCAGAGTGGGGATCCAGAGAAAGATGGCTGTCTTTCGTGATCTCCTTTCTAGAAAAGCTGAAGAAATATGGCCTGGATGATAGTAGGTTAGATATTATAGAACTATTTTGTTCAGACAAGTTTTGAGATTGAAAGCAATGTCAAGGTAGAAGAGAAAGGTCCCTAGTGGACCAGTTAAGATTTCAAGGTATGATCTCATCCTATTCAATATTTGTTATCAGTCATTTGCTTAAAAATCTGCAAATGTTGAATGCATGGATAAATGAGACATAGCTAGCATGTTGAATTACTTTCTTAGGATTCCAAAATCTCTGGATAGGTTGAGACAACTGACCTGAATATCAGAAAAACACTACAAAATGTTCATGAAAAAACATAAATTCTTGCTTTTAGATTCAAAATAACCAATTCCATTAGTGCAGAATGAAAGGCTTGGCTTAATAACTATTCATATAAAAAAATCTGACATTTTGGTTTATAATGACATTCAATCAAGCTTATATTGTGACTTGACTATAGGATAAGCCATTAAGCCAAAGCAGCCATAGAATACATTACTAAAGGCAATATTCAGATTAGAGGAAGCTATAGTACAATGTGCTCAGTACTAGTTAGGCTGCATGAAGAGTACTGAGTCTTGTTATGGGTGACATGTTGGATATCCCCTGAGTTCTGTATTGAAGCTTCTTCTCTATTAAACAACAACAACAAAAAGTTGCTGTCCAATAGATTCTGACTCATAGCAATCCTTTGCATGTTCTAGTAAACTGTGCTCCATAGGGTTTTCTATGAATGGTGTTTTTTGGAAGTAGACTGACAGCTTTTCTCCCAAGGCACCTCTGGGTGTACTCAAACTGCCACCCTTTCAGTAACACCAAATGTGTTAACTGTTTGTACCACCCAGGGTCTCTGTCATGGATTGAATTATGTCCCCCCAAAAATGTGTATATCAATTTGGCTGAACCATGATTCCCAGGATTGTGTGGCTGTCCTCCATTTTGTGACTGTGATTTTATGTTGAAGAGGATTAGGGTAGGATTTTAACGCCCTTACTAAGGTTATATCCTTGATCCAATGTAAAGGGAGTTTTTCTGAGGTGTGGCCTGCACCACATTTTACCTTACAAGGGATAAAAAGAAAGGGAAGAAAGCAGAGAGTGGGTGGGGGTCCTCATACCACCAAGAAAGCAGTACCAGGAGCAGAGTGCTTCCTTTGGACCTGAGGTCCCTGCGTGGAAAAGCTCCTAGTCCAGGGGAACATGGATAAGGAGGCCAAAGGAGAAAGAAAGGCTTCCCCTGGAAGTGACACCCTAAATTCAGGACTTTTAGCCTACTTTACCGGGAAGAAAAAAATTTCTCTTTGTTAAAGCCATCTACTTGTGGGTATTTCTGTTACAGCAGCACTAGAAGACTAAGACAGACTTCAAATTGAAAATAACTTTGAAATTAAGACATTAAAATTAAGAACTTCCATTAAGAGAGAAAAACCAGGCTACAAACCAGAAGGTATTCATAGCACACAATGCTAACAAAGGGTTTGTGTCCAGACTGTATATAAAAAAAAAATATATAGAACTCCTGAAATCAATAACAAAATGGTGAAAAATACAATTGAAAAATGGACCTGAGACTTGTATGCTTCTTAGAAGTAGATATTCAAGTGACCAATAAACATATAAAAAAAACCTTATTAACAATTATGAAAATGCAAATTTAAACTACAAGAAGATAATACCACATACTTACCAGAAAATCAAAAATTAAAATACTAAATGTTAGTGGAAATGTGAAGCAATAGTGACTCTCATACACAGTTATGGAGAATGAATATTGGCCCAACCACTTTGGAAAGTGTTTGGCATTGTCTACTAGGGCTGAACATACATATATCATATGATCTAACAATTTCACTTCTAGGTATTTGTCCAACAGAAGTTCATGGACATATACACATAAAGACATGTACAAGAATGTTCACAGCACCACTATTCATAGCAGCTAAAAAGAATAAACAACCCACTGTCCATAAATAGTAAAATGGAAAAATAAATCATGTTATACAATGGAGCACCACAATATCTCACCACATACGAAGTAGTATCTACCACAACTACACACAACAACATGAATGGCTCTCACAAACAATATGTTATATGAAAGAACACAGATACAAAAGAATATATACTGTATGGTCTCATTTACCTAAAATTTCAAAAACTGACAAAATGGTTCTATGATGTTAGAAGTCAGAATGGAAGTTACTTTTGGACATAGGAGAGAAGTGACTAGACGGAAGCATGACAGAGCTTTTTGGTATTGGTGATACTCTTTTTTGTATTCTGGATGGTAGTTAAATGATCTGTTCATTTTGTAGTAATTTATGGAGCTATACACTTAAGAGTTGTGTATTTTTATAGGTATGCTACACTTCAACTAAAAAAAAATTAAAGGCATTGAAAATTACCCATTACCCGTTGCCATTAAGCCAATTCCAACTCATAGTGACCCTACTGGACAGAGTCATAGAGGCTTTATGAGATAGAGTGGAACTACCACATAGGGTTTCCAAGGACGTAGTCTTTATGGAAGCAGATTGCCACATCTTTCTCCCATGGAGCAGCTGGTGGATTCGAACTGCCTACCTTCCAGTTCCCAGGCTAGTATTTAACCTCTTCACCACCAGGACTCCTTCATTGAAAATTAGGGAGTATCAAAAAGAAACTAATCAGAATGATAATGGTTTAAATAAAAAATGATAGAAGGGATTTAAAATATTTAACCTAAAAAAACCCAGAAAAGTTAAAAGAGAAAATCAATGTTATCTTCAAAAATCAGAATGGGGCAGCAGTATTATTCTACATTGCTTGTACCTACAAGAAGGTAGATTTCATCCAGCATGAAAACACTAATTATTAGAACTCTCTGATTAACAACTTACAAAAGAATGAGCTACCTATCAATGACAACATTTGAACTATTTAAGCAGGAAATGCGTGGCTATCTTTCAGAGAAGCTGAAAATGGGATTCCCATACAGGGAAAGAGGTCGAACAAGATAAACTCTACTTTCTTCATTTCTAAGATTTTATGATTTATGGTAAAATTGATGTATCTGTTCTTTCCTCCCTGGCTCCTTTCCTCCCTTCTTCTGAAATCTCTCTTTCCCTCCACTGACTCCAAAAATTGAATAATTAAAATTGAAATCTTTCATTTTCTCAATTCTGTTTCATTCAGGGGAGTCTTGCAAAGATCTACAGGGTGTAACGGTGCCCTCACCAGGGGCCAGATGTGGAGTGCTATGTGTTCTACATCCTGCTAACTCCATTCCCCCCAGAGGTAAAAGTATTTTGGAACTGGATATTTCTCCTCCCTAAATATTTTTCTAATAACCTTGGAGAACTCCATCACTTCAGAAAACACACAAGAAAATATTCACATAATTTCCCTTGCTAGATAGCTGAATAAATCTTTCACACCTGACTAGAGATGCCACACTGGTGTACAGCTTTCTTCTATGATATCTTCACCTCTTAGAGCTACAGAAATCCCCCCAAACAACAGCACTTGATTGAATTTTATATTCGTTCCAGTATGTTGTTGTGTGCTACCAGGTCAGTTCTGACTTATAGTAACCTCACAGGACAGAACAGAACTGTCCCACACGGTGTTCTAGGCTGTAATCTTTACAGGAGCAGATTGCCAAGTTTTTTTCTCCTGCAGAGCTGCCGGTGGGTTCCAACACCCCACTTTTCAGTTAACAACCAGGCAATTAACCATTGCGCCACTAGGGCTCCTTCATCCCAGTATAACAGTTCTTAAATACTTGAGATATAATTTTATTTGATTGTTCTTTGCCCCGATATAATGAGGTACAAAATATTTAAATTAACAAGTCACCTTAGTACTGTACAGGCCTATTGAGTACCTTTATGGTAGAGCAACAGAAGCATATAGAATTTGGACACGTCCCCCAAACATAATTCCCAAAGAGAGTCTACATGGCATGAATACCTTCATGTGTTTCTGAGGAAAGTTATTTAGTGCTTATAGTGCTTTTTCCAGCACGCCTAGTAATGTTTAAAATATGGTAAAATCTACCAAAAATCACATTAAGATATGAACAGAATATTTAATATCATTATATATTTATATATTACATATGGGTATATTATACTCTTACCAAACATTAGATTCTTGGTGTTAGGGATATAATGGCATAATTTTGCCTTACATATAAAACTCTATTAATTATTGAAGATTAGAATATATCTGTTTATTAATAAAAGAAGAAGGGAAAGGGAGGGAAGGAGAGTAAGGGAAAGGGGGGGATGGCAGAGACGGAGGGGAGGAAAGAAATTAGAGATGGTAACATCTGCCAAAAAAAGTGCAAGGAAATCATTAAGATATGTAAAAGAAAAGGAATGTAAAAACCTAAAGATTCATAAAGTAATGAGTGGAAATTAATAGAATATGAGCAAAATGTATTTCACAAATTAGAAGCACTGACACAATTTGGTGATACAAACAGTTAACACTGCCAATCAAAAGGTTGGCGGTTCAAGTCCACCGAAGAGCCTTGGAAGAAAGGCTTGGAAATGTACTTGCGAAAAATCAGCCACCGAAAATCCTGTGGAGTACAGTTCTTTCTACTCTGATACACATGGGATTGCCATGAGTCAGAGCTGACTTGATAGCCACTAGTTTTTAACTTAACTATAATTGTTAACATTGCAAAGGCCCTATACCAGTCAAATATAAAGGGCAGAAATTTCTAAAAATAAACAACAAACTGATTCTTCTGAGATGTTTCCCCTCTCAAGTACCAAAGCAGAGAATAAAGTATATAAAGCCCTCCAGCCAGGTCAATGATATTCTTGCTATCTTGACTGCGATGGAGACATTGGTTCAGATCTAGTCCTTCCTACCCAGGCCTCTCTACTTACAGTGTGTAAATATAGAAGCCAGCAATAGTCAAACATCTAGAATTGGTTCAAAGAAGAACACAGGCCAACATACGCACTGTTTTTCTCATCAAAAGGACCACAATTCTGTGAAGACCCAGATGTATAATACATACTTTCCCTGGCTCTCAGGAATGGGAAAAAAGAACAGAAAGGCTCAATTGTGTTTTTCTTTTAGCTATAGCATTTAAATAAGCAAACTACTGCTTCAAAAGCCTGGGTGTCAAGAGTACTTAATCTACCACATTCAGGGATTAAGGAAGAAATAAGAGATCAACATGATGGTTTCATTTTTGTTTGTGATTCAAACCACGTTGAGATCATATGTAACAATTTCTTAAAATATTAAATCATATTCAGCTGGAAAATGAAAAGAAAAAGATCTTTTGAATATGATGCAACATAATTTTCTACTAACAGCGCAAACATTAGAATTGTTGGATCTTACAGCTTCCGTTTTTCTGCTAAATTCACTACCAGATGTTGAAAATTAGACTGAGCAAAAGTTTTCACAAATTTTAAAAAGTAATCATTTTTATATACTTCTCATTGCTCTGAAGGTCAGCTCTGTTATTCATTAGAGTGTATTCATCTTTCCTGACAGCTGATTTTTACTAGGATCTTCCTTATCAGACCCTCTATTAATTTTAGGAATTGAAACTATTTTTTGACAGAAAAGCTATTTATTTCATTCATTTCTAACAATATTATTCTTACATCAAGAATTTTTCTCTTCTTCCTTGCTTGTTTTGTATCTCTCACATTATGAAAGCTATTGCATTTGTAAACATGATGCAGCAGATGTTTTTATTTTAACTTACGGCTTTGAAGAAAAATATATATTATATTGTGTCAAGGATCAAATAATCTAACGAATATATTTTGCCCTCCTTACACATGTCCAAGTCCAAAACGATATGTTAATGTTCCCTCAGTTATATACAGTAGTAGATTTTATTATCACCTTAACATGAAAGTGGAAACCCTGGTGGCATAGTGGTTACGTGCTACACCTGCTAACCAAGAGGTTGGCAGTTCAAATCCTCAAGGCACTTCTTGGAAACTCTATGGGGGCAGTTCTACTCTGTCCTATAGGGTCGCAATGAGTTGGAATCGACTCGACGGCAGTGGGTTTGGTTTTTTGGTTAACAAAAAAGTTGAAAAAAATAAAAGCCCTTATATACATCATAGCAATAAGCACACGTTTGCTGATTTTACATTTTATTAGACATACCTCATTTCCTAACATGCAATGCATCTATCTAAAATTTATAGCAATTTGTTAGTAGCTCTTAATTGAAATTCCCATTGTTGTGCGAAAAGAAAGCACACACGTTCAGGTTTAGAGGAAGAAATAATTTTCTTAGATGCACGCAGAGTATGAATTCATAGACTTCAACTTCACCGAGGCTTTTGGAGATTTGTTCTGGAGGGAAGCTGTAATAATATGCTCTCCCAAAATGATTCTGCTAAATTATTATTCTTTTTTGTTTTAGAGATAAACTTCTGATTTATATCTTCATCTATAGAATGACAAAATTGAGCCACAGTGATGCTAAATATTTTGCCTAAGGTCAATGGTAAAACAAGTACTCAAACCCAGGCAATCTGGTCTAGATAGGAAAAAAAAAAAAAATGAAACAGTGATATGCCGCACAGTCCAGCCCTAGTATGTGCAAAGGACATGACCATAACAATAGTAGAAGAGAAATAAGAAATTAAAAAATAATAATAAAAAAAAAAATAGATTAAACAATCACAAAAAAGGCTAGGACTATCCTGAAAGCTGAAAAATAGCCACACATTAAGAAAATAAATAAAACTTTTTGGTAATTTGTGGGTCAAAGAAAGAATAAAAAGGGAAATTATAAAATAATTTGAACTGCATTAAAATGAAAACCTGACTTATGTAAGTATCTGATGGTGATAAAGCAGTGTTTAGAGAGAAATTGATCAGTAATGGGAATATCAAGGAAAGTAAATACATGGAAACTAAATAACACATACTAAAAAATTATTGGCTCATAAGAGAAATCAAAAGTGAAATAAGAAAATGCTCAGAATCAAATAAGAACAAAAACACGACATACCAAAATCTTTGTGATACAGTAAAAGCAGTGCTCAGAGGAAAATTTGTAGCACTATAAGCTTGCATTAAAAAAGAAGAAAGATCCAAAATAAAAAACTTAACCCAACAACTTGGACAAACAGAAAAGTACTAGCAAAAGAAAACCAAAGCAACCAGAAGAAATAATAAAGATCAGAGCTGAAATAAATGAAATAGATACCATCGATAAGACTAGAAGTTGGTTATTTGAGAGAGTCAATAAAATTGACAAACCACTGGCCAATTAGACAAAAGAAAAAAATGAGAAGGAAATAACCAAAATAACAAAAGAAACTGGAGACATTACAACAGATTCAGCTGAGATAAAGATGATTATAACAGAATACTATGAAAAATTGTACTCTTAAAAAAATTAGAAAAACCTAGAAGAGATGGACAAATTTCTAGAAACATACAACCTACCTAAACTAACTCAAATACCATACCCACACCCATTGCTGTCAACTCAATTCTGACTCATAGTGAGCCTATAGGACAGAGTAGAATTGCCCCATACGGTTTCCAAGCAGTGCCTGGTGGATTCGAACTGCCTACCTCTTAGTTAGCAGCTGTAGCTCTTAACCGCTATGCCACCATGGTTTCCAACTAACTCAAATAGAGAAAATCTAAACAGATCTATAACAAAAGAAGAAATTGAAGATGTTATCAAAAATCTCCCAACCAAAAAAAAAAACCCTGGCTCAGATGGCTTCACTGGGGCATTTTATTATATATATATATTCAGAGAACAATTGACACCAATTCTACTCAAACTCTTCCAAAGCATAGGAAAGGAAAGAATACTCACAATCTCGTTCTACAAAGCCCCTGTCACCCTATTACCAAAACCAGGTAAAGACGAAACAAAAAAAGAAAATTACAGACCTATATCCCTTATGAATATAGACACAAAAATTGTCAACAAAATTCTAGCAAAAAGTACCCAACGATATTTCAAATAAATAATACATCATGAGCAGGTGGGATTTATACCAGTTATACAATAGTCGTTCGACAAATAAAAAATCAATCAATGGAAAAGTGTTTCCCTCGGGGGAGTGGAGCCAAGATGGCAGAATAGACAGATGCTTCCTGCGTGCCCTCTTTACAACAAAGACCTGAAAAAAACAAGTGAAAGGAGTATATTTGTGACAAGCTGGGAGCACAGAGCATCAAAGGTAAGCTTAGACATCGAACTGAGGGGCAGGGGAAGGAAGAGACGGTTCAGAAGCAGAGAGGAGTTACAGAACCTGAATCGCCAGGAGCCCTCAGGCACCATTCCTGGAGTGGCTACGGCGGCGGCAGCGGCGGCAGCAGGCTGGTCCCAGCATTTGGCCGCAGTTTCCTCAGGGAGAAGCAGCCAGCCACACAGCCTACTCACACCTCCAGAACCTGAGAAGAATGGTAGTCCCAGCAAAAGCTAAGTACTTGCGTATATTATACTGCGTCCCTCCACCCCCAAGCCAGCTTTAGCAGCTGAATGCCTGGGCCTGAAAGAGACCCTGGTAAGCACCTAGACCACCTTCCCGGCCTTGGAGAAGGAAAAAATTTGCAATTGGGTGGAAAAGATAATTTGCTAGCTCCATTAACTAGGGGAGCTCAGGACAGAAGTGGCTCCTGTCCAGGCATAAACCGTTTGTGGACCTTGAGCACCTTTCCCTTCTGCATGGACCTGTGTGGGCCTATTTTGGGAGCAGAGGCCCTTGTTGGCAAACTCCAACCATTTCAGCTGTGCGGTGGAGAGGGGGGTGTTTGACGTTTGACATTGCTTTGCCTATTAAACAAGGTCCTCACCTACCCGCATATGGCACCGAAGGACTGGAAGCTCCACTCAGGTCACCCAGCCATCCGTGACGGGGGTCCAAAGATAACTGGTAACTCCTACTCCTTACAACCAAAAACTCTGGGTGCCCATGGTCCCTCTATGGAACCCACCCACCAGCACGCGCTAGGGAATAAAGATGTGTTTTCTTCAGAGACACCTGGCGGTCAGTTCTCAGCCCCCTGCCTTGTTCAGAGCGTGACCCACTGCTGCAATCAGATACCGGTATATACGCCAATCACACCTGCCCCTCTAAGACTGTAGGACAGATTCTGTACCACACACTTGACAATCAGCTACCTGGAAACCTGAGCTGAATTCATACAAGAAAACTGAATGGACTCCTAGACTGATGTGCCTGATAACAGCTCTAGCCAGCTGGGGACAGGATGTCAGAGCTCCAAAGGCAAAAATAATCAAGCTAGCTCACTCAAGCAACCCATAGGGGTATACCAAAACAAAACAAAGCAAGGAGCTATGACACAGTAAGCAAGCATAAACTAATACCATAACTCCTAGATGGCTTGGAGACAAGTCAATATAAAGTCACATAAAGAAACAGACCATGATCACCTCAACAGGCTCTCAAAACAAAGAACCCACAGATCTTCTAGATGAAAGTGCATTCCTGGAATTACCAGATGAAGAGTATAAGTTTAATATACAGAACCCTTCAAGACATCAGGAAGGAAATGAGGCAATACACAGAACAAGCCAAGGAACACACAGATAAAGCAACTGAAGAAATTGGAAAGATTATTCAGGAACATAATAAAAAGTTTAATAAGCTGGAAAAATCCATAGACAGACAGCAATCAGAAATTCAGAAGGTTAACAATAAAATTACAGAGTTAGACAACTCAAAAGAAAGTCAGAGGAGCAGAATTGAGCAAGTAGAAGTTAGAGTTTCTGAATTCAAAGATAAATCACTTGGCACTAATATATTTGAAGAAAAATCAGATAAAAGATTTTAAAAAATGAAGAAACCTTAAGAATCTTGTGGGACTCTATCAAGAGAAATAACTTACAAGTGATTGGAGTACCAGAACAGGGAGGGATAACAGAAAATATAGAGAGAATTGTTGAAGATTTGTTGGCAGAAAACTTCCCTGATACCAAAACCAGGTAAAGACACCACAAGAAATGAAAATTATAGACCTATATCCCTCATGAACATACATGCAAAAATCCTCAACAAAATTCTAGCCAAAAGAATTCAACAACATATCAAAAAAATAATTCACCATGACCAAGTGGGATTCATACCAGCTATGCAGGGATGGTTCAACATTAGAAAAACAATTAATGTAATCCAACACATAAAAAAAAAAAAAAAATTTTTTTAGCACATAAATAAAACAAAAGACAACAATCACATAATTTTATCAATTGATGCAGAAAAGGCATTTGACAAAGTTCAACACTCATTCATGATAAAAACTCTCAGCAAAATAGGAATAGAAGGAAAATTCCTCAGCATAATAAAGGGCATTTATACAAAGCAAACAGCCAACATCACCCTGAATGGAGAGAGCCTGAAAACATTCCCACTGAGATCAGGAACCAGACAAGGATGTCCTTTATCACCACTCTTATTCAACAGTGTGCTGCAATTCCTTGCCAGAGCAATTAGGCTAGATAAAGAAATAAAGAGCATTCAGATTGGCAAGGAAGATGTAAAGGTATCTCTATTTGCAGATGACAAGATCTTATACACAGAAAACCCTAAGGAATCCTCCTGAAAACTAGTGAAACTAATAGAAGAGTTTAGCAGAGTATCAGGATACAAGATAAACATACAAAAATCAGTTGGATTCCTCTACACCAACAAAAAAGAACATTGAAGAGGAAATCACCAAATCAATGCCATTTACAGTAGCCCCCAAGAAGATAAAATACTTAGGAATAAATCTTGCCAGAGATGGAAAAGACTTATACAAAGAAAACTACAGTACACTTCTGCAAGAAACCAGAAGAGACTTACATAAGTGGAAGAACATACCCTGCTCATGGATAGGAAGACTTAACATTATTAAAATGTCTATTCTACCAAAAGTGATCCATACATTTTTTTTAATTAATTTTTATTAAGCTTCAAGTGAACATTTACCATTCCAATCAGTCTGTCACATGTAGGTTTACACACATCATACTCCCTTCTCCCATTTGCTCTCCCCCATTGAGTCAGCCCTTTCAGTCTCTCGTTTCGTGCCAATTTTGCCATCTTCCCTCTCTCTCTATCTTCCCATCCCCCCTCCAGTCAAGAGTTGCCAACACACTCTCCAGTGTCCACCTAATTTAATTGGCTCACTCTTCATCATCATCTCTCTCCCCCCCCCCGCCACTGACCAGTCCTTTTCATGCCTGATGAGTTGTCTTTGGGGATGGTTCCTGTACTGTGCCATCAGAAGTTCTGGGGAGCATTGTCTCTGGGATTCCTCTAGTCGCATTCATATCATTAGGTATGGTCTTTTTATGAGAATTTGGGGTCTGTATCCCATTGGCCTCCTGCTCCCTCAGGAGTTGTCTGTTGTGCTCCCTAGCAGGGCAGACATCAATTGTAGCCGGGCACCAACTAGTTCTTCTGGTCTCAGGATAATGTAGGTCTCTGGTTCATGTGGCCCTTTCTGTCTCTTGGGTTCTTGGTTGTCGTGTGGCCTTGGTGTTCTTCCTTTGCCTTTGCTCCAGGTGGGTTGAGACCAATTGATGTATCTTAGATGGCTGCTCGTTGGCGTTTAGGACCCCAGGCGCCACAATTCAAAGTGGGATGCAGAATGTTTTCATAATAGAATTATTTTGCCCGTTGACTTAGAAGTCTCCTCAAACCTTGTTCCCCAGACCCCAGCCCCTGCTCTGCTGACCTTTGAAGCTTTCATTTTATCCCGGAAACCTCTCTGCTTTTAGTCCAGTCCAATTAGGCTAACCTTCCTTGTATTGTGTGTTGTCTTTCCCTTCACCCAAAGCAGTTCTTATCTACTGATTGATCAATAAAAAACCCTCTCCCTCCCTCCCTCCCTCCCTCCCTCCCCTCCTCGTAACCACAAAAGTATGTGTTCTTCTCCGTTTTTTCTATTTCTCAAGATCTTATAATAGTGGTCTTATACAATATTTGTCCTTTTGCCTCTGACTCATTTTGCTCAGCATAATGTCTTCCAGATTCCTCCATGTTATGAAATGTTTCAGAGATTCGTCACTGTTCTTTATCGATGGGTAGTATTCCATTGTGTGAATATACCACAATTTATTTACCCATTCATCCGTTGACGGACATCTTGGTTGCTTCCAGCTTTTTGCTATTGTAAACAGAGCTGCAATAAACATGGGTGTGCATATGTCTGTTTGTGTGAAGGCTCTTGTATCTCTAGGGTATATTCCCAGGAGTGGGATTTCTGGGTTGTATGGTAGTTCTATTTCTAACTGTTTAAGATAACGCCAGATGGATTTCCAAAGTGGTTGTACCATTTTACAATCCCACCAGCAGTGTATGAGAGTTCCAATCTCTCCGCAGCCTCTCCAACATTTATTATTTTGTGCTTTTTGGATTAATGCCAGTCTAGTTGGTGTGAGATGCAATCTCATCGTCGTTTTAATTTGCATTTCTCTAATGACTAATGAACGGGAGCATTTTCTCATGTATCTGTTGGCTGCCTGAACATCTTCTTTAGTGAAATGTGTGTTCATATCCTTTGCCCACTTCTTGATTGGGTTGCTTGTCTTTTTGTGGTTGAGTTTTGACAGAATCATGTAGATTTTAGACATCAGGCGCTGGTCTGAGATGTCATAGCTGAATATTCTTTCCAGTCTGTAGGTGGTCTTTTTACTCTTTTGGTGAAGTCTTTAGATGAGCATAGGTGTTTGATTTTTAGGAGCTCCCAGTTATCTGGTTTCTCTTCATCATTTTTGGTAATGTTTTGTATTCTGTTTATGCCCTGTATTAGGGCTCCTAGGGTTGTCCCTATTTTTTTTTCCATGATCTTTATTGTTTTAGTCTTTATGTTTAGGTCTTTGATCCACTTGGAGTTAGTTTTTGTGCATGGTGTGAGGTATGGGTCCTGTTTCATTCTTTTGCAAATGGATATCCAGGTATGCCAGCACCATTTGTTAAAAAGACTATCATCTCCCCAGTTGACTGACACTGGTCCTTTGTCAAATATCAGCTGCTTATATGTGGATGGATTTATATCTGGGTTCTCAATTCTGTTCCATTGGTCTATGATCCTGTTGTTGTACCAGTACCAGGCTGTTTTGACTACTGTAGCTGTATAATAGGTTCTGAAATCAGGTAGAGTGAGGCCTCCCACTTTCTTCTTCTTTTTCAGTAATGCTTTGCTTATCCGGGGGTTCTTTCCCTTCCATATGAAATTAGTGATTTGTTTCTCTATCCCCTTAAAATATGACATTGGTGTTTGGACTGGAAGTACATTATATGTATAGATGGCTTTTGGTAGAATAGACATTTTTACTATGTTAAGTCTTCCTATCCATAAGCAGGGTATGTTCTTCCACTTAAGTATGTCCTTTTGAATTTCTTGTAGCAGAGTTTTATAGTTTTCTTTGTATAGGTCTTTTACATCCTTGGTAAGATTTATTCCTAAGTATTTTATCTTCTTGGGGGCTACTGTGAATGGTATTGATTTGGTTATTTCCTCTTCGGTGTTCTTTTTGTTGATGTAGAGGAATCCAAGTGATTTTTGTATGTTTATTTTATAACCTGAGACTCTTCCAAACTCTTCTATTAGTTTCAGTAGTTTTCTGGAGGATTCCTTAGGGTTTTCCATGTGTACGATCATGTCATCTGCAAATAGTGATAGCTTTACTTCCTCCTTGCCAATCTGGATACCCTTTATTTCTTTGTCTAGCTTAATTGCCCTGGCTAGGACTTCAAGTACAATGTTGAATAAGAGCAGTGATAAAGGGCATCCTTGTCTGGTTCCCGTTCTCAGGGGAAATGCTTTCAGGTTCTCTCCATTTAGAGTGATATTGGCTGTTGGCTTTGCATAGATGCCCTTTATTATGTTGAGGAATTTTCCTTCAATTCCTATTTTGGTAAGAGTTTTTATCATAAATGGGTGTTGAACTTTGTCAAATGCCTTTTCTGCATCTATTGATAAGATCATGTGGTTTTTATCTTTTGTTTTATTTATGTGATGGATTACATTAATGGTTTTTCTGATATTAAACCAGCCTTGCATACCTGGTATAAATCCCACTTGATCAGGGTGAATTATTTTTTTGATGTGTTGTTGGATTCTATTGGCTAGAATTTTGTTGAGGATTTTTGCATCTATGTTCATGAGGGATATAGGTCTAAAATTTTCTTTTTTTGTAATGTCTTTACCTGGTTTTGGTATCAGGGAGATGGTAGCTTCATAGAAGGAGTTGGGTAGTATTCCGTCTTTTTCTATGCTTTGAAATACCTTCAGTAGTAGTGGTGTTAAGTCTTCTCTAAAGGTTTGGTAGAACTCTGCAGTGAAGCCATCTGGGCCAGGACTTTTTTTTGTTGGAAGTTTTTTGATTACCGTTTCAATCTCTTTTTTTGTTATGGGTCTATTTAGTTGTTCTACTTCTGAATGTGTTAGTTTAGGTAGGTAGTATTTTTCTAAGAATTTATCCACTTCTTCTAGGTTTTCAAATTTGTTAGAGTACAATTTTACGTAGTAATCTGAAATGATTCTTTTAATTTCATTTGGCTCTGTTGTGATGTGGTCCTTCTCGTTTCTTATTCGGGTTATTTGTTTCCTTTCCTGTTTTTCTTTAGTCAGTCTAGCCAATGGTTTATCAATTTTGTTAATTTTTTCAAAGAACCAGCTTTTGGCTTTGTGAATTCTTTCAATTGTTTTTCTGTTCTCTAATTCATTTAGTTCAGCTCTAATTTTTATTATTTGTTTTCTTCTGGTGCCTGATGGGTTCTTTTGTTGCTCACTTTCTGTTTGTTCAAGTTGTCGGGACAGTTCTCTGATTTTGGCTCTTTCTTCTTTTTATATGTGTGCATTTATCGATATAAATTGGCCTCTGAGCACTGCTTTTGCTGTGTCCCAGAGGTTTTGATAGGAAGTATTTTCATTCTCGTTGCTTTCTAAGAATTTCCTTATTCCCTCCTTGATGTCTTCTATAACCCAGTCTTTTTTCAGGAGGGTATTGTTCATTTTCCAAGTATTTGATTTCTTTTCCCTAGTTTTTCTGTTATTGATTTCTAGCTTCATTGCCTTGTGGTCTGAGAAGATGCTTTGTAATATTTTGATGTTTTGGATTCTGCAAAGATTTGTTTTATGACCTAATATGTGGTCCTTTCTAGAGACTGTTCCATGTTCACTAGAAAAAAAAGTATATTTTGCAGCAGTTGGGTGGAGAGTTCTGTATAAGTCAATGAGGTCAAGTTGGTTGATTGTTGTAAGTAGGTCTTCCGTGTCTCTATTGAGCTTACTGGATGTCCTGTCCTTCTCCGAAAGTGGTGTGTTGAAGTCACCTACTATAAATGTGGAGGTGTCTATCTCGCTTTTCAATTCTGTTAAAATTTGATTTATGTATCTTGCAGCCCTGTCATTGGGTGCGTAAATATTTAATATGGTTATATCTTCCTGATCAATTGTCCCTTTTGTCATTATATAGTGTCCTTCTTTATCCTTTGTGGTGGATTTAAGTCTAAAGTCTATTTTGTCAGAAATTAATATTGCTACTCCTCTTCTTTTTTGCTTATTATTTGCTTGATATATTTTTTTCCATCCTTTGAGTTTTAGTTTGTTTGTGTCTCTAAGTCTAAGGTGTGTCTCTTGTAGGCAGCATATAGATGGATCGTGTTTCTTTATCCAGTCCGTGACTCTCTGTCTCTTTATTGGTGCATTTAGTCCATTTACATTCAGCGTAATTATAGATAAATAAGTTTGTAGTGCTGTCATTTTGATGCCTTTTCATGTGTGTTGTCGGCCTTTTCATTTTTCCACATACTTTTTTGTGCTGAGACGTTTTTTTAGTATATTGTGAGATCCTCATTTTCATAATGTTTAACTCTATGTTTGTTGAGTCGTTACGTTTTTCTTGAGTCATGGAATTGATATTCCTTTTTGTGGTTACCTTTTATTATTTACCCCTATTTTTCTAAGTAAAAACCTAACTTGTATCGTTCTATATCGCCTTGTATCACTCTCCATCTGGCAGTTCAATGCCTCCTATATTTAGTCCCTCTTTTTGATTATTGTGATCGTTTATCTATTGATTTCCATGATTTCCTGTTATGTGTATTATTTTGTTTATTTATTTATTTTTTAGAATTAATCTTACTTTGTTTTTGTGCTTTTCCTATTTGAGTTGCGTTGATATCAGGACGTTCTGTTTTGTGACCTTGTATTGTGCTGGTACCTGATATTATTGGTCATCAGGCCAAACAATCTCCTTAAGCATTTCTTGCAGTCTTGGTTTAGTTTTTGCAAATTCTCTAAACTTGAATTTATCTGTAAATATCTTAATTTCTCCTTCATATTTCAGAGAGAGTTTTGCTGGATATATGATCCTTGGTTGGCAGTTTTTCTCCTTCAGTGCTCTGTATACGTCGTCCCATTCCCTTCTTGCTTGCATGGTTTCTGCTGAGTAGTCTGAACTTATTCTTATTGATTCTCCCTTGAAGGAAACCTTTCTTTTCTCCCTGGCTGCTTTTAAAATTTTCTGTTTGTCTTCGGTTTTGCCAAGTTTGATGATAATATGTCTTGGTGTTTTTCTTTTTGGATCAATCTTAAATGGGGTTCGATGAGCATCTTGGATAGATATCCTTTCGTCTTTCATGATGTCAGGGAAGTTTTGTGTCAGGAGTTCTTCAACTATTTTCTCTGTGTTTTCTCTCCCCTCTCCCTGTTCTGGGACTCCAATCACTCGCAAGTTATCCTTCTTGATAGAGTCCCACATGATTCTTAGGGTTTCTTCATTTTTTTAAATTCTTTTATCTGATTTTTTTTCAGCTATGTTGGAGTTGATTCCCTGGTCCTCCAGAAGTCCCAGTCTACATTCTAATTGCTCGAGTCTGCTCCTCTGACTTTCTATTGCGTTGTCTAATTCTGTAATTTTATTGTTAATCTTTTGGATTTCTACATGCTGTCTCTCTATGGATTCTTGCAATTTATTGATTTTTCCACTATGTTCTTGAATAACCTTTTTGATTTCTTCAACAGTTTTATCAGTGTGTTCCTTGGCTTTTTCTGCATTTATCCTAATTTCATTTGTGATATCTTTAAGCATTCTGTAAATTAGTTTTTTATATTCTGTATCTGATAATTCCAGGATTGTATCTTCATTTGGGAAAGATTTTGATTCTTTTGTTTGGGGGGTTGGAGAAGCTGTCATGGTCTGTTTCTTTATGTGGTTTGATATGGACTGCTGTCTTCGAGCCATCACTGGGAAACTAGATTTTCCAGGTAATCAGCTAAAAAAAAAATGCAGTCAGATCCCTATCTGAATTCTCCTTCTGGCTCAGGGTATTCGGATGTTAATGGAGCCGCCTGGGGAGGGTGGGGGAGGGATCAGAGAGCTAGGCGTGTAGCACCACAGAATATAGAGCTGATCCCCGCATTCACGCTCCGCCCCCGTCCGCCAGAATCCCAGCAGGACGGCTCCCCGGCTGGGATGCTGCTCTCCCCACTCCAAGACCAGTCACTTCCTCCCGGGGGTTTCTCCCTCCGGTGCGTCACACGGCTCGCGCGAACTGGGTGGACGTGGCCCTCACGAACGTCTGGGGGCCCCCCCGGGATCGTTTTAGGGAAATATAGGTGATCCCCACTCTCATGCCTCACCCGCCTCCCACCAAACTCCTCACCCCCCTCCCACCAAACTCCCGGCGGGACGGCTCCCCGGCTGGGACGCTGCTCTCCTTGCTCCAAGATCAGTCACTGCCTCCCGGGAGTTTCTCCCACCGGCTGCACCGCTATGCCGCCCACACCAACCAGCTAGACTTCCTCCTGGGATGGGTTCGGGGGGGGGTATGGCTGGGCCCCTTGTCTGTGCCATCTGCCCCCCTGGGCTCTGCCCCAGCCCGGGCTCTGAAGGTCACTTGCCTGGTACACTAGCTCTTAGTTCTGAAAACAATCGCTGTCTGCCTGTATTTGTTCGTTCTCTGTCTCTAAGTCTGTGTTTGTTGTTCAGAGTTCGTAGATTGTTATATATGTGATCGATTCACTTGTTTTTCCGAGTCTTTGTTGCAAGAGGGATCCGCGGTAGCGTCCACCTAGTCCGCCATCTTGGCCCCGCCTCCGTGATCTATACATTTAATGCAATTCCGATCCAAATCCCAGCAACATTCTTTAATGAGATGAAGAAACAAATCACCAACTTCATATGGAAGGGACAGAGGCCCCGGATAAAAAAGGCATTACTGAAAAAGAAGAACAAATTAGGAGGCCTTACTTTACCTGGTTTTAGAACCTATTATACCGCCACAGTAGTCAAAACAGCTTGGTACTGGTACAACAACGGATACATGGACCAATAGAACAGAATTGAGAATCCAGACACAAATCCATTCACATATTGCTCATTTGTGATATTTGACAGATGATATTTGACAAAGGCCCCAAAACAGTTAAATGGGGAAAAGACAGTCTTTTTAACAAATGGTGCTGGCATAACTGGATATCCATCTGCAAAAAAATGAAACAAGACCCATACCTCACCCCATGCACCAAAAACTAACTCAAAATGCATCAAAGACCTAAATACAAAATCTAAAATGATAAAGATCATGGAAGAAAAAATAGGGACAATGTTAGGAGCCCTAATACATGGCATAAACAGTATACAAAACATTAATAATGCAGAAGAAAAACTAGATAACTGGGAGCTCCTAAAAATCAAACACTTCTGCTCATCCGAAGACTTCCACAAAAGAGTAAAAAGACTACCTACAGACTGGGAAAAAGTTTTTAGCTATGATATTTCTGATCAGCACCTGATCTCTAAAATCTACATGATACTGCAAAAACTCAACTGCAAAAAGACAAATAACCCAATTAAAAAATGGGTAAAAGATACAAATAGATACTTCACTAAAGATGACATTCAGGTAGCTAACAGATATATGAGGAAATGTTCACGATCATTAGCCATTAGAGAAATGCAGACCAAAACTAAAACAAGATTTCTTCTCATTCCAACAAGGCTGGCATTAATCCAAAAAACACAAAAGAATAAATGTTGGAGAGGCTGTGGAGAGATTGGAACACTTCTACACTGCTGGTGGGAATGTCAAATGGTACAACCACTTTGGAAATCGATTTAGTGCTTCCTTAAAAAGCTAGAAATAGAACTACGACACGATCCAGCAATCTCACTCCCTGGAATATAAACTAGAGAAATAAAAGCCTTTACACAAACAGATATATGCACACCCATGTTTATTGCAGCACTGTTTACAATAGCAAAAAGATGGAAGCAACCAAGGTGCCCATCAACGGATGAATGGATAAATAAATTATGGTATATTCACACAATGGAATACTATGCATCAATAAAGAACAGTGAGGAATCTGTGAAACATTTCATAACACGGAGGAACCTGGAAGGCATTATGCTGAGGGAAATTAGGCAGTTGCAAAAGGACAAATATTGCATAAGACCACTATTATAAGAACTTGAGAAATAGTTTAAACTGAGAAGAAAACATTCTTTTGTGGTTACGAGAGGGGTGAGGGAGGGATGGTGGGAGGGGGTATTCACTAATTAGATAGTAGATAAGAACTACTTTAGGTGAAGGGAAAGACAGCACACAATACAGGAGTGTTCAGCACAATTGGACTAAACCAAAAGCAAAGAAGTTTCCTGAATAAACTGAATGCTTCGAAGGCCAGTGTAGCAGGGGCAGGGGTCTGGGGACCATGGTTTCAGGGGACATCTAAGTCAATTAGCATAATAAAATCTATTAAGAAAACATTCTGCATCTCACTTTGAAGAGTGGCATCTGAGGCCTTAAACCCTAGCAAGCAGCCATCTAAGATGCATCAATTGGTCTCAACCCACCTGGATCAAAGGATATTGAAGAACACCAAGGACACAAGGCGATTATGAGCGCAAGAGACAGAAAGGGCCACATGACCCAGGGACTACATCATCTTGAGACCAGAATAACTAGATGGTGCTCGGCTACAACCGATGACTGCCCTGACAAAGAACACAACAGAGAACCCCTGAGTGAGCAGGAGAGCAGTGGGATGTAGACACCAAATTCTCATAAAAGCAGACTTAATGGTCTGACTGAGACTAGAAAGACCCTATGGTCATGGCCCCAGACCTTCTATTGGTCCAGGACAGGAAGTGTTCCCAAAGCTGCCTCTTCAGACATGGACTGGACTGGACAATGGGTTGGAGAGGGATGCTAGTGAGGAGTGAGCTTCTTGGACCAGGTGGACACTTGAGACTATGTTGGCGTCTCCTGCCTGGAGGGGAGATGAGAGGGTGGAGAGGGTTAGAAGCTGGTGAAATGGACACAAAAAGAGAGGGTGGAGGGAGAGAGTGGGCTGTCTCATTAGGGGGAGAGTAACTGGGAGTGTGTAGCAAGGTGTATATGGGTTTTTCTGTGAGAGACTGACTTGATTTGTAAACTTTCACTTAAAGCACAATAAAAATTTTTAAAAAATCAATGTAATTCATCATATAAATAACACAGAAAGAAAAGAATCACATGATCGTCTCAGTTTATGCAGAAAAGGAATTTGATAAAATCCAACATCCTTCCTAATAAAAGTCTCTGCAAACTAGGAATAGAAGGGAAATTCTTCAACTAATTAAAGGCATATATGCCAAATCTACAGCCAACATTATTCCTAATGGGAAATACTAAGAGGATTCCCCTTGAGAACCAGAACAAGACAAGGGTGTCCACTATCGCTTCTCCTATTCAGTATTTTAGTGGAAGTCCTAGCCAGAACAATAAGGCAAGAAAGAGAAATAAAGGGCATCCAAATTGTAAAGGTCCGAGCAAGTTTCAGGGTCTCTTCTGATATCCATTTTGGTCTTTTCTTTCTTTCCTGTCTTTTTAATGACTTCTTGCTTTCATGATGTACTTGATGTCATTCCACAACTCGTCGAGTCTTCAGTCATTAGTGTGGAGTCTGTCAAATCTATTTTTGAGATGGTCTCTAAATTCAGGTGGGATACACTCAAGCTTGTACCATAGCTCTTGTGGACTTGTTCTAATTTTCTTCAACTTCAACTTGAGCTTGCATATGAGCAATTGATGGCCAGTTCTACAGTCGGTCCCTGGCCTTGTTTTCACTGAAGATATTGAGCTTGTCTCTTTCCACAGATGCAGTCAATTTGGTTCCTGTGTATCCATTCTGGTAAGGTCCATGTGTATAGTCACTATTTATGTTGGTGAAAGAAGGTATTTAAAATGACGAAGTCATTGGACTTGCAAAATTCTATCATGCAATCCCAAGCATCATTTCTACTACCAAGGCCATATTTTCCAACTACTGATCCTTCTTGGTTTCAAACTTTTGCATTCCAATTACCAGTAATTATCAATGCATCCTGATTGCATGCTTGATTAATTTCAGAATGCAGAAGTTGGTAAAAATCTTCAATTTCTTCCTTTTTGGCCTTAGTATTTGGTGTGTAAATTTGAATAATAGTCCCATTAACTGGTCTTCCTTATAGTGGATATTATCCTATCACTGACAGAATTCTACTTAAGGAGAGATCTTGGAATGTTCTTCTTGACTATGAATGAAACACCATTCCTCTTCAAGTTGTCATTCCCGGCATAGTAGACTATATGATTGTCCAATTTAAAATGGCCAATACCAGTCCACTTCAGCTTACAAATGCCTAGGATATCGGTGTTTATGCATTCCATTTCATTTTTGATGATTTCCAATTTTCCTAGAGTCATAGTTCCTACATTCTATGTTCTGATTATTAATAAATGTTTGCACCTGTTTCTTCTCATTTTGAGTCATGCCACATCAGCAGATGAGGGTCCCAAAGGCTTCACCCATGTCATTAAGGTTGATTCTACTTTGAGAAGGCAGCCCTCCCCCAGTTGTCTTTTGAGTGCCTTCCAACCTGAGGGGCTCATCTTATGGCACAATATTGACAATGTTCCATTGCTATTCATAAGATTTTCACCGGCTAATTCTTTTCAGAAGTAGTCCACTGGATCCTTCTTCCTAGTCTGTCTTAGTCTGGAAGCTCAGGTGAAACCTGTCCTCCATGACTGACCCTGCTGGTATTTGAGTACCGGTGGCATACCTCCCAGCATCACAGCAACGCAGAAGACTCCACAGTACAGAAAACTGACAGATGTGTGGGGGTAAAAATGGATGTCAAAAGAGACTCTAAAATACGCTCTTGAACATCAAGTAGCTAAAGTGAAAGGAAGAAATGATCAAGTAAAAGAGCTGAAAGGAAGATTTCAAAGGGAAGCTTGAGAAGACAAAGTAAAGTATTATACGGACATGTGCAAAGACCTGGAGATAGAAAACCAAAAAGGAAGAGCACACTCAGCATTTTTCAAGCTGACAGAACTGAAGCGAAAATTCAAGTCTCGAGTCACAATATTGAAGGATTCCACAGGGAAAATATTAAACAATACAGGAAGCATCAAAAGAAGATGGGAGGAATACACAGAGTCACTATACCAAAAAGAATTGGTCGATGTTCAACCATTTTAGGAAGTAGCATATGATTAGGAACCCATGATACTAAAGGAAGAAGTCCAAGCTGCATTGAAGGCATTGGCAGAAAACAAGGCTCCAGGAATTGATGGAATACCAATTCAGATGTTTCAACAAACAGCTGAAGAGCTGGAAGTGCTCATTTTTCTATGGCAAGAAATTTGGAAGAGAGCTACCTGGCCAAACTACTGAAAGAGATCCATATTTATGTCTATTCCCAAGAAAAGTGATTCAACTGAATGCAGAAATTATAGAACAATATCATTAATATCACAAGCAAGTAAAATTTTGTTGGTAAACCCTGGCAGCATAGTGGTTAAGTGCTATGGCTGATAACCAAAAGGTCAGCAGTTCAAATCCACGAGGGCTCCTTGGAAATTCCAAAAGCTGCTGCAGCAGTATACCGACAGGGAACTGCCAAAAATTCAAGCCTGATTCAGAAGAGGACATGGAACAGGGATATCACTGCTGATGTCAGATTGATCCTGGTTGAAAGCAGAGAATACCTGAATGATGATTACTTGTGTTTTATTGACTCGCAAAGGTATTCGACTATATGGATCATAATAAATTACGGAGAACACTGCAAAGAATGGGAATTCCAGAACACTTAATTGTCCTCATGAGGAACCTGTACGTAGATCAAAAAGCAGTTGTTTTAACAGAACAAAGTGATACTGTGTGGTTTAAAGTCAGGAAAGTTGTGCATCAGGGTTGTGTCTTTCACCCTACCTATTCAATCTGTACGCTGAGCAAATAATCTGAGAAACTGGATTATACGAAGAAGAACAGGCCATCAGGATTGGGGGAAGACTTATTAACAACCTGCAATATGCACACGACACAACCTTACTTGCTGAAAGTGAAGAAGACTTGAAGCACTTACTGATGAAGATCTATAGACCACAGTCTTTGATATAGATTACACCTCAATGTAAAGAAAAAAATCCTCACAACTGGCCCAATAAGCAAGATTATGATAAAGAGGAAATGCTGAAGTTGTCAAGAATTTCATTTTTCTTGGATTCACAATCAACACCCATGGAAACGGCAGTCAAGAAATGAAAAGATGCATTGCATTGGGTGAATATGCTGCAAAAGGCCTCTATAAAGTATTGAAAAGCAAAGATGTCACCTTGAAGCCTAAGGTGTACCTGACCCAAGCCACGGTGTTTTCAATTGCCTCATTTGCATGCAAATGCTGGATGATGAATAAGGAAGACCAGAGAAGAATTGATGCCTTTGAATTGTGGTGTTGGCGAAAAATACTGAATATAGCATGGACTGCCAAAAGTACAAACAAATCTGTCTTGGAGGAAGTAAAACCAGAATGCTCCTTAGAAGCAAGGATGGCTAGACTAAATCTCACATGTTTGAACATGTTATCAGGAGGGATCAGTCCCTGGAGAAGTACATCATGCTTGGTAGAGTAGAGGATTAGTGAAAAAAAGGAAGACCTTCAACTAGATGGACTGACACAGGGGCCGCAACAATGGGCTCAAGAATAATAATTGTGAGGATTGCACAGGACCGGGCAGTGTTTTGTTCTGTGGTACACAGGGTTACTATGAGTCGGAACCAACTCGATGGCACTTAAGAACAAGTATTGTTACTATATTAAACATAATCTTTTATTTCATTACATTTTATACTTGGCTAACAGTGACATATAAGAACATTATTATTTTTGTATATTTATATTACATCTATAAAAGGTGTTCTTATTAATCTAACTTTACCTTCAGATTCTCTTGGCTTAACAAGATTGATAATTTATGTCTGTAAATAAGAGTTTTTATATATATTTCTCCCCAATTTTTATGTTCCCCTTTCTGTGCATCCTTCTATTGCTTTAGTGAATTCAATATTGAATAAAAGTACTGATGATGGGCATTTCGTAAATTGAGTTAAGGAACAAAGACAAAAACGAAATGTATAAAAGAGAAGAAAAAAATGTAGTCTTGGAATAGTGAATCTTGCTTCACATTTTTTATGTAGCCATACAAGCTGAAAGCAAGGTAAGAATTTAATGTATACATTCTGCCTTAGTCTAGACTAACTACGGGCACCCAAGACTCCTCTAAGCCGTGTGCATGTACTACCTTGATAATTAAAAAAAAATTAAACAAAATATAGCTCAATTCTGTTTTCCTATCCAATATAAGACTGTCTTCTAATAAATATACTCAATCTATTTTCAATTACTATGTATATTATTTTGAGGATTTTTTTTTTTTTTGCTGTTTTTTGTATTCTTTTTTTTTTCTCATTTCTTACCTTCTTCTGAATTGTTAAAATTTTAATATACTGTCCTACTCTTTTGATAAAATGTGCTGGTTTGAAAACTATAGTTTCCTATTTATGTAATAGTTACCCATTTTAATGTATGTATTTTAATATGTTTAAAATTTAGTTTTATAAGTAGGTATAAATCTATATGTATCAATTAAAAAAAAAATACACATTATACCATGAAAAATCTCTTTTCCCATCTGTGTCTTGTATTTCAATTCCTTCTCCTATAGGTAGTAACTAATACTCATTTCATGTGTTTCCTTCCAAACTTTTTTATGGCAAACTAAGCAAATACAAATATACTGTATTTGCATTTCACCTTACTTTCTTTTTTTACAGAAAATGTAATACTCATTCTGCCCTGAACTTTCTCTTTTCCGTTTAATAGATTTTGGAGATCTTTCCCTTCAGTATAGACAGTGTCCTCATTTATTTACAGGCGCATAGTTGGTTTTAGTATTTACTTTTAGTTGATACGGATACCACTGGTAGACATTTGAGCTGCTGAGCATCTTTTACTACCACAAACAGTGAAGCAATTAATTGCAAACTTTCTCATTTGCAAGTCTATGTGTAGGGAAAATGTCCAAATGTGACAAATTGCCCCCCAAAGACTTCATACTAATTTTCACTTTTCCAACAATATATGAGAGTGTCTGTTGCTTCGAAGCCTTGCAAACCAGGATAGTTGAACATTTTTGTAGACCTGACAAACTGATAGGTAAAAAAGAAATAAACATTTTTAATTATTTTTCTTATTATGGGTGAGGTAAAGAAACTTTATTTAATAGCTATTTGTGTATGTGTTTTCTGAACTATTCATACCTTTGCTTATTTTTCTTTGGAGTTCTTGATATTAAAAAAAAATACTAGAGAGTTTATACTAGAGAGTTTATACTAGAGAGTTTAACTCTTGGTTAATGTCATGCTTTGCAAATATTTTTTAAGCTTGTTGTTTGACTTTTTGCTTATGCCATTTGTTTTTCTGTTTTTTTCCAGGCAAATGTTTTAGATTTATATTCAGTTGAATGTGTCAATAGTTTATCTTTTGGTTTTTTGATGTCAAAATTAAAAGCTATTTTCATTCGAAAGCTGTATAGGGATGTTTTCTTCTAATACTTTCATTGTTTTTACTTAAAGATCTGTTACGTTTAGAATTTATATTGATGGATAGTGTAATGTAGGTATCCAACTTATTTTACTTTATTTTATCCTTATGGCTACCCAGTTGTCCCAATGCCATCTGCTGAATTTTCCACATTTTCCTCACTGATATGAGACGACACCATTATTGAAAAATATGTTTCTGTATGCATCAGTCTATTCCTAGGCTTTTTGTTTTGTCTACCCATTGAGTCTTAAAAGAAATACAACCAGAATGTTTCTTAGAAGCAAGGATGGTAAGACTTCATCTCATTTACTCTGGACATGTCATCAGGAAAGACCAATCACTAGAAAAGAACATCATATTCAGTAGAAGGACAAAAAAATAAACAAACAAGGGAAACCCTCCACAAGATGGATTGACACAATAGCCACAACAACGGACTCAAACATTCAAACCACCAAAAAGATAACATATGACTGAGCAACATTTCATGAGCTGGGGCTGGCTCAATGACAACTAACAAAAAATATCCATGTTATCTCCAGTAATATATAGTGTTTTTAATGGTGCCTTTTTAAAGTATGTTTTGTCTGGTAAGACTGGCTCCCCCACACCATTACTCTTTTTTTCAGAGCTTTTCCATTATTTTGAGAAATTTAAACATGTCCATTTACTGAAGATTATTAATGGCTTTAATTTAAAGAAATAATTTTTTTTCTGTAAATAAATATTTTGCTTTGGGAACATAACACAGCAAAAATATAATGAGTGTGTATATATATATAGCAGATTATAGGATCAACTAATAGTTCATCAATCACATTTCCCTTTCCTCCTGGCACTCAGATAGATTAAATTTCTCAGTCTTCCTAATTAGGTGTGGCCATATGACTGAGTCCTGGACATTAGAATTGGGACAGAAGCATTTTAAATCATACTTCCAGGCCTGGAACATAAAGAACCTTCTTCACGACCTTCTACTCTCTTCTTCCTGAGCTGAGTATAGATATCCAGGGCATTTTCGGAAGCTGTATGATAAAGATAATAGAGTTTGTCTTAGTCTAGGTCGATGAATGAGTGCATGGAGCAGAAAAAACCCTACTGTGGGTTTAGAATGGACAAGCAACATGAAGTGAGAGAGCAATAAAGCTTTATTAAAATGAGCCAAGATTTGTTTTGTTCTGTTTTCTTACATAGTTCACTTTGCCATAAACAAAATTTTATATATTTATGATAGTATACAGGTCCATAATCATACTTTATCTGAAAACCCTGGTGCCAGAATTGTTTCAGAATTAAGAATATGTGGATTTTAGTAAGATGATATGGTACTTAAAAAAAAAAAAAAAAATATGGTACTTATGCATGTATTAATCAACATTCCCAGACAAGACTAGGACAGCATCCAATAATCAAACACATTAATACTTCTGCAATGAACTAAATGGATAGTCATAATAAATGAGATAAAATCTATAAATAGCTTCATGTCAGGTCAGATTTATTGCCAAATTATTACAAACTTATGGAAATTCTTTGGTTTTACAGCTTTTTGAATTTCACTTTGGTGATTATGAAAATGTGGACTTGAAAATTAACCTAAATTTTTGTGTTGGTGTATTTACTGTAAGTAAAGCAATGGGCTTTACAGCCTTTTTAAATTCTATTTTCATTTATAAAGAGGAGCAATGCATTCCTAATGAAGGTGTTCATACACTTGTTAACTTCTAAACAATCCTACTACATTGCACCATTAAAATATTCAAGGGTAAAAAAGTACTTGGTTGCAATATGGACTCTTTATGATTTGTGCATTATAGGCATGAATGTGACAAATTTTTTTGTTGTTTAATTCTCATTTACATCTATGGAAATAGATAAATGGTTAAAACAATTAGGATTCTAAACATTTGTGAGAAATGCATATTTCATGCATCAATAATACAATGGTTCTCTTTGAAGTTTGTTAATTTTTCATTGCCTACTATTTTACTAGATATACAGAAACCCTGGTGGCATACTGGTTAAGAGCTACAGCTGCTGACCAAAAGGTTGGCAGTTCAAATCCATGAGGAGCTCCTTGGAAACCCTATGGAGCAGTTCTACCCTGTCCTATAAGGTCCCTATGAGCCAGAATCAACTCGACAGTGATGAGTTTGGTTTTCTTTGGTTTTTGTTAGATATACTAGCAGAAAAGCTAAGTCATCATGTACAAATATTGGTTTGGGGCTTAGGGGAGAAGTCTGGATGGGAACAAAAATCTAAAAGTAAACATCTAAATGGTATTTAAAGTCATGGAGTTTGACCTAGGAAATAATATTGGAGTCATTATTCCCTGTCCTTGAGTATAGAGTCATTATCCCCTGTCCCTGAGTATACAGCTAGGCTCACAAGGACTCATAAGGACACATCAACTGGGCCCTGAGGTATAAAGACAATAGATAGAATAATCTTGGGAAATATGTTTTAGGGACCCTTTCACGTAAGCCAGAATACAAAAGGCTTTCCACTCTCATATTTTTCTATTAACATTTCGTGAATAGAAATTTGTTGGGCCAATGAAGAACCTCCTAACTGTTAATACTGAAACTTGTACCAATGATGTTGAGAAAGACAATTCAAAATGTAGGATCACAGTTTCTAGCCAATCTGTGAAAAAGTGAAGCTTTCAATTGCTTTGCCCATTTGGTAATGTTAACATATACTGATAATGGCTCTGTAATGTTCTTTGGACTCAGGCAGACGTGGCTATGGCAGCATGTTTGTCCGTTTTGCCATTCTTGCCTATTCTATGATATCCTCTGGACTCAGACAGACATGGTTCTAACAACACGTTTGTCCGTTTTCCCATTCTAGCTTATTCTGTAATATTTTCTTGGACTCGGGCAGACATTAGCTCTGGCAGCATGCCTGTCTGCTTCCCACTTTTGTCTTTTTGAATATATGCTGAATAAAACTTTCTTTTTGTTTTACTGAACTTTGTGATTTTTTTTCCCCACTACAACTGTTAATGCCATAGTCAGCAGGATTTCTGAAGCTACGAATCCAGTCGAGCTCAAGGAGATATGGACTCTGGAGCAGAACCCAGCAGAAAGGGGCCCTATCTTCTGGACCCACTCTCCTTCGATACCAACAGGGTGAGGGCTCTCGGAAAATAAGCCTTTGCTTATTCTCTTTTGTTTTCTTTCTCATGTTTTCTTAAGCTTTGTTTGGCATATTTCTTTGAAAAAACTACTGGTTGACTAAGGAGAATCTTTCTTAGATTTTTGCTTGATCATTTGGCTAAGAGTGACATTTAGTAACTCTTTCGGTGAACTGCAGTTTAGGTCCAGATTCATGCGTTACGAACATTAAAGAGGTAATTTTATTTTTGAAGGGCTCTGGATTATCATAAGCCCCAAATTTCAGGCCTTTTTGTGACTCAGAAAATCTGGAAAATAGTGCCAGCCAAATTCTCAGAGGGAGGTGGCAGCTACTGACTTGTGTTATGAAATTCTCAGGGGGATGTGGCAGCTTCTGACCTGTGTTATGAAATTTAAGGGAGACATGGTATTTCTATTCCTGCCTATCAACATATGAATGGATAAACAAACTATGGTACGTACACACAATGGAGTATTATGCAATGATAAAGAAAACAATGAATCTGTGAAGCATCGCAACACTGAAGAATTCTGTAGGCAAAACATTGAATGGTTCAGGAAGCATCAAAAGTAGATAGAAGGAATACACAGAGTCACAGTACCAAAAAGAATTGGTTGACGTTCAAGCATTTCAGGAGTTAGCATATGATCAAGAACTGATGGTATTGAAGGAAGAAGTTCGAACTGCACTGAAAGCACTGGTGAAAAACAAGGCTTCAGGAATTGATGGAATACCAAGTGAGATGTTTCAACAAATGAATGCAATGTTGGAAGTGCTCACTTATCTGTGCCAAGAAATTTTGAAAAGAGTTACCTGGCCAACCAATGGAAGAATCCATATTTTTGCCCATTCCAGAGAAAGGTGATTCAACAGAATACAGAAATTATTGAACAATATCATTGACATCACAAACAAGTAAAATTTTACTGAAGATAATTCCAAAATGGTTGTACCTGTACATCAACAAGGAACTTCCAGAAATTCAAGTGTGATTCATAAGACAGCATGGAAATAGGGCTATCACTGCTGATGTCTGATGGGTCTTAGCTAAAAGCAGAGAATACCAGAAAGGCATTTACCTGTGTTTTATTGACTATGCAAAGGCATTCGACTGTGTGGATCATAACAAATTATGGATAACATTGCAAAGAATGAGAATTCCAGAACACTTAAGTGTGTTCCTGCAGAACCTGTATAGACCAAGTGGCAGTCGTTTGAATAGAATAAGGGAATACTGAGTGGTTTGAAATCAGGAAAGGTGTATGGCAGGGTTGTATCTTTTCAGCATACTTATTTAATAATCTGTATGCTAAGCAAATATTCTGAGAAACTGGATTATATGAAGAAGAGCTCGGACTGGAGGAAGACTTTTAAAAATTTGCAATATATACAAGATACAACCTTGCTTTCTGAAAGTGAAGAGGAGTTGAAGCACTTACTGATGAACATCAAAGACAACAGCCTTCAGTATGTGTTAAACCTCAAAATAAAGAAAATAAAAATACAACTGAACCAATAAGCAGCATCATGATAAACGGAGGAAAGATTGACGTTATCAAGGATAACATTTTACTTGGATCCACAATCAATACCCATGGAAGTAGTAGTCAAGAAATCAAATAACATATTGCATTGAGTAAATCTGCTGCAAAAGATCTCTTTAAAGTGTTGAAAAGCAAAGATGTCACTTTGAGAACTACGGTGCACCCGACCCAAGGCATGGTATTTTCAATAGGTTCATATGCATGCAAAAGCTGGATAGTGAATTAGGAAGACCAAAGCAGATTTGATGTCTTTGAATTATGATGTTGTCAAAGAATACTGAATATGCCATGGAGTGTCAGAAGAAAGAAAAAAATCTTTCTGGGAAGAAGTACAGCTAGAATGTTCCTTAGAAGGGAGGATGGCGAGGTTTCATCTAACAGACTTTGGTTATCAGGAGTGGCCAGTTCCTGGAGAAGAATACCATGCTTGGTAAAGGAGAGAATCCATTTTCCTCAAAGAGGAAAGCACTCAATGAGATGGTATGACACAGTGGCTGCAACAATGGGCTCACACAGCAACCATTGTGAGGATGGCATGGGATCAGGCATTATTTCATTCTGTTGTATGTAAGATAGCTATGAGTTGAAACTGACCAGAAGGCATGTAACAACAACATAATGTGTGGGTGCAAAATAAATGGAGACATTCATCCCAGAGGCCCATACTCTACTGTTTTTGTTTCATCTTATTGAAAGTACATATTGAAAAACTATCATAATATTTTAGAACTGACATAGTTGATTTACATGATCTAATAACGCTTGAAGGACTAATTCCATAGCATTTTTCTTGGGTAATTTTCTTTAAACATAGTTAGGAATTTAGAAGATTAGGATTTCTTTCCCACACTCACAGCTTTTTATTTTATTTTTAAGTTTGGTGATCCCAGGTTTCAAATGGTTTGGTGTAATTGATTTTTGTGGGTGTCCTGTTTCTCCTTGTGGTCAACCAATTACAAAATCGATTCATTACTTTTTCCATTTTAGGCCTTGAATTTACTCTGCTATAGAGTCTGTAGCTCTGGAAACCCTCTATCACCCATCAGCATGTGCCTCCCACTCGAACACTTTCAATGCTCAAGTCAGTGGATTATTTTCTTGGTATATGCATTCATATCATTCTCAAAAACCTACTATTTTGACATGTAGTCTCATGCCCTGGGAGGAAACAGGGCTTTATGAAAATTAAAAGTTCATATAATTTCTACTTTAAGAATAAAAATTCCTGAAAATTTTATAGTTTTTAAAGCTTTCAGTGGTTCAATGGGTCAGGGTCAGATGTTGTTGACATAGTTATTGTTTAGATAAATCCTTTAAAAAAAAAAAAACTTAGGACAGAGGTAATCTGATCTTAGTCAAGAATCAATATTGTTTCATGAATGCCTCCCAATTTCACACACACACACATACATTTGCATATTCAAGCACATATATGAAAACAAACACTTTTTTTTGTTGTTGTTGCTTATTTTCCAAAATATTCTTGTTTTAAATTACTACGGTGTTCCATGTATTTAGTTAGAATGAAACATTTAGCTTTATGTGAAATTCATGTAGAAAGATGTTTAAAAATACTTTAATTGTATATTGCTTCAAATGGTAGGTGTAATATGTATTTTATTTTTATGTGAGTCATTCATGTGTGGAAACAGCTCTATCTCATGCCTCATAATTTAAAAATTCTTAAAAGATTAAATCAGTTCATTTAATCTTTTCCTTCTTATTTATAAGTAGATTGTATTATTTCCTAAGAAGGAGTTTAGTTTTTTTAATGCTCACACTATAAAGCTTTTAACGTTACCACCACAGTGAAGCATTTATTAAGTGTATGCTTTTTTTATGACAAGTTCTCAGCAAAGCACATTAAACAAGCTTGGGTTCTTGATATTTGTAAATTCATATCTGAAGCAAATCACAGTGATACGAGTGGATGTAAAAAAATTCACAGTGAGCTAACCACATAGTGTGAATATATGAGATATCGCAAAATGCATTTTCTCAGAAAAAAAGAGAAAACATCAAGGAAATTACATGTCTAAATGAGGCTGAGATTAAGGGAGTGTTTTTTTCTTGTGATTTTCAGAAAAGTCTTAATCGATATGGTAATATCAGAGTATACTTAAATAAAGATATAATACCTAGAGAATATTTTGTGTACCTGATAGAAACTAAGGAAAAGCTTATAGGTCAACATGTGACATTTGCATGAAGACTAGTAGAAACTACAGTAAAGAGGTAAAATGGTTTATTCTGAGACGATAATTTCCAGTTTCCTTCGAGACTTCTCTGAGGTACTTAGACTGTTGGTCAATATGTTTTCTCTCCTACTTTGGTGTCTATAACCTAATTATTTTATAGTTTTCTTACATTCTTCCAACTTTTGAACTCAATACCTTTCTCGGGCTGATCATCTTGTACCTCTACTTTACCTACATCGGTTTCACTATATACATTTTCCTTTGGTGAACACATTCAAACCCATGAACTCACCAACTGTAGGCTTCTTCATACCAAAACAGGGGTCAAGAGCTGTACTATCTATTAATTACTTTATTCAACTATTCATTACAAAAATAATGATAACTGGTTTTATACCAGGCTTTTATTAGCTGCTGGGGATAAAATGGATGATGAATGCCTTGTGGAACTCAGAGTCGTTTGGGGAAGAAAGAGAATAACCAAGTAATAATACAAACAAAGCAAAAATACAGCTGCGACAGGGATTAAGAAAGTAAAACACAGAAAGTTTTTATTATGTGTGTATAAGTGGGGTGGGAGATAATATGATCAGATTTTCAGACTGAGAAAGTCAATATGCCTGCTGTATAGATACATTGGAAGATCAAATAAGAGAAGATAATAGCTTTGACTAGGAGGATGATAGAGAAGATGAAGAGAACTGATTTGAGAATTATTTAGAAGGTAAACTTGGCAGGATGTGGTGACAGAGTATGGATGAGAAGGGGGCTGGAAGCAGAGGGAGTGGCATTTTATAGCTCTGACTTTCACAGCTGCACACATGGTGCTGCCACTCCTTGAGATATGTTGTACTAAAAGACCAGGAACGGGTCACAGAAAGCATGAGTCTGATTTTGGACATATTGAGTTTTAGTTGTCTTAGACCTATTGAAAAGAATATGCCAAGAATTTAAGTAGGCAGCTGCAGAAGCCTACGCCAATACGTATCTCCTACATTGCTATGCCTCAAATTAGTTTACCTTTCTTTACCAGTTGCTATTGAGTGGATTCCTACTCATGGCAACCCAATATGTGTCAAAGTGGAACCTACTCCATAAGGCTTTCAATGGCTAATTTTTTAAAAGTAGATCTCTAGACCTTTCTACCAAGGCATCTCTAAGTGGACTTGAACAGCTGATCTTTTGGTTAGCAGCCAAGTCTATTAACCATTTATACTACCCTGGGACTCCAACCCTCAGATAAATAATCTACAATTAAACTAATTTTGCTTTCATCTTCCACTCCTTAGATTTCATATCCAGTTCGTCACCAAGTCCGGTCAATTCTACCTCGAAAATATCTTTCAAATAAATTTAGGGGAGAGGGCAAGGAAACCAAAGAGATGGGCAACAGCCAGATTTAAGGGATCTAATATGTTGTGCTAAGTAGAATGGACAATATCCTGAAGACAATGACTACCACTGAAATAACTTAGACAAATGGGTGATGTGACCTGACATGGATTTTAAAAGTACACTAGCAGTAGCAGATGAGGATAAATATGTGTCTGTAGCGGGGAGGGAAGAGATATGAGACAGAGAGGTAGACTGGAAGTCCATTGTAACAGGTCAGACAATAGATACTGAAAGGCTGGGATAAAGAAGTAACAGAATGGATGGTGGGGAAAGATGGACTTGAGTAATGATTTAGGAGATAAAAACCACAAAACAGGTTTTTTGATTTAATATAGGAAATACTGAGAAGGAACTGTTGAAGACATGTTTTGGGGGACTTAACAGAGAGTGAGTAGATGATGATCATTTTAATAACGGAAAGACAAGTTTGATACTAGTTTTAGAGGATTCAATACAGTGCAGTGGTTAATAGCATAGACACTGGAGATAAACAATAACTACACTCAAGTTCCAGATTCACTTCTTGCCTACTGTTAGAGTCCATAGATTATTACAGGTCACAAAAGGGGTATGCTACATTTTCTAAGCCACAATAATGCGAGTAACATTAAAGTACCCTCTGCTTCATATTGATTGAACATTGAAAATATAGATTAAACACAGCACACTGCAATATACATGACAATTATTTAAATAAATAATATGATTTCTGCAGTAAAGGACAGTTGGTTATATCATCGTTAGAGCTATATCATTGGGAATAAAACAGATGTTGTAGGAAAAATGCAATACTTTGTTGATAGTTTAAGGGGAGCATTGAATAGTTTTGATTTCTCTTTAGAAAAGATTGCTGAAGGGGTTCTTTGAGACAATCAAATGCTTACAGACTTTATTAAAGATCTAAAGATTGTTGGTCACTGTCAAATTATTATAGCAATCAGATTTTAAAAAAACACTTCATGGAATAATTTTTAAATGATACAGTAAACCACTTTACTATTTATCATAAACAAAGATATAGAAGATATATGTCCTCCCTCACAGTGTTTCCAATAAACAGTGACTTTATAATTTTTTTTTAACTGGCTAAGTGGTGGTGGGTAAGAGCTTTCGGGTTATTTTTGAGATGGTAGTAAACTAAGAATCTTTGATTTATTGAATGGAAAAAAACAAAAATAAAACATTCCCTTCCTATTCTGAGACTCATGAGAATTGTAACGAAAGGTCACATGCTATTCTGGCTTGAGAAAGCGGAACCTGTTGACACATATTTTCCCACTGAATGTTGAGTATGCAAACAGTTACATGGCTGGCTAGTTTTGGCTTTGAAATACACATTATTGAAGCTGTTATAAAAGCAATGCTTATAGATTTTCCTTCAGAGTCATTCAAAGAAACCACTGTACCTGGGTCAGAAAAAAAACCTATGAATTAGAGACTTCCTATTTTTTTTTTTAATATACTTATTTCCTGTGTTGAAATCTCTATGAAACTTAAGATTGTGCTGTATATGACCAATAACATTGTGCTGACTTGATCTTTTCCCTCCTTGCCATTTTCCAACTTCTTTAAAATGTTCCCTTTCAAGTAAATGAAGGTATTATATAGATGTTTATTTCCTTTTTAATTGAATCCATGCTTGTCTACTAATAAACCCTTATGGAAATTATATGACTCATACAATCTTACCTTCATTTCAAACAAATTACATCAATGTTCAGAAAACAAAATGCCTATCACTTCCATTTTGTTAGAAAAAGTATAGTTGAATAGAGTTTTATTTATTTATTGGGTAAAAATGTGATACCAAGGTATTAAGAAAGGCTGGAAAGGCAGAGATTATGGAACCAGATTAATCTGAGTTTGACTCTTAGATTTTCATTTCAAGCTAAATAAAATTCCTCAGTTCCTTGGAGCCTAAGTCTTCTCACCCATACGTAGGGTTAATAATTTTCACACTAATCAGATATTTTTAGAATAAAATCATCTAATGTGCACAGCACACACAAGCCTAACTCTTCTCATTGTTAGTTTCTGTTGAGTTGGCTTCCATTTATGGCAACCTCGTGTATAACAGAATGAAACACTGCCCAGCCCTATGCAATCTACATGATCGTTAATATGTTTGAGTCCATTGTTGCAGCCACTGTGTCAATGCATTTCATGGAGAGTTTCTCTCATTTTTGCTGACCCTCCACTTTACCAAACATGATGTCCTATTTAAAGTTGCTATTTCCTAATAAACAATACAAAGTCTAGCCATTCTCACTTCTAAGGAGCATTCATTCAGTCTGTACTTCCTCCAAGACAGATTTGGATTCAGTTTGGATTCAAACCAAGGCATATTCAACTGGACCAATAAACAACATGATGATAAATGGTGAAGAAATTGAAATTATCAAGGATTTCTTTCTACTTGGATCAACAATCAATGCCCATGGAACCAAATATCAAAGGACAAATTACACTGGAAAAATCTGCTGCAAAAGGCTTCTTTAAAGTGTTAAAAAGTGAGATGCCATGGTCTTTTTAATTGCCTCATACGCATGTGAAAGCTGGACAAAGAAAAAGAAGATTGAAGAAGTGTTACATTCGAATTGTACTGTTGGCAAGGAATATTGAATGTACCGTGAACAGAAAAATAAATCAGTCTTGGAGGAAGCCTAACACTTAGTAGGTGCTTAACCAATTATAAATATTATTTGTTTATTTTAGGTCAGGTTTCCTAGGAGCTCTGGTAGTGTAGTGGTTAAGCATTCAGCTGCTAACCAAAAAGTCGGCAGTTCATATCCACCAGCTGCTTCTTGGAAACCCTATGAGGCAGTTGTAGCCTGCCCTATTGGGTGGCTATGAGTTGGAATCAACTCGCTAACAATGAGTTTGGTTTTTGTTTTTCCTAGAGGCAGAGCTTAAGGTGCAGATTTTAGTGCAAGTGATTTTTTTTAGTATGTTCTCTCATGAGGAAGCTGTAACACATGAGGGATGAGATGTGGTTTCAGCAGAAGTCCAGCCTCAGTCTGATCACACTGGGAAATGTGGAGCCTGAAGTGTACCACAGAGTTTATTCTGCCTTAAGGCAAGGGGGATGACCTTGTGCGCACCTCCCTTCCTCACTCCCTGTCTCCATCAATTAATTACTAACTGCCATGGGGGGAGGGTTCCTGTCAGCTATGGGCAATCCTTTCAAAGAGGCTGCAGGTGTGAACCATTATTCACTAACACCTGTAGCATGTGGAATTGGGTATACTAGACTGGGAAACAGGATTTGGGAGGGACACCAACAACATCTGCTGCAGTGCTCTAGCACTGGAGAGCAAAAGCCGAGCTTTAGCCATTGTTGAAAGAAAGGAATGCTACCGTTTCAACAACGTAATATTTACATGGGCACAACACATTTTTATTTCAATTATTCCATATTTATATATATAGGCATTTATCGATCATTTTTATATGAAAGTTGAAATACTTCTTTAGTTGTAGTCATTTGACTTAAATATATTTAACTGCAAGGGTACCTTCATTTACAAATAGTTCTCCTGAAGCCTGTATCTTATTTGATTCTCTTCAAATTTAGTCAGAAACCCAAACATGGTTTTCAGTTCCCGAAATTCTGCATACATAATAAGCTTTCCCATTTAGAATTTTATCTAGTTGCTTATCTAATCAAGCAAATCCATTAATGTGTGAGCAACCAACATCTTGTCCAAGTGAATAGAAAAAAGATATGTTTGTGAAAATAATAAATAATAACTGTGGTTATAAGGAATGGAGACATAGTTTATTACTTTCTAAGAATTATCCATTTTCAGACCCAATGCAATATTTCTTGGATGCTTTTAGTTACTGTACAATAGAAAAAGGTGTAAAGTTGACATAAGGTCACCAACATTTGAAAAATGAATCTCTTTTTCCCGTTATGGAGTTATATTCCCAATGTTCTATGCAATTATACCCCTCATGAATTACAGGAAAGAAAAGTATATTATTATTACTAAGTGCTTTTATTGTATACATTTTCAGCTGTTCGCTGAAATCTACTCACGCTAATTTTTCCATTGCGATTGTCTTCTTCTCTCATCGCCAGGGCCTTCAGAAAACTATCTTGTAGGTTTTTACCAGCACTTGTTAGTGTTCTGTAAAAAACAAGTATTTAGTTATAATACACTAGATAACAAATATGTTTAAAACAATCTGGGCCGAAAAGCATAATTTTTTATTCCAAGTGACAATATCCTTATGACATGAAAGCCCTATACACACGATCATCACAATCTACTGGATTTCTCAATTTAATTTAGTATAGCTATTGTTGTTGTTTTGTTGTTAGTTGCTGTCAAGTTAATTCCAACTAATGAAGTCCCTGGGTGATGCAAACAGTTAAGAACTGGACTACTAACTGTAAGGATGGAGGTTCAAATCTACCCAGAGGTGCCTTGAAAGTAATGCCTGGTGATCAGTTTTGGAAGTGTTGCAATCTTAAAAACTCTATGGAATGCAGTTCTATTCTGCACGCTTGGGGTTGCAATGAGTATAGGTATAGTGTCTTTATTTACAAATAATCACAATCAAGTCTATAAATAATATCAACATACCAGTATCAATAATATTCATATCAACACTCATGCCAGATCCAGTTAATTTCGTTCACATGTCTATCTTATTCTTTTTATCACACTATGAAAATTCAACATATTAATATCGCTTGCTTCACAAAATAATTTTACATTACCTATAACTTAAGTACATTGGAAGTTGAGTAAGGTAATTAAAATACTAGAAGGTTAAACCAGTGTAGTTACTGGAATAGAACATTAATTTTAGCTCTGCGAGTATAGATAATTCAGACAAGAAAGGAAACTAGGTTAGGTTATCTTTGAAAAGGAAGCACTAAAAATTCAAGAGAAAAATACTTTCTCTGGAAATAAATGTTAAGTGACATGTATCACTTCCATTCACATTTAATTAGCCAAAGCAAGCCCTATGACCAAGCCGGAAATCACTGGAGCAGGAAAGTATAACCCTATTTAGGGAGTAGCGGCAAAAAAGTAGCTGCCCTTGCAGCTCTTGCTTTCAAGAGCAACCAAAAGTTGACAGAAGATAGCTCACTTAAAAAAAAAAAAAAAAACAGTAAAGAAGACAATTTGAGTGAATTTTAATAGTACAGAAAATTTGGCTAAGCAATGTGGTTCATTGCAATGTATCCAAGTAAAGACATTTTTAAGAATTAAGACCACAAATCTTAGCTCCAAAACAGAAGCTTTCCCACATTGGTAACAGAACCTGACTTTTATTTGTGCAATGGTCCCACACACATTCTATGCCTTGCTGGGACAGTGAATCAAGGCACCTACTTAGAATTCTTACTCCCCAAACCTCAGCTAAGGATGTGCTTCAAGCTTGACCAATGTGACAAAATGACAACTTACATTCTCACCTTTACCGTATGAGAATGTAAATCATGAACAAGGACACACAGTGATGAAAGATGCCTGGGATGTTAGTGACTGTCTTAGTTCCTACTACATAGATTTATCACTGAACTTTTTCTTTGAATCTGTGAAGTTTATTCTTCCAATAAACTCCCTTTTTGGATTAAGTTCATCAGAATTGGTTTCTACTGCTCACAACCAAAACCTATAACTGATACAATGGCTATCCAGTTAAGGTACCACAGAGTTCCTAGGGATCTCCATGTGGTAAGTCCTCTACCCACTCATCCCCCATGTACCTTGTTTTGTTTTAAATCTTATAACATTACAGAAAAATTAAAATACAATTTGATCAACACCCTCATTCCACAGCACCAAAGGTAACACTCATTATCAGCTTTATATGCACCCTTCAAGGCTATTTTATATGTTCATATCCTCATAAAAATATATAGTATCATTTGGTGAGTTGTTCATTTTATAACATATTTTGCAACTTACTGTTTTATTGCTGTTGTTGTTGTTGTTATTCCTGGGAATGGATGTTTATGAGAGTGCCAAAGATAATCAAAATTATCCCTAGGTATACCAGTATACCAGACATAAAATTTCAAAAGACTAGAATATTTTTGGATAATATTCACTGATATGGAAGGAACTCCTAATACCCTACCAGGTCTAGCTCTCCTTCTGATGGCTGACTTTTTTAGCAGATGCCTGGGCTGGCCAGGGAAAGGGAGCAATGAGCATTAGAATTCTTGCTGCCCCTGGACACTTCCTATTTCAGACATTGTTCTCTCCTTCTTGCATAAAAATGAAAGCTTCAATTTCTCCCTGAATATACAGCTTCCCAGAATAAATACTACATTTCTTAGCCTCTCTTGCAGCTATATATGTCCATGTGATTAATTTTTCACAGTGGGATCCAAGTAAAAATAATATGTAACTTCTAGAAAGTATCTTTAAAGTGGAGATGAGTACCTTTTTTCCTATAGCTGGAATGTGATATATTGACTGTACCTCCAGTTTCCATCTTGGACTTAAATTGGAAGCCACTATTATGGCACAAAAAACACTGCTAGCATAGTGGTTAAGAGCTTTATTATGAGTCAGAATTGACTAGACATCAACGGGTTTTGTTTTGTTTTTTATGGCACAGTGGTTAAGAGCTCAGCTACTAACCAAAAGGTCGGCGGTTTGAATCCACCAGCCATTCCTTGGAAACCCTATGGGACAGTTCTACTCTGTCCTACATTGTCGCTATGAGTCGGAATCAACTCGATGGCAATGGGTTTGGTTTATTATGGAGAAACAGGAAGACAGAAGCAGGGTCTCTGATACCTTCGAGCAACCATTCAACCTTGATGAACATCCTCTGGACTTCTCGAATATGAAACTGAAGAGAATTTCCATTTTATGTCAGCCACTTCTACTTCTGGATTTTCTGTCATTGTCAACTAAATCTAATCCAAACAGGTGCATTCACTATATGAAATTTGCCCACCCTTCTGAAAAAGATGCTGTCGTGGGATTGGCTTGGTGATCAAATCCGACTTTAATCTTCTCTGTAATATTCTAAGGATTTACCAGGAGACTATATTACTTGTGTAATTAAAATGAATTATTTTTTTTTAAGTGAGAAATTTAATCTTTTATATGGAACCATGAGAGAATGGAAATTAAACTGAAATTAAAGACAGGAGGATAAGTCTTTAATTCTCACGCAGGTACCAACTGATTAGAACCTGAGTTTCATGGTGGGTTGAATTATCTCTAAGCCCCCTAGTAGCTATAAAAGTTGCAATTTAAAATGATCATATTGTATCATCAGTGAGCAAAGATCATTCAATTAATAGTAAGTCTAAGAAATGTGACTATTATGCTGATAATACACAGATCATACTATTCTTTTTTTTTTTACTATTATTCAAGTCTTACATAAAAAAAAAAGTCTTACAGATACACATTTAAATCACTTCCTATAAACTCTATGAGAATGACAGAAGTATTTTTATTATATAAATTGGGAGCAGATAGGATAGGGGTCTATGGTCTCTGAACTATTTACAGCAGAGACAATAAAAGTTATATAAATAATCATTCTTGTACCATGCTATATCTGAGAACTTGAAATTTTTCAGCGAGAGGAAATATTGGAAATGAAGAAAAGTTAATGCAGGATGTGTGGTAAGAAATTCTTAAGACTTTAACATGCATTGCTTCTACTTAACAAGGTTTATTTAACAGCCAGTGACCTGAGAAGCCTTGCTTAAATAAATATTAAAAAGGAGTTACTTCCTCAAAAGGTGAAGTAAGTCTGTTACAAAATCTTAGGGTTATAAGTTTTATATAGGCAAATACTCCATCTTTGTTTACACTGCTACACTCTTAAAAAATGGGGTGAAAGTTATACGGATAAGTTAATTTTTACCAACCACATTTAATCATTACCTGAAAGTATTTATATAACCCTACATGAATGACTCTAAACATCATCTTAACCCTCAACAATTAGGCTACTGGTTTTATGATTTAATTATGTTGTGTGTGTGTCACAAGTTTTCACATTATTAGATTAGCACTCCAAGAGAAAGGGCAAATAATACAGGAGAACAAAATTGGAAAACTGCTAAAATAAAAAAATCACTTTCAAGTTTGCAAGTGGGCTGTTAATACAATTTTTTTCTTCTATCTTAAGAATTCATTTAGTTTAAACATCGTAATTCTTCTCAGTAAATATTTATGACATATTAATCATCTTAAATTTGTACATGTATAATTGAGAGTGTTTTAATAGCCACTGCTTGATTAGCCATTAAGATGTGTTCTAAAAAGCAGTTTCAGAATAATCACTAATGAGTAAAATCTGGGATTAAATCTATTATAATAGCAATACTTTGTGTCTTTTGGGCACTGTCTTTGTACTAGTCCCTATGCTAAGCATTTTGCTAACATTTTCAATTTTCCTCAAATCAAGTCCCTAAAGGAGGACATGTTTATTTCCTCTTTAGAAATGAATTAAGACTCAAAGAGTTTAAATAACTTGATTATAAACTGGTCCTTAATTAAGCTGTTAATCTTATTCTCACTGATTGTAAGACATTACTATACCAAAGACTCATGATATATGAAAACATCATATTTCTATCGTAATATTTTCACATCATGAAAACAATGAGCATTCACTGGGATAAATATAAACTAGCAGGTGAGTATGGGGCTTGAGGGGGCGGTATATGCATCTTCCATCTGGAGATGCCCCTGGAAGTTATCAGAGTCTGGTAGCCTTGAGATCTCTGTGGAATGTTAATCCACCAAAAATCTCAACCGGAATTCTGATCAACTGCTCTGTTCATAGTTGGTGTTGATTTATTTTGAAGCCAGTAAAGTCTGATATAGACTACATTTCAAATCACGAGAATTTACATTTTACTCGTTAACAGTATTTGAATATGTAATTCAACCTTTCTGTGGCTCAGTGGCTTTAAAATGATGTTTTGTACACTTGGTTTGGAAAAATTTAGTGGAGAGTTAAGTAAAAAAAAATAATGTATGAGTAAAAGTGCATTATAAAATACCTATAATTTCACCTTCTTAAGAAAGAAGCAAAACTTGTTAGGTGCTGTTAAGTCAGTTTCAACTAATAGTAACCCTACGTACAAAATAATGAAACACTGCCCAGTCCTGCGCTATCCTCACAATTGTTACGCTTGAGCCCATTGTTGTAGCCACTGTGTCAATCCATTTGGATGAGGGTTTTCCTCTTCTTCGATCTCCCTTTACTTTACCAAGCATAATGTCCTTCTCCAGGGACTGGTCCCTCCTGATAACCTGTTCAAAGTATATAAGACAGAGGAGCAATCTGGGTGCAGTTCTTCCAAGACAGATTTGTCCATTCTTCTGGCAGTTCATGGTACATTCAATATTCTTCACCAACACCATAATTCAATGGTGTCAATTCTTCAGTCTTCTTTATTTATCATCCAACTTCCACATGTGTATCAGGCAATCAAAAATACCATGATTGGGGTCAGGCATACCATACTCCCCAAGCTGATATCTTTGCTTTTTAGTACTTTAAAGATGTCTTTTGCAGCAGATTTGACCAATGCATTACGCTATTTAATTTCTTCACTGCTGGTTCCATGGGTGTTGATTGTGGATCCAAGAAAAATGTAAACCTTGACAACTTCAATCTTTTCTCCGTTTATCATGATATGGCTTATTGATCTAGTTGTGAGGATTTTTGTTTTCTTCATGTTCAGGTGTAATCCATACTGAAGGCAGTGGTCTTTGATCTTCATCAGTAAGTGCTTCAAGTCCTCTTCACTTTCAGCAAGCAAGGCTGCATCATCTGCATATTGCAGGTTGTTAATAAGTCTCCTTCAGACCTGATGCCTGATTCTTCTTCATATAAACTAGCTCCTCAGATTATTTGCTCAGCATACAGATTGAGTAAGCATGGTGAAAGGATACAACCTTGATGCACACCTTTACTGATTTTAAACCACACGGTATCCTCGTGTTCTTTTCAAATGGCTGCCTCTTAGTCTATGAACAGATTCTGCAAGAGCACAATTAAGTGCTGTGGAATCCGCATTCTTCACAAAGTTATCCATAATTTTTTATAATCCACATAGTTGAATGCCTCTACATAGTCAACAAAACACAGGTAAACAACTTTCTGGTATTCTCTGCTTTTAGCCAAAATCTGTGTGACATCAGCAATGATATTCCTAGTTCCACATCCTCTTCTGAATCCAGCTTGAACTTCTGGCAGTTCCCTGTTGATGCACTGCTGCAGCTGCTTTCGAATGATCTTCAACTAAAAGTCGGCAGTTTGAATCCACCAGTCGCTCCTTGGAAACTCTAATGGGCCAGTTCTACTCTGTCCTATAGGGCCGCTATGAGTCAGAATCGACTCGAAGGCAATGGGTTTTCCACAAAATTTTACTTGTGTGTGATATAAATGATATTGTTCGATAATTTCCACATTTTGTTGTATCACCTTTTTTTGGAATGGGCAAATGAACTTCTTCCAGTAGGCTGGCCAGAAAACTGTCTCCCAAATTTCTTGACATAGAGAATTGAGCACCTCCAGCACTGCACCCATTTGTTGAAACATCTCAATTGGTTTTCCATCAGTTCCTGGAGCCTTGTTTTTCGCTATTCCCTTCAGTGCAGTTTGGACTTCTTCCTTCAATACCATTGGTTATTGATCATATGCTATCTTCTGAGATGGCTGAACGTCCACCAATTCCTTTTGGTATAGTGACTCTGTGTTTTCCATCCATCTTCTTTTGATGCTTCCCGCATCATTCAATATTTTCCCCACAGAATCCTTCAATATAGCAATTCGGCGCTTGAAGTTTTTCTTCAGTTCTTTCAGCTTGTGAAATGCTGAGCATATTCTTCCCTTTAGGTTTTCTAACTTCAGGTCTTTGCACATGTCATTATAACATTTTACTTTGTCTTCTCAAGCCGACCTTTGAAGTCTTCTTTTCAGCTCTTTTACTTCATTATTTCTTCCTTTTGCTTTAACTACTCTACATTCGAGAGCAGGTGGCAGAGTCTCTCCTGAAATCCATTTTGGTCTTTTCTTTTTTACTTGTCTTTTTAATGACGTTTCGCTTTCTTCATGTATGAGGTCTTTGATGTCATTCCACAACTCATTTGGACTTGGGTCATTAGTGTTCAATGTGTTAAATCTGTTCTTGAGATGGTCTCTAAATTCAGGTAGGATACGCTCAAGGTAGTATTTTGGCTTTCGTGATTTGCTCTAATTTTTTTTCAGCTTCAACTTGAACTTGCCCATGAACAATTGATCGTCTGTGCTGCAGTCTTCCCCTGGTCTTGTGCCCACTGAAGATATTAGCTTCTCCATGGTATCTTTCCACAAATGCCGTTAATTTGATTCCTGTGTGTTCCATCAGGTGAGGTTCATGTATATAGTCAACCTTTATGTTGTTGAAAAAGATATTTGCAATGAAGAAGCCCTTGGTCTTACAAAATTCTATCACGTGATTGCCAGCATCGTGTCTATCACCAAGGCCATGTTTTCCAACTACCAATCCTTCTTTGTTTCCAACTTTCACATCCCAATTACCTGTAATTATCAATGCATCCTGATCGCATGTTTGATCAATTTCAGACTGCAGAAGTTGATAAAAATCTTCAGTTTCTTCATCTTTGGCCTTAGTGGTTGGTGCATAAATTTAAACAACGGTAGTATTATCTGGTCTGCCTTATAGGCAGGCATATGGATATTATCCTATCACTGATAACACTGAACTTCAGGATAGATCTTAAAATGTTCTTTTTGAGGATGAGTGCAATGCCATTCCTCTTCAGCTTGTTATTTCTGGCATATTAGAGCATACGATTGTCTGATTCAAAATGGCCAATACCAGTCCACTTTAGCTTACTAATGCCTAGGATATCAGTTTTTATGGGTTCCATTTCATTTTTGATGATTTCCAATTTTCCTAGATTCATACTTTGTACTTTTCACATTCCAATTATTAATGGATGTTTGCAGCTGTTTCTCCTCATTTTGAGTTATGCCACATCAGCAAATGAAGGTCCCAAAAGCTTGACTCCATCCATGTCATTAGGGTTGATTCTCCTTTGAGGAGGCAGCTCTTCCCCAGTCATATTTTTAGTGCCTTTCAACTGAGGGGCTTATCCGCTGGCACTATATTATACAGTGCTCCAATGCTGTCCATAAGGTTTTCACTGGCTTTTTCAGAAGTAAACTGCCAGATTCTTCTTCCTAGTCTGTCTTAGTCTGGAAGTTCAGCTGAAACCTGTCCACCATGGGTGGCCCTGCTCATGTTTGAAAGACAAGAGACATAGCTTCTAGTACCACAGCAATATGCAAGCCTCCATAGTATGGCAAACAGACATGTGGGGAAGAAAACTGACCAAAAAAAAAAAAGTTTTCAGAAATACCTTCATTTCCCGTAAGCATATTTACTGACAGAACTCTTGGTTCATCTCAAATAATATAAACTTGATTTTTTCAAAGGTCAAGATAGAAAATTGCTTACAAACTTGGTAAATAATATAAATTTTATCACAATATGTGGATTTTTAGACAATTAATTTGAGATTGATTTATGTGAGATAGTTTTTTTTTTTCTTTTTTAATTGTGGTGAAAATATACACAATAAAACGTACACCAATTTGACAATTTCTACATGTATAATTTAGTGACATTGTTTACATTCTTCAAGAGGTGCAACCATTCTTACTATGGAAGATAAGTTTTTACAGTTTTTACCTGTTGTTCTGTTAGAGAAAGATGATCTTTTTGTATATTTGCTCCAGAACAAGATGATACCATTTTGTTTTGTTCCATTAAGAGGAAAAAAAATTAAATCCTACTTTTCTTCAACTAAAATGTTTCATAAATATCTCTTAACATTGTTAAATGTTAACATCCCTTCTCTGAATGTTTTATTATGTATGTTATCCTTTTAGTTTCACAACTCGTTTTCTACATTTTATTTATTTTCTTGTTATATTGTTTTTGCTTGCCTTATCACCTCTTTTGTACAACTTGGAACTATTTCAAGTTTTCTTTTATCATGTGATATAAGTTTGCAAGTTTTTACCCCATGTTTACAATATAGTAGATTAAGTTACCTAACTCAGCTAGGACTAGTTTTATAAGATTTTGGCATTCAGATAGCTTTCAGAAGAGAGCAAAGGGTAAATACAGTGATACGCTATCTTGGTATTTTCTAAATCACTAATTACTAATTACAAATGATTCAATTTCAAGTTTAGAATATTATGTATAAACTTCAAGGTATTTAATAAATGCAATGGCTTCTGGATCATCAAAAATTTAAACTAATTGGAAATTTAGGAGTACTTCTCACAGGGTCCAGTATGTTTGCATAATATTAACTGATCAAGATGACACATACTCTTTTTTTTTTTTTAGAACACACTTTTATTATCCTAGGATTTATGTTTGTTTATTTGCTTAATTTTACACCAACCACTTTCCCCCCATTTGGGCCAGGGCTTTCTTTTTTGTTGGGAGTTTTTTTAATCACCTTTTCAATCTCTCTTCTTGTTGTAGTTCTGTTCATATTTTCTACATCAGTTCGCGTTAGTGTAGGTAGGTAGTGTGTTTCTAGAAATTTGTCCATTTCCTCTAGGTTTTCAAATTTGTTGGCGTATAGTTTTTCATAGTACTCTGTGATGATTCTTTTTATTTCAGTAGGGTCTGTTGTAATGTTCCCTATGTCATTTTTTACTTGGGTTATTTGCTTCCTCTCACATTTTTCTTTTGTCAATTTGGCCAAGGGTTTGTGGATTTTGTTGATTCTTTCTTTTGGTTTTGTTAATTTTTTCTATTGTTTTTCTACTCTCCATTTCATTTATTTCTGAATGCTAATTTTTTTATAACAATATATTTAAAAAGTTGGCAGAGCTGTGGTAATGAACATACCTCACAGGGGAAGGGAGAGGTTGGCAAAGAAATGTAGAAGGCTCACATTATTTTTGTAAAAATACCATAAGCTCTTCTTGTTGAATTTTTAATTTTTTTAATTTAATTAAAATAATGTCCTTAGGAGTCAGGTCAGTCAGGATTACATTAAGAGAGATTTATGGTTTAGGAACTTGTACACTATATACTGTGTTTCCATTGAGTATCCAGAAGGTCACCAATTTATATTCCAATAGCTGTCAGGAAAGGAGAACAAAACTTGTAAAGTAAGACATATTTATTGGTGAGAAGGAATAGGAATCAAATTTCTGTTGGGAAAAAAAAAAAATGGCACTATTTCCCCCAACCTTTTCTATGTGAAGAGTTTTTAAATTACCAAATGCACAGTAAAGCTATCAGCATCTCTTGGAAAAACTTTAACTGCCAGAAGCACATAGAAGAAAGGTGAGAAGTATTAACCTGCACACTAGGCAGCTGTTTCTTTTCATTTTCTATCCTGAGGAAAACCCAAGTGGGAGTCCTAAAGTCTGTAGTGTCCTACATTATTCAAAATCTACTCCCTTTAGATGATAACCTTTGTGTTTCTTTGTGGTAACAAAATGGGTTGGCTTCTGTGTGAGAAAGTGTCTCTCAACTCCACTTTTTGTGTATTTGGCAAGTCTCTCTAGTTAATTCTTAAATATGGTAGGTTAAGATGTCTTCACACTTGGCAGGGGTGTTTGTGCTTAGAGAGGAAAGAGATCTTCTCAGTCTCTGAATGGCTTTAATTTTTTATTTCATTCTGAAAACACACTAAATATAACCTCACTTTTATTTTCTTATGGGAGACAGCTAAATATTTTATCCTGATTAAGAATGTGCCCTGTTTGCACAGTGGTTAAGAATTATGGCTGCTAACCAAAAGGTCAGCAGTTTGAATCTACTAGCCACTCCTTAGAAACCCTATCAGGCAGTTGTACTCTGTCCTATAGGGTCACTATGAGTCAGAATCGACTCGATGACAATGGATTTGGTTTCTTTGTTTTTTCCTGTTCTTCTGGCTATATTTCTACAGTAAATCCAGTGAGAAACTAGAAAGTAAGGAAAGTAATCCCTTGTTTGGTATGACTGCTCTCAGACTCCTTTCCATCTGTGGAAATCAGTCTTATTACTCTATAGAATTCTAAGATTAGTCATGCCTACCACCTTTTTACCACCTGGAGCCAATAAGGTCTTAAGGGTCAACATCTTTATGCTTATATGTTTGGTCTGTCTGTGTGTTTTCTAAATAACAATTTTGAAAGATGCTATAAAATGAAATGGAGAATTGGATACAATGGAATTCTAGCAGGCAACTTCCCAGCAGGAAAAAAGCAGTAAAAGTGGGAGACCATACTGCATTTTGAAGCAATTGTACAAGGTGGTAGGGGCTGTCATGCATCAGGAAGGCATGGATAATAGATTGCTCAGAGCAGAAGAGTGCAGGAATGGGAGAAGGGACTGTATGGACGATGAGAAGTACTGTTGTGAGACTTTGTGGAAAAAAGAAGCTTGTTAGGAAGGCTTGCTGCATGATGACCTCTATATAAACCCTTGACTTACCCTTTAAAAAAAACTTGCAGTACTGGGATGTAAGTCTGACCCCAAGTGAAGGAGAAAGAGAGAGGAAAAATGAGATAGAAAAAAAGAGAGAGAGAAAAAGTTTAGATAGAAGGCTTCTAGACCTCCATTCAGTCTAAGGAAGGTTCAGCAACACCATCCAGGAGTCCTTGAGCCAAAGAAGTTTGCCCATAAAGGGCTGTGGATCCCAGAACTTTGTCTTAACATCCCTGCCACACTCAGTCACTGGGGAGGGGCAGCCCATAAGAGGTGTGACCTGGGTACAAATATGCAATGGATTTTAAGGAGCATCCGATCGGACCTTTGGTCAACCACACCTTCTATATGAGATGCACTCTCATGGCCTCCACAATCTCCTTTTATCCGTACCAAAAATCCTGAGCTTCAAAAACACCGACATAATAACTCATCTGCTTTATTACACACATGGTCTCAAAATAACACTGCCAATATTATCAACAACATGCTTTATTGAAAATAGCTTACTATTTTCTGCAGATCATTTTTCCATATCATATATCCCACTGGGAATGTATGGTAAAATTAGTGGATTTTAAAGTCATTTCACTTGAAAGTTTTTGTTTTGTTTTTAATAGCTATGATACCCACTGGATACACAATTAGGTTCATCTGTTGATTTCACTTCAATTTTTAAGATATTTTAAATATTTACCTCATAATTATATAAAATATTAATGGAATTTTAAAGCCAAATCTACAATTTAGAGATTCAGAGAAGTCTAGCTTCTATCTCCCACAGCTTATTCTATTTCTTCTGTACAAGCAACCATTAAAAAAAGAAAAATACGGATTAGCCTTACATTGTTTTTTTAATTTCTTATTGTTTTTAATATAAGAAAATCTATCTATCTGTCTGTCTACTTATCTGTCTATCTATCTATCTGTCTGTCTACCTAAAGTCCTGGTGGCACAGTGGTAAAGCTCTGGATTGCTAACCAAAAAGGTCGGCAGTTTGAACCCACTAGCCATTCTGCAGGAGAAAGATTTGGCTGTCTGCTTTTGTAAAGATTTACAGCCTTAGAAACCCTAGCGGGCACTTCTACTCTGTCCCATAGGGTCACCATGAGTTGGAACTGACTCAACAGCAAAGAGTTTGGTTTTGGTTTTATCTACCTATATGCTATCTATCTATGTGACTAGTAGCAGCCTATACACATTTGTCTCACCCTTGCTTTTTCAGTTAGCGTTATATTCAGTAGATTATTCCATAGTAGTAAGAAACATTTTCAGTCCTTTCTTAGCTGCATAGTACTCCATTGTGTGAATGTAACGTAAAAAAAAAAAAGACAAAAAAACAAACCTGTTGCTGTCAAGTTGATTCCGACTCATAGCCACCCCATAGGACAGAGCAGAACTGCCCCATGGGGTTTCCAAGGAGTAGCTGGTAGATTCGAACTGCCCACCTTTTGGTTAGCAGCCATAGCTCTTAACTACTGCACAACAGGGCTCCAAATATACCATAGTTTAGTCAATTAGCCAGCTACTGATAGTTGTTTGGTTCATTGCCAGTCATTTACTCTGACAAATATTTCTTCACTGTGTAGCTTTGTGCATATGCTGTTTCATATTTTTGAGATAAATTCTTAGAAGTTGGATTGCTGGGTAAAGAAGTACAAGAATATTCTATTTTGTTAGATATTATCAAATCCCCCTTCAAAGGAGTTGTACTTCTTACAATTTATGAGAATATCAGTTTCTGCACAACGTCAACAGAGTATGTTGTAAAGCTTGTAGATCTCTCTCTGATTTGTTAAGTGAGAAAATGTTTCTCGGTATATTTTATTTCACGTTTATCATATTATAAACACAAATGTGCATATTTTCATATATTTAAAGGCCATTCACATTTCTTTTTCTGTGAACTGTTGGTCAAACTGTCATTTTTCTACAGTATTATTAGTCTCTTCCCCATTTTCTTCTTTAAATGCAAGAAATTCTAGCTCTTTGTCTTATAAGTTGGAAATATTTTTCCCAGTTCGTCATTTATCATTCCGCCTTGCTTATGGTATATTTTCCCTAGGAAATATATATATATATATTTATTATTAAAATTATCAGTCTTTCCTTTACTGCTTCTGGATTCTGAATTATTTTGAAATAATTAAGGTATTCACCCATGTTGTCTTTTAGAAATTGAATGCTTTCTTTTTGTTTGTTTGGGTCAACTTTTATACCTCTAATACGTTGGAATTTACTCTGACGAATGACTGTGTGATACACTGATCCAATTTTAACTCTCTTCATTTGGCTATCCAGTTTTCCTAAAACTCAAAACCAGGTGTTTATTTAAAAGTGTTTCCCCCAACTGATTTAAGATGATGTCTTTATTATACAATGAATTTCCATATACAGTTGAGGCTATTTCTGAGTTTCTATTTTGGTCCACTGCTCTGTTCATACATCAATAGCACACTTAATTATAGAAGCTATATTATATATTTTAATATATAACCTCCCCATTGTTCTTTTGTTTTGCGGGGGGGGGGGGGTTGGATATTCTTGCTTGTTTGCTTTTTGCAAACGAATTTTATAATTGTCTAGTTCAAAAAATTAAAAACAAAAACTGGTGATTATTTTACCGAGATTACCTTAAAATTATAAATAACCTTAGGAGAACTAACATCTGTAAGATGTCGAATCTTCCATGTCCATTGCTCAAATCTACCTCTGCATCCTTCAGAGCAGTTTCATAGTGGTCCAATATAGTCACAGGTTTTGGACATTTCTTGTTAAGGTTAGGAGTAGATACTTTATTTTCTTCTTTATAATTGTAAATGGCCTTTCACCATTTCCATTGTAGCTTCTATCTGGTTTTGTGTGCATGTAAGGTTATTGAGTCTTATTATATTGATTTTGTAGCCTGTTCTTTGCTAAATTTTCTTATTGTTCGTAACAATTTTCCTTTGATTTGAGTTTTGCAGACATATTATCATATCATCTGCAAATAGACAGAAATAAATTATAGCTGCTGTAAAGTCAACTCCGACTCATGCAGACCTCATGTTCAACAGAATGAAACACTGCCCAGTCCTACATCATCCCCAGAATCACTGGCATGTATGAATCCATTGTTGTGGTCACTGTGCCTGCCAATCCATATCATCAAGGGTCTCCCATACCCATTCTGCCCCTCTGCTTCAACAAACATGAGGCCCTTCTCCAGTAGCTGATCCCTCTTGATGACATGTCCAAAGCAAGCAAGTCAAAAAATGTTCTGTTGTCATCCATCATTGGCTAATTTTTGGAAGAAGATTGCTAGGCCTTTCTTTCTAGTCTGTCTCAGTCTGGAAGCTCTGCTAAAACCAGTCCACTATGGGCGGTCCTGCTGGTATCTGGCATAACAGTAGCATAGCTTCCATCATCACAGCAACAGGTAAGCCACTACAGTATGACAAACTGAAAGATAGGTGGTGGCATCTGCAATAGAAGTAGTTTTATTTCTTACTTTCCAATTCTTAGGCCTCACATTGCTTTTTTCTTATATAATAATTACCTTGGCTAATAACCACAATCAAGTGAAACAGTAGTGTAGATAGAGGACACAAATGTCTATGGCTTTTGGCATGAAGCACATTAAAATTATCATTTAAAATAAGTATTTAATCCCTATTTCATTATTTATTTTTATCAGGAATTGTTATGTCAAATTATTTCCAACTCAGAGTGACCCTATGTACAACAGAAGGAAACTCGGCCCAGTCCTGCACCATCCTCACAATCCTTGTTATGTTTGAGCCCATTGTTTCGGCCACTATGTCAAACCATCATGTCCAGTGTCATCCTCTTTTTTGCCGACACTCTAACGTACCAAGCATAATGTCCTTTTCCAGGGACTAGTTCCTCCAGATAACATGTCCAAATTCTCCCCATCCTCGCTTCCAAAGAAAATCTGGCTATACTTCCTCCAAGACAGACTTGTTCATTCCTCTGGCAGTTCATGGTATATTCAATATTCTTGGCCAACACTATAATTTAAAGGTATCAATTCTTCTTCAGTCTTCATTATTCATTGTCCAGCTTTTGCATGCATATGAGGTAACTGAAAATACCATGGCTTGGGTCAGGCGTACCTTAGTCCTCAAAGTGACTTACTTGATTTTCAACACCTTAAAGAGGTCTTCTGCAGCAGATTTGCCCAATGCATTATGTCATTTGATTTCCTGGCAGCTGCATCCATGGGCATTGATTGTGGATCCAAGTAAAAAGGAACCCTTGAAAACTTCAATCTTCTCTCCATTTATCATAATGTTGCTTATTGGTCAAGTTGTGAGAATTTTTGTTTTCTTTATGTTGAGATGTAATCCATACTGAAGGCCGTAGTCTTTGATCTTCATTGGTAAGTGCTTCAGGACCTCTTCGCTTTCGTTAAGCAAGGTTGTGTCATCTGCATATCGTTAATGAGACTTCCACCAGTCCTGATGCTGTGTTCTTCTTTGTATAGTCAACTTCTCAGATTATTTCTTCAGCATACAAATAGGATAAGTATGGTGAAAGGATACAACCCTGACACACACCTTTCCTAATTTTATTATTATTTTTTATTGAACTTTAGATGAAGGTTTACGGAACAAACTAGTTTCTCATCTCACAGTACACACATTGATGTATGACGTTGGTTAACAACCCCATGACATGTCAACAGTCTCCCTTCTCAAGCCCGGGTTCCCTATTACCAGCTTTCCTATTCCCTCCTACCTTTCGGTCCTTGCCCCAGGGCTGGTGCCACCTTTCCTAATTTTAAACCATACAGTATTCCCTTGTTCTGTTAGAACAACTGCCTCTTGGTTCATGTACAGGTTTTAGGTGAGCACAATTAAGTATTCTGGAATACCCATTCTTTGCAATATTATCCATTATTTGTTATGGTCCACACAGTCGAATGCCTTGGCATAGTCAATAAAACACAGATAAACATCCTTCTGGTATTTTCTGCTTTCAGCCAAGATCCATCTAACATCAGCAATGATATCTCTTGTTCCATGTTCTCGTCTGAATCTGGATTGAATTTCTGGCAGTTCCCTGTCAATGTACTGCTACAACCATTTTTGAATTATCTTCAGCAAAATTTTACTTTTGTGTGGTATTAACGATATTGTTCAGTAATTTTCACGCCTTCTGTTGGATCACCTTTCTTTGGAATGGGTATAAATATGGATCTCTTCCAGTCACTTGGCCAGGCAACTGTCTTCCAAATTTCTCGGCATAGATGAGTGAGCACCTTCAGCACCACATCAGTTGGTTGAAACATCTCGTTTGGTATTTCATCAATTCCTGGAGCTTTGTTTTTTTTTTTTTAATAATTTTTATTGTGCTTTAAGTGAAAGTTTACAAATCAAGTCAGTCTCTCACACAAAAACCCATATACACCTTGCTACACACTCCCAATTACTCTCCCCTTAATGAGACAGCCCGCTCTCTCCCTCCACTCTCTCTTTTCCTGTCCTTTTCACCAGCTTCTAGCCCCCTCCACCCTCTCATCTCCCCTCCAGGCAGGAGATGCCAACATAGTCTCAAGTGTCCACCTGATCCAAGAAGCTCACTCCTCACCAGCATCCCTCTCCAACCCATTGTCCAGTCCAATCCATGTCTGAAGAGTTGGCTTCAGGAATGGTTTCTGTCCTGGGCCAACAGAAGGTCTGGGGGCCATGACCAGCGGGGTCCCTCCAGTCTCAGTCAGACCATTAAGTCTGGTCTTATGAGAATTTGGGGTCTGCATCCCACTGCTCTCCTGTTCCCTCAGGGGTTCTCTGTTTTGTTCCCTGTCAGGGCAGTCATCAGTTGTAGCTGGGCACCATCTAGTTCTTCTGGTCTCAGGATGACACAGTCACTGGTTCATGTGGCCCTTTCTGTCTCTTGGGCTCATAATCACCTTGTGTCCTTGGTGTTCTTCATTCTCATTTGATCCAGGTGGGCTGAGACCAATTGATGCATCTTAGATGGCTGCTTGCTAGCATTTAAGACCCCAGACGCCACTCTTCAAAGTGGGATGCAGAATGTTTTGTTAATAGATTTTATTATGCCAATTGACTTAGATGTCCCCTGAAACCATGGTCCCAAGACCCCTGCCTCTGCTACGCTGGCCTTCAAAGCATTCAGTTTATTCAGGAAACTGCTTTTGGTTTAGTCCAGTTGTGCTGACCTCCCCTATACTGTGTGCTGTCTTTCCCTTCACCTAAAGTAGTTCTTATCTACTATCAAATTAGTGAATACCCCTCTCCCACCCTCCCTCCCTCCCCCCTCTCATAACCACAAAAGAACGTTTTCTTCTCAGTTTAAACAATTTCTTAAGCTCTTATGATGGTGATCTTATACAATATTTGTCCTTTTGCACCTAACTTCACTCAGCATAATGCCTTCCAGGTTCCTCCATGTTATGAAATGTCTCACAGACTCCTCACTGTTCTTTATTGATGCATAGTATTCCATTGTGTGAATATACCATAATTTATTAATCCATTCATCCGTTGATGGGCACCTTGGTTGCTTCCATCTTTTTGCTATTGTAAGCAGTGCTGCAATAAACATGGGTGTGCATATATCTGTTCGTGTAAAGGCTCTTATTCCTCTAGGATATGTTCCAAGGAGTGGGATTGCTGGATCGTATGGTAGTTCTATTTCTAGCTTTTTAAGGAAGTGCCAAATTGATTTCCAAAGTGGTTGTACCATTTGACATTCCCATCAACAGTGTAGAAGTGTTCTAATCTCTCCACAGCCTCTCCAACATTTATTATTTTGTGTTTTTTGGATTAATGCCAGCCTTGTTGGAGTGAGATGAAATCTCATTGTAGTTTTGATCTGCATTTCTCTAATGGTTAATGATCATGAACATTTCCTCATATATCTGTTAGCTACCTGAATGTCTTCTTTAGTGAAGTGTCTATTCATACCTTTTGCCCATTTTTTAATTGGGTTATTTGTCTTTTTGCAGTTGAGTTTTTGCAGTATCATGTAGGTTTTATAGATCAGGCGCTGATCTGAAATGTCATAGCTAAAAACTTTTTCCCAGTCTGTAGGTAGTCTTTTTACTCTTTTGGTGAAGCCTTTGGATGAGCACAGGTGTTTGATTTTTAGGAGCTGGAGCTTTGTTTTTTGCCAGTACCTTCAGTGTAGCTTGAACCTCTTTCTTCAGTGACATCAGCTCTTGATCATATGCCATCTCCTGAAATGGTTGAATGTCACCAATTATTTTTGGTACAGTGGCTTTGTTTATTCCTCCCATCTTCTTATGGTTCCTGTGTGGTTCAATATTTTGCCCATGGGTGGAAAAAAAAAAAAAGCATTGCTGTTTTGCCCACAGAATCCTTTAATATCGCAACTCAAGCCTTGAATTTTTTCTTCAGTTCTTTCAGCCTGAGAAATGCTGAGCCGTGTTCTTCTCTTTTGGTTTTCGGACTTCAGGTCTTTGCACATTTCATTATAATACTTTACTTTGTCTTCTTAAGCCACCCTTTAAAATCTCCTCTTCAGTCCCTTTACTTCATTCCTTCTATTCACTTTAGCTTCCCTAAGTTCTACTTTTATCTATAGTAATGATCTATATAGATAGTTTATCTTTTTTTAGCATACCATTAGACAATTCCAATAAAAGAAATTTATAGCACTTGACAAGACAACAGATTAAAACTACTGTTTTATTATAGAAGAATGACTTAAGGAAACCATCATATCCTAAATCAGAGTGGTAACTCACACAAACTCATACAATATGACATAGGAGGTGGTGGAGCTCAGCTCCTCTCACCAAGATAACATGAAAACTCTCATATTGTATTCTTAGAAACTGGACCTCTTATATCTAGGGTTTCCATAATCAGTTACGTAGATGGGTATTTTTAGAGCCTAGTTCTCATGTTTTATGATGCATTTTTCTTGTTTTTATTATGAGTGTGCCTTCTGTGCTGGGTTCCCTTGTTCATCCTTAGCCAAAGGCCCAGTTGTGGTCTTAAAAAAAAAAAAAATACTCATTGCCATCAAGTCAGTTTTGACTCATAGGATTCCTAAGGATGTAATCATTCTTTCCCCAGTGGAGCAGCTGATGGATTCAAACCATCAGCCCTTTGGGTAACAGCTGAGCTCCTTAGCCACCATGTACCAGGGGTTCTTAGTTATAGCCTTGTCCCAGGATCACAGGTAAATTAATTGGACTTCCTACTGGATTATTTTAGGGTTCTCACAAATTCATTTAGAACCCTTTTCTTTTTCTTCATAGCACTTAATAACAGTTGATTTTGTCTTTAATTGTTATGCATCTATTTTCCTCCAAGTCTGAGTAGGTGAGAGCAAAAGTTTTATCTATTTTGCTTAACTGCATACTCAGTGGGAAGCAGAGTGCTTCAGTAAATGTTTGTGAATGGGATGAATTCTTATATGAAATACTTCATCTGTTACTGCGATAAGAGCTAGAGGTAGAAGTATGATAATACATAGTTTCTACTCTGAAGCAGTTATAAATGCAATGGGAAAAGACACAAAAACAGACAAAAGGGAGTTTGATAAATCTGTGAAGTACAGCGAATACCAAATAAGTCTGACAAAAACAGTATTTAATGGTGCATCAAAAAGAGTCTCTTAGCTGGTACATATTGCTAAGAAGAAAAGTAGTCTTGTGTATCATTAACACATTTACAACTTTGAATGAACCCATCTGTTTCTTTGAAGAAATATTTAATCCTTATACTAGTCAGGACTACCAACCAAAATGAAACAACATGGAAACAAAGAGTTCAAAGGAACTTAACCATGTTTATATGGAATGCACATAAACAGAGAAATTATATTTCTGCAATGTCTAAGGAAAGTTAGAGAAAAAAAAGAACGTATATTACTTCTTACAATGATCTCAACTCTCATGTGAAACATTTACTTTCTGTCCCCAATATATCTAAATCACATAAAATAGCAGCTCCATAATGTTTCTTAGGAAAAGAAAAATTAAATAGTATCTCCATCATGTTTCTTTAAAAAAGCAAAATATATCACTAAATGTCTGCAGGCAGCAAATTTCTCTTTTGTAACAAGGCTTAATTTGACTACAACACAGAGATCAGAGCAAGAATTGAATCATCTGCTTCTCTGATCCTTCTATGTGGTTACCAGCTCTGATAATTATCAAAAATAAAAATCCCCATCAAAGGAACAGATGAGAGTTTCACAAAAGTTGAAAGGGTTCGTCAGATAGTTTGCTGCTAAACTAAAAAGTTTTCTCATATGGAATAGGAAAAAAAAAATTAATTGGGACCATTTATGGCATATTAAGAACTATTTTTTTTTTTTTCTAAGTCTTGGGTATACAATAACTACATCATGGAAATCAAACCTCCATATGGAGAAAACATACATTTCATCCTGCTTATTTGAATTGGGGAGCCCTGTCGGTGCAGTGGTTGAGAGCTATAGCTGCTAACCAAAATGGCGGCTGTTGGAATCTACCAGCCACTCCTTGGAACCACTATGGGGCAATTCTACTCCCACCTGTAGGGTTGCTATGAGTTGCAGTCAACTTGATAGCAACAGGTTTTGGTTTTGGTTTTATTTTTGGTATTTGAATTGGAGGTTTTTAGTCAGCCACCCAAGGAGCTCTAGTGGCACAATGGTTAAGTGCTTGGCTGCTAATTGAAAGGCCAGTGGTTCTAACCTACCCAGCCGCTCGGGGAAGAAAGACTGGTAATACACTCGACTATAGAAAACCCTATAGGGCATCTCTATTCTGTTACATGGGGTAGTTACGAGTGGGAATTGATTAGACAACCAGCTATCCACGTGTGGAGGTGTGCTGGACATCCTGGTGTAAGATCTCCAGCTCTGCTTTTCCTCTCTCTACACACATGCTTTGTTTTAGTTTCTTAAAAAAGTGTCATTTTCTCTCAATCTCTTTTCATCATCAAGATAGTTATAGAATTCTACATTTCAATTTTGCAGTTTGCACGTTAGTTCACCTTCTTGTGTTTTCTCTCCTTGTTTGTGGTACTGGATATATATAATCTTGCAGCATTTTATTTACTTAACCTACTTACACTTTCTCCATTTCATACAGTAGGTACATATGTCTCAAACCAGTATCATTTCATTGATACTTATACTTGATTAAAATAGTTAAAGAATATTTTCCACTATTTGAGTTCATGTTCTTTGTTATTAAAATTTTGAAACAGATAATAGTGGTGGTTGCACAACATGATGAAAAAAAAATCACTGAATTGCACATGTGAAGGATGTTGAAATGGCAAATGTTATGTTAAACATATATTTTTTGTTGCTGACCTCATATGACAGAGTAGAACTGCCCCCTAGGGTTTTCTTGATTGTAATCTTTATGGTAGCAAATTGCCAGGTCTTTCTCCTGCAGAGCGACTGGGTGCATTTGGACCGCCACCTTTCAGTTATCAGCCAAGTGCTTAAGGGCTCCTTACATATATATTTACCAAAATTAAAAAAAAAAAAAAATCAAAAAAAAAGATACCAGTAACCAAAAAAAAAAAAAATTGACTTCTAGAACTTTTGTTCAGTGCTCTTAGTTGCAAACAACATAATCCACTATTGCTAGTTAAGCATATAAGGGATTTATTAAAGGATTTTACAGCAGCTGAAAAAAATTTTTTTTTTTTTTTTTGTAGCTCTAGGAGAATTTTTAATCACACTGAGTTGATTGCTTTGACAAAAACACTATTGCCTTTGGCACTTGGACAAGCTATCAGCTTTTACAGGCTCCACAGCCTATATCAAAAATACTAAGACTAGGTTCTAGAAGATTCTCTTCTGTGGCCCCAAGAACTAGATGCACTAGTCACGAAAAAAAAAGTACTCTAAATATATTTGTTTCCCTCATCTTGGACCATTCCAAATCCAAATCTCTTGCAAATGCACTGATTGGTTTGAGCCTGGGTCACATGTCCATGCCCTAGCAGCAAAAGAACCTGGGAGAATGATCTGTGGCCTCTACTTTGTGAAGACAAAGGCATACAATCTGAAAAGATCTCCAAGTACAGGACAGGCATTCCAAAGGTATTGTATAGCTACAAACATGGCAAATGGCCAGTATTTCTAGTAGGTAAATGGGATAATATTATTAGTGAAAAAATTTTCCAAGCACTGAATTTAGCGCAAGAAATTGTAAGCAAATTACAATTTTGCAGACTTCTCTGGAGAAACAACCAATATATCCTTTAAACTTGTCCTTGCTGTTAAGATGTCTTTAGAACTGCGAGGCTGTCTAAAGGCCTACTAAAGAATTCCCAAAGGAGAAAAGTGAACTTCATTGTTTATGCAACAAGATTTTAAAGTACCTTACTAGAACAGTCACTTTGAGGGCTTAGGCACACCTGACCCAAGCCATGGTATTTTCAATGACCTCATATACGAAAAAGAGGAAGACTTTCACCAAGATTGATTGACACAGGAGCTGCAACAACAATGGGCTCAAACACAGCAACAATTGTGAGGATGGCACAGGACTGGGGAAGTGTTTCGTTCTGTTGTACATAGGGTCATTATAAGTAGGAACCAGCTTGACAGCACCTAACAACAAGAACAATAGTTTTATTATTTATTACGTGGCCTCCTTAGTTCTCACTTCTATGATAAATATTACCAGTATCTTAACTTCTTCAACATATGCAGTGGTTCAAGGGCTCTCACTAGCTTAACGGTCCTCCTCTGAATGTACTCGAAATTGTAAGTATTTCCTATAGAATATAATTCCCACAATTCAGCACTACACTCTAGAGGTGATTACCTGAGGGCACAATAGGAAGATCATCTCTTGTGCACTACAGTTTTAAGCACTTACGTCATGAGATTGGCACATATTGATCTTAATAAACTGTAAAGTCATTTTTAATTGACTGACCAAGGCATTTGCAAGGTTCAATCACACCCAATTAAGGCACAAAGTAAATGACTACCAAGCTGGTAAATTTATCAAAACAGGAGAAGTTTGTTAAGATTCCTGTTTCTGAGACTCAAGGTTCTCTTCTAGTGTTAATATCTCCCCTCCACAAGTGTTCACAAATCAGCTGCTTATTTATCCATTCCAAAAAATGGCTAGGGATTGATGTGAGTTTCCTCACTCTGGAGTTTCTGAAATTCAATACTTTTTTCCTATTTGGAAAACTAGAGAAAATTCCCCTTACAGGCCTTCTGGTGTTTCTCCCATTCTCAGAGATGGCTCTGAAAACAAAATGACAATTTTGTTGTATGGTAATGAGCAAATAAGTTTTACTCTTATCTTTTTATATTTTTATGATATTTGTTTTAGCCTACCCAGATTGAAGACAATTCTCCTTAATGGAACAGATACACACATACATTGGCTAAACTATTGTTCTGTATGTTTCCATAATCCAATGCGGTTGAGTAGATTCCAACTCATAGCAACCCTATAGGACAGGGTAGAATTATTCCATAGGGTTTCCAAGACTGTAGTCTTTACAGAAGACTGCTGCATCTTTCTCCCAAGGAGCAGCTGGTGGGTTCGAACCACCAACCTTTCAGTTAGCAGCCTAATGCTCAACTGTTGTCAACTATGGCTCCTGTATGTTTCTATAATGATTTCCAACCCAAAAAGATATGTCACTATTATGCTATCAAAATACATATGTATAAGTACTTATAATATGAACTTAGAAATAGAAATGTCTACTTTTATGAAGCTCTCTAACATTAACTATAAGTCATTAGAAACCTGTAAGTCATAAGAAAGTTGTTAGAAAATTTCTGAACTTAGAGAAACATAGATGCATGGGAAGTATATAAATAATGTAAACAACATTTAAGTTCATTTTGACTCAAGATGCAGTGACACGAGAAAACAAAAATGTAAACAGCCTCCCTAATCTCTAGCCTTGAAAAGAGTATGTGTCATTTGGCTACTATCTAACCCTGGAGAAAGGACATAACATACTAATCTTTCATGTCACACTGGCCCTTGTCGTTTGGAGCCAAGGTGACAAATTCACATACAAAACCTAAATTTCTGCTCACTCACTGAGAGAAAGCGCAGATGGAACTGAGATTCTGCCCACTGCCACCAACCTTGGACCCTATCCATGAGGGACCTCTGCCAAGTTTAAGCCTGGTTAAGCCTTCCTCCAGAAACCTTTCATTAAAAGTAAAAGCCTGAAGTCTAAATATTTGGACTCTAATCATTGAACTACCATTATAATTATAGTGGTTAATTCTGATTCTCCCGTTGTAAATGAATGTTGTGAGGCCTTACTCGTGTTGCTTGCCATGACTACCTTGCAATAAACAAAAAACGTTTATGCATGTCAAATCTAAATATCCTTCCATTAATTTTCTAGGATAAAGCCCCCCAAAACAACTATGAGTCTCTTTTCTCTGCCACGTGGTTATATCATATCCCATCCAGGATGGACATAGAGGTAGGATGAGAATTCTCTTTTAATCCTTATTATTTTTATTATTCAAAACTCAAGTAAAACACTCCGCTGAATCTAGAATTTTAAAAAAAAGGATATCGATATTCTTATAAATTCAACTCTTGATTGTTTCTATTGTCGAATACTTTGAACAATACTTGAAAATTCTATGTTTAACTAAAAATGCTGACATATAAGGAAATTCATTTACTTTCTCTAAACTAGAGGGTACCATTTGTTACTTCTTCAGTGTGACTCTTAAAATATCTTTGTCCTAAAAATGTGTTAGTAAAAGAAGATATATTTTAGCCACATTTCTAGTGTCACATTAATCTATGTTTTATTTTCTAAAATAAGAAGAAAATATCTTTATATTCCAGATACGAGGTATAAAGTTAAAAATCTTATTTTTACAGTCAATTGACTGCTACATGAAATTGTCTTATTTCATACATAAAAGGATAAATATGTTCATCTCTAATGAACATAATGTAATGGTTAATTTTGGTTCACTGGTTTTCAACGAACATCATTAAAATCTAAGAGATAATTTTCTATTTCCAATTATCAAGGTTAATTGTGCGTTGAACTTAATTACATGTAACTACTAAGACCAGTCCAGTATAAACTGCCAAATGCTAGATGAGATAGAATCATTCTGTATAGAAAAGTTATAAAATTTATCTGAACATTCTAAATCTTAACAAAAGTATAATAGGAAAAACATTGACTGACTTCGTTGTAAACTGAATTTTTGTTTGTGGATACTTTACATTTTTAAGAAAATATTACATATATAAATATAATTGGATTTTCAGTGTTATAAAAATAACACATATTTACTTTGTTAAAGGTTTGAAAACTAAAAATAAACAAAAATCTCCTTTAAAACCACTTTCAGGAAGTATTCACTTTTACAGTTTTGTGCAAGAATTTTTAATATATAGCACTCATGATGTTAGTATCCTTTCATTACCCGTGACAGATTACAGTAATTAATCACATTCTTCTATCCCAAAGATCACTGTATTTGCCTCACAATTCTGATCAGATTCAGTCAGAATTTATGTAATTGCCATTATTTGTATGTACTATTATACGGCCTATTTGTTGTTCTTATTTCTTTTTTTATTTCTTACATAAATCTATAACACCAGTTCTTGGTATTATAAATAACTCTGTGATAAACATCCCTGGAGCATTTGTGTTAAAATGTGTGGAGTTTGTGTTAAAAGGCTTCTGATATGTATTGCTAAACTGCTCTCAGAAAGCTTTTAGTTTTCCTTTGTTTTGCCTCAAAAATTGAAGTCTGAGGGAAATGACTGAATTTTAGATATTTAGTTCATAGGATATTCACCAATCTTTTTTTTTTTTTTTTGAAAGTTTCTCTGAGGCAGGAAACTGTATAGCTTTGTTTTGCCAACAGTTAAGGCTCTTCTATAATTAAAATTGCAAAAGTTACCCAACCTGAAAAGTAAAAAGGATTGTCACAGAAAAAAAACATCCTTTCTAACTAGAGAATTCAAAAATAGGATTTAAAGGACAGAGTGGGAGATTCCAGTAAGAGAGTTTAGAAATAGGAATCCTAGAATTTCACACCTGTGCATACTAATAAATGTTAACAACATTTATATGACTTTTTAAAGAGTAAAAGGCAGACAGATTTAGGGAATTGCGCTTGAATACAGTGTTCTCATCTTTTGTGTTTGGCCAGGTAACCACTAACAGCTGCAATTACCCAGCCACTATTATGCAAATGAACTGAAGCCAGAAGTCATGCACCTGTGCTTGCCTCTGGATTCAATATTTCTAATGAGTTCTTAAATCCTGGTCTACAGACAAGCATGTGAGATTGCTCAACTCAGATTACAGGAGAGCAGGTGAAAACCCTTCAAATGGAGACAATACTTTCACGGAACTAAGTAAGACATAGTACACACAAGGTTTCAACTTTGTCAGATGGAAAACAGACACAACAAAAGTACGATAAATTATTAAGATGCTTCTTAATATTAGGATGTTCTGTGTAGTGATATTAAAGTAACAATAACAAAAAAGTAAGGAAAGATTCTTAGCTATCCATAAGCTTTCTTCTTATGGGAGGTCCTTTGAACCCTCTTAACCGGCACCCTCAATAGAGCTACATCGTATCTGCGGTTGCCTCTAGCTTTGAGAAGTTTTTTTCCTGCTTTCATAAAGAATGTGTATAACCCAAATTTTATTTGCCAAATATTTCACCAAGCTATTCTAATGAATAGCACATAGATCTATGATTGGCAGCAGAAATAAAAATAATAGTAGTCATAATAGCAGCGATTACTATGTGGCAGGCATAGACTACGAGATTTCACATAATTTACATATTATATCATTAATCCTCACAACAAATTGAAAAGAAAATAACTTTTAATCTTATTTTACAAGTGAGGATACTGAGGTTCAGTTGGATTAACCACTGGCCCAAGGCCACATAAGGATTAAGGGACAGAGCAGAATACAATCCTAGCTCTACCTAACACTATAGAAAAGTGAACAAGATAAATGTAAATTTCTAATCCTTCATGCTAGAATGTTGCAAAGAAATGAAAAAAAAAAAGGTTTATAATGGACTAATTCCTGTGTTTTTTAATATCGTATTCCCTTATGTCAGCCTTTCTCAATACTTACCAGTAGAAAACCCTGGTGCCCTAGTGGTTAAGAGCTATGGCTGCTAACCAAAAGGCTGGCTGTTCGAATCCACCAAGTACTCCTTGGAAACTCTATAGAGCAGTTCTACTCTGTTCTATAGCATTGCTATGAGTCAGAATAGACTCAATGACAACGGGTTTGGTTTTGTTTGGTTTACCTGTAAAATATCTAGAAAAGTGTTGCATTCTTCCTTGTGCTAATTTCTCATATTTTAAAAACAGGAGAAGTATTAAAAGGAGTAATAAGAAATTCCCCAAACAGCCAGATCTCCAAGACATTAAATACACCTGGGTGGCTCAAATGGTTTGTGCTTGACTAGTAAATCTAAAGGTTAGTGTCTCAAACCCACCCAGTGGTGCTATGAAAGAAAGGCTTGGCAACTGGCTTCCATAAAGATTGCAGCTAAAAAAAAAAAAAAAAAAAAACACCCATGATGCACTTCTGTGGTCTTCTTGATTTGGAATCACCCATATGGCAATGAGTTTGGGCTTTCAGATTTTTTGTGTTTTTTTCAGATTTTTAAGATAGCTGCTGCTTCTCCAAGTTTCATAGAAAGAAGAGGAAACAACAATGGGGAGAAGTAGCATAGTAGGTATCTCTTTTTTTAATATATATAATTCATTTTATTTTTTGTTATTGTTGTCAAAAATACAGACTTGAAAAATATACCAATTCAAAAATTTCTACATTAACCATGTCTTTTTTAAAAAGTCATTTCCAGAAGCTCTATCAGCAAATTCTCTTTTACATCTCATTGGTCAGAACTGGGTTATATGGCCACACATCTAGATGCAAGGGAGCTGGGAAAACAAGGTTTTTAGCTGGTACATTGCCAACTTGAGCCTTATCAAAGGCCTATTTTTAAGGGAGAAGGGAGATAGATATTGAGTAGGCCACCATTAGCTGCTTCTCACATCTAGGATAGTCTGTAGTTTTTCTCTGAAGAATTTAAAACATGATAAAAATAAAAATCTGACATGTGCAGGAGAGTAGAATGTACTATAATTCTAAATTGAAAAATTACATCAGCTGCAGTGGCACCTGGTGCTCTGGAGTGACACTAGAGAACATATCTCTGAGCCACAAACTAAAATATTTAAAAACAAAAACTAGTAAAGTTAATTTATGTAAAACAAGCACCTTGTTTCACACTTTAAGGAACATTTAAATTATGCTCTACATATTCAACAAAGGTATAAACTGAAGTATAAAGGTAAAAATTTTATATAATTTGTTATTTCTTCCTTATATTCACATGTCAAATCCAATACCTCAGCAAACTTTTTGAGAGCTAACTTCAAAATAACCTGGAATATGGCTACTTCTTGCTATCTCTACCTTCCTGTGATTCTGGTCCAAGCCATGCTCATCTCTCATCTATATTATAAAGTCTTTTAATTGCTATCCCCACTTCCTCTTTCCTCTTTTGCCTCTCAACACAGCAGCCGCAGTCATACTTTTAAAATCTAAATAATTTATTCTGTATAACACCATCCAAAAGCTTCCAGTCTTACTCAAAACAAAATGCAAAGTCCATATATTGATATATAAGGCTCTACCTGATCTTCATCATTATCCAACCTCACACCAGCAATCTGGGATTTTATCTCCTATTTATTCATTCTCACTTTTCTACTCCAGCTACTTCTAGAAGCACAGGTCCAACTCAAGGCCTTTTTATATGCATTCTACTTTGCCTGGAGCACTTCCCAAAATTCACTCTGCTTTCTCCCTCACCTTCCTTTCATCTCTTCTTCTTGTCTCTAGCTGCTATCAGGTTGGCGCTTAACTCATGATGACCCCATGCAAAACAGAGCAAAGTGCTGCCCAAGTATTGTGCAGTCCCCATGATGGGTTTCAAATCAGATCTTTGTGATCCATAGGATTTTCATTGGCTGATTTTCAAAAGCAGATTGCCAGGTCTTTCTTCCTAATCTATCTGAAGCTCCACTGAAATCTGTGCAGCATCATAGGAACAAACAAGCCTCCACTGACAGATGGGTGGTGGCTGTGAATGAAGTGCATTGGCTGGGGACTGAGCCCAAATCTCCTGCACAGAAAACGAGAATTCTACCAGTATACTACTGCCTCCATCTCTTCTTAATGGTCATCATATTGATTAGGCTTTCCCTGACCACAATATGAAAAATGACAGCATACCCTCTCCTCAGCTCTTTATCCTACTTCCTCCTTTTTCTCCATTACATTTATCATCTCACATACAACATATTGACTTGTTACTTGCTTATTGTCTCTCTCCCCTCTGTGGAAACCCGGGTGGTGTAGTGGTTAAGTGCTATGGCTGCTAACCAAGAGGTCAGCAGTTCGAATCCATCAGGAGGCGTTCCTTGGAAACTCTACGGGGCAGTTCTACTCTGTCGTATAGAGTCGCTATGAGTCAGAATTGACTCAATGGCAGTGGGTTTAGTTTGGGTGGTTCTCCCCTCTGCAGACTGTAGGCTCCATGAAAGCAGGGATTTTATTTTGTTCACTGGTGAATCCTTGTGCCTAGAACAGTATCTATCACACAAAAAACCTAAAACCAAACCCGTTGCCATCGAGGCGATTCTGACACATATCAACGCTACAGGACAGAAAAGAACTGTCCCATAGGGTTTCCAAGGAGCGCGTGATGGATTCAAACTGCCAACCTTTTGGTTAGCAGCCATAGCCATAACTCTTAACCACTACATCACTAGGGTTTCCAATAGGAGGTACTCAAATATTTGTTGATGGAGTGAATGGAAATCATTATTCAAATAAAGAAAGAAAAGTTTTAAGAGTTCATAAATAGCAAAGAAATAAATTATGGCACAGTTAATTTCTACAAAGAACACTGTCCAGAATATATCATCGCTCTAACAAAAAAAACACTAACAGGGTACCCATATTTTTCCTTTTATTATTGTACTTTAGATGAAGGTTTACAGAACAAACTAGTTTCTCATTAAACAATATACATCCTGTTTTATGACACTAGTTAACAACCCAATGACATGTCAGCACTCTCCCTTCTAGAACTTGGGTTCCCTTTTACCAGGTTTCCTGTTCCCTCCTGCCTTCTAGTCCTTGTCGCTAGTATTGTTTTGTTTCATGGGCCTGTCTAATCTTTGGCTGAAGGGTGAACCTCAGGAGTGACTTCATTACTGAGCTAAAAGGGTATTGGGGAGGGGGGCAAACTCTTCGGGTTTCTCTGGTCTCTGTCAGACCAGTAAGTCTGGTCTTTTTTTGGGAGTTAGAATTTTGTTCTACATTTTCCTCCAGCTCTGTCTGGGACCCTCTATTGTGATCCCTGTCAGAGCAGTCGGTGGTGGTAGCCAGGCACCATCTAGTTGTACTGGACTCAGTCTGGTGGAAGCTGTGGTAGATGTGGCCTATTAGTCCTTTGGACTAATCTTTCCCTTGTATCTTTAGTTTTCTTCATTCTCCCTTGTTCCCCAAGGAGTGAGACCAGTGTTGTATCATAGATGGCTGCTCAGAGGCTTTTAAGACCCCAGATGCAACTCACCAAAGTAGAACATAGAACATTTTCTTTATAAACTATGTTATGCCAGTTGAGCTAGATGTTACCTGAGACCATGGTCCAGAGTACCCTTTTTTTGTTTGTTTGTTTTTGTTTTTGTGCTTCAAGTGAAAGTTTACAAATCAAGTCAGTCTCTTATACAAAACCTTATATAAAAAAAAAAGTTTTTTTTTTTTTTATATACACCTTCCTATATATTCCTAGTTGCTCTCTCCCTGAGACAGGACACTCCTTCTCTCTACCCTGTATTCCCTGTGTCCATTCAGCCAGCTTCTGCCCCCTTGGCCTTCTCACCTCCCCTCCAGACAGGAGCTGCTCACATAGTCTCATGTGTCTACTTGAGCCAAGAAGCTCACACCTTACCGGTATCATTTTCTATCTTATTGTCCAGTCCAATCCCTGTCTGAAGAGTTGGCTTCAGGAATGGTTCCAGTCTTGGGCTAACAGAAGGTCTGGGGACCATGACCTCTGAAGTCCTTCTAGTCTCAGTCAGACCATTAAGTCTGGTCTTTTTAAAAGGATTTGAGGTCTGCATCCTACTTCTTTCCTGTTCCATCAGGGGTTCTCTGTTGTGTTCCCTGTCAGGACAGTCATCGGTGGTAGCCAGGCACCATCTAGTTCTTCTGGTCTCAGGCTGATGTAGTCTCTGATTTATGTGGCCCTTTCTGTCCCTTGGACTCATAATTATCTTGGATCTTTGGTGTTCTTCATTCTCCTTTGCTCCGGGCAGGTTGAGACCAATTGAAGCATCCTAGATGGCCACTTGTTATAGTTTAAGACCCTAGACACCACTCACCAAAGTGAGATGCAGAATGTTTTCTTAATAGATTTTATTATGCCAATTGACCTAGATATCCCCTGAAACCATGGTCCCCAGACCCCCAAACCTGCTACTTTGTCCTTTGAAGCTTTCAGTTTATTCAGCAAACTTCTTTGCTTTTGGTTTAGTCTAGCTGTGCTGATTTCTCCTGTATTGTGTGTTGTCTTTCCCTTCACCTAAAATATTTCTTGTCTACTATCTAATTATTGAATACCCCTCTCCCTTCCTCCCTCCCCACCCTTGTAACCATCAAAGAATATTTTCTTCTCTGTTTAAACTATTTCTTGAGTTCTTATAACAGTGGTCTCATACAATATTTGTCCTTTTGCAACTGTCTAATTTCACTCAGCATAATGCCTTCCAGATTCCTCCATGTTATGAAATGTTTCACAGATTCATCATTGTTCTTTATCAATGCATAGTATTCCATTGTGTGAATATGCCATAATTTATTTATCCATTCATCCCTAGGTGGGCACCTTGGTTACTTCCACCTTTTTGCTATTATAAACAGTGCTCCAGTGAACATGAGTGTGCATATATCTGTTCGTGTAAAGGCTCTTATTTCTCTAGGATATATTCCATGGAGTGGGATTGCTGGATCACATGGCAGGATACCCATATTTTTTAAAGCACTTTAAATCATTTCACTTGACTATCTCAGGAAGTATCTGTACCTTAGAAATAAAATATATTTCGAAAAGAAATTCTGAATGTTAATATAATAACCTATTTTGCTACTCTTTGCATTTCATATTTTGAAACACTATGGTCATAATTTCAGATACAATTTCTAATATCTTATAATGTCATTACAATCACATACCAAAGCAAACATCTGGAAGTTCAAATCCCTTGTGTACTTCATAGGAATATTTTCACAACACTCATGAACCTATGACATGCTTCACTGACTCACATGTTTTTAAAAAATTAGCATTTACAGTTTGTAAGAAAAAAATTTTTCAACTTTGTGACTTATACTATTTCTTCCCTCAGGTCACATTTATTTTTTTCCTGTCTTCAAATACTATTTACAAGAGATTAAGTGTTTTAAAATATTGTACCATATTACAAAAAGGAAAATTTGTTATTTTTTAATTCAATTAATTTGTGTGTAATTCAATTTCCTTCCTGTGGGCCCATGGGTGTGCTCTGTTATCTACTGAGTATGGAGAGGTGAATACTGTACTCCCTTAACCCCTACTATGTTTCTTTACAACGTGCTTGTTTGCCAACAAAAGGAAAGCACTGTATCTAAACATGGAATTAGCAGTGTGTGCATGGGCAAAGAGTCCTGAGTCTCTCTCTATATACACAAATAAAAAAAAAAAAATCAAACCCATCAGTTCTAAAAAAGCTCTTTAAATAATTCTCTGCCTAAAATTTGGAAATCCTGGTGGCATAGTGGTTAAGTGCTACAGCTGCTAATCAAAAGGTCATCAGTTCAAATCCAACAGCCGTTCCTTGGAAACCCTGTGGGGCAGCTCTACTTTGTCCTATAGGATTCTTATGAGTTGGAACAGACTCGACAGCAACAGGTTTGGTTTTTGGTTATTTACATAGTTATTAGTTCTTTTCCGAGTGCTGACATAGCGCATGTATTTCTCCTGAATTTTAGGCCATAAGCCCATTGCCTTTGAGTCAATTCCAACTCACAGCCACCCTATAGGACAGAGTATAACTGTCCTACAGGGTTTCCAAGGAGCAGCTGTTGTATTTGAACTGCCAATCATTTGGTTAGCAGCCAAGCTCTTAATCACTGCACCACCAGGGCTCTATTAGGTAGATGCAAACAACCAACTAACTCTACCATAAATGAGGAAAACTATCAGCACAGATTGAGATAAAATATACAGTTTAACACGCATACAATAGCATTCAGTGCTTTTTGGAAAATGCTGTTCTAGTTAATGTTGAGAAAATAGGGGCATAACTTGTCTTATGCAGTGCTGTGTATCCTAAGAATGAGCCAGGAAAGTCTTCTCAAACTATTTATATGGCTAAACTGAGACCTGAGAAATGAGTCGTATTTATTCTAGGGGAGTGCACTGAAAGACAACCTATGAGGCAAGAGAGACAGCACATGCAAAGGCCTGGAGGTAAGAAAACACAGTACATACAAATGTGCAAACAATTCTGGCTGGAGCTTGAAGAATTCAGCAAGCAAGAAGAAAGGTAGGCTGATGCCAGATCACAAAGGATCTAAAAGTCACTGAAATGCTCCCTTTCAGAAAGATTTCTTTGGCTACATGTGAAGAATACAGTGAAATGGAGAAATTCCAAAGGCAAGTAAAGAAGCTGACAGAGTAATCCAGACAAGAAAGTTTGATGGCCTGAAATGAGAAAGTGGGTGAATAGAAGTGGATGCATTTGAGAGTATTAAGGTGGTAGAAGTGACGGGATTCACTAATTGTCTTTTTGTAGCCCTAAAAGGGTAGAGAGGGAGTAAGAATAAAGTTGGAATCTTGGCCTCTTTCTTAGGACACTGGGTAGATGGTGAACTGGAGAAAGAGGAAGATTTGGAGAGAATAGGATGTGTTTAGTTCATACTATACTGACTCTGAGGTTACTGTAGGATTTTCAAAAGCAAAATCCAAGAAAGATCCTGTCTCTTCTCACGCAATCTGTGAGCAAATCCTATTGGCTCTAACATCAAAACACAGCCAGAATTCGACCACTTGTCACCATTTCCTTTGCTCTTACCCTAGTTACAATCACTACCATCTCTCTGGATTATTGCATTAGTGTCCTAATTGGCCTCCTTAATTTCTCCCTTGTCCCTTTACAGTTGATTTTCAGTACACCAGCCAGAGTGATCCTTTTAAAACCTAAGTCAGATTGTGTCATTGCTTGGCTCAAAGCCCTCCAATGATCTCACACAAAATAAAAGCCAAAGTCCTTGCCATGGCCTCCATGGTCATGCCCTCTCCTTCTACCCCTCTAATCTCACCTCCCACCACACCACCATACAGACCAAGCACATTCCTATCTCAGGGTTCTGACTGTGCTCTTCCTTCTGCCTAGAACTCTACCCTCAAATATTTGCATAGCTTGCTCCTAGACTTGGTGTCACTTTATCAGGGAGGTCTTCCCTGATAAGCCTATCTAAAATATCACCCCCTGAGCCCTGGTGGTGCAGTGGTTAAGACCTATGGCTGCAAACCAAAAGGTCAGCAGTTTGATTCCACCAGCAGCTCCTTGGAAACCCTATGGAGCAGTTCTACTCTGTCCTATAGGATTGTTATGAGTCAGAATTGACTCAAGAGCAATGAGTTTGATTTGGGTTTTTTTTTTTTTTGTACCTTTCTAGCTTTTTAATCACTTATTTTTCTTCATAATACTTAGTATTACCTGAAATCACATTATATATTTATTCGTTCATGGTCTATATCCCCATATAGAAAGTAAAATTCATAAACATATTTGTTTTGATCACTGCTTTATTACTATCACTTAGAAAAGTTTCTAGCATACAGTAGGTGCTCAGTAAATATACACTGAATGAATCCAAGTGGAGATATCCAAAAGGCAGTTGGTCATATGCATATGAAGAGATTTTGACTAGAAATATAGATTTGGAAACTAAAGGGGTATATAACATACAATGCAATAGAAGAAGGGCTAAATTAATGCATTCTGCTATACCTGTATGTCAATATACTGGTTAGTTTTAATTAGAATCACAGCATATACCTTACAAAATGTAAGGTAATCTTATACACAGAAATAACACAGAACCAAGAGTGCTAATTAAATAACGGAAATATTTCATTTGATTTTAATGACATAACTTGAAAATATAGGGCTGTAAATATATGTAAAAAAAAAGACTGTGCTCATTAAAAATCATTAAAATATTTAAAGTTTCACCTCCCCTTTAATTTCTAATGAAAAAATTGTTTTGAAGATGATTCATTTAGATTTTCTAATATAATTGGCTCTTGAACAAATATGCATTAGCATAGATAGTAGAAATTATGTCACTAGTCTCTAGAGATTTATAATTTTGATTTAGTATGCTTTAACAGAATTTGTGTGAAGTTTTCTTTTTTTAAACTGAGTAGCAGAAAGATTTGAGGCCCCAAGGACTTAAGAAACTATTTTTCACTTTGAACTTCTGCTCTTTCTTATATAATTTTCTGCTTTCTATGTCAAAATACAGTATTTAGTTATTTTTCCAAACAAATTCATTTTAAGTTTGTGATCGAAATTGATGAGACATTCATCTCAGTTGAAGTCTTCTGAGTTTTTAGTTACAGCTTTGTGAGACCATGAGCAGAGAACCCAGTTACGCATGCTCAAACTCCCGACCCATGGAAACTTTGAGATACATAACTACTAAATATGCATATACATACATATTCTCTTTGAATCAGATGATATTAAAAACCAAACTTGAAGTATTCTTACCTCCTATATGACTATAATTTCCTGAATTAACACTCTGGTCAATCACTCATGCCTAAGACTAAAAATATTACATACACATTGTGGGCTTATCACAGTGCTTCATGTTGAGAGTAAAAGTGGAGGCTGTTGTCTAGTGGAGGTGAGAGATGTTATTTAATTATGCATAACTCACCTATAACATTAGAATTGTTATAAATTTTAAGGAGAAAAACTTGGCATAATAAAAGTTTGTAGTTAGAGCAGTCAGAAAATTTCTCTGAGGAGGTGAGTTAGGTGAAGACGAAGTGAAATACCATTCTAGGTGAAGGAAAGGAATGCATGCAGAGGCCTTGTGGGAGAAGGAAGCAAAGAGTGGGAAAGAAGTCAAAATAGCTGGAGCAGAGCCAATGAAGGGGAACAGTAGGAGAAGAGACTGGTAATCAGGTAGGAAATGGCCAGATTATGCAGCGACCTTGTAAACATTGATAATGAGTTTCATCATGTTCCTTAAGAGTGCTGGAAAGCCTTTGAAAAGTTTTAAACCAGGGCTTCGAACTGGTTCTAAACAGTTCAGTCATGGCCAACAGAAACAAGAGCAGTGTATGCATTGCATAGCAACCAAATCTCTTGCAAATTGGATTTTGACTCGAATAGGAAACACGCAGGAGCACCCGCTCAAAGATGGCCACCAACAGCACTGCTTTGAATTTGTGTTGCTCTCCACAGTCCTGCCAATAATCTAATCTCCCACATCAGGAAACTTTCAGGAGCCTGATGTGGAAGATTGGATTATTTGGGCTCTGCACTCTTTCCTGAATGTTTCCTGATGCATGAGATTGGATTATTAGCAGCACTCTAGAGAGCCACACACAGACTAGAGAGTGATTCTTCTGCTGACCTTAAAGAAACAAATATCATGCTCTGAACTGTCTGTGGAAAGAGCTATGTGTCTGGCAACTGTGGGCCACCTTGAGGACCTAAAAGAGCAGCCTCCAGCCAAAATTCAGGGCCCTCAGTCATATACCCATTGCCGTTGAGTCAATTCTGACTCATAGTGATGCTATAGGACAGAACAGAACTGCCCCACAGGGTTTCCAAGGAGCGCCTGGTGAATTCGAACTGCCAGGCTTTTGTCTAGCAGCCGTAGCTCTTAATCACTATGCCACCAGAGTTTCCCCTCAGTCATATAGCCAGAAGGAAATGAATTTTACCAACAACCAAAAGGAGGTCAGAAGTAGATTATTGCCACTCAAGCGTCCAAATGAGAATGCAGCCCTGTAACAACTTTATTGCAGTTTTGTGAGACCCTGAGCAGAGGACCCAGTTGTACTGTATCCAGATTTCCGACACATGGGAACTGTGATGTAATAAATATGTGTTGTTTTAAGCTGCTGAATTTGCAGTAATTTGTTACCTAAAATAAGGTAGATCACACCTGGGTTTCTGCCTTGCATAGCAATAGATGTGCAGAGTTTATCAATGAGTTAGTGAACAATGGCAAAGAGCCAGGTTGAGAGGTAGAAGTTCTATAAGTTTTACTTTGGACATGTTGAATTTGTAATGCCTTGAGACACACAAGAGGAGATGTCAATTACACAGTTGTATATATTGGACAAGGAGTCCTGGTGGCACAGTGATTAAGCACCTAGCTGTTAACTGAAAGCTCATCGATTGGAACACACCAGCGGCTCCACCAGAAAATGACATAGTTTTTGCCCCTCAGGGGAAATCTGTCAATATTTAGAGAAATTTCTTCTTTTTTTTTTAAGCTTTTTATTTATTTATTCATTTTGTTGTTGTTGAAAATATATACAGTAAAACATACACCAACTCAACCGCTTCTACATGTACAATTAGATGTCATTGATTACATTCTTCAAGTTATGCAACCATTCTCACTCTCCCTTTCGGAGTTGTTCCTCCTCCATTAACACAAACTCACTGACAGTTTGATCCTATATAGATAGTTCTTAAAAGAACATAATGCTCAGGGCAGTTATTTTTACTAGTGAAGTTAGACTACCTAGTTTTAAGACTTTGGGAGATAATTTTGGTTTAAGGTTTAAAGATTATCTCAATGCAATAGTTTCAAGGGTTCGTTCAGTACTCCAGGATGTCTGGAGTCCATAACTGGAAATTCTGTTCTGCATCATTATCCTTTTGATCAGGATTCTTTTATAGAATTTTTGATCAAAATGTTCAATAATGGTAGCTGGGACTATTTTTTTATTAAAGGCATTTTGTATTATAGCTTTTCTAAAATATATTTATTATAAAACAATACATATTCATTTAAAAAAACAAAATATATAATTTCTGAAGTAAAAAAAAAAGCACAGCTTTCTGTCCACACCCTTAATCTACTCCTTGGAAGAAGTTACTGAAAATATTATGGTAGTTATCCTTTCAGACATGTTTTTACATAAAACAGAGTTTTATATACATGTATGTTTATAAACACTTTTATATACATATGCTTTTTATTTAGCAGTATACTTTGAATATAATTCCATTTTGGTAGGTATAGATTTGCCTCAACTTTTAATATATGTATGTCCTATAATTTATTTCAATAGGCTTCTATTGGTGGTCATTTAGATTACTTCCAATTATTCAACTTTATCAAAATGCTGCAATGAATCCCATTTTATTATTGTTTTGCTATTTTTTATTTGTGTGTTTGTATGGTTAAATCTCAGACATGGATTTCTGGGCTAAGCTATGCAAATTTTTTAATTTTAACAGATATTTTCAAATAATCCTCAAAAAATTTACATATTTACAATCCCATAATGGTCTATGAAATTTCCTATATCCTGCCACCACTGTGTATTATTTAACTTCTTTTTTTATCTTTTCAAATTCCTAGATGAGAAATGGTATTTTATTATATTTTGTTTGCAGTTAATTTTGAGTGAGGTTGAACATCTTTTCACATACTTATTCATGGCAAGAATATTGATTTGTCATTTTTGAAATACCATGTTCCTTAAGATCACTAAAATTCAAGGATATCTTTTAACTTCCAGGAGACTATCTAGGCCTGCAGCTTTATAAAGGTCTGGGAAACACAAATGAGAAAATTTCCTCATGAGAGAAAAGTAGTTTCAGCTTGTTACTACTGGTTCTAAATCAGAAAATCTAGTCCCAGTAATGAACAGCATTAAGGAACATGGTTGTTGTTGTAGTTGTTAGGTGCCGTGGAGTTGGTTCTGACTCATAGCAACCCTATGTACAACAGAATGAAACACACTGCCTGGTCCTGTGCCATCTTCACAATAGTTGTTATGCTTAAGCCCATTGTTGCAGCCACTCTGTCAATCAATCCATCTTGTTAAGGATTTTCATCTTTTTCTGCTGATCCGCCACTTTACCAAGCATGATGTCCTTCTCCAGGGACTGATCCCTCCTGATAACACATCCAAAGTATGTGAGACTAGTCTTGCCATCCTCGCTTCTAAGGAGCATTCTGGTTGTACTTCTTCCAAAACAGATTTGTTCGTTCTTTTGGCAGTCCATGGTATACTCAATATTTTTCCCCAACACCCCTACATTTCAAAGGTGTCAATTCTTCTTTGATCTTCCTTATTCATCGTCCAGCTTTCTCATGAATATGTGGCTATTGAAAACACCATGGCTTGGGTCAGGTGCACTTTAGTCTTCAAGGTGACATCTTTGCTTTTCAACACCTTAAAGAGATCTTTTGCAGCAATTACAATAGATAAGATTAAATGTGTAAAGTCAAACCCAGTTCTCGGCTCATGCAGCAACATCCATAATGAATGGAATCCTTCAGGTGCCAAATGATTGATTCTCTCTTCCCACCCAGTGCTGCCTAAATAGTTTTAGGAGTTCACTTGAAGAAATTGATCAGGACCTCTGAGCCACATTAAAGAATTTCTGTTTTATTGCATTTATAACAGAAATTCTTAAATATCATTAATGAACAAACTGACAGGTCAGATATTCTCTTTGGAAAAGTCATTCTGGCAGTTGTGAAGAGGTTATCTAAAATCAACAACCCCAGAGGCAGCAATTTCAGGTAGGAGGTCAGAGTTGTTGTGGTGGTTGTTACGTGCTGTCAAGTAGGTTCTGACTCATAGGGACGCTATATGACACAGTAGAATTGCCCTGTAGGGTTTCCAAGGAGCAGCTGGTGAATTCGAACTGCTGACCTTTTGGTTAGCAGCCAAGCTCTTAACGACTGCACCGCCAGGGCTCTGGAGGTCACAGTAGCAGTATGGAAAAGCAGAATTAGGGAAATCGTATTAAAGATGGATAGGAGAGAATTCATTCTAGAAATACTTATGAGATTAAACTGGCAAATCTTGACAATCAGATATGGGGAATGACACTGTGAGAAGAATCTAGTATGAGTTAATGATTTCATAGGAGATGGTGCTTGGGAACCCAAATAGTAAAATGAATATTGAAGATTCTATTTCAAGGGGACAAATGTTCATTTTTTAATGGATTTAAACAGTTTTAAGGTAAAGAAGTTAGGAGATTCAGAAAATAAATTCTTGAAACACTGAGCAGGTGGTAGAAGTCCAGTTAGAGCAGAGACAAGTGGTCATCAGTGAGAGTCTTAATAGTGTTAACAAGGTTCCAGGAAGTCAGGCAGGTAACAATTTCTAATGGAAAAGCTTAATATATACTGGTAAGCAATAAGGCTTAAGAATCAGGGTTCAAGGACTGGCATCCTACCTTTGGTCAGATAAAGCAGGACCTCGGGTTGGGCAAAATGATACTTAGAAGGATGTCAGCATCAGACTTCGCCTTTTAGAGTCTGTTTTTCTTCAAGATTATATTCTTCCTCCTAGCATCCCAAGATTCTTCAATTCCTACTCACCGTAAATGAGTACCAGAAAAAATCATTAGGTAATAGAGCTTAAGATGTTAAATTTCCAAAATTGACATTTAAGTCTTAGTAAATTTTTTTTTTTTTTTTTAATGAAAAGCCTTCAAAGCCCTAAGTGATAGTGAGAGAGATATTTTTGGGCAAGAGGTATTTCTCAACAGTCTTCAGCTCATATGATAGAAGTCAAAACTTACTGTGTCTACTTGGAAATACAACTATGAATATTCTCTCGTCTTCAACTCTTATGACTTCCTGTTCTTGTTCTAGTCTCATTTTAATATATGTAATTTGTTTCATTTCTACTATTTTGACTGGAAACTCCTTAAGGGCTGAGAACATGCAATTTAAATTTTACTTTTGGCACAGACAATAGCAAAATGCTTTGGAGAAGTAAACATTATTTGTTGAATGAATGAATTGATTTTCAAGATTACACTGTCTAACCAATAAATGACTAGACCAGCAAATTATCTGATGTCATTCCTTCTTGGACAAATTTCAACTGTTTCTACATTAATTTGGGGGATTTATTCCAGTTTATTTTAAATGATACATAGTCTCTATTTTAATACCATAATTGATATTTTTTGTGATTCTTCCCTTTTGAAAGTATCATATCCTTCTAGGCAAGATGGATTTTCATTATAGAACATAAATTACAGTTCAGTTAGCACAGATTTCTTCAAGAGTACACTTTGATGAGAAACAGAACTGGGAATGGGATTCAAATTTTAAGTTCCTGTTCTGGAATTATGAGGCTATTTATGGAATTTATTTTCCCCTGTATTTATTTTATCATTTATTTACTTCAGAAAAATACCTTTTATTTCAGGAAAAGTTCTGAAAGTAGCAGGATAACTGTTCAATATTTCATTTAAGTAATTTGCCATTTTCAGAAAAATATATCATACATTTGGCATAGAAATAAAATTATAAGCTTGTTAAATTAAAAACACTCCCTTACTTTTATCATAGCCAAAGACTATATGTTATAAAATTATTTTTAGAGTATAACAACAGTAGTTTCATATAACAGAAACAGAAACCAATGCAATTGAAACCAAAAACTAAATTACTCATGTGAGCATGAATTTTATGATTTCTTTTATATAAGAATTAGAATAAAATTTATCAATTTTAGCATGTCCAGGAAAAATCTGTGCCATCATTTCAGTTCTTAATATCTACCTTTTTAATTTTTTTGGCTAATTTGTAGCTTTTCAAGTGATTCCAAGATTTCTATTCATTTACATACTTAGTGTCATTGTTTTCATAGCAAAAGTTTTCTTTCTTTTATCTACTTAACTCTTTTTTTTTTTTTAACTGCTAGAAAACATAAATTTGTGGCCTACTATTCACATGTATAGGACACTGTGGTATGCATTTTCATAGGAGTCTCACTCCTAGCTCCATTTCATCTTCTATATTTTTTACCCATTTTCTTTCTCACTACTAATTTATGTTTACTTGCTATAAAGTACCTTAAATCAGTTGTAAAATAAGTTGGAATATAATTAATTTATTACTTTTTCTCAGCTCTCAATCTACTATGATATAGGGAAAAAAACTAAACTGCAGAAAATCTTGTTAAATGCTCATAAATATAGCTGTACTTTTTTTTTTAATTATTCTTCATTCTATCCTTTGAGCTACATTTTCAAGCATGTATAATATGGAGGGTTTTGGACCATGTGAAAATTCATGTATCCTTATCCACCCACTTATGCATGAGTAGAGATGGGTACTCCAAATTCCACCTCCTCACATACAAGGCTCATTTCAGTTCCTTGTGAACATCCATGTTGTTCGACTATGAGTTGGTGAGGCTGGGAAAGGATTTACAATGTGTTTTGACACTTACATATTAAAGATAAGGGAGAGGACTTTAAACAAAAAAATTTTAAATAAGAAGTGACTCTTCTGGCCAATGAGAGGAAAATACAACACTCCTTAGTGTGTCATAGAATGTTATCACAGAAAAAACACCCTTAGAGAACAGGAGCTGGTGAAGTCTAAGATTCATAACTGGTACAGTCAATATTTTGGTACTCAGAGGAGATAAAATGAGTTAAGGAATACCCGTCCCTGAACACTGCTTTAGTTAGGCTACTTTCTGTTTGGTTGTGCTACATAATAAAATTAACCATATTACATACACAAAACAGAGTTTTTAAATGAACAATAAGCTCAGTAGAAAACTAAAAGTTTCTTTCATGTCATCCCCAAATATCTGTTTCATGCTGTCCAGTGAGACCCCAAACTAGTATATACCTGGTCTGGAGATAGGAGCAGGGCACTGAGGGAGGGAGGGAAGGTAAAGAAAGCCTCTCTTCTCAAGCTCCCCCTGTTCTAGACCATGGTGATACTAACTAACTGCATTTCTGAAACCAAAAAATCATAAAATTATATGCTCAGAAGGCAAAATGAGGCTGTAGGTATAGACTAACTAGTATATGCTACAGGGCACTTTGTTTTTATAACTTCTATTATGTGGTATACATTTGTGTACCCAAGATTTTTTTGGCAGTTATATGATAGTGTTGATACATACTTAGCTTACAGTCAATTTAAACATCTATATTTTCTAGCTCCTCTGAACTGCTCTTAAGGCTGGTTTACCACCAACATCATCATCTCCATTTTGCATTTAAGTAAATGACTTCTTGATCATAAGTCTAAAGTTTTATATTAATAACTATATTAAATTTTACCCCATTGTTTTGGGTCCATTCCAGCCTATTATATTTTTTAATTCCAATTCACATATGTTCATTATTCAAAAAAGACAGAAAAGACCAAAATAAATGTCAGAAGATACTTTGAAACTTGCTTTTGAATGTAAAGCACCTAAAGCTAACAAATGAAATGATGAAGTAAAAGAGCTGAGCAGAAGATTTCAAAGAGTAACTTGAGAAGACAAAGTAAAGAATTATAATGAAATGTGCAAAGACCTGGAGTTAGAAAACCAATAGGGAAGAACACACTTGGCATCTCTTAAGCTGAAAGAACTGAAGGAAAAATTCAAGCCTCCAGTTGCAATACTGAAAGATTTTATGTGCAACAAATTGAACGATTCAGGAAGCATCAAAAGAAGATGGGAGGAATGCACAGAATCACTATACCAAAAATAACTGGTTAGTGTTCAACCATTTCAGGAAGCAGCATATGATCAAGAACCCATGGTACTGTTGGAAGAAATACAAACTGCACTGAAGGCATTGGTGAAAAACAAGGCTCCAGGAATTGATGGAATGCCAATTGAGATGTTTCAGCAAACAGATGCAACCCTGTAAATGCACATTCATCGCTGCCAAGAAATTTAAAAGAAACATACCTGGCCAACCAACTGGAAGAGATCCATATATGTGCCCACTGCACAGAAAAGTGATCCAGCAGAATGTGGAAATTATTGAACAAATCATTAATATCACACACAAATAAAATTTTGCTGAAGATAATTCAAAAAATGCTTGCAGCAGTAGTACATCAACAGGGAACAGCCACAAATTCAAGCAGGATTCAGAAGAGGACATGAAACAAGGGATATCATTACTGATGTCAGATGGATCCTGGATGAAAGCAGAGAATACCAGAAAGATGTTTACTTGTGTTTTATTGACTGTGCAAAGGCATTTGACTGTGTGGATCATAACAAATTATGGATAATACTGTGAAGAATGGGAATTCCACAACACTTAATTGTGCTCATGCAGAACCCGTACACAGACCAAGAGGCAGTCATTCGAGCAGAACAAGGGGATACCCCGTGATTTAAAATCAGAAAAGGTCTGAGCCAAGGTTATATCCTTTCACAATACTTATTCAATCCGTATGCTGAGCAAATAATCTGAGGAGCTAGACTACATGAAGAAGATCCTGGCATCAGGATTGGAGGAAGACACATTAACAATCTGCAATATGCTGATGACACAACCTTGCTTTGCTGAGAGTGAAGAGGACTTGAAGCACTTACTGATGAAGATCAAAGACTACAGCCTTCAGTATGGATTACACCTCAACATAAAGAAAACAAAAATCTTCCCAACTGGATGAATAAACAATGTCATGATAAACAGAGAAAAGATTAAAGTTGTCAAGGATTTTATTTTACCTGGATCCGCAAACAATGCCCATGGAAGCAGCAGTCAAGAGATTAAATGATATATTGCATTGGGCAAAATTTCAAGTGTTGAAAATCAAGTAAGTTACTTTGAGGATTAAAGTGTGCCTGACCCAAGCCATGATATTTTCAACCACCTTACCTGCAGGCAAAAGCTAGACAATGAATATGGAAGACTGAAAAATTGATGCCTTTGAATTATGGTGTTGATGAATACTGACTATACCATGGACTGCCCAAAGAATGAACAAATCTGTCTTGGAAGAAGCACAGCCAGAATGCTCCTTGGAAGAGAGGATGGCAAAAATTTGTATCATGTACTTTGTACATGTTATCAGGAGGGACTAGTTTCTGGAGAAGGGAACCATGCTTGGTAAAGTAGAAACCAAAAAAAACCCAAACCCATTGCCATCAAGTCGCCTCTGACTCATAGTGACCCCATAGGGTTTCCAAGGCTGCAAAGCTCTAGGGAAGCAGAGTGCCACATCTTTCTCCCAGGGAGCTGCTGGTAGTTTCAAATTGTCAATCTTTAGGTTAGCAGTCCATCACTTTAACCATTGCACCACCAGGGTCATCGAAAAAGAGGAAGACCCTCAATAAGATGCATTGACACAGTGGTGCAACAATAGACTCAAACATAGCAAGAATTGTGAGGATGGCACAGTACCGGGCAGTGTTTCATTCTCTTGTACGTAGGGACTCTACAAATCTGAACTGACTCGACAGCACCTAACAACAATTATTTTTTAAAGCTTTAAGTAGTTGAAATGTGTCTGTCCAGCAAACATTAACTTGAATGATTTCTATGTGCTACTAAATATGCTAGGCACTGGGGTTACAGACATGAAAAAAGATAATGTTTTTTCCTTAATCACCAGCTTTGTTACAATTTTTGACTCCTCTTTTTTTTTTTTCTACAGTACTGCTTACACACAGACTCATTTAGACATCGTCCATTTACTCCAACAAGTTGTAAAACCAGACATTTCACTGAAAAGCTAATTTCGCCAAAGTTATAAATGAACTCCTTATTGCTAAATCCAATGGAAACTCATACGTTCTTATATTAACCTATTCATTTATTCAACAAATATTCTACATCAAGGCCCTGAACTAGGTACTAAACACAGAGTTGTGGGGGAAAAAAAATGCACCTGGTTGCTGCCCTTGTGACTATGTATTTTGGTGGGTTACTATAAGTATAAGCTACTTACATGCTGAGAGACATGCTTCTTCAATAAGTAGTCTACATTCACTGAAAGATCTTCTTACACTCCATTGTTAACTGACTTTTAAACCTTGTAACTTGGATTCCTCACAAACTGTTATAGGCTGAATTATGTCCCTCAAATACATGTTCTGTAAATCCTAACCTCTATCTTGTGGATGCAATCCCATTTGGGAACAGAACTTTCTTTGTTATGTTAATGAGACTATATCAGCCTAGGGTGTGTCTTAAGCCAATCACTTTTGAGATATAAAAGGAGCAGACTAGGCATGTTCAGATGGGGGAACCAAGGAACAGAAGCTGAAAAGAGACAAGGACTTTGCCACAGAGCAAAAAGAAAGAGGATTCCCCTAGACAGTACCCAAATTTAGACTTCTGGATTCATAAACAATGAGAAAATAAACTTCTGGTCCTTAAAGCCACCCACTTGTGGTATTTCTATTACAGCAGCACTAAGAAACTAAGATACAAGTTTCAGGTGGAAACTACTTTCCTGAAGGTCAGAGAAGACCTAATTTCCTAGTTTACCATTTAGATAGCATATCTTGACCCTTTTACTCCTTACCTTGCCTTCTTTCATATATTATGATAAATGATGTGTCATTCACGCTTAAGTATAAACCCCTGCAGGGCAGGCTTTATATTAAAATATGAGTTTGTACTCCAACAACATCCCAGAGCCTTACACATACACAATTTTCTAAAATACTGTTTAACGAATGGATAACCAGGTAAACGGAAATGAGTTAGCATTAAATCTACAATTAAACAAAAATGAAAGGCAATTTTATTGGGTTCTATACATCCCACAGGAAACCCTGGTGATGTAGTGGTTAAGTGCTACAGCTGCTAACCAAGAGGTCGGCAGTTCAAATCCACCAGCTGCTCCTTGGAAACTCTATGGGGCAGTTCTACTCCATCCTATAGGGCTGCTAGGAGTCAGAATCGACTCAACGGCAGTGGGTTCGGTTGGGTTTTATACATCCCACAAAGAAAAATAACTATAAAATTTCTATTATCACAGCCTATTTCCCTAACTCCTTATTACTTTATGTTTTATTTTAAATCTAAGATTAAGCAGAAATAAATTCAAAGTTCTTGTGTCTTAATTGTTGTCACATAAACTAAAAATAAATATTCTGAGAAAAAATGTATAGAAATATGCACTACTTTTCAAAGTTTTAGGCAGGGCATTCCGAATATTGCTAAGTTTTTGCCTTTTTTTTTTTTTTTTTTTTCAACAGAGCGAAGTTTGTTCCTATAGAGACAAAATGAAATCAAGAGTTTAGCAATTGTTTAGGGAATTAGAGCAATTAAGTCAGACAATCTGGATAATATTGTTGACTTTTCTGCAAAAACATAGTGTGGAAGATCATTTATTTCAACGACAATCTCGACTTTTAACTTACTTTCATGTATTAATAGTCTTTATGAGAAAATATATTTCCAGATGTTGTCCTCAAATGATCATTTGCATCCCTCAAGAAATGTTCTCCAGCGAGGAAGCAGTTAGTGAGGACATAGCAACAATTAGTGTCTAGTTTAAAAACATTTCCTTGGATGTTAATTTTAAATTCTAAAGTAGAGAAATTTAGATCTGTCGTCTCTCTCTGTAAAATACGGTTGCTAAAAATCTCTAAAAGCAGTTTTTGGCATTTCAATGCTACATCAAAAGACATTTAAGAAATAAGTTTGTTTTGCCAGTCCTGGGAGAGTTAAGGTGATTCATTAATATTTTGTGACCTTTGTATTAAGAAAATTGTTATCATCAGATGTAAGTTGGAAATAAGACAAATTAGTCTTTTATATAACAATTTGAGATATTAAAATGCTAAATGTTTACTTTTCCCAGAAATTTTAATACATACTTTTTGAAATTTTGGGTGGCCATACTTTTATCTCCTTTAGACTTCTTTTTCCAAATAGGAAATAAAATGACAGTTTCTTAAATACTAGAATATATTCAAAGTGGTAGATGAATCCAAGATAAAGGAATGACAAGAGTAGAGAAAGAATCATCAGGTGTACAAAGATACGGTTAGGTATGACAAAAAGCTATATACTTTATGCCTTTGATATGATTCAATTGCAGTATCAAGGGACTAGTGAATTTAAATAATCATTTTAATTTGTTAGGGGCTTGACAGTCACCTGTTGGTAATTCACCTAAATTAGCCAGTTTTTATGCCAATAATTCTCTTCCTATTGACTTAACGTATTACAGAGTTTTAAAACTGTGACCTACTCTATTGTTGACCTTTTCGCATCATGCTACTACGGACACTTAAAGTTTATTATAACTGTTGGCTACCTCTTTGTTAAATAATAAAAAGAGTTTTATTAAATTCCTGAAAGATTAATAACATGATCAAAGAGTAAAGCTCATCCCCTAAAATGCAGTTCTCAAACTATGGCTTCAAATTACCCTCTGAAAAGTTCATGGCCTGCAGTTAATTTCAAACACTCCTCTAAACTGCGGGATTTTTTTTTTTTTAATTTACATTGGGCAGATATCACAAGTCATCGCTCTCAAAATGAAAAGCATTTGCAACAAACATGGACAGTATATTTTTGAGGGACTCCAGAATGATTATTGATAGGCTTTCAACAGTAATATTTTCATAGAAATTTACTGGACACCGTTCACTACGACAAGGAGTTCAATTATTTTATACTACCCTCTGCCACACTGTCTCTTTTCTTCCTCCATATTTAAACACATATGGGTTAAGGAGTCTCAGTTAATATCTTATATGGAATAATTTAATTCTTCCTGAGTGTGTATGTGTATTTTGTTTAACCTAATAAATGTGAACAGCAGTGATGAGATCCTCTAGAAGAATTTTGTTATTCTCAATGTTGACTTGAAAAAATATTGTTGACTTATTAAAACTTTCAAACAATTTTAAAAAATGTTAATAAAAGAAAACTATTTAGCATTACTACCCATTCACTCATTTAACACATTTTTATTAGAGGGCTACTGCATACCAGGCATTATGTTACATACAGGTGGGGCCTTCTCGAGCTCAGAATATACTTGGGAATATAAGTATCTGACAAAGGGATAGCTTCCAAAAGATCGTCTCTCTGTTGAGTAATAACACAAACTCCTGAGTACTGCACAAATTATAATTGTAAAACAGGAATGAAATATGCTAGAAAAAGTAGACTTACGCTTTAGACTGTCATTTTTTAAAAATATGCTAGAAAGGAATACACTTTTTTTTTTTTTTTCAACTTTAAAGAATATAGACAGCAAAATATCTGGAGAAATGCATCACGAAATAACACCAGTAAGAATTATGAGGCAGAAGAACTGACACCTGCTTGCTATGACTGGATACAATCTTTACCACTACTTGTTGTTCTCAGTTGCTACCTGAAAAGTTTCAGAATTTTTTAGGTTACAACAGCATTTCACAAGCAAATTCTCTATACTAGGTAGGATGTGTATATACTTCATCAACTAAAGCACAACATTTTTTTTAACATTATATATATATATATATATATTTTGGTGCTTTAAGTGCAAGTTTACAAATCAAGTCAGCCTCTCACATAAAAACTTACATACACCTTGCTACATACTCCCAATTACTCTCCCCCTAATGAGACAGCCCACTCTCTCCCTCCACTCTCTCTTTTCATGTCCATTTCACCAGCTTCTAACCCCCTCTACCCTCTCATCTCCCCTCCAGGCAGGAGATGCCAACATAGTCTCAAAGTGTCCACCTGATCCAAGAAGCTCACTCTCACCAGCATCCCTCTCCATCCCATTGTCCAGACCAATCCCTGTCTGAAGAGTTGGCGAAGCACAACATTTTTGACTGTGAAACAGTGTTATAAATTATTATGCTGGGGCAACTTGTGTAAACAGGGACTATCCAGACAAATCCAGATGCATATGGTCACCTCAATATTAGAGGATCTAAGAATATGTAACTTTTCCATACAGTTTTCTTTGGATGGAAATCCATGGAAGTTAAAATACCTGAACTCATATTAGGTTATAATTAGAAATATTCTAGATCTATTTATTTTATGTGTTCAACTACATTACTTTAAAAGCATGTTAATACCAAATTTTATGCAAATAACACACAACTTCTGTATTTGTTTGCCAACTGCTCCCTTCCCTCATGAAGGGCCAATATGTTAACCTTTTTTACATGTTGCTGTTAAAAAAACAATAGCATAGGAGGCATACATTGTTTGAGTAAAATATGGTATATCATTTACTATAATCGTTATCATTAATCATTTATGTGAAACACAAAGACAGAGAAATTATAAAAATGCTGTAAAAGGTGGGAGGAGTACTAGTAACATCAGAACCTAACTTCAGGGCTACAAATACCTTTTTTCACCAAGATAAACAGCAACTATACGCATGACGTCGCCAGACGGAATACACAGGAATCAAACCAACTACAGCTGTGGAAAGAGACAATGGAAATGCTCAATATCATCAGTCATAACAAGGCCAGGAATTGACTGCAGATCAGGCCATCAATTACTCATATACAAGTTCAAGTTGAAAGAGAAGATAATTAGAAAAAATCCACGAGAGTCAAAGTAGGACCTTGAGTATATTCCACCTGAATTATAGACCATCTAAAGAATAAATTTGACCTGTTGACCAAACCAGACAAGTTGTGGAATGACATCAAGGACATCATACATGAAGAAGGCAAGAGGTCATTAAAAAGACAGGACAGAAAGAAAAAATCAAAATGGATGTCAGAAGAGACTCTGAAACTTGCTCTTGAACATCTAGTAGCTAAAGCAAAAGGTAAAAATGATGAAGTAAAAGAGCTGTACAAAAGATTTCAAAGTGCAGCTTGAGAAGACAAAGTAAAGTATTATGATGACATGTGCAAAGACCTGGAGATAGAAAACCAAAAGGAAAGAACATGCTCAGTGTTTCTCAAGCTGAAAAACTAAAGAAAAAATTCAAGCCTCGAGCTTCGATACTAAAGGATTCTACAGGGAAAATATTAAATGATGCAGGAAGCATCAAAAGAAGATGGAAGGAATACACAGAGTCACTATACCAGAAAGAATTGGTCAATGTTCAACCATTTCAGGAGGTAACATATGATCAGGAACTGATGTTACTGAAGGAAGAAGTCCAAGCTGCACGAAGGCATTGGCCAAAAACAAGGCTACAAAATTGATGAAATACCAACTGAGAAGTTTCAACAAATGGATGTGTCACTGGATGTGTTCACTCTTCTGTGCCAAGAAATTTGGAAGACAGCTGCCTGGTCAACTGACTGGAAGAGATCCATATTTATGCCTACTCCCAAGAAAGGTGATCCAACTGAATGTGAAAATTATCGAACAATATCATTAATATCACATGCCAGCAAAATTTTGCTGAACATCATTCAAAAGCAGCTGCAGCAGTGTATCAACAGGGAACTGGATCAATAAGCAACATCATGATAAACAGAGAAAAGACTGAAGTTGTCAAGGATTTCGTTTTATTTGGCTCCACAATTCACCAGCCGAATTCAGAAGAGGATGTGGAACCGGGGATAACATTGCTGATGTCAGATGGGTCCTGGATGAAAGCAGAGAATACCAGAAAGATGTTTACCTGTGTTTTATTTACTACACTAAGGCATTCAACTGTGTGGATCATAACAAATTATAGATAACATTCTGGAGAATGGGAATTCCAGAACACTTAATTGTGCTCATGAGGAATCTGTACGTGGATCAAGAGGCAGTTGTTCAGACAGAACAAGGGGATACTACATGGTTTAACGTCAGGAAAGGTGTGTGTCAGGGTTGTATCCTTTCACCATACCTATTCAATCTGTAAACTGAGCACATAATCCGAGAAGCTGGACTGTATGAAGAAGAACAGGGCATCAGGATTGGAAGAAGACTCATTAATAACCTGCCTTATATGAGCAGATGACACAACTTTTCTTGTTGAAAGTGAAGAGGACTTGAGGCACTTACTAATGAAGATCAAAGACTACACCCTTCGGTATGGATTATACCTCAACATAAAGAAAGCAAGAATTCTCACAACTGGACCAATAAGCCACATCATGATAAATGAAGAAAAGACTGAAGTCAAGGATTTCATTTTATTTGGCTCCACAATCAACACTGAAGGAAGCAGCAGTCAAGGAATCAAAAGATGCATTGCATTGGGCAAATCTGCTGCAAAGGACCTCTTTCAATTGTTGAAAAGCAAAGATGTCACCTTAAGGACTAAGGTGTACCTGACCCAAACCATGATGTTTTCAATTGCCTCATATGCATGCGAAAGCTGGACAATGAATAAGGAAGGCCAAAGAAGAACTGACAGCTTTTAATTGTGGTGTTGGTGAAGTATATTGAAGAAAGTTTAAAAACGAACAAATCTGCCTGGAAGAAGTGCAACCAGAATGCTCCTTAGAAGCAAGGATGGCCAGACTATGTCTTACATACTTTGGGCATATTATCAGGAGGGACAAGTCCCTGGAGAAGGACATCATGCTTGGTAGAGGGTCATAGACAAAGAGGAAGACTCTCAACAAGATGGACTGACACAGTGGCTGCAACAATGGGTTCAAGCATATCAACAATTGTGAGGATGGCGCAGGACCGGGCAGTGTTAAGTTCTATTGTGCATAAGGTTGCTATGAGTCGGAAACGACTCCACGGCACCTAACAACAACAATGAGAATTTAGAGTAGCCTAAAAAGCTGATCCCTGTGATCATACGTGCCTCCACTCTCCAAACTTTTTACCGATTTTGACACCAGCCATCCCTACCATGGCACTCTCTACTTCTCTTCTGGGTTTGATAATCCATTGCACTGGCGACACAGAACTCACAGGCCATACTTAAAGTTAAGTGGTTTATTAAGAAACAGGGTACAACTCGGGATCAGAATCAGCAGGCTACAACCCAGAATCAGGATCAGCAAGCATGTAAACAATGTCTCTCTTCTTCAGTGCAAGGCAGCTCTCTCAGCTCCTCTCAAGCCTGTAGGCCTCTTCCCGGCCCCCTCACGACAGGCCTCCTCTCAGTCCCCTTGGGACAGGCCTTCTCTTGGGCCCCTCTAAACAGGCTCCTCATGGTCCTGCTGTCTGACACCACCAGCTTTGCTGCTGGGCCCCTTTTGGGCTTCTTTCTGTCTTCAATGTTATAGCCCTTGACATATGTTACAGAATTTTTAAGAGGTTACTTGCTTCCCCTCTCTCTGCATCTTCTTTTTCTCTCTTCTTTCTTTGTTCTGGTTCCTGCTACTTCTCTCCCTGTTTCTTTCTGTCTCAAAAAACCTCTGTGAGGCTGGCTACGTATATATACATAACTCCTTGCCAATTTCAAGACACAGCCTCTCCTACCAGGGCCACAAACTGACCAATTCCCTCTTGGTAGGCCACCACGGACACTTTATTTGCATAATGGGCTACAACTCACCTCATCTGCATAGACCATTGACCAATCCCTGCAAGGTACATACCAAGCAAAGGTCAGGCTTCAGCCCAAAACTAAACCAAACTTATTGCCATCAAGTCAATTCTGACTCACAGCGATCCTATATGGCAGAGTAAAACTACAGCCCAGGACCAGACAAAAAGTATCAAACCAAATTGTTTACAGTTTACTCAGATGTCAATCAACCTGGACAAAAGTAACAAACCCTCTGGGGTAGAAAACTAGGGCAAAGGTAACTCCTCATGGCTTAAGGGGAAAATCTCTCAAGCAGTTTTTCCAAAAAACCAAGACAAAGGTCACATAAAGGGACTCATTTCACCACAAATGCCAAATATAAGGACTATAACTAATTGAATTATGTAGCAAGACAAGTACAAAGCATTGTCTACAATATTATTATCACTTAATCTTCAAATACATTTTACGAAATTTTCTCAGTTCTTGACAGCCAAAGATGTTTTGGGTGCAAGTGCTCTCATGTAATTTCTCTGTATTTGGATAGCTAGGAGTTACTTAACATATTATTGAGAATTAACTGAAGGTCCTTATCAATAGGTTACATTACAACTACAACAGCTGCTTGGAGTTATTTATTTTAATATTATAGCCCAACCTACTTCCCTCTAAAATAGCTCTTGATGAGAGGTCATATTCTGAGTACTCTTCAAAGGAACTGTGAATATTTCTTAGGCCTGACTGTCCCAGAGAAGGTCAATGAAAAACACCTCTGAGAGAGTAAAACTGATCAAGACACATCTGTGTTGCTATGGCTTTTCTCTTGTGTATTGTTGGATTTCTCCTGGGTGGCTGCTAACCAAAATGTTAGAGGTTCAAGTCCACACAGTGGCACCTTGGAAGAAAGGCCTGGTGGTCTTCTTCAAAAAAATCAGCCACTGAAAACTCTATGGAGCACAGTTCTACTCTGACACACACGGAGGAGGGCAAGGCTTGCCATGAGTCAAAATGAACAGCCTAGCAACTGGTTTGGGTTGGTTTTATAGTTGCATTAATATCACTAGTGCATTTCTTTAGACTCTCTTTTCCAGGAATAACGTAGCTATAATTGGTGCATATGTGTATTTTATTAGGTGTTGAAATGTTGAAGTTGCATTTGATGAGGTTTTGAAAACCTCCATTCATTGGCAATTTTCATTTAAAATTCACAAAAATTAACATTTTATTTTTTTTTAATTTCTGTTGAAGTTAGTCACATAAAGAAAAGTCAAAGTGAAACAGACCCATGTCTATTTCTTACATTCACCATGTATTTATTGAACACCTACTCTGTTACAGGCCCTGGTGATAGTGGGTAAACAAGACTAATATGGTGTCTGTAGTAATGTCTTCACTTCTCAAAAAAGTATTCAAATACACATGGTAATTTTAGACAGTGGCTTAGGTGTTGTGAAGATGACTCTAACTGAGAGATAAAAAAACCAAACTGAGAGATAGTGACTCTAAATAAAAACCACTAATGTTGACCCATCTCAGTTTAGAGATACTTCATTTTATTTTTAAATGATACATTCTCTGATCATTCTGTTAGCACTAAGGCCATCAACTTTTATTTAGAGTCTCTTCCACCCCAAGAAGGCATTAGTGGCCTATCCAATTACTCATACCCACTAAAACAAATCAAAATGCACAGGTTCAACTTTCACCATTCCAGTGAGGGAGTACACCTTTTTTATCAAAGTCAGTCATACCTAGTATGTATTCATTTATGGGGTGTGGGGTTTATATGCTGATCGCGTAAGAAAAATGGTGTTTGGAATTGATGGGCAGGGGAGCAGTAGGCAAGAGAGTAGTAACTCATTATTTTATAAGATGGCAGAAGCAAGAAATACTAGAGAAAGGGGCTTTAGATGACCAGTGTAGGAATTGTAAAGGCACTGTGTTTACAGGAGGGACTGAAAGGAGAATATCAAGAACTGACAGGCGTGTAGAAAGGGAAACAGAATAATATAAAAAAAAAGAAAATTTCAACAGCTCGACTATTTTTTCCAGTCTACATCAGTGAAGGTGTTCTTGAACTCTCTGGCTTATGCACAGAGAAAGGAAGCAAGAGTAACAATGGATTAGAAGCCTAAACCAGATATAGGAATGTAGGGATTCATTCGTGAGCACTAACACATATGTGTATGTAATTACATATATATACACACACACATAACTCTCACATACCCCACATATATGAAGTAGATACTAGTGTAAATTTCTAATTACATTGAATATCTTTATTTAAGCATTGAACATTTAAAATAAAAACTTAAGAGTGCAAACCAACTAAGATTGCACTTTATTTTTACTAGCTAGCTTTTGGCATGGCTTTAAGTACTAATATTGTTCTAGAATGTAAATTTGGCCTTAATTCTATGCTTCCTACACCATGTGTCTTCCCATTACAGTAGTTCTGGGGAGCTAAATATTTATGATTTTATTTAGTTTAGGAAATCTGTCTCTCTTGTGCAATGACTTTGAAGCTACAAGTTAAAGAGTCATTGCATCTGGTTCCTGTTTACAATTTTTCAGTTCCAAGATACATTAATGAGAAACATAATGAGGTAAGCTGGATTTTTACAGCATTTGTTTTATTAATATACCTTCTCCCAGATATAGCCAGAACCCAATATATCTAACAATTACATGAGTTACAGAATATTTCAAATTCCATACCTTTAAGTAATTTAGCAAATGTTGAAACCAGGTAACAAAGAACAAGGGATCCAGAAACATTTCTTCAACAGCATTCACTCCAAAGTAGAATTCAAAATTGGGAAGTTTTTTTTTTTTCTTAAATATTGTACAAATAGTTTATTACTAAATTACCAAATAATAAAATTTAAAATAGTCACCATTTTTTGAGCAGTTGTTAAATATCAGGCACTAATCTAACTACAATAATTAATTTAATCCTTATAATAACCCTATCAGGTAGTTATTCTTATATCATCCCCAACTTTCCACATGTGTTCCATAGTTCCATAAGCATGTTGCTCAGCAAGTTCTCTAAAAGTAGGATATATATATCTTTGCAGAGTATAACTTATAACACAGCATGTTTAATCATCGTCCACTAATTTATTTTTTCAACATAGTCGGCACCTAGGTAATCAGTCAGGGAGATTTCTGATATAGAAAAAAAAAAACTCCCAAGGTACTAGCATGCACTGGGTAAAATGTGTGCCTGCCATCACTACAAAGGTAAAGTAAGTGGAGTTGACCTTTTTATTATTTTTCTCCTTTAAGGTTGCACTAAATCTTCATTTTAATGTGATTTCACATGACTAAAACTGTTGGGAATTGGAGCAGAACAATCTGATTTGTCCCAGGACCTGAAAACACTTAAGGGAGGACATTTTATTATAAACTTAAAGAAGTTGATCAATATAATTTCCCAAACTTGAGATTTTTTAAAATTAATTTCCAGGCTTCTATGAATCTCATGGACGTGTACATGGAATCTTAGCCACACTTCAATGATTTCTACAAAGATCCTGAGAGAAATCAACATTAAAATGATGCTTTGGTTAATATAACCTCAAAGAGAAGGGGACCTGTTATTTTATGCTTGATTTGACTATAGTTATTGGACATACTATTAAAAGATATAAAGATTCTCTTTAGCCATCCTTTAGGTCAAGTGAGAGGCCTGGGGTCAGTAGCTTTATAATATGTTGCAATATGGTTTGTTTGAAGAATCTGGTCTATATTTAGTAGAAAAAAAAAATATTTAGTAGAGGCATACCATAAATCCTGTGATGACGGTCAACTTCATTACCACATCCATGAACATTACCTTCATTGTTAGTCACTACTAGATTAAAAATAATAATAATAATAATAAAATATCAGTCATCTTCATTTCAATGGAAAAATATGAAAGTAGTTTGGAATTGTTCAATATTTTACAGTTACATTGTCATGGATTGAATTGTGTCTCCCAAAAATATCTGTCAACTTGGCTAGGTCATGAATCCCAGTATTATATGATTGTCTACCATTTTGTCATCTGATATGATTTCCCTATGTGCTGTAAATCCTATTACTATGATGCAATGACATGGATTAGTGGCAGTAATACTGATGAGATCTACAAGATTAGGTAGTGTCTTAAGCCAATCTGTTTTGAAACATAAAAGGGAGAAATGAGCAGAAAGACATGGGGACCTCATACCACCAAGAAAGCAGCACCTGGAGCAGAGCTCATCCTTTGGACCCAGGATTCCTGCATGAAGCTCCTAGTCCAGTGGAAGACTGGCAACAAGGACCTTCCTTCAGAGCCAACAGAGACAGAAAGCCCTCCCCTAGAGCTGATGCCCTGAATTTGGACTTGTAGCCTACTAGACTGTGAGAGAATAAATTTGCCATCCACTTGTGGTATTTCTGTTGGAGTAGTACTAGATGACTAAGACATATATTAAACTATGAGTTCATTTCATAATAGAAAATATTGATCAAAATTTCACTTGCAAATCAGCACTGAATATAGCTTTAGTGCACTAAAAAGAGATTACATGTCATGTTCACCTCTTGTACTTCATGTCAATAGTAACTAACAATCACCAACATCTATATAGCTCCTTCTGTGTGTCCCTAGTTCTAAGCTTTTCCTACATAATAATTTGGTTAATCCTTGTAATTACACCAACAGGTAGGTAGGTACTAATAGCATAAATAAAGAAACCTAGGCACGAAGACATTAAGTAGATTGCTCGAGGAGGTCATATATAGCTAAAAGTGGAAGCAGTGGGACTTGAACTCATTTAGTAAAACTTGAGCATCCATCTCTTAACCACTATACAATGTTGCTTTTCCAACAAATTGTTGTTGTTGTCAGTTTTTAGTTGCAGTCCAATGGATTCCAGCTCAACATTAAAAATTAGGCCAAGGTATTAATATAGGCATGAAACAATAAACATTCCTATGTGATCTGAACAAGATCCCTCTCGGCCATCTGTCTTAGAGAAATAACTAAATACGTCTTCACTAGATGAATAAAAGGAGCCAAAGGATGAAAAATTACCCATTATTCATTAGAATAAAGTGGTTATATCCATGTTTTGTAAGACTGCATCAAACAGATCAGGAGGCTAGCAAACAGAGATTAATCTAATGCAGAGTTTTGTATCTCACGTTGTACATACTATGAAAGATAAATAACTGGAGAGCTGTACATTTTGCAAAGGAGCCATGGTGGCACAACTGTTAAGCAATTGGCTGCTAACCAGAAGGTTCCTACCCAGTGGCAATTGGCTCCCATGAAGACTAAAACAGCCTAGGAAATCCAATAGGGCAGTTCTATTCTGTCACATGGGGTCACTATGAGTCTAAAATCAAATCGATGGCACATAACAACAACATGGCAATGTGTGCAAGCCTAAATTAATACAGCTTTTGTTTTCACAGATTATAATTATCTCAAATTGTTATCACAATAACAATTTTTATCACAATTATAGTACTCAAATACCCTTTCTACTTAGAAAGGACATGTACTGATGTTATTTTAAGATCACAAGAATTATTTTGTTGTTGTTAGGCTTCTTCTACAAATAAATAAAACTTCCTGAAAAGATCATTAGGTGACAGTAACTGAGCACAGACACATACACATACGTACATGTACACATACACACACATTTTTAAAAAAATTATCAGAAGTTCCCTTTCATGAAGAAATTTTATAATTAATAAATTATCCAATTTATTCTATACCTTAGTACTGGATGTACATCAAGAAATATAACAAAGTGTCAACATTCAGTTCTCAAATGAAAAATTCTATAGACAATTAATGAAACAGGTATTAATACTGTTCTCTATAGTAAGTATCCCCACATGTCTGTCAGTTTGTCATACTGTGGGGGCTTGTGTGTTGCTGTGATACTGGAAGCTACACCACCGGTACTCAAATACCAGCAGGGTCATCCATGGTGGACAGATATCAGCTAAGCTTCCAGACTAAGACAGACTAGAAAGAAGGATCTGGCAGTCTATTTGTGAAAAGAATTAGACAGTGGAAACCTTATGAATAGCAGTGGAACATTTTCTGATATAGCCCCAGAAAATAAGCCCCTCAGGTTGGAAGGCACAGAAAAGATGAATGGGGAGAGCTGCCTTCTTAAAGTGAGTTGACCTTAATGACATGGATGGATTCAAGCTTTCGGTACCTTCATTTGCCAATGTGGCACGAATCAACATGAGAAGAAACTGCTGCAAACGTCCATTACTAATCAGAACGTGGATTATATGAAGCATGAATCTAAGAAAATTGGAAATTGTCAAACATAAAATGGAACCCATAAACATCTATATTCTAGGCATTAATGAGCTGAAATGCACTGGTATAGGCCATTCTGAATCAGACAATCATGTGGTCTACTATGCCAGGAATGACAACTTGAAGAGGAATGGCATTGCATTCATCATCAAAAAGAACATTTCAAGATATATCCAAGTATTTCAAGTACAACACTGTCAGTGATAGGATAATACCCATATGCCTACAAGGAACACAAGTTAATATGACTATTACTCAAATTTACACACCAATGGCTAAGGCTAAAGATGAAGAAAATTAAGATCTTTTATGAACTTCTGCAGTCTGAAATCAATTGAACATGCAATCAGGATGCATTGATAATCACTGGTGATAGGAATGTGAAAGCTGAAACAAAAAAGAACAGGTAGTTAGAAAATATGGCCTTGATAATAGAAACAAGATCATATGATGGAATTTGCAAGACCAATGACTTCTTCATTGCAAATACCTTTTTTTACCAACATAAACAATGACTCTACACATGCACCTCACCAGATGAATACACAGAAATCAAGTTGACTACATTTGTGGAAAGAGACAATGGAAAAGCTCAATATCACCAGTCAGCATAAGGCCAGAGGCCACCTCTGGAACAGACCATCAATTGTTCATATGCAAATTCAAGTTGAAGCTGAAGAAAATTAGACCAAGTCCACAGAGTCAAAGTAAGACCTTGAGTATATCCCACCTGAATTTAGACAAGATTCAAGAATAGATTTGACAGGCTGAACACTAATGACTGAAGACTAGATGAGTTGTGGAATGACATCAAGGACATCATACATGAAGAAAGCAAGAGGTTATTAAAAAGACAGAAAAGACCAAAATGGATGTCAGAAGAGACTCTGAAACTTGATATTGAACTTCAAGTAGCTAAAGCAAATAGAAGAAATGATGAAGTTAAAGAGCTGAATGGAAGATTTCAAAGGGTGTCCCAAGAGTACAAAGTATTTTGATGACAATGTGCAAAGACCTGGATTTAGGAAGCCAAAAGGGAAGAACATGTTCAGCGTTTCTCAAGCTGAAAGAACTAAAGAAAAATTCAAGCCTTAAGTTTCAATACTGAAGGATTCTACAGAGAAAATATTAAATGACGCAGGAAGCATCAAAAGAAGGTGGAAGGAATACACAGAGTCACTATATCAAAAAGAACTGGTCAACATTCAACCATTTCAGGAGGTAACATATGATCAGGAACCAATGGTACTGAAAGAAGAGGTCCAAGCTGCACTGAAGGCCTTGGTGAAAAACAAGGCTCCAGGAATTGACAGAATACCAATTGAGATGTTTCAACAAATGGATGCAGCACTGGAAGTGCTCCCTCGTCTATGCCAAAAAATTTGAAAGACAGCTAACTGATCAACTGACTGGAAGAGACCCATATTCGTGCCCATTGCAAAGAAAGCTGATCCAACAGATGCAAAAATTATCGAGCAGTATCATTAATATCACACACAAGGAAAATTTCATGAAGATCATTCAAAAGCAGCTGTAGCAGTATATTGACATGGAACTGCCAGAAATTCAATCTGGATTCAGAAAAGGACACGGAACCAGGGATATCACTGCTGATATCAGATGGATTTTGGCTGAAAGCAGAGACTATCAGAAAGATATTTACCTGTGTTTTAATGACTATGCAAAGGCATTCAACTGTGTGGATCGTAATAAATTATGGATAACATTGCAAAGAATGGGAATTCCAGCACACTTGTGCTCATGAGGAACCTGTACATAGATCGAGGCAGTTGTTCAAACAGAACAAGGGGATATTGTGTAAAACCAGGGAAGGTGTGCTTCAAGGTTGTATTCTTTCACCATACTTATTCAATCTGTATGTTAAGCAAATAATTCGAGAAGCTGGACTACATGAAGAAGAACTCAGCATCAGGATTGAAGGAAGACTCATTAACTACTTGCCATATGCAAATGACACAACCTTGTTTGCTGAAAGTGAAGGGGACTTGAAGCACTTACTGATGAAGATCAAAGACCACAGCCTTTAATATGGATTACACCTCAGTATAAACAAAACAAAAATTCTCACAACTGGATCAATAAACAACATCGTGATAAACAGAGAAAAGATTGAAGTTGTCAAGGATCTCATTTTACTTGGATCTACAATAAACAGCCATGGAAGCAACAGCCAAGAACTCAAATGATGTATTGTATTGGGCAAATCAGCTCCAGAAGACTTCTTTAATGTGTTGAATAGCAAAGATGTCACTTTGAGGACTAAGGTGTGCCTGGCCCAAGACATGCTATTTTCAACCGCCCCATATGCATGGAAAGCTGGAAAATAAATAAAGAAGACTGAAGAAGAATTGATGCCTTTGAATTATGGTGTTGGTGAAGAATAGTGAATATACCATGGACTGCCAGAATAACCAATGAGTCTGTTTTGGAAGAAATACAGCCAGAGTGCTTCTTGGAAGAATGACAAGATTTCATCTCACATACATTGGACACATTATCAGGGGAACAAGTCCCTGGAGAAGGATATCATGCTTAGTAAAGCTGAGGGTCAGTGAAAAAGAGGGAGACCCTGGATGAGATGGATTGACACAGTGGCTGCAATAATAGGCTCAAACATAGCAATGATTGTGAGATGGTGCAGGACAGAGTAGTGTTTCCATCTATTGTATGTAGGCTCACTATGAGTTGGAATTGGCTTGACAGCACCTAACAACAACAAGAATACCTAGAATATTGATCTTTATGCATTCCATTTCATTTTTGAGGACTTCCAGTTTTCCTAGATTCATACTTCATACATTCCAGGTTACGAGTATTAAGGGATGTTTGCAGTTGTCTCTTCTCATTTTGAGTCATGCCGCATCAGCAAATGAAGGTTCCACAAGCCTGACTCCATCCACACCATTAAGGTTTGACTCTACTTTGAGGAGGCAGCTCTTCCCCAATCATATTTTGAGTGCCTTCCAATCTAAGAGGATCATCTTCCGGCACTGTATCAGAAAATGTTCTGCTGCTATTCATAAAGTTTTCACTGGCCAATTTTTTGAGAAGTAGACTGCCAGGTCCTTCTTTCTATATGTATTAGTCTGGAAGCTCCGCTGAAATCTGTTCACCATGGGTGACCCTGCTGGTAATTAAAATACCAGTGGCATAGCTTCCAACATCATAGCAACACACAAGTCATCACAGTACCACACAAATTGACAGACAGGTAGTGAACATCTATAACAGTCAGTTCTATATGATGCATAATAATTATATATCTCTAAGAAATAGTGTTCTTGAAATTATTTATGATCTGATACATTCTCTTGGTAGTTAGTATGTTTCAGAAATAAGAAACTTTATAAGAACACAATACAGAGTTCCAATATTCACACTCAGGGGTCAAAATTCAAGGCTTTAATAAGGGAGACAACTATGAGTATACATAACAATCTCTTCTTGGCTATAAGCCACATTTATACATGAAGACACCAAAAGATTTTGGTATTTATTCAGCTTTCATTTTAGGCCCACTTCACTTAAAAATAAACGTATCTTAAAGCCTTGTTTCCTCTGTATAGAGAATGCAGTTGCCAATAAATATTCACATTTAATTCTATCTTCTGTATCCAAGCTTGCTCTACAACATTTTCACATAAATTAGAAATTCAGCAATATATTTGTAGCATGCTATAGGCTAATAAAATACAGAATACCACGCTGTTCCTTTTTATTAGGTTTTTAAAACTAAATGTAAATATTAAGATATTTTACATATTTAGAGTGTATGTTCAAATATGTTTTGTATTTAATTCCCACCAGCCATACTTAGTCTTCTATGTCCAACCACACTATATCCTGTGGTTTAAACATCTTTCCTCTTCCCCTTCAGTAGTCCCCAAGATCAACAAGGAAAGTTATCCTCAGGATTTAGATTCATAAAAGCTAAAGTTCTAGAGCTAATTTCCAGCTCTAGAATTTTGTGAATTTCAGTCTAAAACGTGTTCTCAATCATGTCCCACATTGCTCTGATGGCAACTTTCCACTTGGCTCATTCTGGTGTCTGGAGAGCTATGTTCCAGAACAAAACTGTAACACTGAGAGGAAGAGGAAATTCACCATGAGCTTTGGAGTTACTTAGTGTGGAGTCTGGAAACTGAAAAATCCCTAGTTGTGGCTTTCATGTACTAATTCCTATGCACAAAAGATAGGAACTTATTTAGCAATGGTGCTCTTGCATATATGCTAGAAAGTATAGCTTGTTTAGATATTGAATGTCTGCAAGGTCAGGGCCATTCCATTTGTAGGGTCTCCATGGAAGACATCTTTACCAATCAGGACCTCACAAAATGCTGCCATATCCCAATTGATGTCCCCTGGAATGTAGTTTAGTAAGCAATGATCAGTTGTCATCATGTCATTGTGTCTGTCTGTTGAGTGAAGGATATATATTTGCTGAAGCTTTCAGTTCAGAATGTTTGAAAAAAGAAATGTGTGAAGCAGGTATGATGGTCCATCTACAAACTCATTTGTGCAAGGAAAATAACCCTTTATTTTTCCATAAAAAAATTAATATCTATTATCACTCAAACTCCAACTACTTTTTGCACAGAGTTGAGTGTAAGAGCTAAAGGTCTTATGTAGCATTAAGGCATGGGGCTGGGGGCACTTCTTAGTGTCATCCGTCCATGTTTGCACTCTCTGAATCGTACCCATTGCTCTGGTCCTTTGAAATCAGCCCACTGAGGTTGGAGCTGTCAAACCAAATTCTCATTCATAAGGAACAGTCCAAAGATTCTCTCTCATAACTGCCTTCCTCCTTGGGTGCCTTAGGATCTATTCATTGTCAACAGGGCATGCTGGGACACCAGAAAGTCTATAGGCCAGCCTCAGGCCTATCTGCCTATATGCAGCTATTTCTACTCTGATATTGAAAACCCACTACTCTCAAGATCCTGGACTCTTCCAAGCGGAGATAAGCTCTAGGTATCCTCTGCTCTTGGATCCCTCTCTGGGGTTTCTATTGTCCCTCACCTAGAACTCAGCTACTATTGAGGGAGAAGGGGCAGTATTCATGTCTCTTTTCTGAGAGATACAAAGCCCCCATCACCTCTTCTTGGATTTTCCTTTTCCCCAACCCTATCCTCACACCCTCCCAAAGCAATTCATTCTCTTGCTTTTTTTCCCCCCCATCAGTTTTCTGAGTCCTCCCTTCTCTGGCACAATGAACAAAGACTACCTTAGCTTATGAAATAGTGGACGGGTCAAGGGTTAGAAAGAAATCCTGGAAAGAAAAGCAGGTTATACTTTAAAATACTTATATTTTAACTTTTTATAAATGATTTCATGTAATAAAATATAATGGGCTGATCTGCCAACATTATATGAACATACTTATTTATGTATATTTTTGATAAAAGATTGTGGAGCCTGAAATTACTCCTCAAACTGGTACAACTTGGATACAATGTTCTTCTAAAATAACCACTCTTGTGTTAAGTTTTTCACATGTATTATATAATTAATTAAAACAAAGGTATGAAATGGCATTTCCCATACCCAACATTATCTATTTATACACATTTTTTTCAGATAGCCACAGTGATTGTAAACATTTAAAAATCAAGGAAATTTTAATGATTTTAACAAAAGTCTTCCTAACCTGTGTCATATACTTTTAGTTGTTGTTGTTGTTGTTAAGTGTTGTCGAGTCAGTTTCAACTCATAGTGGCCCTACGCACAATAGAATGAAACACTGTCCAGTCCTGCGCTATCCTTACAATTGTTGCTATGCTTGAGTCCACTGCTGGAGCCACTGTGTCAATCCATCTCATTGAGGGTCTTCCTCTTTTTTGCTGACCCTCTACTTTACTAAGGATGATGTCCTTCTGCAGCGGCTGATCCCTCCTGATAACACGTCCAAAGTATGTGAGACATAGTCTCACCATTCTTGCTTCTAAGGAGCATTCTGGTTGTACTTCCTCCAAGACAGATTTGTTTGTTCTTTTGGCAGTCCATGGTACATTCAATATACTCCGCCAGCACAATTCAAATGCATCAATTCTTCTTCAGTCTTCCTTATTCGTTGCCAGCTTTCACATGTGTGTGAGGCAACTGAAAACATCATGCCTTGGGTCAGGCCCGTCTTATCCTCAAGGTGACATCTTTGCTTTTCAACACTTTAAAGAGGTCTTTTGCAGCAGATTTGCCCAATGCAATTTGTCGTCTGATTTCTTGACTGCTGCTTCCATGGGTGTTGATTGTGCATCCAAGTAAAATGAAATCCTTGGCAGCTTCAATCTTTTCTGTTTCCTGACTAAACCATTTAGTATCCTTTCATTCCGTTCAAACAACTACCTTTTGATCCATGTACAGAATCCTCATGAGCACAATTAAGTGTTCCAGAATTCCCATTCTCCTCAATGTTATCTATAATTTGTTATGATCCACACAAATGCCTTAGTAGAGTCAATAAAACACAGGTAAACATCTTTCTGGTATTCTCTGCTTTCAGCCAAGATCCATCGGACTTCAGCAATGATATCCCTGGTTCCACATCCATGTCTAAATCTGGCTTGAACTTCTGGCAGTTCCCTGTTGATATACTGCTGCAGCCACTTTTGAATGATCTCCAGCAAAATTTTGCTTGCATGTGATATTGATGATATTTTTTCTATAACTTCCACATTCAGTTGGATCACCTTTCTTGAGTAGGCATAAATGTGGATCTCTTCCAGTCGGTTGGCCAGGTAGCTGTCTTCCAATTTCTTGACATAGACGAGTGAGTACTTCCAGCACTCGATTGAAACATCTCAACTGGTATTCCGTCAATTCCCAAAGCCTTGTTTTTGCCAATGCCTTCAGTGCAACTTGGACTTCTTCCTTCAATACCATTGATTCCTGATCATTTGTTACATCCTGAAACAGTTGAATGTTGACCGATTCTTTTTTGGAATAGTGATTCTATGTATCACTTCCATCCTCTTTTAATATATACATCTCCTTAAATAAGGATACAAGAGTAAACATGAATACACATTCTAAAATGCTTCCCATTTACCCATGTGGCTTGATAAATCTTAAAATATTGATAATTTATTACAAAGTTTAGTCTCTGAATGGTATATATGGTGCAACAGTGACTGACGTTCTTATTCCAGACCATCAGTGTTCCAATATGTGGTATGGGCACAGGAAGAAAGCAAAAGCAAAATGCTAGTTAAGAGGCTATTATACAGTATACAGTATTCTGGGCTAGAAATGATGGTCTCTAGAACCAGGAGGGTACTAGCGGAAATGGTGAATAATGATTAAATTCTACATATATTTTAGAGGTAAATCTTACATGATTTGCTGACAGATTGGATATGGGCTGAGATATAAAGACAGGAATCAAGGTAACTGCAACATTTTTTTGGTGTGAGCAACTGGATGGATGGATTTTTCCATTTCCTAATCCAGTAAAGCCTGTGGGACAAGGAGATTTGGAGGTACAGTGGGAGGTAAGAAGATCAGTTTTAGACACGGTAAGTTTGAGTTGCCTAACAGTCATCCAAGTGGAGATGTCCAATAGGCACTTGAATATAAACATCTAGTATTTGAGGGAGAATTGTGGGTTGAAGACATGCATTTGTAGGTGTGAACATGTAATTGGCTGTGAAGAGGACAATATCTCAACTTTGGAGTACTTCAGCATTTGAAATTATGGGATATTAAAAGTAACCACTCAATGAAACTGAGAAGGAGTAGCCAGTGAGGTAACTGAAAAAACAGAGGGAATGTGATATCCTGGAAGAGTCTTAGAAGCCAAGTAAAGATGGTGTTTCAATAAAGTGATTGTTTTTGTCAGACCAGACCTGAAAATCAGTCATTGCATTTAGCGTGTGCAGATCAATGGTGACCTGAACAAAGTTGGTTTCAATAGAAAGGTGGAGATGAAACGAGGCTTGATCAGAGTAGGTTCGATTAAGAAAAATATTACAGCATTTTGGCAGGAAAAGCAATAGAATGTCTTTCTATTCATGGTACCCTGTATTAATAGTATCCCAGAGAGCACTGCCAATGAGCTATTTCACTTGTTAGAAAAATACAGTCAACTCCAAGATAAATGGTAATTCTCATTGTCATAAAATGTCCCATGAATAAAAAAAAAAAAAAAGTGAAATGTTATATCTAAGCGTTTTTTCATTGGAAATTTAGCAAAAGGAAACTTCATTTAGGAATCATATTTTTAAGATAATAAGAAGTAAAGGCTTTTTAATATACTAAATGGCAAAATTAGATAAAACTCACTAGTGCAAGAATACATGAAAGAATAAAACACATTTTGTATTCTCATGGTATTGATTAATAAATATGAATTTATGTATATTTATTTATGTGAGAAATAATAAAAGAAGAGAATTTGGACACACAAAGTATAAATAACTATCTCAGGTAGTTTTGTTATAAAAGAGGAGAGAGACATGAGATGTCATATAGAGTAAAATATGGACTCAAACCAGGGATTTATGAGAAAAATTATAACATATTTGTCTGCTGATATGAATGATCTAATAGTGAGAGAGAAGTTTATGATAAAAGAAGGGGGGTTGGTTGGAGTAATGCCCTTGAAGAGTCAAAGGAGATGATATCTAGTACACACACAAAAAAAGCAGATTAACCTTCAGTTGGAGAGCAGTCAGTTCATTAATAATAACAGGAGGGAAGTCAAAGTATATGTGTACAAACATAGGTGGACAGATAGTTGTTTATCATTTGTATTCTGATTTTTTCTATTTTCTTAGAGATAGGAAGAATGGTCATCAAATGAGAGTAAGGATGACAAGGATGTGGTATTTTTAAAGAGAAAGAAGAGACAAAAGAGTGATCTGAGAGAGAGAGCAAATTGACTAGGTGAATATAATAAAATAACCTGGAAGCACTAAGGATCCACCTGGATTAAACCAAAACCAAACCAAACCTGTTGCCATCAAGTGGACTTCAACTCATAGCGACCCTATAAGACAGAGTAGAACTGCCCCATAGTGTTTCCAAGGACCTCCTTGTGGATTTGAACTGCTGACCTTTTGGTTAGCAGCTGTAGCTCTTAACTACTACGCCGCCAGGGTTTTCCCACCTGGATTAGTGGTCATGAATCTAGAGTAAGTTTCAATATAGTTTCCATTTTTTCTAGACATGTTCAGCTACATAGGTATCAGCAGATAGTAAGCAGAGAGTTGGGTTTTACCAAGTTTGGGATTTTACCAGGTGAATAGGAAAGAGTGAGAAAGGAGAAAGGAAGTTGGGAATGTCTGCAAAGGAGTGGTTATAGTGATTGACCATGAAATCTAAGTTGGATAACTGGCAATTTAGAACATGAACGAATATATGAGAAAATAAGTAGACAGTGAGAAGCCATAAAATAAGGAGATTGCAAGCCCTGGTGTGCTGAAAGAATCTTTTGAATTAGTGTCCCACAGAAAGTGAGCTGAAGAGATAAAAAGTGATGGTGGGAGAGTGGGCTCTTTGAAATTCAGGTTAAGAATGGGCTAAAGTTTCTGATAATAATAAGGTCAAGGTTATGACATTGGGAGTCAGGTAGAGTAGAAGATGGCATAATTAGAAGAAAGGAGGTCAAGGAGGCCAGAAGAGTGGAAGATATTGAAATCATCTGGACATATTTTATAGGAATTGATATAAACCAGAACCTTGGTCTATAAGACCTGACTATCAAGTAGAGAAGATATACAGCTACTCTGGCAAATTAACAGGTAAAATAAATGCTTGAAATTTAATGATAGAAGAAAGAATAGAGGAGGTTTCTACTACATATCAACCTTTGTCTTATCTCCCTAGTTTCTTGTGGTTTCCTTGCTTTTTTGTGTGTTGGCGGGGGAGGAACGGTGAGCATGTGTGTTGGAGTATTGCTCTTCTAGTAAATTTAGTTTGGGTGGTCAGTTGAGCTGATTGTTGAAAATATGATAAAAGTGTGAAAACAAGACCCACTGGATAACAGGATAGAGGCATTAAACATTTAATAAAATTCAGTTCTTCTTATTAGAGGTTCCAAAACAAAGTAAAACAGAAAAATTTCTTTCATGGGACCATACATTCCATAGAATTGGCTGTGATTATACACAAAGAGAGAGAGAGAATGGATTATCTCTTTCAATGACCCTATATAAAAATAATTGTGTTATACAAACTGTATCATAGAATAGTATCATTACATAGCCCTTCTCTGTAACGCAATTTATTGTAAGGGTGGTTATTTCATTTAGTTATCTGAAAAAATCAGAAGTGTGGCAAGTAAGATAAGTAAATGAGTAGGAAAAAAAGATCAAATTCATACTACCAGCTTTCCTCTGGAGAAATAACACCTTTCTCAGAACAATCTAAACATAGCTTTTTTTTTTCTTTTTCTCTCCATTTTGTTTTCTTCTAGGATTTAGTAGACATGACATAATTTTAAGGTCTCAATTATGGATTATTCTTGTATACCAACTGAGACTGATTTTTAAAATGTACTGAGACTGATTTTAAAAATGTTTCCAACCAGTATAATTGAAGTTATTTCCTGTCTAACTAATTATAGTGGATAGTATGAGGACAAAACTGTTGTTTTAAGTGTCATCTGTCTTTACATGGAAATCAGTTGTAATTTATTATTTTTAAACAAAGTAAACACAACATAAAACCCCAATCAACGAAGCTTCTGGAACCTAAGAATCCGTCACAAAGGCTTGGATTTTGGCCACCCATAATCTACTTGCCTTGTAAGAACTTCACACTGTAGGCTTGTGGAGGAAATAAGCAGAAACGAAAGCACCCAGACCAGGTAGGAATGAAATGATTTGACTGGATCAGGGCTCTTGCAGTGAAAACAGGAGATATCAATGAATTCCATATCTCATTTGAGGTGGGATCAACATGAAACAGATTTCAACTGAAACTGAATCTTCCAAAAGAAAACTTGTAAAAGATCCAAGAAAGAAATGCTTCTAAATTTAATATTATAAAACTAATGCAAAGTTCTGTATTTACTACTTAAAAAGTCGCCTCAATTATTTTCATAGGATATATTTCTAAAGGCTCCTAAATACACTAACAATATTTTCAAATAAATATGACCAGGGCCAACTTTTGGAGCAGATAAAGTAGGAAGACCATATAATGCCTGCCAAAAATGACCCCTCATCACCACTACCCAAGGCTTGTTACTCTGAAATGTCACCATTAGCAAAGCTTCAGGTATCTGTGGCAATATGATGAACTGAGCTGATACGGAGAGTTCCCTCCTTCACCACCCAACGCATAAAAACACATACAAGTTTACTATATACATAAAGAAATAAACATTCATGAGAGAGAATGAGCAGGTATAAGAAACAGGAAAATCAGCATCTCTAGAGGTAGAAATAATATAACAATCTGAAATTGGATTTAAAATGAGTAAAAGATGGATTCTTTTTTAACTTAAAATAAATTCACTTCTTCAAAGCACAAATAACCGTGGAAAGGCAGACGTCTTTCTAATCTCAAAATGGAAAGTATTGTTGGATAGACTTCATTGCATTCTATTAGATTAATAACCATTGGACCATGCATGGCCAGCTTTTCCTTTTCTTTATGTTATACTGAATTTCCATGAGCCTGACAACTAACCCTAGAACTAAAAAAAAAGAACTAGAGCACTGAAAATAATTCACACCCATCTATGTATTATTCTCTTATCCCATCCACTTTCAGTTTTTTCTCAGGTAGAGTTAAAGTTTATGAAACTGGGATAAAGAATAGCTGAGACTAGGAAGCCGAAGTTTTTTGAAGCATAATAAAGGGGAAGTAGGAGAACAAAGACAAATTCTGTCTACCTCACAATTTAGTCAAGGGCTCCCTGGATACTTTACATTAACACAGCAGTCAATGTGACAGCCATTTCAAATGACAGAGAAATTTAAAGCATATTCTCCAATTTCTCTTTTTCTACAAAATCCTGTTTCTAGTTTAGACTAGAATGTAAACAAGAGTGGTAAGACAAATTTCATTCAAAGTATTTCTTAGAAATAGTAAAGTACAGACCTTCAGTTAGCTAATCTAGTCTCAAAGAGATTTCCCCTCTGACAAATACACTGTTCAACCAGAGAACTAATATCTTTGCAAGAACACAACTCCCACTGATTCCAGTGTTAACCATATTTACACTAAAAAAATGAAATTTATCACATCCAGGAATCTCTTATGTAGATGTGTATTTCATATAGTCTCATCTGGATTTACTATAACCAAAAATTCTCAAAATGAGAAGGATGTTAAAATATACCTACCATAACTCAGTCCGGAAATTTACGAATGGCAGTGTATTACATTTGAACTTGGAAGAGGTTAAAATGTCATTTTTCATCACTTACATCTAACTGTCTTCTCCCACATTAATTTCAAAAATATATAAAATACGCACATTTAAATATATTCACAAGCAGAAATTGCCAAGCAGATATTTTTTATTAAGAACACAAAAGTAGGACCCATAGGATTTCCTTTTGCGATATTTTTTTTTTTGCATGTAGAATACACTTTAACCCTTGAAATAAAATCTCTTCCAAGATCTCACATTTTAAAGAGGCTATTTTCAGTTCACATGCATAACTTATACATGCTTATACTATACAAGTCACCATTCTCATATTATTTAGTATCCCAGTGTCTTGGCTGGAAAAATGAAAGAGTGGTTGAATCTATTTTTGTCATTATTCATAGATATTTACATTTGTAAAATGACTTCCACTTTTAATTTTTCGTAGTAATAGTCATTTTTGCAGTTGCCACTTTTGATAGTTTTATTATATTATTGCCAGTCTCTGTCAAAACAAATACAATTGCACATAACAGGAAGTAATGAAGGATTATATCACTCCCTTTTAAAAATGGAATACCAATTTATACATCAATTAACACATACACAATAGATTAATGGAGACAGTACAGTTCAATATTTCTCTAAGAGCCTGAAAGAAATCAAAAGTACAAATCCTCAGTACTTAATTTATTACTGCCCCAGGGGGGAAAAAAAGGGTGAAAATGGTTAAGTGTATTTCCATCACCTTCTTATATCTCTCTTTTTCATGTTCCTCTTAGGCGCTGGTAACAATATGCTACCTTCTGCCAACCTTCTGGAAACACTGGTGGGGTAGAGGTTAAGTGCTATGGCTGCAAACCGAAGGGTTGGCAATTTGAATCTACCAGGCACTCCTTGGAAACTCTATGGGGCAGTTCTACCCTGTCCTATAGGGTTGCTATGAGTTGGAATCAACTCGAAGGCACTGGGTTTGGTTTTGGTTTGGTCAACTTGCTAAGCCTTGATGTCCCCACTAAAAAATGCCACATAAGCCTTCATTTGTGCAGTGCCTTCTTATCCCCCATTCTCCACAAACTCCCAAAATTCTTAGAAACTGTGCTCTTAAAAAATTAAAATTTTTTGTGTTGCTCTCCAACAGTAACATGTGTTTTAAAAAGAGAAGATTCATTTTATTCTCCCAAAAGATTTTTTCAAAGAAGTGATTCATACCATTCTCCCAAAGGGGTAAAAAATCTATAATGTGGTATTTTAAGCAATGTTGATAGAAAATTAAATGAAAATGCTGAGCAGGAATGTCTATTCATCCCAGGGGTGGCCATCTACCTTATGTCTTTACAAGGCTTTGCCTGAATATACACTCCAAGAAGGACCTATCAGCCTTTCATGTAGCCAGACTGCATCCTATGTGATACTTTCTAATTTTTAAAAAATCCATCCATCTCTCCATCTTCATCACTAACTCCATTCAAACATCTCATCATCTTCCTAAGGTACCAACATATATACTCTCTCAGGGTCTATCCAATCTGCTTTCCACATTGAATGCAGAAAATTATTTTCCTGAATATAAAACTGATCACATTCATTCTCTGCACAAAATATTTTCCCATTATTCTTAGAAAATAAACCATACCCCTATCAGGGTCTACAAAGACCTATCTCTACTGCCCTGTCTCCTTCCTCACTCCTTCTTGCTCTCTCATCCCCCAGCCACACTGGCATCTTTCCCTCAAACTCACCAGGTTCTCTCTGCCATCAAGTTAATATGCACTCAACCATCTTATCTCAGAATGTGTATCATTTCCTCAGGGAAGCCACTTAAAACCTCCCAAAAGAATTCAACCTCTTCCCCATAATAAGCACAAGAAGTGCCATATGCCAACCCTTAATAGCACTTGATGAAGTTTGAATTATACACCGATTGGTGTGATTATTTTAATTAATTTCTTAATAATCATTCTGTAAAATTCATAAGGACATGGATCATGCTTATTTGCTAACCTATTTATCCCTAGTTCCTAGCACTTCACCTAGCACAGAATAGGTGTTCAATAAATACTTTTGAAGGAATGAGTAGTTCTGATGCATATTAGAAAATACCAACCCATCAACTAGGTAAAGCTTGAAATAAAAAATAAAAAATTTAATGCTTTGGCATCCCTTTCAACTCAATTTAACAAATATCTATTTTTCATTTACTTTATGGCAATACAAAGGTGAATAAGACAGACTCTTCCCCAAAAAAGGTTGTAGTTTAAAAGTGATGGAAGATATATAATAAAAGAGTGATTACAACTCAGGCTGATTTACTGCTTAATACATGTTAGGCATTGTTCTAAGAGAGATGTACATTTTATCCTTATATTACAACAACCTTAAGAAGAATATTCTATCATTAACTTGTACGAGGTCACACAGGTAATAAAAGGAGGAATCAAGATCCTGATTTCAGGTGGTCTGGGTTCCAAGATGCTCTTAGCATCCATACAACACTGCTTGTCATGAGCATGATCTGACAAGAATATAACAAAACCAAGTAAAAATTTCTATGAAAACTCATTGGGTAGGAAACCTGCAGAGGCCCAATAATAGATGATTTGCCTTTGATGAGTAAGAGATGCTTACCAGGCAAAAAATGTGGAAGAAAGAGGACACTGAGGCAACGAAAATAAGAGAAATCCAATAATAGAGTCACAAGCCACAATGTTCACTCGTGATTAGGGACCATCCAGCAGATCACAGAGAGTTTTAGAAATCTCATAAAAAGCTGAGGTTAGGATATGAAGGATTTTGAATCCTAAACTAAATGGTTTGAACTTCATTTTATAGATTATGAAGCAGAACTGAAGGGTTTTAATCAGATATTGCTACTATTAGAATATTGTCTGGCAAGTTCAGTTTTGGAGAGGATATAAGAATTTGCTTGTGCTTCTGCTTCTCTATGATGTCATTCACTCCACTCCTTTTAAATCCCAGATCAACTATCACATCCTCAGGGCAGCATTCCCTAACCATCTCTCCTGCAATTAGGTCAAATTCTTCCATCATTTTATTTATTCATTCATTTATTTATTCTTATAGCACATCTGAATTTTTATTCTAACACCTGCCACAGCTTGTAAGTAAGTTCCATGGGTGATCCAGGGTCATGAGCTAAAAAAGGCTTTGGCTGCACATAAAATCAGTAGTATTGAAGTCATAGAAATAATTGAGCTAGACCAAGAAAAACATGCCAAATGAGAAGACAAAGAAGTGGAAGTAAGGTGCCTGGAGAATACCATCATTGTGATCGTTAGTGTTGATGGTTAATTTGGCTAGGCTACAGCCACAGTTATTCAAACACCAATCTAGGTGTTGCTGTGAAAGTATTTTGTAGATGTGGTGAAAATACACCATCAGCAGACTTTAAGGAGAATATCCTCAATAATGTGGTTGAGCCTTATGATGGTTAACACTTCGTATTAACTTCACTGGGCCATGAAACTCAGTGTTTTGGCAGTCGGATAATTATGTGATCGTTTCCCTCTTGAGATTCGATACATGATCACCCCCATGATGGCATCTGCTGTGAGTATCCAATCAGTTGAAAGGGATTTTCCTTGGGTGTGTGGCCTGCATCAAATATAAGTGGACATTCTGGCAAGCTTTGGGGGCTTTTTGCTCATGCTCGATCCTGTTCGTCTGACCTACGGTCCGTGGGACTTCAGCTAGCAGCATACCTGCAGTCCTGCCTGCAGACCTTGGGATTCATTGATCTTCACAGCCTGTGAGCAAGAGCTCTGTTCTCTGACCTGCCGATCTTGGGTTCACCAGCCCCTGTGCTACATGAATCAGGAGAATCCTCTATCTTGGCCCATAGACTTGGGACACTCCAGCCTCCACAACCACATGAGACATTTCTTTGATATAAATCTGTCTCTCTCTATATATATATATTTGGAAACACTGGTGGCACAGTGATTAAGAGCTATGGCTGCTAACCAAAACGTCAGCAGCTCAAATCCACCAGGTGCTCCTTAGAAACTATATGGGGCAGTTCTACCCTGTCCTATAGGGTCGCTATGAAACAGAATTGACTCAATAGCAAGAGGTTTCGTTTTTGATTTATATATATATATTTATAGGCTTTTTTTTTTTTTTTACTGGTTTTGCTTCTCTAGAGAACCCAACCTAAGACAAAAAAAAAAAAAAGACAGGCCTCATATAAACAGTTGAAAGGCCTTAGAGCAAAACTGAGTTTCCCCTGAGGAAGAAGAAATTTTCCCTAAGATTGAACATCAGTTCCCGGCTGGCCTGCTTTACAAATTTCAGATTTGCCAACAGCCACAATCACATGAGCCAACGACTTGAAATCTCTCTCTCTCTCTCCATATATGTGTGTGTGTGTGTGTGCGCGCATGCACGTGTGTACTCTTTAATTGTGTGTGACATTAATGATATTGCTCAATAATTTCTGCATTCTGTTGGATCACCTTTCTTTGGAATGGGCACAAATACAGATCTCTTCCAGTCAGTTAGCCAACTAGCTGTCTTCCAAATTTCTTGGCACAGACGAGCAAGTACTTCCAGCATTGCATACGTTTGTTAAAGCATCTCAGTTGGTATTTTGTCAATTCCTGGAGCCTTGTTGTTTGCCAGTGCCTTCAGTGCAGCTAGGACTTCTTCCTTCAATATCAATTCTTGATCATATGCTAAATCCTGAAATGGTGGAACATTGACCAATTCTTTTTGGTACAGTCGTATTCCTTCCATCTTCTTTTGATGCTTCCTGCAGTGTTTAATATTTTCCCAGTAGAATCCTTCAATATTGCAACTCGACACTTGAATTTTTTTTTTCAGTTGTTTCAGCTTGAGAAGTGCAGAGCATGTTCTTCCCTTTTAGTTTTCTAACTCCAGGTCTTTGCTGATTTCATTATAATGCTTTACTTTGTCTTCTCGAGCTGCCCTTTGAAATCTTCTGTTCAGCTCTTTTACTTCATCATTTCTTCCATTCGCTTTAGATGCTCTACATTCAAGAGCAAGTTTCATAGTTTCTTCTGTCATCTATTTTGGCCTCTTCTTTCTTTCCTGTTTTTAATGACCTTTTTCTTCCTTTGTGTATGATGTCCTTGATGTCAACCCACAACTCGTCTGGTCTTTGGCCATTAGTGTTCAATGCATCAAACCTATTTTTGAGATGGTTTCTAAATTCAGGTGAGATATACTCAAGTTCATACTTTGGCTCTCGTGGACTTGTTTTAATTTCCTTCTGCTTCAGTTTGAACTTGCACATGAGCAATTGATGATATTCTATTTTGCAGTCAGCCCCTGCCCTCGTTCTGACTGATGATATCAAGATTCTCCATCATCTCTTTCCACAGAAGTAGTGGATTTAATTCCTGTGTGTTCCATTTGGAGAGGTCCACATGTATAGTCACCATTTATGTTTTTGAAAAAAGGTATTTGTGATGAATAAACCATTGGTCCTGCAAAATTCTATCATGCAGCAGTAGATCAACAGAGAAATGCCAGAAATTCAAGTGGATTCAGAAGAAGACATGGAATAAGGGCTATCATTGCTGATGTCAGATGGATCTTGGCTGAAAGCAGAGAATACCAGAAAGATGTTTACTTGTGTTTTATTAACTATGCAAAGGCATTTGACTGTGTGGACCATAACAAATTATGGATATCTGTGTGAAGAATGGGAATTCCAGAACACTTAATTTGGCACATGTAGAACCTGTACATAGTACAAAAAGCAGTTGTTCAAACAGAACAAGGGGATACTCGTAGTTTAAAATCAGGAAAGGTGTGCATCAGGGTTGTATACTTTCACCATACTTACTCAATCTGTATGCTGAGCAAATAATCAGAGAAACTGAACTGTATGAAAAGCAGGGCATCAGGATTGGAGGAACATTCTTTAACAACCTGCGACATGAAGATGACACAACCTTGCTTACTGAAAATGAAGAGGACTTGAAGCACTTACTGATGAAGATCAGACACTACAGCCTTCAGTATAGACTATACCTCAACACAAAGAAAACAAAAATCTTCACAACTGTACCAATAAGCAACATCACGATAAATGAAGAACAGTTTGAAGTTGTCAAGGATTTTGTTTTATTTGGATCCACAATCAACACCCATGGAAGCAGCAGTCAAATAAACAATATATTGCATTGGCCAAATCTGCTGCAAAAGACATCTTTCAAGCATTGAAAAGCAAACATGTCACTTTGAGGGCTAAGGTGCACCTGACCCAAGCCATGGTATTTTCAATCCCCCCATATGTATGTGAAAGCTAGACAGTGAATAAGGAAGACCAAAGAAGAATTGATGCCTTTGAATTGTGGTGTTTGTGAAGAATACTGAATATACCATGGACTGCTAGGAGAACAAACAAATCTTGTCTTGGAAGAAGTATAGCCATAAGGCTCATTAGAAATGAGGATGGTGAGACTTCGTTCACATACTTTGGACATATTATCAGGAGGGATCAGTCCCTGGAGAAGGACATCATGCCTGGTAGTTCTAAAGGGTCAGCAAAAAAGAGGAAGACCCTCAGTGGGATGGACTGACACAGTGGATGCAACAATGGGTTCAGACATTGTGAGGATAGCACAGTACCTAGCAGTATTTCTTTCTGTTGTACATAGGGTTGCTATGAGTTGGAACTGATTCAACAGCACCTAACAACAAGAAGACACTTTAGGAAAAGGATCTGAAAAATTAAAATTCATCCTGAAGAATGAGTAAAACAGAACATTTTTCTAAAGTGCTACAGTTTACAGGCCTCATTTCCTCTGTCATAAACCAGCAAAAATAAAGAGAATAAATATTGCAACATAAATAGAGCCACCTTTGAACATCCTAGGGGCCTTTATCTGTGTTTAAAAATGTTGAGACAAGTTCAAACAGCTCCAAAAACTCTTCAAACTCTATCCAAAGTTACATGAGTACATATTTTCTTATTATACATAAAAATTGCAATTATTAGAGAATTATTTTAATTACAGTAGTAAACCCCTACTGAGAAACTTTGAGTTCACCATTAAAAACAATGTACCAATTCAATTTCTGGCACTTTTGTTCCAAAAATTTAAAATTCAGTGAGCAATAACTCATATTGGAAATCAAGAACAGAGATAAGAAAAGCTGGAGTTATGAGGGCTGAAGTGATCTTACGAATTATCAGAAATGTTTATCTGTACTTGCTGTAACTAAACATTTTACATGCTTCAGCAGGCTTTATTAACAACCTATTTCCAAACAGTCTGGCTTAAATAGTGGCCATTTTAGCAATTATTTGTCCACATTTTGTTTAAATAAATATAACTACTTTCCATTTGGTTATTTCAGTAATTTTGAGAACTTTAGAAGATCCAAGAAATCTAAAGTGCCACAATGAACGAGCACATAGGTGACCTGATGGAGGGGAAAAAAATGATTTTAAAAAAAGAGCCTGTTGTTAATGTTTTAGAACCTAGTCCGGAACAGACTGTACATATATTGTAGTTTTTTTATTATTTTATTTATTAGCAATGGAAACAGACTTGCATTGGTGCCATGCTTTAAGTAGGATGCATGTGTGAGACAGATGGAATTTGTATTTTATCAGATACAATTAAAGAGTTATTGATTATACTGCCAAATACCACAAATATTAAACCATTTTAGAACAAATTAACTATTGCTGTGACAGCTTTCAACAAAATAGTACAGGCTACTCCAACAAATGAGAACATTGACTGTACTGAACTAACAATTACTGCAATTTAAAATATGATAATTTGGTATAAGCCAAAACCAAACCTACTACCATCGAGTCGATTCCAACTCATAGTGACCCTATAGAACAGAGTAGAACTGCTCCATAGAGTTTCCAAGGAGGACCTGGCAGATTCAAACTGTCGACCTTTTGGTTACCAGCCGTAGCACTTAACCACTACGCCACCAGGGCTTCCAATTTGGTATAGCCTAATTTTATTAATACAGTACATCCTGCACAGATGTAAACCTAAGGAGTTTATTTTCATAAACTACATCAGGCCCTTTGTCATGGATTGAATTGTGTCCCCCCAAAAATATGTGTCAACTTGGTTAGGCCATGACTCCCAGTATTGTGTGGTTGTCCTCCATTTTGTGATTGTAATTTTATGTTGAGAGGACTGGGGTAGGATTGTAACACCACCCTACTCAGGTCACCTCCCTGATCCAAGGTAAAGGGAGTTTCCCTGGGGTGTGGTCTGCACCACCTTTTAGCTCTCAAAAGGTAAAAGGAAAGGGAAGCATGCAGAGAGTTGGGGACCTCATACCACCAAGAAAGCAGCACCAAGAGCAGAACATGTTCTATGGACACGGGGTCCCTGCACCTGAGAAGCTCTTCGACCAGGGGAAGATTAAGGACAAGGACCTTCCTCCAGAGCTGACAGAGAGAGAAAGCCTTCCCCTGGAGCCAATGCCCTGAATTTGGACTTGTAACCTATAGGCTGTAAGAAAATAAATTTCTCTTTGAAAAGCCGTCCAGTTGTGGTATTTCTGTTATAGTAGCACTAGATGACTACTACACACTTATTTGTGAAAAATTAGTAAACAAGTTTTAAACAACTTATCTATCCAAAGGAGAAATTAAGTTAAGAGAGAATAGGTACAAAGTCTGAACACTGAATGAAACCACTTTCCATACAATGGGAGAAGGCCACTCAAAGAAGACCGCCCATTAAGACACCATTCTTTCATGGTTTCCCACCATCTTCTACTGGGAATTCCTTCTCAGTGATGTCAAATGCTCCAGAGAGATTAATTAGAGTAACAATATTGAATAAACTAGAAGTCAGGGGTGATGCGGCAAGGGCAATTTCAGATGAGATGGGAGTTCCACCCACACTGCAGTGGGGTGAGGACTCAATGGAAGTTAAACTAAGAGTTCCCCCAAATAGATAAAATTCAATGTTATTTACATCAAAAATATATAAGTCTGTTATTCAAACAAAAAAAAAATGTAATCAATAAAGTAAGCAGGTTTTTAAATTCTTTAGAGCTAGGTTAGTGATGTTTACAGTTACTTTATATAAATAAAATATGAGATGTAAAATAAGCCTTAGTGAGAAGTTATAAGAGATATTTTATCACTATACTATAGAATTTAATTTTAATCCAAGAAATAATTGGTTTAGGATGTTTATTATGTACTTTAGCTTAAAAAAAAAAAATCAGGAGCACATAGGATTAAAATAACAGAAGTAGCTTATATATTAACCCCCCGACATGTATCAACCAACCAACCAACCCACTGCCATCCAGTCGATTCCAACTCATAGTGACCCTATAGTACAGAATAGAACTGCCCCGTAGAGTTTCCAAGGAGCGCCTGGTGGATTCAAACTGCCGACGTTTTGTTTCAAGTTTCTCATATATCAAATTAAGTAAGTGTGATAGTTAAGGTTGTTTGTCAACTTGGCTGGGCCATAATTCTCAGTGGTTTGGCAGTCATGATGTAGTTTGGCAGTCATATGATGATGTGATCACTTCCATCATGAGATTTGATATAATGTGTTCACCTTGATGATGGGATCTGCTGTGAGTAGCAATCAGTTGAAAGAGAGTTTCCTTGGGGGTATGGCCTGAATTGAATATAAGTGGACTCTCTGGTAAGGATCGTGGGCTTTTGCTCTCTCTGGATCCTGCAGCTGGCTCCTGTTCATCTGACCTCCAGTTCTTGGACTTGAGCTAGCAGCTTACCTGTGGGTCTTGCCTGCCAATCTTGGGGTTTATCAATGTTTGCAGTCTGTGACCAAGAGCCCTGCTGTCTGACATGCTGATCTTGGGTTTGACACCCCCTGTGCCTACATAAATCAGAAGAAGCCACCAGACTGACTCACAGATTTGGGATGTTCCAGCATCTACAACCATGGGAGTCATTTCCTTTAAACAAATCTCTATATAGAGAGATTTATACTCTTTACTGGTTTTGCTTCTCTAGAGAACCCAGCCAAAGGCATTTGGTGCTGAGAGTGGGATGCTGTTCTAACAGATACCTAACATGTGGAAGTGAATTTGAAACTGTGAATGGATAGAGGCTGGAGGAGTTTTAAAGTGCCTAATGGTAAAAGCTTAGGCTGCCTTGAAGAGAATGTTGGTGGAATTATGGACATAAAAGACAATTCTGTTGAGGACTCAGAAGGAAATGAGGAGAGCTGTTACACTGGAGATGGTGCAGATGATGAGAAGCAGCATCAGAGAAATGGCAACAGCAGAGAACTGGCAGCAGCAGAACCAGGAGACTAGCTCATGACAGAGCTGGAGCCAACCCACAGAGCAAGAAAGCTGAATGCCTTTGTGCAGGAGTCTTTCTAGAGGAGCGGAGTGCCTCTGGGCACTTACTGGGGGGCTAGGATTGCTGAACCATGAAGCAAGGGAGCTGACTGCCAAAGTTTACTGGTGGAGTGGGGTGCCTCCAGACATTTATTGGCAAAGCTAAGGAGCTCTGGAACATTTGCTCTGGTAGGGCAGACTTGGTGGCGAGGCCCAAGGGGCTAAGAGGCCAAGGAACCAGGAAGCAGAGACTGAAGAGACAAGGAACACAGGAAGCAGAGCTGCCTCAGTCTGAAAGGATGGAGCCATAGCCTCTGGGTTTTCAAAGACTCAGCTCTTCACCAACTCAGTTCAGGAGTATTCACATGTGCCAGCAGGATGGGCCCATATCTTCTACCCAAAGCTGAGGGGGCAGAGCTGTCACAGCCAAGGGGTAGAAGAGTGGGGCCTGCCAGGGCTGAGGGGGTGGAGTCATCACTAAGATGCACTAGGAGGGTAGGGTCGCTCAAGTGCAAGGGAGCAGAGTTGTTGTCCCGGTGGGCCTGGAAGGTGGAACTGAAGCCCAGGGCTGAGGAGTCTCTGCCCAGAATCCAGAGAGTGAGGGCCAACATCCAGAATCTGGAGTCCAGGGCCATTGCCTAAATGGTCTCAGAGAGACAGGGGAATTTCCTACCACCAAGAAAGCAAAGCTGGGAGCAAAGCATCCTTTGGACCTGGGGCCCCTCTGCTGAGAGGCTCCTAGACCAGGGGAAGATTGACGATAAGGACCTTGCCCCAGAACTGACAGATACAGAAAGCCTTCCCCTGGAGCTGGTGCCATGAATTCAGACTTTCAGCCTCCTAAACTCTGATAAAATAAATTTCTCTTTGTTAAAGCCATCCAACTATGGTATTTCTGTTATAGCAGCACTAGATAACTAAGACGGTCTACATTTTTAAAAAATGACAAAAGTCGGTTCTTAATTAAAAAAAAAAAACCTGTTTAAAAAATTTTTAGCAAAAGCAAAATCAGATGTAAAATGTAAAGTTACCGAAGTAGGGGGGAAGAAAAAGTAGGACTTTCCTAAATAAGGAGAAAATGGGTGGCTGTAATTCTTTTTTACTAGCATTAAAAATTTCACAATGACCAAAAATGGCTGCTAAATGTGTCTGTAATGTTTCTTTATAAAGATTTCCTAAAATATTGTTTTAAATATATAGGTAAAATTTGTTCTTGACATAGATCCTTTCTTGCTAGAAAAGTAAGCTATATAAGTACAAATTTTAGGAAGGAGATAAACTTTCAGCCAATTTTTTTTTTTCTTCTTGCTACCTTTATTATGAAACATAAATTACTACTGATTTTTAGTCTTGTGGAGTAACACCAAATCCATAAAAATTATCCAATCTATATATGCTTAAACACAAGAAAATAAAATATAACATGTAAAGTGTAATCGTTTTCTTTTAAAGCACATCTAATTTATCTAGTGCTGCTATGACAGAAATACCACAAACGGGTGGCTTTAACAAACAGATGTTTATTCTTTTACAGCTTAGGGGGCTAGAAGTCCAAATTCAGGGTGCCAGCTCCAGGGAAGTCTTTCTCTCTCTTGTCAGCTTTGGGGGAAGGTCCTTGTTATCAATCTTCCTCTGAAAAAGAGATTGACTTAAAACACAACCTAATCTTGTAGATTGAGTCCTGCCTCAATAATATAATTGTAACTAATCCAAGCTCTTTAACATCATAGAGATAGGATTTACAACACATAGGAAAATCGCTTCTGATGATGAAATGGTGGACAACCACACAACACTGGGAATCACGGACTAGCCAAGTTAACAGATATTTGGGCGGGGCACACAAGTCACATGACAAAGCATATAGGGAGAAAAGGATGCACATCTCTTCAGACTACATGTCAAATATATTGGAATTAAGATTCTTGATTGCCATAGATAATCAGTTTGATTTTTCTGGGTCTCTACCACATACACTAATGTATCCATTTATTCCAAAAATAATGAGTATTTACTATGTTCTAGTTACTACTCTTGAAAAGCTGGAGGTTCAAGTCCACCCAGGGCCACCTCAGAAGAAAGTTCTGGTAACCTGCTTCCAAAAGATCAGCCATTAAGAACCCTGTAGAGTACAGTTCTACTCTGACACACATGTGGTAGGCATGAGTCAGAGTGAACTCGGTGGCAACTGGTTCATTTTAGCCACTACTCTAGGGGGTGGGAATAGAGTGATAAGAAAGAAAAGCCAGGTTCCGGTACTCTTGAGGGTTTTATTCCAGTCAGTTAAAGACAACAAATACACAAATAACTAAATAAGATAATTGTACATTGTGGTTAAAAAATAAAAAGCAGTGAAGGAAATAAGCACAATAATTGACAGAAAGTCATGGAACAGAGAGTGGTTAATTTATCTCTCAAACAAACAAACAAAAAAAACCCAAATCCATTGCCTTTGAGTTGATTACAACTCATAACAGGCCTATAGGACAGAGTAGAACTGCCCCAGAGGGTATCCAATGAGCTTCTGGTGGATTCAAACTGCCAACCTTTTGGTTAGCAGCCTAGGTCTTAACCATTGCACCGCCAGGGCTCCAATTTATCTCTAGTGGTCAAGAAATAGCTGACATCTGAGATGAGACCTGAAGGATGAGAAGGAGCCACACATGCAGAACATGTAGGAGAGCAAGCCATGCAAAGGGAAAAGCAAGTGTAAATATAATGGAAATATACTTGATGCATGAGGAACTGAGACAATACTGGGATGGTGACAGGATCATAAGCATGGGTAGAGTGCTATGAATACAGATGGAAAACTAGGCAGGTATCAGAAAACGCTGAAGATAATTCAAAAATGGTTGCAGCAGTACATCAACAAGGAGCTGCCAGAAATTCAAGTGAATTCAGAAGAGGACATGGAAAGAGGGATATCATTGCTGATGTCAGATGGATGCTGGCTGAAAGCAGAGAATGCCAGAAAGATGTTTACCTATGTTTTATTGACTAAGCAAAGGCATTTGACTACGTGGATCATAACAAATTATGGATAACATTGTGAAGAATGGGAATTCCAGAACACTGAATTGTGCTCACATGGAACCTGTACATAGACCTAAAAGCAGACATTCAAGCAAAACAAGGGGATTACATGGTTTAAAACAGGAAAGGTGTTCATCTTTCAGGGTTGTATCCTTTTGTCATAATTATTCAATCTACATACTGAACTAATAATCCAAGGAACTGCATTGTATGAAAAAGAACGCAGTATCAGGATTGATGGAAGACTCATTAACAACCTATCATAGTCAAATGACACAACTTTCCTTGCTGAAAGTGAAGAGGACTTGAAGCACCTACTGATAAAGATCAAAGACTACAGTCTTTAGTATGCATTACTCCTTAACATAAAGAAAATAAAAATCCTCACAACTGGACCAATAAGCAACATCATGATCAAGGGAGAAAAGATTGAAGTTGTCAAGGATTTCATCTGACTTGGATCCACAATCAACACCAATTGAAGCAGAAGTCAAGAAACCAAACAATGTGTTCCATTGAGCAAATTTGCTGCAAAAGACCTCTTTTAAGTGTTAAAAAACAGACTTCACCTTGCAGACTAAGGTGCATCTGACCGAAGCCATGGTGTTTTCAATCACCTTATATGCATGCAAAAACTGGCCAATGAATAAGGAAGACCTAAGAAGAATTGATGCCTTTGAATTATGATGTTGGCAAAGAATATTGAATATACCATGGACTGCCAAAAGAACAAACAAATCTGTCTCAGAAGAAGTACAGCCCAAATTCTCCTTAGAAGCAAGGACAGTGAGACTTCATCTCATGTACTTTGGACATGTCATCAGGAGGAACCAGTCCCTGGAGAAGGACATCAATGCTTGGTAGAGTGTCAGGGAAAAAGAGAAAGACCCTCAATGAGATGGACTGACACAGTGTCTGCAACAATGGGCTCAAACATACCCATGATTGTGAGGATGGCTCAGGACCAAGCAATACTTCATTCTGTTGTACATAGGGTTGCTATCAGTCAGGACCGACTGGATATCACCTAACAACATAACAACAACATCAGGAAAATGTAAGGACTAATAAACCATAATAAGGAGTTCTGTCCGATGTCATACTGTTGCGGCTTTTGTGTTGCTGTAATGCTGGAAGCTATGTCACTGAAATTTCAAATACCAGCAGGATCACCCACGGTAGACAGGTTTCAGCAGAGCGTCCAGATTAAAAATAGACTAGGAAGAAAGGTGTGGAATACAGTTCTAAAAATTAGCCAGTGAAAACCCTACATGTCACAATACAGTATTATCCTATACAGTGCTGGATGATGAGCCCCTTTGTCAGTAGGCTCTCAAAATACACAATGGCCCCAACAGTGCACTCCAGCATGCTGGCAATAGATCCTGGGAATGCCATGAGAGCAGGCAATGTTTCATTCTGTTGTACATGTGGTCATCATGAGTTTGAGCCAATGGCAACTAACAACAATAGCAACTGAATAGAAACGGAAGCCCAGCAAAGGTTTTAAACAAGGTAATCACCTGATCAGATAAATGTTTTGTTTTGATTTGTTTTGTTTTAATTGTACTGCCTGTTATGTAAAGTACTGCAGAAGAGGGAAAAGTGGAACCAGTGAGGTGGTGACTTGGACGGTGAGTTGGTCTAGGATAGTGGAGTAAGGGAGAATGGGCAGAGTTTGAAGTATCTACTTCTTGAAGTTGTTGTTGTTGTTGTTAGGTGCCGTCGAGTTTGTTCCAACTCATAGCGTGACCCTATGCACAACAGAACGAAACACTGCCCAGTCCTGTGCCACCCTCACAATTGTTATGCTTGAGCTCGTTGTTGCAGCCATTGGGTCAGTCCACCTCGTCGAGGGTCTTCCTCTTTTCTGCTGACCCTGTACTTCGCCAAGCATGATGTCCTTCTTCAGAGACTCATCCCTCCTGATAACATGTCCAAAGTATATAAGACGCAGTCTTGCCATCCTTGCTTGTAAGGAGCATTCTGGTTGTACTTCTTCTAAGATAGATTTGTTCGTTCTTTTGGCAGTCCATGGTATATTCAATATTCTTAGCCAACACCACAATTCAAAGGCGTCAATTCTTCCTCGATCTTCCTTATTCACTGTCCAGCTTTCACATGCATATGATGTGATTGAAAATACCATGGCTTGGGTCAGGCACACCTTAGTCTTCAAGGTGACATCCTTGCTCTTCAACACTTTAAAGAGGCCCTTTGCCACAGATTTACCTAATGCAATGCGTCTTTTGATTTCTGCACTGCTGTTTCCATGGCTGTTGATTGTGGATCCAAGTAATTTGAAATCCTTGGTAACTTCAATCTTTCCTCCGTTTATCATGTTGTTGTTCTTTGGTCCAGTTGTGAGAATTTTTGTTTTCTTTATGTTGAGGTGCAATCCATACTGAAGGCTGTGGGCTTTGATCTTCATTAGTAAGTGCTTCAAGCCATTTTCACTTTCAGCAAGCAAGGTTGTGTCATCTGCATAATGCAGGTTGCTAATGAGTCTTTCTCCAATCCTAAAGTTAGAAACAATAAAACTTGCTGATATTTTGGTAGAGAGGAATGTGGTACAAGATGGGACTTTGGGTGTCTCTTGGACATTCACATCAGAAACCAGCTAATACCAATCCCTGAGAAGGGAAATAAGAGGATGAAAAGTGGGGGTAGGAAAAAAGCATTCCATTAAATTCAGAAATATGGTACAGCCATGTTGGAGGTGTAGAAAAGACAGATATATACAACTCAGTCTCAGAGAGAGGCTGGAGCTGGATACAAATTGAAGAGTCACCAAACACATTAAGTGGTCTTAAAGCCATGGGAATGCATGACATGTACAGTTAGAGCAGATGATTATAAATACCATATCCACCTTAAAGACTGGTAAGAGATGCAGCTGCATGGCAAAGCATTTTGAAAATTTTAAAGTGTAATATTAAAAAAAAAATTTTTTTTTGAGTCCCTGGGTAGCACAAATGGTTAGCACTCTCAGCTGCTAACTAGGAGGTGGGAGGTTGTATTCCATCCAGAAGCACCTCAGAAGAAAGGCCTGGCAACTACTTCTGAAAAATCAGCTATTGAATACCTTATGGATCACAGTTCTACTCTGACACACACAGGGTTTTAATGATTTAGAATTGACTCGAGGGCTACTGGTTTCTGTTTAAAAAATAATTAGGTGTTAAACTGTACATATCTGTAATTTTTTTTCTGGTTCCTCTACTCATACTTTTGAAGACCCTCCACTTTCTTCTACATGAAACTCTATGCTTTTAACCTCCTACTGGTCCCAGTGATTTTCCCTGGATTCCTCAAAGAATAAGTCTATCGTGATGAGCCTTCCTGCACTTACTTTTTACAGACATCCCTAACATTAATTCTTCCTGACACTGGATTGTCAAAGATATTAACCTATGAAATTTACTGAGACTGAAAAAAAGAGTTTCTTAAAATTGTTGCACAAATATATGTGCTGTATAATATTGTGCTTATCTGATCACCATAAGCATCTCCTTAAACAGTGAAAGAACATGGCTCTATTTTCCTTCCCTCCTATTTGTAAATGTTAACTATTGTTTATGTATGCATATGCATACATTGCTCTTGCATAAAATATTTTTCAGAAAGTAGTTATTTCTTAAAACCTGAGCAAAGTTCATTATTGCTTAAGTGTTTTTTTTAAGATTGAGAAACTTAAGTTCAATTTACTACTACTATTTTTATGAACATTTTAAGAAAAATACTAGTGTCAAGTCTTACAATAATTCCATTTTTAAACCATGGAATTATCTGTAGAATTAAAAAAAATTTTTTTTGCTTATTAAAATATTACATAAAATGTGTGGTCTTTCCTGAAAACCATATTATAATTATATTTGTTACAGTCAAATAATTTAAATCTACAGCTTAATGACATCCATATTGGACAAAATTAAAGATATTAAACAACGTACTTCAAGTCAGAATATTTTTACTGTTATAAAACATTGCAAAATGCTAAATTAAACTTTTTGCTAGGAGAACGACAAGCTTCTCAGGCACTTTTAAAACTAATAATTTGCCTTTCCTAAAATGGAGAGATAAACAAGATTGATTAACCAAGAAAAACACTCTTTTCAGAGAAATACTATAGAAATGAGGTTTATATAATAAAAAAGTTACAACTGAAAATAAGTATATCTTTAAAAAGACTTCTGTAAAAACATTTTACTGAGTTATTGGATAGTTGTAATAGTTTATATATTATATGGAATCAGTATTTAATGCTTTGGCATTAAAACTATGTGATTATACCACAAATGTATTTGATTTTTTAACAGTACTAATTTAAACAAGATACTTTTATCAGAAAGGTTTCAGTACCTGTGAAAATGTAAATTGTGAATTCTCAGATTATATAAATTATACTGTTTCTAGAAGAATAATAAATAGAATGAGGACTCATTTGGTTCATCATTTATTCAATAGTCAACAACTATTACTATCTAGGAACTCTTACAGTAAACAAGACAGGGAAGGTTTTCATTCCCATGAATCTCATACTACCTGAAATGGGGGTTGATAAAGTAGAAGCAAAAGTGTGTGGTGACTTGTAAATCAATATCAGGACGCTGGATAAGAGAGCCAACTACCAAACCAAAACCAAACCAAACCCAGTGCCGTCCAGTCGATTCCGACTCATAGCAACTCTATAGGACAGAGTAGAACTCCCCCATAGCATTTTCAAGGAGCGCCTGGCAGATTCGAACTGCCGACCCTTTGGTTAGCAGCTGTAGCACTTAACCACTATGCTACTAGGGCTTCTGAGCCAAGTACAGGCAGTCTAAAATAGAGAAGGACCAAATGATGAAGAAGCTAAGGCTTAGAAGAGACAAAATCATAAGAAATAGGTAAGGACATTAAAACCCTCTGGGTGGGTGGTGCCTCTGCATCCACCCAGGACAAGAAGACATCTGTATACTCATGCTGTAAGAAAAAGTACAAGAGGCCAACAGACTGTTAAAAATTCCTTCAGAAATCTCTGCAGTAGGTAGGTTCTATTCAAGTTTCTGCAGTGCAATGAATCACTTTTATAAGGCCTTTCTAGCCATAGCCTTGTAACTCAAAATGATTGTCTGGTCTACAATCTTGCAAGGGATCGGTCGATTTACTATGCAAATAGTGGCTTAAAAATCCACCCAGTAGGACTGAGCTCCTTGCGGTACAGCTAAGGGGTTGGTCATTTTTTTTTTTTTTTTTTTTTTTATCTCTACTCTGTCCTACAGGGTCGCTATGAGTCGGAATCAACTCGACGGCACCGGGTGGGTGCTTACATAAGAAACCCTGGTAGCATAGTGGTTAAGTCCTACGGCTGCTAACCAAGAGGTCAGCAATTTGAATCCGCCAGGCACTCCTTGGAAACTCTATGGGGCAGTTCTACTCTGTTCTGTAGGGTCGCTATGAGTCGGAATCGACTCAACGGCAGTGGACTTGGTTTTGGTTTGGTGTTTATATAAGGGCCAATCCCATAGAGGTTCGGGGGACCTTACTACCATCAAGAAGAGTCTGGAGCAGAGTGTGTCCTTTGAACCCATGGTTTCTGCACTGAAAACCTCCTAGACCCAGAAGAGAATGCTGTAACACTGAAAACATAGAGAATGTGGGCTGGTCACCTATGGAGAGAGAGACAACTGTGGTGAGCTTGCCAGTCCACGGAAACAGTGCTAAGTACCTCCATGTAGGAGGTTTGCCTGTTGCTAAAAACTATAACACTTGCCCGTGCAGGGCAGAGGCCTGAGTGTACCCCCTGCAGAGGTTGCACACCTCCCCTGGACAGTGTTGTGGGAGCAACATGAGCCCTCAGGCAACACAGGCCTAGGTAGCTTGATAGCAAGAGAGAAAACCACACCATATGGACCCGACTGGCATAGCTGAAGACAGTGGCAAACACCTAGAAGGACCCAGTGACAGAGGCTCAGGAGGTCCTGTGCAGGAATCTTCCTGCTGGCAAGGCAAGGCACAACAGGGCCCAGGGCAGAGCAGAAGCCTCAGGAGAACTGCAGCCCCGCCCTCCAGGCAGCATAGTGTGGTGGTAACTGGAGGCAGCAATGATTTGAACAAAACATCTGACCTGAACCATGGTGTGCTGGCCCAGTGACATAAGAATGGACATGGGTAATTTGAGAAAGAATAAGCAGTTTCCCTTTCAGAATCTGTTGTTAGCATTTACTGTTTGCTTTCTAAAATAATAATAATGGTTTTCACTTTGCCAGCATTGTGTGTCTCATGTGTCTGACTTGATAACAGATGAGTGTAGATCCCGTGGAATGGTTGATGCCTGAGGAAAGGCTCAAATGGCTATAATTACTCTTCTATGCCTTCTCCCCACCCTCCACTCCCATAGCATCTTTGGGTTTTGGGACAAACTGTTGCACCTCCCGCTCTGAAGCCCACCAAAAACCAAAACCACTGCTGTTGAGTCAGTTCCGACTCATAGTGACCTTACAAGACAGGGTAGAACTGCCCTTTAGGGTTTACGAGGGACGGCTGGTGGTCAAACTGCTGACCTTTTGGTTAGCAGACAGGTTTGCCTAAATAAGCAGCAGGGCTAAAGAGATACAATTCCAGGCTAACAATTCTGAGCTGGCACCCCAATGTCTGACTGTCTCCCTCTTTGGATGATCCGGTGGGAAAGCTTGCAGTGCATTCTGTGCAGTGAAATATACAACCCCTGGATATAAAACCCAGCGGGGAAGATCCTCAGAGTCCTTCGTCCATTGTGAAAAGAGAGGCAGCATCCATGGAAGTTTTCCATCCTGCCAGAACAACTTTTGAGCCAGGCAGGATGGCTGGTGATGGAACTTTCCCTATTTAACACTATCTGTTGTCTATGAGTCATTAAAATGGCTTTCACTATTGCCAATACCTTGTATGTGTCTGTGTGCACAGCCTCATCAGGAGAAATGGATATAACATCTATGGGGTGGTTGGTACCACTGGGTGGAATTCTCATCCCAGTACTCCAGTGGATACTTGAGATCTGGAGACAGGCTTAAGGCAACCTGTGTGTACAAGGCAAAGCCAGTGGGTATATGCATATGCGCCTCATTCCTAGCAGTCTCATGGCTGCCTGTAGTTTGAGGCACAGCCCGTCTGCATGTGCAATGCAGGTAGATCACACAGTTTCACATAGGGATACTAAATAGGACAGAAAGAGAAATGTCAGAGAAAAAAAAATTGTTACTTTTTTTTCATCTAAGTTATGATTCACAAAGATGGTTGTTGATAAAATGAAATTTTTTTTAAAAAACTAAATGTACATTCAATTATTGTTAAAATTATGTACGAAAAACAGTTTGCTAAATTTTTTACTTTGTATGTTCTTTAGTGATGTAAGTTCTGCAAAATTCTCCACACTATTTTTCTTTTATTTGACATAATTAAAATAGTGCTACAGTAGAACAGCATCCAGAAATGGGGAGAAGAGAGGCCAAGTTAGATGAAGTGGCCAATCACATTTGGGACTTGAAATTCAAGAAGAAAGTTCTACTTATTGAGACGTTATTATATATAAGAGAAAACAAGGATCCAGATAAGTATAAAGATGAATTGCAATTAGGAGAATCACTAATGCCTGATGCAGGTAGCCGATCATGTCAGCAAGAAGTCACAGCTGATCAGACTGAGGGGATATTTATTTCTGCTAACCAAATCCTCAAGGGACTGCTGTAAACCGGACAGCTGATTTACAATGAGAACTATAACTGCCAAGTAAACTACTAAATTTGCATTAGCCAGCAATCACCTTGTTTTCTCAAAACAGGAAATTCTGTAGGAATAGCCAATTCGAAATCAAAAGGTTGTTCTAATACCCATGAACAAGAGCAGATAGTTAAATAATTTTAATGGTCAATAAAGTTAAAGTTATAATTAGTAGCCTGAAAGATCTCAAGTATAGGACCAAAACCAAAACCAAGCCCGATTCCGACTCACAGAGACCCTATACAACAGAGTAGAACTGCCCCATAGGATTTCCAAGGAGCATCTGGTGGATTAGAACTGCCGAACTTTTGGTTTGCAGCGGTAGCTCCCAACCCCCGCACCACCAGGGCTCCAAGTATAGGACATATTCGACAAAGACACTGGCAAGTTTGAATGCTTTAGTAATCACAGGAACTTATTTCAAAACTTATTACAAAAACATCACCAAAAAAAAAAAGAGGAGGCCAATTGTCTGAAAAACAGCAGCTTATCCTATGTAATCTTGGCTCCTGGTATCTCTCCAGCTAAATGAGTCCTCTGTGACATAACCTAGCTAGATGAAAGGCTTTGTTTGCTTTCTGCATTTGCCTTCCTTTTCTTACATATTACCTCTTGTCGTTTTATGATGCTGGCCAAAGTTGAAACCTCAGCCAGTAGCAAGCTCTCTCTGAATTTCTATGCTGCCTTAAGCACCAATGGTAGTGGTGATCATTGCCTTCAAGTCAGTCCGACTCATGACAACCCCATGTGTGCACAGTATAACTGCTACATAGAGTTTTTAAGGCTGAGACCTTCCGGAAACAGGTTGCCAGATGTGTCTCCTGAGGCTCCTCTGGGTGGGTTCCAAATGCCAACCTTTCAGTTAGCAGTTAAGCACTTAATTGTTTGCACCATTCAGGACATCCCTCCCTGTGTTGACAGTTGGAGAAAAGACTATAGGGCTTACTGAAATCGCCCCATGACCGAGGAGCAAGAGCCATCTGAATGGCAGCTCCCAATTCAGCAGAAATCATAAAATGAAATTGTTCAAAAAACAATAAAAATACCTTTAGAGGCATCTTCTTGGGGAATTAAGGTCTGGTCTATGTTGTCCAACTTACAGGGACCTAATCCTGGACCCATCACCAGGAAGAACACAGAAAAATTAGAGAAGTAGTATTCAGGGGGGCCACAACATCCTTGGCTCCAGATGGCCCTTTCTGCTAAATCTAAATGCATCCTTTTTTGTTTTTTAAGCACAGGGAGTAATTACTTTTGCTTCAGGCAACCATAAAGGTGAATCAATACAAAGGATGCAGGCAGGAGATCTTTTGTATAGAATCCCCTCAGAAGATGAAAGACCGGGAGCCCTCATCATAGCACCCACTCCTCTGGACAGTACTGGGGACACATTGACATTATCCTGCCCCCTGATTCCTCTTTGTCAATTTCCAGGCTGAACATCTCCCTTCTCTAAACAGAGTTTTTCCTTTGGAGAAGATATATCCAGTTGCTTAAGAGCAGTATCTTAGGCTGGGCTCTCTAGAGGCACAAAATCAGTAAATATACATAGAGAAATTTATTTCAGGGAAATGGCTCACTCAGTTGTGGAGTCTGGCAAGTCCCAAATCTGTGGGTCAGGCAGCAGACTCACACAGTTACAGGGATTGAGAAACCCAAATCTGCAGGTTAGGCAGCAGGGTGCTGGCTCTTGGGGTTTCGGTAGCTGTTAAATCCAAAATCTGCAAGTCAGGCAGCAGACTGAAAGCCACTGACATCCCAAGAACTGAGGATAGTGAATGACGAGTCAAATGCAGGGTCGGAAACAGAGACAGTGAGCTTTGCAGAACATCCATATATATATTTATATAGGATGCAGGCCACACCCCCAAGGAAACTCTCCTTCCAACTGATTGTTTGCTCAAATCCGATCATAAAATGGAGGATGACTACATAATGTCTGCCAAGCCACTGAGAATCATGGACTAGCCAAGTTGTCACATAATATTAACCACCACAAGCAGTTACCATGTTTGTTCCTTCTTTTGTTGCTCTATCCTCATCACCTAGCACGGAGCCTGCGTATAGTAATCGCTCAGTAAACACTAGTGAATAAGTGAATGGATAAGGCTTAACATTACTCCTTTGCAATCATAACGCAGCCCTACTTTTCTGAGGCAATACTCCAATACCCTTGATTGGGATTTTTATGTGTTTCTGAAACTTCTCAAGGTTCATCTACATCCAATCTCTTGGGTTACTTCTGCAGGTGGCCAACGCAGTAAACATTCATGTTATTATTTACACATACAAAGACTTAACATGTTTTCAAGTTCTTGAGATTTCTGCACAAGTATACTCATGTACCAAATGGCAGTAGTATTTTTTCCAAAAATATTATATAAAAGTGTCAATCATAAATGAAAGAGTAAAATTTGTATTTGATGCCCTGAGCTTCCTTACCATTCCTATTTTTATCAACCCTCTCTGCATACTGCTTGATCTCCCTAAACCTCTAACTCTGCCCTAGTCTTAATAATCCTTGCTGGTGTCAATTAATAACCAAAATGTTAGGTATAAAGGGTTTAAATTAGGACCCCTCTCCTTTATGTTTTCTAGATTCAAAGGAATAAAGCGCATAAGAATATTTTGTCATTTTATTTTTATTGTACCTTAGATGAAAGTTTACAGAACAATTAGCTCCTCATTAAACAGAACACATACAGTTTTGTGATATTGGTTACCAATCCCACAACATAAGAACATTTTGAATGGGCAGCAATTCCTTTCCTCTTCTGTCCCCAGTCCCCATCTGTGAAGAGTCAAACAAACAAAAACATGGCACAAGGTACTGGAAAGAGATTGATGTGCCTCAGTTTTGTCTGACAGTCAAAACTGGTAGCATCCACATTTAAATAAAATCCCACAGATATCATAAACTTCAAAAATTAAAAATGCCTCTTGAGTAAGACAGTTTTACATACTTCAGGAGTAAGACCTATTCTGCATTTTTATATTCTCCGGCAAATTAAATAAAGCAATTTCAAAGACATGAAGAGAGTTCTCATTAGAAATGGGCTATTGAGAATTTCCCAATGGTAATTTTCATTATAGGGAGCTAAATTATTCTACTGTAAGCTTCTGAAAAGGTTAAGTAAGGTATTATATTTGAATAAATATTTGTAAGAATATTTACAAGTATTTAATATTTAAGGTATTTTAAATATAATACAAAGGCTTTGATTCCAACTAAACAACCTTATGTTGACCTCCAGGGGTCAGAGAGGCTGTGAACACAGACACTGTTCTGGTTAATTGGGCCTCATGACTTCTCTCAGAGGAACTGGCTGGCTCCTAGCACAAGAGTCTCCCCACACACACACACACTTTGGGTCCTGCCTCTGTGTATGCCTGGCATCTTTTCCTCAAGGCCACCTGGGACATTGAACAAAAATCCCAAGCCCAACTAATGAGAACCTCAGTCAATGCTGGCCAACGGACAAAATGTAGGTGAGTCTTTTGATAGACAAATGGATTAATGCTGCCCCCTACAGAGGCCGTAAGATACTAAGACTCAAAAAACTAACTAATAAAGCTGTCCAGATAGAGGTATTATTGTTCTGTATGTTTCTAGGCAGCCAAGAGCCGGTTAACCTTCAGGTGGGGTGGTTCACAGAAAGACCCAGTGATAGAGACCTAAGACATCTTCATGGCAGAGAAACATAAGAAACCCTGGCAGGTTGAGAGAGGGCACATTTCTTTCCTTGTTGTACTGCATCCTTGTAGATCAATCAAATAAATGCCTTTTCTCTAAGTGAAGAAGGTTGGGGCTCTAACTTTCATTTTAAGTAACCAAAGAGAAGCTGACCACAGGACCTAGGGTGAGACATAAAATTTAATAGTAGAGAGGAGGCAGGGCCAAGATGGTGAAGTAGTCAGATGCTTCTGGTGATCCCTCTTACAACAAAGACCCCAAAAAACAAGTGAATCAATTATATATATGACAAGCTAGGAACCCTGAGCATCAAAGGCAAAGGTAAGGAATCAGGCTGGGTGACGGGGGAGGAAGAGATGGTGCAGACGCAGCAAGGAGTTGCCGAGCCTGTGGCAATGCCTCAGCTCCAATCCTTGATGTGTTCCTTGGCGTGGCTGATGGTAGATTTCCAGGACATGGCAGCTTCAGCAAAAGAAGGCAAGCAGAATGGAGCACCCCTGACCCTGTGGCATGTCGACAGCAGGGCTGGCCATGGCGTTTAGGAAACAGCTGCTTCAGCAAAAGAAGGCAACAAAAGCACCGGCACCACTGATCCCCTGGTGTGATGGCTGTGGGACTGGCGGTGGCGTTTAGGACACAGCTGCTTCAGTGAAAGCAGGCAAGCAGGGGATGCAGCCCGAACCCCCTGGGGCAATCTCAACGGGGACCCAGCCAGCACACACAGTCTGCACACGCCTCTGGAATCTGAGATAAAACAGCACTCTCGGAACAAGATAAGTCATTTTGTCTAATTTACCACACAGATCTAATAGCTCCTTCTTTTGAAAGAACTCTCTCCCATCTATCTGATCCCTCCTCCCTATGCCCCAGCTGGCTTCATTAACAGTTGATTTCCCTGGCCCTGAGATAGGTCCTGCTGTGCTCTCTGAGCCATTCTGCTGGCCTTGGAGAAGGAACAAAATAACAAACAGAGTAAAAATACTCTGCCAATTCCCCTAATCTGGAAGCTCAGAGCAGAACCAGCTTCAGTCCAGCCATAAGCAAGCCACAGACTTTGTCTTTCACCCCTGTATGGATCTAGGGGGCTGGACTACACCAGACAGGATCTGGCTATTATATTGCTAGGGAGAACCTGTTTGAGGCCTAACCATAACTGTTTCAGCTGTACAGTGGAGAGGCAGGTTTTGGAGGTTTGATACGGCTCTGCCTATTAAACGGGGCCTTCACCTTCCCACAGCAGAGGCCTGAGGACTGGAGGCTCCATCCATGCTAACTGGCCACCCGCGAAAGGGGTCCAAGGATATTGGTGCCTACCAGTCCTTGCAGATATAAGCATTGGGTGCCAAAGGTACAGCTGCAGAGCCCACACACCAGAGTGCTCTAGAGAACAGAGACACTCCTTCCTCACTGACACTTGGGGGAAGGCTGTCAGGCCCCTGCCTTCCTCAGAGTGTGAACCCCTGCTGCTACCAGAAACCTGTGCATACACCCATCACCACTGCTCCTTTACGATAGTAGGTGAGAGCCTACACCACGTATTAGGTGACCGACTATCAGGACACCTAAATTGAATCTATACAAGAATAGTGAATGGACTCCTAGGCTCATATACCTGGTTACACTTCTGGCCATCTGGTAACAGGACATTAGTACTTCAAAGGCTCCAATAATCAAGTTACCTCACCCTAGTAGCCTATCTGGGTATATCAAAACAAAACAAAGGAAGAAATTAGGACAAAGTGAGGAAAAATAAAATAAATTAATACAATAACTTATAGATGTCTTGGAGACAAAAGTAGATATCAAATCACATAAAGTGGACTATGATTGCTTCAACAAACTCCCCCCCAAAAAATCAAGGACTCTCTCAGATGAAGATGTATTCCTGGAATTACCAGATGTAGAATACAAAAGATTAATATACAGAACTCTTTAAGACATCAGGAATGAGATCAGGCAACACACAAAAAAAGCCAAGGAACACACAGATGAAGCAGTTGAAGAAATTAAAAAGTTTATTCAAGAACATGATGAAAAATTTAATAAACCACAAGAATCCATAGAGAGGCACCGATCAGAAGTTCAGAACATTAACAATAAAATTACAGAATTAGACAACTCAACAGAAAGTCAGAGGAGCAGAATTGAACAAATAGAGGACAGAATTAGTGGGAATGAAGATAAAACACGTGGAAACACTACATTAGAAGAAAAATCAGATAAAAGAATTTAAAAAAATGAGGAAACCATAAGAATCATGTGGGACTCTATCAAGAAGAATAGCTTCTGAGTGATTGGAATACCAGAACAGGGAGGAATACCAGAAAATACAGAGAGAATTGTTAAAGATTTGTTGGCAGAAAACATCCCTGAAATCATGAAAAATGAAATAATATGTATCCAAGATGCTCACTGAACCCCATACAAGGTAGATTCCAAAAAAATTCACCAAGACATATTATAATCAAACTGCCCAAAACCCAAGATAAAGAGAAAATTTTAAGAGTGACAAGGGATAAGCGGAAAGTCACCTAAAAATGAATATCAACAAGTTCAGACTACTTGGCAGAAACCATGCAGGCAAGAAGGCAATGGGATGATATACATAAAGCATTGAAGGAGAAAAACTGCCAGCCAAGAATCATATATCCACCAAAACTGTCCCTCAAATATAAAGGCAAAATTAAGACATTTACAGGTAAACAGAAGCTTAGGGAATTTGCAAAAACCAAACCAAAACTACAAGAAACACTGAAGGGAATTCTCTGGTTAGAAAATCAGTAATATCAGATACCAACGCAACACTAGAACACAGGACAGAGCAACCAGATATCAACTCAGACAGGGAAATCACAAAAGTAAATCAAGATTAAAAAAAACACTCAAAACAGGGAATCAGTGATGTCATTATGTAAAAGGTGACAACATTAAATCAATAAAGAGGGGCTAAATAAAGTAGGCATAGATCTTCCATATGGAGAGGAAATCAAGGCAATACAGGGAGATACAAGTTAAGTTTAAAATTAGAAAAATAGTGGTAAATATTAAGGTAACCACAGAGAAGACTAACAATGTTACACTTTGAAATAAAAAACAAGGAAAACATAAAGACTCAGCAAAAACAAACTCAATTACAATGAAAAAAAGGAACAAACAATTTACAAAGAAAAACTTCTCGGCACAAAAAAGTGGAAGAATGAAACTGTCAACAACACACAAAAAAAGGCATCAAAATGACAGCACTGAGCTCATACCTCTCAATAATCACACTGAATGTAAGTGGACTAAATGCACCAAAAAAGAGACAAAGAGTGGCAAAATGGATTAAAAAAAAAACACAATCAATCTACATGCAGCCTACAAGAGACACACCTTAGAGTTAGAGACACAAACAAACTAAAACTCAAAGGATGGAAAAAATACATATCAAGCAAACGACAATCAAAAAAGAGCAGGAGTGGATATACTAATTTCTGACCAAATAGACTTCAAATGTAAATCTACCACAAAGGATAAGGAAGGACACTATATAATGATTAAGGGACAATATACCATGAAAAAATTACCATATGAAATATTTATGCACCCAGCAAAAGGGCTTCAAGATACATAAAACAAACTCTATCAGCACTGAAATGTGAGATAGACAGCTCCACAATCATAGCAGGAAACATCAACACACCACTTTCAGTGAAGGACAGAGCATCCAGAAAGAAGCTCAATAAAAACATAGAAGAGTAAATGCCACAATTAAACAACTTGACCTCATAGACATACAGACTACTCCACCCAACAGCATCCAAGTATACTTTCTTTTCCGATACACACTGAACATTCTCTAGAATAGACCACATATTAGGTCATAAAGCAAGCCTTAATAGAATCCAAAACATTGAAATATTATAAAGCATCCTCTCTGACCATAAATCCATAAAAGAAGAAGTCAATAACAGAAAAATCAGGCAAAAGAAATCAAACACATGGAAACTGAACAATACTTTGCACAAAAACGACTGCATTATACAAGATATTAAAGATGGAACAAAGAAATTCACAGAATCCAACGAGAATGAAACACTTCCTATCAGAATCTTTGGGACACAGCAAAAGCAGTGCTCAGAGGTCAATTTATATCAATAAAGGCACAAATCCAAAAAGAAGAAAGGGCCAAAATCAAAGAATTATCCCTACAACTTGAACAAATAGAAAGAGAGCAACAAAAGAAACCTCAGTGACCACAAGAAAACAAATAATAAAAACTAGAGCAGAATTAAATGCAATAGAAAACAGAAAAACAACTGAAAGAGTTAACAAGACCAAAAGAAGGTTCCTTGAAAAGATTAACAAAATCAATAAACCATTGGCCAGACTGACAAAAGAAAAACAGGAGATGAAGCACATAACCCAAATAAGAAATGAAATGGGTGATATGACAAGATACAACTGAAATTAAAAGAATTATAACAGATTACTATGAAAAGTTGTACTCTAACAAATTTGAAAACCTAGAGGAAATGGACAAATTCCTAGAAACACACTACCTAGCTAAACTAAAACAAACAGAGGTAGAACAACAAAATAAATCTATAATAAAAGAAGAGATTGAAAAAGTAATCAAAAAACTGCCAACAAAGAAAAGCCCTGGCCCTGACGGCTTCACTGGAGGATTCTACCAGACTTTCAGAGAAGAGTTAACACCACTACTACTAAAGGTATTTCAGAGCATAGAAAAGGATGGAATGCTCCCAAACTCATTCTATGAAGCCAGCATAACCCTAATAACCAAAACCAGGTAAAGACACCACAAAAAAAAGAAACTTACAGGCCAATATCCCTCATGAACTTAGATGCAAAAATCCTCAAAAAAATTCTAGTCAACAGAATTCGACAACATAACAAAAAAATAATTGGAGGTGGAGCCAAGATGGCAGAATAGACAGATGCTTCCAGTGAGCCCTCTTTACAACAAAGACCCGAAAAAACAAGTGAAACATATATTTGTGACAAGCTCGGAGCCCTGAGCTTCAAAGGCGAGCTTAGAAAACGAACTGAGGGGCAGGGGGAGGAAGAGACCATACAGAAGCGGAGAGGAGTTACTGAACCTGAATCGCCGGGAGCCCTCAGGCACCATTCCCAGAGCAGTGGCGACAGCAGGCTGGTACTAGCATTCGGCCACAGTTTCCTTAGGGAGAAGCAGCAAGCCACACAGTCCACTCACACTTCTGGAACCTCAGAGAACAACGCTCTCAATAAAACCTAAGTACTTGCGTATATTTTAATGCGCACCCCCCCACCCGCAAACCAGGTTCAGCAGCTGAATTCTCTGGGCCTGAGATAGCCACTGTTGAGCACCAAGAGCCATCTTCCCGGCATTGGCGAACGAAAAAAATTGTATTTGGGGGAAAAGATAATTTGCTAGCTCCACTAACTGGGGGAGCACAGGACAGAAGCAGCTCCTGTCCAGGCAAAAACCATCCGTGGACTTTGACCACCTTTCTCTTCTGCATGGGCCTGTGTGGGCCTATTTCGGGAGAACAGACCCTTGTTGGCAGACTCCAACCATTTCAGCTGGGTGGTGGAAAGGTGGGTGTTTGATGTTTGACACAGCTTTGCCTATTAAACAAGGTCCCCACCTACCCACATCAGGGACCTAAGGACTGGTAGCTCCACTCAGTTAACCCAGCCACCTGTGACAGGGGTCCAAAGATAACTGGTACCTCCCAGTCCTTACAACCAAAAACTCTGAGTACCCATGGTCCGTCTGCAGAGCCCACCCACCTGCACACTCTAGGGAACAGGGACATGCTTTCCTCAGAGACACAAGGGGGTCAGTTCTCAGCCCCCTGGCTTGTTCAGAGCATGACCCCCTGCTGCAATCAGATACCGGTAGATACGCCAATCACCCCTGCCCCTCTAAGACTGTAGGACAGAGCCTGTACCACACACTTCATGATCAGCTACCTGGAAACCTGAGCTGAATTCATACAAGAAAACTGAATGGACTCCTAGACTGATATACCTGATAACAGCTCTAGCCATCTGAAGACCAGACGTCGGAGCTCCAAAGGCAAAAATAATCAAGGTAGCTCACCCAAGCAACCCATAGGCGTATACCAAAACAAAACACAGCAAGTAGCTATGACACAGTAAGCAAGCATAAACTAATACAATAACTTATAGATGGCTTGGAGACAACAGTCAATATCAAGACATATAAAGAAACAGACCAAGATCACCTCAACAGGCTCTCAAAACAAAGAATCCACGGATCTTCTAGATGAAAGTACATTCAAAAGTTTAATATACAGAATACAAAAAGTTTAATATACAGAACCCTTTAAGACAGCAGCACGGAAATGAGACAATACACAGAACAAGCCAAGGAGCACACAGATAAAGCAATTGAAGAAATTAGAAAGATTATTCAGGAACATAATGAAAAGTTTAAAAAGATGGAAAAATCCATAGACAGGCAGCAATCAGAAATTCAGAACATTAACAACAAAATTACAGAAGTAGACAACTCAACAGAAAGTCAGAGGAGCAGAATTGAGCAAGTAGAAGCTTGAATTTCTGAACTCGAAGATAAATCACTTGGCACTAATATATTTGAAGAAAAATCAGATAAAAGATTTTTAAAAAATGAAGAAGCCTTACGAATCATGTGGGACTCTATCAAGAGAAATAACATACGAGTGATTGGAGTGCTAGAACAGGGAGGGATAACAGAAAATACAGAGAGAATTGTTAAAGATTTGTTGGCAGAAAACTTCCCTGATATCGTGAAGGATGAGAAGATATCTATCCAAGATGCTCATCAAACTCCACATAAGGTAGATCTTAAAAGAAAGTCACCAAGACATATTATAATCAACCTTGCCACAACCAAAGATAATGAGAGAATTATAAGAGCAGCAAGGGATAAACGAAAAGTCACCTACAAAGGAGATCCAATAAGAATAAGCTCGGACTACTCGGCATAAACCATGCAGGAAAGAAGGCAATGGGACGACAAATTTAAAAAATTGAAGGAAAAAAATTGCCTGCCAAGAATCATATATCCAGCAAAACTGTCTCTTAAATATGAAGGTAAAATTAAGACATTTCCAGATAAACACAAGTTTAGGGAATTTGTAAAAACCAAACCAAAACAACAAGAAATACTAAAGGGAGTTCTTTGGTTAGAAAATCAGTAATATCAGGTATCAGCCCAAGACTAGACCGCTGGGCAGAACAACCAGAAGTCAACCCAGACAGGGAAATCCAAAACAACAAAGCAAAATTATATTTAAAAAAAAAGTTCAAAAAAGGGTAACAGTGATGTTATTATATAAAAGAAGACAACATTAGAATAATAAAGAGGGACTAAGAAATGTAATCATATACCTTCTATATGGAGAGGAAGATATGGTGACACAAACAAATAAGAGTTAGGTTTAAATTTAGAAAAATAGGGGTAAATAATAAGGTAACCACAAAGGAGACAAACTATCCCACTCATCAAAATAAAATACAAGGAAAAAATAGAGACTCAGCAGAAACAAAATCAACAAAAACAAATATGAGGAAAGGATAATATATAATCTACTCAGTACATAAAATTAAGTGGGAAAAAGAAACTGTCAACACACAAAAAAAGACATCAAAATGATAGCACTAAATTCATACCTATCCATAATTACCCTGAATGTAAATGGGCTAGATGCACCAATAAAGAGACATAAAGTGGCCGAATAGATTAAAAAACAAGATCCTTCTATATGCTACCTACAAGAGACACATCTTAGAGACACAAACTAAAACTCAAAAGATGGAAAAAAATATATCAAGCAAACAGCAATCAAAAAAGAGCAGGAGCAGCAATATTAATTTCTGAAAACATAGACTTTAAAGTTAAAACCATCATAAAGGATAAGGAAGGACACTATGTAATGATTAAAGCGACAATACACCAAGACAATAGAACCATATCAAATATTTATGCACCCAATGACAGGGATGCAAGATACATAAAACAAACTCTAGCAGCATAGGAAACTGAGATAGACAGCTCCACAATAATAGTAGAAGACTTCAACATACCATTTTTGGTGAAGGACAGATCATCCAGAAAGAGGCTCAATAAAGATACAGAAGATTTAAATGCGACAATCAACCAACTAGACCTCACAGACATATACAGAACACTCCACCCAACAGCAACCAACTATACTTTCTTTTCTAGTGCACATGGAACATTCTCTAAAATAGACCAGATATTAGGTCATAAAGCAAGCCTTAGCAGAGTCCAAAACATTGAAATATTACAAAGCATTTTCTCTGACCATAAGGCCATAAAAGTAGAAATCAATAACAGGAAAAGCAGGGAAAAGAAATCAAACACTTGGAAACAGAACAATACCCTGCTCATAAAAGACTGGATTATAGAAGACATTAAAGATGGAATAAATTCAGAGAATCCAATGAGAATGAAAATACTTCCTATCAGAACCTTTGGGACACAGCAAAAGCAGTGCTCAGAGGCCAATTTATATCAATAAATGCACACATCCAAAAAGAAGAAAGGGGCAAAATCAAAGAATTATCCCTACAACTTGAACAAAAAGAAAGAGCAACAAAAGAAACCCTCAGGCACCAGAAGAAAACAAATAATAAAAATTAGAGCAGAGCTAAATGAAAAAGAAAACAGAAAAACGATTGAAAGAATTAACAAGACCAAAAGCTGTTTTTTTGAAAAACTCAACAAAATTGATAAACCACTGGCCAAACTGAAAAAAGAAAAACAGGAGAGGAAGCAAATAACCTGAATAAGAAATGAGATGGGTGATATTACAACACACCCAACTGAAATTAAAAGAATCATCTGATTACCATGAAAAACTGTGCTCTTAACAAATTTGAAAATCTAGAGGAAATGGATGAATTCCCAGAAACATACTACCCACCTAAACTAACACAAACAGAGGTAGAACAACTATATGGACCCATAACAAAAGAAGAGATTGAAAAGGTAATCAAAAAACTCCCCCCAAAAAATTCCCTGGTCCAAACGGCTTCACTGCAGAGTTCTACCAAACTTTCAGAGAAGAGTTAACAACCCTACTACTAAAGGAATTTCAGAGCATAGAAAAGGACGGAATACTACCAAACTCATTCTATGAAGCCAGCATATCCCTGATACCAAAACCAGGTAAAGACACCCCAAGAAAATTATAGACCTGTATCCCTCATGAACATAGATGCAAAAATCCTCAACAAAATTCTAGCCAATAGAATTCAACAACATATCAAAAAAATAATTCACCATGACCAACTGGGATTCATACCAGGTATGTAGGGATGGTTCAACATTAGAAAAACAATTAATGTAATCCACCACATAAATAAAACAAAAGATAAGAATCACTTGATTTTATCAATTGATGCACAAAAGGCATTTGAAAAAGTTCAACTTGCATTCATGATAAAAACGCTCAGCAAAATAGGAATAGAAGGAAAATTCCTCAGCACAATAAAGGGCATTTATACAAAGCCAACAGCCAACATCACCCTAAATGAAGAGAGCCTGAAAGCACTCCCACTGAGAACGGGAACCAGCCAAGGATGCCCTTTATCACTACTCTTATTCAACATTATACTGGAAGTCCTAGTCAAAGCAGTTAGGCTAGATAAAGAGATAAAGGGCATCGAGATTGGCAAGAAAGAAGTAAAAGTATCTCTATTTGCAGATGACATGATCTTATACACAAAAAACCCTGAGGAATCCTCCAGAAAACTACTGAAACTAAGAGAAGAGTTCAGCAGATTATTGGGATACAACAGAATCATACAAAAATCAGTTGGACTCCTCTACACCAACAAAAAGAACATCGAAGAGGAAATCACCAAATCAATGCCATTTACAGTAGCCCCCAAGAAGATAAAATACTTAGGAATAAATCTTACCAGAGATGTAAAAGACTTACACAAAGAAAACTACAGTATGCTTCTGCAAGAAGCCAAAAGAGACTTACATAAGTGGAAAAACGTACCTTACTCACGGATAGGAAGACTTAACGTTATAAAAATGTCTATTCTACCAAAAGTGATCTATACATTTAATGCAATTCTGATCCAAAACCCAATGACATTCTTTAATGAGATGGAGAAACAAATCACCAACTTCATATGGAAAGGAAAGAGGCCCCGGATAAAAAAGCCATTACTGAAAAAGAAGAACAAAGTGGGAGGCCTTACTTTACCTGATTTTAGAAACTATTGTATCACCACAGTAGTCAAAACAGCCTGCTACTGGTACAACAACAGATACACAGACCAAGAGAACAGAATGGAGAATCCAGACATAAATCCATCCGCATATGAGCAGTTGATATTTGACAAAGGCCCCAAAATAGTTAAATGGGGAAAAGACAGTCTTTTTAACAAATGGTGCTGGCATAACTAGATATCCATCTGCAAAAAAATGAAACAAGACCCATACCTCACAGCATGCACAAAAACCAACTCAAAATGGATCAAAGACCTAAATATAAAATCTAAAACAATAAAGATCATGGAAGAAAAAAATAGGAACAATGTTAGGAGCCCTAATACATGGCATAAACAGTATACAAAACATTATTAAGAATGCAGAAGAAAAACTAGATAACTGGGAGATCCTAAAAATCAAACACCTATGCTCATCCAAAGAGTTCAACTGGGAAAAAGTTATTAGCTATGACATTTCCAATCAGCGGCTGATCTCTAAAAGCTATATGATACTGCAAAAACTCAACTACAAAAAGACAAACAACCCAATTAAAAAATGGGAAAAAGACATGAATAGACACTTTCACGTAGCTAACATACATAAGGAAATGTTTACGATCATTAGCCATTAGAGAAATGCAGATGAAAACTACAATGAGATTTCACCTCACTCCAACAAGGCTGGCATTAATCAAAAAAACACAAAATAATAAATGTTGGAGAGGCTGTGGAGAGATTGGAACACTTATACACTGCTGGTGGGAATGTAAAATGGTACAACCACTTTGAAAATCGATTCTAGGCTTCCTTAAAAAGCTAGAAATAGAACTACCATACGATCCAGCAATCCCACTCCTCGGAATATATCCTAGAGAAATAAGAGCCTTTACACAAACAGATATATGTACACTCATGTTTATTGCAGCACTGTTTACAATAGCAAAAAGATGGAAGTAACCAAGGTGCCCATCAATGGATGAATGTGTAAATAAACCATGGTATATTCACACAATGGAATACTATGCATCGATAAAGAACAGTGAGGAATCTGTGAAACATTTTACCCCATGGAAGAATCTGGAAGGCATTATGCTGAGTGATATTAGTCAGTTGCAAAAGGACAAATATTGTATAAGACCATTATTATAAGAACTTGAGAAATAGTTTAAACTCAGAAGAAAACATTCTTTTGTGGTTACATGAGGAGGGAGGCTGAAAGGGTGGGAGGGGGTATTCACTAGTTAGTTCGTAGATAAGAACTACTTTGGGTGAAGGGAAAGACAACACACAATACAGGGGAGATCAGCACGACTGGACTAAACCAAAAGCAAAGAAGTTTCCTGAATAAACTGAATGCTTCGAAGGCCAGTGTAGCAGGGGCAGGGGTTTGGGGGCCATGATTTCAGGGGACATCAAAGTCAATTGGCATAATAAAATCTATTAAGAAAACGTTCTGCATCCCACTTTGAAGAGTGGCATCTGGGGTCTTAAATGCCAGGAAGCAGCCATCTAAGATGCATCAACTGGTCTCAATCCACCTGGATCAAAGGAGAATGAAGAACACCAAGGACACAAGGTAATTATGAGCCCAAGAGGCAGAAAGGGCCACATGAACCACAGACTACATCATCCTGAGACCAAAAGAACTAGGTGGTGCCTGGCTACAACCGATGACTGCCCTGACAAAAAGACGAATAACTGAATTAAAAAATGGGCAAAGGATATGAACAGGCACCTCACTAAAGAAGACATTCAGGGAGCTAACAGATACATAAGGAAATGCTCACCATCATTAGCCATTAGAGAAATGCAAATCAGTACTACAGTGAGGTTCCATCTCACTCCAACAAGGCTGGCATTAACCCAAAAAGCACAAAAGAATAAATGTTGGAGAGGTTGTAGAGAGACTGGAACACTTACACACTGTTGGTGGGAATGTAAAATGGTACAAGCACTTTGGAAATCAATTTGGCACTTCCTTAAAAAGCTAGAAATAGAATTATCATACGATCCAGCAATCTCACTCACTGGAATATATCCTAGAGAAGTAAGAGCTGTCACACGGACAGGTATATGCACACCCATGTTCACTGCAGCACAGTTTACAATAGAAGAAATATGGAAGCAACCAAGGTGCCCATCAACAGATAAATAAATTATGGTATAGTCATACAATGGAATACTATGCATCGATAAAGAACAACGATGACATCTGTGAAACATTTCATAACATGGAGTAATCTGGAATGCATGATGCTGAGTAAAATTAGTCAGTTGGAAAAGGACAAATATTGTCTGAGACCACTATTATAAGAACTTAAGAAACAGTTTAAACAGAGAAGAAAATATTCTTTGATGGTTATGAGATGGGAGAGGGAGGAAAGGAGAGGGGGATTACTAATTAGATAGTAGACAAGAACTAATTTAGGTGAGGGGAAGGATAACACACAATACAGGAGTGGTCAGCATAACTGGACTAAACCAAAAGCAAAGAAATTTCCTGAATAAACTGAATGCTTCGAAGGCCAGTGTAGCAGGATTGGGGTTTGGGGACCATGGTTTCAGGGGACATCTAGGTCAGTTGGCATAATAAAATCTATTAAGAAAACATTCTGCATCCCATTTTGGAGAGTGGCATCTGGGGTCTTAAACACTAGCAAGAGGCCATCTAAGATGCATCAATTGGTCTCAACCCATGTGGAGCAAAGGAGAATAAAGAACACCAAAGACACAAGATAAGTATGAGCCCAGGAGTCAGAATGGACCACAAAAATCAAAGACCAGAAGAACTAGATGGTGCCCCGCTAAACAACCAATGACTGCCATGACAGGAAACACCACAGAGAATCTCTGAAAGAGCAGGAGAGCAGTGGGATGCAGACATCAAATTCTCGCAAAAAGACCAGACTTAATGGTCTCTGACTGAGGCAAGAAGGACCCTGGAGGTCATGGTCCCCAGACTTTCTGTTACCCCAAGACAGGAACCATTCCCAAAGCCAACTCTTCAGTCAGGGATTGGACTGGACTATAAGACAGAAAATGACACTGGTGAGGAGTGAGCTTCTTGGATCAAGAGACTATGTGTGCAACTCCTGTCTGGAGGGGAGATGTGAAGGCCAAGGGGGACAGAAACTGGCTGAAGGGACATGGAAATACAGGGTGGAGAGAAGAAATGTGCTGTCTCATTGGGGGGAGTGCAACTAGGATTATATACCCACGCTGACGAGTCGATTCCGACCAAGGCGTATATAAGGTTTTGTATGAGAGACTGACTTGATTTGTAAACTTTCGCTTAAAGAATAACAAAAATTTTTTTAAGAAATATTCAATAGTAGAGCTAGAACTTCTTTGATCTGCAACCAAACCTGGACCTGAGTTTTCCTGTATCCTGCTTTGGTGAGCAGGGGCTGAAGGAGAAATGCTGCTTCTCTGGATTTTGTGTCTGAGAATCACGATCCAGACAATACGGCCAGAATTTAGGCAGGAATCCCTGGAGGTAGAAGTTACTGAGTTTTAAAGCCTTCCCTAGAAAACAAGGATATGGTGATGCACTCTGCTTTTCTGGAGAAAAATCTTACACATTGTCCCTATTTCTACTAATGGCTAGTGGACACTAAGTACCTAAATGTTATTTAAGACTACAGAAATGGAGCTTGTTACTTTATAGTATATATGCATTTCAATGTAGTTTAAAAAAATAAAATATGAATAGTCACTAACCTGACAAGTTGCAAATAACATAAGGGCTATGATGCTTCATGATTAAAATTATATTTGGATAATTGGTATCTGTTATATATTAAAGTATGTGCCCCAAAACATGACTATGTGCTTGGCACACACATTGAAGAAATATAGTGATGAGATACAACCCTGACACACACCTTTCCTGACTTTAAACCATAAAGTATCCCCTTGTTCTAGTCGAACAATTGCCTCTTGATCTATGTACAGGTTCCTTATGAGCACAATTAAATGTTCTGGAATTTCCATTCTTTGCAATGTTACCCATAATTTGTTATAACCCACACAGTCAAATGACTTTGCATAGTCAATAAAACACAGGTAAACATCTTTCTGGTATTTTATGCTTTCATCCAGGATCCATATGACATCAGCAATGATAGTGCTTGTTTCATGTCCTCTTCTGAATCTGTCTTGAATTTCTGGAAGTTCCCAGTTGATGTATTGCTTCAACTGCTTTTGAAGGATCTTCAACAAAATTTTATTTGTGTGTGATATTAATGATATTGTTCCATAATTTCCACATTCGGTTGGATCGCCTTTCTTTGGAATAGGCAAAAATATGGATCTCTTCCAGTCAGTTAGCCAGGTGGGTGTATTTCATATTTCTTGGCACAGATGAGTGAGCACTTCCAGCACTGCATCCGCTTGTTGAAACACTGCAATTGATTTTCCATCGATCCCTGGAGCCTTGTTTTATGTCAATGCCATCAGCGCACTTATGACTTCTTCCTTCAGTACCATCAGTTCTTGATCATATGCTACATCCTGAAATAACCGAACATCAACTAATTCTTTTTGGTACAACGACTCTGTATTCCTTCCATCTTCATTTGATGCTTTCTGCCTCATTTAGTATTTTGCCCATAGAATCCTTCATTATTGCAATTTGGGGCATGAATTTTTTCTTCAGTTCTTTCAGCTTGAGAAATGCCGAGCATGTTCTTCCCTTTTGGTTTTCTAACTCCAGTTCTTTCCACATGATATTATAATGTTTTACTTTGTCTTCTTGAGCCACCCTTTGAAATATTCTGTTCAGCTCTTTTACTTTGTCATTTCTTCCATCTGCTTTAGCTACTCGATGTTCAGGAGGAAGTTTCAGAGCTTCTCCTGACATCCATTTTGGTCTTTTCTTTGTTAACTTTTTAATGACTTCTTGCTTTCTTCACGTATGATGTCCTTGATTTCATTCCACAACTCACCTGGTCTTTGGTCATTTGTGTTTGTGATGGTTAAGACTGTGTGTCAACTTGGCTGGGCCATGACTCTCAGGGTTTTGGCAGTTGTATAATGTTGCAATCACTTCCCTACTGAGATTTGATATGTAATCACCCCCATGATGGGATCTGCTGTGAGTAGCCAATCAGTTGAAAGGGATTTTCCTTGGGCGAGTGGCCTGCATCTGAATATAAGCAGATGTTCTGGCTTTTGCCTTCACTGGATTCTACAGCTGGCTTCTGTTCATTTGACCTCCGGTTCTTGGGACTTGAGCTAGCAGCTTACCTGTGGTATTGCCTGCTGATCTGCCAGCCCCTGCAGCTATGTGAATCAAGAGAAGCCTTGCGGTCTTGCCTACTGATCTTGGAATTCGTCAATCTTCACAGCTTGTAAGCAAGAGCCCTGCTCTCTAACCTGCTGATCTTGGGTTCACCAGCCTCTGTGGCTGTGTGAATCAGGAGAAGCCTCTATCCTGATCCACAGACTTGGGACGTGTCAGCCTCTACAACCACGTGAGCCATTTCCTTGATATAAGTCTTTCTACATACACATTTATGTGCTTTACTAGTTTTGCTTCTCTAGAGAACCCAGCCTAAGACAGTGTTCATTGTGTCAAATTGATTTTTGAGATGGTCTCTAAATTTAGGTGGGATATACTCAAGGTCGTACTTGGGTGCTCATGGACTTACTCTAATTTTCTTCAGCTTCAACTTGAAATTGCATATGAGCAATTGATGGTCTGTTCTGCAGACAGCCCCTGGCCTTGTACTGACTGATGGTATTGAGCTTTTCCCTGTCTCTTTCCACAGATGTTGATTTGATTCCTGTGTATTCCATCTGGTGAAGTTCACACGTATAGTCACCATTTATCTTGTTGAAAAAAGTTATCTGCCATGAAGAAGCCGTTGGTCTTGCAAAATTCTATCATGCAATCTCTGGCATCACTTTATCATCAAGGACATTTTCCAACTATCAGTTCTTCTTGATTTTTTCCAGCTTTCACATTCCAATCATCAATAATTACCAATGCATGTTAGACCAATTTCAGACTGCAGAAGCTGGTAAAAATATTCAATTTCTTCATCTTTAGCCTTAGTGGTTGGTGCATAAATTTGAGTAATAATGGTATTAACAACTGGTCTCGCTTGTAGGCATATGGATATTATCCTATCACTGACAGTGTTTTACTTCAGGATAGATCTTGAAATGTTCTTTTTGATGCTGAATACAATGACATTCCCCTTCAATTTGTCATTCCTGGCATAGTAGACACATGATTGTCTGATTCAAAATGTCCATTACCAGCCCATTTCAGCTCACTAATGCCTAGAATATTAATCTTTGTGCATTCCATTTCACTTTCAACAAATTCTAATTTTCCTACTTTCCACGTTCTGATTATTAATGAATGTTTGCAGCTGTTTCTTCTCATTTTGAGTCGTGCCACATCAGAAAATGAAGTTCATGAAAGCCTGTTATGTTTGAGCCCATTGTTGCAGCCACTGTGTCAACCCATCTCTTTGAAAGTCTTCCTCTCTTTCGCTGACCCTCTACTTTGCCAAGCATGATGTCCTTCTTTAGGGATTGGTCCCGCTTGATGACATGTCCAAAGTATGTCAGATGAAGTCTCCCCATCCTAGCTTCTAAAGGAGCATTCTGGCTGTCCTTCCTCCCACACAGATTTGTTCATTCCTCTGGCAGTCCATGGTATAACAATATTCTTTGCCAACACCATAATTCAAAGGCATTGATTCTTCTTCGGTCTTCCTTATTCATTGTCCAGCTTTCGCATGCATATGTGGTGATTGAAAACACCATGGCTTGGGTCTGGTGCATCTTAGTTCTTAAAGTCACATCTTTGCTTTTTAGTATTTTAAAGAGATCTTTTGCAGCAGATTTGCCCAATGCAATGCGTTGTTTGATTAATATTACTTATTAAGTTTCCTAATTCTTCACATGTTGTTTTACACATATGGGATGGGTTGCCCTTTTCTGTGTTACCATATTTTGAGATGTGACCTGCTAAAAATGGATCAAACTGAGTAATAAGTTTAAGTGAACCAAAAAAATTTACATTGTGTGGGGACCCAAACATTTCTTTTTCAAAAAGATAGTCCATGTTTAGCAACTGTTAAAATGACAACATGAAAGCATTGCAAATGGCAATTCATTAATTTGTCTTTCCAATTCATGAGTTAAGCCAAAACCATGTCTTCAGTTTAAATACCACAACATACAATCTCTGTGAATTGAACTGTTATCAATCATATTCAAGTTTTGTCAATCACTAAATCCATCCACAGCAAATTGAAAATTAAATGATTGAGTACTGAACACTTTGCAAACAAACCAATATGCACAGCCAACTGATGGAGAATACAATAACCACTCTCTTTTATAATTTTCACCATTAGCTTTTTGCCCTAGAAATACATTCTGGCTACAGAACCTTGTTTACTGTCCAGAAATTTTTTACATGGATTTTCAAATCATCCACTGTGAAGATGACAATCACTTGGCCTTCTTTTGATCTGATAATTTACATTATTAAAAGAAAAACTATTCCACAAAGCAGGATCTGTATTTCTGTTATTTACAGTGTCTGCAGATATGACAATTTCAGATTCTAAGATAATTTCACTTTCTACACTTTTTTTTTTTTTTTAACTACAGCAAGAAATGGATTTTGTTGTATTTGTATGGCGATAAGTAATTTCAGCACTAGCGGTATTAGTACAACCATTCACACCCATTAAACATGAGAGTTCAATGGAAGAAGTCTCTTCTTATCATGTTTTAAAAAGGAAGTTAATTTTGGAGTTATCTTTAGAGATTCACAAGTCCTTTTCTTTTTATCTTCTTCGAGCTTTCGTTTTTTTACTGCACTTAGTGGTTGCTGTTTCATTCTACCTGGCTATAAAATTATGTCATTTGTTAAATTTGGGTCTACCATAGCAAATCAGTTTGAATAATTGACAATAAATAAAATTTATAAAACAAGTAAAATTTATAAAATTCAATTTTGGATGTTAAAACAAAAATTCATATTTGAAAATTAGTAAGTAAAAAAAATAATTTGGAACATGTAATTTTGTTCTTCAGGTCTGGGAGAGTCAAAAGAAGTACTTAAAAGACAGAAATAATTTCATTTGTTTGTTGTATGATATTTTTTGGTGAACCCTTTGCAGATTTTCATGAGTGTTTTTCATCTTGAAATAATACTTAAAAACTTGTGCACTCACTTTCTGTCCTTTGATGTTGCATCTTCATAGTTCATTGGACTACTGCTGATACCCAGTGGGGGCAAGAGTGATCTCAAAGAGCACGATACAAATAACAAGGGTGTACTCAATCTGAAAAAACATTTTGTTTCGCTTTGCTCAGGACAGGACCTGATATGTCACGAGTCACATGATGATAGTGCTCCTGGCATGTTCTTATGTGCTCGACAGGAGAAAATTGAATGTAGAGTTATATCCAATCAGTCCAAAATGAAAAGGAAAATGTAATTGTTATCATACACAAAATTTATAAAATGTACATTTTACTTTGTGGAATTATTCAACTCTCATATTCAGAGATACGTACATAATTGTTGTACCAATAACACCACTTCTTGACAAAACATTTGTTTTTCAAGTCATAACACTATCAATCAATTTCTTAAAAGAAAGTCAGTCTGAAGGAAAATTGAAAATAAAATACATTTATATAATTTTTATCATCTAAATACTAATTTATTTCCTCGAGGAATTATTCAATTTCCTTACACAGAGATACATAAATATTCTGATAAAATATAAATGTAATGTTCTGATAAATGCCCTTTGTTGCTTCCTTGGAAGATGAATTTTGAAATACACTCATTGCAAAACAGAAACATATTTTGCACAAAAGATAAATATTGAATTTTGTGTCCTCTTAGTGTGCCTAATACCTCATTTATTAGCATATGCAGAGTAAAATCAAGCACTGTGTCCCAGACAACAGATAATAGAAAAAGAAACTCATTTGATACATTAATTAAAACTTTTGTGTTAAATAAATATTAATGTTTCCAGTATTTTTTGGACATTTGCTGTTAGTATTAAATTATTACTCATGTTAGTATTATATTAAATACATCCTAGACTGCAGCCACATGTATGCCAAACATATTTTAAAGTAAAAATTATAAATACTATTGTTTACAAAACTTAGGACGTAACTGTATATAAATGCTATACAGTTAAAAAGACACTTGATTGAATTAATTGCAATGGTAGACTCATTCGAGTTTCCTCACTTTTGCATGCCATCTGGCTAGGACAAGAGTTCCCATTTGTTATTTACCAGGACATGTGCAAGAATATACCCTTGTGTTTGTTTCATGGCAAAGAGCATTGCTGGCACTCCTGGTTGGACTTGCTGGATCAGCAGACATGGATATATAAGGTTCTCTCTATTAATATAATTCATCCTTTCCGAGTAACTGCTCATGTTGGATCCAGTTGCATATTGGGTGAACGTAGCAAGAGTAAGACTTGACAAACCACCCCATTTCTTGTTTATTAGAAAGAAATAGTATACTCCCTAGAGACCTGCCAAGATAAGGAGTTTCATTCACATGGGCGGGGACCATTGGAGACAAATGTCAACAAAGGTTTTGAAATGGTAAGGGCCTCATAGCTTAAACAACCTTGGACATGGGCATCTTCATGACCCTCAGTGAACTTTATTTCCAGCAGGCATATTCTCACACACTGGAGCTGGTATCAGTTCCATTTAGTGTCCTGCCAGTTCCCTTCCACTGTGGTACTCATTTTTCCTTGTGCCCTGTCTGCTTGGCATCTATGGGTCTTTGCTTTGGACAACTGGTGCCCCTGTTTTGTTGATGCCCTACGCATGTGCTTACCTTGCTTATTGGGTAATCTGTCCCCGACATAAATGTTTATAGCAGCTGTATTTATAATTGCCAAAAGGTGGAAGCAATGAAAATCTCTTTCAACAGGTGAATGGCTAAACAAACTGGGGTACCTCCGTGCCAAAAAAAAAAAAAAAAGTGTTGCCGTCAAGTCGATTCTGAGTCATAGCGGGCCTATAGGACTGAGTAGAACTGCCCATAGGGTTTCCCAAGCAGTAGCTGGTAGATTCAAACTGCCAACATTTTGGTTAGCAGCCAAACCCTTAACCACTGTGCTGCCAGGGCTCCACATATTCATACAATGGAATATTATTCAGTGATAAAAGATGATCTATCAAACCACGAAAAAGCAGAGAGAAACCTTAAATACATATTGCCTGGTGAAACAAACCAATTTGAAAAGACTACATACTGTATAATTCCAAGTATATGGCATTCTGGAAAAGGCAAAACTATAGAGACGGTAAAAAAGATCAGTGGTTTTGAGGGAGTGGGATGTCAAACAAAGGAAGGGGAGAATAGTTAGAACACAGGGCATTCTTAGAGCAGAGAAACTCTTTTGCATGAACCTGCAATGTTGGACACATGACATTACACATTTGTCAAAACCCACAAACAGGCAACGCTAATATAAACTATGGACTTAATTAATGAATATATATCAATATTGGTTCATCAATTGTAACAAATGTACCACACAAATATAAGATGTTAATAATGAAAACAGTGTACAGGGGAAGAAGGGTATATGGGAACTCTCTGCACCCCGGCACAATTTTTCCATAAGCCTAAAATTGCTATAAATTTGAAATCTATTTAAAAAAAATTAAAGGGGCTAGGTCTTTGATTAATGATTATATGTTTGGGGAAAAAGATGAAGGAAGCAGGAAAGTTTTAAGAACACTACTTTAAAGGTCATTTAAAGATTTCCGGTATAAAACTCTTTAGAACTGCCTAATGCAAAAGACCCCTAAAGATTTTTTAATATTTTCATTCAGAATTACTTAAAAATAGACATTATACTTCATCTGGTTATAGCTTACCATTTAGCCTTGCTTTCAATGTGCATTTTAAAAGATCATAGATTTAGACACAAACTCCCTAAAGGAATGAATTACTTGACTGAGGACTGTGGGACCATGGTCTCAGGGAACATATAGTTCAATTGGCATAATATAGTTTATAAAGAAAATGTTCTACATTCTACTTTGATGAGTAGTGTCTGGGGTCTTAAAAGCTTGTGAGCAGCCATCTAAGATATTCCACTGGTCCCAGCCTGTTGGGAGCAAGGGAAAATGAAGAAAACCAAAGACACAAGGGAAAGATTAGTCTAAAGGACTAATGGGTCACAACTACCACTGCCTCCACCAGACTGAGTCCAACAAAACTAGATGGTGCCTGGCTACCACCACTGACTGCTCTGACAGGGATCACAATAGAGGGTCCCAGACAGGGCTGGAGAAAAATGTAGAACAAAATTCTAACTCACAAAAAAAGACCAGACTTGCTGGCCTGACAGAGACTGGAGAGTATGGCCTCCAGACACCCTTTTAGCTCAGTAATGAAGTCACTCCTGAGGTTCATCCTTCAGCCAAAGATTATACAGGCCCATAAAATAAAATGAGACTAAAGGGACAATCCAGCCTAGGGGCAAGGACTAGAAGGCAAGAGAGAACAGAAAAGCTGGTAATAGGGAACCCAAGGTCGAGAAGCGGAGAATGTTGACATGTCCTGGGGTTGGTAACCAATGCTACAAAACAGTATGTGTGCTTATCGTTTAATAAGAAGCTAGTTTGTTCCGTAAACCTTCATCTAACGTACAATAACAAAAAAAAGAAGAAAAAAAAATTATGGATAAACTTAGTGCCTAATGGAGAAGACAATATTGACTCCAATGAAAAGATGTTTTATATATTGTGTTACCTGTAATCCAGTGACAGGTATGAAAAATAAGAAATCATTAATGCAACTCATCTAAAATGTAATTAGAAAGAAAGAGAATGCTAAAAATCACACCTGGTATGTTAGTTTCCTTTTGCTGCTGTAGCAAAAACCCCAAATTTAGTGGCTTAAAACAACATAAATTCATTATTTAATAATTCTTTAGGTCCAAAGTCTGATACAGGTCTCAATGGGCTGAAACCAAGATTTCAGAAGGACTGCATTCCCTTCTGGAAGCTCTTGGAGAGAGTCAATTACCCTGAATTTTCCACTTCTAAAGGCTGCCCACACTCTTGAGTGATGACCCTCTTCCTCCATCTTCAAAGCCAAGCACAGCTGGTCAAATCCTTCTTTCATCTTATCACCCTAACTTCTTTTCTGCTTTCCCCTTCCACTTTTAAGGACCTTTTTGATTACATTGGGCCCGCCCAGATAATCCAGAATATCTCCCTATTTTAAGGTCAGATGATTAGCAATATTAATTCCATCCACAACCTTAATTCCTTTTTGCAAGGTAAAGTAACATATTCACACATACTAAAACCCAAAAAACCACACTCTCTTCCATCAAGTTGATTTCGAATCATAGTGGCCCTATGGGACAGAGCAGAATTGTCCCATAGGGTTTCCAAGGCTGTAAATCTTTACTGAAGTAGACTGCCACATCTTTCTCTGATGGAATGGCTGGTGTATTTGAACTGCTGACCTTTTGGTTAGCAGCCCAACACTTTAATCGCTACACCACCAGGGCCCCTTGCATACAAACTAGTGATTGAATGTGACCATCTTTGGGGAAGGGTATTATTTTTTCTACCACATCTGGGTTCTCTTTGAAGCCCCTGCTTTGGAATTTGAATATACTCTATTAAATATACTTAAAGACAAAAGTTGAGGTAACATTATCATTCACTAAAACCTGGTGTTTAGCAAGATGACCCACTGCCATCGAGTCAATTCTATCTTAAAAAAAAAAGGGACGGTACAAATTTCAGCTTTGCCATTTGTTATGGATTGAATTGTGTTCCCCAAATACATGTTGTGAATCCTAACAACTATACACATGGTTATAATCTCATTTGGGAATGGGTTTTCTTCATTACGTATATGAGGCAGTATTAGTCTAGGGTGTGTTTTAAGTCAATCTCTTTTGAGATACAAAAGAGCAGATTAAGTACGCAACTGAGCAAGCAGAGATGGGTGAAAACAGATGCCAGGCCATATGAAGATTCCAAGTGTCTGAGGAATAGAAGCTGAAAAGAGGCAAGGCAGTGGCATTACTAGGGGAGCACAGGGGTACGGAATGTACCCCCTGACACTGTCAGAGGAGGTGACACCAAAGTGACCCCAGGTCCCGCAGCAGCAGCAGTGGCGGCAGCTGGGCTGGTGCCATCACGGGAGGGGCTGCCAAGGCAATGGCATTACTAGGGTTGATGTCACCCATCACCCAGTTCAGTAACTTGTCTTCCTCCCCACTCATAATTTACCAGTCAGTGTGTGGGCAGACGGATCTTGGCACCCACGACTGGGAGGAGAGGACGGTCTTTGCCTTGGCTAATGGGAGAGGAGCGAAGCTGCAGGGAGCTGTGTGGGTTGGGGCTGGGAGGGGCCGGGCCGCTATGCTCACTGAGGAGGGTTCACCAGGCAGCACCACCCACCCCAGGCAGGGGTGTGGTGGAGGGGGACACCATGAGTTACAGCACTGAGTGACATCAACCCTAGTGACACCTCTGAACCAAGGACTTTTCTCCAGGGCTGATGGAAAGAGAAAGCCTGCTCCTACAGCCAGTGCCCTGAATTCTGACTTCTGGCCTCCTAAACTGAGAAAATAAATTTGTTTGTTAAAGCCACCCACTTGTGGTTATTTCTCTTATAGCAGCGCTAGTTAACTAAATATACCATATAATAGCTGTTTATCATATTTTTGAAATTTTCTGGCATTGTTCGTCTCATGTAAAGAATGGAGAAGACAACACCTCACAGGACTGGCTTGAGGATGAAGTTAAGTTAGGTAAACGAGTGAGCATAGCATCTGGTTCTGCATAATGCTGTTGTTGTCATTTGAGTCAGCCCCAACCGTGGTGACCCCACCCACAACTGAACCAAACACCACCTGCGCCATCCCCATGATTGGTGGCAGATCACACTGTTGTCATCCCTAAGGTTTTCATTGGCTGATTTTCAAAAGCAGATCACCAGGTCTTTCTTCCTAGTCCATCTGGAACAGGGATGGATTACCCAATAAGCAAGGTATGCACAGGCTTACTTGTGCTTACTTACTAATCTGTAGTACACAATTTTACATCCCACATGTACCCTGCTTACTGGCTAATCTGCCTCTGGTCTGGAAGCTCCACTGAAATGTATTCAGCATCATAGCAACAAGCAAGCCTCCAATGAGCCGCGTTAGCCTGAAATCAAACCTAGGTCTCCTGTATGCAAGACAAGAATTCTACCACTGTACCACCAATGCCCCAGTTTAGCATAAGCCCTCCAGAAATAGTTAATATTAGATTATCAAAAACAATATATTTGCTATTTCATCTTCCTTCTGCCCAGGACAAGAATGTTTTTCTTTATTATTATCTGCTGCTTTGTTCTTTCTTGGAACCCTGGTGGCATGGAGGTTTCGAGCTCGGCTGCTAACCAAAAAAGTCCACAGTTCAAATCCACCAGCCAATCTTTGGAAACCCTGTGGGACAGTTCTACTCTGTCCCATACGGTTGCTATGAGTCAGAATCAACAGAACAGCAACGGGTTTGGTTTTTTGGTTTTTGTTGTTGTTTTTTATTGCTTCAGCTTGAATAATTTCTAAAATGCATATGTCACTATAGCCTGCACGCCAAGACATTTTATTAAGTTCACTTGTTAAAACTTTTTCATTTCTTGGATAACTTAATAGGAGATTTCTTAGGAGGACCATAATCTTAAACGGTAATTTAATCTTTCCAAAAAGAACACTGTAACATTATAGGTAATGCTATTACTAAATGATAGAAATATTATCTAGACAATATTATCTGACAGTATATGGCATTTCACTATAAATTTTCTCTCATCCTGTAATATCTGTTCATGATCAGAGGAATGAGAAAAGACAGCTACAGCCAGCACCGATGTTACTGCAACAATTTTAATGTGTACTTTCTTATTGATCTAATATATACTTCTGGTAAAAGAATTTCAAGTATCATAAAATCTTTCCTCAAATTCTATATTCCCAGATAGAGTTGCCACCTGTGCGGTTACAGAGCCATTTTACAAGACTTTCTGACTCCTCCACTTATTTTATTAGCATCCAGTTTTAGGTAGTAATCCTTTCTCATAGGATCACTCAAAACATGTGTTCCCATATGTTCAAGTAATAACATATATATGAGAGCACAAAAATACTCTGTCTTTTCACTTTCTTGGAGTGGAGTGAGCTCTAAATCAAATGTTGATTATTGAGTATCAGCCACGTACAAGGAGCCGAATACAAACTAGGCTCATTTACCTGGAAAATTCTTAGATGCACAGAATAAACGGGGAAAAATGCATGGTACTACTGGAACCATCACTTTAGAGATACAGGTAGGTAGGGTATAGCAGGTATGGCAGGTGTTGCACCAGCCCTGGGCGTGTGCCGCCACCGAGCAGTTTCTATTCACCCAGTAAGGCAACTGGCTTATCTATGGAGAATGGCACCTATGGCAAGTGCTGAAATTGCGCCCCGTCCAAACATCTGACACCCCTCTGTTAGATAACATTACCATAAAAATATCAGCTCAAAAATACAAGTCAAGTGCATTAATCTTTTAGTCAACACATTACCATGCTTGAGGAAGGACATTGGGGCACACTTGGTTAATAGAACCTGCTTATGGTGCCACACAAGCAAGGCGGGTGCAATATCCTAGATATGGCACTGCATCACAGGTTAACTGATTATAATACATGTACAATAATTCAAATATATTTTCAATTTTCAGGTTTAGAAGTACAGACACCTGTGATTTAGTCCTAGCCCTGCCATGAATTAGCATGCAATTTTTAAACAAGTCACTTTTAAGCCCTTGGGATCAGGCATGGTTTACTCAAACTATAAAATAAGGAAATAAAGACTAGTTCTCCAAGTGCCCTTCCAGTTTTAAAAATTTATCAGCATTTAGTGGCTATCGTCAGAAATCCAAATTCTCTCAAGGGAAAAAAAAAAAAAAAACCTCTTATTAACAAAGTTATTGTATATATACTTTGAAAAGCCAACAAAATGAAATTTACTTTCTCAACAAAGTTTAAAAAATAGGCATTAGGTTAAGTTCAGTATAACATATGGCAGTGAGTTTCAAATCTGTTAATTTTGGAAGTCGAAAATGCACTAATATTCATATTTTTAATGGGCTATTTGCTATGAGTTTAGGGGGATTTTATTGCAGTAGTTGAAAATTTCAGCACATTATTTTGTTTTTGTGGCATATGGAGATGTTCCAGAAATAACCAGCTGTGGACTTCCCAACAGTGTTCTCGTTTTCAATGACATCGTACTGGTAGTCTTGCCTATATTATTTGTCTTTACATGTCAGACTTAAAATCCACAGAATATCCATTTGCTGCCTGTACTGATACTACACCCTTCAGTATGGATTACATGTTTTCATGGATTGAATTGTGTCCCCCCAAAAATTTGTCAACTTAGCTGGGCCATGAGTCCCAGTATTGTGTGATTGTCCACCATTTTATGTGATTTCCCTATGTGCTGTAAGTCCTATCACTATGATGAAATGAGATGGATTAGTGGCAGTTATGTTGATGACATACACAAGATTAGACAATGTCTTAAGCAAATCTGTTTGAGATATAAAAGAGAGAAGCGAGCAGAGAGACATGGAGACATACCACCAAGAAAGCAGTGCTGGGAGCAGAGCACATCCTTTGGACCTGATGTTCCTGCACTAAGACCAGATCAAAGGAAGACTGATGACAAGGACTTTCCTCCAGTGCCAACAGAGAGAGAAAGCCTTACCCTGGAGCTGGTGCCCTGAATTCGGACTTCTAGCATACCAGACGGTGAGAAAATAAAGTTCTCTTGTTAAAGCCATCCACTTGTGGTATTTCTGTTATAGCAACACTAGATGACTAAGATGCATGTCAACATAAGGAAAACAAAAATCCTTACAACTGGACCAATAAGCAACATCATGATAAATGGAGAAAAGATTGAAGTTGTCAAGGATTTCATTTTACTTGGATCCACAATCAACACCCATAGAAGCAGCAGTCAAGAAATCAAATGATGTATTGCACTGGACAAATCTGCTGCAAAAGAATTCTTTAAAGTGTTAAAAAGCAAAGATGTCACTTTGAGGACTAAAGTATGCCTGACCCAAGCCATGGTATTTTCAATTACTTCATATGCACGTAAAAGATGGACAATAAATGAGGAAAGAAGAAGAACTGATGAATTATGGTGTTGGCAAAGAATAGAGAATATACCATGGACTGCCAGAAGAACAAACAAATCTGCCTTGGAAGAAGTACAGCCAGAATGCTCCTTACAAGCAAGGATGGTTAAAATTTTTCTCTCCAACTTCAGACATGTTATCCGGAAGGACTGGTCCTTAAAGAAGGACATCATGCTTGGTAAAGTAGAGGGTCAGCGAGAGAGAGGAAAACCCTCAACAAGATGGACTGACACAGTGGCTGCAACAATGGGCTCAAACATACCAACAACTGTGAGGATGATGTAGGACCTATCAGCGTTTTGGTCTGTTGTACACAGGAGTTGCAACGAGTCGGAAATGACTCCGTGGCACCTAACAACAAGAACAGCTGATACTATGTTTTCTCAATAATTTTGAAGTGTTGCCCCTTCTTAAAAGTATTTATGATTTTGCTTTCTCAGCTGCCATACAAGACAAAGTCATTGTCTTTAGAACATGACATCAGTTTAAATGACTTAAAGAGATCAACTGTCTAAAAATATCTTTGTTGGGTATTTTGATACTTTCCAAGGATAATGAATACCTTACTGGTTGATCTTTAACAAAGGCACTTACTTTTTTAGAAGATTTGTGAGTTACATTTTTTAAATGTTATAGATAAATGTATCTTACACTTTATACTCTTTGCATCTTGAGTTGAGCTATAAATGATGAGAACGAACCAATTCCAGAACTTTAGAGGTTTTCCTACATATAAATCCATTATCATCAAGGGGATTCAGACTCATAATTACCCTGTGGGACAGAGTAGAACTGCCCCATAGGGTTTACAAGGCTGTAATGTTTACGGAAGCAGACTGCCATATTTTTCTCCCCCTGAGCCAACTTTTCAATTAGCAGCCAAGCGCTTTAACCACTAGGTCACTGAATTTAAAATTGGTTTTGATAAATATCTAATATCCTGGGGGTGTAATTGTTTTGTTTCGTTTTTCTTAAGCAATTGATCCAATAAGCAATAGCCAGTAATGTCTTCAAAATATCTACTTTAAAAAGAAGTTGCCGCAGAGTTGATTCCACCCTCCTGTGTGGCAGAATAGGACTACACTCCATAGGGTTTTCTATGACCGTAATCCTATGGCAGTAGATTGCCAGGCCTTTCTTCCACAGCACCGCTGAGCTGATTCAAATCACCAACATTTCAGTTAACAGTCCAGTGCAAGCCATTTGTGCAACCTTTATTATAAAATCCTTGAAGTACTATGTAATTTTTAAGGGATCATGAAGATAATTTTTGAGGAAAGAAAACAGTTAAATGTTTTGCATTAATTTGTTTTTAGGGAAAATACTCCAACAGAGGAGGAAAAGGATATATCAACTAGGTTTTGCCCAGGTCCACATTAAATTGCTACAGCTGGGTATAACTGTAAAAAAGAAAAAAAAAAATCTGGATACAACTATTAGCATATACTTGTTCAGTCTAAATCTGAACATATGTTTTAGTTTAACAGCAATAGACTGTGAAATTTTTGTCACTTGTTCTCTTAGGGCTTCCTAAAATGTGTTTATGTTCCAGGTGTATACTTAGTTCAGTTAGTAACCAATATAAAGATTTTTTTCTATCTAAAATTCCAAGTTGTAGGGTAGTTTTATTGAACTAAACAAGTTTTTTTTAACTAAACTGACGCAGCTCTCTAGAATACAGCAAGAAATTACACATGATTGAACCAAAACCAAAACCATACATTACATAGGCTTAAAACATCTAGTTTGAATTCAATTAATTAAATTTTACAATGTTCTCTATTATTCCAAAATAGATCAGTTTTCATAACAAAGAGCTCATCACCTTATCAATCTGTCACAAATATTTGTACTTTTGACCACAAATGTGTCCTAGTCTTACCTATTGATTGAAGAAGAATTAATGATGCTGATGTTGTTGTTAGGTGCCGTCGAGTCGGTTCCAACTCATAGCGGCCCTATGCACAACAGAATGAAACACTGCCCGGTCCTGCACCATCCTCACCATTGTTATGCTTGAGCTCACTGTTGCAGCCACTGTGTCAATCCACCTCGTTGAGGGTCTTCCTCTTTTCCACTGACCCTGTACTCTGCCAAGCATGATGTCCTTCTCCAGGGACTCATCCCTCCTAGCAACATGTCCAAAGTAGGCAAGACGCAGTCTCGCCATCCCTGCCTCCAAAGAGCGTTCTGGCCACACTTCTTCCAAGACAGATTTGTTCGTTCTTTTAGCAGTCCATGGTATATTCAATATTCTTCGCCAACACCACAATTCAAAGGTGTCAACTCTTCTTCGGTCTTCCTTATTCATTGTCCAGCTTTCACATGTGTATGCTGTGATTGAAAATACCATGGCTTGGGTCAGGCGCACCTCAGTCCCCAGGGTGACATCTTTGCTCTTCAACACTTTGAAGAGGTCCTTTGCAGCAGATTTGCCCAATGCAATGCGTCTTTTGATTTCTTGACTGCTGCTCCCATGACTGTTGATTGTGGATCCAAGTAAAATGAAATCCTTGACAACTTCAATCTTTTCTCCGTTTATCATGATGTTGCTCATTGGTCCAGTTGTGAGGATTTTTGTTTTCTTTATGTTGAGGTGTAATCCATACTGAAGGCTGTGGTCTTTGATCGTCATCGGTAAGTGCTTCAAGTCCTCTTCACTTTCAGCAAGCAAGGTTTGTCATCTGCATAACGCAGGTTGTCAATGAGTCTTCCTCCAATCCTGACGCCCCATTCTTCTTCATATAGTCCAGCTTCTCGGATTATTTGTTCAGCATACAGATTAAATAGGTATGGTGAAAGAATACAACCCTGACGCACACCTTTCCTGACTTTAAACCAATCAGTATCCCTTTGTTCTGTCCGAATAACTGCCTCTTGATCTATGTACAGGTTCCCCATGAGCACAATTAAGTGTTCTGGAATTCCCATTCTTTGCAATGTTATCCATAAGTTGTTATGATCCACACAGTCGAATGCCTTTGCATAGTCAATAAAACACAGGTAAACATCCTCCTGGTATTCTCTGCTTTCCGCCAGTATCCATCTCACATCAGCAGTGATATCCCTGGTTCCACATCCTCTTCTGAAACCGGCCTGAGTTTCTGGCAGTTCCCTGTCAATATACTGCTGCAGCCACTTTTGAATGATCTTCAGCAAAATTTTGCTTGTGTGTGATATTAATGATATTGTTCTATAATTTCCACATTTGGTTGGATCACCTTTCTTGGGAATAGGCATAAATATGGATCTCTTCCAGTCAGTTAGCCAGGAAGCTGTCTTCCATATTTCTTGGCATAGACGAGTGAGCACCTCCAGCACTGCATCTGTTTGTTGAAACATCTCAATTGATATTCCATCCATTCCTGGAGGCTTTTCACCAATGCCTTCAGAGCAGCTTGGACTTCTTCCTTCAGTACCATCAGTTCCTGATCATATGCCACCTCTTGAAATGGTTGAATATCAACTAATTCTTTTTGGTATAATGACTCTGTGTATTCCTTCCATCTTCTTTTGATGTTTCCTGTGTCGTTTAATATTTTCCCCATGGAATCCTTCACTATTGCAACTCGAGGCTTGAATTTTTTCTTCAGTTCTTTCAGCTTGAGAAACACCGAGCGTGTTCTTCCCTTTTGGTTTTCCATCTTCAGCTCTTTGCACGTGTCATTATAATACTTTACTTTGTCTTCTCGAGAGGCCCTTTGAAATCTTCTGTTCAGTTCTTTTACTTCAAAAATTCTTCCTTTTGCTTTAGCTGCTCAACGCTCAAGAGCAAGTTTCAGAGTCTCCTCTGACGTCCATCTTGGTCTTTTCTTTCTTTCCTGTCTTTTCAGTGACCTCTTGCTTTCTTCATGGATGATGTCCTTGATGTCATTCCACAACTCGTCTGGTCTTCGGTCACTAGTGTTCAATGCGTCAAATCTATTCTTCAGATGGTCTCTAAATTCAGGTGGGGTATACTCAAGGTCATATTTTGGCTCTCTTGGACTTGCTCTGATTTTTTTCAATTTCAGTTTGAACTTGCATATGAGCAATTGATGGTCTGTTCCACAGTCGGCCCCTGGCCTTGTTCTGACTGATGATATTGAGCTTTTCCATCATCTCTTTCCACAGATGTAGTCAATTTGATTTCTGTGTGTTCCATCTGGCGAGGTCCATGTGTATAGTCGTCGTTTATGTTGGTGAAAGAAGGTATTTGCAATGAAGAAGTCATTGGTCTTGCAAAATTCTATCATTCAACCCCCAGCATTTTTTCTATCACCAAGGCCATATTTTCCAAATACTGATCCTTCTTCTTTGTTTCCAACTTTCGCATTCCAATCGCCAGTAACTATCAATGCATCTTGATTGCATGTTTGATCAATTTCAGACTGTAGCGGCTGATAAAAATCTTCTATTTCTTCATCTTTGGCCCTAGTGGTTGGTGCGTAAATTTGAGTGATAGCCGTATTAACTGGTCTTCCTTGTAGGCGTATGGATATTATCCTATCACTGAGAGTGTGGTACTTCAGGATAGATCTCGAAAAGTTCTTTTTGACAATGAATGCAGCACCATTCCCCTCTGAGTTGTCATTCCCAGCATAGTAGACTATATGATTGTCCAATTCAAAATGGCCAATACCAGTCCATTTCAGCTCACTAATGCCTAGGATGTTGATGTTTATGCATTCCATTTCATTTTTGATGATTTCCAATTTTCCTAGATTCATACTTCGTACATTCCAGGTTCTGATTATTAACGGATGTTTGTAGCTGTTTCTTCTCATTTTGAGTCGTGCCACATCAGCAAATGAAGGTCCTGGAAGCTTTCCTCCATCTACATCATTAAGGTCGACTCTCCTTTGAGGAGGCAGCTCTTCCCCACTCATCTTTTGAGTGCCTTCCAACCTGGGGGGCTCACCTTCCAGCACTATATTAGACAATGTTCCACTGCTATTCATAAGGTTTTCACTGGCTAATGCTTTTCAGAAGTAGACTGCCGGGTCCTTCTTCCTAGTCTGTCTTAGTCTGGAAGCTCAGCTGAAACCTGTCCTCCATGGGTGACCCTGCTGGTATCTGAATACCGGTGGCACAGCTTCCAGCATCACAGCAACACACAAGCCCCCACAGTACGACAAACTGACAGACACGTGGGGGAATTAATGATACAAACATCCATTTAAAGTCTAATTTGTTGTTTTCCCACAGTGTGCTTTAAAAATATAATAGTATTTTAGCAACTTTCCTATACACATTAGCATATTAAATGGTCTGAGAAATCTTGCCATGAAGAAACCACTTTGATATTCTTTAACCCTCCATTTCCCAAATTTAGCCCATGTAATCTCTATATCCCATAAAAGCTATTAACTTGGTGCAGAAAATACTTTCCAAACCTTAGCATGGAAAATATTTCTCCAAATCTTCCTTGCACACTTACTTTCTAATTCTTAAATCATTTGGTTTCAAATACTGAAAATCCAAATTTTTGTACTTTAAGCTTCCTATGACTCATTCATTTTTTTTTAATAGAGCCCACAATAAACTGGTGACCTTAACCTCACCTTTTATGTAATTCAACTCAATGTAGCAAATATGCACTAAGAAACTCTGCTTGGTATTATAAAGCTGTGATATCATCTCTTACTTTTCATTTTGTAAGACCAAATAGACCAAAGTTCTAATTTTTTTTTTTTTTTAATTTTACAAATCACAATTTATACCCACCTGATCATTCTTCTGGAACCATATCTTCTCAAAAATTTCTACAATCATCTGGAGTAATGACAATCAATATTAGGCATCCAAGTCTAATCGGTGAAGCACATATCCTGTGATTAAGGAGTCACTCCAAACATCTGGACTTCTCTGATATCACTACTTCACATTCCCTTATTAAGGTGATATTCTTTGAAAATTTTATGTAAATCTATTATGTCAACATCCCCCTACATATGATTTTTGGGGGGGACCAGGGTACACCACTACAATAATGTCTTTCCAAACAAAATTCTTTAAACTTCACTTTTTTATTAAGACAATAGTTAAACTTTTACCTAAGAAACTTGTAAGGAAATAGAATCAACTCATACATAACTGTTGTTGCATTCAGAAATAAAGTGGCTTCACTGGAAGGACATATTTACTTAAACTAAAAAATTAAGTCAGTGTTTTTCTGACACTGAATTTCCAATAAAATTTTAACTTGTAGGCTTACTATTATCTTTCAAAATTTGTAATTTTTTTTTAATTTGGCCAATGCTTATTAAAAATAAATTTAATTGTAATAATTCATTGGCTAATTTAAGTACTAGAGGTTTATCCAAACAGAAAATAACGAACCTTAAAATTTTAATTTTTGTATATTTTGATTGCAGATAAGTACGACACAGAAAAAAAATTATATAGGAATAAAATTCTGAGGAAAGTGAAATGGAGGTAGAGTCAAGAAAAAAAAATGAGTAGCCAAAATTTTCAATTGTTAAAGAAGAGTTTTCTGTGTAGCTTTTAAATGGAAAATATTGGGCATCATATGCTATGGTACTTATCTTTCATTGGATATATTTTAAAAGGTGACATACAACATACCAAGTATACTATCCTTGATCATATTTTAAGTTATGGTGAAAAATATTAGATGTCAACTTAAAATATATAGGAATAATAATAGTTTTTCAAAATTCTTTTAGCAAGTATATGAGTGAATGCTTAAAGATTGCTGGTTTAGGAAAGTCAGAAAATAAATAAATGCACTAGAGAAATGTAGTAGGATTGCAGGATCAAAAAGGGTCCATATAGGTTGTTGTTGTTGTTAGGTACCGTCAAGTCAGTTCCGACTCATAGTGACCCTATGCACAACAGAACGAAACACTGCCCAGTCCTGTGCCATCCTCACAGTCATTGCTATGTTTGAACCCATTGTTGCAGCCACTGTGTCAATCCATCCAGTTGAGGGTCCCCCTTTTTCACTGACCCTCTCCACCATGATGTCCTCCAGGGACTGGTTCCTTCTGATAACATGTCCAAAATATGTGAGATGAATTTTCGCCACCCTTGCTTCTAAGGAGCATTCTGGTTATACTTCTTCCAAGACATATCTGATTGTTCTTTCAGCATTCCACGATATATTCAATATTCTTCACCAACGCCAAATTCAAAGTCATTAATTCTTCTTTGGTCTTCCTTATTTATTGTCCAGCTTTTGCATGCATATGAGACGACTGAAAATACCATGGCTTGGGTCAGGCACACCTAAGTCCTCAAAATGACTTCTCTGCTTTTTAACATTTTACCATATAGGTTAAAAAAAAAAATTAGTGGTCATGAGTTTAAAGTGAGACCAATCAGCTTGGTTGCAGGTTTTCCTCTAGCCATGTTTAGCTCTCCATGCGCAAATGTGGAGGGTGAGGAGAACTAGATTTAATCCAGGGTTAGAATTTTGCCATGTAACAATAAAAAAAAAAAAAAAAAAAATGGAGCAAGTGAATTGATAATGTCTGCAAAGGAATGATTACAATGATGGACTCTAAACTAAGTATGGAGGGCAACGAAGGATAGAAGACTGTGAAGTACTGTTTTAAAAGGTGGTAGGAACAATGGACAATAGGTCCCATAGAGGTAAAAATAAATAAATAAATCTAGAGAACTAAACAGAGAGTTGCGGAAAGTTTAGTGGTAGTAGTAAGAAATTGGAATGCTTGAAATGGAAATTATGGTGGGATCACAGATATCAGCAAGGCAGATCTAAGGACTCACCATGGGATGAGATGGATAGGTAGCTAGTGATGAGATGGATAAGGCAGGCTGGTGGACAAGCTCATTGGAGGACAGGAAGTCCAGGAAGTGAATAGCCAGGCTGCAAGAATTATCACCATGTTTGCTGAATCACCAAGAGTTATGACAGGTGCATAGTGATGAAGAGAGTCACAGAAGTCTAGAACCTAAACTGGAAGGCTATAGTTGACATCAGGAAGGAGAGGCAGTAGATGGAGAAGAAAAGGAAGAATTGTCTGGAAACACCAGGCCTAGAGGTATGAAGGTACAGAAAAAACTCACCATTACTTTGAGAAAACTTCGGGTGACACAGTGTCCTTGGAGAAGAGCCAGCTGACAGTGAATGCAGTAATTACAAAAAAGGTGATTTTGTAGATAACTGATCATGACCTCCAGAGAGCAGAGAAGGGATTCAGAATGGAAAGAGGTAGCAGATAGTCTGAAAAGGAGATGCACAAATGGAATGAAACTCTGGGAAACAAGGAAACAACTGAGAATCCTGGGTTTCTGTATGACTGACAAAAATAGTGATAGAGATCATAATGAGATTAATTTTGATGTTACCAACAGAGATAGTGATGGTGGAGCTGTGAATGTTGAGGAAGAAGGAGGGATTAAGTAGGATCTTTCAAGCAGCTTGGAGAATTCAAGACCCCCTTCTTTCCTCCTGTCATTGGTGCTGTGGAGGCTGGAGAAGGGATGGCCTTATTAGAATACCATGTGGGACTCCTTTTATAGTAACTAATTCCATTAAAGATTAGACTGCTTATCAAAATGGCTTAGAGCTCTAGGGGTAGAATCTTGCCCTCACCGGCGCTACTAAGAATTAGCAACATCTTTCTTTACTGGATTCTGAGACACCACAATCTCCGGATTTTCATCATTTGTACTGATCCTCTCAGACCCTTTGTAGAATTCTCCTTCTCTTGTTGACCTGAAACTGATGGACCGTTCTATGGCTCTGTCCTCAGACCTCTTTTCTTCAGTCTCTCTCCCATGGGGTTTTCGATTAGTCATGTAGTTTTAAAAAATCAGTAGCCATCTAGTCAGTTCCAACTAAAGGTGATCCCAGGTGTTACAGAGTAGAACTGCACTCCAGAGGGTTTTCAAAGCTGTGACCTTTTGGAAGCAGATTTCAAGGCCTTTATTCCAAGGTGCCTCTGGGGAGGTTCAAACCACCAACCTTCCGGTTAGTGCTTAACCATTTGCACCACCCAGAAACTCCCTCATGGCTTTAAACACCATATATTCACGGAGGAGGCTTATTCTAATATGTCTAATACGCTATTTCTAAATATCCAGCTGTAGCTGTGACTTTGTCCTGAGTTCCAAATTCACATATACAGCAGCTGACCTAATATCTTCACTGAGATGCCAAAATGTACCACAATTTTAACATTTCTGAAAGATATTCTTACTCTCCTCACCCCAGGCCCCCAGAACTACCTTCTCCTCTCAGTTTTCCTATCTCTGTATGTCATTTTACCCATTGTTCAGGACAACAATAACTTAGGTATCTTAATTGAGACGTCTCTTTCTTTCACTCTGCATATCTAACACATCAGAATGTCTTGCCACTCTCTTCCCAAAATTCTATCACTCACCACTTCCTGCAGCGCCTTCAAGCTACTATCATTTCTCTCTTGAGCTACCACAGTACCACCAAAATGGTCTTCCTGCTTCCATTCTCCCTGTAATCTACTCTCCAACAACAACCAGAGTGGTTTTTAAAAAAAAAAAAAAAATGTAAGTGTATTCACATCAACTACCCTGTTTTAAACATTTTCAGCTAAGGGCTTCCCAGTGTCCCTACGCAGTCTTCAAGCCCCAGTTTGGACAGATACCTGCATAGCTCTCTGGCCTCCACTTCTCTCACTCACCCCCTCTCACCCTCTGCTCCAGCTATCAGGCTTTCCCACCACTCCTGGATCATACCAACCTCAGTCTTCCTCACAGCCATTACGCCATTTCCTCTGCCTGGAAGGTCTCCTCCTGAATCTTTGCATGGCTCACTCTTGCTCAGTCATCAAGCTTCCACTCAGGCTTTCCCTGAACATACTATATAAAATAACCTGCACCTGAACCAAGCCATGGTATTTTTAGTCACTTCATACGCATGCGAAAGCTGGACAATGAAAAAGGCAAAAAAAGAATTGATGCATTGGTGTTGGCAAAGAATATTGAATGGACTGCCAGAAGAATGAACAAATCAATTATGGAGGAAATACAGCCAGAATGCTCCTCAGAAGTGAGAACAGCAAGACTTTGGCTAGCTTACTTTGCACATGTCATCAGGAATGACCACTTGCTAGAAAAGGACATCTTTTTTGGTAAAGGAAAGGGTCAACAAAAACAAGGAAAACTCTCAAGGAGATAGATTGACACAACAGCAACCACAACAATGGACTTAAACATACCAGCGATCATGAAAATGGCACAGAACCAGGCAATGTTTTGTTCTATCATACTTGGATCACCATGAGGCAGAGCCAACTCATGGCACCTAGTAACAGCCATCATTCCAAATCACCCAGTCACCTTATTCTGGTTCATTTTCTCCATAGTACTAATTACCATCTGACACTGCATTTCAAATTGATTTATTTTCTTGCTTATTAGCTGTCTTCTTCACTAGAAATATAAGCCCCAGGAACCCAGTGCCATGCCTTTCTTTTCCATCCCTGTATTCCCAAAACCTAGAATTGTTCTATCAGCAGATAATATTGCTGAATGAATTGCTGAATAAATGAATGGTCAATTTATAAACACATCTCTACTTCTTCATCCCTTTTTACCAAATTAAATGCTAAATTTTAACTTCTACTGACTTACACAGCTCAATTTCATTCCTCTTTGCATCCTGTATAAATATTTCTAATCTGACCCAATCCTGTATCCCATTGTATTGTGTAGGAATATATTTAAAAAGGTATCATCTTTGGTGAGATGTGGTAAATTATTTTGAAGTCAAGTTTCAATATCAGTAGCTTCCCTTTCAAAGAAGAAAATTGAATTTGTCCTTCTTCCTCTTTTCCTCTAGTCAAATGGAGACAAAATTTTTGTAACTTGAATAGCCTCTTGTAAGTTTTTAAGACTTCAGGCACTGTACAACAAACTAGGAGGTAGAACAGAAGCAGTAAAAATGATATTAGGCCAATTAACTGGGATGGCCCATGAAACCATGACCCTAAGTCCCCAAATCAAGAAACCAAATCCCGTGAGGTGTTTGGTTGTACTTAAGTAACCTCAGCAGCTACTATTCTTTACTGTTGTTGCTGATGTTGTAAAAATATATATAACATACACATTTGCCAATTCAACTTTTTACAGCTGTATAACTTAGTGACTTCAGTTACATGAATTCTCTGTCCCGCCACTATCCATAATCAATGTAAATTTTCCATCATCATAAACTCGGTACAAACTTTTAAATAGCAAGATGATGTTTTGTTTTAATGTAATTTATAATCAGCCTCTTCTTCGTGGTTTGCTGACTAAAATACAATTTTTCTTTTTTTTTTTTTTTTAACAGGCTGTGCTCTTTCTATTTCACTCAAAAAGGACCCAGAATCTCTAAATAAAAGAGTTATTCCATGAGGCTATTCAGCCTCCTGAAAAAAAATCACAAATTGGACTTTTTTTTCTAAGTCCATTTAAACACATCAAAGCTTAAAATTTTTTTAATTAAACTTTAGAACCATTTGGGAAGGATTGATGATAATGGTCCTGCTCACTCAATTTTTTTTTTTTTTTTGCATAAATATGCTATTGCATTTGGGAATTCACACAAGCTCTGCCTTCTGCTTGGAATATTAGTTACTCTTCTCTTAACCTGGCTTACCCATACTCACCCTTCAGGTGTCAGCTTGGCTATCTCTCTCTAACCAAAGAGTTGGGGGCCCCTCCTACAAGTTCCCAGGGCACTCTGCACTTCCCCTATTGTAGGTCTGTTTACATGGCATTGTAATGTTCTATTTGCTTGTCTCTAACTCCTAATAAACTTGAATCACCCTGAGAGCAGGAGTTGATTGTGCTCTTCACTAATATATCTGTTTCAAAGCAGGCTCTAAATAAATAGTTTATAACAGTTATTACATGAATCGATTAATCAATAAGTGCCAATTGATTCCTTCATTCACTCTCAGTGTACTTGAATACAGCCACAGTACCAGTAATTTTCCAAGACATTGAGAACTCTACTGTTCATCCACTGAGTTCTGAAAGAGCTAGCATATTTTTTGAAAATAGGTTAATTCTGTATCAATTCTTTCATTACAGAAGCAGCATCCAATTGTTGCCACGGTATATATAAAAAAAATTATATATATATATATGCATATTTTTACCACAATAAAAAAAGAAAAAACAGCAGCACCCCAAAACTTAATTTTAACTGTCACTGAAAATGTGCTACATGATAGATTTCTTTTACACTAATATATTACAACTGAAATCTAAGAAGCCTCAACACACCATCACCTTCCCCACCCCCTTTTGCAATCTACTATACTAAATAACAGGCTCATTTTAAATCCATGATCCCTATTTTCCAAGAGAGGCAAATGGGGGAAAATATCATAAGTCCATATAAAAAAGCAAAAAGTTACATGAAAACAACTTCTTCCCTGCCTCTTTTGTAAAGTTCAACACTATTTACAGGACATATAATCAATTCCAGTTTAGGATTTAAGGAAATGTCTGTGCAACATTCTTAAATGAGTGAGATCCAATGAACTGATTTATATTAAGTTCCAAGCTTAGGACTCCTAAGTCAACATTCTAGCAGTGCTGGCTAGTGTGAGTGCAGGGACAGCTTGGCTTGCCATGGCTGAGAGCAAACCGAAAGCTGTGAGTGAAGGATGGCTGGGAGGTCATGTGCTGCCAAGGCCTCAATGTAAACACAGGTGTGTGGGAAGGAAAGCAAGGGGCTCTCCCATCTAGCAGCTAAAGAAACACTGGCAGTCACGCTTAGGAGTCTGAATGCTAAATTTCAAAAATATATCATTTTGTAAAATCGATACATCTTATTTCACATGTTAATACATCCTCAACTTAAATGGCTCATAAAGCATATCCGAGCCTCGTATCATTGTTTTATACTGTAAAATTAAGAGATTTCAAAGCAGATCTTTTTCCCCTCTGAGTGTCTCCCTGCTGAGCAAAGAAGTCTGATGTTATTACCACCTCATTTGCTGGCATTTAGCAAGGATTCTTTTTTATGGTTGCATGAAATTAATGCCACCAGAGGATTTCTTCCTGCCAAAATCTGTTAAATGGCATAATATAGCTATTAAAACCTATAATGTATATTGAATATAAAATATATTTATCAGTAACAATAGCATTTGTTAATAGATTTGGGTTTGAGGAGGTTTGCTTTCACTTTTAGAGTTTTGGCGTTTTGTAGGTGTTGTTTTCAGTTTTGTTTTGAGTTTTTGAGGGGAGGGTTGGTCTAATTTTCTGATATATCTGCCTGTTGTTATAAAAAATAGTGTTAAAATAATCGAATAACCTTTAGGATAGCCAGTGGTTTTGAAGACAGTCAATCTGGGTTTATATTTTAGCTGTAACTACCTACTACTGCAAGGCTTGACCAAATTCTCTACATACTCAGCCTCAGGTCTTCCTTTGTAAAATAGGGAAAACAGTGATATTTCCCTATAGGAAACTCTTTTGTGGATTAGATGAGTCAATACACAGAAAGCACGTAGTACAGCGCCTGGCACTGATGCAAACTAACTGTCACTACCATCATTACTATTTCTTTTGATTAGCATCAGCTTATTTCATTTGGAATTTTACTTCATTCCACATGGTTTTGAAATTGCTTGACTGAAGTATAAAGAGATTATAAAACGCAAATAAATAGATGTTGTTTTTGTGTGCCATTGAGTCAACTCCAACTCATGTGGACTCAGTGTGACAGAGCAGAATTGCCCCATCGGCTTTTCTAGGACATAAGCTTTACAGAAGCAGATAGCCAGGTCCTTTCTCCAACAGAGCAGTTGGTGGGTTTGAGCCACACAGCTTTAGATTAGCATCTGAGCACTTAACCATTTCACCAGCAGAATTCCTTAAATAGATATATGTAAATTGATTTCTCTGTTGAAATATATCTTTCTTCCATTCTACCCTATTCACTCAGTTTAAACATTTCTCTTGAGGCAGTGTTCTCTTAGATGAAAGAAGGCACTCTGGTAAAAGCTGTCAAAACAACCTATTCGCATACAGCATCTGTAAGTATTGCATTTCCATTTGAGGAGGTATGTACATGAAATGAATGCAATGCCCTTAATGACAAAATGAACTTGAATTATTGCATCCTAACGTTTCATTGATAACACACAATCCTATCATTCCTAATGCACAACATATTTGACAAATTTTAAGTCAACACAAAAATTTTACAAAATTGAACCAATTGTCATATACCCAATTGAAATGGGGAAAAAAAAAAGTATGGGCCTTTAAATGTAAAGTGACTCAATAACGATACCTATAATAACAATGATATTTGTATGTTGTTGTTTGTTGTTAGGTGCTGTCGAGTCGGTTCCAACTCATAGAGACCCTATGCATAAAAGAACGAAACACTGCCCAATTCTGAGCCATTCTCACAATCATTGTTATGCTTGAGCCCACTGTTGCAGCCACTGTGTCAATCCACCTTGTTAAGGGTCTTCCTCTTTTCCACTGACCCTGTACTTTGCCAAGCATTATGTCCTTCTCCAGGGACTGATCACTCCTAACAACATGTCCAAAGTATGTAAGACACAGTCTCGCCATCCTTGCCTCTAAGGAGCATTCTGGTTGTACTTCTTCTAAGACAGATTTCTTCATTCTCCTGGCAGTCCACGGTATATTCAATATTCTTCACCAACACCACAATTCAAAGGCGTCAACTCTTCTTCAGTCTTCCTTATTCATTGTCCAGCTTTCACATGCATATGATGCAATTGAAAATACCATGGCTTGGGTCAGGCACATCTTAGTCTTCAAGGTGATATCTTTGCTCTTCAACACTTTAAAGAGGTCCTTTGCAGCAGATTTACCCAATGCAATGCATCTTTTGATTTCTTGACTGTTGCTTCCATGGCTGTTGATTGTGGATCCAAGTAAAATGAAATCTTTGACAACTTCAATCTTTTCTCTGTTTATCATGATGTTGCTCATTGGTCCCATTGTGAGGATTTTTGTTTTCTTTATGTTGAGGTGCAATCCATATGAAGGCTGTGATCTTTGATCTTCATTAGTAAGTGCTTCAAGTCCTCTTCACTTTCAGCAAGCAAGGTTGTGTCATCTGCATAACGCAGGTTGTTAATGAGTCTTCTTCCAATCCTGATGCCCCGTTCTTCTTCATATAGTCTAGCTTCTCGTATTATTTGCTCAGCATACAGACTGAATAGGTATGGTGAAAGAATATTTGTATAGGGTGTTTTAAAAGATCACATTTTCATTTGAGGTGGTATATACATGAAATGAATATTCTTAATGACAAAATGAATTCGACTTATTAAGACATTGGCTGAAGCTGTTTTTTGGAAGCCATTATATTTAGATAAAACAGGAGGAGAGGAAAAGAGAAGCTGAACTGAGAAGTCATTCATTTGCTCACTCACTTATTCAACAATTAGTAATTTTGTACATACAACTGAAATCTGCCTAATAATTTGTTGTGAAAGAAGAATTTTTATATGCATTTTCTTATTTGATCATTCAACAGACAAGGAAACTGAATATATGCTATTCAGTGGCATTTCCAAGGTGAGAGGGGCTTATGCTTAGTTTTCTTGAACACTAATACTTTTTTCCCTACTCTGTTGTACCAGAGAAGCATTTTTTATTACAGAAAGGACAGGTAAAGACTGAGAAAACTCACAGTTTCCTTCATTATGGACACTTTTCTAGTGCTCCTAGTAATCTTAAGTAAAGATCTGCTGCTAAAAAAAAAAAAAGATACTTCAAGCTTTCTTCTTATTTTTTGTTTTTACAAAGAAAATAAAAGAAAGGCATGAAGGAGTTTATAATTAAGGACTTACATAGAGAAGGCAAATAAAAGAAAAATAGATGACAAGAACTAAGGAGGAAATACATGTATCGCCAGGGCTTTAAACCAGTTCAAACTGGTTCAGTCACGGCCAACGAAGTGAACTCACAACAGACCCAAGTTATTAAAATTTGGGTGAATCAGAGTGATAATTCAAAAAGAAAAAATTACAGCTCGAAGCCCTGGAATGGGAGACTTGGAAGACACATAGTGAGCCCCTTTAGGAGCCTGATGCTGGAGGCTAGATTATTGCTAGGGCTGTGGAAAGAAACACACATTCAAAGCAGTGCAGTTCACCACCATCTTTGAGCTGAACAGTGCTATTTCCCCATTCTGCCAGTCAAGAGATTTGGTTGCTATACAACATGCAAGCTGCCCTTGTTTTCTAAGAGGAGGATTAAGTTTCTACCTGGGCTTCTACCCATAATATTTCCTGTTCTGGTTATCATTCTGGCTCACCCACATTTTAAAAATTCAGGTCTGTTGCGATATTGTTTCCACAGCCATAACTGAACCAGAAAAAGCAGATTTGAAGACTTGTATGTCACAAAAAGACATGTGTAACTGATAGGACTGAAAATCAAATTTGGCTCTGAGTTTCCCAGCAGCCAAAGCAAAAATGAAAACGTGATAAAGTTTATAATTTTCATTCCAGAAATGCAGTATAGTGCCTGTTTATTGAGCTATAAGATATTTTGGGGGCATTAAACTCTTAAGGGAAGTTTCTCACCTCATCTCTTTGATTGGAGACCATGAATTATGTATTAAAAGATGTCCTTCCGTAATATCCCAACTTGGTATCCTTCTATATATTGTTAGCTATTTCCAATGCTATTATTATTTGTACAATAAAATGCATAATTCACATGTGTTTCAACATAAAATATCTTTTGAATTAAGTACTGTTTTCCCCACTTAACGGATGAGAAAACTTTTGTTCAAATGAGAAAACTTAGTAGCTTGCCCAAAGGAAGATAAATAGTAAATATTATATTTGACTACTCATACAAATCTTACTCCAAGTCTGACATTCTCTTTCAAATAAAAACACTGCATCACATTGGCAGTGAACTCTATAGCCAAGGCCCAGAACAGAGATTCTCAAATATCAGCAGATATCAGATTCACCTGGAGGCCTTGTAAAACCACAGATCTGAGAGCCCCTCCACCAGAGCTTCTGATTCAATAGGACTAAGGTGGAATGTTCTTATCTAACAAGTTTCCAGGTGTTGCTGCTGCTGCTGCTGCTGCTGCTGCTCAAGAAACACATACTGAGAACCACTGGCCTAGAATTTTAAAGTTTCTAAATATACCCCACACCTCATAGAGCATTTTTGCTAATTGCTTCTTTATCCGTCATCCAGATTTATTTGGCAATGTAGGTCCAGTCAACGAGAAAAAGAAGAATGGAATATGAGCCAGGTTATACCTAAAAATACCACCTCTTCCTAAACCACATTTACCAACAAATTTTCAAAGCTAACCAAGGAAACAATGCTCACCTTGGTTCTCACTGTCTTCTTTTGTCTAAAGGACTTCTACGATTTTGGCATCTTTCCTTTGTTCAGTTCTTACTCTATAAGTGAAAAATCTGAATTACATATAAGGGCTAAAAAAAGCAAAACAGGTAACATACCTATGTGGTATCAACATTTTCTGTGAGTCTCATCCATACCTGTCTTATATTATCATAGCACTTAGCATTAAGATCTACATCATTTAGTCTGTAATGCATATTCCAGAGTTAGGGGGCACAGGAAAGGAAAATATTCTCCTGTGTGTTGAATAATAGAGAGACAAGTGAAGCCATGGTCTTTGGAGACTGCCAAGTTGAGTCATGATAAGGAATTGGGGAATTCTTCCTGTGAAAAGATTCAGGGGGCAGAGGAGCTTACAATCAGGTAAGGTGGGGAAAGTTGGAAAGGAGGAAGTTGAATAATTCTGGAGAGGGAATCTAGAGCAAAATGAAAATAAGTGAAGAGGAGAAAAATAACAGGCAAGGCTTGTATTTTAGGAAGCTTTTAAATGCACCAACAAGGTATTGGCTTAGAACAGCTTTAGCTGCTCTGCTCCAATCACTATCAATATCCCTCAGCATCAGTGATACGTTGAGAAATGTTTAACAACTAGTTGTATAGAGGGGGCCTGATGTGTAGCACTTGCCAATGTCCGTGGTGTAAATATTCCCACTCTGGCCCATCTCAAGCTATCAGACAATAGCTGATACCGGAAAAAAATGTACAAAATTGACTCCCGAGCATGGGAAAGCTGACTCCAGCACACTATTGCGCTCCCCCCCCCTCAAAATCCCACTGCCAGTGAGTTGATTCTGACTCGTAGTGACCCTATAGAACAGAGTAGAACTGCCCCCACCGAGTTTCCAAGGAGTTGCTGGTGGATTGAGCTGCCAGCCTTTTGGTTTCCAGCTGTAGCTCTGAACCACTATGCCACCAGGGTTTCCTACTGCCCAAAGTCCACCTTAAAACAAAGCACGATCTAAGGGAAAAAGCGGGCTTGCTATTCAAACATAGCTTTAAGACAACTGTTCTACAATCTCTCGCACAGCCTTAAGCTAGAATGTTGATCGTAAAACCCTCCCATGTAGAATTGAGAGCCATCTCTTCTCTGTATTATATTAATAGAGACAAATGGGATTAACTCCTTTCAAGTTTCTAAACAAAACTTTGGCATGCGTTATTTCATCTTTTGGTACTAAATACATCGCTAGCTACTCTGATTGCTGCCTGTACCCTGAAGTGTAAAGTCCTGAAATGCTTAAGGACTGAGGTGGTAAAGATTGCTTGCAGTCCAGTAGAGTGGGCCTGGATGGGCAGGTCAGTGCAAGTGAAATTCAGGGGCTGAGGGATAAAGTAATGCTGCCTTCAGGTGACTCCTTGTTGTTTGGGGTGTGCTGATAAAAGGGAGAGGTCTCACTAGTTTCAGGGGAACTAGAAGGAAAACAATCCCTCCAAAAAAAAAAAAAAACCAAACCCACTGCCATCAAGTTGATTCTGACTCACAGTGATCCTATAGGACAGAGTAGAACCACCCCATAGAGTTTCCAAGGTGCACCTGGAGGATTTGAACTGGCGACCTCTTGGTGAGCAGCCGTAGCCCTTAACCACTATGCCACCAGGGTTTCCAACAATTCCTCAGGAAGTGGTAAACAAGTTAAACATTTGAGATACAGCTATAGATCCTTGGCACCTATTTCGTAGTTATAAATACTTGTTTAAAAAAAAAAAAATCTTTGAGAGAAACCCTCACATATTTCCTTTCTTCAAACATTTATAAGCAACTTGCATAGAATTTTTTGGAATCTTAAAATACTTGATCCTTTTGTTTACATGAGTATTTCCACGACTTCTATTTTTTATTCCTTCTCACAGAAGGGTTCTAGAAAGATCCTGGCTGAAAAATGACTTCTAATATGTACTTTGTGTCATTTTTTTGACATTTAAATGGATGCCACTGAGGTATGCAGTGCTCTTATATAAAAACTAATATTTCCCACTTGATTATTAGTTCATATGCATTTAAAATGGCTTGAAAATAATTTGGATTTTTTTTAAGGTACCTGAAATGTTTTTTAGGTATTCTCATTTAAACGAAAAATTTACAACTGGGGCCTCAAAATCTGGAAATCCTGAACCTCTCTGGACCTCTAAGAGGATCTGTTTCTCCCCAGAAATTACGGCAGCTGAGGGAAAAAGCAGTTATGTAAGTCTGTGTCAGAAATGCGGCTTGGAGTTGCCCAGCTGCAATCCTCAAATTTATGAATGTTAATTATATGAAGGGTTTATTCACTAGGTGTTCCTTCTTTGTTTTCTTTAGGACTGCCTGTTTCAGAAGCCCTGTTCATGGATGTTCAAAGAAAGAATAGCCTAAAGAGAGTTAAAATATCAAGTAAAAAATATCCAAAATGAGTTATAAGGCTGTGATTTGTAATATTTATTTGGCTGGTTGGTTTGGTTTGGTTTTTTATTCTGTATCATTTTATTTCTTCTCTTGCTTTTCTTTCTCTTTCACTCTCCAAGGCAGGGTCAGTGGGAAGATTTATCATTTCCTCACAATATAGCAACAGTTCTCAGAATGTGGACTAGATGGAGGGCCAGTGAAAGAAGAAGAAACTTGAAGCATTCATTTGGTTCCATCATTAAAAATAAAAATAAAAATGTGGCTGTGGAGTGGATTCCCACTCATGATGACCCTGTATGTTACAGAGTAGAACTACTCCACAGAGGTTTTTTCTTTTTTTTTTTTTTTGCTGTGATCTTTACCAAAGCAGATCACCAGGCCTTTCTACCACAGTGTTGTTGGGTGAGTATGAACTGTCAACCTTTAGGTTAGTAGTTGAGCACAAACCATTTGAGTCACCTAGGACGTTTCTTTCATAAATAACCCTGTATAGTTCCCCAGAGCTCAGTTCTACTCTGTAATATATGGGGCTGCCATGAGTCAGCAACAACTTGATAGCAACAAGTTTTGTTTTGTTTTTGTTTGATAAATCTCCCTCCCCCATAAATAACCACAATTGCTCCCTGGATCTGTGGGACACTTTGGAATTTGCTCCTGTAATCCTCCATCACCTCTTTTCTAATGCAACAAAAATTCTCCCCTTCCTTTCTCTTCTTTCATAGGAAACTATGACTCCTCAGCTAAGGAAGCCTTGCTACCATCATCCTCCTTGTCTACCAGCTCAGTCTGTATTTCTGGATAGAGATTTTTACTTGACTTTTTTTAAACTATTTTTTAATTTATTTTTCTAGTATTTTTATTTGAATTATCTGATTTACAGTATCATATAAGGTAGAAATGTCAAGTCCTACTTTTATCTTCTTTTGATTTCTATCTGCTGCAAAATAAAGTCCAACACATACAATGAAAAGAGCAGTAATTTAACAAATAAGTTGGGCCATTTAGGTTCTATACACTTCCAAGAATTATCTTTCTTCCTCTATGGATTGTAAATAAAATTTGATCAATGCCTTAAAACAACTTAGCTGTGGGAAAATAATTTTTAACTGGAATTATGAAATAGTTTATAATTTTATTACTATTCTTAATAAAAGGGTAATGCCCATCATAAAAGAGAAAAAAAAAAAAAAAACTTACCAGTTTTTACTTGCCAGAGTAGAATATTAAATAGCCGAAAAAGGAAAAGACATAAGAGTATTCTCTTTGCTTTACAGAATCCTTGCTTTTTTCTATTAATGACATTCCAGGTACCTTTTAATATGATGCTCACTAGAAGATGTCAAAATATTATGACAAGGTAGAAGAAGTTATAAAATTTCTGGAGTTCACAGTTTGTATGTCATTTGGTCCAACTCACAGAAAGCTTAACACATTTAGAGTTTATTAAAAATGAACTATTTTTGGTACCACTAACTTTATCTGCAAATGGCAAATGCAAGAAAGAGTGTGTTTGAAAGGAAAGGTTAGAAAAATAACAGAAGTAAAACAAAAATGAAAAGTTTGCAGTTTATTTTTTAAGTCTTTAAAGTTTGGAATCCTGGATGATATACTTCATCTGTAAAGCTCTGAAATGTTGGGAAAAAAGTTTTAAATATTGGAAAACTTAAAAACACTCATTGTTTTTAAAGTTCTGCATCACGCACTCTGGATGTAACATTTAGCATTGCAATGTTTTGAATGGCCAATGAATGTCACCTTTTTTCACTTCTAGGCAAAAATCATCCATTTCTTAGTGAATGCTCAAAAAAGAGTAAAATGCGTAGAAAATACAGCATATAATTTCACGTGTCTTGAGTTACACACTTGCCTTCAGTTTCCTTTAGCTTAAGTACTGGTAATGTAAGTAAATATTACAATAAACAATTGGCAGCACAGTGATGTGCACGGATCTAGCTACCTTCCACATTTCTGGGGACTTATACTTTGGTCTTAACATTTCCTCTAGGCTTAAGGTTGGCATGGGAGCTCTTGATTGGGATGTGTGATTTTTGTTAAATTATTTTATTTTAGAAAACAAAATCAAAGTCAATTTTCTTATTATTTAGTCAAAGGCAGCCAAAAATAACAGTATTTTGGCTGAAGTTTGATACTTTTATGCATCTCTAATTTAAAATCAGTTTTAACTTTAAAAATGAAACGCTGCCGACATTTGTGGATAATGAAGACCAGGTCCGATTGGCAGAGCTTTAATGTGGGTGCATGTGAGCCTGTGCATGTAGTAATAATATTACCTAGTAAGCAAGACACCACTTCAATGAACCTCTACTCCGTAAAATCTGCAAAAGCTAGAAACTGTGTAAAACAGAAACCTGTCTGAGAAGGAAAACTCAAATATTTTCCACTAATAGACAGCCATAGGAAAGGGGTAAGACTGCACCCTGTCAAAGGTGGAAAAACAAGGCAGTCCTGTCAAGTTCCAGCTCTCACAGGTTTCACTGCATATGAAAAACTAGAAGGAACTAAGATTATTCCAGCTAAATATTTATATTTAATATCTTTTAAGATCATTTTCTTTTGTTCTTATGTTCTTTCTTTCTTTAGTTTTGAAACAGTTATTCCCACAATAGTGTTTTTAAAATAGCCAGTTCCTATAGGAGCCCTGGTGGTACAGTAGTTAAGAGCTCAGGCTGCTAACCAAAAGGGTCACAGTTCGAATCCACCAATCACCCCATGGAAACCCTATAGGGCTGTTCTACTCTGTCCTACAGGGTCAGTGTGAGTCGCAATCGACTCTACAGCAACAGTATAGGTGATTTTCAGAGTCATGCTTCTTTTGAGTGTCTAGGCTGATGTTTCTTTTCCTTTGATTTTAACAGTTGTATTAAGTCTCCAGGTGGTCCAAAAGTTTAAGAGCTCAACTACTAGCCTAAAGGTTGATAATTCAAATCCAGCCAGAGGTACCTTGGAAGAATGTCATGGCAATCTACTTCGGAAAGGCCTCAATCATTGAAAACCCTATGGAGCACTCTGACACACATCAGAATCATCTTGACAGCAATTGGTTTAGTTTTTGTTGTTGTCTTAATTAAGTCTTATATTAATTGTTAAATCATTTTATTCAGACTTAGTGTTGCCAAAAGATAAGTTTTGAAGATTGTCCCTATTTCCACTCACTGTCATTTGGGGGCAGGTGATTTCTTTTCTCACATCCACAACTTCAAGGCAAACTGATGTGCTTAGTTCCTATTCTACTTTTTGTTTTGCTCAGTCATTCACCAAGTCTGTTTTTTTGTCCAGAGAGGTGAACTTACCCTGCCCTCACTGCCTCTTTCTCCAATACTCTGACCTGAAGTAGTATGTAAAAAAAACAAACTAAAATTTCCAACATATGCTGTTACTAGATTTTGTCATTCATGGAGAAGGGAAATTTAGAAAGAAGAAATCTTGCCGGCTAATAGGCTCAGGAGTGCACTGTGGGACAAGTTGAATTTGAAGCATCTACGGCCCATCCAATTAGAGACATCCAAAGAATAGTTGGATAAACTGGGTAGAGGTTAGGGCTGTTGTAAATTAGGGCATGGGTGGGATGACATCACTCAGAGTCTATAAAAAGAGAAGAAAGAAAATAACTACCACCAACATTCAGCAGATAAACTAATGAGGGGGGAGGGGGAGAGATAAGAAGAAATCCAAAACTATGTGTCAGAGAAATATGTTGGGGAGGGGTGACAGCAGTATGAAATTCTGCAGGGAGATTAAACTATATAATATCTGAAGAATGGTGATTTAATTTTAATTTAATAACTACAAAGTCTTTGGTGACATTAGCAAGTACAGCCTAGTGGGGTTATGGGGGCAGATATATAGCTCTAACAGGTTGAGGAATAGGGTGTATACAGACTATGCTCAGGAAGATTGCTCTTGAATAAGAGGGAAATACAGCAGTAGCTAGAGGAGTTTAAAGGCTGGAGAAGTTTTATTTACTTCATTTGTTTTTAATGGGGGAAAGGATTAACTGTATTGATATACTGAGAGCAAAGTGGCAGTAGGCAGGAAGAGGTTGAAAGTACAATAAAGGGAATCCATCTATTTTCTCATTCAAGAAACATATTTTGAACACCTACTATATATCATGAACTGTCCTAAATGGTGGTGACCCAAGGATAAGGTAAATTTGCATGGTCGCTGCCTTACTGAGAATCCCAGATTGATTAAAGAAGGAGGAGAATCAGCTCTTTCATAGATACAGGATGTAGTGGTCATGATGAATGCTGATATATTTGTAGATACAGGGAAGATAGAGAAAATTTATACCTCAAGGTTTTTCCTGCTTCTGTGACATAGGATGCAAACCCATATATCCAAATAAAAGATAGTCACGTTTTAGGTGCCATCGAGCTGCTTCCAACTCATAGCTACCCTATACATACAACGGAACAAAACACTGCCCAGTCCTGCACCATCCCCACAATCATTGCTATGTTTAAGCCCATTGTTGCAGCCACTCTGTCAATTCATCTCATTGAGGTCTTCCTCTTTTTCACTGACCCTGTGCTTTACCAAGCACGACATCCTTCTTCAGGGACTGATCCTTCCTGATAACATGTCTAAAGTACATGAGACGAAGTTTCGCCATCCTTGCTTCTAAGGAGCATTCTGGCTGTATTTTTTCAAAGACATTTTTCTGGCAGTATATTCAGCACTCCTTGCCAACACCATAATTCAAATGAATTAATTCTTCTTTGGTCTTCCTTAGTCACTGTCCAGCTTTCGCAAGCATATGACGTGACTTAAAATACCGTGGCTTGGGTCAGATGCACGTTAGTCCTCAAAGTGACATTTTTGCTTTTTAACACTTTAAAGAAGTCTTTTGCAGCAGATTTGCCCAAAGCAATACTTTGTTTTCTTGACTGCTGTTTCCACAGACATTGTGGATCCAAGTAAAATGAAACCACAGTAAAGGTTTAAATTAAAGGAAATGCGAAAAGGAAGCAATAAGATACACAAGATGATAAGTGAGCACAACTGATAGTCCAGCTAAAGTCGAAGGTGGTAGATTTCATTATAAATGCACATGATGGTGTGAATGTCTCTAGTAGCACTCTAAGACAGATCAAATATGGAAAGAGGAAAGGCAGAGATTTGGATTTATCTTTTGCTACAATAACACGAGGTGTTGTAAGAGATTAATTTAGAATTCTCAGTGGTATAACAAAAAAAACAAGTTTATTTCTCATTCATTTAAAATTCTTCAGAATAAGAGTCGGGATTTATTCCATGAAGTCATTCAGACAGTCAAAGTAGTGCAAGCTCAGCCATCTTTAGATGCAAATTCCCAGAACACCCTGGGTGTCATCATCCAGCCAGCAGATGAGGGATGAGTGTGGAGGGTCATACCAGGGGGTTTTGTAGGCCAAGTCTGGAAGTGGCACACATCACTTCTACTCACAGCCCGCTGGCCAGATCTCAGACACATTCCAAACCTAACTGCATACCCGTGTGCCCAGAAAAAACAGAGGGGAAAAGCCAGTTTCTGCACAGGGGAATTTCAAGAAGTTAGTAAAATGAATGAATGAATTAGTGAATAAAAGGAATGGAGGGAGAAGGAAGAAGGAAGGGAGGCAGAGAGAGAGAAATAAAGGAAAGGAGGAAGAAAGACTAAGAAGTTGAGAACACTGGTAAAGGAAGATGTAAGTGGTGGTAGAAAATTAAGTGAAGCTAGAAGAGGAAATAGAAACTTGAAGTAAAAGCAGTTATGGGACTGGAGCTTAATACTGGAAAGTAGGAGGGAGAGAAAACTAGAAAAATTAGAGACCAAAACCAGAGAATGGGAGAATATAATTTTGGAGTCCAAAGATATATGAGTCTTGGGAATGAGAGGATCCAAGATGCAGCCATGAGCAGGTTACTGAAGTGCAGAAGATCTAGCAAGTGTGAAGTTTCAGAGCTGTGTGAGCCACAAGAAGTGATGGTGAATAATGACAGCACAAGTAAAGCCATAGCCTAGGCACCAAAATCCTTGAGAAATACGCAAGGTGGACTAATACGGCATTGCTGTTGTTGTTGTTAGGTCCCGTCAAGTTGCTTCCAACTCATAGCGACCCTATAAGACAGAGTAGAACTGCCCCACAGAGTTTCCAAGGAGCAGCAGGTGGATTTGAACTGCTAACCTTTTGCTTAGCAGACAAGCTCTTAACCACCACACCGCCAGGGCTCCATAGAAGAATATAAATGTATGTTAGGAATAAGTCTGACATAGAAGGAGGTTTATACTGGGGAATTCAGGAGTAATGGTTCGGAAAATCAACAGGAAGCTATGAGCCCTGGAAAACATTGGATGAATATGTAGTCTCCAAGGATATTATGGTTAGTAAAGTAGACGGCCAATATAAACAAGAGAAACCCTCAATGAGATGGATTGAAACAATAGCTGCAATAATATGCTCAAACATAGCAATGATCATGAAAATGGCACAGGACTGGCAAGATTTCAGTCTGTTACACATAAAGTTGCCATTAATCAGAGCTGACTCGACAGCAACCACAACAACACGGCTGCCAGAAAAACCATGTCCTTAGCAAGGAGACCTATTTTCAGTTAGGGCTAGGAGTTACATGGAACATTCTATGAAAAATAAGTCTTATAGTAGAATGTGGTTACAGAAGACCTGGAGTACACCTGAAAAGGATCCATGGGGCAGGGAAGGATCAAAGAATATTACCATCTCAGGAGAGAAACTATGATTACAAAACCTTAGGTTTTGAATGGTAGCCCAGGAACCAGGGGCAAAAATGAGAGGCATGATGGTGCCAAACAGAATTCTTGCACATAAATTGGTTCCAGAGTTTCCTGAGGGTCACAGAACAACGGTGTTTGTTGAATCTGGTCACATGAGCCACGGAAGCTGTTGGCTGCTATTGCACCACATTTGAGACGCAGAATCTGCGCTGTCGCTGGGACCCTCCACTTTTAGGACCCACCCTCTCTAAGTTCACTATGCAGGATACTTCTCACAGGTGGGGACGGATCTCTTGCTACTCAGGAGATCTAGCAACCTTCATTCTATTGAATTGGGGAAAAAAATCTGTTCTGTGTCTCTCCGTACTTTAAAATGTTGGATTCTCTCTTCCGTTATAGACTCCACATAGAGGCTGTAGGAAAGTAAATTAAGTGAAGAAATTCAAAGGACTTTACTATCGGCTTGAGAAATTCGGATACAGAAAGATATGAGAAAAAAAAATCAACAAAATAACCTACCACCAATTGATATATTTATGATAAATGGAGTATTGATAATATTCTAGATGGTAAAAGGATTTTTTTTATTGAGCTTTAAATGAAGGTTTATAGGGCAAGTCAGTTTCTCATTAAGCAATTAATACACATACAGCTTAGTGGCATTGGTTGCCAAGCCCAGGACATGTCAACACTCTCCCCTTCTCGACCTTGGGTTCCCATTACTAGCTTTCCTGTCCCCTCCTGCCTTCTCGTCCTTGCCCCTGGGCTGGTGTACCCATTTAGTCTCATTTTGTTTTATGGGCCTGCCTAATCTAAAAGGATATTTTATAAAATCAAGAATATTTCCTACTACTTTGCCACTCCATCTAACCCAAGGGGATTCTACAGATGAAACATCCATCACTCAATTTAATTTTGCATAGTGTGAAAACTCGTAAGAATACATTTCCACATATGACCAACATGGCATCCTCTTTGATTCTCTTTCCCAAACTAGGGGAATCAGATTATCAAAAATAATTTTCCAAGATGCCCCAGTGATGATGCTAGGTTTCACAGATGCCATTAGGACAGAGTCAAATAAAAAAGACTGTTACTCAATTTTCCATGTAATTTATTGTTGGTAGTGGAGAAAATGTTGCCTGTGGATCAAATATTGTGATCTTTGCCTTTCAATTTATTGGTTAGCTGAGTAATTTATTTCTACTCTGCATACTTCAAAGTGGTATTTGAAGCAGCGACATTTTGGTATAATGTAAACTACATTTAATGCAGTATAACTTCCATTTTTACATAACCTCATAGCCCCATATAATAAAAAGAACATTACCACTACCCATTTGCAGATAAACCAATTTTACAAAAGCATTTGACATAATTGATCACTGTCTCCTCCTTGAAATATTTTCTTCACTTAGTATCCAGAACACCATGCTTCCTTGGGTATCTTTCTGAACAACCCTTCTATTTACTACTTCTTTCTCAACATCTAAACCTCTCTATGTTGCAGGGTTGCAGGGCTTATTCCTTGGACCTCTTCTCCCCTCCCCTCCCCTCCCCTCCCCTCCCCTCCCCTCCCCTCCCCTCCCCTCCCCTCCCTTCTCCTCCCCTCCCCTCACTTCCCCTCCCCTCCCCTCTCCTCTCCTCTCTTCTTTCTCTTCTCTTCTCTTCCCCTTCTCTGTCTTATCCATTCACATGACATTAAATGCCATTACACTTGCAGAACTTAGAAATTAATATCTACACCCCAAACCTCTCCACTGAACTTTAAAATTGTTATCCAACTACTCCCTCTCTATCTCCACTTAGATTTCTATGTGGCATCTCAAGCTTAAGGTGTCCAAAATACAACTCCAGATTCTAACCCTCCGTATATGCTTCTCCCACAGTCTTCCCTATCTAATTTAATGACTATCTCATCCTCCTAGATACTCAGGCAAAATCATTTCAAGTCATCCTTGACTCATTCTCTTCCTCCCATCTTATACCCAAACCATCAGAAAAGTACTCTACTTGTTATATCTTCAAAATATATTAGAACCCAGATACTCCTCACCACCTCCACTGCTGTCTCCCTGGTCCATGTTGGCATTAACTTTTTCTTGGCTTGTTGCGCTAGCCTCTCACAGGTATCCCCGCTTCCACTGTTATCCCACTACTATCTAACCTCATTATAGTCACAGAGAGATTCTTTTACACCAGATCATGTCACGTTTCTGCATAAAAACCTCCAATGGTTTCATATCTCAAAAGTGGAAGCCACAGTCTACCTAATGGCCTACAATACATCTGCCTCACTCCCTTTATTTCTCTGACCTCATATCCCTAAATCATTCCATGCCAGCCCCATTGGCCTCTTTGCTATTTCTCAGACATACCAAGTTTGCTCCTCCCTTGAAGTGTTTGCTTCTGTTATTCTCTTTAGATGGAAGCTCTTTTGCCTATCTCTCCTCATAGCTTGCTAGCTTGGTTCCTTCAGCATTTTGCTCAAACTTCCTCTCGCAAATGAGGACTTTCTTGACCCCCTTTTTAATGCTACAACTCCACCCAGTACCTTCCTATCTCCTTTTCCTGCTCTATTTTTCCCGCAAGAACTTATAACCACCTGTGGGTCAGAATGGGCTCAACAGCAACTGGTTTTTGATAGTTTCGTATTATAGGTTTTTGTTATTTTTTATTGTCTACCTTCTCCCGCCAAAATATTAGCTACAGGGATTTTTGTATGTTTTGATCACTAATGCATTCTTTGGTGCTTAGATTAATGATAGACACATAGTAAGTGCTCAATCAATACTAGGTAATAAATGCATAAAGCATAATTCATTGAGGTGTGAATTATTGAATTTTACATGCTGATGACTGACAAAATTTATATCTGAAAATCTTAACTTAAAAAATTTAAAAGCATTTCAAGGAGATGCTTATACCCTTGGATTACATGCTCCAAAATGAACTAGGTCGCTCACTAGGATTTATTTTTTCTATTCCCTAGAAACTCTCACCTTTATGTTCGAATCCTACTTTTGAAATCTTTTATTTCAACTGTCCTTTTTTTCTTTTTAATGAGTGTTCACTCTTGTTCTCCAGGTATTGCTTTTGCATAGCATTCTCTTCTTGTTTTTAAGAATACTAAATAGAGTTTGAAAGTGTGTGAGTGTGTGTATAGGGAATTCATTTAAACTCCCATATACTTTGAGTAAGTATCTGTTTCATATGTGTGTGTATGTGCATGTATGAGACATTTTTTGTAAGCTAAACTTAGTTTCTCTTTCTTATGTTTCAAGCTTTCCCAAACATCTGTTGAACCTCAGTAATCTTTTCAGATTTATGAATTGAGGTAATAAAAACTTATCATGTGGATATTGATTACATTGCTGCTAGTGGACTTTTTGGTGGTGAGCTAGTCCTTATGCTGGAGGGCTTCCACTTGCCAAAATGTCAAGGTCTTTACACTGGGCACTCACTCTGACACCAGCTGTCCTCATTCAGTCTACACGGCCACTTATTTCTGAGGGAAGAATCATCCAATTTTTTGCCTAAGTGGGTTAATGGTTACTGTCAGGCATTCTGTCCACCAGATGAAGCATAAGTTTAGACCTTCCATATATAGACCTAATTCCCCTGCTTTTCAACCCCCTTACCCCCTTCATCAGATCTGGCATTCTTGAGTTTTAAGCCTCTTCAGGATTAAGCATGGCAGATCATCTCCTTCCCAGAGACTGGCCCCTTCATTCCAACGTATCTTCCAATACCTCTACTCAAACTGGTTTCTGTTTGCCAGAAAATTGTTGACCACTAACGGTCACCTCCAATATCTTCATCATTGTGTGTTTATAATTTTTAACCCCTTTGACTGAGAGCTCTGAATTGGTAAAGGAAGTAACACTATAGGATCTGTATGCCATATTGAACCAAAAATCTTTTCTGGCCTTTAAAAGTGCTGTAAAACTAAAATGCTAGGTAACTAGCTAAATAAGGAAAAATGAATGCCAGGCTTGCAGGATTGCTTTTTAAGGAATAATTTGAGGTGTGATTGTATGATAAAAAATGTTTTAAATTACTGTTTAAATATTAAAATATTTGGAAAGCTTGTTAAAAATTTTGGATTACTAAGTCACACTACTGACTACCTGAGTCTGGATTTATGGTGCAGGATCCATGCAAACTAAAACTGAAGAACAAATAAATTAAAGGGATGAAAATGAAATTCATCTCTTAGTTCAGGTACTCTTAGAGGGCCTTAAATGTCTCTCCCTGAATACTCAAAGTCTATTGCCTAAAAAAAAAAATTTTTTTTTTTTTTTATTGCCTAGTAAAAACCGGAATGTGAATGACACGCAAGATTCAGCATAAACAAAAGCATTTCTCTTAACCGTTTTTTTTTTTTTTTTAATGATTTTAAAACCTTTCCTTAAATAGAAATAGAGGAAAGAGATTAAGTTCTCACTTCTTACTCTATGGCCCTGTAGAATAATAGGTGAGTGCATATTATGTTAATCACATGAAACTTGATAAGATTGCAGTTTCTATGAGCCTTACTCAGGGTATACATTGACTCTCCAAGTCAGGCATGCTAATAACCTCTGCCAATTTTGGTTTGTCCTCTGTTCTCAATCCCTATGCAAACACCAGGGGCTGCTTTAATGTAAACATTCTAAGTACCAAATGCATCATCATGACCATCTGTTTTTATTCCCATTTCTCATGGTGTCTTTGAATTCAACTAATAATACAAACATCATTCTAAAATTAATCTTCAACAGAATGGTGTGAATTGTTTTAAGTTAAATTAACATCTCTGAAGATGACTAATGGAAAACACCATTGTGGACAGATGTTTTCATTTGGGAAATGTGTTATATCCCTTCAAACAAATCCCATAATCTAACCTCACAACTTCTACTGCTTAACAAGCAATCAAGTAATATATAACTTAATTACATTATTTTCAAACTTATTGTTGCACCACATTGTTCACATTCAAGTTGGTTTAACAATCCTTTTAATGTCAACAATATTAACAATAATAGCTTTAGCTCCAAAGGCATTACATTTATGTCACCTAAAATAAACAGACCATCATGTGCATTTTACAATATAGTTTTTACCCAAATAGCATGTTAACATAACTTAGCTAGTTCCATACAGGATACTCCTGGCCTTTACAAACCTAAGAGACCAATAAATTCTCAGAAGAATTTCTAAAAAGTAATTTTATCCTCGTTCCCAGAAGCGGCAGTAGCCAGAAAAAACTAATTTGTATTCACATGTCCTGTAATTTATTCTGCTGGGTGAGTATCAAGAGGAACAAGTGTGGAATGAAATGAATAGCTGACGGCCTGTTTGTCCCACAAAAGATGATGTAATTGACTAAAAGATACCTACAGAGTCAGGCAAGGTCTCCACCTTTCTTTAATGTAAGTAAAGGACTCAGATTACAACAGACACCAAGCAAGAGATGTGGCAGCACTCCCAGTCAGATGACAGGCTTCCCTGGCCCTCAAGGCCCCATGAAACAACCACCACCAATATAATGTCTCTTTGTAGTGAAGATCCACTAGGGTCTTCTGGAAGTTACCTTTGCATTTCTTCTACTGGATTTATACTTTCTGCCCCAATCAACTCTTCTAAATACTAAAGTTATAGGCCTAACTGCCTTAGTAGGCACAATTTCGCAGGTAACACCATAGCACATTTCCAAGTGTTTTGTAGGATCTGGCAGAAAGTTGATCTCTTAGTAAGAATTTTCCAGGTAACAGGCTTAGGCTTTAAGCCTGAATGGATCTAGTCTTTGACTGAGCAATTAGGTTTCCTCTTGCCAACAACATTGTTTAGAGTAATGGGTGAAGGTGAGGAAGAGGTTAAATTAATCAAAGTTCCAATGACAGATAAAAAAAAAAAAATTTTTTTTAATCTATCATTGGAACTTTGTTAATTATATGAAACACAGTAAAAAAAAAAAAAAGGAAATTAATCCATTATGTGGTCAAACGTAGCAAACTTTAAATCAAGCATTAAAAAAAAAATTAATTTACACGAAATTAGTTACTTCAATAGATTATAACACGCTAATTGTGTACTGGACAGAATCTTGTTTAATTTATGAGTACTGAATAACATGAAAACTACTCTTATACCAAAAAAAAAAAAATGATTCAATTACATTTTTTTTTGATTGAGCTATTACAATATACCCTAATGCAGTGCTAGACCCCTATTCACTCAGCAAATACTATCGGAGCACAAACATGGGCCAGGATTGGTTCTGGGTGCTGAGTTGAGAAGAGGGTTAGGAGTTTGTTCCCCTTGCATCTGCTTAGTCAATCAAAGAAACACTTTTAGTATGTTTCTCAATTACTAGAAAACTACATTAAAAATTGATAAAGCTTTTTTCAGCTTCCCACCAACTATAGTTTTCTTCCTCATTCTATTTTACATTTGCCTCATTTATTATTCTGACAAAAATTAGACAACTCGTCCAATCTTTCTAATTTGTTGCTGTTAGGTGCCATCGAGTAGGTTCCGACTCATAGCAACCCTATGTGCGATAGAACGAAACACTGCCCAGTCCTCCACCATCCTCACACTCATTATTATGCTTAAACCCACTGTTGCAGCCACTGTGTCAATCCATCTCACTGAGGGCTTTCCTTTTTCACTGACCATCTAGTTTACCAAGCATGATGTCCTTCTCCAAGGACAGATCTCTCCTAACAATGTATCCAAAGTATGTGAGATGAAGTCTCGCCATCCTTGCTTCTAAGGAGGATTCTGATTGTACTTCTTCCAAGACAGATTTGTTCATTCTTTTGGCAGTTCATGGTATATTCAATATTCTTCTCCAACACCACAATTCAGAGGCATCGATTCTTCTTCAGTCTTCTTTATTTGTCGTCTAGCTTTCACATGCATAGGAGGTGATTGAAAACACCATGGCTTGGGTCAGGTGCACCTCAGTTTTCAAGATGCCATCTTTGCTTTTCAACACTTTAAAGAGGTCTTTTGTAGCAGAAATGCCCAAAGACTCATAGCAACACTATAGGAGACAGTAGAACTGTGCCCACAAAGTTTCCTAGGAGACGATCTTTAGAGGAGCAGATCACCAGGTCTTTTCTCCTACAGAGAACCACTGACCTTTTGATGAACAGCTAAGCACTTAACCATTGCATCACCAGGGCTCCTTCAATTAAATTGTAACTGTGACTAAAAATCACTGGTAACAACAAAAAGACAGTAACCTGATCAAAAAATGGGCAAAGGACTTGAACAGACAGTTCACCAAAGAGGATACTCACATGGCCAACAAGCAAATGAAAAAGATGTTAACATCATAAGCCATTCCTAACCAAACCAAACCTGTTGCCATCAAGTTGATTCCAACGAATACAGAGATACAATTCAAAACTATAATGAGACACCCCTCACTCCCATTAGAATGGCAGTGATTGAAAAAAAAAAAAAAAAGCAAAAACAACAGGTATTGGCAAGGTTGTGAAGAAACAGGAACCCTCACCATTGCTGGTGGGAATGTAAAATGGAACAGCCACTGTGGAAAACAGTTTGGTGATTTCTCAAAAAGTTGAACACAGAACTACCATATGACTCAGCAATCCCAATCCTAGGTATACACCCAGAAGTGAAAGCAGTATAGCCTTGTCCAAGTTCTTGCCCCATTAATAGGGATGACTGAATCCAATGACTGGCTGACACAGGAGTATAGATTCCCCGCCTTTGCCCCAACTACAGACAACTCTAGGGCTCTACATGGAGTTGACCCATGGGGTTGGTTGAGGGTTTTGTTGGTCTGCACCACACCTCTATGTCTCCATCTGCTCGGTTCTACTGACTTTTCCTCTCTTCCACATTGATAACAAGTGGTACACTTCCTAATAAATGTCTAGCATACTAATCTCCATCTCAAAGTCCTCCTTCTGGGACATCCAACCTATGGCACAAACATTTAAGGATATCAGCTCACAATGAGTTAGAACAGAATCCATGGCAACTGGTTTAAAAGAACTTCCTGGGTGGTGCATGCAGTTAATGTACCTGGCTGGCAACCAAAAGGTTGGAGGTTTGAGTCTACCCAGAGATGCCCTGCAAGAAAGTCCTTGTGATCTACCTCCAAAAAATCAGCCATTGAAAGCTCTATAATAGAGTTTCTATAGAAAATTCTATAAAATACTCTAACATACATGAGGTCACAGTGAGCCAGAATCAACTCCACGGCAACTGCTTTATCATTTAAAGCTTCAAGAGCAGAGTAAAACAAGAAAGGTCCTGAAAGTTTTTTTAAAAGCACACCTTAGGAACACACGCACACACAGCCATAGTGAGGGTCATACACGAAATACAATGAACACTCAGTAACGGGAACTTTATTAGTGTAATGAACCATATTATCTATAGCAACGACCCCATATGATCTCAATAGAGGTCCCAAAACCAAAAAAAATTAAAAACATTGCCATTGAGTCAATTCCAACTCATAACAACCCTACAGGACAGAGTAGAACTGCCACATAGGATTTTCAAGGAGCAGCTGGTAGACTCGAACTGTCAACCTTTTGGTTAACTTGCTGACCTCTTAACCACTGTGCTACCATGTCTCGAGTATGTTTAACAAAATTCATCTTCCATTCTTGAATTTTTAAATCCTTGGTAATATCAAAATAGATGTTTTCTTAACTTAATAAAAAATACATGACTCAAAACAAATATCTGCATTATGCTTAATGATGACAGACTAGAAGCATTCTCTTCAGTGTAAAAAAACAAAATAGGATTCTCACGATCATCATTATAATTTAATTTGGTTCTCAGTGTACTAATCAAAACATAAGTAGACAGTAGAAATAAGTGGGATAAATATGAAAAGGGAAAAGACAAATTTAAAATAATTATAGATGACATAGTTCTTTACCAGGTCAATCCAAGAGAACTGACTGAAAAGCTATTAAGAGCAACAATAAAATTATATAAGATAGTAAATTATAGAATTAATATACAAACATCAGCTGTTTTAAATAAAGATAAGAAATTACAAAAGGGAAAACAATGCCATTTATAATAGCAATCTAGAGGAAAAAAGGCCTAGATATAAACCCAATAATAAAAAAAAGTGTACTATTATACTTTAAATATCTATTGAGGAACATAAAAACATTTAATTAAATGAACAAACCATGTTTTTGTATGAGATGACATCAATATGATAAACTTGCCAAATATACGTATATATATTATTGTTAGCTGCCATCAAGATGGCCCAAACTCATGGCAACCCCAAGCGCAGCAGAACAAAACACTGCCTACAGGCAAATCAGACTGTTGTGAGCTAATTTTCAGAAGTAGATCACCAGACTTTTCTTCCTAGTCCATCCTAGTCCGGAAGCTTCGTTGAAACTTGTTCAGCACCATAGCAACACACAAGCTTCCACTGACAGACAGGCAGTGGTGGCTATGCGTTAGTCAGGGATCAAACCCGAGCAGTATCCCATACTGGAAGGCAAGAATTCTACCACAGAACCACCACACATATATTTAGTACAATTAAATTAAAATACCCAGATTATTTTGAAACTGGACATTAGGGCTGTAAGTTTTATTTGAACAATGAAGGGGGACACCTAGAAATTTCTAAAAGAAAAGAAGTTGCAATAACTAAAACACTTAGGTAGTGAATTACAAAAACAAATAGAAAAACAGATTAGCAGAAGAGAGTTCAGAAATAAAACCTAATTCTCATGAGAGTGTATCTTATGACAAAAGTAACATCTCAAACCAGTGGAAAAAGAAAAAAAAATAACTCAGTAAATTGTCTTAGATAAATATTTGAAAATTTCTCCTAACCCTTACAGATGGGTGAAATATACAAAAACACACTCATTAAACCATGCACTTACAGAATGAAAAAAATTAATCGATATTGTCAGAGTTGAAACAATCTTCTGAAATTGGACATAAAACAGATAAGCCACAATAACCTCCTTGTTGTTCCTGACATACCAGGCCCACTCTATGCTCAAGGTCTTTGTAGTTTCTGTTCTCTTTTCCAAGACTTCTGTCTACCTGCCCCAAATAGCCTCATAGTTTACTTACTTCCTTCAGATTATTACTCAAAGGCTATATTCTTAGTGAGGCTTTACTCTCCAATTGCCTTATCCATTGCTTTAGAGTTGATTCTGACTCATGGCAACTCTACAGGTCAGAGTAAAACTGCTCCATAGGGTTTACAGAAGCCTACTGCCATCTCTGTCACATCTTTCTCTCACAGAGCAGCTGGAGGGTTTAACCCATTGACCTTCCGGTTAGCAGCCAAGTGCTTAACCACTATGCCACCAGGAGTGCTTTCTGAAATTGCAACGCACTCTAATTTCCCTGTTCCCTTTGCCTGCATTAATTTTCTCCTTAGAATTTTTCCACCACCAAACATACATATTATTTTACTTAATTATCTTGTTTATTATTTAACTCTCCCAACTAGTCTTCAAGGTACATGAAAACAGAGAGAAATGAGTTTTTCTGTCCTCCCTTCATCTCCTCCCCCTGCCCTCCCCCACCCACCCCCTTCTCAGTGCCTACAAGATTACTGGAGCAAAATAAGTGATACATATGTGTATATGTTTTCTTTCATAGTATGTTATTATGTTTTTGGTGAAAATTTACACAGCAAATTAGGTTCTCATTTGACAATGTCTACACAAACTGTTTGGTGACATGAATTACATTTTTCACAATGTGTGAATATTCTCTTTAAATCCATTCTAGTTGTTCCATTTCCAGTACTCTTGTTTCCTTGTCCCCTTATCTTCTCATCTTTGCCTTAGTGTAATTGTTGACTTTCTGGTCTCATATAAATGGTATTTTGCTCAGTATATATTTGATGAAGTAAGAAAGAAACAAAAGGTCGAAGAAGTATAAGAAAATCTATAGAAAATGGTGTAATTGAAGCCAAAACGGGAAAAAAATGATAACAGCACTATAAACTGCAGAGAGGACAAGTTAGATAAGTATACAAAAGTAGCCATTAGACTAAATATTAGCACAGCATTAATAACTTTGCAAAGAACAGTTTGGGAGCTCATTCTCCACAGGTTTTTTACATCTCCACATACGTTGCTAGCAGAGACACTGACAGCCCTTGGTTCCAGACTGTTCAAGGATGTTTGCCACGTGAGCAGCCTCTTGCTAGAAGATAGAGACAGTGTCTCTCTCTGGAGCAGAAAGCAGGCATACTTACAGTCCATTATAAAAGAAAACTGAACTCCCCAAAATCAGTATTTCTTTCCTGTAAAGCAACCCACTGAAATATATAGTTATCAACTCGCCTGCTGTACATTGTTCTGTGGGAACTGGGGCTCAGAGAACAGGTGCAAAAATGCTGATACTCTGGCCACTGCTGTGGATAGTAATCATCTAGGGTAGCACAAACGGTTTGTACTCCACTACTAACCAAAAGGTTGAAGTTTGAATCCACCCAGTGGCCCCATGGAAGAAAGTCCTGACGATCTGCTTCCATAAAGATTAAAAAAAAAAACAAAAAATCCCACTGCCGTTGAGTTGATTCCAACCTATAGTGACTCTTTAGGATAGAGTAGAATCACCCCCATGGAGTTTCCAAGGAACACCTGGTGGATTTGAACTGCCAACCTTTTGGTTAGCAGCCGTAGCACTTAACCACTACACCACCAGGGTTTCCATAAAGATTATAGTTGAGAAAACCCAATGGAGCTCAGTTCTAATCTGAAACACATGGGGTGACCATGAGTCAGAATCAACTCAGCAGCAATGTTTTTGTTGTTGTTGTTTGTTTGTTTGTTTTGATCTCTGACCCAGGAACCTCACATTTACGAAATTATGGCAGGCTAACTTATTAGTATACGAGCAAGGTAATATCGCAGACCCTTTACAGTTCTAGATAGACATAATAATGACAGAATTTTGTATACACACACTAGCACTAGCAATGATATAGTCATTCACTACACTTAATACAAATAATACCTTATACACATCACCTCAACTTCTCTTTCATCTAGATGATATTCCATGGTACATTTGTGTAGCATACTTCACTGCAATTACTGATCTTGCTATCATAACTCTTAGCTACAAGCAATATACACACTTTGACCAGACCTCTTACCCAAGGAAAAGAATAATAGACAGATACATCAGAGATTCCCAGACTACCTGTAGCATGAAACAGAGCTGTCGCTAAAATAACATAAAATCATAAACAAGACATAAATGTGTATTGTTGTATGCCACCGAGACTTTGAGGTTATTTGTTATGCAGCAATAGCTGATTGAAACAATGCCCCAAATGTCAACAACTTCAATGTGATAAAAGTTTATTACTCTCTTATGCAAAGGTAGGTTATACAGGGCTAGTATGGTAGTTCCTCCTACCTTGCTGCTCTACCTGCCACAAAAAATTATCCTTATCTCTTAGTTCAAAACAGAGCACTGCCTTACCTATCTCTCAAGGAATAGGATGGAGGAAGGGTGGCAGAAAGGCAACACATTTTCCTTTTAAAGATATCCCAGAGTTCTCATACCCTAATTCTCCTCATATCCCATTGGCCAAATGTTAGTCACATGGCCACACTGCCTTGCAAGAGAGGTAAGAAAACTCGCTTTATTTTTGACAGCCTTGCACTTATCTAAAAATCAGGGGCTATATTACTGGTTATATCACATGTAAGCAAAATTTTACTAAAGATAATTCAAAAATGGCTGCTGCAGTACATGGACACGAGACTGCCAGAAATTCAAGCTGGACTCAGAAGAGGATGTGGAACAAGGGCTATCATTGCAGATGTCAGATGGATCGTGGCTGAAAGTAGAGAATGCCAAAAGGATGTTTACCTGTGTTTTATTGAATATGCAAAGGCATCCGACTGTGTGGATCATAAAAAAATTATGGACAATATTGCAAAGAATAGGAATTCCAGAACACTTAATTGTGCTCGTGTAGAACCTGTACATAGACCTAGAAGCAGTCATTTGAACAGAACAAGGGGATACTGTGTAGTTTAAAATCAGGAAAGGTGTGCATCAGGGTTGTATCCTTTTACCATACTTATTCAATCTGTATGCTGAGCAAATGATCTGAGAAACTAGATTATATGAAGAAGAACAGGACATCAGGATTGGAGGAAGACTCATTAACAACCTACATATTGCAGATAACACAACCTTGTTTGCTGAAAGTGAAGAGGACTTGAACCACTTACTGATGAAGATCAAAGACTACAGCCTTCAGTATGGATTATACCTCAACATAAAGAAAATTTTAAAAAATCCTCATACCTGGGCCAATAAGCAGCATCATGATAAATGGAAAAAGGATTGATGTTGTCAAGGATTTCATTTTACTTGTATCCACAATTAACGCCCATGGAAACAGCACCTAAGAAATCAAGTGACATATTGCATTGGGCAAATCTGCTGCAAAAGACATCTTTAAAGTATTAAAAAGCAAAGATGTCGCTACGAGGACTAAGGTGCACCTGACCCAAGCCATGGTATTTTCAATCGCCTCATATGCATGCAAAAGCTGGACAATGAATAAGGAAGACCAAAGAATTGTTACATTTGAATTACAGTGTTGGTAAAGAATACTGCCACAAAAACAAATAAATCTCTCTTGGTAGAAGTACAGTCAGAAAGCGGCTTAGAAGTAAGGATGGAGAGACTTCGTCTCATGTACTTCGGACATGTCATCCAGAGGAATCAGTCCATGGAGAAGAACATCATGCTGGTTAAGTAGAGTTTCAGTGAAAAAGAAGAAGACCCGCAACAAGATGGATTGACACAATAGCAGCAACAGTTGGCTCAAACATAGCAACAACTGTGAGGATGGCACAGGAGTGGGCAGTGTTTCATCCTCACTATGAGGGATCAACTTGATGACACCTAACAACAACAACATTACTGAAAAAGAAGTAGAGAATGGAAATTTGAGTACAGCTAACATTCTTTGCCACAGCTGATCCATGTAGCAACCCAAAATCTAGACACAATCATTCTTCTTTATGTGGAACACACTCATCACCTCCTCAAGGGAGAAAATCCCAACATCTCATCAGGTACTGCACCTAGCTAAAAGACCCTCCTTTTTGGGTGATATGTACTCCTCTCCATGAAGGATGTGGAGCCTCATGGTTTGCCAGCCTATAAACTAAAATATGGAATCCCTGGTGGCATACTGGTTAAGAGCTACGGCTGCTCACCAAAAGGTCTGCAGTTCGAATCCACTAGGGATTCCCTGGAAGCCCAATGGGACAGTTCCACACTGTCCTCTAGAGTCACTAAAACTAAAATATAAAATTGCCTTTCCCCAACACACTCAATACTCAAGACTTGTAAAGAAAGAGGACACCAAAATGAAACTCACTGCCATCAAGTTGATTCCAACTCCTAATGACTCTGCAGGATAAAGCGGAACAGCCCCATAGGGCTTCCAAGGCTATAAATCTTTACAGAAGCAGATTACCACATCTTTCTCCTGCAGAGTGACCGGTGGGTTCAAACCATCTACCTTTAAGTTAGCAGGTGAGCACTTAACCACTGTGCCAACAGGGCCCCTAAGAAAGAGGATAAGGCTATCCAAAATGCACCCATGCAGAAAAGGGGGAATGAGAATCAAATAGCTATCACTGGGCCTTGGCAATAATCAAATCCCACTAGGTAAGAACTGCAAATACTCCCTGATTTGACAATAGGGCAAGTCTCTTGGTTAGCTCCACTTGGAAGTCCCTGGTTCTTGTCTCTGGGGAGAAATGTGTATTTTTTTCTCCAACATCCCTATTTAGACCCTCCGAAACTTTTTTTTTTTTTATCTTTTGTCCTCCTTTGCCATGAATAGAGTAGGCATTGAAGAGACTGCCCTTCTTGGAGACTGTGATGTTTTTATATCTTCCTTCTTTCTGCTCCAGGTTTGGGAATTCACGGATTTCCTTACAGGTTAAACAGTTACAGTCTTTTGCAGTCTAAATTGTTCTCTAGCCATAAAATTCCCTCAAAAACTGATAAGCTTACAGGCAATTTGTTTTGGATCAGTTTCACATGTAAATCGCTATAGCCAAAGATCTAATCTAGTTGTAGTTTTTAAGCTTGAAGATGCTTGTCCTTTACTTAAGACCCTGTGTGCTATGCTCACCCCCATTCCGGATAGAAGCTACATCAAGGCTATCTGAACAACTTTGGTTTGGGCAGGAAAGTAATACCCTTAATTTGATTTGCCTTTGGTCTGGCTCCCAAGTATGGAAGGGCATCAGGCTTATCGCCTACTACGGGCAATGGCTTTGAAGCCACCAATTATAATTGCTTCGGTCTGGAGTACAGAAGGAGTTGACTTTTCAACCCTCTAAGCCCTCAAATTATAGGACTCTCAGTGAAATTATCTTGCTAACTCAGCACAAAAAGCCTTTCTTAACAGAACTATATTGCATTCTAGCTCCGCTAACTAGTTTGAGTTCATCTCTTTCATACAAGTTGGCTGAAATACCAAGAATCAGCCAATAAACATAAAAATTCTGCATCTTTTCTATGATTTCTCCTAATATGGCCTAGTTAGCAAGTGGTCTGCCTTCTAAGATATTGCATGTAATTGTTATAGCAATGCTTTGCCTCAGCACATCAAAGGTCATTAGCTTTTCAGTCTCTAATAACTGAGTCTCTACTTCCTGCCTCTCAAATGCTAAGCTTATGCCACATATTTAGTTATGCCACTTTATGCAACTCACTTCTTGTACCGAATTATGTCTTAATTAAGGCATAGGCTTGGTACGTGTAACACAGATTAAAGAAAATAGAAGTTTAGTTCTTTCTCATTACAATGTGCAGGTGGTGGTCCAGGACATTACGAGGGGCCCAGCTATCATATAGCTCTGTCATCTCTATGATATTGCTCTTGTCCACATTGTGCAAAATAACTCGCCACCACAAACATCTTTCCAAACGTCAAGATGGGGAAAATGTGACACAAGGGTTTCCTTTCTTCCCTAGACATGTCCTAGAAGCCGTATACATTACCACCAAGGCAGCTTGGAAAATACAGTCTTACTCTGTGTAGCCACATGTTCTGCTACAAAACAGGAGGCTTTTCACTACGGAAAAGGGTAGAATGGATATCTTGGAACAAAAGATAGTTTCTACTGTAACTTTAAATCAAGTGAATTATTATTTATTTGTATCTAACATGTCAGTGAATTGAGAACCAATATTTATAAAAACAACAATGAAGTTGACTAGAACACTGTTTTAAGAATAGCTTCTATACTAATATATATAGAATATTTTGCTAGGCGCAACACCCAAAATATAACAGTCTCTAATTTTTTTGTAAATAGCTATAAACTTATAGTCTTTGGCATTAAATGCATCATGAATACTAGGCATTTGATAAATAACTGCTGAATAAAATAATGAATGGACTGATCAATTAACGAATATCTATTGAGTACTTGCTATGAGTCCATAACTATGTTAGACACAAAAGAGGTTTAAAAATATATGACATATGGTCCCTTAATGGAATAGGTCACCAACATTTTACCTGATGATACTGGCATCTTGAAGCTTCAGGTACATTCAATAAAGTTTAAGAATATAGTTATCAAGAAATTTCCAAGAATGCTTCCTATAATTGTACAGAAAATAAAGGTTTTCTAAATTTAAAAAAATTTTTAATTCTATAATTTCAAATAATATATAAAAATACATAATAATTCTATAATTTCAACTAATACATAAAATCCAGCAGCAAGTTTTTTTGGGTTAATAGTAAAGATGCTGAGAAACATCATTTTTCATTAAAAATTAATCTTGATAAAAAATATTCAAGGTTTTCTTCTGGGAAACATGACAAACTAAGCACATTATCCCACCCTCTCCAAGCTGATGCTCTTTTACATGCACAAAAACCAAAAACCAAACCCGCTGCCATCCAGTTGATTCAGACTCATAGTGACCCTACAGGACAGAGTAGAACTGCCCCATAGAGTTTCCAAGGAGCATCTGGTGGATTCGAACTTCTGACTTTTTGGTTAGCAGCCGCAGCACTCAACCACTACACCACCAGGGTTTCCTTACATACACAAAAGTATATAGAAAAATAGGGTCTAAATCATACATAAACTGGAAACTTCGTGCCAAAAAAATGGACAGGCTTTCTTCTTGAAATAGCCTAGATTAAAATAAAAGAAAGAAAGATTAACTAAATGCTGGCTCCCAATACTTTATCATCATAAAATAGTATCCATTTTTATTTTCTTTCAGATTTTCATATCTATATTCATATGTGAGATTCATTCATTCTTTCATTAATTCAACAAATACTTATCATGTTTTGTCATGGTCTAGGCACTGTTGTGTGCTTGAGGACTCAGAAAATGCCCCTGTCCTCATAGAGCTTACAGTTTACTGGACTAGAGAACAATGAACTATTCTATGAATGTAGCACAGTATCACAGGAGGAGAGAGCCATCTTGAACCATGCTGGCATACAGCAAGCTCCAGTATTCAGCTGGGACACTCACCACAGATACAAGCCACTTCCAAATTAGAATTAGATGGCAGCCACACTGACTAGTGAATCGGAGCAGCCAAGTTCAAACAGTAGGGTAAATGAGCAGTAACACTGAATGTGAAGAGGTTTCTCTATGAGGTCTCAGACAGCAAACATCTAGGGAGACTGGACACAGCTTTACCATACCACCAACTGGCTGCCAAGCCAGAAAACTAGAAATGGAAAATAGCCGTATTTACTAAGCTGATTAATTTTTTTTTTTTTTAAAGAAGAGAAAAAGGAAGAGAAGGGACCAAAAAAGAGGAGAAAAACAGGGGAGAGGGGAGGAGATTGGGAGACGGAAGCGGATGGAAGGAGAGAGAGAAAAGAAAACCTGCAGAGATGTATTTCCTCTGCTGCTGGAGCACCATATTCCACTGATAACTTACTGCATGCCAGGTACCACTCCAGGTACTGATTAAAACAGATGAAAATTCCTGCCCATGAAGCTCACATTCTAGTAAGGGAGGTACTAGCAATAAGTGCTGTTGTTGTTATGTGCCATGAGTCGATTCCAACTCATAGCCACTGCGTATTCTCTGCTAAGCATTTCTTTAATGGACTTATTACTAACATACTATGTATTTTTAACATACTATACATTTTTACTTATATCTACTTATTGCTGGAGCCCTGTAGAGCAATGGTTAAGAGCTCAGTTACTAAACAAAAGGTTGGCAGTTTGAATCCACCAGCCACACCTTGGAAACTCTATGGGGCAATTCTACCCTGTCCTGTAGGGGTCACTATGAGTCGGAATCAACTCAATGGCAACAGGTTTTTTGTGTGTGTTTATTTTTTAGCAGAGAATAAGACTAAGGAAGAGACTGCATGGTGGAAGAAAAGGGATGTATTTTTCAAAATGGATTGGTCAGAGAAGGTCTCACTGAGGTGAGCTGGGACACAAACCTGAAGCATGTGAGGGAGGGAGCCACCAGAAAATCAGGTAGACAAAAGAAGATCAGCTATGTTGAATTCTGCTGTTAAGTCAAACAAGATGAGGACTAAGAATTGACTACTGGATATGTTTGTTTGTTTTGTCTTTTACATTTCAATGCAAGCACAATTAGGGCAGGGAATTTTTCCATGTTTGTCATTAATAAATCCTTGGGCCTCAGAAGAGTGCCTGGTACATAATTCATGTGTAATAAATATTTTTAATAAATGAATAAATCTTTATATACATATAAAATGTAAAACAGAATGAAATAGAAAAAAAATTGTGATGGTAAAATATGAACACTGAGAGATAAAAAAATTATCAGATTGCTCTAAAGCTGCATGTTCTAGATGGGACCAATTTAAACACAAAACTCCAGAGAGAGTGATACCAAAAAAACCAAACCCACTGCCATCAATTTGATTCTGACTCATACAGTCCCTACAGGACAGAGTAGAACTGCCCCATAGGGCTTTCAAGGATGTAAAACTTTACAGAAGCCGGAAGCCGACTGCCACATCTTTCTCCCTAGGAGCGGCCCATGGGTTTAAATAGCCAACCTTTTTGTTAGCCCTACCAGGCCTCCTGAGAGTAATCCAAACCAAAAGCAAACCTGCTGCCATCGAGTCGATTCTGACACATAGGGACTCTACAGGACAGAGTAGAACTGCCTCATAAGGTTTTCAAGGAGTAGCTGGTGAATTCCAAGTGCTGATCTCTGGTTAGGAGCCAAGCTCTTACTCACTGCGCCACCAGTGATAGTAAATAGGAAGGAAAACTTAGAAATAAAAGGTAGAAATTTGCATTCCTAATTCCTTCTTCAGCATCTAAAATATTGCTTTATCTTAAAACTTGTGCAGTTAAAATATAGCTATTTTATACAATTTTTGCAATGATATATTAAAAATTAAAGCTTTTAATCACAAATCGACTCTTTTCAAACAGCAATATTTAATTCTATTAAATAGACACTGAGGAACTTCACTAGAATAAGGCTTGTTAATAGTTATTCATACATTTGGTAGCATGCTTACTTTCTTAAAATCAAATCTTAGATCCATATTATAATAATCAACCTGAGTCTACCAATCTAAAGGTGGTATAAGATTTCCATAACATGGAGTTTACAGTTCAAAATGACATAACATTTCAGCACCAGAGCCACCAAAATAAATTAGCAAGTGAAGAATGTCAACGGCACAGTAAGAATGCAACAGGAACATGTCATCAAATGAAGCTAAACAGAAATGTGTCTGGGAAGTTGCTAGTTAGATATTATACTGAGATATATAGATATGTATTTCAAAAACTATATGTTACAAATGATATCATTTTCTAAGATATTTCATATTCTTAAAGATATAAATTTAATGTATATTTAAATACGCCTGAAAAAAATCTTTCCTTATTCAATCAGGCTAATAGTCATTTTATTCAGATAAATAATGCTAGAGCAACCAGTCAGTCACAGCTAACGAATGATTTTATAATATTAGTTGAGTATTGGGTGGGATGTATGGAAACCTACCAGAATTTTCCTAGGCCATTTGCCAGAGAGAACTCTTGTCAAGAAAAACAGTACTGTAATTTCAACTTTGAACTCTGAACTGTACATTGTGTGAACTTGTCAAATACTCATCCAACGAATAACCTCATGCTCTTTCTTAAAATCTTGCCAAATGCAATGAATCTTATTTAGTGGAAAAGATGTTCAAGGCCAAGAAAAATACACACACTGTATATAGAGTGTCAATAATTCTGGAAATATTAGTTTACCTCTATTCATGATTTCACTTTTAAAGAACACAGTGCTGTTTCTCCTGAAACATTTTTACCATAATTAGTTCATTTTTTTCTCCCAATAAAACATTTTTATACCTTATTATGTTTGCACATTATTATCCTAAAGTGATGTATTCAGCTGGTTAAAACACAAAACACGATGCTACCAGGGTCAAGGTTTCAGATTCTGAGCTCCCAGCCATGCCCCCGTTCTCGTGCATATGACTCAATGATTAATACCACACTCTGGAACCTGAATCCTGCCCACATCACTTTATAAAATACAGACAAAGAATAGCCCCTGCCTGTTTTCATTTTAAAATAGACTGCTTATAGCAGAAATTGGATGGATAGCACTAGGAGTAGAATAATTCTTTTAATTTTAAAACTTTATAGAATTAAGAATCAAACTAGAAACAAAAAGACAGTCACTAATGGGAGGAACCATAACACAGAGCCAAGGAACAGCACCAGAGGAGCTGCCAAATGAAGTAACAGAAACAAGAGTCTAAAGTGTAGGGCCACTCAACAAATTCTACCCAAACCATATGCCTTCAATTTTTATCATTTGTACTGGCTTCTACAGTGGCTTGCTTCTGGAATATTCACTAATTATCTTATGAGAAATGTAAATTTCAAATGAAGATTTACCCCTTAAAGGCATTTGATAGGTTTTTTTTTTCATAGCATCCAATATGTGGCAAATATTATCTACTACAAAAATAGATAATTAATGACTGTGAATTAATATTAATAGATAAAAATTAACAGATGCCATAAATCAAGAATCTGAAGCCACAAAGAAAAATACAGTTTAAACCTGCTATTAAATATTTAAAAAGAAATGGAATGACTCCCCCCACCCCCCCGTTTTGTTACATAAATTCTAAGCATTATGGGTCAATGAAAGAAAATTAAAATGTCCTAAATGCCTTCACCAAATAATTATAATGTATTTTACTATGCTGCTTAGGTCCCTAAATTGCTGTTAAGTGAGCAGCTCCTTGATTTGGGAAATGAAAACCAATGCTAACAGTGGCAACTACCTCCTACAGAGAAGTGGATCTTAATCTTATAGGGGCCACCTAACTCTTTGAGGATCTAATTTTAAAATAATAGGCCTTTTCTACAGAAATGTATACATCTTATACAAATGCCAAGCACAATTTTGGGGCTGTTTACACAATTCATTCAACCCTGAAAATGCCCAGAGAATCTAAATAAAACAACTTCCAAAGACGACATGAATAGTAAAATCAGAGATGTATTACCTTTAAAAGAATTTATACTTTTAAGAAGCCAGGAAAGAGTAGTTACATTAGTGCATAGTATAATATCCTACACATAGAAGGCACTAAGCAAATTATTTTAAATCTGTATTTCCCAAGTTAAAATTGGTTTTAATATGTACTAATGGAAACTCTGTGGGACAGTTCTACTCCGTCCTATAGGGTCGCTATGAGTCGGAACCGACTTCATGGCACTGGGTTTGGTTTTGTTTTGTTTTTTTTAATAGGCTAAGTGGAAACCCTGGTGGCAGAGTGGTTAAGTGCTACAGCTGCTAATCAAAAGGTCGGCAGTTCATATCCACCAGGCGCTCCTTGGAAACTCTATGGGGCAGTTCTACTCTGTCCTATAGGGCCACTATGAGTTGGAATTGACTCGATGGCGATGGGTTTGGTTTTGGTTTTTAATAGGCTAAAGGAGCCCTGGTGGCACAGCAGTTAAGGACTCGGCTGCTAACCAAAAGTTCAGCAGTTTGAATCCACCAGCCACTGCTTGAAACCCTATGGGGCAGTTCTACTTTAAGGGCAATCAGTTTTAAGAGACTAAAAGGTGTTAATTGGCGGTAGGGAAACTAAACTAAACTATGTTGGTGGAGGGGAATTATTTGGTGAAATAAGCTTAAGAAATGCTGCATTAAACAAAGATAAGCAGTTTCTTTGCTATATGACTTTTCAGAGTTGTTACTATATAAAATACACAAAAATGAGATAGAGTATGTAGCATTTCCTCAATTTCTTTTGACTGTGAAGTTGCCGTTTCCTCCAAATATCCATTACCTAATGTTAGAAATTATTTTCTTTATGATGTGTGTGGTAAGAGCAATGATTGCTTAAATTATTACATAATATCTAATGAAAAAATTTACATTTAATCTACCTTTCATTCCTCTTGTAAGAAACCTACATGTCGCTATAAAACAAATAATGGTATATCTAAGCAGATCTCTTAGAAAATTTCTTTAAAGCAAAGCAGATCATTTTGTATACATACACACAAAATGTGTTATCTCTGAAATCCCTGTAAGAATAAATAGGAACAGGACATGGCCCCAAGTTAGAGTAAAACAAGTCCAGCAGAATGGGACTCTGCAGAGGGGGAGAAGGTAGGGAATCCAGCCCATGTAAAGCCCTGAGAAATGGGCACCTTTTTACAATTCTACCCTTGGGAGGGCCACATTCCTCCAATTTGCACAGAAATTTGTGTGTGTTAGCAGCAGCAAGGATTCAGCATATTGAAGTATAATCTAAAGCAAGGGTACAGATTTCAAAACTAAAAGTAATTCAAAAAATATTATATTTTGTTTTAGAACACATTTTGTTATTTGAATAAGAATGCCAACTTTCTTCCAACTCATAATCCAAATAAAATGAGAAAGGAGCTTTATGAAAAACAATGGACTGGAACTGAAATACTCCTACTCCCCACTGTTCTTAGACCTACTCCACACCCCCTCCCCACTGAGGAGAAAAACAATATTTGAAAAGCTATAACACACATTCATGATAAAAAAAAAAATCAGAAAAATAGGAATACAAGGAAATTTTTTTGATAAAGAATATCTATAATGTTCTTCAGTTACTGTTATGCTGGAGGGTAAGAGACTAAATGCTTACATCTGGAACAAGGCAATGCTGTCCACCTTCCGTGCTCTTATTCAATGCAGTGATAGAAGTTCTAATTAGTGCAATAAGGCGAGAAAAAGGTAATAAAAGGCATATAGATTAGAAGGGAAGAAATAAAAATGTCCCTATTTGCAGATGGCAGGATTGTCTACCAAGAAAACCCCAAGGAATCTACAGAAGGACTTCTAGAACTAACAAATGAGCTCAGCAAGATTACAGGATACAAGTCATAGAGTAGCTATGCGTCAGAATCGAATGGATGGCACACAACAACCACCAGATACAAGATAAACATACAAAAATTAATTGTACTTCTACATACTAACAATGACTACGTACATGAGCAATGAAATTGAAATGCAATACCACTAACAATTACTCAAAGAAAAATGAAATGCCCAGGTGTAAAATTAATAAAAGATAATCAGGACTTGTATGTTGAAAATTACACAACACTGATGAAAGAAATCAAAAAAGATATAAATAAATGAGAGACATGATGTGTCATAGATTGGAATACTCAACACAGTAAAGATGTCAGTTCTCCCTTATTATGGACTGAATTGCGAAGGATCACATTGTGAGGTTCTGACTGGAAATGAATTTTTGAGGGGACGCTATTTGTCCCCCCAAAAGATACACTGAAGTTCTAACCCCGGTACTTGTTGAACATGACTTTGTTTGGAGATGTTATCAGTTATCATGAGGTCATGCAGGAGTGGAGGGGGTCCTGAGCCAATCACAGTGATGTCCTTATAAAAGAGAACGGACACCAAGAGACAGAGGAAAGATGGCCATGTAAGGACAGAGCTATGCTACCACTGCAAGGAACACATGGGAAAGACTGGAAAGGATCTTCCCCCAGAGACTTCATAGGGAGATGGCATGTTGATTTGAGCTTTTAGCCTCCAGAACTATGAACAGTAAATATTTGTTCTTATAAGCCATTCAGTTGTGTTCCTTTGTTAATGCAGTCCTAGGAAACCAATACATCCCAAAATTAATATGCAGGTTTGACATCATTATATCAAAATTCGGGCAAGATTTTTTGTAAATATAGACAATATTATTCTAAAAATGTATATGGAAGGCAAAGGCACTAAAATAATCTTGACAAAGGGGAATAAAGTGAGAGGAATCAATCTAAAATCAAAACTGTGTGGTATTGGCAGAGTGACAGACGCTTATAGGTCAATGGAGCAGAATAGAGAAACCAGAAATAGACCCACACAAATACACCCAATTGATTTTTAACTCAGCCCCATCAACTATCTTTGTTTTTCTGGATTTTATTTTATTTCTTCTGTGGCACTCCAACCTTTCAGTTAGTAGTCAAGCACTTCACTGTGTGCACCACCCACGAATGACTGAATGTGAGTGTTAAAAGCGTCCTCCTTTACAACTCACTACACTAGTGTGTTCAAAAGAAAGCTAGATTCACAATGAATTTGGCCACAGGTACAAACGTTTACAGTAAGTGGGCACAAATCCTATGCTGTACACACATTTATAGTAAGCAGAAACAAATATTGATCTAGAAGCTCTGCAAAGCCCTTGCTTGTCCTTAGCCCCTCCAATAAGCACCTCATACAAAACGTGAATTCGGAAAAAATGCAGCATTCTGGTGTCAGGATCAGGAACTTTTAGTTGAATCAACTAATGATCCTGTCTTTAAGCGGTGGGATGTATCTGTGCTACTCCAAATGGATTAAGCTTCTAGATGTTCCTTCTGGGGCCCTGGTAGTACAGTGGTTAAGATCTTGGCTACTAACTAAAAGGTCAGCAGTTCAAATTCACCAGCTGCTCCTTAGAAACCACATGGTACAGGTCTGCTCTGTCCTATAGGGTCACTATGATTTGAAGTTGACTCTGTGGCAATGAGTTTTCTGTTGTTGTTGCTGTTGTATGCCGTCAAGTCGACTTCGACTCATAGCAACCCTATAGGACAGAGTAGAACAGCCCCACAGGGTTTCCAGGGAGTGGCTGGTAGATTCAAACTGGTGATCTTTTGGTTAGCTGCCTGTGTTCTTAACCACTTCGCCACCAGAGCTCCATGATGGGTTTTCTGGGTGCTCCTAATTTTTCCATCCAAGCTGCACAAAAGTGAACTTCCACATATCTTGAAAATGTGTTATTTTACCAAGGAAAAATTATTTAACATAGTTATACTAATTAATGAGCCTTCTCATGCAGATTCAGATAATTGTCCTTCTTTCAAATGTTAATTTCTCTTTGACTGTGAATTCCTAATTATATTATTCCAAATGTTAACAACCCCTAGAGTGTAGATTAAAACTAATGTGTGTATATATATATCACATTTGCTATGCATAAATATTTAAGAATAACTTATAGACAATATAACAAAATCACTTTTTAGATCTGTTGCAGCAAATTACTTCAAGAAAAGGCTGTATTTTTAGAAATTCTGGAAGATACGTGACAGAAATGTGTCTTTTTTTTTAGGGAAAAGCACAGGAAAGACTGAATCAGCTTCATAAAGCTAAAAGCATGTTGGTTCATTTGATTCCTATATTAAATAATAGTCAATCTGTTTAAAATAATTAGTGTTGTCAAATAAAAATTTTGAATGTGAAAGGACAAATATTGTATAAGACCGCTATTATAAGAACTGGAGAAATAGTTTAAGCAGAGAAGAAAATACTCTTTGATGGTTATGAGAGGAGGGAGGGCAGGAGGGAGGGAGAGGGGTATTCACTAATTAGATAGTAGATAAGTTTTATTTTAGGTGAAGGGAAAGATGATACACAATAAAGGAGAGGTCAACCCAAATGGACTAAACCAAAAACAAAGAGGTTTCCTTAAAAAACTGAACACTTGAAAGGCCAGCATAGCAGGGGTGGGGGTTTGAGGACCATGGTTTCAGGGGACATCTAAGTCAATTGGCATAATAAAATCTGTTAAGAAAACATTCTGCATCCCACTTTGGAGAGTGGTGTCTGTGGTCTTAAACGCTAACGAGCGGCCATCTAAGATGCATCAATGGGTCTCAACCCACTTGGAACAAGGAGGAATGAAGAACACCAAAGGCACAAAATAATTATGAGCCTAAGAGACAAAAAGGACCACATAAACCAGCAACTACATCAGCCTGAGACCAGAAGAGCTAGGTGGTACCTGGCTACAACCGATGGCTGCCCTGACATGGAACTCAACAGAGAAACCCTGAGGGAGCAGGAGAGCAGTGGGACGCAGACCCCAAATTCTCGTAAAAAGACCAGACTTAATGGTCAGACTGGAACCGGAGGAACCCCAGAGGCCATGGACCCCAGACCTTCTGTTACCCCAGGGCAGGAACCATGCCCAAAGCCAACTCTTCAGGCAGGGATTGGACTGGAATAGGGGATGGAAAATGAGACTGGTGAAGAACAAGCTTCTTGGATCAAGTCAACACACAAGATTATGTTGGCATCTCCTGTCAGGAGGGGAAATGAGAGGGCAGAAGTGTCCAGAAGCTACCTGAATGTACACGAGGAAAGAGAGGGGAGGGAAGTACTGTGCTATCTCATCAGAGGGAGAGCAATTAGGAGTGTATAGCAAGGTTCTGTAAATTTTTGTATGAGAGACTGGACTGATTTGTAAACTTTCACTTCAAGCACAATAAAAAAAAATTTTTTTGAATGTGTACTAAATCTTACACTACTAAGTAATAACAGCAAATATTTAGCGAATGCTTACTGTGCTAGGCCTTATGCTAACGACTTGACGTGGGGCTCCGTCTCATTTAATCCACATGGCAACCCTGTTAGTATTATCTCTGCCACTTTTTATACCTGAGAAAATTGAGGCAAAAAGGTGATGAAACCCAGATTATAACTCAGATATTCTAATTCAAAACACCTGTTTTAACAACTTCTCAATGTTTGTTACATTTGCTCGAGGATAAGGATCACCTGTAGTGCTTGCTAAACATAGAGCTCTAGGCCTCTTTCTTGGACGTTCTGATTCAGTAGGGCTATGGTGGTCCCAAGAAACTAGATTTTAGCAAGGGGCCCACCTAGAAGATTCTTACAGACAAACATCTTTGGGAAATCCTATACTAGGCTATGTTGACTCTCTGAAAATACTAACTTCTATGTAACCTAAATTTATTCCATTCTAGCTTTTTAATTCATTTGTTTTCAAAGACAATAACAGTGGATACTCTTTCACTTCATTTTCCCCACCTTTCAGAAAATTGTTAAATAATTCCATATGCCAATATAAAGAAAATATCCGCAGCCTTCCAGGAAACAGCAAAACACAGTGTAATGATCATATTAAAATATAGAGTAGAAATAAATGACTAATAAATATATTATCTTTTCCCTTTCATGATTCCTTTTAAATAATAACTGAAATTATTAGATAAGCATTGAATGTATTCAGATAAATATAGAAACAATCAACATATTAAATGCCCTAGTCATGTTTTTAAAATAGCAAATCAAAAAAAAAAAAAAAAGGCAGCAGCAGCTAGAAGTTACAGGAACTCTATGTAAGCAGGCAACACTGTTAAGCTGTCGTCCGTGGTCAGTTTTATTAAATATACTTATGGTATGAAATACTGTAGATGCATAGCTGTTGACTAAATGATCCCTTTCTTATGTGTACTTGGATAAAATCCCAACTTCGACTATAAAACACACACACACATGCACACACACACACACACAGAGGAAACATTTCTAGTGAAATCAGTTTTCTTCAAGCTTGTTTACTAGACTTTTTCACTTTAACTTAAGAGTCTGCTATTTTTATACAAGACTATAATCATTCCTCAGTGTAAAATCATTCCCTGGGCCACTTAGGGGCTTAACTGACAGCACCGCCCTTTTACTAACAACTCCACAATAAAGGAAATGTTTTTAAACAGTGAATCTGTAACAAGGCAACATGTGATTAAAATTCAGTACATTATCTCTCTCGGATTTTATTACCACAGGTGCAGAACATACAACTGTTCAGAGGCTTGCTAAGGGCAAGGTTCCCTTTAATTGAAAACCATTCTGTCTATACACCTGTGTTTCTAGAGATTCCAAGTAGAGATACCTAGGGACAGATAATGGAACAAGAAAATAACACTTGGCATTATCCTCACAGAAGCCTAAATCAGTCCTTCCCCAAGGAATGGGAAGGAGTGAGAAGAATCCTTAATCTAGCAAACACATCCTCAAAGCTACTTGTATTCCCAGAAATTTATGTGTGGTAGTAAAAATTATTAAAAGGAAATATTTATCATTTATCCAGTGGAGAAATAGTCACCAGGAACAAGATCTAAGAATTTGCTAAGGCCATTTGTCATGCAGTTATCCCTTTGAATTCAAGAAGTACACATTAAGCATCTATTATTCTTCCAACAGATATTTGAGAAGCCACCCTATGTAAGACATTGTGCTAGCTGTAGTATCAAAAAACTATCATGTGAGAAATTACGGCCTAGGGTAGGCCTTGCGAAAGCTAAAAAGATAATTAATAGATAGAAATACTAAATAAAGCATACAATCCAGTCAGTGTTAGAAAACTTAAAATATACCAACTAATCAAAGTAAAAGGAGCCCTGGTGGTACAGTGGTTAAGGCTAGGCGGCTAACGGAAAGGTCAGAAGTTCAAAGCCACCAGCAGCTCCTCTGGAGAAAGACGTAGCAATCTGCTTCCGTAAAGATTTACAGCCTTGGAAACCCTATCAGGGAGTTCTACTCTGTCCTATTGGGTCTCTATTAGCCAGAATCTACTGGACAACACCAGAGTAACAGAGAATGCTATGAAACTCAAAGAAGGACAAATTCTGTAAAGGTCTGTAGAGTGCTTTCCCTAAGACTAGCAGTATTCTAAGTCAATTGACTCATTTAAGTTTTTTCTTTTCTTTTTAAAATTTAAACATGCAAGGAGAGAGGGTGACCTATTGAATTCCTCAAGGACCCATCACCCAGCATTCACAATTATCAATGTTCTGTCAATCTTATTTTATCTATTGCCTCCCATTCTCCTTCATCCCTCAAATGTACTAAAGGAAACCCCATTCTTCTTTTAATTTCATACTAATTTTAACAGATGTGGACTTAAAACACATGTAGTATCTTTGTTGTTAGTTGCTATGGAGTCGATTCGGACTGATGATGACCCTATGTGTGCACAGTAGAACTGCTCCACAGGGTTTTGAAGACTGTGACCTTTTGGAAGCAGACCCTAGGCACCTCTGGGTTGGTTCAAACCACAACCTTTCAGCTAGTACTCCAGCACTTAACCCTTTGTGCCACCCAGACCCCAGAAAAACAAACCCATTGCTCTTGAGTCAATTCTCATTCCTAGCAACCCAATTAAAAAAAAAGAAACCATTGCCGTCTAGTCAATTCCAACTCATAACGACCCTAAAAGACAGAGAAGAACTGCCCCATAGGGTTTCCAAAGAGTGCCTGGTGGATTCAAACTGCCATCCTTTTGGTTAGCAACTGAGCTCTTAACCAGGGCCACACCACCCAGGGACTCCTATCAATACCATTAGAACACATAAAATTTAAAATAAAGTTCCTAATACAATATAATCCTATCTTCTTGCTAATGCTTTCTAACTACTTAATTTAATGCCAGTTTGTTGTTATATGATTTAGTTTATTTTTTAAGCTTTTCAAAAACCTTTTCAATCTTTTTATGAATATGACTGTTGAAACAACAGTGCCCAAGCTCTGATTTCCAGATGGTCTGATTTAATCCCATAGAGGGGAAGGGAGAGTATTCCTCTCCATGCCTCCACCACCCTTGTAGGAGTCCATGGTCACACCCTGTGTCTTAGGAGGCTTGTTAGTTGCCAGGGGCAATGTGCCCTGCAAGTAGATCAGCACTAAACAATTTTTAGGCCCAGATGAGCATCATTTCTTCTGGACAATACGTGGATGATGTGCTGGTTCTGGCTGGGCTGCCCATAAAGTGTGCAGAACCTCTGTCTATATAACCAACTTGATTAAATAATGTGTTACAAAAATGATGAGCCTATATGGCTGCTAACCAAGGGGTCGGCAGTTCGAATCCGCCAGGCGCTCCTTGGAAACTCCATGGGGCAGTTCTACTCCATCCTATAGGGTCACTATGAGTCAGAATTGACTCAAGGGCACTGGGTATATGATATATAGTGATTGATGACAATTTAGTACAATGGTTAGAGAAGAGGTACTTAGTATTTCTTTATTGTATAATCAGTGCATGTAAAGATTCCTGGTGCTATCTCTTCATGAACAGGTCCAGAACTATCTCTTTACATTCCTTATTGTCAAATGTGCCATTCTTGGCTAATGCCCTATCTCCCTCAGTAAGAAAAAGGTAGAAATACTATCATTACTTATAATATCATTGCTCTTTGGAATTTGCTCATATTGAAATAATACAGATCTTCTCACCTCTGCAGTTCCTAAAACCAGTGCTTTAATGCTGAATACCTCATTACTTAGGAAGCACGTGGTGCCATTCATGAATACTAGTGTCCGGTGATCCTCAGTGGGTGACACTGTGCTTTATTGATGATGATAGTAAATGCAAGTCTTACCTACAGTATGAAGGAAAGTGTGAATGATAATTCTTTTCTGGCCATGTTAAATTTCTTCTTTGACACTTTATACCACAGAATAACAATTTTCCAACACAGCCTTTTCTTGAACTCTTTAGGCCATTATCACTGCATTTCTAGAACGTGAACTCTTTCAATGTTGATGCAACCGTGGATAAAGGAGAAGTCACAGGAGACAGAGAAGAGCAGTCCTATTGGGACATAAATGCCTCTCCCCATTTCGATATTGTTTATGACTGACCAGTACCACATGCATTCACACAGATATGACACAAAAGGGAGCACAGGTCAGGAGGGCCCTTGATGTTGCAGTGCAATGGTCTCTAAAGCCATCTGAGGGAATGGGTGTGGACACTCCAAGGACCATCTGACACTTGGCAGAGGCTGAAGAGAGTTAATTCCCTTGGAGACCAGTGATGGGAGGGAGGTGCCTGATGCCGCCGAAACAGTCCTTGGGTTCAGCAGACAGGAGGTGGCACTGCCATCGGAACGCCTGGGGGGACACATGGGCTCACACAACCAGCCCAACCCTGAACTCGTTCATTGTGTGCACCATTCTGGTGCCGAAACTTGCAGTGATTCAAGAAAGAAATACAGCCCCATTCAGAGGCATGACCCATTCACCAGAGCATCCCATAGAATCCAGGCCCACCCACCTGTCAGAGTTGACCCCATAGGCTCAAATCACAGATTTCCTGGGGCATCTGACTGGACCCCTGAATGAGGTGGAGGGCTGAAGAGTCCCTAACAAGAGGAACAGGAGCTACTGCCCACAGAGATCATGATCTTGTTCAGGGATCGCCTCACAGAACTCACTACTGGTCTCAGCTGGTGCCAGTAACCAGAGGAGGACTTAGAAATTTAACTGGAGGGAGGATTTAACTGGGTGCTCTATATTTTTATTTGCTAAATCTGGCAACCCTAGCCATATCACACTTTACTAATTTCAAGGATCACCAGTAGCCCATTTATACCATGATTTCTCCATTAATTCGATTTTCTTTTGTCATCTAGAATACTTCCGAAAATAATGTTTTCAAGAAGGACACATAGGTGAGAATGTTTTCTAAATATCTGCATATGTGCAAATTTCCATTGTTCTTTATACAGACATGGAAGTTTGGGTTTTGCGGAAGTGAATCTGAAGCCTATCTTATACTGGTTTTGATGTAAGGAACCTATTTTTTTCTGTCTGGGTATGTATGCTGTACATGTATACAGTCAAACATATCAGTCATCTACTAAAACTTCATTCTATTTAATTATTTACAAGGCTGGGTATCTTAGTTACTTGGTGTTGCCGTAACGAAAACACAAGTGGGTAGCTTTAAATAAGAGAAATTTATTGTCTCAGTTTCGGACACTAAAAGTCCAAGTCAGGGTATTGGCTCTAGAGAAGAGTCCTTCTTTGAAGGGTGGCCCCAGGAGTTCCTTGGCATTCCTTGACTTGTAGACCTCTTCTCACAGGGTCTCTTTTCCTCATGTGTCTCTCTGTGTCTATATTCCCCTTTATAAAACACTGCTCAGAAGGGATTAGGTTTAGGACCCAACCTAGCCCTGGAAGATCCCATTAACATAATAAAAGGAAAATCCTATTTCCAAACAGAATCATATCCACAGGAATAGGGGTTAGGACTTAACAAACCTTTTGGGGGGACAGAATTCAATGGACAATACCGGGTCAGATTGTTAGCTGCCTGAAGAAAGAATTATATCTTATTCTTCCTTGAATCTACAGTGCTCAGTTGGCACAGGATACTTATTCAATAAAAACTGGGTGAATGAATACCTGCACTAGTTAAATCCAAGCAAGGAAGAAACAACAGAATGAGCAAAGGCAGAAAGTTGAAAAGGCCCTGCAAGTAATCTCATTGTAGTGGGAGATGCAGTAAGAAATGCAGCTCACCACCTTGTTATGAAGGGCTAAGCTGAACATATATATATATATATACACGCACACACAGAGACATATATATAGAATTTTTTTTTTTTAATTTGGGCAGCATTGAAAATCAGTGCTTGGACATTAGTGAGGGAGAAGAAAAAAAAAAAAAAAGACACATTTCCCAAACTACAGAGGCCTGTTTTCCATCAGGTATGTTATACTGACAATTTTGTAGAACACTGAATTACAGTTTGCAGTTATTAGTACAGGTTTAGTGGAACAAGAGTGTCATGCTTTCTCTGTTTCCCCAAACGTTGGCCAGCTTTAAGTGTGGCAGCAATTTTCACTCACTTCTAGTATTTAGGGAACAAATCACATGCTCTTTTATAATTGCCTGTCAGCCCTTGGGACTGTTGACTTTATATTTTTGTATTTTATACCCTATTAAGATGGATAAAAACAACCTTGACATTCATTTGTCTAACTTCTACTAATGAATGGTCTCTTAGCAAACCATGCCAAATCACCATTTCCATGGCACAGAATTTTGCTGACAACCATATTAATCTCTAAAATTTTTATATAGAGAACTTAGTTTTTAAAAAGCCTTTCATATATAGTGACATTCTTTGAAATGCCAGGGTAAAGTAGATGAATGAAGAAGACTAATTAGAACAGTGGGTTTTTCTGTTTTGTTTCATTTTGTTTTGTATGTGTGCGTGTATGCATGCATGTGCACAATATGTGTGGTAAAAATTCTGTTTGAGAATTGGATAAAAGCTATGGACTCTCTCACAATGAGATGTGCATATAATCTCATGGAGTTCCCAGACCCCCAAAGTCCATCCACTGAGTCTGCTTCCCAAAGTGTTTGGGGAACTCAGGTTCAAAACCTGATTTAGTCTATATTAAATTATTTTTTATTGGGTTTTCTCCTACTTTTCCTTCTTATCTAAACATTTGAGTAAGGGAAAGCCAGAGGGAAATAAAAATTCATGAGAATATAAGATAAGTAATAAGTAAGCATTAATTGCTTAGAATGTTGCTCTACCAAGACCTCAAAAGTCATAAAATAAATATATTGGTTTCCTAATTTGTTCACATAAAATCGGTCTGTATTTAAACTGTCTTAAAATCTAATTTTCGTTATTTGTTCCATAAATGCATATAAGAACCTACAAAGTACCATGCCAGGGATTATGGGGGAAGCACAGAGACTAAAACAGAGTCTTTGTCCTCTAGGAGGCTGTAATCTAATAGAGGCACTAATAGCCTTACATAAGTAATGATAATGCAAAACAGAGTACGACTTGTCAGAAGAAAAATACAGATAATATGGTAATATGGTATGAGATACCAGAAGAAGAGTATAGGGCTATTAGGGTATATCGAGGGAGGCTTCATAAAATGTTTAAACTGAGTTTCAAATAATGGATAGGACTTATATTAGAGGAGATTAGGGAAGAGATAATTTCTGGTGGAAAGAACAAAGCAGTGCCTGGCCCAGAGAAGCCCTCAATACGTGACTATAAGTGCATGAATAAACCAAGTAGTATGGAAAGACAAAGAGCAGGGTCACCCAAAGCCAGTATGAGGCACAGTGAGCTCTTGGTTTTGGTGAAAGGAAATATGAAGGAGGACCACAGGGAAGTAGATGGGACACGCAGGCTGGAGCAATGGGTGAGGGGAAGCTGTTAAAGGGTTTTGAGCTTGAGAGAAGCAAAGCCAGAGCTGTGTTTAGTAAGAGCAGAAAAGGATATAAAATTGAAGGGGTAGAGATGGGTGCTGAGGAGCCATAGTGGGACACATCACAATTTTTCCTGTGTCAAAATCTTCCCCCACATCACAATACATCACATCGCAGCTGAGATGTGAAGCTCTTGAAACACTCTTAAACGTAATAAAATATAATTGTATTTCAAACAGTCACCTATAATGGACTGAACAGTGTCTCCCCAAAATTCAGGCCCAAGTTAAAATGCGATCATATTGAATTAGTGACATTCTTTGTTCTAAATCCAATGTCTGATGTCTTTTTAAAAGAAAGGAGAGGAAGATTCAGACACAGAGACACAAGGGAAGAAGGCCACGTGATGGTGGAGGCAGAGACTGGAATGATGCACCCACAGCCAAGGAATGCCAAGGATTATTAAGATCCACCAGAAGCTAGGAAGAGGTAAAGAAAAATTCTTCTCTGGAGCCTTCAGAGGGAGCGTGGCCCTGCTGAGGTATTTTCAGACTTCTAGCCTCCAGAACAATGAGACAAATAAATTTGTTTGCTTGTTTTTTTTTTTTACTTTATTTTGTTGTTGAGAATGTACACAGCAAAACATACACCAGCTCAACAGTTTCTACAAGTACAATTCAGTGACATTCTCACCCTCCTTTTCTGAGTTGTCCCTCCCTCATTACCATAAACTCACTGCTCCCTAGGTTACTATATAATCTTTCAAGCTGCTGTTGTCAATTTGATCCCTTATAGATAGTTCTCAAAAGAACAAAATGCTCAAAGCAGACATTTTTTACTAGTTAAGCTAAACTATTGTTTGGTTTTAAAAAGGTTTCAGGGATATTTTTGGTTTAATGTTTAAATATTATCTCAACGTAATAGTTTCAGGGGTTCATCCAACCTCCATGGCTCCAGAAAGTCTAAAGTCTATGAGTATTTGAAATTCTGTTCTACATTTTCCCCCTTTTGATCAGGAGTCCTCTATAGAATCCTTGATCAAAATTTTCAGTAGTGGTAGCCAGGCACCATCCAGTTCTTGTGGTTTGATGGTCACTGTGGCAGTTGTGCATGGAAGCAATTAGCCACACATTCCATATCCTCCTCCTATTCCTGACTCTCCTTCCTTTCTTGCTCCAGGCAAAGAGAAATCAATTGTTATGTCTTGGATTGCCACTTGCAAGCTTTTAAGACCCCAGACACTATGCAACAAACTAGCTGATAGAACAGAAGCACTAAACACGTTATTAGGCTAATTAACTAGGATGTCCCATGAGACCATGACCCTAAACCTCTAAACCAAGGAACCAAATCCCATGAGGTGTTTGGTTGTACATAAGCAGCCTCAGCAGCTACTTTTTTTGTTTTTGATTGTCACTTTTATAAATATATCCATCACACCACTTTTGCCAGTACAACTTTTTACAGGTGTACACCTTCTTGACAGCAATTACAATAACTGGCCAGACAGCCCTACCCTTAATCACTGTGATTTTTCCATCACTGTTAGCCCCTCCCCCCCTTTTCACCTAATTCCAGCCCCTGGTAACCACTAACGAAATTTGGTCTGTATTTTTGTCTTTTTTATATAAGTGAGGTAATACAACATTTGTCCCTTTGTGATTGACTGATTTCACGTGGCATAATGTCTTCCGGCTCTGTCTATATGACAGCACGTGTCAAGACTTCAATTCGTGCCAGTTTGTTATGGCAGCCCTAGGAAACTAATATGCCATTCAGTTGCAAAATAATTGCCCCAGGGCTAATCCTTCTGTAATAATAAAAATGATTGAATTATCATCAAAATAGAAACTGAAAACACAATGAGGACCACCTCAAGGAAAAAGCCACCACTGCCACATCAGAGCATTCATGTATGAATTCACGTACCACAGGCGGAACTACTATTGAGACAGCCTTCACTCCAGCACCTTCCGTCTCTGAATATCAATGTTATAACCGGTTGCCATTCCAACTCATGGTGACCCCACGTGTGTCAGAGGAGAACTGTGCTCCATAGAGTTTTCAATAGCTGATTTTTCAGGAGTAGATCTCCAGGCCTGTCTTCTGACATACCTTTGGGTGGACTTGAACCACTAACTTTTTGGTTAGCAGCCAAGCATATCAACCATTTGCACCACTCAGGGACTCCCATCAATTTCACAGGCTTTACCAAATCCCCAGGCCTCATATCTACACACAGAAGATATTATTATCTTTAAGATAATCACATTGTTTTAGAACAATCTGATGTAGTTATGAAATATTTTTATGTATTATCTGGTTTGTTCATTATAAGAGCAATATAATAGAATTGTCTTCATTAACTAAATAATGGAATTTAACAATTGGTAGGAATGAAGTTTATGGAAAGACTTTGAAACCGCATTGTTTGCTCTATTTGTTTCATTTCAGTGGGAAAAAAATTGTAGAATCACAATGTCAAACAGCTTTTTAATAACCCTGATGTGTCAGGGTTCCAAAAGTATGGGGATCAACTGGTCTTCTAGGATTTATACTAACGGCAATTTGTACTTGTTTTTAGCAACTTTTCCAGGAAATGATGTTGCTCAAAAAGCCATTAGAGTAATTTCTGCTATTTGCTTGCCTATTATTTATTTCATCAAAAATTATATCTTCCTTAAATCTGTTCAGAGGATACCATACCCAGCCTGCTCTAATATTCTGTTCTGTATAGCTCTATGATGGTCTCTGCAGAAGCCAAACAAAATAAACCAGTCAACTGCAACCTACAGCAACCATCAAACAGTATGTGAGACTTCTCAAAAAAGCTTTTCATATTAGTCTGAGATTTAAGGAGCAATTTCACCTGTCACAAATCTTTTCAGTAGAAAACATCCTATAATATAATGCATCCTCAGTAAAGGTTATAGAATAAAGCTGCACTGAAGAATTTTAGTTTCTTTTTCCTCAATATTATTTTATAAATGTCTATTTCCAAGGTTTGAATTTATATATACATTACTGAAATCATAGTAAGTGTGATACAAATGCCTGTATCTTTAAAATAAGCTTAAGACCTCACAATGTATATGTTCAAGAGTAAAGCATTTCCCATGTTGTTGTTGTTGTATGTATTCCGACTCAAAGCGACCCAATGTGAAGTGCCCCATAGGGTTTCCTAGGCTATAATCTTTATGAGAACACATCTCCAGGTCTTTTCTCCCAAAGAGTGACTAGTGGGTTCGAACCACCAACCTTTCAGTTAGCACACAAGCACTTAACCACTGTACCACCAAGGCTCCTTATTTCCCAAACATACATTAACAAATTTATAGATTTAAACTACTAATCTTAGCAACCAGATTTAAAAAAAAAAAAACCTAAAGAAACAAAATTCAAAAATATATTTCACTCAGATTCAATGTGCTGAGATAGAATTATTCACAAACTGAGAATCCACCATACAAGAAGCAGTGATTTTTATGCAAGTGGTAAATGCTTACAAGAGTATTTTTAAATTTGGCTTCCTTTATAATATAGATTTATTTGGGGAAAACTCAAAAAACATAGAAAATTAATAGCAACTTTTAAGCCTCTTGAGTCACTTCTTAGGCCTGAACCATACAATAGCTAATCCTGAAAGACAGCCAAATTTTCATTCTTGTGTTATGGCTGCCACAACTGTAATATTACCAAGTAGTATTAAAGGTAGATGTTGTTATTTTCATTCTTAAGTTGACTTAACTCAGCAAATATTTATTATACAACCACTAGACTTGTTAGGAGAATCTTTTTTAAAAGTGTGGCATGGTCCCCCCTTTATAATATGATTAATTTGTTCATATTCATTTAGCACAACTATGTCTCCAGCACCTCTGTGTTCCAGGCAGCATTCTGAGCAGGTATGGTCACAATGGTGAACCAAAGAGGCAAAGTCGCACCAATCTTGGCACTTAACAAACATGAATATGAAACTTTCAAACTAAGATATATGCACCAAAATGAATAGTACATATAATCAAAATAAATATATCAAGAAGGATGGGATTCCTCTGGGGTATCTCAGGAGCAGCTATGTGTGGATGCTGTAGATAGAGAGGGGACTAGAGATAGAAGATGGCACCCATTAGGATAAACGTATATCCGACAGAGAATGGGGCAGGGAGTGTTCCATGCCCCTGACATTACTTTAAGCCCTGGTGGCGCAGTGGTTAAAGTGATCAAGAAGTTCGGAGGTTTGAAACCACCAGCGGCTTCTGGGGAGAAAGATGTGGCAGTCTGCTTCCATAGAGATCTACAGCCTTGGAAACCCTATGGGGTGGCTATGAGTCAGAATCGACTTGATGGCAGTGGGCGGGCGACATTAGCCACAGCACTCCACCTGCTTCTGTTTTATCTTGTGGGGTTCCACGTGAGATTTTATTTGCAAAAATTCTGCTTAAAAAAAAACTTTGAAAATCACTGACCTAATTACTGTGCTTCATTCTTATTCCCTAAACTTGATGAAAAACTAATATGTAAAAATCCTTTGATGTTCTGGGAAAAAAATAGTTTCAAACTGGTTTCTGTTAAAAATTGGATTTGGAATAATATTCTCTAGTTGCCTTTCCAGGCATGTTCGTCCATTCCGTGCACCCCCCTCACACCCTGCTCCAAGAAGCCGCTGAACCTCCCTTCGGAGAAGATGCCCCGCGCTTGCTGAGAGGACAATGCCCTAACTGGCCCCTTAGCCAGGACTGATGGGATGATGGGACCTAGCTCGATCATATTTTTTTTCTGCATTTGTGGCTCCTGACTTTTATCAGTTCCTGAGTGCCTGAAAAGAAAGACATATAAGGCTGCCAACAGTCATTTTATGGCATCATCACAGAAAATAGAGAAAATAGGTTTTCAGTTAAAGACAGCAAGGGTGACAGACATGCAGACAAAAGCAGAAGTGAGTGATCACGAGGCTCTGGAGAGACAAATACTAAACTTGATTACTGACTTCTGAGTTCCTGGGTTCTGGTGCCTGATAGCACCCACCATACAATCTGTCCCAACACCACAGAATTCCCCATCCTCCTTGAGTTAATTAGAATGTGTTGCCTTTCCTCCAGCCAGAATCTCTAAGACATCCACCCACCCACGGTTCATCCAGTTACCTGTTCCCCTCATTGTCCACAGATTATCCTTCCTGTTTGTTGTTGTTTTGTTTGTTTACTTATATAGAGCGAGTTTCGGCTTCAGATGTCTGTAGATACAATATCAATAGCTGTCAAGTAGATTGTGACTCACAGCGATCCCATGTGTGTAAGAAGAATAGAATTATGCTCCATAGGTTTTCAATGGCTGATTTTTCAATAGATGGCCAGGCCTTTCTTCTGAGGTGCCTCTGGGTAGACTGAACCTCTAAACTTTTGGTTCCCAGCTGAGCACATTAACCATCTTCACCACCCAGGGACTCCTCTATAGATACAAACAGGGTTTTATTAAAGGTAATAAGCTACATTTCACAGGTGTTTGCCCCTGTCTGCATAGCTACAAACTTCAGCTCCCACGGACCCACCCTGAGAGGTATCCCACGTTAGTTCACTCCCAGTATTGCTACCTTTTTCCACTCTGTTTCCTCTCAAGGATGCCTGCTGCGTACACAAACACCTAAAGGTGAAGCTTCAAAGCCAAGGCCAGCACCACAGTCAGCGCCCACAGTAATAACACAGATGTCTGGATCTATATTTGCTGTCTCCAGTTCCACTTCTACCATTCTCTCCTAAACCCAGTCCAATTAGATTTCCACCCATACTGCTGATGTCCCTTTTGGGGTGTCTTCAAAGGTGGCCTTGGGCTGCAGACAAGACTATTCAGATCCAAATCAAGTTCTTTTCTATACTTTTAAATTCTCCTTCTAAATTCTAATTCTTTAAATTTCTCTGTAGACTTTTAAATTCTGCTGATCTTTTAAATTCTGCCACATCTTTCTCCTGTAGAGTGGCTGCTGGGTTCAAACCACCTACCTTACAGTTAGCAGCCAAGCACTTAACTACTGCAACACCAAGGCTTCTTAAATTCTGCTGATACATCTTATTTACACCCTAGAAAATTGTAGGAGTCTATTTAAGCAGTTTTTGATTAATATGTTCTGTTTATAAACCTAAACATCTTCAAACATTTTTAATTGCTTTCATAAATTTAATAAACTCAAATTCTATTTTAAATCTTCATGCCAAAAAAAATCTTCCAAAGTACTATAATTTTTTATGTATTTAACATGTTAAGCACATAAAAAGGGCAATCTTAAATTATCTTAATGTTCTAGTACAATATATAAACTTAGAAACATATTTAAAATCACCAGTTGAAGCCAATTACTCAATTATGCATTTTAATTTGAAGTTACAAAGCTATCATTCAAAAGATCCATATCCCTCACTCATTTTAAATATATCCAATACTAAATATGAACAGTCTTCTTTAATACTTAAATATTAATACAATAGTTTTGAGTCTTACACTACATTCTAAATCCTCCTGAGGCTTAAAAAGGCATGCCCATTAAGGAAGATAATTACCATCCAAATTAATTGAGATTACTTTAACCAGGGATTTGTTGAAGCAATGAATAGACAGACGGATGAACGGATGGGTGTGTGTCAAGCTGGCATTTCCTGATATTCACAATGTAGCAAATAGCTGAGATACTTAATGTTTCTGCATTCCCCAGAATCTGCAATGGGCAAAAGAACCTGAAAGAATGTCCCTATTTCCCATATTACACATGGTCTGCACATACAAGTCTCATAGCCACCCTACTTAATACAAATCCTTCAACTCCCTCTCCCTAAGGCACAGTCCATGTGGCATACTACTAGCCAAACAAGAATGAATCTCTCCCTCCTCCTCCATGCTTCTGGGATATGCTGTTTATACTTCCCTTATACCATTAATCACATTCTGCCGCAAGCAATACTTAATCGAATTCACGAGTTACTCTCTTTTCTGAACTCTAAGTTTTTTTTAAGAAAAAGGGCTTTTTCTTGCTTAACTTTGTATCCCAACATGTGCCACGTAAAACACATTGCATTTAGTAGTAGCTTAAAAAAAAAAAAAATTTTTTTTAAATATATACTTATTTGAATTGTAAAGATGTTATGCTAGTGTTTAATAAGCCAAAAATAAGAATTACATGCTGATTCAGGCTATTGATCAGAAATGAGGTGCAGAAGCTTTGCTGTTGTTGGGTGCCATCGAGTCGGTTCCGACTCATAGCTACCCTATGCACAACAGAACGAAACACTGCCCAGTTCTGAGCCATTGTCACAATCGTTGTTATGCTTGAGCTCATTGTTGCAGCCACTGTGTCAATCCACCTTCATTGAGGGTCTTCCTCTTTTCCGCTGACCCTGTACTCTGCCAAGCATGATGTCCTTCTCCAGGGACTGATCCCTCCTGACAACATGTCTAAAGTGTGAAAGACCCAGTCTCACCATGCTTGCCTCTAAGGAGCATTCTGGCCGCACTTCTTCTAAGACATATTTGTTCATTCTTTTGGCAGTCCATGGTATAGTCAATATTCTTCGCCAACACCACAATTCAAAGGCATCAACTCTTCTTCGGTCTTCCTTATTCATTGTCCAGCTTTCACATGCATATGATGCGATTGAAAATACCATGGCTTGGGTCAGGCGCACCTTAGTCTTCAGGGTGACATCTTTGCTCTTCAACACTTTGGAGAGGTCCTTTGCAGCAGATTTGCCCAATGCAACGCGTCTTTTGATTTCTTGACTGCTGCTTCCATGGCTGTTGATTGTGGATCCAAGTAAAATGAAATCCTTGACAACTTTAATCTTTTCTCCGTTTATCATGATGTTGCTCGTTGGTCCAGTTGTGAGGATTTTTCTCTATGTTGTGGTGTAATCCATACTGAAGGCTGTGATCTTTGATCTTCATCAGTAAGTGCTTCAAGTCCTCTTCACTTTCAGCAAGCAAGGTTGTGTCATCTGCATAACGCAGGTTGTTAATGAGTCTTCCTCCAATCCTGATGCCCCATTCTTCTTCATATAATCCAGCTTCTAGTATTAATTGCTCAGCATACAGATTAAATAGGTACGGTGAAAGAATACAACCCTGACGCACACCTTTCCTGACTTTAAACCAATCAGTATCCCCTTGTTCTATCTGAATAACTGCCTCTTGATCTATGTAAAAGTTCCTCATGAGCACAATTACGTGTTCTGGAATTCCCATTCTGTGCAGTGTTATCCATAGTTTGTTATGATTCACACAGTCAAATGCCTTTGCATAGTCAATAAAACACAGGTAAACATCCTTCTGGTATTCTCTGCTTTCAGCCAGGATCCATCTCACATCAGCAATGATATCCCTGGTTCCACATCCTCTTCTGAAACCAGCCTGAATTTCTGGCAGGTCCCTGTCAATATACTGCTGCAGCCACTTTTGAATGATCTTCAGCAAAATTTTGCTTGTGTGTAATATTAATGATATTGTTCTATAATTTCCACATTTGGTTGGATCACCTTTCTTGGGAATAGGCATAAATATGGATCTCTTCCAGTCAGTTAGCCAGGAAGCTGTCTTCCATATTTCTTGGCATAGACGAGTGAGCACCTCCAGCGTTGCATCTGTTTGTTGAAACATCTCAATTGATATTCCATCAATTCCTGGAACCTTGTTTTTCGCCAATGCCTTCAGAGCAGCTTGGACTTCTTCCTTCAGTACCATCGGTTCCTGAGCATATGCCACCTCTTGAAATGGTTGAATATCGACTAATTCTTTTTGGTATAATGACTCTGTGTATTCCTTCCATTTCTTTTGATGCTTCCTGCGTCGTTTAATATTTTCCCCATGGAATCCTTCACTATTGCAACTCGAGGCTTGAATTTTTTCTTCAGTTCTTTCAGCTTGAGAAACGCCGAGCATGTTCTTCCCTTTTGGTTTTCCATCTCCAGCTCTTTGCACATGACTTTATAGTACTTTGACTTCTCAAGAGGCCCTTTGAAATCTTCTGTTCAGTTCTTTTACTTCATCAATTCTTCCTTTTGCTTTAGCTGCTCAATGCTCAAGAGCGAGTTTCAGAGTCTCCTCTGACATCCATCTTGGTCTTTTCTTTCTTTCCTGTCTTTTTAGTGACCTCTTGCTTTCTTATCGACTTGACGGCACTGAGTTTTGGTAGTGCTTTCTTGGTGGATGATGTCCTTGATGTCATTCCACAACTCGTCTGTCAGTTTGTTGTGCTGTGGGGCTTGTGTGTTCCTGTGATGCTAGAAGCTATGTCACCGTTATTTAGATACCAGCAGGGTCACCCATGGAGGACAGGTTTCAGCTGAGCTTCCAGACTAAGACACACTAGGAAGAAAGACCCGGCAGTCTACTTCTGAGAAGCATTGCAGAAGCTTAGAAGAGTTGAAATGACCACGGTGAGTTTTTGCACGGACAAGTGGTCTCAGAATGACAGGCAGCATAGTACAGAAGCTAAAGGCAAGGTCACTACACGGCCTGGGTATGAATCCTATCTCTGCCACTTACTAGTTGTGTGACCTGGGTAAATTACTTAACCTTTCTGTGACTCAATTTCCTCCTCCATAAAGCAGGCCTAGTAAAAGCCCTTACCTCTTGGAGTTATTATGAGGATTGGATGAGTTAGTACATTCAAAGCTCTCAGAGAAGTGACTGGCAGATAGGAAGCAAGCCACTGCAGAAAACAGATCATAGATTATGGCCCCTGTGGTTAACAGAGAAGTAACACTGATAGTCAGGGTTCAATAAATGCTATGTTATTATTATAACAATATATAATTATTCCTTCTCTTTATTATGAAATAAAAGAAGTCTGAAATCTGAAAGAGAAATTGGGCAATGAGAAATCTCATCCTAGGAAATAAGCTTCTAGAGCTCTTAACACCTATTTGCCTGGTAAGCTTCCCAAAACATGAAATAATATACAACAAAAAAAAAGGTGACAAAAAATGGTGAAAGAATCCACATTTTTGGTTCTCGAAAGTTGTTAACTGAAAAGATAAATGAGAAAGATAGAATTTTTCAAAAAATAATATAAATACTGTTGTTGTTGTTGTTGTTATTGTTAGATGTCACGGAGTTGGTTCCAATTCAAAGCGACCATATGTACCACAGAATGAAACACTGCCTGGTCCTGAACCATGCTCACAATCGTTGTTATGTTTGAGCCCACTGTTGCAGCCACTGTGTCAAACCATCTCCTTGAGGGTCTTCCTCTTTTCTGCTGACCCTGTATTTTACCAAGCATGATGTCCTTCTTCAGAGATTGAGCCCTCCTGACAACATGTCCAAAGTATGTCAGACACAGTCTCGCCATCCTTGTTTCTAAGGAGCATCCTGGTTGTACTTCTTCCATGACAGATTTGTTCGTTCTTCTGGCAGTCCATGGTATATTCAATATTCTTTGCCAATACCATAATTCAAAGGCATCAATTCTTCTTCAGTCTTCCTTATTCATTGCCCAGCTTTCACATGCATATGATGCAATTGAAAATACCATGGCTTGGGTCAGGAGCACCTTAGTCTTCAAGGCGACCTCTTTGCTTTTCAACACTTTAAACTGATGCTTTGCAGCAGATTTGCCCAATGCAATGTGTCTTTTGATATCCTGACTGCTGTTTCCATGGGTATTGATTGTGGATCCAAGTAAAATGAAATCTTTGACAACTCCAGTCTTTTCTCCATTTATCACCATATATAAATGCTGTAGCATGTTAATTACTAGTTTTTAAATAATTACATTGTTTATATTCCTTGATCCAGATCCAACTGGATTTTCCTAGAGGTAATTTTTACTAGAAATACAAAGATTCAGATTAAGCTAATGCTAGTCAAATAATAAAAAAAAAAATAGGCAGTGATAAAATTAAATGAAGTAATGATTTAGGGTCAACAAAAAAGAGAAAGGCCCTCAGTGAGGTGGATTGACAAGTGTTGACACAGTGGCTGCAACAGTGGGCTCAAACATAGCAAAAGTTGTGAGGATGGTGCAGGATTGGGCAGGGTGTCCTTCTGTTGCGCATAGGGTGGTTGTGAGTTGGAACCCACTCAACAACACCTAACAATAATGATTGAGAACAGTTATTAGTGAACTAACTACCTAATTATGTGTATTAATTGTTATTTCTTTAAATTTCCTCAACAATGGTTATATGATAAGGTCGTTTTATGTTTAACTTAACTGTGGAAATATTTACAATATTCCAGGTAGCTCATAGCTTTTGGAAACCTAGATGATCAAACTTCAAAGCCATAATCAAGAAGCCACCTTTCAATTACCCTAATTATGATTCAAAGGGTCAAAAGAAATGATTTTCCTTGATTACATATAAGGCCATTTTAGTAGAAGGTATTCAGTTAATATCATAAAACATCACCAAATTTTACCCTAAACCTGTCTTAGTCCTCAACACATACTTATGTTCTCCAAATGAAGATTATTATTTCTGGAGTCTACTTTAATCTTAATATTAACAGAAGTTGCCAGTGTCAATGAAGAGTGTTTCTAAATGTGTACAACTTCTTCCAAAAATAGTAAAAAGAGAGGAGCAGGTCAAGGTTTGAATTATGCCTTTGCCACTAACCTGTTGAGGGATCTCAAGCTAATTACTACATTTCTCTAAATCTCAGCTTCCTTACTGTGAAAGGAGAAAAATACCACCTCCCTGTGATTAAGTAAGACAATTAAATGCAATATCTGACTTTCATTATATCAGTAACTATTATAATTTCAGGAAAGCCTGGTGGCTTAGTGGTTAAGTGCTATGGCTGCTAACCAAAGGGTCGGCAGTTCAAATCCTCCAGGCGCTCCTCAGAAACTCTATGGGGCAGTTCTACTCTGTCCTATAGGGTCGCTATGAGTCGGAATCGACTCGACGGCACCAGGTTTTAGGTTATTATAATTTCCTGAGTTATCATTACAGATCTGGAAAGCTCAAAGAAGAAAGACCACACGTACTACATTTCTACAAATACAACTACACAGGTGAGAAACATTTTCTCCTCTCTGATCAAATCACTAACACCTATGGAGTCAGGAGGAGATCAGAGATATCCAAAGAAGCATCAGGCAGTCTTTTGATCTCCATTTCTGCTGAAATTCTGCTTCTCTCCTTGGATAACTGCTCCTAACCAACAGTCTTTCCAGGTAATTCCACAAGAGTGAAAACAACATGCACAGAATTGGAAGAGTTTCAAAAGGAGATCTATGGTAGCTCCCTCCACTAAGTAGGAGTACACTTAAACCACCTGAGGCAGATGACTATCTATTCCTACTTTTAAAGATCTCTAAGGATTGAACTTTCCCATATTCCTTGGTTACCTGTTTCACTGTTTAATCCCTTCTTTATACTTAAGTCCATCTTTATGACCAACTGAACTTTTTCTCTTGCTACAGTTTAAAAGTATTTCCTTTTATATGGTCTCCTATGGACATAAAGAACATCTGTTCTGCATCTTCCATATAATAACCTTTCAAATACTTCAAGACAGTTAAATCACCCCTTAGCCTTCCCTCCTCCAAGTTAAACAGCGCTGATCCCACTGAGCCTTCTCTTAGGAGCTAGTCCCCATTCCTTACATCACTTTTGCTGATCCTCACTGGAACATCTCCAGAGTCTCCATATTCTTTGCCAAACGTAAAGACCAAAATTGAACACAGTAATAATGCCAAATACAGCAGAAGGATTACTTTTCACTTCTGTATCCCTCACTTGATAAAACATTCCAAGTTGTGTACTTGACTTTTTCTCCCAAAAAATATATTGCTCTTTCTAAGCCCTTTGCTTTGTAATCATCTATGCTATCATCTTGTGGTACCTTTCTCCAGGACTTATATCAGGTTTCAGGTGCTTCAACTAATTCCTCCCTGTCAGTAAAAACCAAATTTAGAAGTGCACAGCTTTAGAACATTTTTCTAAAATAGAAAAGCTGTGAAAACAAAATCAAAATTCATGCAATCCACAAAATAACCATCAACAGTTACATCTCAATGACATTTTGGAAACATGGCTTTCTTCATGTTATGTATGTAGAAATCCATTTTATTCTAGTTAAAGAATTATATAATCTAACAAACTTTATAGGAACATCTTGCAAGCAACTTATCTATGCCAAGAAATTTGAAAGATGGCTACCTGGCCAACTGATTGGAAGAGATCCATATTCATGCCTGTTCCAAAGAAAGGTGATCCAATGGAATACGGAAATTATCTAACAACATCATGAATATCACATGCAAGCAAAATTTTGCTGAAGATAATCCAAAAATAGCCACAGCCATTAATCAACAAGAACTGCCAAAATTCAAGCTGGATTCAGAAGAGGACATGGAATGAGGCATATCTTTTCTGATGTCAGGTGGATCTTGGCTGAAAGCAGAGAATACCAGAAAGACGTTTACCTGTGTTTTATTGACTACACAAAGGCATTTGAGTTTGTGGATCATAACAAATCATGATAACATTGTGAAGACTGGAAGTTCCAGAACACTTAATTGTGCTCAAACAAAACTTGTACATAGACCAAGAAGCAGTTGTTCAAACAGAACAAGGGGATACTACATGGTTTAAAACTGGAAAAGCTATGCATCAAGGTTATATCCTTTCACCATACTTATTCAATCTCTATGTTGAGTAAACAATACAAGAAGCTAGACTATATGAAGAAGAGGGTATCAGAATTAAGGAAGACTCACTAACAACCTGTGATATCCAGGTTACACAGCCTTGTTGCTGAAAGTAAACAGGACTTGATAAAAATCAAAGACTACAGTGAGGATTATTCTTCAACATAAAGACAACAAAAATATTTACAATTGGACCAATAAGCAACATCATGATAAACAGAGAAAATATTGAAGTTGTCAAGGTCTTCATTTTACTTGGATCCACAATCAATGCCCATGGAAGCAGCAGTCAAGAAATCAAACAATGTATTGTACTGGGCAAATATGCTGCAAAAGACCTCTTCAGAGTGTTAAAATCAAAGATGTCACTTTGAGGACTAAGGTGCACCTAATCCAAGCCATTTTATTTTAAGTCACCTCATATGCATGTGAAAGCCAGACAATGAAAAAGGAAGACTGAAGAAAAACCAACACATTTGAATTACAATGTCTTTGAAGAATATTTAATATACCATGAACTTCCAGGAGGACAAACAAATCTGTCTTGGAAGAAGTACAGCCAGAATGCTCCACAGAAGCAAGGATGGTAAGACCTCATCTCACTTATTTAAGACCTGTTATCAAGAGGGACCAATCTCTGGAGGAAGCCATCACGCTTGGTAAAGCAGGCAAAAAAATGAAAACCCAACCCATTGCCATCAAGTCGATTCCAACATAGAGCAGGGTAGAACTGCCCCATAGGGTTGCCAAGGCTGTAAATCTCTATGGAAGCAGGCTGTCACAGCTTTCTCCCAAGGAGCTGCTGATGGGTTTGAACCTAATGGGGTCAAACCTGTTGGGTTCCAACTGCCGACCTTTTGGTTAGCAGCCAAGCACTTAACCACTGCACTACTAGTGCTCCTTTTAAAGTAGAGGGTCAGCAAAAAAGAGGAAGACCCTCACTAAGGTGGATTCCATATTGGCTGCAACAAGGGGATCAAACATAGCAACAATTGCATGGATGGCTCAGGACCAGGCAAAGTTTCATTATGTTATACATAAGGTCCCTATGAGTCAGAATCGATTCAACAGCACCTAACAACGTTTCTCAGATTTCTCAAGTTGCCAGTAACTCTAATTTCTTTTATTTTGAACTATTTTAAATAACTCTATCTGACCCAGTGCCGTCGAGTCGATTCCGACTCATAGCGACCCTACAGGACAGAGTAGAGCTGCCCCATTGAGTGTCCAAGGAGCGCCTGGAGGATTCAAACTGCCAACCCTTTGGTTAGCAGCTGTAGCACTTAACCACTATGCCACCAGGGTTTCCTGAAGCCAGGTTAAATGTCTTATGATTTTTTTTTCTTATCCTATACAATTTTTTCCTTCCTGAAGTTACCTAGCTATGTACAACTTCTCAACTCATACACACTGTTAGTTTCCTAACATTTGTAGTTTCCAGTTGTTTATACTTCATAAGAAAACACTTAACCATTTGAATGCTTAAGAACTCTTAAAGTAAAAGATGTCAAAAGTGTTGCAGTTATTTGAAGGAAAAAAAAAGAGTATATTTTCATTTTAAATAGGCAATTTTTTTAAATGTAGGTAATTTTCTTCCCAATGTATCCCATTTCTTCAGAGCGCCTTCCAAGTGTCTGCCACTTGTAGCCTTTCCCTCAAATGGCAGTACACAATCTAGGGAATGTGTGCAGAAGAGACCAATGTTCACCTCTGCCTATACATGAACAAGTATAAATATGTAAATTACCCTGTGGCTCCCGGATTACCTCATTGCCAAGTTAATTTCACATTCTCACTGACAAAAGACACCTTAAAGAAAATGACAAGACAAATTACAAACTGGGAGAAGCTACTTGAAGTATATATACCTGATGCAGTATATATAAAATGTTTCTACAAATAAATGTGGAGCCCTGGTGGCACAGTGACTAAAGAACCACAGTTCAAATAAATAAGAAAAGCACAAACCACTCAACAAAAAATGGGCAAAAGGCATGAACAGGCTTTTCACCAAAGAGAAATGCATATGACCAAAAGACATTTGAAGATACATCCCATGGCTTTAGTGATTAAGAAATAGGAATTAAGACTACAATGAGAAACTATATCCAAAACATTTGACAAAAATGGAACAAAGTCTAACCATAAAGTATTTGATGGGATGTGGAGCCTAAAGACATTTTATTCACTGGTGGTAGGAAGGTAAACTGGAACAGCTACTTAGGAAGTAACTAAGGTTAAGCATTCACATATCCTACAACTGACACAATCTAGTCTCCAGTGTATGCTCACGTGCATCAGGGAACATGTTCATAACAGCACTGTTCACAGAAGCAAAACCTATTTAAAAAAAAAAAAAAAACAGTGCCATAGAGTCGATTCCGACTCATAGCAACCCTATAGGACAGAGTAGAGCTGCCCCACAGAGTTTCCAAGGAGCGCCTGGCAGATTCGAACTGCCGACCCTTTGGTTAGCAGCCATAGTACTTAACCACTACAGCACCAGCAAAACCTATAAGCCACCCAAAATCCCTCATCATGGGAGGGTAAGACTAAATGGCAATAAATTCAGTACAATATTATACAGACACCAAAAACAAACTACAGCAGCACACAATAATATAAATTATTCTTAGTACTAAAATATTATGTGAAAAAAGTCCCAAAAGATACATATAGCCATATGATCTCTTTCTAAAGTTAAAATAACTAAAATTTAAAATATACTTTTTAGGAACACACACAGATAAAATAAAATATACATTAAAAAAAGCAAAGGAATGATGAACACAGAAGTAATTCAGTATATTGGCTAATTTATTATTTCAAAAATGTCCCCAATTATTATAAAAATGAACCCATTTTTTCAAATACTCCTCCCTGTATCTATGCCCTTTGCAATATAATTTTGCAACTCCTCTCATCAATTGGTGGAGTCTGTTTCTTCACTCCTTGAATCTAGGCTGTCCTTGTGACTTGCTTTGGTGAATAGAATGGTATAGAAATGACAGTGTGCCAGTTCTAAGCCCAGTCCTCCATCTTAGACCTCTACTAGGAGAACAAATCCAGGCTGGCCTGCTGGAGGTTAAGAGGTCACATGGAGTACCCAGCCCAGACAGCCCTGAGCCAACCCACCAACTGATCACCGACATAGGAACAAGTCAAGATCGTGAGTCAGGTTCATAGCAGCAAAAATGAGCCTAGCCAACCCATACACTTGTGAGCTGAATAAACATTTATTGTTTCAAGCCATTAAGTAGTGGAGTGGTTTGTCATACATAATTTTTATGGCAATAGATAACTGATACACCTGAAGTAAGAGGAGGCAGGGCTGTACTCTGTATGTTCTTATTCCGTGCATTTTTTAAAAATATTTTAATCTATATTTCCATTCATTGACATAGTCCAAGTACTGAAAATTTTAAATTATTCTGTTGTATTTCATATTAATGATATGCCATATAGCCTCATTGCCCAATCATTAGCACAGCAAACTAGCTCTGATTTGAAGAATAACAAACATAGGGTAATACAAAGTTTGGTCATTGTTGTTTATGTTTTCCCCCAAATAACTATCTGGATGTGTATCTTAGTTATCTAGTGATGTTATAACAGAAATACCACAAGTGAATGGTTTTAACAAACAGAAGTTTATTCTCTCATAGTTTAGGAGGCTAGAAGTCTGAATTCAGGGTGCCAGCTCCAGGGGAAGGCTTTCTCTCTCTGTCCGGTATGGAGGAAAGTCCCTGTCATCAGTCTTCCCCTGGTCAAGGAGTTGCTTAGCACAGGGACCCTGGGTCCAAAGGATATGCTCTACTCTAGCTCTTCTTTTTTTGGTGGTAGGAGATCCCTCCCTCTCTCTGCTTGTTTCTCTCTCTTTTTGTCTCTTGTAAGATAAAAGGTGATGCAGGCCATGCCCCAGAGAAATTTCCCTTACATTGAATCAGGGCTGTGACCTGAGTAAGAGTGTTGCATCCCACCTTAACCCTCTTTAACATAACCTAACCTTGTCTCATTAACCACGTGCAGAGATTACGATTTACAACACATAGGAAAATTCATCAGATCACAAAATGGAGGACAACTACACAATACAGGGAGTCATGGCCCAGCTAAGTTGACATATATTTTGGGGAGACACAATTAAATCCATGACAATGTGGTATAGCACAGGTTTTGGAATCACACAGGCTTCAGCTACTATACAGCTGTTCAACCTTCGGTCAATCACTGAACTTCTCTATGTCTTGGTACACTCACCTACACAATGGAGATGAGCACACTTACCTTTCAAGGTTGCTGTGAGAACCACAGGAGATGCTACCCATTTATAGCTTAAACATAACAGATTATCAACAAGTACACTATAATATTGTAAAGGATTTCACAAACATTGAACTTTCAAAAGTTTTTCTTTACCTGATAAACAGAATATCTCAGTTTGCATTACGAATAGATGGAGTATTAATTTGACACCCAATGGGGAATGCAAAACTTAAAAACAACCACTGCAACGCACCTCTACCTGAGGTTTAAGGTCTTTTTGACATTTTCAAAGCAAATGTGCAAGGTTCATTAAATACCTTGAAGGCTGAACATACTCTGAATTAATATATTGACATTCCTATGTCTGTTTAAAATCATTCCTCCTAAGTCTTGTGTGTGACATCACTTTTCTTTTTTTTTTTTTCCTCCAGTTAAATTATGACATATCCCGATGGGTAGGTATAATAAAAAATATTACCCATAATGCCACAGTGATGGATGAACTAATGATAAAAGGATATGAATTGATATCATTAATAACTATTGCCAAGGCTATATCTAATAACTATATTCAAGGTTATATCCAATTCTTTTTCAGGAGCTGCAAAGGAGCTCTACAATGAATGACAATAATGTGCTACTCAGAAAATTAGAAAATGTATTAAATCTATTAAAATTTACAATCAACTAACTCCAGTTTCATATTCATAGACCCTGAATAAATTGAATGCTGATGGGCATATTTGAAATAGTACTACCAATTTAGACATTTGCAGAAGGACTTTAATATAATGACAACCTTAAGAGCTAGCCTTTATAAATTTGCAAGATTTACTAAATGTGCTCTTGTTCTCGTCCCTTATTATTTTTTAAATTAAAAAAATGAAAGAGCGTAAATGTTGTACATGCAAAATGAATGGTTAGATGAAGTAGATTATACAAGAAATTTTAAATGAAATATTCAAAGACTTAATCAGAATTGTATTATTATTCTCATTTCATAAGGAGAAAATCAAAGCATATAACATCTCTACAAACAATATTTAAAATGTCAAGAATAAGATATTTGGTCACAACTAAACAGAATAGAGCACCGGAGTTTTGTGATGCTGTCTTAGGCTGGGATCTCTAGAGACACAAAACCAATGAAGCGTACATACACATATATATATCTGAACTGAACCGAACCCACTGCCATCGAGTCGATTCTGACTCATATGTATATGTGTATATGTGTACATGTATATGTAAATACACAGAGAAAGAGAGATTCATCTCAAGGAAATTGCTCATGCGGTTGCAGAGGATGGCAAGTCCCAAGTCCATGGGTGAGGCATCAGGCTGGGAGCTCCCCCTGACTCACGTAGTTGCGGTGTCTGATGAACCCAAGGTCAGCAGGTAAGACAGCAGGCTGCTGGCTCACAGGCTGTGGAGGCCAATGAATCCCAAGACAGGCAGGCAATATGGCAGACCACTGGCTCGAGTCCCAAGAACCAGAGGTCAGATGATGAAGAGCTGGATGCAAGATCCAGAGGGAGCAAAATCCAGTGAGCTTTGCCAGAACACTCATATATATTGGATACAGGCCACACCCTCAAGGAAAATCACCTTACAACTGATTGGCTGATCACATCAGATCATATCATGGAGGTAGTTACATTATATCACAAAGTGGAGGATAACAACATCATTACATAACTGCCAAACCACTGAGAACCATGGCCCAGCCAAGTTGGCACACAACCTTAACCATCACGCCAACCAGGAGGTTTCTTAGGCTCAACTAAACACCAATTCCCAAAGACCACCATAGGCCACAGAAGAGAGAAATCACAGTGCTAGAGGGCGCTGTCAGGCATTCCTTTTCTCCAGAAGTCCCTGCAGCTCAGGTCCAAGAAGGTAAGATCCACACTGAGCAGGTGCAGAATCCACACAAAGTCAAAAGCTCATGTCCCACAGGACATGTCACCTCTTGTAACAACCCCAGCATAACTTCCAGGTTCCCCATGTCAGTTACAAGAGTCACCACACTCAGGGAAGTCCAAAGATATAGCTTCCTGTCAGATATTTAGAATTCTTCCAGTTCAGGTGCAATTTGCCAGCAGGGATCATTTTTACCATTAAGCAACACTGCCTGCCAACATAGCTGACATACCATATCTGGCTTTTAGGGAAACATAGTGAGCTACAGAGTTAACTGAAGGTCAAATTCTCATGCAGAAGAAGAAAAGGCTACGTTAACCTTTTCAGCACAAGTTTACACGTTTGAAATATTAAAACATTTTTCACTTTTTGGAGGGCAATTTAGTGATATATGTTAAAGTGCATAACCTTTGACCCAGAAATCTCACAGCAATTTATCTAAGGACATAATTGCAGAATTGGAATTTTCAAAAACATATATGATGGTTTTGGTAGTGTAAATTTTTTTTTAGAATAATAAGTTCAAATCACTTAAATCTTAGTCCTGGCTATGGGTGACCTACCTATGACTCCATTGTCAATGCTGGATAAACATTAGTTTTGCATGTTAAACAGCAAATCACCTTACTGCTTCCTTGTTCAAAATGCATACAGCAACTGGCACTCTGAAATCCTGAATCAAAAAGTCATTTATTCAACTAGTAGTTGAGACCTATCAGGCAGTATGATTGACTCTGGTGAGACATTGATGAACAAGAGAGAAAAGATACCTGCTCATATGGAGCTTACATGTAGTTGAGAATAAAGACACTGCATATATCAATCCATCAACTTGACGGCAACAGGTTTGGTTTTTTGGTTTATGTCAATCCATCCATTAAAACAAAAACATATCAGATGATAAGGCCTCAGAGAAATTTAAAGCAGAGCAATGTTGTAGCAAGTGACTGCATGGCTGCCTTAGACTGGAAGTCTGGGGAGACCTCTGAGATGTAACCTATAGACTGAGATCAGAATGACAAGAAGGTGACAGACATACAAGGATCTATTAAGCGGAAGAACTTTTCAAGCAGAAAGAACAGCCCAGAGCAAACAGCCTACCCCACAAACAAGCTTACTATTCACAAAGAAGTAAAATCAGAACTATCAGTTAATATTCAAAGAAGGAAGAAAAGAATCCAAAACAGCAGAATAATTTTAAATCTATGGGTAAACAGCCATGGAATCTACAAATTATTTCCTATCCTCCAGTCTTTATGCTTGGAGATTATTAACTTGTTTAAAAAAGCAGCAACCCCCATCAAAAGGAAATGTTTTGTAACACCTATGTAAACAAATATTATTTATTTACTGCTGTGGACTTTCCCAAAACTATTTAGAATTAAAATATTTTAAAAGCACAGAGGAAAAAATAAGTTGTTCCAATTTATTCTTAAGTTGAGAAAGTTTGTTATCACTGTCCAAATCCAGGTGCAAAAACATTTTTGCTAATGTTAAAAATTCACTACTTAAAGAGAAAAGCTACACAAACACACCTGCACCTTTTCAAAACTGATTTAATGTTGTGTTAAAGTAAACATATTAAGGACATGAATGTTTAGTCATCAAAAAGCTACATTGCCTAACCTCCTACTTAAAGTGAAAGAAACAGGCTACTTGGATTCTGATAAAGCTAAACCTGCATTTCTTAATGTCCTTTTCCAAATCTAATATTATCAGGCAATACTAAATATGTATGATTCTAACCTAGCGTTGGCTTAATCATATGACTTACATGGTTGAAAATATGTAGAATAATGTATGAGGAAGAGACTACATTCTGAAAATATGGCATTTAATTCCATATCTCATTATATAAGGCAGAAGGTGTAGTAGTTAGGGACTCAGGGTCTGACATCGGACCGCTTAGGTTTTCGTCCTGCTTCTTCCACTAACTGATTGTAAAAACTTGGATATAAACTCTATGTACTCCAATTTCCCCTTACATAAAATAAGGATAATAGTACTTACATCCACCAAGGTGGTTCTGAACATTAAACAAATTAAAACATGTAAAGTGCCCTGTACAATGTTTGACACATATCAGCAAATGATAGTTACAATACTAATTATTATTATTACGTAATATACAAAATATCTTCACTCAAATAAGTCTATCATCAAATAATTCACAAAAAATGTACTCTCATGAAAGTATATATATATAACTACATACCAACATATAAAAATATAAAGCACAAAGTGAAAAAAGGTATAGCATTGCAAGTTAGTAAAAATTAGTCTAATAAATATAGACATTAAATTTTAATTTAAAAATCTAATATTTCTATAATGTTAATTTATTTTTAAAGATTTACCCTATATTCTTTTATACTCACGGCAAGAAAAAAAAATCTAATAAAAAAATTGGTTTAAATATATATTTTTTTTAATTTTCATTGTCAGTTCAAGAAATTCACATCTCCACATTTAAGTAAAAAAATTTTTTAAACCCACATTAAATAGATTGCTTATAATCATTATCTTATGTACCTACTGCTGCTATACAGAAATAATACAAGTAGGAGGTTTTAATGGACAGGAATTTATTTACTCACAGTTTAGGAAGCTAGAAAGGGGCCCTGGTGGTACAGTGGTTAGTGCATGGTTGATAACCAAAAAGGTGATGGCTCAAACCCTCCAGTGGCTTTGTGGGATAAAGATGCAGCAGACTGCTTCCATAAAAATTTACAGCCCCGGAAAAGCCACAGTGTAGTTCTACTCTTTCCTTTAGGGTCCCCATGAGTCAGGGTTTGGTTTATTTAGGAGGTTAGAAGTCCCAGTTCAGGACAATGGCTTTAGGGGAAGGCTCTCTCTTTCTCTCTGGGCTCGGTGGGAAGGTCTTTGTCTCTTTATAGCTTCTCTTCCTTGGTTTCTTGGCAATTTTTATGTGGCACAGCGTCTATCTTCCCCCATCTGTGCTTCCTTACTTCTGTGCCTAATCTGCTCTTTTAATATCTCAAAAGTGATTGAGTTCAAGACACTCCTTACACTAAGGCCTCATTAACATAACAAAGAAAACTCTCCTCCCAGATGGGATTATATCCACAGGTATATTGTTGTTGTTGCTATGTTTGGTGCCATTCAGGTAGTCCGACTCATAGAGACCCTATGTATAACAGAATGGAATACGGCCCACTCCCGCACCATCCTCACAATTGTTGCTATGTTTGAGCCCATTGCTATTTTGCAGCCACTGTGTTAATCCATCTCCTTGAAGATCTTCCTCTTTTTAGCTGACCTTCTACCTTACCAAGCAGGATGCCCTTCTCCGGGGACTGCTTCCTCCTGATAACATGTCCAAAGTATGTGAGGTGAAGTCTCGCGATCCTCAATTCCAAGGACCACTTTGGCTGTACTTCTTCCAAGACAGACTTAGTTTTTCTGCCAGTCCACAGTATATTCTATATTCTTCACCAACACCATATATTCAAAGGCATCAATTCTTCTTTGGTCTTCCTTATTCATTGCCCAGCTTTTACAGGCAGATGAGGCGATTAAAAATATCATGGCATGGATCAGGCGTACCCTAGTCCTCAAAGTGACATCTTTGTTTTTAACACTTTAAAGAGGTCTTTTGCAGCAGATTTGCCCAAGGTAATATGTCATTTGACTTTATGACTGCTGCTTCCATGGACATTGATTGTGGATGCAAGTAAAACAAAATCGTTGACAACTTCAGTACTTTCTTAGTTTATCATGGTGCTATTTATCCATCCAGTTGTGAGAACTTTTGTTTTATGTTAAGGTAATCCATCCACAGGTATAGTAGTTAGTGTTCCAACGCACATTTTCACCCATTGCAGTCCAGTCAATTCTGACTCATAGCAACCCTATAGGACAGAGTAAAACTGTCCCATTGGGTTTCTAAGGTTGTAATCCTTACAGAAGCAGACTGCCACATCTTTCTCCCATGGAGTGTCTGATGGGTTCAAACCACTGACTTTTCAGTTAGCAGCCAAGCACTTAACCACTGCACCACCAGGGTTCCACACATATTTGGGGGGTACGCAGTTCGTTCATAATAATCATCTTGAATAGAACAATTCTACTAACAAGTTTATGTACACGAGTAATAACTCAATGCATATTGGCCATCCCTAAGATTAATACTGATGCTAATAAAATTCATAGTATAAATTTTAGAACTCAGTATCTGAATATTACAGGTATGAATTATATAAATATGTTACCCATTTTATTTTCTTAATGAATGTTTACAATTACCCTTGAAAATGTGCTTGATGCAAATGGAGGTGTTTGGCATTATGAGGTGTTGAACTGACTCATAAGAAACTGGAAGAAATACTATTTACCCATCTCCAGACACTGCCTCCATATTACCCACTGAATACAGGGAATAAACATCTCTAACTCCAAGCGGAGCAAGTGACCGTTAAGTTGTTTTTATCATCATTCTCTTAAGCCAAATATATGGCTATATTTTAAGTAATTTTCTCATCAAATAAAAAGAAAAATAATTTGTCAAAACTAAGCAAATTAATTAGTGGGTATGCTGACAAACTTGAGAGCAATGTATAGTATTGTGGAATATATCTATTGCTCTATTTACACATTTTACCTCAGTGGTGGCTCTAAACACATTAAAAGAAAGGGGAAGGAGAAGTAAGAGAAAGGAAGAGACCTCCCCTGTGTGTATATGTGTGTGTGTGTGTGTGTGTGTTGTGTGTGTGTGTGTAGAATATAAGCAGTTTTTAATACTCTCCAGGTTCAATCACATACCATTTTCTATGTTAACTGATTATAATGAATATAGTAGTAAGGAGTTAAAGAAATCATTAGATTATGAACAATGATTACTGTATAGTTGTAAATGATTAATTCAATGACTTAATAAAAAATAAGCAGTTTAATGGGCTTGAACTTATTTTTTAAAACTCCATCCGAATTGGTAAACATATCAAAACCTACCTGCCCCAGGTTTATTTAAATCACTCCATCTCTTTTATCAGATCTTATATTTAATAACCTGTAATAATCAAATTAATATTCATTACATATAAATTACAAGCTTCTCACTTAAGGCATGATCTTTAGAAAATGTTTTAAAATTTATGGTAATAAATTCTGGTAATAAACCTGGATAATTGCTTTAGACTCTGAAGCCACCCTGCCTGGATTGAAATTTCAGCTCCACTATGTACTAGCTGGAGCCTGGTGGCTCAGTGATTAAAAGCTCAGCTGCTAAACAAAATGTCGGCAGTTCAAATTCACCAGCCACTCCTTGGAAACCCTATGGGGCAGTTCTACTCTGTCCTATAGGGTCTCTACGAGTCAGAATCGACTCAACAGCAATGGTTATTATTATTATTATTATTATTTTGTGTGTACTAGCTGAAGAAGTTAGTCAAGTTTCTTAACCTCTCTGTCCTTCAATTTCATCATACATCAAATGATTTTAGGCATTAATTAAGTAAATACTTATAAAAACACTTTAGTACAAACTGAATCTTAGAATGTGCTCAATGTTAGCCATTTTTATCAAGTAAATAATGGAGGCACAAAGTAAAAATGCCTCCAGCTAACTCAGCCAATGCAGTAACAGAATATGAATTACCCAGTCAGTGGACCCTGATTTCTCAATGACAAAAACAAGTCTTTGTTCTCAAATAAACATTTCCTGCTGAATTCTTATCACTCTGCTCATCCCTGGCATGCTGGTACAGCTAAAACAAACAAATAAAAAAAACCTTTGCCATCTAATTGATTCTAATTCATGGTGACTCCATGTGTTACAGAGTAGAACTACTCCATAGGGTTTTCTTGGCTATAATCTTTATGGAAGCAAAGTGCCAGGCCTGTCTTTCACAGCACCACTGGATGGGTTCAAACCACCAACATTTTGGGTCATTATCTGAGAGAATACCATTTGTGCCACCCTAGAACCAAAAGATATTCCATTTATCCTCCATCCCTCAGATACCATTGAGTTTCTACTCTGGTCTCTGGCAACTCTAAATACAGGCTCTTGCCTGGACTACTGATTTAGAAACAGCTGGTGACTGTCTTGTTTCCTAAGCTCTGTAAGTGGTATAAGACCACCCAAAGAAAACCCAAACCCATTGCTGTCGAGTCTATTCCAACTCATAGCAGCCCTATAGGACAGAGTAAAACTGCCCTATAGGGTTTCCAAGGAGCACCTGATGAATTTGAACTGCCAGCCTTTTGGTTAGCAACTGTAGCTCTTAACCACTAACCAAGTGTAAGACCAGAGCTATGATAATTGAGTATGTTGTAATAAATTCTTGAACTCTTAAAACAGGGCTCAGGAAAGGCTAATTTAAGCTCTAAGTTGGGGTGGGGTGGGGGATGGTTTTGAGGTGAAGCCTTGAATAGAAGAGTTGTTTCTTACGGTGGTTTGTCATTGTTTATTAGGTAGGAGTGATTAGCAGATAATACTGGGTAGACAATCAAAGAGACAATCCAGATAAATTAATATGATCTAACTGAATTCAACAGTGAATAATAAAGATAATAAATATGACCAAGCTCAGCTTATCCCAGGAATGCAAAGAGGATTTAGTATTAGAAATTCCTTAATATCTTCCACCACTTTAATAAATTCAAGGGAAAAAAAAAAGGCAAGATTATCTATCTTAGTAAACTGAATACAAAAAGGATCTTTCTACGTCATACACACACACGCACACACGCACACACATATATCACTGTAAATAGGGAAATAGTAGGCTTTATCTGTTTAAAATCAGGAACAACACAATCCACCCATGTACCGTAAGGCTTCACAAGGACAATAAATAGAGAAAAAATAAATTAGAAAAAGAAAGGCAAAATGACTGGAAGGAATAAAATAGAAATGTTATTATTTGCAAATGATATTACTATTCACACTGAAACGCCATGCCCCAAAAAATCTACTGACAAATTATGAGAAATAATAGGACAGCTTAAGAAGATGGATATTTGTACAGAATATTTGTACAAATGCATATTTGTACAGAAGCAATAAACACCTAAAAATGAAATACTTAAAGGACATTTTATAAAACATTAAAACTACTTTTCTTGGAATTTGTCTAGCATATATTATAATAATTAATCGACAGGGACAAAGAGAACAATGAAAGAACGGAAAGCCCAAAAACAAAAAGTATACTGAAAGATACAACACATCAGATTAGTGGGGAAAGAAAGTATTCTTAAATAAATGGAAATGGAAAAAAGTTATCCACACTGAAAAAATAAACTGGATCCCTACTACACGCCATGAACAAAAGACTTGAATGTCAAAAGCAAAACTTTAAAACTTTTAGTAACAAATATAGTTGAATATCTTTCTAACCTTTGGGCTAGTAAGAATTTCCTAAGCAAGAAGCAAAAATATCTAGTCATAGGAGACAAATGATATGTTTGAATGTGTAAAATTTAAAACTTCTGTTCCTCAAAAGACATCATAAAGAAATAAAAATAAAAGCTACAACCTTGGAGAGCATTCTTTTAAAACATATAATTCATTATGGATAGCATTAAGATAATATATTTTAAAACTTCCCCAAATCAATAAGAAAAGCAGCCAAAAGATAAATGGGGAAACACATGAACAAACATTTCACAAAAAGTGAAATTCATATGGTCATCAAGCAATTGAAGAGAGACTCAACATTGTGAGAAGTTAGGAAAATGCCAATCAGACCAAAATGAGCTACCATTTACATGCATACAACCATATAGATGTACAATCCCAAATGAAATACTAGGCAACTGAATCTATCCAGTATGGTACTCATCATCAAGTAGGATTTATCTTAAGAATGTAGGTTTGGTTCAATATCATTCTCTGTATTAGCTGACTAAAAGATTAAAAGGACAGGATCATCTCATTAGATGTAAAACCAAAAAAAATCCGTTCAATACCTATATATTTTTTTAATCTTATTAAACTCGAAATAAAAGCAAACTGCCTAATCGTGATAAGAACTACCTACCAGAAACATCATAAGGAAATATAGGAACTCTGCACTAACTCCCTCTATGATAAGAAATAATACCAGAATGCCTCTATAATCAAAATGAAACAAAACAGTAGATTGGAAAGAAAAAAAAAAGTCATTTTTAGAGATAGCGTAATTATTTTCTTAGAAAACTAAGAAAATTAATTAGACCTAATAAGAAAATTCAGCACAGTTGCTGGATAAAAGTATAATTAATAAGTTCAGCAAGGTTGCTGGATTAAAAAAAAAAAAATGCAGTGCCGTCGAGTCGATTCCGACTCATAGCGAAGGTTGCTGGATAGCAGTATAATTAATTGCATTCTTCTCACCAGAATTAACTTACTAGAAAACGTAAGAAAAAGTAAGTTAACATTTACATGCAAAAGCAACATGGTATACAATGTGTAAAATATGCAACAAAAACTACAACACATCTAAGAATTAACAAACAAAAATGCATTTGGCATGTATAGGGAAAATCCAAACTATATAAAAAAGCATAAATTTATATCTGTATAAATGGAAAGATATATGTTATACATCAAAGGGAAAGCTTGTAAAGATATAAATTTTCCTCTGAATTAACCTAAAGGCAACACTACTCAAAAATTGCAGGAGGATTTTTGAAGGAAAATTTACAAATTCTAGAATTTATGTGAAAGAATAAATATCCACAAAGAACTAAGATAATTTGTTTCCCTGTCATATATTAAAACCTACTCAAAGGCACAGTATAGTTGTAGAAAGAATAGAATAGAGAGATCAAAAGCTGAGTCATATACATGAGATCTTGATCTATGAAAGAGGAGCATTGCAAATCATTTGGGAAAGGATGGTCTATTCGTCATGAGAAAAATTAGCTCACTAAATATGGAAAAATGAAGTTGAATAGTTACCTCACATCATGTACAGAATAGAGTCTAAATGGATTAAGGACCTAAATGACAAATGTAAAATTATAAAGGGAATATAGGAAAATATCTTTGAGACCTGAGAGTGGGGAAGAGTTTCTTCTAAAGAAACCTAAAAATACAAATTCTAAAAGGAAAAATTAATGTATTTGATAACAGAATTAAAGATGTCTGTTCAAAGAAGACATGGACGCAGACAAGGTAACAGAATGATAAAAGATATTTGTAAAGTCTAAAATCATAAAGGACTGATAACTAATTAAAAAAAATTATTGAAAACTGAAAGACAACCCTATAGCAAAGAATATGAATAAGCAATTAATAAAAGGAAAATTCAAATGACTAATGAGCATGTGAAGAGATGCTCAACTTTACATAAAAAAAAATTACACAGGAATGAAATATCTATTTACAATGTGCAGATTGAAAACAAATCAGAGAGTCAGGTAATGTTAAGAGCTACCACGGATGTAGGAAAACAGGAGGCCTCATTTTCTGCTTTTGGAATGCAAACAGGCATGGTCACTCTGGAAAGTAATCTGACAAGAAAACAACACACAAAAAAGTTGCCATCGAGTAGATTCCAACTCATAGCAACCCTATAGGACAGAGTAGAACTGCCCCATAGTGTTTCTAGGGAGCAGCTGATGAACTGGAACTGCCAACTTTTTGGTTAACAGCCAAGCTCAACCACTACGCCACTAAAGGGCTCCAAAATATGCCAATATTCAGTGAAATTCTGCATGGTATACCAATGACCTTTCTCATTCCTTGGTGTGTACCAGCAATACTCTCAGACACATCCACCCACTGACATTTACAAGCACATCCATCACAGCATTGTCTGTGAGACAAAAACTTGGAAGTAACCTAGATCACTCACCAAGGGAATGGATAATTACAATGCAGTGCACGGATATAATGGAAAAGTATGCTAATTAATACCAAATTAGCAATGCGGATAGGCCTCAAATACATAAAATGTAAAGAACAGGAGCGGCTACATAGTGCTATTTGCATTTCTGTAAAATTTTTAAGCCTGGTTTTCTAGAAAAACGTATTTAAATAGATACAGGGAGTACCAACTTATGACAGGGTTCTATTCTGATGACTCTGTCATAAATTGGTTCTGAAGTAAGTCGAATACCTCAATATTTTTTTGGTTTTCGTTATTATTGCCTCTTATTATCAGCATTTTATAAATCTGATCTTTATATATCTTTGGGGATTGGAAATGTTACACACAGACTCACAGATATGATGACATGAGGAAATTACATGTTGCAACACTATATGTAGTGCATATTACAAACAAAAAGATGTACCAAAAAAAAAAAAAAAAGGACAGTCATAAGTACAGTTCATCGTAATTCAAATATATCGTAAGTCAGGGACTATCTGTATGTGAAAAGAAGAAGGCAAAGGAAATAAATTAAATATCCTAGTGTGTGTGTGTGTGCGCGCGTGTGTACGAAGAGAACTGTGATTGAAAATCAAGGATAAAGAAGGAAAACAAAATAATAAAATTTAATTAGTAAGGATCCCAGAAGTGACCGATGTTAATCCTGTGATATGGAATGAGGAGCACAGTCAACGCAACTCCATGTTCCTGAGGTCCTTGACTTAAAAAGGGAGTGGAAGTGTGACATGAACTTTGCTACCTGAAACGAATACAATGAAGCCTTCAAAGTTATTGACTCATGTATGAATTTTTCTGTACAATTCCTTTTCCTCCCTCCACTTACATCTTCTAAATCGTACATGAAACTTTTTGTTCTGATGGATCACTAGATAATGCTTTCCCCCTCATCTCTTGAAATGGGTATTATAGTTAGCTCTTTCAAGCTTACCTTCACACCCAGGAGATCACAGTAGCTAACAACGCAGACAAAAAGGAGTTCTGTGGTACCAGTAGTATAACTTGATAGTTTTATACGTTACGAATGAAACATTACTAATGCCAGACTCTTTAGAAAGTGAAAACTGGCTTTCTAATATCAACATTATACAAAAACGTGTATAATACAGGAACTGTCTAATAATTTTATTTTTAGTTCTCCCTACTTCTAGCAGGCAGCTTTTATATTCTAAGAGCTAAGAGTCCTGATCTTCTGGTTAGTAGAAAGGATGAGTAATCAGGTACTATAACAGGTAAAACAGATGTGTTTGGGTGGGTGTGTGTGTGGGTGGGTGGGTGGGTGTGTGTGTGGGTGGGTGGGTGTGTGTGGGTGGGTGGGTGGGTGTGTGTGTGGGTGGGTGGGTGTGTGTGTGGGTGGGTGGGTGTGTGTGTTTGTCTAGGGTGAGGGAGGCAACAAAGAACTAGCTAGGTAAGACACTTTGAATAGAAGTCAAAGTCAAGGAGATTTAAGGTCTCTTGAGCCTTCACCTAACTCTTTACGAAAATTTTGCTAAGATTTTCTACTGTTACTCTGAATGCTCACAGGAACCAAATCAAGCGAACATTCAAAACAGCACAGGAGCATTACTGATCATTGAGAATCGATGGGTTCTTGAGTTCTAATGACGAAAAAGAAAACTGGGAAAAACAGATCGAACCATTTAGATGAACAGAAGCATAATGGCAGCATTTCTGATGACTAACATCTCTTGACTACTAGCCAAAAGGTTGGCAGTTCGAATTTATCCAGAGGCACCTGAAAAGACAGGCCTGGCGATCTGCTTCTAAAAGGTCACAATCTCCAAAACCCTGTGGGGCAGCTTTACTCTGCACATGGGATCGCCATAAGTCAGAATCGACTGATGGCAGCTTACAGCAACAACAATATCAACTTCAGACAATTGCTCAGCGTAGTTGTTTAAAAATTGTCATAAAAGATAAATTTTTGTAGATAAAATTAGGCAATTTGATAGGGTCCAGTTACAATATTTGTTATTGATTCTACAGGGCAAGAGAAAGTTATTTTATTCTACAAATCTTGGTATTATTATCGTTGTAAAATGTTGATGGAGATATGGTTCATTCTGTCATACTAGGTTCTTTTTATTTGGCCTCCTAGAGGAAAAATTACCTCAGCTCTTAGAACCAGCAATATCTATGCTTCTTCTGCTCAATGGTTTTGTGGATCTAGATGGACACTATGAATTATGGAACATAAATATTTTCCTCTTTGAATTGCCTGCCCAAATACATTTTGAGCACTGACCTCAACCTCAGCGTCACCGTATTTTTTCCACCATTATTTTTTCTTCTCTCCACCTTGCAAAACCTTATTGCCATGAGATATATATATATATTCCCTTCCCCTTGCAAACCACCACAAATTCTTTTGTAGGAATGCAGACTGAAGTTTGTTGATAGATACAGAGAGGGAGGCATGGAGGGAGGGAGGGAGGGAGAAATGGAAGAAGAGAAAAGAAGGGAGGGAAGGAAAAGAAGAGGCATTTTAAAAGCTGTTTCTTAGAAATGTGATCTGGCAGCAGGATATTAGAGGGTGAAGAAAGTTGAGATTGAGCAAAGAATTAAGGTATTGCAATAAACCAAGACAATTTAAAGCAGAACTAGATTAGTAATACGTAAGAAGAATGCAAAATGTAGGAGCAAGTATAAACAGAAGAGTCCAACAAAATTTATTGTCAGTTGCCATTTAGAATTGCTTACCAGGTAAATTTTGAAGCTATTCTAAAATATAAAGCCTTATAGGGTCAATACAGTGGTATTGCAAGATTATTTTTCAGTGTATTTTTATTTGGAGAACAGGATTCAGTGAGTGGAATATAATGAACTCATTTTTTAGGTATTTTATTATTGGTTTGACAATATAACACTAAAAAAAAGAGATACAGAGCTAAAAGCCCAGGAAATAAGCCAGGACTTGATATCTGACCCAGGATAACTGAAAGCATAAAAATGGCTGAGATATGAAAGTGGTGAAACATCAACGAGGTGTAAAACCAACAAACTGGCCTTTGGGAGTGATTCAGGTTAAATAACAGAAAGGAAGAGGACACAGAGAAGATAGCAGATATCAGCAAGTCTGGAAGAGAAATAGGAGGCTGTAACGTGAAAGTTTATAAAGGTTACAAAATGAAAGGAAGAGAACATTATAAAGAATGGATAATCCCTAATTGCTATTAAAGGCAGAAGCAGCAATCAAGAAAGCAGGGTGAATCTGAGAAGAGATCTTTAAATTTGCCTACAAAGGGATTTGGATGACTAATGAATAAGCAAAATTTAGGCAGAGTTCTAAATTAAGGACAATAACAACAAAAAAGACAGGATCTAAATAAAAAAAAAAATTCTGAAGAAAATGACTATAACCTTTTTTAAACTTGTGAATTTTGTTTTTTCTTTGCCAATATTAAAAAAAATTTTTTAATTTATTAATCACTATTAATTAGCTGAACTATCAATATTGTATTTTGTCTACCCAGTTTTCTCTGTGACTTTCTAAATTTATTTTAAGCTCAAACAAGCTAAGATCTATAAATAAATGTGGTAATGATGACAATATGTCAAATATAAAAATAGTCAATTCATTCAATCAATGGACGTATTTACTCTTTTGAGTTAGAATTAATTGCACATATGAGCACGTTCATACAAGTACTTGACAACAGAATAATGATACAGAAACATTTCCTGTGGCTACATAGATGATTAGATAGACACAGACAGATAGATAGATGGGTAGATGGATAGACAGGACAGTCCTTAAAATGATCAGCATTTGCTTGTTGATCTATAATTACTCACTTGTTCAAGACAGAAGAAAAACAGAAAAGAAGAAAAAAAAAAGTAAAAGGGAGAGGAAAGGAAGAAGGAATGGGGAAAATTCAGTGTGTAGTCTCAGTAATGTTATAATATCCAACCAGTTAATAGTCAACATTTACCAGTATTGTATTATTTACAGACTTAGTGAATGTATTTGAAATAATCTTTTGATCTTGTCACACCCTTAGTTACATGAAAAAATAACTCTTCATAAGTCACAAATTCATCTAGTAATGTGAAAGGCTATTTTGTATACATATCTTACTATAGGGTCACTATGAGTCGGAATCGACTCGATGGCACTGGGTTTTTTTTTTTTTTTCTGGTTATCTTACTATGAAAATGTTGCATTCAAAGTAATTATTCAATAATGAGTTCCATACAAGCATTTATTTAGAAAAGTTATAATTCTAATACACTAAGATCTAAACACAAAGCAAACCTAATTATCTCTTAAATAATAAATAAAATAGAAAAGAAATTATGAAAAGAGAAGAATTTTTGCTGAAAATATTCATGCTTATTTCACTGGATATGGGCATTTACAATAAGAGACTGGAATGGACTACTTTTATGATTAGTAATATAATTGCTGTTGTTAGATGACATCAAGTCAATTTTCAACTCACAGTGACTCCATGTGACAGAGTTAAACTTCTCCATAGGGTTTTCTACGCTGCAATCTTTATGGGAACAGATCTCCAGGTCTTTCTCCCAAGGAACTGCTCACAGTCATGAGAAATTGCTGGGTGGGTTTGAACTGCCAACCTTTTGGTTACCAGCCAAGTGCATAACCATTGCACCACCAGGGTGGCTTAATAAGATAACTAAACTATACTTTACATTGCATAGAGTAGCAGAATATCACTTGCAGTACTTTCTACAAATCTAAGAAATAGAAATAATCCACTATTTTAGATGAAAGCATATAGGATAATCACCTTGATCAAGTTTATGTAATGGAATATGGCAACTGCCAGATCAAAAACTAAGTCAACAGGTTATTAAACATTAAACTTCAGTTACATGGCAGATAAAAAGAAGTGATTTTGCTGGGAGAAGGACAAAAACATTGAAATAGAGAGAACCTACCCTTCCTCCTCCCAAAGGCACAGATGTGCATGGACTGCTGAAAGCTGAGGGTGGATTAGAAACCTGAATTCTATACTCAGCAAAGATATCTTTCAAAATTAAAGAGAATATAATTTTGTAGACAAATGAAAGATGAGAAAATTCATTGTCAGCATTCCTGCACTACGAAAAAAAAATCTTAAAATAAGTTATTCAATTAGAATGAATATGGTACCAATGAGAAATCTGAATCTATGCAAAGAAATGAAGGGTACCAGAAATGGTGAAATGAATGTAATATAAAAAAAAAAAAAATTCTTTTTTCAATCACTTTAAAAGATAAATGTCTTAAATGAAAATATTAATGTATTATAGGATTCATAACATATATGATCCCTGGAGGCACAATGGTTAAGTGCTTGGCTGCTAACAGAAAGATTGGCAGTTTGAATTCACCAGGAACTTTTCAAGAAAAAAGACATGACCATCTGCCCCTGTAAAGATTACAGCCTAGGAAACCCTATGGAGTAGTTCTACTCTGTCCTATGGGGTCGCTATGAGTCACAATCAACTTGAAGGCACATAATGACAATAACATACTTCTAAGTAAATGCAATACAAGAGTAACACAAAATTTGGGAAGAACCATGGGAATGATGGCAAGGTTCTTACATGCTACAAGAAGTAATAAAATTATTTGAAAAGTAGACTGTTATAGGTTAAAGATGAATATCTTTACAAACTCTGCAGCAATCACTATTTTTTCTTAAAAAGCAACCACTAATAAAAATTTAAACAGGTATAAATGATACAGCAGTTGTGAAGATAAAATAGAATCATTAAAAAAAAAAAAGCAACTAATTTCAAAGAAGGCAGTAATAAAGAAACAAAGACCAGACTGGACAAACAGAAAACAATTAGCAAGACACTAGATTTAAATCCAACCATATCAATAATTACAAAAATACACCAAATATACCAGTTAAAAGATAGTTATTGAGATTTTAAATTTAAAAAAGCAAAATTTACATATATGTTGTATACAAGAAACTCACATTTATTATATAAATAAATGTAATTCAAAAGTAAAAGGAAGGGGGAAAATGTACCATGAAAATGTTACTTAGAAAAAAGCTAGAGCGGCTATAGGAATATTAGAAAAAGTAAACTTCAGTAAAAGGAATACTACCAGTGATAAACCAAAAAAAGTATATATATATATGTATAAAATAATGATATAGGAGTCAATTCTTCAAGAACACATAAAAATCAAAAAGTGTAGGCATCTAACCTCAGAGACTCAAAATACACAATGTAAAAATAGATAAAACTGAAAAGTGAAAGAGACAAATCCATATTTATGCTGGATATGGCAATACTATTGTCTAAGTAATCCATAGAACAAGTAATCAGAAAAATCTGTGAGGCTACCAAAGATCTGAACAACATAAGCAATGTGATCCAAGTGAATGTTTTAGAGCATTCCACCTACAACAACAATATATACATTCTTTTCAAGTACGCTGGAACATTCATTCAGATAGACCATATTCTAAGCCATAAGATAAATCTCAACAAATGTTAAAAAAATGAAATCATACAAAACATAGTCTTCTTCCATACAGAACTTAAGCAGAAAACAATATGAAAAAGATATTTTGAAAATCTCCTAATATTTGAAAAGTAATCAACATACTTCAAAATAACTCATGGGTCACAAATGAAATTATAAAACATTTTTAACTGAATTAAAATGAAAATTTGTGGAATGTAGTTAAAGAAGTGCTTAATGGAAAATAAATAGCACTAAAAGCTTGTATTAGAAAAGAAAAATGATCTAAAATGAATAATCTAAGTTTCCACCATAAGATACTAGAAAAAATGGAATGAAAGTGCAAGTGGAAGAAAACAATAAAGATAAGGGTAGAAATAAATGAAATAGAAAACAGAAAAATACTAGAGAAAATCATTAAAGCCAAAAAGCCAGTTTTTTTTAAAAGAAATCAATAAAATTTATAATTTCTAGGTAGTTAGATTAAACCTCTACTTAAGAACTTAAGAACAACATAATATCAGGAATGAAAGAGGGAACACCCCTACAGATTCTACATATATTAAAATGATAATAAAATATTGTGAATTATTTTATCCTATACATTTGATACACAGATGAAACGAACAAATTCTTTAAAACACACACACCGTTGTTGTTACTGGCCAATGAGTTGATTCTGACTCATAGTAACCTTATATGTAAGAGAACAAAACATTGCCTAGTCTTGCTCCATCTTTATGATCGTTGGTATGTTGTAGTCTTTGTTGTGGCTATCGTGTTAACCCATCTCATTGATGGATTCCCAACTTTTACTGATCCTCTACTTTATCAAACATGATGTCCTTTTCTAGTAATAGGTCTTCCCTGACAACATGTACAAAGTAAGCAAGGGGAAGTCTCACCATCCTCACTTCTCTAAGCAGCATTCTGGTTGTATTTCTTCTAAGACTGATCATTCTTCTGGAAGTCCACATATATTTCAATATCCATCACCAACACTACAATTTGAATTCATCAATTCTTCTTCTGTCTTCCTTTTTCATTGTCCAGCTTTCACATGCATCTGAAGCAACTAAAAAGACCATGGCTTGATTCAGGTACTCCTTAGTCATCAAAGTGAAATTTTTGCTTTTTAAAGTTTTAAAAATATCTTGTCCAGCAGGTTTGCCCAATACATCATTTGATTTCCTGACCTCTGCTTTCACTGGTGTTGATTGTTGATCCAAGTAGAATAAAATTATTAATAACTTCATTTTTTTCCTCCATTTATCATGATGGTGTTTATTGGTCCAGTTACGAGGATTTTGATTTTCTTTATGCTCATCTTCAATCCATACTGAAGGCTATAGTCTTTGATCTTCATCAGTAAATGCTCCAAGCAGTCTTCATTTTCAGCAAGCAAGGTTCTGTCATCTGGATACCAGAGGTTGTTAATGAGTCTTCCTCCAATCCTGATGCCACATCCTTCATTATAATATAATATAATATAATATAATATAATATAATATAATATAATATAATATAATATAATATAATATAATATAATATAATATAATATAATATAATATAATATAATATAATATAATATAATATAATATAATATAATATAATATAATATAATATAATATAATATAATATAATATAATATAATATAATATAATATAATATAATATAATATAATATAATATAATATAATATACTTCTCAGATTATTTTAAGTAGGGTGAAGGAATACAACCTGCCATGCACCTTTCCAATTTTGAACCAAGGTACGAAGATACAAACTACAAAATGTTATTGAGAAAGGAAGAAATAATCTGAGTATTTCTATTATCTAGTTAACAAATTTTATTTATATTTAATACACTTCTCACAAACAGTGGGTTAGAAGTAGTTAGAATTCTTTACTGATGAATTCTACCAAACAATTAAGGGAGAAATAATATCAATTCTACACAACTATTTCCAGATAGTTGAAGAGCAAGTAAAGTTTCACAAATTATTTAATGAAGTCAGAATTCTCCTGACTGAAGAAAAGAAAACTGAAGTCAAATATTCTTCATTAAAATGCATGAAAAAATTCTCAACAGAACGTTAGCAAATTGAATCCAACAACATGAGTAAATTGGGTTCATCTCAGGAATGTAAGGTTGGTTTGACTTTTAAAAATCATTCAATGTATTTCACTTTATCAGTAGTCTTAAAGATTAATTCAATAGATAGAAAAATATAATTTGACATAATTTAAAACTCAATTATGATAAAATATCTTAGCAAGCTAAGAATAAAAGGAAACTTCCTCAACCTGGTAAAGCGCATCTAAAAAAACCTATTGTTGTTGTTGTTAGGCACCGTCGCGTCAGTTCAGACTCATAGCGACCCTATGTGCCACAGAACAAAACATTACCTGGTCCTGTGCCACACTCACAATCATTGTTTTGCTTGAGCCCACTGTTGCAGCCACTGTGTCAATCCACCTTGTTGAGAGTCTTCCTCTTTTCCGCTGACCCAGTACTTTACCAAGCATGATGTCTTTCTCCAGGGAATGATTCCTCCTGACAATATGTCCAAAGTATGTAAGACGCAGTCTTGCCATCTGTGCTTCTAAGGAGCATTCTAGTTGTAATTCTTCCAAGACAGATTTGTTTGTTCTTTTGGCAGTCCATGGTATGTTCAATATTCATCTCCAACACCGCAATTCAAAGGCATCAATTCTTCTTCTGTCTTCCTTATTCATTGTTCAGCTTTCCCATGCACATGATGCAACCGAAAATAGCATGGCTTGGGTCAGACACACCTTAGTCTTCAAGGTGACATCTTTGCTTTTCAACACTTTAGAGAAGTCCTTTGCAGCAGATTTGCCCCATGCAACGCACCTTGCAATTTCTTGACTGCTGCTTCCGCGGGTGTTGATTGTGGATCCAAGCCAAATGAAATCCTTGACAACTTCAATCTTTTCTCTGTTTATCATGATGTTGCTCATTGGTCCAGTTGTAAGGAGTTTTGTTTTCTTTATGTTGAAGTGTGATCCATACTGAAGGCTGTAGCCTTTGATCTTCATTGGTTAAGTGCCTCAAGTCCTCTTCACTTTCAGCAAGCAAGGTTGTGTCATCTGCATAGTGCAGATTGTTAATGAGTCTTCCTCCAATCCCGATACCCCATTCTTCTTCACATAGGCTGGCTTCTCAGATTATTTATTCAGCATACAGATTACATAGGTATGGTGAAAGGATGCAACCCTGACACACACTTTTCCTGACTTTAAACCACGCAGCATTCATTGTTCTGTCTGAACAACTGCCACTTGATCTATGTACAAGTTCCTCATAAGCACAATTAAGTGTTCTGAAATTCCCATCCTTCACAATGTTATCCATAATTTGTTAGGATCCACATAGCCAAATGCCTTTGCAGGGTCACTAAAACATAGGTAAATATCCTTCTGGTATTCTCTGCTTTCAGCCAGGATCCATCTGACATCAGCAATGATATCCCTAGTTCCACGTCCTCTTCTAAATCCTGAGAATGAACAAATGTAGCAACCCTAGCCTGATGAGAGTAGAACTACCAGAATCTCAGTCAATTTATGAAGATTTGGGTCATATAATTGTGATCCAATGAGGTGATAGCTGAAGGCAGAGGATTTAGAATGGATATTGGAACAGGGAGACAATGATAGCCAGTTGAGGCCCCCAAATCAAGAGCAGTGAGGGGCAGTATAGCTCATCCCACTAACCCTCCTCTTCTAAGTTTCATCTTAGGAGGAGAGGCCCCTCAGCACTTCAGAGGAGCTGCTCCTTGTACATATGAAGTAAATGTGTATGTCACAAGGGGTGAATTAAGACAGGCATGGAGCTGCACCGCTCAGATAACTCTTAGAGTAGGACCTTACTGCCTCTCTGCTGATAAGCTGACAGGTCCCAGCTGCTAGCCCTTTCAGGTTCTGCCTCAACTTACACATTTCTTAGAACAGCCTCTAGCCAACAATTGGTCATGGTGAGGTTACTACTTCATTTCAATTAATGTTGTTGTTAGTTGCCATCAAGTAAGCCCCTGACTCATGGCCACCCAGTGTACAAGTGAATGAAATGCTGCCCTGTCCTGCACCATCAATTGCAAGTCAGACCATTGTGATCCAAAGGGTTTTCATTAGCTGATTTTTGGGAATAGATCCCCAGGCCTTTCCTCCTAGTCCATCTTAGTCTAGAAGCTCCACTGAAATATATTCAGTATCACAGTATCACAAAAGCCTTCATTTACAGATGGGTGATGTCTGCACATAAGGTACATTAGCTGGGAAATGAACCCAGTTCTCCTGCATAAAAGGTGAGAATTCTACCACTGAACCACAAATGTGTCACACGGACAGTCTTTACTGTGGAGCTCTTCATTGTGGACGCAGAGTCTTTGTAACTTTCACATCAAGGTCTTACAGCTTTTCCTGCTCAGTTTTGCTTCCTCACTTTTGTTTTCACAGGTCACCTCCCAGTAAAAATTTTGCACTCCTAACTCTCAGTGTTTGCTTCCTGAAGAAGCTAATCTGCAACAAGCCACGATGCATAGTTTTGATTTGAAAGCTACAAAACATATGAGAATAACTTTATAAAATATGATTCTTGAAAACAACCCAATCAAAAAATGGGCAAAGGACTTGAGTAGACATTTCACCAAAGAGAATATTCAAATGGCTAACAAACACATGAAAGGATGTGTAATGTTTTTAGCCATCAGAGAGATTAAAATCAGAACCTCAATCAGATACCACTTCACCCCTGTTAGAATGACTAAGACTAAAAAAAAAAATAACAAATGTTGGTGAGGATGTGGGGAAATTGAAACCCTTCCCTTGCCAGTGGAAATACCAAATAATAGACTCATTGTGGAAAACAGTGTGGGAGTTTCTCAAAAAACTAAAAATAGAACTACCAGAAAAAAACAAACACTTTGCGATCAATTCCGACCACAGTGACCCAACAGAACAGAGTAAAACCGCCCCGTAGGGTTTCCAAGGAGTGGTTGGTGGACTCGAACTGCCAACTTTTGGTTAGCAGCCACTGCCCTTAACCACTGTACCACCAGGTCTCCAGAACTACCATATGACCCAGAAGTCCCACTGCTAGGTATATACACAAGGAACTTACAAGCATGAGGTGAACAGACATGTGTACATCAATATTCTCTGCACCATCATTCACAATAGCCAAAAGGTGGAAACATCCTAAATGCCCAACAATGAATAA